>NC_091764.1:94658598-96028155 GCF_029378745.1 Bos indicus
AATTGGCCAACCAGAGGTGTAGAATTGGTATAAAATTTAAAGACTCAAGAGACAGTTTTCTATAACAGGTTAACCTGGGGTATCCTCTAATGCACATTAATGAAGTCTCCTTTATATACAGTTGGGAAGGTCCCCTGGAGGAGGAAATGGCAACCCACTCCAGTAGTTTTGCCTAGAGAATCCCATGGACAGAGGAGCCTGATGGGCTACAGTCCATGGGGCCGCAAAAAGTCGGACACGACTGAGCAACTAATACTAAAAACACCATGTGGTCTATACATGCTACCTAATTTCATCAAGAATCATATATATATATATATATATATATATATATAAGTGTGTGTGTGCATTCGTGCTCAGTCGTGTCTAACTTTTTGTGACCCCACGGACTGTAGCCTGCCAGGTTCCTCTGTCCATGGAATTCTCCAGGCAAGAATACTGCAGCAGGTTGCCATTTCCTATTCCAGGATATCTTCCCAACCCAGGGATTGAATCCCAAGTCTCCTGCATTGGCAGGTGGGTTCTTTAACACTAGTGGCACCTGGGAACCCACTCTGTGAGGCAAATGGGATCTCAGTCCCCCAACCAGGGATCAAACCCTTGTCCCTGTGAAGTGAAAGCATGGAATCTCAATCATTGGATTGCCAGGGAAATCCAAGAATCACATATTTTAAATGTGATTTTTAAAATCACATATTTTAAATGGTCTCTTTATCATAATCAAAGTGGTTTCCTCGCCTGCCTTTGAATATCTTGGGTGAAGGGAACTCAGTATGATGGGAAATAGACCATTCCGTTCTTGGGCAACTGTATCAATTATAGTCTTCCAGAGAAACAGAACCAATAGGACATACACTCACTTGCACAAATTATGTATGTCTGTATTTATCTGGGCTAGCAAGACTGACTTGCCTGGAGAATCCCAGGGATGGCGGAGCCTGGTGGGCTGCCGTCTATGGGGTTGTACAGAGTTGGACACAACTGAAGTGACTTAGAAGCAGCAGCAGCAGCAAGACTGAAATCTGTAAAGGAAGGTGGCAGACTAAAAACTCAGGGAGGAGTGAATATTGCAATCTCAAAGCAGAATTTCTTTGACTCTGGGAAACCTCAGTTTTTGCACTGTAAGCCTTCCAATAATTGGATGAGGCCCACCCACATTATTAAGAATAATCTTCCTTGTTTAAGGTCAACTGATTGTAAATGTTAACCATCTCTACACAATAGCTTTACTGCAACTCCTACAAGATTTGATTGAATAACTGGGTCCTAGAGCCCAGCCAAACTGTCTCATGAAGTGATCACAAGTCTTCCAGTTTGTTATTTTACCTTCTTTGGAACCAAAGGCCGTTCATCAGCTTTTACTCATTAGCTTAACTCCCTTAAAGTTCCACTGTTATTGTTTAGTCGCTAGGTTGTGTCTGACTCTGCATCTCCATGGACTGTAGACCTCCAGGCTCCTCTGCTCATGGGATTTCCCAGGCAAGAAATGCTGGAGTGGAGAGTTCAATAGAGCACTTTAAATCCCTCTTCCTTAAGATAGCCCTGAACATATTTGAAGACAGCTATCATGCCTCTGGGGACTTCTCTGGTAGCTCAGCTGATAAAGAATCTGCCTGCATTGCAGAAAACCCTGGTTTGATTCCTGGGTTGGGAAGATCCCCTGGCAAAGGGATAGGCTACCCATTCCAGTATTCTGGGGCTTCCCTGGTGGCTCAGATGGTAAAGTATCTGCATGCAATGCAGGAGACCTGGGTTCGATCCCTGGGTTGGGAAGAACCCCTGGTGGAGGAAATGGCAACCCACTCTAGTGTTCTTGCCTGGAAAATTCCACGAACAGAGGAGCCCACTGGGCTACAATCCATAGGGTCAAGTCAGACACGACTGAGCACAAACGCATGCATAGCCTGCCTCCACCCATGCCTGAGTTTTCTCTTCTATCGTCTAGTACTCAGAGGGTATTTCATTTGCTCTGCAGAGATCACAGTTTCTGGCCACAGCATCATCCTTTCTGTCCTATCCCAGCTGTGCATACCATGAAGTGTGGGGCTTAGAAATGAGTGCAGGTGTTTCAGATGTGGGATGCCCAATCCAGATCAGAGCACAGCTGTGGTTTTGATACTAGATCCTTTGCTTCTGCTTAGACATTCTAAGGTCACTGTTGCTTTTACAGTGACGATGGGCACAGTGTTGACTCATGGAATGTATACTGCAAATGAAGTATATATGTTCTTTTATATACATTTTGCTATATATATATATGTATGTATATATATATTGCTATATATATATGTATATGTATGTGTGTTTATATATATATATATATATATATATATATATATATATATATATATATACTGCTGCTGAGTCAAGTCTTCCCAAGCCTGTACCTGAGGGTATGTATATTTCATTTAGGAACAGAAGTTAATTTTGTCCCCTTAAATACTGTTTTGTTAAATTTAATTCATTCTTCCAGCCTGTCAGGAGCCTTTTGGATCCAGCATGTGTATCATCCTTCACTCCTTTCTGTCATCTAGAAATATGTTGGTTTTGGAACATTTTAGGCCCTGGATGCTCTTACTGAATCGTAGAATTTTCCACTTTGGTATTATTTAGCTCATAGAAATGATGAAGGATCCCAGTGAGTTTTTTTGGATTATTTTCAGCTAGTAAAGAAAAACAAAGCTCTTTGGTTCTTGGTGTGAGGACATTAACACCATATCACATTACTTCTATGTTCATTAACTAAGTTCTATTTAGATGTGCCATAAAATAGGTTGTCTGGGAGAAAGCCTTGCAGTTATAATCTCTTGTTTGCCATTTTATTTAACATTTTTTGTCTCACACATTCTTGTCTTAGGATTCAAGTCATCTTGTTATATATAAAGGGCATAACAGTGATATACTCTTATTGGTCCAAATATCTATTCCATACAGAAAGTCATTTTCTAGTCACATTCCAGGATATGTATGTATGTTCTGTACTAAAATAATTGAACTTCAGTTCAGTTCAGTTCAGTTGCTCAGTCGTGTCCTATTCTTTGCAACCCCATGAACCGCAGCATTCCAGGTTTCCCCATCCATCACCAACTGCTGGAGTCTACCCAAACCCATGTCCATTGAGTTTGTATGCCATCCAACCATCTCATCCTCTGTCATCCCCTTCTCCTCCTGCCCTCAATCTTTCCCAGCATTAGGGTCTTTTCAAATGAGTCAGCTCTTCACATCAGGTGGCCAAAGTATTGGAGTTTCAGCTTCAACATCAGTCCTTCCAATGAACACCCAGGACTGATCTCCTTTAGGATGGACTGGTTGGATCTCCTTGCAGTCCAAGGGACTCTCAAGAGTCTTCTCCAACACCACAGTTCAAAAGCATCAATTCTTTGGCTCTTAGCTTTCTTTATACTCCAACTCTCACATCCATACATGACTAGTGGAAAAACCATAGCCTTGACTAGATGGCCCTTTATTGACAAAGTAATGTCTCTGCTTTTAAATATGCTGTCTAGGTTAGTCATAACTCTCCTTCCAAGGAGTAAGCGTCTTTTAATTTCATGGCTGTAATCACCATCTGCAGTGATTTTAGAGCCCAAAAAATAAAATCAGCCACTGTTTCCCCATCTATTTGCCATGAAGTGATGGGACCAGATCCATGATCTTAGTTTTCTGAATGTTGAGCTTTAAACCAACTTTTTCACTCTCTTCTTTCACTTATGTGATGCAAATCAGAGACGACTTTGGGAAAGAGTTTTCTCCATTGGGTTATATGGGTAGAGATAACAAACTTCAGTCTGCCTCAGGATAAGCTAAGATGTGTGTGTGTGTGTGTGTGTGTGTGTGTGTGTATGCGCACACGCACTCATGCTCAGGTATATCTGACTCTTTGTGACCCCACGGATTGTAGCCCATCAGGCTCCTTTGTCCACGGGATTCTCCAGGCAAGAACACTGGAGTGGGTTCCCATTTCCTCCTGCAGGGGATCTTCCTGACTCAGGGATCGAACCACTGTCTCCTGCATTGGCAGGCAGATTCTTTATCATTGAGCCACCTGGGAGGCCTCCTAGAATCACATGGAAGACTTGTTAAAATATAGGATTCAGGTCTCCATCCCTGAGGTTCTGATTCAGTAGGGCCCGAGCATTTGTATTGCTAACAAATTCCAAGAGGATGCTGGTGCTGCTAGTCTGGGGACCGCATTTTGCGAACCATTGTTTAAGTTTGTCGAGTGTTCAGTTTCCATTTGAAATAGGTGTTTTCAGCTTTGAAAAGGCATAAAGCTTTTTGTGAGCTGCGTGTAATAAACACTGAGTGCCAGGACTGTCATGAGTAACCAATGATACAAAGGTAAATAAAACAGACAATCTTTCTGCCCTCCTGAAGCTAATATTCCAGTGGGAGTAGACCTGGTGAGCCAAAAATACTCCGCTGGGGCAGAGCGAATGTGAGACTTTTCTGTAGTTTCTTAAGAGTAGACTTTTTATTCACTTCGTAGCAAGATAAGTTTTGTTTAAAACATAAAACAGTGTAAGCCTCAAAAACTGTGACACACTGAGCTTTGTTTTTAAGATGATACCTTGAGCTATTTGGCAATAGTAGGGGTATGTTAGGGCTTCCCTGGTAGCTCAGTTGATAAAAGAATCTGCCTGCAATGCAGGAGACCCAGATTTGATCCCTGGATCGGGAAAATTCCCCTGGAGAAGGAAATGACAACCCATTCCCGTATTTTTGCCTGGGAAATCCCATGGACAGAGGAGCCTGGCGGGCTACATAGGGTCACAAGAGTTGGATACAACTTAGCGACTAAACCACCACCACCACAGGGGTAGGTTGGGCTATATTACTGGAGTCCGGGAATTAAATATGGTCTAAGACCATGGTACCAAATATTATACTGAGAAAAGCTAAATAGACCACATAGGAATTGAAACTGATAAGCTTGAGTTTATTAAACCATGCTGAGGACTTCCCTAGTGGTCCAGTGGTTAAGAATCTGCCTTCCAATGCAGGGCATGTGGGTTCAATCCCTGGTTGAGGAACCAAGATCCCACCTGCCACAGGGCAACTAAGCCTGCGAGCCACAACTAGAGAAGGTCAGCATGCCACAGCTACTAAGCCTTCATGCTCTAGCGCCTGCGCTCCACAAGAGAAGCCCATGTACCGCAGCTAGAGAAAGCCCACTACTGTAGATTAGCTTTAATTAATATACAATAGTTATTCTTTCTCCAACATTTGGAAAAAATAATTTTCAATCATTTGCTGACAGTGGCATTTATAAAACTTATGCAATGGTCGTATAGACAGAACTGCAATATTGAGAAAAGTTCATGAGTTTCCACTGTTTTGGATTGAAAGATAACATCTTTTTCTCAATGATGCATTTCCTGTTTTTTTTTTTTCAAAATATTTTTCAAAAGTCCTCTTTTGTTTTATGCCATTGGGTAGTCATTTAAGAGGTGAAGCCAAAAATTTTAAAGTTAGAATAAAAAGTTGGGATTATGTATCTGTCTGAAAAGCATTTGACTTCTTTTTGCATTAAGAATCTCATAAATTACAACTGAACCTAATAACTGAGCCAGCTTCCTAGTCATTTGGCAACATGTGTTGAGTTAGATGTTTTAAAGGAAGACTCAGCCACACTTGGTAGTATGAGTAATGGTTGTCTGTTCCAATGCCTGGGACTATTTTTCCATTCAAATGTTTTATATCTTGAATTTATTTTTCTAGCAGTGTTCCAAAACGAGGTGAAATCAGGAGGACAGTAACCATGCATTTAAGTACTTGAGTCCCAGAATTTAACCCATGATTTCTTAAAGTCTCCCATTTAACACTTTACAAAGATTTGTGAAATTCCTTCTATGTTCCCAACTCTCCACCTTCCCATCATATTCCCAATAAAATGCCAGTGTTTGTGGGAGAAGTCCAGAGAACTCTATGACTGTCCTTGTCTCCAAGGACCTTATGTTTTGTTGGACCTGTCTGACTAGAATTCAGCTGGTGATGGTTTCTAGCCCATTGATGGACTTTGACAAATTTCAGTTCAGTTCAGTTGCTCACTTTTGTCCGACTCTTTGTGACCCCATGAACTGCAGCATGCCAGGCCTCCCTGTCCATCACCAACTCCTGGAGACCATCCAAACCCATGTCCATTGAGTTGGTGAGACCATCCAACCCTCTCATCAATTTATGTCTCAAAATATTTTTAGAAAATTGTCAGAGTTGCAGAAACAGAGAGCACTTGTATACCCTTCACCTAGCTTCCCCACAATGATTACACCTCACATAACTACAGCTCATTATCAAAACCAGGAAACTCACATGGACAGGGTATCAGTTGTATAATATGGATACAACTAAGCTGCAACTCTTAGAATGATTGATTTTTGACACCATTCAGTCTCAGGGTCCATTTGAAAAGACAAAGGGAGAGCAATACAGAAGGAGAGACTTCAATTGTTTTAAAATTTGTAATTATTTATTTTGTAGTTTGTTTGAAACAGGCTTTTAATAAGGGCTGTGGATTGTAATTTTGTTTCATATGTTTCTTTCATTTCATAAAAAAATTATGAGATTTAAGTTTTCTCCTCCATCAGTTTTTGAGGTTTATTTTTGTTAAGGAAAATGGATCCACAATCTTTGGACTTTGCTGACTGGATCCTCATAATGTTGTGTAACAGTCCTCTATCCCCTGTATTTCCTGTAAACACAGGAAATTGGTAGTTAGATCCAGAGGATTCATTTTTTTCAGTTTTTTTGTTTATTTGTCTGTTTTGTAAGGTACTATTATGTATCTCTGTCAATCAGTGTCTGGTAGAAATTGACGTTCATTGTCTAGAGTTATGCTTTCTAGAATAGCACTTTCCAATAGAAATTTATCTGGTGATGGAAGAGGTCCATATCTATTTTTACTTATTAGTTGTAGTATTTTTTATAAAGAGAAACTTCCTCTTAACAACTACTTTGCTACTATGAAGTTCAGTTTATACAGAAAAGATAGAAAAAAATTGCTTACTTCTTACTATTATCAGCTGTCAGAATAATAAGTTGTTTCCTTTTCTTTCTCAAAAAGTGATACATCTTCACTCTTCTGTGGTTTTTGCTGTTGTCATATAGTGACAATGTGTATTTTATTTTACTGTAGTCATTCTTGTTGAAGTTCAAATTTGTCCATCCTTGGCTGGAAGGGGTTTACTCAGATCTCATCATGAGTTTTTAAAAGGTGAAATTCTATAAGCTATTTACTATCAGAAATTATATTTGTTGAGATCTGTGCAAGTTAGTGTCTTAAATTGTACATAAGATGGCATTCTAGCAGTTGAGTTCAGGCCATATGTGCTATAGGGATTAAGAAGAGAGAGAAAAATCAGTGGGAAATACTTGGGGAGGTTTTGGGGGAGGCACTGAGACTGAAATACTGTACATTCATTGGGGTTTTTATGATTCTCTCTCATTTCTTATCTTTCAAAATTATGATGTTTTCTTCATACCACTTCACATATGTCATTAATATTGGAGTTAGGAGGGGAAAATGGATAACCAAGTGATAAACGAACGGGATAGGAACTGGATAATGCTTAGGGAGAGTGAAGAGCTTTGGGAATCCTGCTGATTCAGTTGCAGGAAAGGCCCTTTTAAAGCTCCCCAGTGCCAGCTCTTCAGCCCTCATTTCCCTTCAGTGGCAAGAACACAGGTTTGGAGCCTGACAGGCCATATGTTAACTGTGTGTGTGGTCAGCTTGCTTAACTTTGGTGCACTTCAGTTTTGTCTTCAGTAAAATGCAGAGGATAATAAGCATCTTTTATTAGGGCTGTTGTGCACCAAACCCATGTGAAATCTGATGATAACCAGCAATCATAATAATTAGCTAATGCTTATAGCATTGACTATAAGCCAACCACTGTTGGAGGGCTTGACACATATGAATTCATACAATCATCGCCACTCTTCTATGAAATGGCCCTATTATTATCCCTTCTTAACAGATGAGGAGATTGAGGAGGATATAAATAAGTTGCCCAGGGTCTTACAGGTAGAGACGGGACTCCAGCAGACAAGATTCAAACCCAGGCAGTTTGTCTCCTGTGTCTGTGCTTTTACCTTCAGTAATTGAAAAATGTCTAACAAAACTCCAGGCCAGAGTTGTAGATGCTCAGAGAATGCCTTCTTCCTTTCTCCTTCTCTTGTCTTCTCTTCCCTGTTACTTGGGAACTTTCATTTAGATTAATCAGTATCTATGAAAAGTACTCTGGGCTTCCCAGGTGGCTCAGTGGTAAAAAATCTGCCTGCCAGTACAGAAGCCACAGGAGATGTGGGTGGGATCCCTGGGTCAGGAAGGTCCCCAGAAGGAGGAAATGGCAGCCAACTCCAGTATTCTTGCTTGGAGAATCCTAGGGACAGAGGAGCCTGGCGGGCTACAGTCCACGGGGTTGCAATGAGCGGGACATGACAATGATCGCACATGCATACATGCCTGAAAAGTACTTTAGGGTACTTCCGTGGTGGCCAGTGATTAAGACTCCAGTTTCCAATGTGGGGAACATGGGTTCAATTCCTGGTTAGGGACCTAAGGTCCCACATGCCACAGGGTGTGGCCAAAAATTTAAAATTGAATAAAACAATTTAAAAAAAGAAAATGAATGCATTTCTTAAAGAAAAGAGAAGTGCTTCCCTTCACTGGAACCACTACTAAGGAAAAATGAATCAGGACAGAGGAAACTGTGATTAAACTACCAAGAGATATTCTGGCTTTATATTACAGTTTTCTTCAGCTCAGTTTTTAAAATAATATTTCTATTCCAAATTCTGCCTATGATTTCATGCTAAAACCTCTTATTGGACTTGGAGGTGCAACTATATGTGAAGGAGGTATTACTGGAGGAGAGTGGAAGTTGTAAAGAAAGATGGGAGAGCTTAACATTGAATATGTGAAAAATGTGAAGTGTGTTAAATATCCTCAGTGGGAAGGGAGGATACATTAATAATTTGACCTGGAAGGGCACCAAAAGCAAAACTCAGAAGCTATTTTAAAATGTTCAAGTCCTGGGATGTCAAGATTAAGGAAAATAGAGAGTCAAGTCAAAATTTTAAATGATGGGATGTGTTAAAAATATTGGATTGCAGAGTTTCTTCATTATTTATCACAATAGGAGGTTGTTTTTTTCCTCCACTGAAATACAAGATGTTCTTGTGAACCAAATAGCTGAAAGACTCAGGCTCCTACACAGGGCAAAATGCCAGAAGTCTTCAAACATTTTATGAGGGCAGATTGGGTAGGATTGGATCCCATCAGATAACTGGAGATCTTTTATCTGCTATGAATAATTCATAATTAATTATTGCTGGAGAATTATAGGTCAATAAATATTGAAGACTAGGATACTTATAAAGGCAAAGGGACCACTGTCATCATTGTTGATGATTGTTTCTGATTCTGTAATTCGTTATTCAAAATTATGTTATGGTGGTGTGTTTGGGTGAATAATTGCTGTAAATAGCCTTGATGGTGAAGTGGAAACTTTACATACAATTTTCTTAAGTCATTTTTTTCAGATTCAGTGAAAAGGAGATTTTGTTCCATATGAATTCAGAAATTTCTCAAACCAACCATCACAAGGAAACATGAGCTTTTGTTAATTGTGTTTTATTTAAGGTGTAATGAAACAAGATTTTGAGGAGGGGTATGAAATTGCAAGATGCTTACTCCTTGGAAGGAAAGTTATGACCAACCTAGATAGCATATTCAAAAGCAGAGACATTACTTGGCCAACAAAGGTCCATCTAGTCAAGGCTATGGTTTTTCCTGTGGTCATGTATGGATGTGAGAGTTGAACTGTGCAGAAGGCTGAGCACCGAAGAATTGATGCTTTTGAACTGTGGTGTTGAAGACTCTTGAGAGTCCCTTGGACTGCAAGGAGAGTCAACCAGTCCATCCTAAAGGAGATCAGCCCTGGGATTTCTTTGGAAGGAATGATGCTAAAGCTGAAACTCCAGTATTTGGCTACCTCATGTGAAGAGTTGACTCATTGGAAAAGACTCTGATGCTGGGAGGGATTGGGGGCAGGAGAAGGGGACGACAGAGGATGAGATGGCTGGATGGCATCACTGACTCGATGGATGTGAGTCTCAGTGAACTCTGGGAGTTGGTGATGAACAGGGAGGCCTGGCGTGCTGCGATTCATGGGGTCGCAAAGAGTCAGACACGACTGAGTGACTGAACTGAACTGACTATCTTTTATTTGTGCAGTGTAGCTTTTTCATAGTTAGTGAACACTTTTATTTAACTTGGTCACCTCTGGTTTATTCATTGTTGTTGTTCAGTTGCTGTGTCATGTCTGACTCTTTTATGACCCCATGGACTGCAGCCCTCCAGGCTCCTCTGTCCATGGGATTTCCCAGGCAAGAATACTGGAGTGAGTTGCCCTTTCCTTCTCTAGGGACCTTCCTGGACCAGGGATCAAACCCTCATCTCCTGCATTGGCAGGAGGATTCTTTTACCACTGAGCCACCAGGGAAACCCCCAGTATGTTCATTATAATCTCCCAAATATCTTTGTCTGTCTGCTCAGTCAAGTCTAACATACCCTGTGCCCAGTGCCAGTAGCATTCACACTGTAATAGGTTTTATTTCTAACGTGTTCTAGTTCGAATGGCTCAAAAATTACTGTAGAGTAATTTTATTGGAGTGAAAGGATTTAGTTTTATTGAGAGACACATGCAAGCAAAAAGAATTTTCCAGGAAATATCCAGTTCATTTTAATCTTGGTATGCTGTTTCTATAAAGATGTATTGATAAAGTTAGAAACAAAACTGAATTCTTCAAGTCCCACATTTTAAAGATACTGGACTAGCCATTAGATCAAATTAGATAATTTTCAAATCTCCACTGTTATCTGATGAGTGTGTATATGTGACTATGTATGTCTATATGTGTGTGTCTGTGTGTTAGCTAAGAGTGCTAGTTCAGAAAATCTGAACCTCAACCAATTATGAATGGCTCTATTTTCTACATTTTAAACCCATGAAAAATTTTAAGATACTAGTTGGTTTAATATTTAGTCTCTACTTAGTCTCATACTTAGCATTTCTCTCCATATGTGGCAAGCACGAACCTAGAATATAGGAATATCAGAAAAAAACATGTAACTAGCTCCACCCTGGGAGCAGAGAGTTGTAGTCAGAATGGGAAGATAATAATGGCCTAAAGTGGGCATGGTGGAACATGCAAGAAAAAAAACACTTTCAATACAAAAACACTTCCAAATATAGTTTCATCACCAAGTGGAAACCTTGATAAAATGTGTAAACTTTAGAGACAGCAATTGAGTTATTTTAAAACACTCATATTGGAAAAAAGGCTACCTTATGTTGCCACCTAGAGCCTCAGCCATCCTAGTTTATCTGAAATAGATAATAAGATTCCAGACTTTTGATTTGGGGTTTTTGGACTTTAGTAGATACTGGAATGCGTTGAAAATATTAAGGATCTTAGGATGGCATGAATATATTTGCACAAAGAATTCCCTTTAGGGGCCAGAGAGAGGAATGCAATGGATGGAATAATGACCGCAAAGATGTACAAATCTGTCTATCTTTACAAAGATGTACAAAGATGTCCTAATCTCCAGAATCTGTGAATATGTTACCTTACAGGGCAAGAGGGATTTTACAGGTGTGGTTGGAGTTATCAACCTTAAATTGGGGAGTTTAGCCTAGATTATTCAGGTGTGCCCAGCTTAGTAGGGAGTCACATGACTCCCTATGACATAGAAGAACCTTTCCAGGCTGAGGTCAGAGACCAAGGTTAAAAGGAATTGTGAATAAGAAGAAATGGACACAGATATGTAATGCAGCTGGCTTTGAGGGTAGAAGAAGGTGAACTTTAGCCAAGAATTATGGGTAGACTCTGTAAGGTGACCCTGTGGGCTATAGCCCACCAGGCTCTTCTGTCCATGAAATTCTCCAGGTAAGAATACTAGAGTGGGTAGGCTTTCCCTTCTCCAGGGGATCTTTCCCAGTCCAGGGATCCAACTCAGGTCTCCTACATTGTAGGAGGATTCTTTACATCTGAGTCACCAGTGAAGCCTATTGAAAACTCACAAATGAAGCCCAAATCAGACTTGAGGGTGACCAAGTGGATGGGGATGACCAATATCCTGAAGAATCCTAGCTGGTTAGTTTCCAAGTCTAGGGAATTGCCTTGAGCAATTTCTTGGATGAGGCATGACCTGAGAGGACTTGAGTCCTGCATCTTTCTTGGTAAAAAAGGGGGTTGCCTATGAGTACTGCACAGAGAGGAGGCTACTAACAGATCAGACCATATAGACTGACCAGTGAAAGCATCCCCACGAAGAGAGAGGACAGGAAGATAGAAACCAAAGAAAGTTAGGTACAGGGGTTGTAAATGAAAGAGGACCAAGGGCCCAGGGGTCGAGCAGCCAGACCAAGAGACAGCCTCATAGACGAAATGACAAGTGAGCTTCAAGCATCTCTGCTTTCAGTGGGCCCTGGATGATCAGGTCATGTTGAAGACAGAGACCTAAACAGCTGATGATAGGGGATGAAAGACTCAGGCTCCTTGACACAGGAGCTCTCTTTCAGTGCCCCTGGGTAATGCAGGGCGCTGTGCCTTCTTTCTCTCTCTATTGCCTACATCCATGCACACGCACACTGAAGACAGATGGGGCGGAGACCTCCACTCCCCTCAGCCTGTGCAGTCAGGCATTTATCCAGTACAGGGCCGACATTCCAAGATGCCTTCTTTCAGTTTCTGATATTCTTTTGCCTGGGTTGGCGGACACCTAAACAACAAAGAAGAAGAATGCTGCTGCTGCTACTGCTAAATTGCTTCAGTCGTGTCCGACTCTGTGCGACCCCATGGACGGCAGCCCGCCAGGCTCCTCTGTCCATGGGATTCTCCAGGCAAGAACACTGGAGTGGGTTGCCATTTCCTCCTCCAGTGCATGAAAGTGAAAAGTTAAAGTGAAGTCGCTCAGTTGTGTCTGACTCTTAGCGACCCCATGGACTGCAGCCTACCAGGCTCCTCCGTCCATGGGATTTTCCAGGCAAGAGTACTGCAGTGGGGTGCCATTGCCTTCTCCAACTAATTCACTAGTTTATTATGCAATAAAATAACAGAGGCTTCGAATAAGTTAAACTGGCTAGTAACAACTAATCGGTTTTCTTCAGTGCTTACTGTTCTACATAGGCAGGATAATTAATTCACGGATGGTCTTTCTGGTCTATCTTCAACTATTCTTACACTACATAATCAATTAGGGACATCTTTTTACAGATATATGAAGAGAACACAGGTAGCTTTACGTAAGTTGAGTTTGTTAAATCCATTTGTTATGACGGGATTTCTGACACAAAAATTGCTCACTGCACACTGAACCCCAGAGAAGTGATGAAACAAGACAGCTGATGTTAGGAGGTATATGGAAGTGGGGTAGGGTGAGAAGTCATGGATAAATTAAAAACTGGCAAGTATCTGCTGAAGCAGAGCTGCTTTTTAGGGGGCATAAGAAAAACTGATAAGTCACCATTTTGGTCTCTTTAGAGAAATCCATTTGTTGTTAAGAACTTAAGACCATTTACTACCATTCATGCTGCAAAATGCAGTAGTCACACTATTTCCAAAAGAATCCTAAAAACTGTAGTGCAAAAGAAATCAAAGAAGATAATTACAAAACCATCAACATTTTTCAAAGAAATGTGCTCAAAACAGTGACTTTTACAAAAAATGTGAATTTGTTTTAAATGAAAAAAGAAGAATAGTTTACTTTAAAAAAGAAAAAAAAAAAAAAAAACTTTTTGTCTGCATTAGAAGGTATATGGGATCTTAGTTCCCCAACCAGGGATCATACCTGTGCCCCCTGCAGTGGAAGCTCAGAGTCTTAACTGCTGGACCACCAGGGGAGTCCCAGAATAGTTTACTTTCTATAATTCCAGCTATATCTCATTTAATAGCTCACCACAACACAGGAAATGCAGGTCTTGTTATAATTTCTGTCTTCCCTATGATGCTTGGAGAGGTTTAACAACTTGCCCCTAAGCATCCATGGTATAAATGGCAGAGCCAGGACTTGAACCCAAGTTGGCTGACTCCAAACACCAGCTCTCATCAGTTTCAGGCCCTGCTCCAACTATTTCCATGGAGATGAGCTCAGTCTCAGTAATCCAGCCACACCAGTCACAGAATACACATCTCTCCCAGTTGCTTCACATTTAACTCTTTGCAATCTAGGAAATTCTCACTGGTCCCCAAAAGATGCTTCGTTTCGTGACACCTGCTAATAACTATGATTTTACAGCCCAGCAGCCAGGCTCTTTGGATTCAAATCGTGGCTATGCTAAGTTATAGAATGCAGGCCTTTGTGTGTGTTGATCTGCACAGTAGCCCCAGCCCCCAGACTAGGTTTGATACATTGTTGTTGTTGTTTAGTCACTAAGGCATGTCCAGCTCTTTCCCACCCCCTGGACTGTAACTGACCAGGCTCCTCTGTCCATGGGACTTTCCAGGCAAGAATACTGGAGTGGATTGCCATTTTCTCCTCCAGGGGATCTTCCCGACCCAGAGATCAAACTCAGGTCTCCTTCCCTGGCAGGAAGATTCTTTACCACTGAACCACCTGGGAAGTCTTGACACTTTGTAGGTGCTAAATAAATATTTGGAGAATAAATGACTGCTTCAGTTGTCACTGTAACTACTAAGTGGAAGAATCCGTGAACATACTTAGAATGGCGACTGACAACGGTACTCTGCCAATGTGAGCAATTGTTATTGTATATGAAACTGACGTGGCTGGTCTGTGGTCCAGAAGGTCTGTGATCCCTTGAGGAGGTATGGTTATTATACGATTCCTGACCTTTCATATTTCTCTTCTCAGTCTCACCTAGGACTGTTTTGTTTCAGTGGCAGCAATTAAAGATTACGCAGTATTTCTAAAATATAAACTGTGCTATGAATTCTGAAGAATAATCTCTCCTCTGCAGTATTGTTATATATAAAATACCTTTCTCCGAATGAATTACTGACAGTAATTGGCAAATCACCACTTCTAAAGGTCTTTCAAAATCATTTCTCAGCCCAGAGAGGTGGATTTTGCTTTCACTTTAAACCAAGAGCTCACAAGACATCAGATAGCTTTCCCTTCAAATGTGTTTACTTGAGTTGATTCTTAGCATATATTTTTGCATAAGATTCACAGCCTCTGTAGCAGAAAAGACCTGATTGACCTTTCTGCCAGGGCTTTGAACTTGAGCATGGCTTCACTTTAATATGAAGCCCAAGCATGGGGTTGCATCTGTTTGAGAAACCCATGTTCAGGGGAAAATGATGATGCAGACAAGGTGTCATTTTTCTTGCATGTTTCTGCCAACCTTGTAACAAGCTGATAATGTTAATTATCTTTTTCCCAGAAGCCAGGGTTGACTCTTCCATCAGAAATGCTCTGCCTGGGCAGAACAAAATGTTCTTTTTTTCTTGTAAATAAATAAAAACTCTGCCTCCACACCCTTTTATTGGGAAAGGTGGTATGCTCCTTCTCACAGCATCTCTCCTCCTGGGCTGCTTTCTCATTCAACTCAAGATGATTCCTGTTCACCAAATCATTGACTAGAGAGGTCTCACTTATGCAAACTTGTGAAGGAGTAGCAACCTCTTTCTTGGATTTTTAAATGTCCTAAAAGGAGGCAGGAAGTGATGGGATCATATTCTTCAGGTGGTTAGGGCTCACACACTCAGCTTTCATGGGGCATGTTTGCAGCCCACTGAGTTTCATGGGTGGATATGGCTATATCCCATCCACATGCTTGTCTGTTTAGCCTGTAATGTGTCTCACGATATGCAAAACCTAAAATCATCTGACTGAGCGGCTCTTTGCCTTCTGTTGTCCAATTTAAGCCATGATCAGGGGACAGGAGCATGGGACAGAACAGAAGCTGTGAGCCTTCTGGACAGGAGGATGACATATGAGCAGTGTATCCATTATCAGTGATATAATTTCCGGCATCTGCTTCCCTCAGTGTGGTGCCCTGTGGCAACCAATGTTGGTTTCCTCCCACCTTCCTGAACTGATTTTCTTTTGACTTCAGTTCAATTTGAGACAAATAAATGCTGATGGATGTGGGTAATTAACTAAACCAACAAGAGAAAAAAAATTAATAATCCACAGCCAAGTTTTCTGTGCATTAACAAGGTAAATGGAGATTTTTCCATGGATGGCTACAGAACCAGGATGCATAATCATTCACAAGGCAGAATGAAGGCCACCTACTTAGCAGAAAAAAAAAAAAAAAAAAATGAGTGGGCAGAAACTACTGAGAGATTAACAATGACCCCTGTTGATCCAATTGTTCATTTCCTAATTAGGCACGCTTGGCATTCAGGGCAGCACCCTTTGTGTGTGAGGTGGGAAGTGGGGGGCGAGTGAGATGGTCCTATAGCTTTGATACCTCATTCCTTTACTGCCACTTTAGATTCATTCTCAGCTGTATGGGACCTTACCCAAAGCAGGACCTTATTTCTGAAGGCAGTATGGGAATCTCAATTCTGCCAGCATCTCCAGGTGGCTAATTAGAATCTTTCCATTTCAACACATGTTTGTTTGTTAGCCATGACTCTAATGATGTTCACAAGGGCTAGACCCAAGTCACTTTGCAAGCATTCATTTGAGAAGCTCTCTAGCTTTCTGGTTGATGCATTAAACTTTTCCATGCAGTGTATTATGGAAGATAATATAGATAGGATATTTCAAAAACCAAAGCAATCCTCAAAACTCCATTTCTGATAGATGTAAAGGGATGACTCCTTGACATAAGTTACCACATACCATCTGGCAACTGGAAATTGGTTTTGCTGATATAGTGCATTTTGAGTTGGTTATGGAAATCATGGGCTTCCTAGGTGGCTCAGGGGGAAAGAATCTGCCTGCCAATGCAGGAGATGCAGGAGACTTGGGTTTGATCCCTGGGTTGGGAAGATTCCCTGGAGGAGGAAATGGCAGCCCACTCCAGTATTCTTGCCTGGAGAATCCCATGGACAGAGGAGCCTGGTGGGCTACAGTCCATGGAGTCACAAAGAATTGGACATGACTGAGCATGTATGCATGCATTCACGCATGAAAATCATGGCTGGAGAGCATAACATCAACAGTATGATTTTTTCTGTGGATTTCATCAAGTTCTCAGTGGTCAGACCATCGACCCAGTATCCTGCAGCAACCAGAAGTTGAAAAATTGACAGAGCAAGGGATCCTGCTGTTGTCAGCAGCATTGCTCTAGCCAATAAAGCAAATGAGGACTTCTTTCTTGGTAACTGCTAACTGGACATCATGCGAAGCATGCCTGGAAAAGATGAGATCCAGGCTTTTAAACCTCACCACGACTGTATATCGGAGAAGGCAATGGCACCCCACTCAAGTACTCTTGCCTGGAAAATCCCATGGACGGAGGAGCCTGGTGGGCTGCAGTCCATGGGGTCGCTAGAAGTCGGACACGACTGAGCAACTTCACTTTCACTTTTCACTTTCATGCATTGGAGAAGGAGATGGCAACCCACTCCAGTGTTCTTGCCTGGAGAATCCCAGGGACGGGGAGCCTGTCGGGCTGCCATCTGTGGGATCGCACAGAGTCGGACACGACTGAAGCAACTTAGCAGCACGACTGTATATACAGTGCAAGAGTCTGAGCTAATGAAATGCCAGTAAAAGAATAAAGCATTCCTCTTACAGATTTCACTTGAACACCAGTTTTATTTTTTCCAGATCAGAAAACTTCTTTTTTTCTCTTTTAATTAAAAACATTCAGTCTAATAAAGCCTGTTGTCAAAAGCATAGGTTCTGGAAGGAGAATGTGGAGAACTGAGGAGCAGCAGACCATATGTGAGAAGGGATAGGAAAAGGGTGTTTAAAGAGATCTGTTTCTAGGGACCTGGAGAGGATCATTTACGATCCTCCTGGAATGCCTTCTGCCTTTGCTCCCTGCACAGCAGGCCTGGAATGTGTTGCTGAAGGAAGTCAGGGTTTGTTGTCTAGAGTCCAGCCTGGATCCTGTAAATGCATGTCAGGCAAGTGTGGCTGTCCAGCTCCACACGGTTTCTTTTTCATCCTTCAGCAAATAATATAACATAATCCCTGAAGTTCTCAAACCAGGGAAATAATCTTAAATCCCTGCCCTGAGTTTGTGAGTCATTGTTTTGATTGTTCTTGTAAGGGTACTTACCTTTTTTTCCTGCTGGCAAATAGAAAATCTCATATTCAAATTCTCTTGAAAGAAAGGTGGGAAAGTCGAGAAGAAAAAGAAGCAAGCCTCTTTTCCCCATTCACGCCATTTTATAGTATAAAATTATGAAATTTAAAGACACTTGCTCCTTGGAAGGAAAGCTGACAAACCCAGACAGAGTACTACAAAGCAGAGATATCACTTTGCCAAAAAGGTTAATATAGTCAAAGCTATGGTTTTTCCAATAGTCTTACATCCAATAGTATGGATGTAAGAGTTGGACCATAAAGAAGGCTGAGTGCTGAAGAATTGATGATTTTGAATTGTAGTGCTGGAGAAGACTCTTGAGAGTCCCTTGGACTGCAGGGAGATCAAACCAGTCAATCCTAAAGAAATCAACCCTGAATATTCATTGGAAGGACTGATGTGGAAGCTGAAGCTCCAATACTTTGGCCACCTGACTCGAAGAGTGGACTCATTGGAAAAGACCTTGATCCTGGGAAAGACTGAAAGCAAAAGGAGAAGGGAGTGGCAGAGGATGAGATGGTTGGATGTCATCACCGACTCAAGGGACATGAGTTTGAGCAAACTCTGGGAGATAGTGAAGGACAGGGAAGCCTGGCTTGCTGCAATCCGTGGGCTCACAAAGAGTTGGACATGACCTAACGACTAAACAACAACAATAACTGGAATCTTTTACCTGCCTCTGAAATGTGAGAATGTGAGAATGAATGGTGAAATAATAGCCAAGTGTTCACAGGCAGATTTTTCTCACTTGAAATAATATTCATCATTTCCTTTACTTACAATATCTTTTCATTCCAATCCAGACCCCGAGTCAGAATGCCAGATTATTCAAAATATCTCTCAGCTCTAGGTTCAGTGCTCTTTCTACTACACTGTACTGCCATGTCTCCATTATTGTGTCCTGGACCCACAGAATTTCTAAAACTCATTGTAAGTGTGTCTTTCTTTGAAGAAAACAGAGAGGACCCCATTGTGGGGAATGTGGGAATGAGTGCACAGATAAGACTGTCACAGTGTCAGAGGAACAGGTATAATTCTGTACTGAAAGGAAGTGGAATTCCTTGGAGAAGGGGTCCCAAGGCAGAGCCAGGTGAATGAAAGGTGAGCGTCTTATGGCACCAGAAAGTGAGGAAGTGCTGAGAAATAGGAGAGGAGAGAGGCATATTTACCAACTTGCAAGGGCTCCCACTGACCAGAGCTGGAAGAATTCAAGCAAAGTAAATAACAACATAAATCCAATAACAGTATTGATTATAACCCAATGGATAACATGGGTATCCTTGAGTCCACACTGATGGAAACAAATAACCAAGTAAATAAGTAAAAGAGGAAGAAATAGCAAGCCTTCTTTACAAAACAATTCCAGTGAATAAGTACAGACTGAATGAAGGGAATAGAACACCAGAACATCACTGTAATTATTTCTGCAGGCAACCATGGATGGATTTCATGGGTGAAAGTTTAAGCCCAAATGGGATATCTGCATAGTTTCAAGAGATCTCCCCTAAAATAAACATTTGCTAATTGCAAAAGAAAAAAATAGTAAAGTTACAATGAAAAAACTTGACAAGCACCACTTTAAACAAGCACTAAAGGGGAAATTAAATCAATAAGTAAATAAGTTAATCAATTAAATAATCACTAGGTATAAGGCATATCGAAATGGTACTATTCACCTCAGTGTCATTCTTTCCAATAATGTATAATCCTACTCTAATCATGGATTAATGCCAGACAAACCCACATTGAAGGATAGTCTGCAAACCAGCTGGCTAGTACTCTTTAAAAGTGTCAGGAAAGTTGAGAAAAGGAAAGTCTGAGGAACTGTCACAGAATATAGGGAAACTAAGGAGACATGATACAGAATGCAGCATAGCATTCTGATGGTATCCTGGAAGAGGGAAAAAGGGGCATTATTGGAAAACCTGGTAAATTCCAGATAAAATCTGTAGTTTGGTTAATAGTATAATATCACTGTTAATATATTAGTTTTGATCATTTGATCATGGTTACATGAGGTATTATCATTACATGGATGTGGGTGAAAGGTATACGGAGCTCTCTATTTTTATAACTCTTCTGTAAGTCTCAATTTACCTCAAAATGAAAAATTACTGCATCTGTGATTTTTATTTAGTGAAAGTTGCTCAGTCATATCCAACTTTTTGCAACCCCATGGACTATACAGTCCATGGAATTCTCCAGGCCAGAATACAGAAGTGGGTAGCCTTTCCCTTCTCCAGGGGATCTTCCCAACCCAGAAATCAAACCCAAGTCTTCCTCATTGCTGGCAGATTCTTTACCAGCTGAGCCACGAGGGAAGCCCAAGAATACTGGAGTAGGTAGCCTATCCCTTCTCCAGTGGATCTTTCTGACCCAGGAATTGAACCGGGGTCTCCTGCATTGCAGGTGGATTCTTTACCAACTGAGCTCTCACTTTGTATTTTTCAACACTGGAAAATACATGAGTGTAAGACATCAAGGATGGTGGCAAGATAGCAGCTTTCAAGAAAACTTGGCATTTGTTCATTTAACAGTTACTCAGAGATTTAGCAGCTAGCTGGCCAGATAGATCCTAACAAAGCAGTAAGTGCCAGGATAAAGGAAGTACATAGTTCTATATGAAAACACAGAAGCAATGCTTAACTTAGGCTTGGAGAATCAGACGTCACGAAACTGAAGAAGAGTACAAACAAGCCAAGTTGGTTGACTGGAGGGGGGATATAGGGTTGAGGAGGGTGGGTAAAAGACACTAGAAACAGTATATCAAGGTGGAAGCAAGAGATGACTTCCTTGATGGTCCAGTGGTTAAGACTTCACCTTCCAGTACAGGGGGTGCAGGTTCAATCCCTGGTTGGGGAGCTAAGATCCCACATGCCTCAAGGCCAAAAAACCAAAACATCAAACAGAAGCAATATTGTAACAAATCCGATAAAGACTTTAAAAATGGTCCATGTCAAAAAAATAATTCTTGAAAAAAAAATTAGAGCAAAAGAAAAAAAAAGCATAGAACTTTTGAAAAACAAAGAAATAGCTAACTTGTTATTAGTTTTGTATTTTAGAAAACACTCTGGCATCCTTGTGAGGACCAGGTTAAACAGGAGGGTGGGACAGTTAGAGAGGCAGGGAGACCACGTAGGAGACTACTGCAAAAGTCCAAGCAAGGGAAAGCAATGGCCTTGACGCCATGGTGAGGGCAGGTCTCCTGCATTGCAGGCAGATTCTTTATTGTCTGAGCCACCACAGAAACTTTAAAGAGAAAGTGGAGAGATTTAAGAAGTTTCAGGAAGGTATAAGCAACAGAAATCAATGCTAGACTGTAAGAGGATGGTGAGGCAGAGAGAGGATTTACTTTTGTTCAGTTCTAGATGTTCAATTCCACATCTAGAATCTATGAATCATTTCTTAGGCTACAGGTAGATTGATGCTATCTTGTATGGCAGCGGCCTGGGACTCAAATATGAGTATTTGGAGATTTAGGATGATGCTAGTGTGAGTGTGACAGACACACCCTAAGATGATCCCTAATGAGTTAGGTCCCTTTCCCCTTGAGTTCAGATAGAACTTGTAACTTGCTTCTAACCAACGGAAAATGGTAAAGGTAATGAGTGTCACCTCCTGTGATCAAGTTACATTATAAAAGACTATTTCTTAGCAGACTAGAGTGAGAGAGACCCTGATGCTGGCTTTGAAGGAGTAAGATGCTTTGTTTTGAGAAGGCTAAGTGGCAAGGAATTATGGGGTAACTTCTATGAGTTGAGAGCCCCCCACCACCAACAGCCAGCACAAAATGAAGAACCCACAGCCACGAGAAATTGAATTCTACCAACAACCTGAAAAGACTTGAAAATGAATCTTTCCCAAGTCAAGCTTCTGAGGAGACCACAGTCCCCAACTGATCCCTTAATTGCAGCTGGTGAGACCTTGAGCAGTGTAGTGAGACAAGAAACTATGAGCTACCTTTAGGAGGCTTTGAGCCCCTATGTTTGTTGCAATTTGTTATGCAGCCACAAAAAATGAATACACTTTTTCAGGTGCCTTTATTCCCTCTTTCGTATTTCCTATCTTAAGCTCTGTTCGTTTTCTCAGTATCTTCACCAGACATCTTCTTGTTTTTATCCATACTTAAATATTCAGCAATTTAACCCGAATGTTCCAAAAATCAGAAAATCTTATGATCCAAAAATCAGAAAATCTTTTTGGCTCTAGTACCAGAATCTGGGTTAACTTAAAAATTAAGGAACATCTTACCACCTTTGGACAACTCTAGAGCTTGATGTGTACATAACCCATGATCAGTGTCATCTGCTTCTAGATTTTGGAGCAACCCAAAGGTCTTCCCATTGTTCAATCTCTGAGGGCCTGTCATAGACTCAAGCTGCCTTGCATGCTCTCCTGCATCCCTTACCATAGGCCCTATCAAAAACATCTGATGGAAGATGTTTTTAGGATTTAGGCTGTCAACATCTGCCTTAATTTTTGCACTTCTTAAACCTCCTAATCTAATCGCTCAGCTGGACTCTATATAGGGCAGCCCCAACTCCTCTCTGTCTTACTATTACAAGGAAAAGTAACATTTTAAGTTAATATTAGGAAATGGATAGATGATTATGAAAAGAGCATAATTAGAAATGTATGGGAGAAGGCAATGGCACCCCACTCCAGTACTGTTGCCAGGAAAATCCCATGGATGGAGGAGCCTGGTAGGCTGCAGTCCATGGGGTCGCTAAGAGTCAGACATGACTGAGTGGCTTCACTTTCACTTTTCACTTTCATGCATTGGAGAAGGAAATGGCAACCCACTCCAGTGTTCTTGCCTGGAGAATCCCATGGACGGAGAAGCCTGGTAGGCTGCAGTCCATGGGGTCGCACAGAGTCGGACATGACTGAAGAGACTTAGCAGCAGCAGCAGAAATGTACAGCGTCTAAGAAATCATACAGATTCCTTAATGTCTGGCTTGTATCCTGACTGAAGTAGGTGATAATTGGGAGACTGTGGCTTTCTGTCTTATTCATGAATTTTTGAGGATGGGATTTATTCATACCAAGTTCTCCCCCTTTTTAAAAGATTTTTTTGATGTGGACCATTTTTTTAAAAGTCTTTATTGAATTTGTTACAGTATTGCTTCTGTTTTATGTTCTGGGTTTTTGGCTGCCAGACATGTGGGAAATTTGCTCCCCAGTGAGGGATTGAATCTGTACCCCTTGTGTTGGAAGATGAAGTCTTAACCACTGAACCACCAGGGAAGTCCTGCTCTCTACTTCTCACTTAAAGAGAAGGTCATGTAAATTTCTCTCCCAGAAGTGCTTTCTTCCTAACACTGTAGCTATAGAACCATTTACTCAACCAATATTTATTTACCATCTACTAAGGCAATGGCAGCCCACTCCAGTACTCTTGCCTGGAAAACCCCATGGACAGAGGAGCTGCAGTCCATGGGGTCGCGAAGAGTCAGACATGACTGAGCGACTTCACTTTCACTTTTCATTTTCATGCATTGGAGAAGGAAATGGCAACCCACTTCAGATTCTTGCCTGGAGAATCCCAGGGACAGGGTAGCCTGGTGGGCTGCCGTCTATGGGGTCGCACAGAGTTGGACACGACTGAAGCGACTTAGAAGCAGCAGCAGCATATACCAGCCACCTGTCTGAGGCTCTGGGAATATAGCAATGAACAAACTATTAAAAACAATGGAATTTGCATTCTAAAGGGTCAGAGATAAAAGTGAATATTTGTAACGTGTGTTACATCAGATGATGATGGCTGTAATGGGAACAAAAATACAAATTTGGGAATCTAAACAGTGTGTTGAGGATTGCAATTCTAAATAGACTGATCAGAGAAGATTTCAGTAAGACTGCATTAAAGCAAAGATTTGAAGAAAATAAGGGAGTGAGTCATGTGGTTATCTGAATAGAGAACATTCCCAGCAAAGGGAACAGTGAGTACAAAGGTCTGATGTCAGCAAGGACATCAAGAAGGAAGCCAGTTTAGTTGGAGAGGAGAGAAGGAAGAGAAAGACATCAAAGTGATTCTTGAGGCTGATGAAATCATGCTGGTTCTGGGTCACTGTAGAGACTTTGACTCTTACTGGAATGACACAAAAAGCCATTTGAATATTTTAAGCAGAGGGATGACATGATGTAGCTTATGTTTTAATACAACTACTCTAATTTCTACACCAAGTATGCAGTATGGTGTGTGTTGGGGAAAAGAGATTGAAACCAAAGGTTGGAAGAGAGAGGCTAGTCAGGAGACTATTTAATAATTCAGGTAACACAGTGCAAATACAGAGCAACTCCATCATCACAGAAAGTTCTATTTGATTTATCAAGAAGAGGGACAGTCTGCAATACCTTGGCTGCTTCTAGGGACTGATGTCAAGAAATTCCTTGATCTCTTTACTCCGAAAGGATGTGAGGGGCTAGGGTGTTCTCTTAACTTGTGCCAGTGGAGAACAGAGAGCTGTGGAAGGAATTCCTCCTTCTATTAAGTAGAACATTTAATTCTCTCTAAGAATTTTAATTTGGGTAGAAAGGCAAGAATACTAGAGTGAATTGCCATTTCCACCTCCAGGGGTTATTTCCAAGCCAGGAATCGAATCTGGGTCTCCTGCATTGCAGGCAGATTCTCTACCGTCTGAGCCACCAGGGAAGCCCCCTTATTTCTCTCTAAGAATTTTAATTTGGGCTAGAAAAGCCATTTGAAGGAAGAGCAAATAAAATCTAGCTATTGAGCATTCATTACATGCTAAATACAGTTTAAGTATCACACTGGTATAAGAACACATTATATGTGCCCATTATATATGAAATACAGTCAAAATGGTATCTCATTTTTTAAATTTTATTTTTATTAGATTAATTTATTTATTTTAATTGGAGGCTAGCTACTTTACAATATTGTGGTGGTATCTCATTTTTAGTTCCACACTAAGTATTTAAGGATATCTTCATTTCTTGGTAAAGTCACAGTTCAGAAAAAAATTAATGACATGTTCAGAATAGGAGCTAGTGTTGGAACAAGAACTGATCCCAAAGACCATTCCCTGTTCGTCGTTGTACTTTGTACTGCCTCCTTTCTGAGCATTTCTTCATGCATGATGATCAAAGAAGAATGTTAGTAGATTTGAATTCTCTTGTATCTGTGTAACTTCCTCAATATAGAGGTAGAAACACTGTGACCTTCTTCAAGTAATAGTGGTTACTCAACCTTGGATCTTTGAGCAGACTGTGCTTTCTTATCCTTTGTTGAAAGCCTGTTCTGTTAGAGCGTGAGAGAAAAACATCTCTTCACTGAGAAGGCATTAAAGCTGGCCATGTGAGCAAAAGAAAACACTGGTGGCAGTACATGCACATTGGATTGGGTGAAGGAGGGGGACATAAGTTATGGTCTTGACTTTGACACTAATTAGCCTTGTGACTTTGAGCAAGTAAGTCATCCATCTCTCTGGATATCCATAGCTCATCCTTAAACTATGATTACTGCCTGTCTAAGAACCTTTCTAGCTCTGGCACTCTAGAATTCAGTTTGGTATTCTTTAGTCTTATTTACTTATTATTTATTTACTTATTATTTATTTATTTAGTCTTATTTACTCTGACAGGAAGAAATTTTCTAGGTCCTGTATCTTCGGTATTTATTTCCTGATAATGTAGAGGATAGCAATATGCAGTCTTATAAAATTATCATAAAGTTTTGCTTCACTATAATTCCCCTAGTATAATGTCAAACAGGGTCTCAGAGTATTTCATTTTGCTATTGAAAATGGGACTTTGCTGGCGATCCAGTCATTAAGACTCTGTACTTCCAATACAGGGGGCATGGGTTTAGTCCCTGGTCAGGCAACTAAGACCCCACATGTAGTGCACTGTGGCCAAAAAAAGAAAAATAAGCAAAATACCAAGAAGCAGCAGTATATACAGCAGTATATATGTACTACCTTAATTCCCGTTTGTACCTAACATTGTCAAACTTAAGAGCTGAAAATGTTATATCTGGTTGTTGACGTGTGAGCAAATTAGTTACAGTGCTAAAACTCCAAACCTAAAACCTTTCAGACTGCCAGTCAAATGATATTTAAATTTTGCATTAATATATTCATACTTAGCATTTGGTTGTGCTAAATACTACATTTACTCTCAGGTGCATTGTAAGCTTTGCTTTCCAAAAAGAGTAGTGTCTTTTACTTAGGATTCATCATGATGCCTTAACTCAAACTCTGATTCTCCCACCTCTTGAAATCTCAATTTTCATAATGTCTATTCATCCCTCTTCCCACCTTCTCAAGAATGATCTTGATCGTGACTCCCAGTTTAGCCTGGGGTAACGGAAAAGTTTTACCCCTAGTTCAGAGACTCGAAGAGTGAGAGATGAAATAGGCAGTCTGATTATCTCTGGAGGAATCTTAATTGAAACCAAATTGTCCCCTTTGTTAATTTTATTTTTTAAACAGGAGGAGAGAAAGAAGAAGGCAAAAAACCAAGCACCCAAGTCCTCCTCCATTTTCCGCTTCATAGCGAAGTTAACAAGAGGCTTTTCCTGGGTATTATTCATTGACTGGGATCATTTTGGCTGTCCCCAGGGCCATCGACTCTTCCCAGCTGCTCCATTAATCTCCGGGAAATCCCCAGGGCTGCAACTGTCACTGTGTAATTAAATGCTTTGTTATTTTCTGCATGGTCCTGTACTTTAGCAGCTTATTTTCATTAATAGCAGGGCCTGTTCTTTGTCACTTACCCCATATGGCTGTGAAAAAGTAGCCTCTAAATCTTTCCTCTTTTTTATTTCTTCCTCTTTTCCTTATGAATCAAGCAGTTCACTTCCCTCCTCCTCTATCACCCTCCTCCCCACCCTTTCTCCTCCTCCATCCCCTCTCTCTTCCCCCTTCCCACCACTTCCCCCCTCCCCCTTCCCCTCCTCCTCCTT
The DNA here is from genome assembly GCF_029378745.1 of Bos indicus. NCBI lineage: Eukaryota > Metazoa > Chordata > Mammalia > Artiodactyla > Bovidae > Bos > Bos indicus. Next base: position 94,685,770 of record NC_091764.1, read on the forward strand.
CCTCCTCCTCCAACCACTTTCTCTCCCCCTCCTCCCCCTTCTTCCTCCTCCTCCAGCCACTTTCTCTCCCCCTCCTTCCCCTTCCTCCTCCTTCTCCAACCACTTTCCTTTCCCCTCCTCCTCCGACCTTTCCTTCTCTTCCTCTCCTTCTTCTCCATGCTCTTCTCTTCTCCTTCATCTCTTTGACACCAAGACAAATTCTCTATGTAGTATATCAGATTGATATTCACCATTTTCTTTTCCTGTTAACATTTTCCTCCCCAGAAGATCTAAAGCTTTAGAATTTATTTTGCATTGCTTTTTTATCCCCCCCCCCCACAGGGGGTTAATCTTTATCTTGAGCGAAGAAGGACTCAGCAAACATCCAGACACCATGGATGGCTATGAAAGCAGCATAGGAGAAAGAATCAGCAATTTCACTTCTTAATGTTGTCATCATGCTAGTAATTTCTTTTTGAAAATTTTATTTATTTTTAATTGGAGGATAATTGCTTTACAATGCTGTGTTGGTTTCTGCCATACATCAACATGAATCAGCCATAGGTGTACACATGTCTCCTCTCTCTTGAACCTCCCTCCCATCTCCCACCCCATCCCACCCCTCTAGGTTGTCACAGAGCACCAGACGGAGTTCCCTGTGCTATCAACTTCCCATTAGCTGTCTATTTTACACATCATCATGCACTAGCATTTCTTAATTGCAGTAACAAGGACTATACTTTGATAATAATACAGGAAGATCTCTTAAAATCATTATTTTCCCCAGAGTCCAACCTCAGAATTTTTGCCTAAGATACCTTTTGTTGTTGTTTTTCAGTCACTAAGTCATGTCCGACTCTTTTGCGACCTCATGCACTATATAGCCCACCAAGCTCCTCTGTCCATGGGATTTCCCAGGCAAGAATACTGGAGTGGGTTGCCATTTCCTTCTCCAGGGGATCTTCCTGACCCAGGGATTGAACCTGCACCTCCTGCCTTCGCAGGCAGATTCTTTACCACAGCCCCCTGGAAGCCCAAGATACCCTATTATTGCTCAAAAGTGATGCCATTGCTTTCACACATGTTGAAGAGGTTTCTTGACAGTAAATGAAATATTTTCCTCCAGTGAAAAGTAGTGGCTTCCCAGGAGATCCAGGGGAATGAGGGATTCTAAGGGCAAATTTTCACTGATTTGATCTGCAAGCTCCCTATGGAATGTTCCTTCCCATCTTTGTTTCCCCTGTCAAGTGATTCTCAGTCTTTGGGGGCACATTAGAATTAGGTGGGGGAGCTTTCAAAATCTTGATGTCTAGATCACAGCCAAGACCAATGCTAGAGGGGACTGTTACAGGGAGAGGTTACTAATTTCATAACTCCAAAGGAGACATGGGTGGTGAGAAATGACTAAGAACTCTCCTGGGAGGCCCAATGATTACATGCTTATAAATTTGGCACCTGCCTAGCTGTATCACCTTCTCCTTACATGGAGACAGTATAGTGGATCAAGTGATGATTAGACTCTGGAATCAGACCCGGATAAGAACTACCACTGCTGCCTACAATCCTGGAGCGATGCCCCTGGCCTCTCTGGCCCTCAATCCTGTCATCTGTAAATGGAATAATTTTCCTAATGCATATATGTCCCATGAAGTTTCAGCAAAAATACATTTTAAAAGCACACACCTGATCTGTGACACTTCCCAAGAACCTGGTAAATGATGAAGGCCTTGTTTAGCACCTTGTTTCTGTTCCTACAAACTCATATGGATGATCCAGTGCTCACTCTTCTCTTTTGTGCCTCCATAGTTTTATTTTTGTTTTTCATTCTAACCATAAGAAGCCATCTCCTTGTTTACTAGGCAAAGTAATATATATCCTTCCAGGCTTAGCTTGCTTTCTGTGTGTGAAGCATTCTTCCACTTCTCTAATCTGGAGGAGGGCATGGCCACCCACTCCATAATCTTGCCTGGAGAATCCCATGGACAGAGGAGTCTGGTCAGCTGCCATCCTTAGGGTCGCAAAGAGTCAGACACAAGAAGCAACTGAGCCCACAAGCAATCAGACTTAAATTTTCTTTTGGTAATTTTTCTCCTGCACTTTATATCTTCCTTGAAAAGTGTAAAAAGTATGCTATTTATTAAAAGATTCATCTATCTTTCCACTGAGGCTTCTCCAGTGGCTCAGCAATAAAGCATCCACCTGCAATGCAGGAGACGCCAGTTCGATCCCAGGGTCGGGAAGGTCCCCCGGAGGAGGAAATGGCAACCCACTCCACTCCTGGAAAATCTCTTAGACAGAGGAACCTGGCAGGCTACAGTCCATGGGGTTGTAGAGTCAGACATGACTGAGCGACTGAGCATGCATGCATGCTATATTCCCACTAGATTCTAGTTACTAAGGCAAGAACTAAGTGATTTTGCTTAATATCCCACTGCCAAGTATAATACCCAGAACAGAGTAACTGTTCAATAAATATTTTTTTGAATGAGAACGAATGAATTCCTTTAATACAGTTTTCACACACACACACACACACACACACACACACACACACACCCAAAAGGCTGGAGTTGCCCAGAATGCTGTCATGAGTCAGGAAGGAGAAGACATAGACTTCCAAAGGTGGAGGTTATCTGGTAGGTAGAGAAAAGAAACTCGAAAGTTGAAAAGAGGTGGTCAAAAACTGCTGACCTCTTAAGGAAAACTGGTTTTTGTTTTTGGTTTGTTTCTTTTGCCATGTGGCATGTCAGATCTAGATCCCCAACCAGGGATCAAACCCATACCCACTGCAGTGGAAGCACAGAGTCTTAACCACTGGATCAACAGGGAAGTTCCAGGAAAAAATATTTTGATTGTTCTTTGAGGGTTCAAATTTTATTTCATTAAATTTGAGCCTGGAAGATAGTTAAGGATAGGGGAGCCTGGCATGCTGCTGTCCATGGGTTCACAAAGAGTTGGATCCCATTTAGGTACTGAACAAGAACAACAAATTGAACTGAATTGCAAACTTCCTGAGGGATTTCATATCCACTTTGGCCCCCTTATCCACTGACTCTCACGCTGTCAGTGTATACTGGAATTATCTGGGAGCTTTAAAAAAATTCTTTGACCACATCCTAGACCCAGCATCAGTATTTTTTAAAGTCCCCCTCTAACTTCAGTGAGAAGCCAATATTGAGAGCTATCGCCTAGCACAGAATCCAGCTTAGTTTGTTGCCCACAGTGGAGGTTCATAGTCTGTTTTCTAATTGCATAACTGAATCTCTCACTCGTTACCTAACTCCTTCCTAGCTTATCATAGCTGAGAATGAGAGCAAATAGCAGTGTTTTCCAAATAGTGAATTAATCAACCCTACAAGTCTTCAAAACAGACAGGAACAACTAATTTGTAGCTTTGGGGAATGAATGTTTGTTATTACTATTGTTTTCTTTTTTGCATGTGCTCATCTCTGCTGTCAAATTAATATATTATGTTCTTAGAGTAGTCAGACAACTCTAGAACTACTGTGGCAGAAGATGGTGATTCAGGAAGGGAAATAGAGCAATGGGAGCCTCTGTTTCTGCCAGTTGATCATTTAGGTATTATTACCCTTACCAAAGCAAACAGATGATTTGCCTCTCAAGAGGCCATTGACCGTTCAACACATAAAGCTTGGTAGGAATTTCCCAAAACTGCTGCTCTGGAATTAATTATTAGTGTCAGTGAAGGATTCCCAGCAACATAAGGTAAAGGGAAGAATCCCCAAGGATCGGGACTTCCCTGCTGGTCCAGTGGTTAAGATTTCACCTCCCAATGCAGGGGGTGCGAGTTTGATCCCTGCTTAGGTAGCCAAGATCCCACATGCCTCCTGGCCAAAAGAACAGAACATGAAACAACAGAAGCAAAATTGTAACAAATTCAATAAAGGCTTTTAAAAAATGAAAGCATAATTGTTATTAAAAAAAAAAGAATCCACGGGGCTCAAGGTAGCATTCACTCCCAGAAATCAGAGAATGTTTATTGTAAATTTGGAGACAGCAGGTGAAGGAAGAGAAGAGATTTAAAATGAATACCACTTTTCCACTCTGGTTTCCTTACCATCTCAGAAATCAAGGAATTCTGACCTCCAAACCAAACCTCAGAGCCAATGGATTCATGTTGAAGCGCGCAGTGCCAGTGTGCTGCTGATGGCCTCTGCAACACTTGCATGCCATGGAGGGAAACTCTTAAAAGCTCATCTTTCGTTAGCATTCCTGAGGGGGTGGATAGGATGTGCCTTATAGATTGGCACAGATGAATATCATTAAGGAGACTGACTTTGCATTGTTCAGAAGTGCGTTACCATAGAAGAAGCAGTTTAACTCTTTCATCTTCACAGACCTTGCATGTCTGAGGCCTTGTGTGTTATGAAGATATGTAATATTTGTACTAGCTTTCTATTGCTGTATAATACATTTCTGCACATTTAGTGGCTGCACACAATTCCTAATTATGATCTCAGTTTTCATGGGACAGGTGTCTGGGATCATCTCAGATGGGTCCTCTGACCCTAAGGGGTCATCTTAGATGGGTTCTCTTTTCAGGATCTCAATCCAGGAATCGCTGGCATACAGTTTCATCAAGAGGCTTGACTAGGGATAAAATCTGCTTCTAAGCTCATTTAGGGTTTTCATAGAATATATTGCCTTGCAACTGTGTGTCTGAGGTCCCCATTTCCATGCTGACTATCAGCCAGGGTCCTCTGTCAGCTCTAGATGTGCCCATAGGTCCTTGCCACACAACCTTCCTGCAACATGGCAGCTTACTTCTTCAAACCCAGCCAGGGACTCTCTCTCATCCCAGTCTTGTGTAACATATGATTATGGGATGGACATTCCAACACCTTTGCCATATTTCATTGACTCGAAGCCAAACACAGGCTTTACACTCAAGAAGATGGGTGGCGGAGTGGCTTACACATGTTGTGACTCAGTGCTGTGACTGTATTGTATGTGTTGACCACAATATTCTGAACAGGCGTTTTACTGAAGTTGTTGATTTATTAGAACCAACTCAGTAAAGTTGGCATTGTGTGGAGTAGAAGAGAGAGCCTTGGGATTAATGTGCTTTGCAATCACGTATCTCCATGGCCTTTGACTAGTTACTTAAATTCTGAGACTTAGTTTTATTTTCAGTAAAGTGGGAACAACTAACATCTGCTCTATAGACCTGTAAAGATAAAATTACACGTGCATTTGGAAATTCCTGTATGTTGTCCAATCAATCTTAGTTTTCATTAAAAAGCATGATCAGTAGAGATTATTTTAGTATGTCTGCATTCTTTAATCCCAAAATTAAGTCAACAAGATTAAATTCTTCTTTAACTCAATATCTGGAATTTAACAGCCTATCTGGCAACAATATAACTTATTTTCTCTAGATAGTATTAATTCCCATATGGAGGGGAAGCTTTCTGTTGAATCCTCCAGGGCTAACTTATGTAGAGGGAAAAATAATCAGACAAATTGAGGTAATTTAATTACCCACGACTTTTCCCTCCCTACAAAAAGGGTGAAAGAAGCACATTTTTTTTAAACATGAAGTTTATAATGAAAGTCTTAGAATATCAAGCTTTAACTCACGGAATTCTATCCCAGTCCATACTATTCCTTTTTAAGGAATGCATTTGAGGTTTAGCTTGTTAACAGATAGTATTTTAAGAATATAGAACATATCTTCAGAGCAAAGAAACTAAATATTTTGTGTTCTATATTCTAGTTGTTGAAACATTGCATGATTTGGATTCAAAGTATGTGTATTCTGGCAACTGTGGCAATCAACATCGGATCTAAGTGTTTTAGGGGGAATGGATATTATATAGATATAGCCACAAGGAAAAAAAAATACCATGGACATGCACCCTTCCCTAAGATGTTGCCTGCTTAGGAATAAAGTAAATATTGGGGAAATTACAGGGAGGCTTTTTGTGCCATGCATAAGAAACACACATGTCTGTGTTTGACAAATTACTGGAGCTGCTTTTCTGTCACTTTCCATTAGAGTTGGGTTAAGAGAAAATAAAATTATATGTAAGACAGACTATCCTTTATGCCTGCCACCACTCTTCTCTGTGGTATTTCAAATTTTGTCACGTACGGAAGACATTATGAGTATCTCAGTTCATACTCTGAAAGAACTCCTGAGGGTTAGCCCACTTAAGAAGTATAGTTGCCCCAAAACTGATTCAGTACTATGCATTTTTCATAATTCGCCTCTGACGGCTTTGATAACACACACTCTGTCATTGTGATTTGGTGTCATTGGATGCTATTAAATTCGTCAGTTCAAACACACTCTCTTCCCAGGTTTACAGCTTGTAATAATGATCTGGATCTGTGTGCATTTCTGATGCATTAGGCTGGTATGACCACGTAGCATGCATAAGGAAAGTTAACTGGGTTTAAAAGCTCGGTCATTATGACTTATTGTGTCTTCTCTAAAAAAAAAAAATCATAGGTCAGATTTCTTTCTTTCTTTTTTTTTTTTTGAAGAAGCAAGCCAAAATTTTAGAAAACCCAACAAGATCCATTTGAGGAGAAATAAGACCTGCTTTCCTGCAAAACTAGTCCTATATACAAAGGAGCATCTTCCCTTTATGTTTGAACTAGGCCCATTTAGTTTCATTACCTGGCACTATCAGATCAGATCAGATCAGTCACTCAGTTGTGTCTGACTCTTTGCGACCCCATGAATCGCAGCACACCAGGCCTCCCTGTCCATCACCAACTCCTGGAGTTCATTGAGACTCACATCCATTGAGTCAGTGATGCCATCCAGCCATCTCATCCTCTGTCGTCCCCTTCTCCTCTTGCCCCCAATCCCTCCCAGCATCAGAGTCTTTTCCAATGAGTCAACTCTTCGCATGAGGTGGCCAAAGTACTGGAGTTTCAGCTTTAGCATCATTCTCTCCAAAGAACACCCAGGGCTGATCTCCTTTAGAATGGGCTGGTTGGATCTCCTTGCAGTCCAAGGGACTCTCAAGAGTCTTCTCCAACACCACAGTTCAAAAGCATCAATTCTTCGGTGCTCAGCCTTCTTCACAGTCCAGCTCTCACATCCATACATGACCACTGGAAAAACCATAGCCTTGACTAGACGAACCTTTGTTGGCAAAGTACCTGTCACTATGTTACTGATATATTATTTTCATCATAGAAAAGTATAAAATGTACACATTTTTAAAAGATGAGATTAAAATTAATAGAAAGAGCAGTTTGAATTTTTTTTTTTTTCCTGCGTCCCTTGGAAGACTATTGGTATGGGTGAGGAAACGGGATAAAAGGTGTGGTGATTCACGGCTTTCTTCCGTTCTCTGATTGGTGCTCCTCATCACATTCTGACAAGTGAGTGTCACTGGGTTTGAGGTGGGTGTCTTGGTTACAGGAGATAAGGAGTGACAGCGCTGTAGAGTACATTTCCATAAATTCACATCATATGCTTAAGTTTTAGAAAAGTCAGTTGGCTTCCTACAAAAATTTGATAGTAGGACGGAGAAGTGATGGCAGAGATATTAGGGCTCTTCATTAGACTCTTCGGAGAAGATGAAGGGATACATAGTTGAAATAACTAATGAGAACCTACTGTAGATCACAGAGAACTCTACTCAGAACTCTGTGGTGACCTAAATGAAGTGAGTGAAAGTCATTCAGTCATGTCTGACTCTTAGTGACCCCATTGACTTTACAGTCCATGGGATTCTCCAGGCCAAAATACTGGAGTGGGTAGCCTTTCCCTTCTCCAGGGAAATCTTGCCAACCCAGGATTAGAACCCAGGTCTCCTGCATTGCAGGTGGATTCTTTGCCCACTGAGCCACAGGGAAGCCCAAGAAACTTGGAGCAGGTAGCCTTTTCCTTCTCCAGTGGGTCTTCCTGACCCAGGGATCGAACTGGGGTCTCCTGCATTGCAGGCAGATTCTTTACCAACTTGAGTTATCAGGTGACATAAATGGGAAGGAAATCTAAAACAGAGGAGAGATATGTATATGTATAACTGATTCACTTTGCTGTTCAGCAGAAACTAATATAACATTGTAAAGCAACTATACTACAGACAACCTGGAGGGATGTGGTGGGGAGGGAGACAGGAGGGGTGTTCAGGATGGAGGAGACTCATGTATACGTATGGCTGATTCATACTGATGTATGGAAAAAATCATCACAGTATTTTATCATCCAGTTGACATAAATAAATACATTAAAAAAAAACACACACACACAAACCTGAGCATTATTCCCAGCTGGGTTCATGGCAGGCTAATCCTAAAATGTGTGAGTTTATGCTTAATCAGGATGAGCTTTTTCTTCTACCCTATTCATGGGCCTGTGTAATAACTTTGCTTTTTATGGATTTAGGATAAACTGTAATAAAACAATAGAATCGGAAAGACTAGAGATCTCTTCAAAAAAATTAGAGATACCAAGGGAACATTTCATGCAAAGATGGGCTCAAAAAAGGACAGAAATGGTATGGACCTAACAGAAGCAGCAGAAATTAAGAAGAGTTGGCAAGAATACACAGAAGAATTACAGAAAAAAGACCTTCAAAACCCAGCTAATCATGACGGTGTGATCACTCACCTAGAGCCGGACATCCTGGAATGCAAAGTCAAGTGGGCCTTAGGAAGCATCATTACAAACAAAGCTGCTGCTGCTGAGTCGCTTTAGTCGTGTCCGACTCTGTGCGACCCCATAGACAGCAGCCCACCAGGCTCCCCCATCCCTGGGATTCTCCAGGCAAGAACACTGGAGTGGGATGCCATTTCCTTCTCCAATGCATGAAAGTGAATAAATAAAGTGAAGTTGCTCAGTCGTGTCTGACTCCTAGCGACCCCATAGACGGCAGCCCACCAGGCCCCTTCGTCCATGGGATTTTCCAGGCAAGAGTACTGGAGTGGGTTGCCATTGCCTTCTCTGACAAACAAAGCTAGTGGAGGTGACAGAATTCCAGTTGAGCTATTTCAGATCCTAAGAGATGCTGCTGTGAAAGTATTGCACTCAATATGTCAGCAAATTTGGAAAACTTAGCAGTGGCCACAGAACTGGAGAAGGTCAGTTTTCATTCCAATCCCAAAGAAAGACAATGCCAAAGAATGTTCAAGCTACCACACAACTGTACTCATCTCACATGCTAGCAAAGTAATGCTCAAAATTCTCCAAGCCAGTCTTCAACAGTATGTGAACCGTGAACTTCCAGATGTTCAAACTGGTTTTAGAAAAGGCAGAGGAACCAGAGATCAAATTGCCAACATCTCTTGGATCATTGAAAAAGCAAGAGAGTTCGAGAAAAACATCTGCTTTATTGACTATGCCAAAGCTTCTGACTGTGTGGATCACAACAAACTGTGGAAAATTCTTCAAGAGATGGGAATACCGGACCACCTGACCTGCCTCCTGAGAAACCTGTATGCAGGTCAAGAAGCAACAGTTAAAACTTGGCATGGAACAATAGACTGGTTCCAAATTGGGAAAGGAGTACGTCAAGGCTGTATATTTAACTTATATACAGAGTACATCATGAGAAATGCTGGGTTGGAAGAAGCACAAGCTGGAATCAAGATTGCCGGGAGAAATATCAATAACCTCAGATATACAGGTGACACCACCCTTATGGCAGAAAGCTAAGAATAGCCTCTTGATGAAAATGAAAGAGGAGAGTGAAAAAGTTAGCCTAAAGTTCAACAGTCAGAAAACTAAGATGATGGCATCTGGTCCCATTGAGTTCAGTTCAGTTCAGTTCAGTTGCTCAGTCCTGTCCGACTCTTTGTAACCCCATGAACTGCAGCACACCAGGCCTCCCTGTCCATCACCAACTCCTGGAGTCCACCGAAACTCATGTCCATCGAGTTGGTGATGCCATCCAACCATCTCATCCTCTGTCATCCCCTTCTCCTCCTGCCCTCAATCTTTCCTAAAATCAGGGTCTTTTCAAATGAGTCAGTTCTTCACATCAGGTGGCCAAAGTATTGGAGTTTCAGCTTCAACATCAGTCCTTCCAATGAACACCCAGGACTGATCTCCTTTAGGATGGACTGGTTGGATCTTCTTGCAGTCCAAGGGACTCTCAAGAGTCTTCTCTAACACCACAGTTCAAAACCATCAATTCTTCGGCACTCAGCTTTCTTCACAGTCCAACTCTCACATCCATACATGACCACTGGAAAAACCATAGCCTTGACTGGATGGACCTTTGTTGGCAAAGTAATGTCTCTGCTTTTTAATATGCTGTCTAGGTTGGTCATAACTTTCCTTCCAAGGAGTAAGTGTCTTTTAATTTCATTGCTACAATCACCATCTGCAATGATTTGGGAGCCCAGAAAAATAAAGTCTGATACTATTTCCCCATCTATTTGCCATGAAGTGATGGGACCAGATGCCATGATCTTAGTTTTCTGAATGTTGAGCTTTAAGCCAACTTTTTCACTGTCCTCTTTCACTTTCATCAAGAGGCTCTTTAGTTCCTCTTCACTTTCTGCCATAAGGGTGGTGTCATCTGCATATCTGAGGTTATTGATATTTCTCCCAGCAATCTTGATTCCAGCTTGTGCATCCTCCAGCCCAGCATTTCTCATGATGTACTCTGCATATAAGTTAAATAAGCAGGGTGACAATATACAGCCTTGATGTACTTCTTTTCCTATTTGGAACCAGTCTGTTGTTTCATGTCCAGTTCTAACTGTTGCTTCCTGACCCGCATACAGGTTTCTCAAGAGGCAGATCAGGTGGTCTGGTATGCCCATCTCTTGAAGAATTTTCTACAGTTTATTGTGATCCACACAAAGGCTTTGGCATAGTCAATAAAGCAGAAATAGATGTTTTTCTGGAACTCTCTTACTTTTTCAATGATCCAGCAGATGTTGGCAATTTGATCTCTGGTTCCTCGGCCTTTTCTAAAACTAGCTTGAACATCTGGAAGTTCATGGTTCACGTTTTGCTGAAGCCTGGCTTAGAGAATTTTAAGCATTACTTTACTAGCGTGTGAGATGAATGCAATTGTGTGGTAGTTTGAGTATTCTTTGGCATTGCCTTTCTTTGGGATTGGAATGAAAACTGACCTTTTCCAGTCCTGTGGCCACTGCTGAGTCTTCCAAATTTGCTGGCATATTGAGTGCAGCACTTTCACAGCATCATCTTTAGGATTTGAAATAGCTCAACTGGAATTCCATCACCTCCACTAGCTTTGTTCCCAATATTTCATGGCAAATAGATGGGGAAACAGTGGAAACAGTGGCTGACTTTGTTTTTGGGAGCTCCAAAATCACTGTGGATGGTGACTGCAGCCGTGAAATTAAAGGACACTTACTCCTTGGAAGGAAAATTATGACCAACCTAGACAGCATTTAAAAAGCAGAGACATTACTTTGCCAACAAAGGTCCATCTAGTCAAGGCTATGGTTTTTCCAGTGGTCATGTATGGATGTGAGAGTTGGACTGTGAAGAAAGCTGAGTGCCGAAGAATTGATGGTTTTGAACTGTGGTGTTAGAGAAGACTCTTGAGAGTCCCTTGGACTGCAAGGAGATCCAACCAGTCCATCCTAAAGGAGATCAATCCTGAGTGTTCAGGACATGACTGAGCAACTGACCTGATCTGAACTGTAATAAAATAATTTTTCTAAAATGATATATGCAGATCAGTTATCTAAAGAAAAGAAAATATCTTAATAGCTTTCTAATTTCTTTTTGACATCTCATAATGACAAATTGTAAAATAAACATACTCTAAGTCATAAAACTTTACATAACATCAGGGAAAGTACCCTTCCTGTGTTAGAAACTGTACACCTGAACTAGAAGTTTGGATTGAATGCCGTATTTCCTGCCTTCATTGGTTTTCTTTAACAATAGAGATGTTGTTGAGTTGCTTTTGTTCCTAGCACATGAAGAGATGCTCATTGGTGACCTTCCTTACCCCTTGTGAGACCAATGCAGCTGAGAGAGTCCTTTCCAAGGTTTTGTTCTGTTTTTTCCTTCTTTGTTGTTATGCTTAGCTGTGTCCGACTCCTTGCAACATGATGGACTGTAACCCACCAGGCTCCTCTGTCCATGGAATTTTTCAGGCAAGAATACAGGAGTGGGTAGCTGTTCCCTGTGCCAAGGGATCTTCAAAAGATCGAACTTGCGTCTCTGGTGTCTCCTGCATTGGCTGGCAGATTCTTTGCCAATGTACCACCTTCCAAGGTTTAACGTGACCTGAAAGTCGCTCAAGTAGTGTCCAACTCTGCGACCCCATGGACTGTAGCCTGCTGGGCTCCTTTGTCCATGGAATTCTGCTGGCAAGAATACTGGAGTGGGTAGGGGTTCCCTTCTCCAGGAGATCTTCCCAACCCAGGAATCAAACCCAGGTCTCCCCCATTGCAGGTGGATTCTTTACTAGCTGAGCCACAAGGGAAGCCCAAGAATACTGAAGTGGGTTGCCATTTCCTTCTCCAAACAATTGTGATAGACGCTTACATGTTTTGGCTGCCAAAAAGAAAGGCTTTTGGGTATCAGTATATATTTCAGGAAGATGGCAGAAATTTTTGAGTTGCAAACAAGACAGATAATGAGTATACATTACACATTTAAATTTGTAAACAAAATTATTTTTATTTAGCATTTACTTTTTAAAATTCTAAACTAAATTGCTTAGTCAGTGTTAGTACTCTGCTGCTGCTGCTAAGTCACTTCAGTCGTGTCCGACTCTGTGCGACCCCTTAGATGGCAGCCCACCAGGCTCCCCTGTCCCTGGGATTCTCCAGGCAAGAATACTGGAGTAGGTTGCCATTTCCTTCTCCAATGCATGAAAGTGAAAAGTGAAAGTGAAGTCGCTCAGTCGTGTCTGACTCTTAGCGACCCCATGGACTACAGCCTACCAGGCTCTTCTGTCCATGTGATTTTCCAGGCAAGAGTACTAGAGTGGGGTGCCATCACAGATTAGTATATGTTCTGTTTGTGCCACAGGTTTATGTTAAAATTTAAATAGCAATGTGACTGAAAAGATGTTTTAAACCATAAAAAATGATATGATATGACTTATTATTACATTATATATTATTACATACATTATTATTACATTTCAAGTTATTATTACCTTCACTGCAATTTATGTCTTTCAACCCACATATTTTCCATCATACTTTTTCATAATGTTTGGACACAAATCTCCCTTTAATACCCTCTTAATGAGATAATGTCTGTTAAATATTTTGAGGTCATCAGGAAGTGAAAGATCATTGTTGTTAACTCAGAACATAAAGATGAACTGTTTATATCACTTATTGTTGATGTCATTCTGAAATCAACATGTCTATGTAGAAAGCACATGTTTTGCAGTTTTGCAGTTTGGCAGTTGACTCATCTTTCCTAGAATTATATATAGTTTAATGGCTTTAGAGGAGGAGAGAAGAAAAAAGATACGTAATTTAGGATGTGATCTTACATCTTTGAGTCAACATTTGATTTTTTTTTTTAACTTCTGAGATTCTTACTAGCGAACAGCCTTCCTTTGGTTCCAGTACGTTTAACCCTTGGCAGGACTTTCTTTGTATGGATGGATTGTTCTTTTAGCAAGAAGCCAGGAGGCCTTTTTCAAGCTTAATCTGCCAGTTAGTTCTTCTTCTGAGATAAAGTTGTCTCACGAACTATAATTTAATTCTTCAAAGTGTGAAAGAGAGGGACTTCCCTGGTGGTCCAGTGGCTAAGACGCTGCACTCCCAATGCATGGGGTTCAGGTTCCGTCCCTGGTTGGGGAATTAGATCTCACATGCTGCATATGGAAGATCCCACATGCCACAACTGAGACCTGGCACAGCCAAATACATAAACTAAAAATAATATTTTTTAAATGCCTTCTCATAATAATTTTTTAACAATATGGTAATTTAAAAAATATATATATAAAAAAAAAAGTGACTGAATTTCCTGGTGGCTCCTGCCAGTGGTCACAGTGACACTCTTCCAAACTTTAGTGCATGAATACCAGAACCGTTTGGCCGTACCTTTGTAACAACCTCCCTGGGCATTTTTCACCTGGCTATAAGTATGACCTCCCTTCTCACCTTCTTTTTCCTATTCTCCACTCTCTTCTCATTGATGTAAATTTAGAGGGCCATCTCAGCAGGCTTTTGTCTTTTCCTTTCTTCCTATATGGGATGGAGAGTATGTTCATACAGATATAATAATAAAATCTAACATTTACAGAGCTATTCTAAGGTTCCAGGAATTGTTCTGAACATTATATACATATATATATATATGTATGTATGTAAATTTATGCTTAACAGCTCTCGGAAAGTTAGCATTATCCCTTGCTTATTGATGGGGAAATTGAGGAGAGGAGGTTAATTTTAAGGAACTGGCACAACCAAGATTTCAAACCTAGCAACACAGGCACCAACACCCTGTGTTATGTCCCTGTTGTTCAGTGTCCAACTCCTGGTGGCCCCATGGGCACATGGCTTCCCTGTCCTTCACTATCTCCCAGAGTTTGCTCAAATTCACTTGAGTTGGTGATGCTCTCTCCCTGTAATTATTTACTGTTCTGTCTTTAAGTCTTCAAATCCCAACTATTAGCCAACTTGATAAATGGCATATCTGTGAATACAAACAAGAAAACAAACCCCATGCCAGCTTTTGAATTGGGTGTGGAATTTCATAAAAGTGTCCTAGCTTACTATTTCACATATTGTTCCAATTGTTAAAATTCTTCATGACAGAGAGGACTCCTTTACTGGCGATTGGGTTCCTGGGTTAACTTCACATGACTCAGTCATTATGGGAATAGCTCTGGGCCTCCACTGGGGGGGTTGAGGGCTTTCTTTGGATTGCTACGTATATGCTGGTTCTAAATGAAATCAGAGTGTCGGAGGCAGAAGATGAACCAAAAACAGATTTTTCGAAGCTATTGATGTCTGTGCTTGGTTTCTTCTCAAGAGAAAAAAATAAATAAGTTTAAAAAACAAATGTCTGGACGCAATAGAATAGTCATTCTTCATCATTTGTACATGTGAGAAGAATTGAGACTGAGAATGCATGAGTTATCTTTATAATTCATGGTCTGCCTAAGAAACTAGGAGCAACGTGGCTGTGTGGTCTTATTCCCCAGTTTACACAAAGAATACTGAACCTAACTGTGCATGCATGAAGTTATTTTTAGTCCCTTGTAGTTTCTTTGTATTTTGTTGCTCGAGGAGAGGTGTGTCCAAGTGCAAGCATTGCAGCATTGCAAAGGGTCCCATATCCCAGCCTGTCTCATTCTCCACAAGACACTCTACACCCTTATTGTTAAGGACTAAAGAGCCACAGGCCTCTTCTGAAACTTCTTCCTGCTGGACAGGGGCCTCAGACTCTGGCCTACCCTAGAGGTATAGAAGTCCCTCGCTGACTGTTACAAGGACCTGGGCCACTTTCTGCTGGAATGGGCTGAATTCCTTGAGCTATGAGCCTTACTTCAAATTGTTGGAACCTAAAAGACACAAACTTAACCAAAAAGTTAAACAAACAACAATAAGGAAAAGAACAACAATAGCCACTGAAGGGCCTAAGAGGGGAAGAAACCAGGTGGACTTTGGGCTTTCTTAACTGTTAACCAGACAAGGGAGGTGATACTTCCCTGCCAAATTTATGAAGCTGCTCTGCCTGGGTATATAGCAGTTAGGGCAAATTCTGGACAAAAGATACCGAGACTAAAAAAACCAACTGCCACTTCTGAAGAGGCTGAACAAAAGCGGGTACTACTCATGCCCCTTGCACACAATACCACCTAAGGAGTGGGCCGACTACATAATCCACCCCTCTCACTTGACCCCTGCACACATCCCTACCCTATATAAGGAACAAACTCACCCCCACCTTGGGGAGCAAGCAAGGGAACCTGTTGTTTGTTCTGACTCCCTACTGCTGCAGCAGGGGCCCCAAGAAAGCCTTGCCTGGAAAAAAAAGAATACTCGATAATTCTGCTTTCCTCTTTGAAAGCTAGGGCCCCCCACCCCCAGTTCCATGCCTCGCCAAATCTAAAGGGGAAAATATGTCCCCATGGAGTCTTCAGTGAGGCTTTTACCACTGAGTGAGGCTGACAGCCATCTCGGGTTTATCAGCAGTGCTGTGAACGAGCTTGAGTCACCCAGCTTCTAGCAGACAGGAGGGCTCCACATTTTCCCTGTTGCCTTCAGCCAGTATGACTTCAGTCTCCAAGCCTGTGCCTCCAGTTGGAGGCTGTTGGGGATGATTTATTAGATTTGCCTTAAGGGTGTAGAGTTTTGCGTTTGAACATTCTTGGCCACAGCCTGGGCAGCTACTGCTCACAGGAAGCTTGGCTGTTGGGACTGCAGAGAGGCAGGGTTCTTTCTCCTGCCAGAGTCAGAGCTGGGGCCTCAGGCCTCCCCCACTCAGGGCCCCAGGTCTCCCCTCCGCACTCCAGGACTGGAAGGGGTGGTTTGAAGAGGGCTCCTGAGGGCCTGAATGGCCCTAGGAAGGGGCTCTTAGGATCCACAGTGGATGTGACTTATGGGTTCATTTCATTGGAAAATCGGGCTGCAGCTTTTTTTATAATTTTTCATTGAAGTATATTTGATTTACACTGTCATATTAATTTGGTACACAGCAAAGTGATTCAGTTATAGATAGATATTCTTTTGCAGATTATTTTCCCTGATGGGCTGTGCTGTGCTAACTCACCTCAGTTGTGTCTGACTCTTAAAACCCCATGGACTGTAACCCGCCAGGCTTCTCTGTTCATGGAGGGAGGTTGCCATGCCCTCCTGCAGGGGATCTTCCCAACCCAGAGATTGGACCCACATTTCTTATGTCTCCTGCATTGGCAAGTGGGTTCTTTACTACCGTACCACCACCACCTGGGAAACCCATTATAGTTTACTACAAAATATTGAGTATAGTTTCCTGTGCCATGCAATAAGCCCTTGTTTTTTATCAATTATATATATATAGCAGTGTGTACATGTTAATCCCAAACTCCTAATTTATCACTCCTAATATCTTTGGACTTTCCTGGTGGCTCAGAAGGTAAAGAATCAGGCTACCCGGGTTCAATGCTGGAGACTGGGGTTCAATCCCTGGGTCAGGAAGGTACCCTGGAGAAGAAAATGGCTACCCATTCCAGTAGTCTTTCCTGGAGAATTCCATGGACAGAGGAGCCTGGTGGGGTACACTCCATGGGGTGCCAAAGTGTTGGACACATTTTAATACATCTTTGTAATTTTATAATTTAAAAGCCATTGTTCGCTTCCTATAGCAGTCTTTTACGGTAAAATTCCAAGATCTCCTGTGAAATGACATTCTTCTCTGTTTGATGAGATTTTTTTTGACTTTTCAGTCTAGAAAAAGTTCAATTCTAGCCAAGAAATACTGTTTGTTTGTTTTTTTTAATTATGTTCTTGCACTGGAAACCTCCCCAGCTATGTTCATATGGGTGAATTTCTTGTTTCTTCTTTCTTCTTCCCCAACTACTAAACTCAACCCATCTGCTTTTCATTACAACTTTGGCCTGGCCACTGACCCTGATGATCTGGTCCAAGCTTGGGAAGTGCTGTTCTATGTGCTTCCAGACACGATCTTTCGAAGCTCCCGCTGTGTGGTGGAGAAGCTGCAAGAAAGCATGACCAGAATTGCAGCTGCCCACACTGTATCCCTCAATGCCTCATTTAGCTTTCTCTGTTGATCGGTAATTTTCTCCATGAAAAGCCATGAGTCACTCTGTTGTGACTTTCAGAGATGGCAATTGGAATAAGAAAACTCGTAGGCATTTTCTCACACATCTCTTAATGTCTTGATATTTGGGGATGTTACATGGCAGCAAGCAAATGTTTCCTAACAAATTTTTGGAGAAAGAGGCAACCTAAATTTGGAAGCTAATGCATTCAGGGGAATCAGCCAGACACTTCAATTTTTTTTAATGGAAATTCACAAAATCTATACATTGAACTGAAATATGGTGGGACAGAAGGTTGCTTTCAACCAGGTACAGAACTCTCATCCTGGCTTGAACAGGGATTGCTAGCAGAGACCTTAATGCAGTTCTACAGTTCAATTTATTAATAGTTAGATAAAAATAGTGCCTAGCCCTAGCTTTCAGCCTTGCTCCAGATTACACTGGTTTTGAAGATCCTTCCCTTCTAAACTGCCTTTGAGATTGCAAAAAAGTTATGGCTGATCAGGTAAGAGAAAATCACTGCTGTCTTTAGAAGCAATTGAATTTAATTAATATAATACAAATTTAACTCTGACAATAGAAGAGTTTAATTTGGTCCCAGGATAGCTAAGTAGTAGCCACCCTCATGAGCTTCTGTGGTGGCTCAGTGGTAAAGAATCCACCTGTCAATGCAAGAGCCGAGGATTGGATCCCTGGGTCAGGAAGATTCCCTGGAGAAGGAATGGCAACCCACTCCAGTATTCTTGCCTGGGAAATCTCATGGAAATAGGAGGCTGGTGGGCTACAGTCCATGGGGTTGCAAAGAGTTGGACACTCTTTAGTGACAAGACAACAACAGCAGCCACCCTCAGCCACTCCTCCCTACACACACACACACACACACACATACACACACACACACACACACACACACACACACACTCATGCTTACTTTCTTCCTCATCCCCTCACCCCATATAATTACACATTCTCGCTTGCTCTCTCTCTTCCCTTCCTGTTATTTCTTTTCCTTTTATATCTCTGATGTCCAAAATCTTCATTTAACTGGGACATGGGGAAATGATTATGTTTTAGGCAACACACCAACTAAAGAAATTAAAGTTATAATTTCAACATGAACTTTTAGTAAATAGTTAAGAAACTTTTACTGTAGGTATTCACGTCTTATAAGTGAGATAAGAGAGTTGACCTGATTTCTGTAACTCTAGAAAAGCACACAGTTATTTACAGAGCCTCTTCAGTAAAGGCTATTTTTTTTTTCACATCTTTAAAAGCAGAGACATCACTTGGTCAACAAAAGTCCTTATAGTAAAAGCTATGGTTTTTCCATTACTCATGTATGGATGTGAGAGATGGACCATAAAGAAGGCTGAGCCCCAAAGAATTAATGCTTTCAAACTGGTGGTGGAGAAGACTCTTGAGAGTCCATTGGACAGCAAGGAGATCAAGCTAGTTAATCCTAAAGGAAACCAGCTCTGAATATTCATTGGAAGGACTGATGCTGAAGCTTCAATACTCTGGCCACCTGATGCAAAGAGCCAACTCACTGGAAAAGCCAACTCACTGATGCTTGGAAAGATTGAGGGCAGGAGGAGACGGCAAAAGATGAGATGGTTGGATGTCATCACCAGCTCAATGGACATAAGTTTGAGCAAACTCCGGGAGATGGTGAAGGACATGGAAGCCTGTCATGCTACAATCCATGGAGTTTTGAAGACTCAGATACGACTGAGCAACTGAACAACAAGGGTTGATCCCTATACCTAATCTCTAAAACACAGAGGAATCTGGAGAATGTTGCAGTGTACATGTCCTGGATGAATGTCCTGGGGTTTGTAGGAGTCAAACTTTTGTTTCAATGCAGTCATTTAATTTATGTTTATGATTTGGCCCTCACATCAGGTTTTGTTATCCATATTTTACAGATGAGAAAATTAATGCTCAAATATAATACATAACTTGTATAAGATCACATGGCAAGAGAACTTGGAACTCAAATATGAATCCAAAGCATATTCTCTCCCCAAATAAAACAGTCTGTAAAATTGATGAAAAAAAAAGAAAAGAAATAGATGGATATTGTTTTGGGTACTTTCCTTGATACTATATCAATCATTTCTGATATTCTTTTCAGAGTATAGATCAAGCCTATTCACTACTGCCAAGGTCCCAGTCT
Organism: Bos indicus; assembly: GCF_029378745.1. Taxonomy (NCBI): domain Eukaryota; kingdom Metazoa; phylum Chordata; class Mammalia; order Artiodactyla; family Bovidae; genus Bos; species Bos indicus. Next base: position 94,705,585 of record NC_091764.1, read on the forward strand.
TCATATTTTTACTATAATCCTTCAAATATGTAACAATAAATATTGTAGAAAACCCAAGAATGTCATTTTAAATGGAGTGGGAAAATACAAACTTCAGTCAGAAGAATGGTTGAAATAATAGGAAGAATGTCATCAGTAAATTTCTAAAGAGCTTAAAGCTACTCTTAAATCTTTTATATTGTAGAATCAAGTTCTTAACACATAGTCAAAATACAAGATACTGCAGAGTATCTGTCCTTTATACCATTAGGCTTTCCCCTTCCTTGCTCTAATTTAGCATTAAAAATGTGAACTCTGTTTCCTCAGCCATCCAGGGAAGGGCTTTTAAATATTTTGGGAAAAATACTGAAAAAGGCAAATCTGGAAATGATAGCATGCAAATGTCTAAAAATATGCTTCCAGCTCCCTTTGTTCTTTGGGCTCTGAGTTTCTGGTTAATACAACAAACAGTAAAGTGTGTATCATGTTTTTAAGCAGCAAAAATAATAGATGATAAAAATAGAAAAGAGGTGGAATCAAGAGACATCACAATTTTAGCCTCCTATGTCTTTTGCATCTTTATTCCTCATGTCCTTCATATAGGTTCTGTCTTTATAATATAATAATATATATAATATATAATAATAATATATTATAATACATGTAATAATTATATATAATAATATATATAATATAATAATATATATAGTAAGTCCCTTATATAAAAATGAGTTCCATTCCGAGAGCACAATAATAGGTCCAATTTGTTTGTAAATCCAACCAAAATTAGCCTAGGTACCCAACTAACACAATTGGCTATATAGCCTGTACTGTGTAGGTTTATAATACTTTTCACACAAATACGTAAACAAGCACAAAAAATTTAAAAAAAAACATTTTTAACCTTATAGTACTTTGAAAAGTACAATAGTACAGGACAGCAACTGGCACACAAGGGCTGGCAGCGAGTGAACAGGCAGGAAGAGTTACTGACGGAGGTGGGAGACGGCAGAGCTGAAGGATCATCAGTGATATGAGACAGAGGGCAAGCTGCGATTTCACTCACACCTGACGTTGATGGCACAGGTTCTGGTTCCTTGATGGTTTCAATTCTATCTACCCTCTTGAAAAAACAACCCAGTGAGTTGAGGTAGTACTGTACCAGCCACCTCACCGCTGCTTTTAGGCTTGTTTCCGGACATTTTGGGCTTGAAATAGAGATCCTGTACCACTGTCCTCTATACAGTACAGTCAGTAAAGTACACAAAAGCACAACCACTTGAAGATGCACACACAGGACAGTGTGTGGACACGAGACACGTGAACTAACTTACGTGATTGGACATGCAAACCTATGTTGACATCTTTGAAAGTCCATAAATTGAAGTTTGTGTGTAAGGGACTTTGTGTGTGTGTGTGTGTGTGTGTGTGTGTGTGTGTATTTGGCCTCTCTAGATTTTCAGCTGTAGTCAATGTGTTTGTAGGCTGTGAGACTGATAAAAATGCTCCTTTAAGCGGACAGTTGCCTTTAATTCTGAAGTACTGTGATTATTTTTGCTGCCTTTAATGGTCAAACATGGAGACTTTGGACTTACTAGAAAGACATGCACTTCGAGGTGCTCTCTTCGCAGGTGGCTCTAGTGGTAAAGAACCCTCCTGCCCGTGCAGGACATGCTGGAGATGTGAGTTCGATCCCTGGGTCAGGATGATCCCCTGGAGGAGGAAATGGCAACCCACTCCAGTATTCCTGCCTGGAGAATCCTGTGGGCAGAGGAGCCTGGTGGGCTACAGTCCATGGGGCCATAAAGAGTCGGACACGACTGAAGCAACTTAGCATGCACAATAAGCAGTGGTATGAATTACAGAAGAAATTCATAAACAAATTGGCTAAATTATAGAGGGAGAGTTTTTCTATATGAATGTTAAAGTTTTTAAGAAATTAGAAGTGATCATGTCAAAACATACTCTTAAATTGATTTGAAAGTAAATGAAAAGATTATACACACCTGTATAGCATTTAGATGTAGAAAAATTGAGTGATGACATTTTAAGGAAAATCATTTTCATACATTATGATAACATTTTAGTAAGATATCAGAAAGATAGTAGTCAAGTAAATATGTTTACCCTTTTTGTTTGTATTGTTCGTACTTAAGGGGTGTAAGGGGTAATTAGTTAATGTGTGTGTGCTTAGTCGTGTCCAACTCTTTGTGACTTCATGGACTGTAGCCCATCAGGCTCCTATGTCCATGGGATTTTGCAGGCAAGAATACTGGAGTCGGTTGCCATTTCCTTCTCCAGAGGATCTTCCTGATCCAGGGATCGAACCCATGTCTCCTGCATCTCCTGCATTGGCAGGCAGATTCTTTACCACTAAGCCACCTAGGAAGCCCAGTTAGTTAATGGGAGTGAGTTATTTTTTTGAAAGATCAAATATTATTAGAAAAGTGTTCTAAGGCAATGCATTTCCCAATGGAAGAAGAAACTAGATTAATCTAGGATTTAAAATAAAACAATTAAAATATCTTTAAAGAACACAAAAGAAAGTACCAAGTAAAATTTTGTGTGTGCTGGTATTTTAAATTATATCCTTATAATCATGAAAGATGGGTGGAATTTTTTCTTTCCATTATTTCCTAAAGTAGTTATGCATAATGGTAGGCAGTTTGAAAGATATGTGTCAGCATTCTGACCATTAGCCTTCTGACCATTTTCAAACTGCAATGTTCCTGACCTTCAATAGTGAAAAACTAACTTTTTCAGCATATGTTTTACAATTTTCATTTTTCAGTGTCCTATTTCAAGCTGATAAGAATCTATGCAGGTTCATGTACTCAAACAGGTGTGTACACTGAAAAACAACAGCAATATAATTATAATACCTGTTACAGGAAGACAAAAAAGTTCTCCTATGTTCTGCAAAGATCTGAACACAGCATAGAAATACTGTGTTCTGTTCTGAGTACCAACAGCAACAAAGGCACAATCAAAATAAGGGGAAAGAAAGGAGGGCTACATAGGAGATTTAATGTTATTTGTAATATGAGGAACCATGTGTTATGAAGAAGGGACTGGAAAAAGTTGGAAAATTTATGTTTATGCCATATGTCATAAATTCGTGAACTTTGAACTACATGTAATCTCCTAAATTATATGAAAACAAAGATCAAAAACTACTTATACTGTATGAAAAGTTTCAATTGAATTACATTTGTCTTTAAATATGAATAATGGTAGGAGACTTATGGAGTGGCCAGATGAAGACCTCTGTAAATTCACCTTCCCAAACAAGCAATGAAAACACTGGCAAAACCATCAAAATTAACGATTTTAGACCACAAGAAATTAGCTAAAGTCTTGTAACAATCTGAGAATAGTTTATTCAGGAAGAAAATGCTGAACCTTAAGAACTATAGGGTTTGTGGCATTTTAACTTGGTCGATCTACTCTTTTATCACTCTTTTCCCAGCTCTGCACAGTGACCTTGGACAGCAGTGTCACAACCGTGTAACTGTGAAAAACGGCAGGCTCAGAGTCACTGGAGGGACAGGCAGGTCAGGTTTGGAGCCCCACAGAAAGTTCTACCTAGAGAGCATTGTCCCTGTTTGACTTTTCTCACAGTCTGCGGAAAAGCCCAATTCAGGATGTTGTTATTTGATCAGACTCAGGACACCTGCTGGAGAAAAAAAAACCCTATCTCCAGGGCATTTGTCAGAAAAAAAAAAAAATCAGTAGTGATTGTTTAACATCACAGACAAATGAGCTTGACTAGGAACATAAAAAGGAAGAAGATAAGGGAAATGTGACATTCACAGGAGGTTTTGAAAAGTCTGTAGTGTTCCTGGGGATCTGGAAGGTTGGACTCGTGTACAACTATATGCATGCTCAGAAAAGACCTGAGAGGGCCTCAGTCTCTCATGTGTGGCTGATCCTAAAGCTCTGTGCAAGCAGAAAATGAAGTCTGAGGCAGAGTCATAAACTGACTGCCCAGACCTTGAAGTTGTGTCCCAAAACACAGAGACAGCCTGATAGAAAAGGTTGGAAGGCTTATTTTTGCTGAAATTTTTAACTTGGTCCTAAAATTCATATGGAAATTTAATGAATCTAGAGTAGCTAAACAATCTTGATAAAGAGGAACAAAATTGGCGACTCATATCCCCAGATTACAAAACTACAATAATCAAGAAAGTATGCCACTGGCATAAGCATAGAAATATGGAACAGAATTGACAACCCAGAAGTAAATCCATATTTATGACCAATTAATATTTGACTGAAGGATCAAGACAATTGAATGATGAAAGGATAGTCTTACCAACAATGGTTTTGTGACAAGTTAATATACACATGTAAAAGAATCAATGTGGCCATGTACCACACCATATAACATTTCTAACTCAAAATGGATCATAAATCTAAACATAAGAGCTGAACCTATAAATTTTTAGAAGAAAAAAGAATAATAGTATTTATGACTTTGGGTTTGTGAGATGTAAACACAAGCTACAAAAGGAAAAAATAGATATGTTTGACTTCACCAAAATTAACTATTTTTCATGCATCAAAGAACATTACAAAGAAAGTGAAAAAACAACTCAGTGTGTGAGAAAGTACATCCAAGTCAAATATCTGATAAGGGACTTATATCCAGAATTTTATAAACAAGCTTTATACTAAATGATAAAAAAGATGAATAACCCAAATTAAAAATGAATAGAGGGTTTGAATAGACATTTCTCCCTGGAAGATATACAATGAACAATAAGTACACAAAGAGATGCTCAATGTCATTAGCCATTAAGGAAATGAAAATCAAAACCAACAATGAGATATCACTTTGTACTCACTAAAATGGCTGTGATGAAAAACAGACAATGATAAATATTGACAAGGATGTCAATCCCAACTTTAAGCTGGGATTCTCAAAAAGTGCTGATAGGTGTGTAAAATGGTGTAGCCCTTTGGGGAAAAAAATGACAATTCCTCAAAATGTTAAACAAAGAGTTACTATTATGGTCAAGCAAGTCTTCTAGCTATGCCAAGTTGCTTCAGTCGTGTCTGTCTCTGCATGACCCCATAGACAACAGCCCACCAGGCTTCTCTGTCCACAGGATTCTCTAGGCAAGAATATTGGAGTGGGTTGCCATTTCCTTCTCTTTCTCTTCTAGCTATATACCCACCCAATAAATAAAAATAAAACATATGTTTACATAGAATCATACAAGTGAATGTTTATAACAGTATTAGTTATCAGTTCAGTCATTCAGTCTTGTCCAACTCTTTATGACCCCATGGACTGCAGCATGCCAGGCTTCCCTGTCTATCACCAACTCCCGGAGCTTGCTCAAACTCATGTCCATGGAGTCAGTGATGCCATCCAACCATCTCATCCTCTGTCGTCTCCTTCTCCTCCTGTTATCAGTTCAGTCATTCAGTCTTGTCCATCTCTTTATGACCCCATGGACTGCAGCATGCCAGGCTTCCCTGTCTATCACCAACTCCCGGAGCTTGCTCAAACTCATGTCCATGGAGTCAGTGATGCCATCCAACCATCTCATCCTCTGTAGTCCCCTTCTCCTCCTGCTCTCAATGTTTCCCAGCATCAGGGTCTTTTCCAGTGAGTCAGTCCTTCCCATCAGGTGACCAAAGTATTGGAATTTCAGCTTCAGCATCAGTCCTTCCAATGAATATTCAGACTGATGTCCTTTAGGATGGACTGGTTGGATCTCCTTGCAGTCCAAGGGACTCTCAAGAGTCTTCTCCAACACCACAGTTCAAAGCCATCAATTCTTTGGTGCTCAGCTGTCCTTATAGTCCAACTCTCATCCATACATGACCACTGGAAAAACCATAGCTTTGACTAGATGGACTTTTGTTGGCAAAGTAATGTATCTGCTTTTTAATATGCTGTCTAGGTTGGTCATAGTTTTTCTTCCAAGGTGCAAGTGTTGTCAGTGTGTCTATTAAATACTTATTTTGACTCATCATCACTCCTAGTCACAGTTTTACTGAAGTGTGCTTTCTTGCTTTCACTGTATCTCAGTGTTCGTGCCCCACTGAGAACCCTTTCTCGGTTCCAATGGCCAGCCTTATTTGCCATTCTTACATAAACCCTGTAAATCGTGCAAATTTGGTCTCTGAACTCATCTGGCATTTATTCATCATTTATTTCATTAGTCTTTTAATTAAAATATTTGTTAAATATCTCCTATATAAGTACTATAAGCTCAAGGTCTAGATATGTGGGGAAAAAACAGAAGACCACAAGGCGGAGTAAAAAATAATGGTATTAATTCACACATATGCAGCAAGAAGGCCCAAAATCAGCTCTAGTCACCAGCTCTGATTGTTGTTGTTGTTTAGTCACTCAGTCAAGTCTGATTCTTTGTGACTCCATGGACTGAAGCACACCAGGCTTCCCTGATCTTCACTATCTCTTGGAGTTTGCTTAAACTCGTGTCTGTTGAGTCAATAATGCTATCCAATCATCTTGTCCTCTGTCGCCTCTTTCTCCTCCTGCCCTCAATCTTTCCTGGCATCAGGATCTTTTCCAATGAGTTGGCTGCTCACCTCAGATAGCCAAAGCACTGGAGCTTTAGCTTCAGCATCAGTCCTTCCAATGAATATTTAGGGTTGATTTCCTTTAGGGTTGCCTGGTTCAATCTCCTTGCAGTCCAAGGGATTCTCAAGGGTCTTCTCCAGCACCACAGTTTGAAAGCTTCAATTCTTCAGCACTCAGCCTTCTTTACGGTCCAACTCTCACATCCGTACATGACTACTGGAAAAGCCACAACATTGTCTATGGAGAAGGAAATAGCAACCCACTCCAGTACTCTTGCCTAGAAAATTCCATGGATGGAGGAGCCTGGTGGGCTACAGTCCATGGGGTCGCAAACAGTCAGACACGACTGAGCGACTTCACTTCACTTCACTTGTCTATACAGATCTTTGTCGGCAGAGTGATATCTCTGCTTTTTAATATGCTGTCTTGGTTCATCATAGCTTTTCTTCCAGGGAGCAAGTGTCTTTTAATTTCATGGCTGCAGTCACCATCCACATTGATCTTGGAGTCCAAGAAAATAGTCTGTCACTGTCATTGCTTCCCTATCTATCTGTTTTGAAGTGATGGGACTGGATGCCATGATCTTCGTTTTTTGATTGTTGGATTTTAAGCCAGCTTTTTTACTCTCCTCTTTCATCTTCATCAAGAGGCTCTTTAGTTCCTCTTCACTTTCTACCATAAGGGTGGTGTCATCTGCATATCTGAGGTGGTTGATATTTCTTCCAGCAATCTTGATTCCAGCTTGTGCTTCATCCAGTCTAGCATTTTGTGTGATGTACTCTGTGTATAAGTTAAATAAGCAGGGTAACAATACAGCCTTGACATACTCCTTTCCCAATTTGGAACCAGTCCATTGTTTCATGTCCATTTCTAACTGTTGCTTCTTGACCTGCATACAGGTTTCTCAGGAGGCAGGTAAGGTGGTCTGGTATTCCCATCTCTTTAAGAATTTTCCATAGTTTGTTGTAATCCACACAGCTTCCCAGCTGTGATTACAGCTTCCCAAACAGAGGGATGCACACATCCCAAAGCAAGATAATAACATCATGCTGCAGTGATCCTCATAAGCCAAAGAGACCTGAAAATCGTCATTTGTGCTATTCAGAGTGCCAATAAATACATCAATTAAAGCCTTTGTGTTGGTAAATCAAAGACAATAATAACCTATGCATATAGGTGAGTTTTTCTAAAGCTCCCTTAAGTTGTCTGCAGAGCAGACAATATGCACAAATATAGTAAAAGAAAAAGGTAATTTCTGTTTCCCCTGGTTGTTAGGGAAGTGATTTATATTTTTAAAAGGTGACTGTTGGGACTTCCCAAACTGCACTTCCAGTGCAGGACGCACGGGCTCAATCCCTGGTCGGCGAACTAAGATTTCTGCATGCAGTATGCAGCCAAAAAAAAAAAAATGTGATTGTTTAGGGTCATTTTCTCTTTGGGGAGCTAAAGTATTTAGGAGGCACCATGTATGGGAAAGCTATGTTATCTTCAGCGAGAGCTGGTAATGTCATTTTGACCTAGAGTGCCTTAACACTGCAGAATTCTGCAGGTTTCCTTAGTTTGTGGCTGCTCATAGTCTGCTCTACAAAACACGTTCGTTCAGAACAAAGGTCTGTGCCCAAAAGTTACACTAGAATCTAGCCTTCAGACATATTGCACTCAGAGATCAGAAGCATTGGCCCCTGCATGTTTAAGAAATGTACTATGGTCCTAAAACTTATGACTCCAGAAAGTGCACCTTAAAAATGAAGACTATTTCTTTTTTACAATAGACTGTGTTTTAGAGCAGTTTTACATTCATAGCTAAACTGAATGGACAGTATGGAGAGTTCCCATGTTAATTTCTACTGTCCCTCCTGCCTCCCCAGTTACAACATTCCACACCAGAGGGTGTATTTGTTATAATCAGTGAGCCTACAGTGACATATCAAGTCACCCAAGTTTATGTTAGGGTGACTTTTAATATTTATTTTTAAATGATTTAGAACATAAATTTTATTTAAATAAAATTGTGTTTTTGTGTTAAAGTGGTCCAAAGTCTTGATTATCATTAGAGTTGTTGAATTCAGTCATAATGGCCATTTTTGTATATTTATGTCTTACTTTATATTTGGTGGGGTTTACAAAGATTAAAAATACAAAACACTGTGCAATCTGAGTCTTAATATCTGATCTCAGAATTCCTGCATTGAGATCCCCCTCTCTCGCTCTCTCTACCACACATTTAGATGGATGATGTCTTGGTGTGTGCCCTCCTTGTTTCATTGCTTATGTCTACATTCTGTTAACGTTCCCACCTCCTGCTATCTAAAAGGAGTGTGGATTAGTCATTAAAAGAGGAAGTTTAGTATAGGTAAAGAATTGCTGCTACATGAATGCCTGGCTAGGAACTCATAAAAATAAAATTCTGCACACATTTACAAGGGAGCGCTTTCTAGCTGAGAGAAATGTTACAGATCTGTCTTTATAGGCTGGCACACATTGAACCTGTCATGAGCTGAAACCATTTAAACCACACTGCTTTGGGCATTATAGATAAAAACTTGGGCTTATGGCTCATTTCTCTGGCAAATCAGAGGTAACTCCCATTCTCTTGTTTTACTTTCCTGCTTTGGGATCCCTTGTGGCTGTTCGTTGTCTCTTCTACAAAACACGTTCATTCAGAACAAGGGTCGGTGACCAAAAGTTACACTAGAATCTAGCCTTCAGACCAATCTATTGCACTCAGAGATTGGAGGCACTGGCCCCTCCATGTTTGTGAAATGTACTTAATAACCATGATCCTAAAGCCTACAACTCCAGAAAGTGTACCTTAAAAAATGCTAAAAACTAAGTCAAACTATTTCATCCCAAAAGTCATTAAAGTAATTTTCTTCACAAACAAAGGAGAAAACTTTAGTATATGGATGAATCACACCCTTTGGTTGGCTATCTGTCTATCTGCCCATCCATTATTTATCTATCTACCTATCACCTGTCTATCTACCTACCTACCTACCTGTTCTTTAATTATTTAAATGTGGTTTCCCATAAGAAAAGCATCTTAGTGACAGAAAGACCATGGACTTTTTGAGAGGACTGGGTTCTGCTCCTTACTGTATGCTTGGGAAGACAATAAGAATCTGTATGTTTGTTTATCCATCTGTAAAGTGGAGGAAATCATATTATAACTGTACAGGGATTTAAGAGCTGAGAGGGACCATGTATCTGAATGTGACTTTATTACTCATACCACAGCAAAGAAATGTCAGCACTGCTGTGATGGTCAGTGAGTGTGGAGCCATCATCCTCTCTCATCAGAATCCAGGCATACATTTGAGAAACTGCTCACTATGAACAGGGACCAGGGCGAACTAACAATCCATCACTGTGAATACAGGGCACCTGTAACACAACACCAAGAAGAAGGAAACCTTGCTGTTTTCTAACACAAGTTTCCAAAATGCAGTCACTCTTGTTATCTCATTCTTATTTTGATCATCAAAGCCGCACAGTGAAGTAGTCCAGGCACTGATTATTGGCTCCACTTTACAGTGGAAAAATGTCTGGGAGGTCAAGGGCTTCTCTGGGTTTTGGAACCAATGGGCATTAAAGCTGGATAGAGGCTGTCTTTAGATTCAGAAGAGGACATGTACTCTGCTGAGCTGCTCACTGGATAGTCAGGCAGGTGGACCAAGTGAGGCAGAGGTTGGACTGTGCTTACACTTCACTCTGGTTAATAGTGGGTGATTGAAGCTAGAGGGACACAGCCATGTCATTAATACTGAGAATGAAAAAGAGCACGTAAATTTCAGGAAATGTAGCCTTTTTAGGAAATTAGGAACTGTACACATTTTGTTGTGTACAGTGGAGCCTTGGAGCTCTGAGTGTGACAACAAGAAAGGCTAAGAGCTTAATTGGTTAATTATTAATGGATGGGCTTCCCTGGTGGCTCAGACAGTAAAGTGTCTGCCTACAGTGCAGGAGACCCAGGTTTGATCCCTGGGTGGGGAAGATCCTCTGGAGAAGGAAATGGCCACCCAATCCAGTACTCTTGCCTGGAAAATCCCATGGATGGAGGAGCATGGTAGGCTACAGTCCATGGGGTCACAAAGAGTCAGACACAACTGAACCACTTCACTTTCACTTTCACTTTAATGGATGGGAAGCAATCATAAGCCAAACTTGCAAGTATAATGAAGGGGAAAACAGATCTAAAAGGGACCTTACCTTCTCTCAAGGCCTAACTCTTATAAGACTTTCAAAGGACAAATTGTAAATCTGTGTTGCCCATCTGAAAGCCTTTGACCATTTGAAAGCAATGGTTTCTATTGTGGAGAATGGGCTCTAAGGCACGTGGGCTCAATAGTTGAGATTTCCAGGCTCAAGAGCACAGGCTCAATAGTTGCGGTGCAGGGACAGAACCCATGTCTCCTCCATTGGCGGGCAGAGTCTTCACCACTGAGCCACCAGGGAAGCCTCATCTTCTACATTTTTAAATGTGCTTTCTTCTATGCTAGGTGCCATCAGAATCAACTCACGAGACTGCTTATTTTTGAGGCACATTTAAAAAGTGATTTTGGATACCAGCACGTGAGTTTGAGTAAGCTCTGGGAGTTGGTGATGGACAGGGAAGCCTGGTGTGCTGCAGTCCCTGGGGTCGCAGAGTCGGACATGACTGAGTGACTGACCTGAACTGAGCTGACAGATGCTGGCCCTGAAGAATGTGATTCTCAATGTGTGGTCCTTGGAACACAAATGTCAGCATTGTCTTGGAAACACAAGTTCTCAGGTACCACCCCAGACCTACTAAATCAGAAACTCTAAAACTGGAGGTCCAGGAATCTAGATGACAACCCCAGCAGGTGATCCTAGTGATTCTGAACTTTGAAAACAACTGCTTCAAAAGAGTCAGGCTTTGTCGTGGGGAGGTGGAGTAGGGTTCTTCCAAGGCAGAAGAGGTTGATAATAATAGAAGTGTCTTTGGAATTTTTGCCCAGACTACAAATGATAGTCTACATTTGACAGACTACAAATGATAGGGTCCTCATGGATCTAAGTCCTTCTCCACCCTGTGCATACAGAAATGAGTGTCTTGCATGATCTCCAGTGGTGCTGACTGTCAACCACTTACACATCCTCCCTCAGAGCTCCTGTAATTACACTGAGGAGATGATCAGGGCAGCTCAGTATAGTCATGGAGCAGACTGTGATCCAAGCACGTCCTTCTATCTCAAAAAGACTGACAGGGAGAGATGGAGAGGATAATAGTCTAAGATGAGCAAATTGCAGATGAATCCTGTGGGGTTGGAGTGATGGGGTTAGCTGATCCCTGAAACCAGAGTTAATTTGCAAGGAATCTAAAAATGTACAAGCTGGGAGTGTTATGGTTATTGCTATTTGTTTAAACTTCTTGGGTCTCCCTGATACTAACTCCAGGGCATCATAACCTGGGTTTGGGGGAAAAAAAAAGGTTCTACTTGTGAAAGCCTACATCACAAATCTGGGTAGGACTGTTATTTAAAGCGTCTCTGGTCCTTGCATGCTGCAGATGGAGACACCTTCCCATGGTAACTCGTAGCACCACCCGTGACAACAAAACCAGTTGCCCAAGGGTAGACAGTGCGTGTGTGGAAGGAGGGAGCCCAGAATCCCACATCATCCATTCTGTGAGGACCCTCAGGGAAGCACAGAGTGTATATTTTCTGGAAGTACAGTTTATTATGTTGTTTGAAAATGTTACTCTGAGCAACAGATGTTATTTTTGGAGGCCGAGCAACTTTGTTTTAGTGAGAAAAGCCTTGGCAGAAGTTAAAAGATTGTTGGCTAGAAGAAGGGGTTGGTATGTGAGCTTCCAATCCTGGTCTCTTGAGTGGTACTGGGACAGTTTACATGCAGAGGCAGAGGGCTGTAATTTGCAGTCTGCCAGTGGCCGCTGCTCTGTCATGACTAATACCACTAGGGCTTAGCAGCAAAGCAAGGACCCTTCCTCTTATCTTCAGCTCTCAAGTGCCATAGGGAGAAGGAACGGGGTTGACAGCTGATTGTGTCCTCAGATCCACTGGGGTTTCAGGACACCCTGTTTCCCATCTTTATTTAACTCAGAGTCTGCTCTGAAGGAGCAGATTGAAACCTTGAAGAAAGAGCAGAATCCTCAGTGCTAAGAGGATTATGTGCCATCTGCTCTTCTATTTACATTTTCAGAGTGACGCACTGACTTCATGGAGAGAGCACTTCAGTGGAAAACTTCAATAACACCCTTTTTGATTCTCCTTGGGGCTTCCCAGGTGGCACTAGTGATAAAGAACTTTCCTGCCAATGCAGGAGACACAAGAGACGTGGATCCAGTCCCTCCATGGGGAAGATCCCCTGGAGAAGGAAGTGGCAACCCACTCCAGTATTCTTGCCTGGAGTATCCCATGGACAGAGGAGCCTGGCGGGCTACAGTCCATGGGGTCTCAAAGAGTCAGACATGACTGAAGTGACTTAGCTCACATGTGATTCTCTCCAGAGAGAAAAGGTCAAGATTCCAAAGTAAATTTAGTTGTGTTTCCATCTTATTCTCAGACCCCTTTGAATTTTTTGTGTTGATTAACCTCTCTCATGGATAGCAAATAACTGAAGGACAGATAGAGAAGGAAAGCTCAATTTGACTGCTTATGGACCAGGGGCAATCTGAGTGCAGAGAACTGAATGGCGGCTCTGTTGCCCCCAAGGCTGGTAGTCTCAGAAAGAAAGCATGGTGCTTCTTGGGAAATTCTTATATTGGCTATATCCAGGAGGTCCAATCTGGTGGGTGGAGACACAGATCCTGGGGTCATAATGGTGATGATCCAGGATGTCTCATAGGTGGCTGATGATCTACTTGTTGTGGATCAATATCTTCATCCAAAATTAAGGGTTTAGGCCTTATATCCCTTAGAGGAGGGAGTTAATAAGAGCTGCTTACTAACAGGCTTTCAGAGTCTCAGAAAAATGCTTCAGGATCAGAATGGATTCTTGTGGTGAGCTGGAGGTTGACTTTATAATAGCCCAGACACTTTGGTTGTTTAGGGAAACTCTAAAGTTTGGCAAATAGACAATGAGTTTGGAGCTTACTTCAAAAGTACTGAAGAGGAGGATGGACAAATACAGACCCGTTGGTAACAGAAGTCCTAATGGAAAACTTGCTTCACTTGGGACTGGCTCAGAGATCAATGCAATGGGGATCTGCTGGAGTCAGACTTTATTAACTCTGCTATGTGTTCTGGTCAACAAACAGTAATTTCAGATTCATTTCTGCCCTGTTTCTGCCTTGGAAATGGACTACATTGCAAATGGACTACATTGTTTAGGCTCCCATGTCCTTTGCCCGGAGAAGGCAATGGCACCCCACTCCAGTACTCTTGCCTGGAAAATCCCAGGGATGGGGGAGCTTGGTGGGCTGCCGTCTATGGGGTCGCACAGAGTCAGACACAACTGAAGCGACTTAGCAGCAGCAGTCCTTTGCCCTCCTTTTATGTTTGGCCAGTATGAAGCAATGACAGAAGATTGAAGGGCTAGAGGAGGGAAAAACCACCGAATGTCTCCGTCTCTCTGTGTCTGCTCCTTGTTGTCTCCTGTAGTAACAACATTTCTTCTTAAATTCTCATCACTTCAAAAGAGCCCCTCCTTCCATGAGACACACTTCCTTCTGGAAGGCTCCAGATGGTTCGCCCTGGTTACCTATTTCCTCCTGTTATTTCATCACCTCTTCTTGTGGTTACAGCTTTCCACTTCTGCCTGTCCATCTCCATCTCGCTTTTCCATTCTTTCATTGTTTTCAACAGCAATTCCCCTCTATTAAAGGTCTTCTCTTTGAAAGACCCATGGTGGTTTCCTGTACTCCTGGCAAGACCCTAGGGTACACTCCTGCTGAGCAGGTGTGGAATTGCATCAGAGACCGTCTAACTATTAAATTACTTCCTTTCCCCTGTTTCACATTTATGTCCTATCCTCTACTGGAAACATTTCCTCTTTCCTTTTTTTTAAATTGAGTTATTTCTGATGTGTTTCAAGATTATTTTATTTATTATTATTATTTGCTGTGCTGTAGCATGTGAGATCCTAGTTCCCCAGCCAGGAATTGAACCCACAGTGGAAGCTCAGAATCACAACCACTGGACCACCAGGGAGGTCCCACGTTTCCCCTTTCTAGCCTTATCCTTCACATCCATGTTTAATTTTAGTTTCTTGGTGTCATTGTGTCCTTTTCATCTCAAATCTGTATATTCATCTTAAAATTAGCTGGCACTGCTTGAAATACAACCTAGGAAAAATGGCTCTATGAGTCACAAAATAAAATTATAGATGTTAATTCCCATCCCTTCTTCTCTGCAGCCTGAGTCATCTACTTTTCCTACTATGTTATTCCTTTCTCCTATCTGAATATCAGGCCACCTGGCAGGGGTAGCATCTGCCCAAGTTTGTGCAGTGCTTCTGTAGTTGCTGGCTTATCGTGAAAGGAAAGCACTCATGATCTCCACCTACATCTGTCATGTTTCAACAAAAGGCAGAAATGCCATGTCACCACTGGAGCTAGGGATCCTCATTAACACAGCCGGGGGCTCCAGAGAAAACAATAACTTGCATTGCTTCAGCAAAGTCTGTTAGAATTTTTAACAAAAATTTATACTTATCATGAATATTCCATAAAGCAACTGCTAATGGTAGAATTTAAATTTTTCACAACATAAATGTATATTATAGGATTCCAAGATCTGGTACTTATTCATGATGTCAATAATTAGCTGTGTGACCAGAAGCAAGACTTTCATTTCTGAGTTTATTTTCACATTTACAAAATAAGGTAATTGAACTCAATGGACATGAATTTGAGCAAACTCTGGGAGACAGTAAACGATAGAGGAGCCTGGCATGCTGCCGTCCACGGGGTTGCAAAGAGTCTGATACGACTTAGTGACTGAACAACAACAACAAATCTCTAAGAGCCCATAAATATAAAGTTATAGCTGTACAGTAAGTTTGGTTATTGCTTGTACTGCTTCAGCAAAGTTTGTCAAATTCTTAGCAAAAATTTATGCATACCACGAATCATCCCATAAAGCTACTGCTAATGGTAGAATTTAAATTTTTCACAATATAGATGTATATTATGCACTCATCATGCTTTATTTTTCCTCCTTGAGAGCAAAAGAGATTGTTATGAACAAAGAAAGAAAAACCTGTCTCTTCTGGCTTTTCCTTCTTCAATACTCTTACCTATATTACCCCTCTTTTCCTTTAATGTATCATGCATACTTAATATTATCCTTCTACCCTAGAAGCAGTGCTAAGGGTGAGACAAAAGCCTAGTGGGGTTTTTGGTTCTGCATTTTCAGTTTGCGTAGTTAGTTTTCATATCCTGAAGCTCTCCCACCCTTCTTAGCTTGGAATATCTTAACTTTGGTATAGTGGAGGACTTGATTCCCTGATTTTTTTTTTTTTCTTTATCTTGATTGACCCACCCATTCTTTCTCCTGGTGGCAGTGCTCTGTCAGGGTGATGTATGGGCTTTGTTCCATTTTGGGCATAATTAGAGTGGGTAGCCATTTCAGTGATGAGATTTGAATTCTTCTGCCCTCAAACTTTCCCCTTTTCAATCCCCTCCTGTTGTCCTGCATGAGGACATTGGGTAAGAGATTCATTTTGACAAAGATAGTGTCTCATTTTTCAAGTCTCAGTTTATACAACACTTTCTCAGGAAACCTTTTCATTTCTATCCCTAGCGTGTGTTAGAGTATATTTCCTTACTGCCCTATATTTCTTTACCAAAGAGTGCAGGTACTGGAGCCAAGTTTTAAATTCTTCCTCTGCCAGGTAGTAACTGTGTGAAAGTTACTTCAGCTTCACAAGACTTAATTTTTAAAATTGTGAAGTGAGAATAATAACTGTATGTATGTATGTGTGTGTGTGTATTGCAGTGTAATTCTTTACCACTGAGCCACCACGGAAAGCCACATATATATATGTGTGGCTTTCCCTGGTGGCTCAGTTTAAAGAATTACACTGCAATACACAAGACTCAGGTTTGATCCTTGGGTTGGGAAGATCCCCTGAAGGAGGGCATGGCAGTATTCTTGCTTAGAGAATCCCATGGACAGAGGAGCCTGGTGGGCTATAGTCCATTGGGGGTTGCAAAGAGTCAGACATGACTGAACAACTGAGAATGCATATATGTGTGTGTGTGTGTATATATATATATATATATATATATATATATATATATGTATGTACCCATGTTTTGGGGAGAATTTTTCACATGAAACACTTAGAACAGTGCCTGGCAATTAGTCAGTGCTCAGCAATATTACCTGTTCTTGTTAATATTATCATTTTTTTAATTAAAAAAATTTTATTTTGACTGTACTGGGTCTTCATTGTAATTTGTTTCATTGCAGTGGCTTCTCTTGTTGCAAAGCATAGGCTCTAGGGTACATGGGCTCAGTTGTGGCTAATGGGCTTAGTTGCTCCACAGCATGGGGGATCTTCCCAGACCAAGAATCAAACCTGTGTCCCCACCATTGTCAGGCCGATTATTTATCACTGAGCCACCAGGGAAGCCCTGCTGCTACTGCTGCTAAGTCACTTCAGTCGTGTCCGACTCTGTGTGACCCCATAGATGGCAGCCCACCAGGCTCCCCCGTCCCCGGGATTCTCCAGGCAAGAACACTGGAGTGGGTTGCCATTTCCTTCTCCAATGCATGAAAGTGAAAAGTGAAAGTAAAGTCGCTCAGTCGTTTCCGACCCTCAGCGACCCCATGGACCGCAGCCTTACAGGCTCCTCCACCCACAGGATTCTCCAGGCAGGAGTACCGGAGTGGGTGCCATTGCCTTCTCTGAGGGAAGCCCTAGTTGTTATTATTATGATTGTTGTTGACATTATTGATTGTTTGATCACCTCTCCACCACCAAACTGTAACTACCTGAGAGCAGAGATTGTATGTTTCTTCTGCATGATCAGAGCCTGAACTGCTAACACAGAACTGGTGCTTGATAAATATACAGTGAGTGAATGAATGTCTCAAATCTCTTCTAAAATGAATGTATCTCTGGGAGAATTAATTGAGTAACTCAGCCATTCAGACTGAGTGAAGGGAATCTGGCTAGATCCTGAAGAGGCAAAATACAAATGAGAAGAGGGCAGAAGTGGGGTCCAAAGCATGTGGAGAGCAGGTCTGTGCACTGCACCAGGGTCTTCAGTGACTAGCTCACTCCTTGAAGAAGGAAATGGCAACCCACTCCAGTATTCTTGCCTGGAGAATCCCAGGGACAGAGGAGCCTGGTGGGCTGCTGTCTATGGGGTCGCACAGAGTCGGACACAACTGAAACAGCAGCAGCAGCTCACTCCTGAGATAAGAGAGGCTTCCAGGGGAGATAAAGAGGCTCCAAGCGATATACTTCTGTTGACTCTGAGGTTTTCCTTACGATAGCCCATTTTTATTGGTGTTCAGTCGTTAAGCCGTGTCCAGTTCTTTTGCAACCCCATGAACTGTAGCCCGCCAGGCTCCTCTGTCCATGGGATTTTCCAGGAAAGAATAGTGGAGTGGGTTGTCATTTTCTTCTCCAGGGTATCTTCCTGACTCAAGACTCAAACCCATGTCTCCTGTATTGCAGATGGATTCTTTACTGCTGAGCCACCAGGATAGTGTGATGCAGTGGCATACTTTATTTATACCAGATAAACTGGAACATTCAGTGATGCCCCTGCTATTGAGAAGCATTATTCCCTAAGGTTTTAATGATTGTGGAGCATCCCAAATGTATTTTCCCAACTCAGTTCTGAAATTTCCATCTCTCCCATGTGATGGGAGCAATTAAATTCTTAATCCAATAATCAGTGTAATGTCCTCAAATGTCTTTGAACAATGTGTGTGATCATAATTAATGTGACTCTGTCACATGCAGAGTATTTTATTGTGCAGATTTTCTTGTACTATAATAACGTGTGGGACAGGTAAGGTAAGTATTATTATCGTCCCTTTTTTAGAGATGATGGAATTATGATTAAAAGCTTAAAAGACATTTTTAAGGTCACACCCCAAATTCTACATACCTTCTACTGTGCGGTTCTTTTAGGTTTTCTTTATGGATGGAACATTTTCAGAATTTTCCAAATATGTGGGTTTTAAGGAGCCACATTTCAGTTGTATCTGCATGTCTCTTACATCTGCTTCAATCCTTGTGTGCTGCATTCTAGCTCATGAAGTGGCCTGGGAACAGCAGGGTTACTATACTACCCAACGAGGGTCATAGTGCTTCAGACTGAGAACCAGTGAAATCAACACAATCTAACACTAATTCTTTAAGTTCAGTATCAAGGAAAGGATTTAAAAGAAAAATGACATAAATGTGCTACTATATATATATGTAAATAATATATACTATACATATATGTATATAAACATATCTATATATGCATCTATATGTGTATATATATAGATGATACATACTATATATATACTATACTATATATATATATATATGCTCAACTACAGAGAAAGTATATCAGCCATTATAATGAAACATATTTCCAGTTTTATACAAAACAAATTTGTCATGGATGTGAACTAGCTATGATTATTTTTCTCTTTTCCAACATTTAAGGCAATCTCTACTGCTCTCTTCCTTCTTCTATGAATGATAGAATATCACAATTTTCCTTCCTTGTCTAAACCATCTGTTGAGTCTCTAAGCCCCTAAGTCTCTGTTTTTCTATTCTCAGGAAGATAAACTTGGTTAAAATATTTTTGTCATTGGTTTTGTCTTTGGCCTGATTGATGCTCATATCCGTAAGTATAAAGAAGTGCTTAAAATCAACAACTGATATAAAGAAAACCACAAATCATGAAAAGCAAAACACATAGTTTAAAAAATACACATATATAGTTAAATCAATCATTAATCATTATTCTCCTTCCTGTTAAAGCAAAATGAATCATCTTTATCAAAGAATCAAAGATTTATTTCTGTATTAGCAAGGCAACAAATTTTGCAGAAGAATGAAATACTATTATTGTTGTGTTCAACAAATAAATAATGGGAGCCTGTCAAAAGGACATAGGATTCATCTTGAAAGGGTACTTGCTAGACAATTCTGGGACAAAATAAATATTGATAATAATGGATTTCAACCTTGAAAAAATAATATATGAGTCCATGTCTTTTAAAAGTATCTATTTTATTATTTGGCTGCATAGGGTCTTAGTTGCATCACATGGGGTCTATCATTGTGGCCCACAGACTCTCTAGTTGTGGCTCATAGGCTCAGTAGTTTCAGCACATGAGTTTACTTGCTCCAGAGCATGTGGGATCTTAGTTCCCTGACCAGGGATCAAACTCACATCCCCTACATTGGAAGGCAGATTATTAACCATTGGACCACCAGGGAAGTCCCTATGAGTCCAGGTTGATACAAACAAATGACTTACTTAGGAATATCAGTTGTGAAATGAACAGCAGATTTAGGCAAGTACCATTTGAGAACCACTGTAGTACTAGTTGATTAAAGTAAGAGTTGTATGTGGATGCTGAAAGTTCCAATGGGTGAAAGTTTGATGAGGATCAGGGTGTTAATAATTACATAGTCTTAGAGGATCTCTCACCTATTATTTATTCACTGGAAACAGAAAAATAGCAACTTTACAGTGGAGAAATCTGAACAATGCCACCTTCATCAGGTGATTAAAGTTAACTTCACCAATGGAGGCACAAACCAACCTGTGCCTTCTAATATAATTGACTGAGAAGGACGCACCGTAACTTTTGTTGTGTTTCTCTCCCCAAATGTGTAAGCTGTATCTAGTCAATTGCCTTGTACTCTCCAAAAATGTCAAAACCTTGAAATATATATATATGTATATATGAGTAAAGAAATATTCCAATTTTAGAGCAAGTTGAAATGATAATAGCTAATTTCAATGTTTGTTCCTGGATTAGATGCTGGACAGGAAGAAAAAAGTAACTATATAAAGAGTATTATGAGGACAATTGAAGAAATGTGATATTGACTGTGGATTAGATAATATTAGTGTGTCAGTGTTAAATCTTCTGATACTGGTAATTGTTATAATACAAAATATCCTTGTTAGGTACACATATTGAAATATTTAGAGGGAAGGATGCACAATATCTCCAACTTACTCTCTAACAGTAAAAAAAAAAATGCAGATTGTATATAGTATATATTACATAAAGAGAGAGAGAGAGAGAATGATAGAACCAATGAGGCAAATTGTAAACAATGGGTGGATCTCAATAAAGAATATATAAGAATTATTTATTCTATTCTTGTAGATTTTTCTAAGTTTTTCTAAGTGTCCCCCAAAAAGTGACCAAAATATTGGATAGCAAAATTTCCTCTTCAGCAGACACCATCATTTGTATTTCACTGTGATGAAATGCAGCGAAAGAAAATAAAATCCAGTTTCCAAAAATAAGCAGCCAAAGCTGTCATTTCCTAGTCATCAGTTATCTTTGTGTATGAGTTCTGATTTAGTTTTGTTTGTTTGTTTGTTTGATTTGTTTCGTTTTTATTCTTTGCATCCTTAAATATAAAGTGGAAACCAAAAAGAGTGAAAAAGGGACATTCCTATTAAATTTAGCCCTACCACTTTAAGACAGGAAGCAGTTGATCAGTTTTAGGACCATATTTTTATGAAACGGGAGTATGGTTGTTTCCCAAGAATGGCCATAAATTACATCCTTCAACTCAGCCCCAACTAGTGGGAATTCATATGAAAAATTACTTGCTAGTTCTCTAGCTTCCTGCATGTCCCTCATGACATTTTGGCAAAGCAAAAGTAGGGGTGGCTGGATTGTAAACTATTTCCCAAAATTACAAAATATTTTGGAGCTGATACCAGACCTATGCTCTTATCTGCTGACTGCACATAGTTTTAAACTATTCTGGTATGTCCTGCACATCTGCCTCAAATGCAATCTAAGTGGCCTCTTTTCTTTTCTTTAGCCCTCTTGAACCAAGAGGTCCAGAGGTCAGAACAAAAAACAGAGCTCATCCGCTAAAGGGAAGATCCTAGAGCAGGTCCAAGAAAAGGAGCTGAATAGGAAGACAGGCTGAGAGATGTCTGTTAATCTGTAGCTGCTGCTACTGCTGCTGCTAAGTCGCTTCGGTCATGTCTGACTCTGTGCAACCCCATAGACAGCAGCCCACCAGGCTCCCCCGTCCCTGGGATTCTCCAGGCAAGAACACTGGAGTGGGTTGCCATTTCCTTCTCCAATGCATGAAAGTGAAAAGTCAAAGTGAAGTCGCTCAGTCGTATCCGACTCCTAGTGACCCAATGGACTGCAGCCTACCAGGCTCCTCTGTCCATGGGATTTGCCAGGCAAGAGTACTGGAGTGGGTTGCCATTGCCTTCTCCAATCTGTAGCTGGTCCTCCTTTTTTCATTTCATGACAGGTGAGGGATACTTTATGGCAGGCACTGGTTTAGTACATTTGGGTACATTGTCTCATTTGGTCCGTTAATATTTCTGAGATGGGCACTACTTTTATTTCCACTTGGTAACTCAGATAACTTAAGTTTAGAGTAATAAAATGTTTGACAAATGTGAGCTGAAGGGTTGTGATTTGAACAGTTTGAATGAAATGTTGCCTGACTTCAGAGTAGGCTTTACTAGGCTTTGCATGCATGCTCAGTCTCTTCAGTCATGTCTGACTCTTTGTGACTCTATGGACTGTGAACCGCCAGGCTCCTCTGTCCATAGGGTTCTCCAGGCCAGAATCCTGGAGTGGGTTTCCTTGCCCTCCTCTAGGGGATCTTCCTGACCTATCTCTTATGTCTCCCACATTGGCAGGCTGAGACTTCCCTGGTGGCTCAGATGGTGAAGAATGTTCCTGCAATGTGGGAGACCTGGATTCTATCCCTGGGTAGGAAGATCCCCTGGAGGAGGGCATGGCAGCCCACTCCAGTATTCTTGCCTGGAGAATCCTATGGACAGAGGAACTTAGCGGGTTATAGTCCATAGGGTTGCAGAGTCCACAGAACTGAGCAACTTTCGCTTTTGCATTTGTTTACCACTAGAACCACCTGGCAAGCCCATGTACCCTGTTTTATTAACTATAATGGATCCCCTGCTCTACACTTTTTCCCCTGAGGACTCACGGTGCAATGATCATGCCAATCACTCTTGCAGAATATGTAGCATATCTTGGTTTAGAAACTATTATCTGTTTTCTGAACCCAGTGATTTCATCAACAAACATTCCTCCAATCTACAGGCTGATAGTATTTGATCCTTAATGGTGTTACCTCTTGGCATACTATTAATATAAGATTTTTAAGTGACTTCTGAATCCTTAGAGAGATAGAGATTAACACTTCTTTGATGTGGGCCACTTTTAAAGTCTTTATTGAATTGTTAAAATATTGCTTCTGTCTTACGTTTTGTTTTTTTGACTGTGAGGCATGGGGTATCTTAGCTCCCGGACTAGGGGTCGAACCCGTGTCTGCTGCATTGGAAGGCAAAGTCTTAACCACTGGACCATCAGGGAAGTTCCAAGTTAACACTTTTATGAAGTGGGTAGTCATAATATGATTGCTCTAAAACTGATGAGGTGTTTGTGGCAAACTTCTGTATCAGGATGGGTAAACCTCTATAGCAGTGTTCCTAACCTGAGGTCCAGACCCACCAAACAATCTTCAAAGGGTCTGTTAGCTTGAATGGGAATATATTTCATCTTCATTTTCACTAACATTTAAATTTCATATAAGTGAAATTTACCACTGTCTTCCATTATGATGTTGATAACAAAGTGTTGTTAGCAATACCATGCCTGTTGACACTAGAAATCACAGATGTTTTCAGTCATATCAGTTGCTGCTCCTATTTCAAAATATTACTTGTACTCATAATTAACTTGAAATTATGATAATTATTAGATTATTATTAAACTCATAACTAGAGCTTATGTAAAATGTTCAAGAAGCATGTGTAATTGCTATATCACAAGTTTGTTTCTTTAAAACAGTACATCAATATTTTAATAGTGGTATTTCAACCCAGGTTTTATTTGTATTTATATTTTTATATTATATATTTTAAAATGTTATCCTGTTAATTGATTTACTAGCTATCCCAAAATGGTGCATGGCATGCAAATGGTTAGGAGTTCTGCTCTCTAGCACAAACTCCAACATAGACTGAGTAGGGAATAGCCTGGCTTAACAGCTGGCTGCTTTCAGGGTACCCTGGAAAATTGCAGTGACCCCAGGAATGAATAAAAGTTCTAAATGCTAGAACAAGATAATTGTTAGGTTCTACCAAGTACATCCTACCCAGTGCTGCAGCAACCTTCTCCCCGCTCAGCCTCAACCCCTTCCAGAATCCAGAAGTCTGGGCAGTTAGTTATTCTGCTCAGCCCCACTGCTGTACTCCTTCCTACTCAATTTTAATGAAAGCAGCTCTCCTGGCAGCAGCTCAAGTGCAACCCCAGTGCTCTGGGGAGCCGGGCCTGTGTCAGCAGGCCATGGGGGTGGATCAGAGCCAAGACTTTTGTGACTCTCTCCACCCTCATTTTCCCGAGAAAACACAGCCCAGGAGGACTTTGCTGGAAGGTTGATCAATTTTAGCTATATATTTACTTTGTTGAAAACTTCAGTTGTTCTTTTATGTGTCATTTTCTCTAATTTCATGTGTTTTAATCCTTTCTTTTGCAACAAGCGGAATTCTGGTCACACCTACACAAGGGCACCAGGTGTGTGCATATTCTCCAGATACTTACAATACATCACAGGCACTTGCTAGAAAATGAAAGATGGAAAAGTTAATAGGGTTAGATTTCTTTATATGTTCCAAATAAAATGCCTGCTTCCTTTCCTTTTTGTTTTTTTGTCTGTTTGTTTTCTTATTGCTTCATATATTCTTCATCTAGGTTTCCTTATTTGATCTTTTTATTTTACTTTATTTATTTATGCAATCTGAATAGTTCTTGGCTGAGCTGCTCATCAGAACTGTTCATTTTATACGTAAACTATTCAGTTTCTTTCCCAAGTCTCTATGGAGCAAGGATCAAGACAGTGTGGCATCAATGTCTAAATGCCTAAGTACATGTAACTCATGGGACTTCCCAGGTGATACTAGTGGGAAAGAACCTGCCTGCCAGTGCAGGAGACTTAAGAGACGTAGGTCTGATCTCTGAGTTGGGAAGATCCCCTGGAGGAAGAAGTGGCAGTCCATCCCAGTGCTCTTGCCTGGAGAATCCCATGGACAGAGGAGCCTGGTGTGCTACAGTTTATTAGGTCACAAAGAGTCAGACACGACTAAAGCGACTTAGCACAACAGCACATGTAACTCACATTTCAAAAATGGAAAATGTGTGATACTATCATCACATTTAAACTAGCTTCTTTGAAGCTCCTTCATCAAATACTAAGACAAGTCCCTTCTGAGGTTTAATATATCTTAAAAATTATAACTTAAAAATTCCACTTGCATGCAAGTTTTAAGTCTTCATCTGACCCAGATGATATCAGAGATAATGTTCATAAACATGATTTTTGAGTATGACTGAGGCAAGTTCTAATCTGCGTTATTGCCCGATTAGGCACGGGACCAATGAACTGCCACATTATGGAAGTACCAGATGTATCAATGGATGTCCATGATCGCTTCTTGTAATCCCAGTATTTTTTACATTCTACAAACTATTCCACGAATCAGACCTACTCTAGCCATTTGGCCAAATTTTCCTTGAAGATCATGAAATGCAGTAAACCTCATATTCTTTTCTAATTATTTGAACAATAATCAAAATCGAAGGTATTTGGCTTCATAAGGCAATATATGAGTTTCTGCAGCAGATTCACCCTCCCAATTGCTTTGCTCTGGCCAATTCTAAAAGGAACTTGCCTAATGTGAATGGTAGAGTGAGATGGTCCAGCACTGGGCCAGATGGTTGGCTCTGAGGGCAATCTGGATACAACTTCTGTGCTCTGTTAATTGCAGGAGACTTGGTGGTAAATGGCAAACTACAAGACAGACATCAGGAATAGATATCTGGATTTATTTCTGGGGGCTGCATAACAAAGTACCATAAACTGGGTGTCTCAAACCACAGAAATGTGTTATGGTTCTGGAGGCGAGGAGTCAAGTGAAGGTGTCAGCAGCATGGTTCATTCCTTCCTTTCTAAATATTTGTTTATTTATTTGGCTGCGCGGGTCTTCCTTGTGACATGTGGGATCTTTAGTTATGGCCTATGAACTCTTTAGTTGTGGCATGTGGGACCTAGTTCCCTGACCAGGGGTCAAACCCAGGACCCCTGCATTGGGAGCCTGGAGTCTTAGCCACCGGACCACCAGGGAAGTCCCAACTGTGTACCTATGGAGGCTGTAGGGGAAATCTGTTTCTGCCATTCTCCCAGCTTCCTGTAGCTTCAGGCATTCCTTGTGTTGTAGACGGCGTTCTCTCTGTGTCTTCACACTATCTCCCCTCTGCACGTGTCTGTCTCTGTGGCCAGATTTCTCCTGTTTATAAGAATGTGGTCACATTGGATGAGGACCCACCCTAATGATCTCATCTAAACTTGATCATCTACAAAGACTCTATTTCCAAATAAGTTCTAATTTCATGTTCAAAGGCAGTGGGAGTTAAGACTTCAATATCAATTTCAACTCAGTCCATGGAATTCTCCAGGCTAGGATACTGGAGTGAGTAGCCCTTCCCTTCTCCAGAGGATCTTCCTGATCCAGGGATTGAACCTGGGTCTCCTGCATTGCAGGAAGATTCTTTACCATCTGAACCACTCTAGACCCTAATATCAATTCAACTCATAACAATATCTTTTATGAAAAACCACCAGAGAGAATAATTTGTAACTATAAGTAAAATTTATGTGAATCCTACAGTTTAGCTTCTGTTAATTTTTTTAATCCTAGACATCTTATTTAGATGATAGAATGCCAAAAGTATCATGAATGTTCTTGTTCTATAAATTATCAAAGCTATTCAATTATTCCTACATTTTCCAGGAACTGTGGTTCTCTATTGTTTTCTCATAGACCTTGTTGGCATTTTTCTGAATTTCATTGCTCCCCCTACATTTCATAAACCCTAGACTCTCCCTCTTAATGCCAGATAAGCACATGTTTAAATAATGGGTAAAGGATTGCTTTTGTAAGTAAAATACACATCTGAGATCCTGCTATTTGGGAAACTTGATTCAATTTCATTCATTTGAAACACTCAGAGTCTGTACCACTGCTTAATATTTTTCATTGTCCACAACAATAACCTTCACAGTGGTTATCTATGTTCTTTTAAAGTAGCATAGAATTGTAATAAAATTTAAAATTGAGCACCCATCACAACTCCCCCAAGCCATTGTTCATTTTCGGCTGCACTCTGTGCAGCATGTGGCATCTATTTCTCCAGCCAGGGATGAACCCCTGCCCCCTGCAGTGGCAGTGCAGTCTTAATCACTGGACCCCTAGGGAAATCCTTCCCCGTTCTTCCATTCAAGAAAACTAAAGAAACCGTGGGTAATCCTAAGACCCTGTGAATTGCCTGGAAAAACACTGACCCAGAAAAGAAATGTGTAACAAGTCACATTTTTTTCCATTACTTAAGGGAAATTGTGGTGTTAATTTTTTTCTTAATCTCTGGGCTAAGTATAAATCTGTGACTCACCCAAACTACCTCATTCCTGGACCATAAATATTAGGAGTGATGACTTATAAGGGAGGTCATGTTGACGTGTGGTGAGTAAATGCTTGTCGGCACATATTAATTTAACAAGAAAATAGCACTTTCCTAAGTAGCATAACATAAACAGTAGAGAAGTCAATGTAAGTGGAAAGCAGTGTTATTTTTGTAAAGCTATGATGGCAAAAGAATCCTTTTTTTCACCCCCAAATAATAATGCAATTGTATTAGTCTTTAGAACCTAAGAATACGTGTGTAGATCTGGTTCCAATCAAAAAAATTCTATTAAGTTTCCAATCCTATGGGAAAATTAAATTTAAAATATATATATATTTTGTTCATTGCAAATTTTTATTCCTAGTACATGGAAAACCCCAAGGAGGTGTTCCAGCTGCACTGAATTTTCTCAAGTCAAGTAATCCATGTTAAACTTCACTCCTAGGGCACTGCTACATAACTTGAGTTTCAGAGGCAGAAATGGGATGGTGTCATGTGTTCTCTGTTCTTGGAATAAAGCTCTACTGTGTCCAGGATCAGGCAGGACACACCGAGGACCTCAGTCTCCAAAAGGTGGCTTGCTTCGTAGTCTACTCTGTTAAGAAAAATTGAACACTATAGAAAACAGCTTCAGAAAAGAAAAAAGAAAAA
Source organism: Bos indicus (assembly GCF_029378745.1). NCBI lineage: Eukaryota > Metazoa > Chordata > Mammalia > Artiodactyla > Bovidae > Bos > Bos indicus. Next base: position 94,733,432 of record NC_091764.1, read on the forward strand.
AAAAAAACCCACCTATTACAGTAGGTGGGACAGGAATATCACTTGATCTCTAAAGCAGGTAAATTGGTGCATTTAAAAGTTTTCTAAGTCCATGTAGACCGTCACAAATATTAAATGAAAGGTTTTGGTTTTCCTTAGTCATGAAATTTCTACTTCTGTAACTTTGCTAATGCTGGTTTCTGCTTTCTTTTCTGCCTGTTTTAGTAGTACATGGTTCTCTGCTTTTCTCAGATGGCTTTCCAAAATGACCCTGGCTGATATTCCCATCGGTCAACCACAGTATTTTGCAGTGCACAACAAAATAGCATCAACCTTCTATATTTTATAGTTCCTAGGTTATCTCATGTGCCTCTTGGTTATCTCAGAAGCTCTTTGTCTCCAACGTACAGGCAAGAGGGTGGTCTTGGAGTTAATTTATACCATGGTGGTGACAAGCTCAGGACTTAGCCCATGAGAAACACTCAACATTTGTTGTAAAATGACATATTTACAGTCAAATGATTATGGCAGTTTAAGAGTCCTAAGAGTAAGGGGACCCTCTGTCCACCAAACCTTTCACAAGGAAGAAAAACCTCATCTAATTTATGCAGAAAGAGCAAGCAAAATAAAAGTGGAATTCTGTTGACCTAATCCCATCAGCTTTCTCTGCTTAGAACTAGCGGGTGAGAAGGATGTTCATGTCTGTCTTGAGGGCTCAGACGGTATAGAATCTGCCTGTAATGCAGGAGACCCAGGTTGGGAAGATCCCCTAGAGTAGGGAATGGCAACCCACTCCAGTATTCTTGCTTGGGAAACCCCATGGACAGAGAAGCCTGGCGGGCTACAGCCCATGGGGTCTCCAAGAGTCAGACACAACTAACATATTGACTTTTTTTTTTCCTCAAGGAGGTTCATACCTTTCCTGAGGAAGTGTTGTTTATACTGGTAGTGCCCTCTAGCGGCTGATAATGAACTTCTTGCTGCTGCTGCTGCTGCTAAGTCGCTTCAGTCGTGTCCGACTCTGTGCGACCCCAGAGACGGCCTCCTACCAGGCTCCTCTGTCCCTGGGATTCTCCAGGCAAGAACAGTGGAGTGGGTGCCATTTCCTTCTCCAATGCATGAAAGTGAAAAGTCAAAGTGAAGTCGCTCAGTCGTGTCCCCGACTCTTACCGACCTCATGGACTGCAGCCTACCAGGCTCCTCCGTCCATGGGATTTTCCGGGCAAGAGTACTGGAGTGGATTGCCGTTGCCTTCTCTGAGAATGAACTTCTTGGGTCACTCCAATCCATTCCACCTTCAACTACCAGTTGGCACTCTCCCAATCCCACTCCATTTCAGCAGATTTCTCTTTCAAAGGGACTTGGGATGCTACAGTCTACCACAAATGTTGCTAGTGTGCCCTTTCCGAATTCAACTGAAGTGAATACCAGTTTTTACCCTTCCAAGTCATTCAGATGCCTGCGCGTGTGCAATTTAACTGTTGCGTGCAAACCCTTGGCTTGGGTGTGTTTATGTAAACAGTTCAAAGCTGTGGACTATGTGTCTGGCATGCTGCTTGCAAGACACAGAAGAAAAATCAGCATGTTTTCCATTTACAACACATGTGGTTCTTATTGCCTTACAGAGATTGGTTCTTGTTTGTACTTCATTTTATTTTTTTAAAGTGAGTTTTCCACGGTGAAATAAAGTGTGTTCATTATAGAAAATGTTGAAAAGACAGAGGAAAAAAAAAAATCACCCAGAATTCCACCAAAGCCAAGGCAGATTTTAGATGTAGCCTGACAAGATAGCCTGCTTCCCTGAACCAGGGAACGTTAGAGCCTGTCCCCTGTGTGTCCTCAGGGAACAGGCTCTAAGGGACTGAGAGTGAACGTGTCATTAACCTCCCTTGCAGCTGTTTTCTCAATTTATAAAGTGCAATGATAATATGGAATTTGTTTACTTTCATTTTCTGTCTCAAATTAGGTCCAGTAATTGCATAATAATAGCAGCCGTTTATTTATTTAGCACAGAATTTCAAAGTCTAACCTTAGAGTTGCCATTTGCCTCCTGGAGAATAACAATTCAGCCCAAGCTTGATTCATCCCTATAATCTTCCACATCTCTGCCAGGATTTGTTCTTGTAATAATAATAACTGCCATTGATTAAGTTCTTATTATAGAAGATAATACAGTGGTTGAGTATGTGGCCTTGAATTTTAATTCAGGCTTTTCCCCCTCATAGCTGTGTGATCATGCACGAGCCTAAAGTCTGTTCTACAGTTTCCTGGTTTGTCAATAAAGGCCCTGCCCCACAGGATTTTTAAGAGAAAACTAAGTCCTTAGAACAGACCTGGGTACCTGGGAAGCACTCTGTAATTGTTAGGTATTATTACTATATTGTAATGACACATTTGACATTATGCTGTGGGTGTATGTTTAGTTGCTAAGTCGTGTCCAATTCTTGCTACCCTATGGACTGTGACCTGCCAGGCTCCTCTGTCCATGGCACTTTCCAGGCAAGAATATTGGAGTAGGTTTCCATTTCCTTCTCCAGGGGATCTTCTCAACCCAGGGTTCAAACCCACATCTCCTACACTGCAGGCTGATTCTTTACTGCTGAGCCACCAGGGAAGCCCCAGACATTATACTACATTCTTTTTAGTAATTATGCCACTGAACCCTCGTAGCAATCCTGTGAGTTAGATGTGCTCTACCCTGTTTCAGCTAACAAAAATAAAGCAGAACCTCAGTGACTTGTCCAAATCACACAGCAAGTTACCAGTAGACCTAAATCCTAGCCTGGATTTGACTATCATAAAGCCTGAGCTTGCCATCCTTTTTGGATGGAGTGGGTTAACTATCACTTTGTTTCTTTAATTTTTCTTGAAGTATAAGATATGTGTATATATATATATATAAATATAAATGCACAGATCACAAGTTTAAAGCTATGTGAATTTTCACAAATGAAGTCAACTGAGAAGTGAGCATCACAACTTTGACAGATCTTTTGGACATGTCCTTATGGCTGCATCCAGTCACTAATGCTTCCAACAGTCACCACTAAGCTCATTTCCAAGACATAGATGGGTTTCCCTGTTTTAACCCTTTTCGTGTCTGACCATTCACTCAGTTTTATGTTTGCAAGATTCATCTTTACTGTTCATTTTCATTACTATATAGTTTATATCCATTGACAAATCCCAGTGTATCCATTCTACCCTTGGATAGTTGGAAGATTTCCAGTTTGGGACTAATATGAATATTGTGCTATGTGCTATTGTGCTAAGTTGTGTCCAACTCTCTGCAACCCCATGGATGGTAGCCCGCCAGGCTCCTCTGTCCAAGGGATTCTCTAGGCAAGAATACTGGAGTAGGTTGCCATTTCCTTCTCCAGGGAGTCTTTCTGACCCAGGGATCAAATCCAGGTCTCCTGCATTGCAAGGCAGATTCTTTACTGACTGAGCTGTGAAGGGAAGCCCCAAAATATGAATATTGTTATGAATATTGCTGCTATAATAATGTTTGTACATGACTTTTGGTGACTATACATATACATATAAGACATAGGAGTAGCGGGTGCGGGAGAGGACTTCCCTGGTAGTCCAGTGGTTAAGACTCTGGGCTTCCAGTGTAAGGGGTGTGGGTTTGATTTCTGAAAGGACAACTAAGATCCTGGATGCTGAGTGGTGCAGTCAAAAAAAAAAAAAATCTAGTAGCGGAACTGTTGGGTTTTTGAGCAAGCATATTTTTAGCTTTAGTATTTATTGCCATATTCTTTTCCAAAATAATTGTAGCAATTTATACTCCTTAGGGAGTTCACTTTTAACCTACTTAAGATAATTAGAGGCTACTTTTTATTTTTAAAACCATTAGGACAAAGATAATTTGTTCTAAATAATTTTTGGATTTAAAAAAGAAAATCAGTTAATAATTAGCTGCTCCTGTAAAAGCACATGAGTTTAAATTTACTTACACAATAGAAATGACTCCTTTTTGATGTAGTTAAACACTATCATGTGAATAAACTATCAAGAAATTTAAAGGAATAAAAAAAGTAAGCAAAGCTGTGGTATTTATGGAAAATTAACTCATGGACAGAATAGCTTGCTTGCTGATGTGCTTGGAAGCATATTACATAGTCATCCATAAACTCTGTGCGTCCACACAGAACTAGCTGTTTAATATCAGGGATCTTGTCTTTATCACTTGCGAAGATTGTGGAAAGATAGAAAGGGATCACATTAGAAAGTCCTAATAGTTTGCAAATTCTTAGTAGAAAATCCACTGCTCAAAAGAAATCTTATTTTGAATTGCAAAATGTTAACCAGAGGAGCTGCTATGTTAAAACAAATGTGAGAAGCCTCTCATCTCCACCTGTACTGCTTCCCTTCATTGCTCCTGGCAAGCTCCAAAGACAATGATAGATCCAAGGAGCAGGACATGAGAATGAAGGCCTATATCCTGCATGATAAAATGCACTTGTGTTGCATGACCTCAGTCAGCAGGTAGCAACTCTCAGGAACAGTATGTCAAGGAAGGATCATAAGGCCACAGTGAGCGCACAGGGCAAAGTATGCCATGATCAATTAGTAATGCCTGTCACAGGCATGGAAAGGGATAGTGAGTGTCTGTAGGCTGCCCTTAAATATCATTCATATATATGATATATATTGATATAGACACACTTTCTTTTATGTATTTTATTTCCTAGTAACTCCAAACTCAGTAACAGAGTGGTTGATATGTTGGCATAGTTAAGCAGACAGCTAATTGTTTGGTAAAGATAGGCTAAATTGTAACATAGGAATCACCGAGGTACATATTATCTTTTTGTATTTGTCCAGAATAGCTTTGGGGATAAATTACTAAAAGTGGAATTTCGTCCATTAGCATTAAATCTCCCATACTCTTCTATAGAATTGAACTCTGCCTCGCTGATGTGTAACTCAAGTCACATTTTTCCCTATGCTATTGTTATGGTGAATATCTATTTCTGCATCAGAACTGCAAAGCCCCGGGGTTTAAGTTATGCCTTGTTTATCTATATTTCATCCCTCTCTCCCACCAACTGAGCCTAGCACAGTGTTTCCTTTTTCCATAATAAATGTGGATGCATATTTTTTGCTTTAAATAATAATGATACATTTTAAAGACATGCTAAGAATTGTGTCATAATTCAGCTTATGTAAGGAAAGCCTGAGGTGAATTAATAAAAACTAGGAGAACATTTTCTATGTTTTAGTATAGAACAAAGAAACAAACACTGTCTTGTTCTTCTCAGTTATGATTATGGACAACATTAACAGTTAAAGGACCACTAATGAATTTAATGGAACTGTTGTCCTGATCATTGATATTCATTGTAGAGACCAAAATTTCAGAGCTTAATATCAGAGCGGGAATATATGAATACTAAAAAAAAAATCTCTAAATGCCTACAAAATCACTGGTTTTAGCAAAAGTGACCTTATCTAGTTCACTTCATGCACCCCCCCCTCAGTGCCTCTGCCCTTGGCATCAATGACTGATTTATCAAGCCATCTCACATAAAGCTTTTCCCCTGATAAGTAATATGTTTAGATTATTTTATATGAAGTTTCTTGTACTGACATCATAAAGACATTTTTCCAGGGTGTTTAAGTGTTTACGATAGCAGGACTCAGCTCCACATTCTTTCAGAAACAGGAAGGTTCACTAAAGCAGACCATTACTGGCGTTGTTCATCACTTACTATTTGTTTTGTTTTTGTTTTGTTTTTTAGGCCAGTTTGGGTTTGGTATCTACTTTCTTTTCCTTTTTTTTTTTTTAGTTTTACATTATGATTTTATTATGTGTTTTCACCTAGAATACTACAGCAGTGATGGTATATCTTGTGTGCTCAGTCACCTGATAATCATTTCCCCCATTACGCCTGATGTTCACTGTTTCTTGGAAAAAAATATTTATCATTTGAGTTGAACTTTATTTCAGAAACTTAACATAACTAAGCATACATTAATAACATGATTCTTGTAAAACTGTTTGAAAATACCAGAAGTGATAAAGAAGAATATGTGTTACATAAAAGCAGAGTGTAATGGAAACTTATAAGAACAAGGCTTGATCAATTACAGGCTCCACTGGTCTCTACATATTTTATTCATCCCTTCTTGTTTTTTTTCCAGTAAAAAGCTGGAAAATATTCTGTATTTTCCTTTTGGAAAATACAAAAAGTCCCCATGATGGCCAGTCTACCTAGTCTTCTGTGTCCTTTGATTTTATTACCTACAATTCACTTACAGTTTGTTTTGAATGCACCTGTAACCTTGTCTTCTGGAAAGTTTCTCCCTCTGGCTTTTTTCTCTCTGTTCTGTTGTTTAAGAAGATACTGCTCTCATTGGCTGTGTTGTGTCTCTCCTTTCAATTTTTGCAGTGCTTTCTTAGATCTACCTAACCACTTTCTCTTTGAGATATCTCAGATTTTATATGCCTCCAGTGTTATTTTGAGGGAACCTACTGTACTTTACATATATGTTTGACATGTTTCATGTGCACAGACTACTATTATCCATCAAGACTCATAGACATGTTGCCTGACTCCAGAGACATATTTTTATAGAAGTGGTAGGATTAGCCCCAATTTTATGAACATACCTTTTTCAAAGTACAAAATAATTCAGTGGTCTCTCTTTTCTGGTTTGGCATCTTAGTACATGAAATTCTCACAATCTACCTTCTAATGCATTTGGATCTTGTCTTCAGTTAATCATTCTAGAGCAATGTTTTGTTTACTGTTGAATGTTGCTAAATAGTTCATCACGTTTTGATGGAGGTATTCTGGATCAGTGGGTATAATTTCAGATACAAGTTCTACACATACATGTATTATTTTTTCAAAGTTTCAGTCTCCCCTCATCTTATAGAAGAGGATGCTAATTTATGCACTGTTCTAAAAAATAAATATATATGCAAAATTACAGTTACAAAATAATTTCATTTTATTCCATCTTTATTCAGATTATTTCAGCCTAAATTAACTAAAGACTATCCCCCCAAATAGTCATCTCATTTGGCTCCTAAAGACACAGTATTAGTTCAAGAATGTTACAAAACACTCTTTTGCTTACAGCAAATTTTACAGTATGAATAATGTTCATTTTCAGACCCAGATTTTTGTCTTTTTGATTTATAGTATTAACTTAAGGTCACAGAATTCTGTGAACCAGAGTCTTTCTGGTCACCGTATAATTATAACTTTCATCCTCTGTTTACCAGGGGATAGTGAATTCATTTTGTTAAGATGAGATCTGGCATGAACCTTACTCCAGGCTTCACTAAGCAAACATAGCTCCCCTCCTTTTTTGAGGTTTCACTAAATTAGATTTACAAACTGGACATAATTAAAAGCTTTAGAATACCAAGGAAAAGGCAGATTTGAGGGAGATGGAGATTTTCTTTTAAGAATGTTTGACTGAAACCAAAATAAAAAGAAAACTGAAGAGAAGGGTTGTTAATGTAATTTTTTTCTAAGTTGATTTTCTTATAGCTAATCTGCATGCTTTTGTATGGCTTGCCAGTCCAATGTAAAGGCCAAATCCCTAAAGATAAACAGGATTTGGGAGGCTGCCTGCTCAGAAATTCAAGGATTAACCTTCACTGTGTTCTTGACTTGCTACTTTCAGTCTAGGTGGGTCCCATCTTCTGTGCCTCAAAAAAATCGGTTTCAGTTTATATACACCAAGGGCTTCTCAGGTGGCTTAGTGGTAAAGAATCCGCCTACCAATGCAGGAGACCTGGGTTTGATCCCTGGGTCAGGAAGATTCCCTGGAGGAGGAAATAGTAACCCACTCCAGTATTCTTGACTGGATAATCCCATGGATAGAGGAGCCTGGCAGGCTACAGTTCATGGGGTCGCAAAGAGTTGGACATGACTTAGCAACTGAGATGCTTGCAGGCAGTTCTAAGGCAAATCAAAAGAGTAACTTTGTACTTTCCATGATGGCACAGTAGATAGAACAGCCTGGCCTTTCAAGTTGGTGGGCTTAGATTTGATTTCTGATAAGGCAGTGTAACCCACTGAGAGAGCACAGGTAAATTGCTCAGGCCATTTGAACTTTAGGTGCCTCATCTATGAAAAGAAAATAAAAATATCTACTTTATCTTGCAAGGATATTGCATGAAACATATATACAGGGTGACCATGTAATTTATCATCTAAATCAAAAATACATTTGAGAGTAAAAGTGGCACTTTTAAAAATTATGCCAAGGCAATAGCAGTAAAATAAGGCTCTCCTGGCAAAACAAAAATATAATATAACATAATATAATGTAATGCAATATAATTATGTGCATGCTAAGTCACTTTGGTAATATAATAAAATATAATTATGTGCATGCTAAGTTGCTTCAGTCGTGTCTACTCTTTGCAACATTATGGACTATAGCCCACCAGGATCCTCTGTCCATGGAATTCTCCAGGCAAGCATATGGGAGTGGGTTGCCATGCCCTCCTCAAGGGGATCTTCCTAATCCAAGGGTTGAACCCCATGTCTCTTACTGGCAGGTGGGTTCTTTACCACTAGTGCCACCTGGGAAACCCTATAATGTAATTACTATATATATAAAATATAACATAATATATATGATATTTATCATAATACAAGGAGCCTGGTACATTGTAGCATATGGTGTCAATTTCTTTACCTTTTATTTGGAACATTTATAGTTTTTAAAACACTTTTATATATAGCATGGGATTTTATAATCACAGCAGTCTTGTAAGGTATATTTACTTGTTCTGCTTTTACAAATAAAACCACTGGAGCTCAGAGAGCATAATTTCCTTGCTTTAAATTCTTTGGAAAGTTGCAGAGGTAGGACTCAAATCTAATTCTTACCATTTCAAGTGTAGAGTATTGTATTTCCCTATACCACAATTTCTCCCAAAGAGCTTGTAAACATACTTTCTGTGTAATTTTGGGCTCATGTGGCTGGTATAATTTTTTCTAAGACCACCTAATTTCAATCTCCAATCGTATTCTGTTTTCTGACATAAACTTAAAATAGCCAATTTTTATGCATTTAGTCTGAAACTTCAGATTTTTTGCAGTGGACTTAGAGTCCACTGTGGGGTTTTGTTGTGATGTGGAAGATATTAATGCATGGATTTCCATCAAGCACTGGAAGTTCTTCACCATTGTCCCTGCAGGTGTCTGCTGGCATTGATATTCAGGCAGGTTCATCCCTCTGGGCTCTCTAACCATCTCATCCTCTGGTTAGAGAGCACAGAGGGATAGCATCACCAACTCAGTGGACATGAATTTGAGGAAACTCCGGGAGATGGTGAAGGACAGGGAAGCCTAGCGTGCTGCAGTCCATGGGGTCACAAAGAGTCGGACACAATGGAGAGACTGAACAACAAAACAAAAAGAGTACGTAGTTTATATATATACGTATGGGCTTCCCTAGTGGCTCAGATGGTAAAGAATTTGCTTGTAATGCAGGAGACTCAGGTTCAGTCCCCGGGTTGGGAAGATCCCCTGGAGGAGGGCATGGAAACCCACTTTAGTATTCTTGCCTGGAGAATTCCATGGACAGAGGAACCTGACAAGCTACAGTCCATGGGGTCACAAAGAGTAGGACACGACTGAATGACTAACACTAATATATATATATATATATATATATATATATATATATATATATATTATATATATTCACATTCACATATAAATATATATTCATATATATATATATATGTCCCAAAAATATTTTTCACATAATCTGTGAAATTAGGTAATATGAGAAACTTGAGTCATAAAAAGCTAAGTAAAACTAAAAATGAATTATTAAATACTTGTTAATTGAACTGTTTCTAGTCCTAAGATGCCACTATTGGTCAGGGAAATCCATTTTGCATCGCCCACATGAAAAATGCTGGAATATATATAACATACAGCTGAGCTAAAAGAATAGTAAGAGAGTACTGAAGAGGCAGAAATAACAATAAGATCAAGAAGCCCTGGAATCTACTTATCCTGTAAAAAAATCTAAACTGCAATCTGATTTCAGTCCTGAAATGTAAAGTGCTTCTAAATCATCACTTTTATCCTTACAACAACAACAACAAAAAGCTGAACACACAAAGTTAATTACTTTTTCTGGTCCAACCAAAAAAGTGAAGTTGGTAAGCAATATACCATATTCTGAAATCTAGAAAGATGAGTACAGAAAATGATATCTAAGATTAGCTTACCTGGACATAAGCTAATGGAACTATCTCATGAACAGGCAAGAGAAGAGAAGTCACAGAATCATAATTAGAGGTACAAAAAAACACTTGACAAAATCCAACACTCATTCATGCTGAAAACTCTCAGCAACCTAGGAATAGAGAGGAACTTCCTCAACTTAAAGAAGAATATCCACAAAAAACCAACAGCAAACATTGTAATTAATGATGAGACACTAGAAGCTTCCTTGCTAAAATCAAAAACAAGGGAAAAAATGATTCTTTTCACCACTCCTTTTCCACAGTGTAGAATGTTCTAGAAAATGCAATAAGGCAAAAAAAGAGTAGAGATAGATTGGAAAGAAAGAAATAAACTGTCTTTGTTCACAATGACATCATCATATATGTAGAAAATCTCCAAAAGTAGACAAAAAGAAAGAAACCTCTTGGATATAATAAATGATTATAGCAAGGTTGCAGCATATGAGATTAAAATACAAAAGTCCATTGTCTTCCTTTATATCCAGCAATGTGCTTAGTTGCTCAGTCATGTCCTACTCTCTGCAACCCCATGGACAGAAAGTCCATGGGGATTCTCCGGGCAAGAATACTGAAGTGGGTTTCCATATCCTCCTCCAGAGGATCTTCTCAACCCAGGAATTGAACCAGGGTCTTCTGCATTGCAGGCAGATTCTTTACCATCTAAGCCACCAGGGAAGCCCTTATACTAGCAAAGAACAAGTGGGATTTGAAACTAAAAGCATAATATAATTTTTATTAGCACCCCAAAAATGAAACAATTGAGTAGATACATAATAAATATGTTTATGACGTATAGGAGAAAACTACTAAACTCTGATTTTAAAAACCCAAAAACTAAAAAACTCCATGTTTATGGATAGGAAGACTCAATATTGTCAAGATGACAGTTTTCCTCAACTCAACCTAAAGATTCACTACAGTACCATTCAAAGTCTCAAGGCTATTTTGTGAACATAAACAAACTAATCCTAAACTTTATGTGGCAAGGGAAAAGACCCAGAATAGCCAACCCAGTACTGAAGGAGAACCAAAATGAACTGATAGCAACCGACTTCAAGATTTACTATAACCTGAAACAATGGAGGAGGCTTCCCAGATGGCTCAGTGGCAAAGAATCCATCTGCCAATGCAGAGACGCAGATGTGGGTTCGATCTCTGGGCTGGGAAGTTCCCCTGGAGAAGGAAATGGCAACCCACTCAAGTATTCTTGCCTGGAAATTTCCATGAACAAAGGAGCCTGGCGGGCTACCATCCATGGCATCGCAAAAAAGTCAGAAACAACTTAGCAACCAAACACAACAGAATCCTACTATGATCCAGCAATTGTACTCCTAAATATTCACCCAAACTGTCTGGTAACTTCTGTTACATAAACACCTTCATGTGAATATTCATGATCAAAACATAATTGCCAAAAATTGGAAGCATCCTAGATGTTCTTCAGTTGGTGACTGGATAAACTATAGTATACCCATACAATGGAATAAGCTCACAAGCCAGGGCCTGACACTAAGAAGTTAAAATGCACATTGCTAGGGAAAGACCTCAGACTGAAAAGGTCACATAGAATTCCAATTATGACTTGACACATTTACTAGTGGATAGGAGTGAAGGAGCAGTCATTCTGTCTTTTTATTTTTTCTTCTGTAGTACTAAAATAGCTCCTTCACCAGTCCTCCTATCTCCAGCTTTACCTACATCCCCCTAGTTCATCTTGGCACTGAAACAGCAGTGACCTTTGTAAAACAAAAAGCCATCATGTCATCTTTGTGTTTATACTATGCTAATGGCTTCTCATCATCTTACACTGTCTTAGCTTGGTATCATTTTAAACCTAATTGGAAATGTCTTAGCTCTTTATAATGTGGGTCCTTTTCCAGCCCAATCACTCACAGCTCCTATTAGTTACACTCTTATTTTGCCAGGCTCTAGTTCTCCATGTACACTGTGACTTTTTAAGGCCCCATGTTTTGGTTTTATCTTATGAGGTTATGCAGGTACCTGTAGGAGTGATGATGGGGCTACAAATGGAGACACCTAACTGCTAGAGGTGAGACCCCTAGACTAGAGTCATAGGCACAGCCTCTTATTTAAGGCTATTAATTTCAGTTCAGTTCAGTTGCTCAGTCATGTCCAACTCTTTGTGACCCCATGAACTGCAGCACTCCAGGCTTCCATGTTCATCACCAACTCCCGGAGCCTACCCAAACTCATATCCATTGAGTCGGTGATACCATCTAACCATCTCATCCTCTGTCATCCCCTTCTCCTCCTGCCCTCAATCTCTCCCAGCATCAGGGTCTTTTCAAATGAGTCAGCTCTTCATATCAGGTGGCCAAAGCATTGGAGTTTCAGCTTCAACATCAGTCCCTCAATGAACACCCAGGACTGATCTCCTTGAGGATGGACTGGTTGAATCTCCTTGCAATCTAAGAGACTCTCGAGTCTTCTCCAATACCACAGTTCAAAAGCATCAATTCTTCAGCACTCAGCTTTCTTTATAGTCCAACTCTCACATCCATACATGACTAGTGGAAAAACCATAGCCTTGACTAGATGGACCTTTGTTGGCCAAGTAATGTCTCTGCTTTTTAATATGCTGTCTAGGTTGGTCATAACTTTCCTTCCAAGGAGTAAGTGTCTTTTAATTTCATGGCTGCAGTCACCATCTGCAGTGATTTTGGAGCCCAGAAAAATAAAGTCAGCCACTGTTTCCTCTGTTTTCCCATCTATTTGCCATGAAGTGATGGGACCGGATGCCATGATCTTAGCCCATATAGGCAGGAGGCAAAATGAGTCTGGAGCAGAGGCCATGTGAAAGCAGAATAAATTGCAAGATACTTGGTTCTTTATAAAAGAAGGCATTTGGTGGGGATCATATGAGATATTCTTCTGCTTGTCTGGGATACTGAGTCACTCTGAATCACTTTAATGCTCCCACAAATTCTATACATTTCCAGTTGCCAATTTCTTGGGTGTTCTAGTAATACAAGCACAGGAAAAGAAACTCAGAAATTAACACCAAACGTGTTCCTCTTCCAAAAATGAGTAAAAATTAAAAATTCAAAGTTTATGACCGAATCCTTTGATAAATTTAGAAAAAAACCCTTAATATAAGATACATAATTCTATTTCAATATAGTGCCTTGGTATGAAATATTATTCTAATGAAAATAATTATAAATTGTTAAATTAAAAACTATAGCCTAGGAAATTTAGTGACTTATTTCTTAAGCATCACTTACAATTACATTATAGTTGAAATGAATAATAATTTCCAACTTATATAAAGCTGGTTTGAATTCCTTGGCACAGAATCCAAAGCTTTTCACTTATTACCTTTCAAATACAAACTAGGAAACAAAACCAAATCAGTTGATTACCATATTTCAAAGTTAACTTCTCTTGTTTCTATTTTCAAGTTAAATTCAGGAAGAATTTATTGTTAGTCAATCATACAAGCTAATTTTTAATTTAAAATTAAGGGTTTTTTTTGATTTTGCATTCTTTATAAGCATCCTTAAACCTCTACTGTCTATCAAACATTAAGTATTACAAGTCATGGTCCTGCCATTTTCCCCGTTCTGATTTGTCATCCTAAAGTCCTATTGTCAGTACCAAATCCTTCCCTTATCATTCCATAGCAAAATAAGTCAATTTTCAAGACTTGAAATGCACTGAAGCTAGACTCTGTGGCTAGGTTTCCAGATACAAAAGCATCTCTAATAATTCTTGAAGATTATACCATTTATCTTTAAGAATTTCCCTGTATAGAGAACTGACATTAATTTTGTAACTCTTTCTCAAAGTGATATTTTTGTCAGAATACAGGACAAGTCAAAATTTTCAGGCTTAAACAAATAATAATTTAAAAGCAATACTTAGACCCCCATCTGGAACCAATTTACTTCTCATCTGAACTTCTGGCATTATAAAGCACCCACTTTTATATTGCATTAATTTTAAATTTCCATTAAATTGCTCAATTTCCATGTTTTTATGGAGCTTCAATTTTTTTCTTTCAGTTTATTTTGACCATCACAGGAAATGGAGCAAGGAGTAAAGGATTGGGGGTGGTACTGCTTCAGAAACTGTATGAACAAATTTTTGTCCTCTGACTTGATCTGTTCAGTTTTTTAGTTCGGCTAAAAATTTGAGGAGTTGACATGGAGAAGAAAATAGGAAGTGAAAGAATGAGAGAATCAATTCAGCATTAAGATGAGACTGAAGATAGAGTTCTGTGCTCAGTCCTTTATTCTTATTTTAAACTTTCTACATGGGGCATCTTAACCATGCCCTTTGCGTTTGCAAATCCCTAGATCATTCTAGCAGAGATCAATTCTGTTCAGCTTCATGCTTTGATGTCAGCTGCCTGTGGGACAATGCTTACCTGTAACGGGGATATGACAGGTATTTAATAGACATACATTGAATGTATGATAGATGAGTGAATGAATGAAAGGATATAAGATAGATGGATGGATGGATGGATGGAAGGAGAGATAGTATTTCTCTACCTGGATATTGTCATTAATGTCTCACATTCAAGTCCGATCTCACCTGCTCCTAACTGATTTTTTCATTATATTCTGCCTCAGAGAATAGTGCTACTCCTATACTTTTATTCCGTATGGACCAGTCCCTCTATCACTCTCTACAGCTAGTCAGTGAACAGTTTCTATAGGTAACCAGCTCAAATTAGGCCACCTTTCTACTCAGAATCTGTGTGCCCATAGACTTCAGAGTAAAATTCAAGCTCTTCAACGTGATGTATAAGCTCCTCACAAACTACCCCCTACATAGTTCCACCCACATACCACTCAACCTACCCTGAGCCACTTGCACTCCTAAACCAACCAGAGTCTCTCATGTCTAGGCCTTTGAACATGATGCTCTTTGCTCACAGTGCTCTCCCTAAGTTAGCAAACTTTCAATTATCCAAGACTCAGCTCTCAATTTAGGTCTAATATGAAGTCACTGCAAAGATCTTGCTTAGGGAATCCTCTCAATCTTGCTTTCTTTCATGTCTAGCACAGTGATCAATAAATATTTAATGATTAAATAAATGTGTTTAAAACTCATATCTGTGGGGATGAGAGAAAGACTTAATGAGAGAACCAGATGGAGAAGCATTTGAAAATTACTGAATTTAGATATTAGTAATTCTATCTGAAATCTGAATTCTGTGTATACATTTCTTGCTCTGAACCCCTCTGTAAGATCTGACATCTCAGAAGATAAAACAGAATATATAAATGTGTATAACAAAATCACTTTGCTGGGCAGCAAAAATTAACACAACGTTGTAAATCAACTATACTTCAATAAAATTTTCAAAAATTACAAAAAAAAAACCCTGACATTTCAAGTCGCACAATTTCCTGGTGCTTTTTTGACATCTCATTTCCAGTCCAGCCTATCTCTATCCCTTTTCGGTTAAATTTCTCAGTTCAGAAAGCGCTTTTAGCCCCTTTGAATAGGGGTCCTAAGATTCCACAGTGCCATATTCTTGGTTTCAGCCATCACTTACAACTGTTAAGCCCCGATTTCAAAGAAGTGTGCTGGCCTCCACAGGTCTTTCTAGATCAATTCTCTGTGCTGAGATTTGCATAGTTTTCTCCTTGATTTGAGGCACAGTGGCCCATGTTTCTTGGGGGAGGTTAGTGTAGTCACAGAAAGAGAAGACTGCTAAAAGGAAGAACAGAACCTTGGGTTGGTGGTTCAAGAGAGACCCAGGAGTAAGGTACAGAAGTGTCAGATCCAGGTGGGATGGAGGTGGGGAGAATAAGGGAATTTGATTTGGAAGCTTAATTTGACAGGAGGATGATAGAGGTCCAGGTAAGGGAGGAAGAAGATAAAACTGAACTTCCTCTTACCTTTTAGCCAAACCCCATCCATCTTGAAGATGGAACAGAAGCAGTCACAGGATTGACAATTTATACATATTACTCTGATTTTGTCTCTTACACTTTCCTTTCTGGAAAACACAAGGCTTTCTCACTTTGAGGCACTTAAGTTGGTTAAACTCACCTCAGTCTGGCCTCCTTTCATTTACCTGGGCATCATAACAGGACTCAAATTAGATAATACTCTAAATTAGCCACATGTCTTTTGATTTTTCCTGGAATATGCAAAAGTACAAATTCTAAGCTTCTCAAAAATAGGAACTGCATCTTATTTTCTGTGCTGTCCCCTTTGCTGCCTACCATGTTCCCTGACACCCCATTTGCGTCACTGAAAGAAGGAACTTGTCAATGACAGAGGAAATGAGTAAGAAAACAGTTGTTTATCACATACTAATTTATGTCTGTATCATTACATACCTGTTTTTTTTCCCCTTTGCTGCATCTTTTAAAGACCTTTTCAAGAGAAAAACAAAGATCTTATTTATGTAAAAGTTTCCTTCTTGCATCTTGAAATTGATATTCTCTTTCTATGTTGCCATGGTTTCTGCTCATGGATATTCCCTCCACTCTGGATGAAGAAATCTAGTCAAAAAATGCACTTTTCAAAGCATGCTTCTTTGTCAGATGTAAGCTCATAGGGAAAAAAATTTAAACCATTCAGAATTAAATCATATTCATAGAAATATTAAAATATAGTGGTAAATATTGGACATTAGAAAAAGCATGCATTTTAGAGTAAATGAACCCAGTTCAATCCAGTTCTGTCACTTGCCTGCTCTGCAAAACAGACATGTTTATTACTTTTCAGTTCAGGTCTCTTATGTGTAAAATAGGAACATTAATTCCTACTTTTGAGAGTGCTTATGAGAAATAAATAAGCTTGTAGTCAATATTCAATATAAACTCCCTTTTGGTAGTTACCATTCCAGAAATCCCATTAATGTCTTTATTTAAATAATAGCTAAAATCTACTTAATGGTGTTCCTAAAAGTATATATACTTTAATCCAACAGCTCATATAGTTATTAACTGGGTACTGAGTTCTAAAAAATTAATTTATTCAGCAATAAGCTGTCTACCCAGATCTAGAGTAGAACTCAACCTGCTTTTGTAAATAAGCTCATTTTTATTTCTCTGAAGCTTATGACCACTGAAGGTTTGGTGTTAGGGGTGATGGTAATAAGAGGTCTAGGACAGTGGTTCCCTCTGGCCCAAAAGAAGGGACCTGGTGGGTCTTGAGGTTGACCAATCAGATTTTCAATAGGCATCGGAACTAGGCATTGAACCTGAGAAGTGATGCCTTATAGTCAATGGAAGTTCCACCGTAAAGAAGATTTTTGCAAATAATAAAAGCACACTAGAGTACTGACTTGAGTACAGTAGTAATATGGGGGTCAAATAGTTTATCCAGATTTTAATTGTTTCCTCACTCATCTGTTTAAATATTTATTGAGCACATATTATGTATCAGGCAGTATTCCAGCCCCAGGAGACAAAGGGGAACAAGGCTTAATCTCTGACCTCAGATTATTCACAATTTGTAAGACATACAGGAATATAAGTGAATATTTTGTATGGCAGTTGTGCACATTCTATAATAGAGAAGAAACAAATGACAATTTCATATCACCATGGGCAGTGATTATGGCTTGGGAAAGTCAAGGAAAAGGAAGTGATATTTCACTAGTTACTATAAATAGAAATGCTCTGGTGAGCAGTAACTATCTATGAGTTCATTGCTTTCTAAATACATATTTCAATATCCCTTTCTTTGATTTAGTTCCATTCTGGGTTACCTACATAATATGCTTACTAGGTTTTAGCTTCTTTGGGCAGGGTGAAAAATTTTAAAAAAGGACCAGCCTGAAATCATTTATGTGCTGTGCTGAGTTGCTCAGTCATGTCTGACTCTCTTGTGGCCCCATGGACTGTAGCCCACCAGGCTCCTCTGTGGGGATTCTCCAAGCCAGAATACTGCAGTGGGTTGCCATGCCCTTTTCCAGATGATCTTCCCAACCCAGGGATCGAACCCAAGTCTCCCACATTTCAGGCAGATTCTTTACCATCAGACCCACCAGGGAAGCCCAAGAAAACTGGACTGGGTAGCCTATCCCTTCTCCAGGGGATCTTCGCAACCCAGGAACCAAACTGGGGTATCCTGCACTGTTGGAGCATTCTTTATAAGCTGAGCTACCAGGGAAGCCCTGAAATCATTTACATAACACTCAAAATAAGTGAGGATCTCCGCATTGTATGTAAAATTGTAATAAATAGGTGGCAAAGGGGGTGACAGAGGATGAGATGATTGGACGGCATCGCTGACTCAATGAATTTCAGCAAACTCCAGGAGACAGTGAAGAACAGGGAAGCCTGGCATGCTGCAGTCCATGCTACAAAGAGTCGGACCCAACTGAGTGACTGAACAACAAAAACAACCACCAACTACATTCAGATGAAGCGAAATATACCATGAAGATGATTGCATTGTCTGTGTGTTAGAATGAAAAGAGTGGGTCACTGCTTCATACGGAAGTGATAAAAGAAGCCCAGGAATGTTCAGAAGCATGTGTCTAGAAACTCACTTTTTTCTAGAGACATTTCAAGCCTTTATTTTCACCACAGTTTTGATCCCTTTTTTGTCACAAAAGCAGTGTTAGGTAACAAAAGAATGTATTTTCTTCAAAATGGAACCTATATGTAAAATACATACAACTTTCTCCCAGAAATTTTTCAAATTAAGAGTTTAGTAACAGAAGAGGTGGACGCCAATAAGAGTTTCCAGTGGCAAATTCCTCATCCGTATTTAAAAAAGAAAAAGAAGCATCATCATACACTGAATGAATGAGGGTGACACACTGAAAGAATGTGGCTCCTGGTGTCAGACAGGAGTTGGCACACATTTCAGGAAGGAATGTAACTAATCTGAGCTTCAGTTTCTTCTGTGAGGTACACACATACCTATATATAGGTGTATCTCTGCATAGTCACATCCTATACTGTATGCGTCCCATGCTGTGGAGCAATGAAGAGTAAAGATAAACATGTAAAGATATAGCACAGCACCGACCTGAGAGCACACACTCAATAAATAAAACTTGATAACAATATGGACAAAAACTGCACTGCTTTTTGACTCTTTTCCCGTTATAATCTTTATGATATTGTTTAGATTGATGTTGTGCTTAGTAGAGTGAGAAAACAATTCCCAAGTGGTATTGAATTCTTTCATCCTTTTCCATTATTTTTCAAATACTTTACTTATTGTGGTATCTTCCCTATATATCATAAAATTCAAGCTGAAAGCAATTTAGTATTGATTTTTGCCACCCATTTAATCTTGGTAATCACCATTTCTTCTCATTTTTGCTGGCCAAGTGGTTACGTTGTAAGTAGTGTGATGAAGTGCAGAGGAGGAGGAAGAAGAAAAGAGATATTCTATCTTCTATGTGTTACAATATTGAGAAGTTTCACATTTAAGATACTGTGTAAGTTTATTATAATGTCTTTTCGTGGTTTTTAATCTTTTCTATTCATTTAAACACTGAAAAAATTGGTTGCAAAAAAATTAAAAAAATAATTCAGATAACAAGTGGTAAATATACTTACAACCCAGAATGGACTTTTATTGTGCTAATATCGCCCATATTTCCTTTCTTTTCCTATAATAAAATTTTTAGTTTTTCACAGAATGATTAAAATTTTTTGTGAAGTAATTGTCCTAAATTTAGTAGACTCTTGTAGAAAGTCATTTAAAATTATTTAAAAGTTACCTGGTTTTACAACTTGGAAGTAAATATATTTTTTAATCAAAGTCCTACAGGTTACAAACAAAAACCACATACATCACTTAACACATATTATTCATGATAAGTTTTCATTATGATGTGAATAGACAAGATAATAAGCACCATCTTAGCATATATATGACATCAAGGATTTTCACTCAGTGTGTTACCAGGATCAATGGCAAGTTCAAAAGTTATCCAAAATGGCAGGTGAAAATTAGTATTCCTTGAAGTACTCTCAATTGAAGCAGAAATTCTTTTCTTATCCTAAAAATTCTGACCCAACCATTTAAAACACTTTTCAGCTGAATTCTTTTCTTCAATCAATTGCCCAAAATTCTATAAGCACATGGTAACTTTCCTATAATAAATGCTTATTCTTATATGCTGCTGAGCTTTGAAATATATTTGTTACATGGCAATTCCTAATTGATACAGAAAGGAAAGCTTTCATACAGGAGGTTATATTTGGGTTAAATTTTGAAGGACGATTAGGATTTCACTAGTTGGATAAAGACTTTCAAAGCAGCAGTAACAATGTGATTAGAAGCATTAAGAGATGAATCTGTATGTTCGTTTAGTACAGTGAGTCTCCTGAGGTGATGTAAGGAGTGCTGTGAAAAGTGACTGAAATTCATGTTGCAGAGGAGATGAGAGTGAGGATCCACAAACTACAGGGTGATGCTCTTATCCTTATGTTATTCATGAGAAAGCCGGAGTTTGGAGAGGACAAGTAATTGGCAACTGCTTTAACTGAGAACACATTCAATACACATCCATAAAGAGATAAAAGTTCCTTTCAGACAAAAAGACTATATTTTTAATAATAAGAATACATCCTTAAGAGAATATAGAAATGACAATGATCACAAATATTTAGGGAGTTGAGTACGCCTAAGTGTCTTATGAAACAATTGTATCAGATACCTTGTTAATTAGGCTATTTCATGATTGCATAAGTGAAAAATAATGATATAACAGGACTTTTTTTTTTAAAGAATATGAGCTCAAAAAGTAACCTTTGAAAGTTCTTTCTGAATGTCTTTTGAGGATATCGCTTAACTATTTTTAAAGTGGAAGAAAATCATGGGTGTTAGTTTTCATTTACTTTGAAAAGTTCATTTTTTTTTAAAAGCTAGTTTACTGCGCAGATTATATCTGGTCATTTTTCATTTAAAAATATTATTCTAGTCCTTAAAGCTTATACTTCTAATGTCTGCTTCATTGTGATAATGACATCAGGAATTATTCTGAATAACTGGCCCAGCCTTGTTAACCTTTAGAAATAGTTTGACTATTTTAATGTAGAAATTTTACCTGCTAACTCTTGCTTTTAAACAGAATTTTAATCCTATTCATTTATTACCTTGATGTCACTTTTAATAATTTTAATAAATTTCTTTGGATCAAATTCTACTTAGTGAATTTTCCATTTCACTGGAAACTAGCTTTCATTGATAATTATGAAATTTAGTGCCAGGAACACCAAAAATAAACCACATGTAAAGAAGAATTACTCAAGTAGGTTATAATTTAGGCAAAATGAGGAAAATGTTACTCTCTAAATTAGAGATTTTTTACTTATTTAATGGAAAGTTATGGGTTTTCAAGGCAATGGGGAGAAAATAAGATATTTTATAATACAGAGACTTACTTGTAACTAATAAAAAATGTCAAACCTTAAAACTTAGGAAAAAACAAAACCATATGTCAGACTCTTAGTGGAAGTAATTATTATCAATACCAACATTTTACATCAAAAGAAGACCTTTGCTCAGGATTGTTGGGATGGAAACCACAGAATATTTAAAAGATAATTAGATCAATTTTACAGTTTTAATAAACTTTAAGAAATGTAATTTGTATAAGCATCATAAAATAAACATTTCAGCTTGTATATTTACATGACATTTTAGGAAAACATTATAGCATGATTCTGTTATAAATTCTCTTGGGTTAATTTTTCTGCTTATTCTCTCGATGACTGGTTATTACTTAACTATTAAGAGGAGTGAATGGTAGATTGATACATCTTTTTTCTTCTATTCAGCAAGTATTAGTATGTTCAAGTCTACATGTGCCAGACACTAGAAAATAGTGATGAACAAAGCAGATCCCATGCCTTCATGAAATATACATTCTAGAGAAGGAATCAAGTAAAATGATAACAATAATGATAATAACAAAGAAGCATTTTAGTTGTTTTAATTATTAGTAGTAGTGGTGAGGGTGGTGATGTTGATGGTAGATTTATGGAAGGGGAAGGCATGACTGAAGGAAATAATCTAATCAGCTTTGCTCACTATTGTTCATTCTACTTTAGCCGTACTGGCTTGCTTAATGTTCCTTGAGCATATCAAGTGCATATTCCTGTTTTAGGACCTTTGCAATGGCTGTTCCCTCTTTTTGAAATACTATTCCCCCCACATATATTCCCTCATCTCTTTCTTCTATCAGCTTCTCAGCAAGAATTACCCTGGTTACCCAATCTTAAATAGCAACTCTCACACCTTCATCTCCCAATGTGGAATCCCCCTTACCTTACTCTCCCTCTTTTATCCCTTAGCACTTACCACCTCTAACAGACTATATAATTTATTTATTTTTTTAATCTGTCTCCTAGTAGAATATAAGCTTGCTATGTTCAAAAATCTTTGTCTCAATTGTTTACTGGATTATTTGTTGTTGTTGTTCGATCCCTAAGTCATGTCCAGCTTCTTGGGACCACCCCCCCTCCTTGGACTGCAGCACACCAGGCTCCCCAGTCCTTCACTATCTCATGGAGTTTGCTCAGATTCATAGCCATTGAGTCGGTGATGCTATCTAACAATCTCGTCCTCTGCTGCCCTCTTCTCCTTTTGCCTCCTGTGTGTCAAATGCTTATCACGTGTTATGCAGGCTTCCTAGGTGGCTCAGTGGAAAGAATCCACCTGGCAATTCAGGAGACCCAGGAGACACGGGTTCAATCCCTGGGTCAAGAAGACTCCCCAGAGAAGGAAATGGCAAACCACTCCAGTATTCTTGCCTGAAAAATTCCATGGACAGAGGAGCCTGGTGGG
Source organism: Bos indicus (assembly GCF_029378745.1). Taxonomy (NCBI): domain Eukaryota; kingdom Metazoa; phylum Chordata; class Mammalia; order Artiodactyla; family Bovidae; genus Bos; species Bos indicus. Next base: position 94,756,401 of record NC_091764.1, read on the forward strand.
TCACAGTCCATAGGGTTGCAGAGTCAGACATGACTAACTGAGAACACACACAATACGAAAAATATATAGAACCAAAAACTAAAATCATTCAAGAGCCATAGCACTTTAGAATTGTTCTGCCTCTACCACTCTGCAGCTTCTAGAAGTATTTCCACAACTACGCAGGGCACTAATAGATTCTTAACTAAGATCTGGACATTTAATAGTGATTTAGTTCTATTCAGTATACTAGGTTTTGAAAAGTAGTGGCATGTCTAAAATATTTTAGAAAGATTTCTTTGAAAAATTATTAAAGTTTAAATGGTCTAGGAACCAGGGAACTTCAAACTTCAGTTGTATGAGAAATTTTGTTAATTTTAATAGCTCATGGCTTAAAGATGCCAGAAAAATGAATTTTGCTAGGTCACAAACTTTCAAGCTAAAACTCCATATTACAACAAAAATGTGAAATGCTTTGAATACTGCAGGCAGTTATGTTTACTAACACTGACAACTGAAAAGCAGAAAAATTCTGTCTAGAGCTTTCTACTTCTTACATGCAAAAAAAGATTTTAAATGACTCAGTCTCAAGAGAGTGAATGGTGACAGACTCTGCAAATTGAAGATAAAACCACAAGTACATGCACTGTGGGAAGTTCCACAGGGTCAGTGGCCTTGCTACTTTTGGCACTGCAAATATTTTGGCTCAAATCCAGCCTCACACTCTGTAATTAGAAAGAACATTGCAGCTTTCGGTCTACAGCCAAGCCACGTATCCTTGTGGTCTGTCTCATGAACTTTTCATTGCTATTTGCACTGCAATCTCTCATATAGGCCACCATGGCAGGGAGTATATACCTCTGTTGATCTTAACAGAGGCAGTAGGAGGAGGAAAGACTGACAGTGCCTTTCAATTAAATAGTCTTGTTTCTCCAAGGAGTATCTTTAGAATACTACATACAGGGCATTTCAGTAAAAATAAATAATGTAATTTCAGTAAACACTGATTCTTTAGTTAGGGTCAATGAGATCCCAGGAAGACCATGAGGGTATTCAAAGGGCTAGTGAGCCGGCTGAAATTATATACTAGACTGTGTGTATATACATTTCTCCAGGGAAAGAACCCAAAGCTTTCATTCTAAAGTATCAGTGATGCTGTCCTCCAAAAATACTTTTTTTTTTGTAGATTAAAAACCATTGTTTTCACCTATAATACAAGTCTAAGAAAATGTCCAGCATTTGTCCCATCAGTTTTTTAAGAATAATAGAATCTACCTCTCTCAGCATCACTTTTTGTCTGACTCATCTTCTAGTTAAGTATTAGCCAGATGGCCTCAGCCTTAAAATCAGTATTAGACAATGGAGAAATTACAGGTTTTGGAAATAGCCTTTTTGGAGTCACATCCTGGCTCAGCCACTAACTGGCTAGATGAGCTTAGTTAAATGAGTTAACCTCTCAAAGCCTCAGTTTCCTTATCTGAAAAACGGGATCAATCCTAGTACCTGCCTCACAGGGATGAAGTACTGGTCGAGGAGATCATGGAAGTGAGGTGCTTAGCATAAGTGCAGATCCTGATTCTTTCTATAACTACCTCATCAGCTTTACTTTTGATGGGCTTTAATGATTCACTAATAAAATCCTTAATTTTGAGTATTTTTATAATATAAATGGGGCTTCCCTGGTGACTCGGTGGTAAAGAATCTGCCTGCAATGCAGGAGATCCAGGTTCAATCCCTGGGTCAGGAAGATCCCCTGGAGGAAGGCATGGCAACCCAGTCTAATACTGTTGCCTAGAGAATCCCATGGACAGAGGAGCCTGGCATGGGACAGTCCATAGGGTTGCATAAAGAGTCGGATATGACTGAAGCGATTAAGCAGAAGCAGCAGCGTGACACAAATATCTTTTCATTACAGTAAAAATAATCACATTTTAACTGACCTGTATCAATCATTATCAGTATTCAAACTTTAGACACCAGTATTGTGATGCTTTATGGTTGAATTCATTGTTTTGCTAAAAATTGAGTATGTGTGCATTTTCACATTGTGATATTTTCAGCTCCAGGATTAAAGGGAAAAAATCTAAGCTGTTCATTAAGGTACAACAAACCGTTAAAACATTATACCAATTTTTAGGCCATAATATGAAATTTTAAAATATTTGAATAAACATAAATAGATATATTGAGTTTATTTGCCAAAGAACCATAAAACACATATAGTTTTATGGGCTATTCCTCTTTCTGGAAGAGGGTTAAAAGCTATGAAGAAAATTAACAAATTTGATTGAAATGTTGTTCTTTTTTCCCACAGCTCTTGTAGTGAGATTTTTGACCAAACGATTCATCTGGGAATATGATCCCACCCTCGGTAGGTCAAATTTTGTTTCATCCTCCTCTCCAATCAAAGTTTTGACCTGAAAGAAAGAATGACATTTTCTGTTGCAACATTTTTAAGCATCTTGCAGCTGTTTGAGAAGTGCTTTATCAAATCACGCAAAGAGCCCTGTAAGAAGATGGATGTGTGTTGTATGCTGTCTGTGCTTAGAACTCTGCAGGATTTTAATGCATAGATGAAGAAATCAGGTCAAACCTGAGACAAGAAGGAAATGGGTACAACGTGATGCTCTTCCATCAGGAAATGAGCATCATTCTAGTGGGAGAAAGAGGATGCAATGGGTGTGGCTAATTGGGTATGGGAGAGAAGGGCATGGGGAGAAGAGAATAATAGTAATATAAAGCTTGTGAATGCTCATTTTGGGAAAATGTATAAATAAACTATGTTTTTCCCCCCACTTCTCTCCAATGAATCTGATTTAAGCCTATTCAAAATATAAAAAAGAAGCAAAAGTTGATATCTGTAGATCTTGAAAATAGCAATAATATTGATGGATGAAGTATTCATCAACTGTATTTTTTGCAGTCCAGAGCAGAGTCCTTATTGGTAAGCTATTTAGTTCTCATCTTCAAAATAACACTGAAAATCCATGGGTTTCAAATTGAGCTTAAGTTTGACTCTGAATTAAGCCTTTGAGTTTTTGTTTGTTATGATTTGGGACCCTAGTTGGTTTTGTAAAGGTCAACATCGTTGAAATCCAGAGGAAGAAGGAAAGGCATACATCATTTTATTACCAAGCACAGAGTCCCAGACCAAGCTGGCCTCACTCAGAATGATGAAATGGGTAAAGATGAGTCCCAGGTTCTTTTCTGCTTTTGTGTTTGTTACTACAGGTTTACACCATCCAGCTTAAAAGGGGGCTTTCTTTGCCCTTGTGAGCTCCTCTCATTGCTTTCACTCATTCATCCCACAAATATGTATTAAATGCCTCCTATGAGTTAAATGATTTTAGATGCTGAGGATAAACCAATAGGCAGAAGGGGAAAGCATGGGCTTTGTTAAACTTACAGTTTAGTGAAGAGAGAAGAGTCAGTAAACAAATATATGTCAAATAGTGATAAGCACCATGAAGGGAAACTGAACAGGAAAGGGGATAGAGAGTGATCTTATATTTTATCTAACTTCTTAACTTTTTAATCTATAGAATTGATTGTAGTGAGAAGTACAAGGTAAAGATGCAACATTTTTCCCAAAGAGTTGACCAACTGTCCTCCTATGACTTACTAAATTATCTCCACCTTTCCCCACTACTTTCAATGCTACCTTTTAAAAATACATGGAATCATGTACACAAGGATACAATTCTAGATTTGCTTTTCACACTAATGCCAGTACCACACTCTTTTGATAACTGTATGTTCCTTAGGACATGTTGATACTCAGTAGAGAAAGCCTTTCTTCTTTACTTTTTAACAGAATTATCTTGACTCCTATCTCTAGTTTATTCTTCCAGGTCAATTTTTAAAACTATATCATAGCATGAAATAATTTTGATTGGAATTGCATTAAAATTATACATTCCTTTGAGAAGATTCACAGCTTTATGATATCCATTCTTTTAATCTAAGTGAATAGCATGTCTCTACATTTATTAGTCTTCTCTGGTTTTGCTTTTAAATAAAACGTTTTTCAACATCAATAATTTTTGACATGATTTTAGTGTAGACACAATTTAATCTTAAGATGATATATTTGTATCTAAAACATTGAACTTGGTTTGGAAAAAAATCATTATCTATTGTTTACCCCATCTATGTAAATGCTTACTCTCCTCTTATAATTTTATTACTTATATAAGCTTTAAAAAGATTATAGCCCCTGAGAACCTTAATGATTTATGGGAGTTTAATAGAAAAATACTAATTTTATTTATTGATATCAGTACAACTCAACAAAAGATGAAGCTTCTAAAAGATGATCTTAAAATTTTTTGAATGCTGTCAGATTTGTTTCGGTAACTAATGTTGCTTTTTAATTAGTCTTAGGTCAACCATTTTCCCTTTGGTTTTATTCCTTCTGAAAAACAAATGCTATTAATAGAAATCTCCTGCACCAGTTATTTGTACCATGGGCTTCCTTCACTATGAATAATGAAACTTTATTGAGTGACCTTGTACTGTTCTGCTCCACAAGAATTGCAGCTGCTAGGCAACAAGGGGGCTCATCTGACTTCAGGCGTATCAGATAGATGACTCACTCCCAGGTGAGGCTTTCATTCAGTCACCCTGGAAACTGGATGTGTGTGTGTGTGTGTGTGTGTGTGTGTGTGTGTGTGTGTGTACACTCATATACAAGAAGTCACTAATGTTCTAGCCTAGAGGAGTTCCAATCCATTTGATTCAAGATGAACCAAGCATTTCCTGGGCAAGCGTGCATGTGTGCTAATTCGCATCTGTCATGTCCTACTCTTTTCGACGCTATGGACTGTAGCCTGCCAGGTTCCTCTGTTCATGGGATTTCCCAGGGAAGACTACTGGAGTGGGTTGCCATGCTCTCCTCCAGAGGATCTTACGGACCAAGGGATCAAACCTGAGTCTCTTGTATCTCCTGCATAGGCAGGCAGGTTCTCTACCATTAGTGCCAGCTGGGAAGCCCTTCCTGGGCATAACTTCATACTATTAGAGAGTTTCAAGACCACCACCCAAAAGGAAAGCTACCTTTGAAAGCAAAGTAGCTTATTTGTAAAAAAAAAAAACAAAACCATTTTGAATTCTGAATCCAGAGCTGTCCTCGAAAATATAGTGCTGTTTTTCAACCTGTAACAGAATTTTTGCTCCATGAGAAACTAAAGACTGTGAATGTCCTTCAGCATATTAACAGCCCTGGAATATCTATTGCTCTGAGATAATTCTGTAAAGAAATTGTTTGCTAGTATAAGCACAAGTGATTTTCAAACTTTTAGATTTTTTTTTAAGGAGAGGAACTCTCATAAGAATTCCAGTTACAGATGGAGGGCTCAGAGGGTGAGGGAGAATTAAAAATTCTAGTGGCACTTCCATTTTCGTTTAAGAAGGAACTATTGTTAACATCCACGTGTTTTGAAGGATATAAACTAAGAAAAAAATCAGTCCTTGACATTGGACAATGTTATTTTTCCTTAAATTTTTCTCATTTCACCATGGACCAGTAAAATCTTTGTCAGAGGTCAGAAGTGGTCTGTGAATTGCATTTAAAAACTACCCATTCTCAGATGGTGCTAAAGAATCTGCCTGCCAGTACAGGAGACACAAGAGACTCCGATTTGATCCCTACATTGGGAAGATCCCCTGGAGAAGGAAATGTCAACTCACTCCAGTATTCTAACCTGGGAAATCCCATGGATAGAGGAGAAGAGTCAGACATGACTGAGCACATACACACACACACACAGACATGCAGACACACAGACACACATACACTGAAGCCTATAGAATTGGGGACTGGACCATCTAACCAAGAAAACTCCCTGCATGATGGAAGTGGCAGCAGTTTTCTGGGTGCGGAACAGCTTCCGTGTCCTGTTTAGATTCCAAAAGAGCTGAGTCTCTACCTCCCAGTCATATTACCTTCAGAAAATGCTGATCGTGGTAGAGAATACAAAGACTTAGATCATGTACAGTTGTGGTGTGTTTGTGTGCTTGTGTGTGTGCGCACACCTATGTGTGTTGGGGGCAGTTGGAGAGAGAGAGAGAGGGAAACTATCACTACTTAGGAGGCATTGTACTCTGTTTGAATGGATTACGGCTCAGACACAAATGAGAGTGGGAAGTGGGAGACATATTGGACTCACTGGTGCTCTGATTTTGTGACTGGTTCTCCCTACCTGAACTACAGTTCCATTTGATTGGAAAAACTTGTACTAAGAAAGAGACACACTCAGAACAAATTGTCTCAACTGGATACTAAAGCAGAGGTGCTTAGCCAACTTGCAGAACTGGTTAATATTGGCACAGCAAGGAACTTTGAGATCGTCACTTGGCAAATAATAAAACAAATCCAATGAAGTCAGTTTATCCAAGATTACGTGGCTATTTTGTGGTTAGATCAGCAATAGAACTCCAGTTAGTACAATTCCTACTCTAGCACAAATCATTACTAACTGTTGTTGTTGTTGCACTAGCCAAATGTCCATATTAATACATTGAAATCTGCAAAAGAGCTAAATTATAAAAGGATTAGTGGTATGAAACATCCCTCTGAGCATCAGTTTCTCTTAGTGTGCAAAATATACTTCATCTTATAAAATTATATGGAATGCAGGTTTTCAATCATGTATCTCTCATATACACTGAACTTGAGATATATATTTAATATGCCTAATTCCATCTTGGACTTCGCTGGTGGCTCAGTCAGTAAAGAATCCACCTGCAATGCAGGAGACTGCCTGCAAAGCAGGAGACCCAGATTCAATCCCTGTGTCAGGAAGATCCCCTGGAGGAGAAAATGGCAACCTACTCCAGTATTCTTGCCTGGAGAATCCCATGGAGAGAGGAGCCTGGCAGGCTACAGTCCAGGGGTCACAAAAAATCGATCACAACTACATCACTACCACCACCAGCACCACAATTCCGTCTTGAAACTAATGTTGATGTTGTTCAGTCACCAAGTCGTGTCCGACTCTGCAACCCCATGGACTGCAGCACAGCAGTCTTCCCTGTCCCTCATCATCTCCTGGAGTTTGCCCAAGTTCATGTCCATTGAATCGATGATGCCAACTGTTGATCTTACAGTATCCAATATTTGGTTCATTTTGAAGTATCTCTTAAACAATCATCCCCTTACCCTTCAAGAAAAAAAGACTAAAATAATCATTTTTTTGTGAGTATGAACGAAAAGTATTTCCATTCTCCATTTTTTCTTAACTTTCTTCACAAAAACTTACACATTTTTTCTTAACTTCCAGAATGAATAGTAGAGTTTCATTCCATTCTAACAGTACTTAGTGCATTTTTTAGAATTATGTTCAGAAAAGCTAGCACACCGATGTACATTTTGCCTCTGTAAGCAATATTTCCACTGTTTTGCATGAAGCCATGAGTTCCTAATGAGAAAGAGAAGGGACTTAAAGAAAATATTCTTCCAATGGTGTGAAACCAGCGTTCAGCTTAGATGAAATCACTGCTGCCTCCCGCTGCTGTCTGTGGCCGACATTCCCTCATTTCCTGCCTTTCATCGTTTCATTTCAGTTAACAAACAGCCAAAGAATCACACAACTTCATACCATTTTCTTTATATTTTATTTCCCCCCTACTGTGGCCTTCTGTGGTTGAAATACATATCCTATTTAGCATGGAGGCAACTGAGAAAAATGTCCCTGTCTGTCAGACAACTTGTGGTGCAAAGAGATGGACTAAAGCCCAGAACTCTGTTTTACAGGCTCCAGGGCTGATGCCAGTCCTTTAAAAGGGAAAGCAGCACAAAGGTCACAGCAGAACAGTGGAGAGAGAAACAGAAAGGGCCTGGATCCTGGCATGTGCACTGCCCTCTGGGCTTCTCCTCTCAGAATGGAGCCCAGAAGATGAAAAGGAAATAATTGAGAGAACGCTTAGAAATGAGTAGTGGCTGTCAGTGGTATTTTAGAGCATTCAATTATACAAAACAATAATCTCCCATTTAACGTAACAGAGGGGAGTGGAATGATTTAGAATTGAGAATCATACATACCCTGTAAGGATTACATATTACAGGAGAATGATGATAATATAAAATAAACTTATTAAAATATATTGAACATAATCTCATTTTCATTTTTTTTAATTGACAAATAGTCACTTACAAAATTATATTAGTTTCAGGTGTACAACATAGTGATTTGATATTTTATAGATTACACACTATATAAAGTTATTATAAAATATTGGTTATATTCTCTGTGCTGTACAGTTATTTACAATAGCCAAAATAAAGAAGCAACCTAAATGTCCACTGACAGATGAATGGATAAAGAAGAGGTGAGATATATACACATACACATGCAGGCAATGGAATATTGCTCGGCCATGAAAAAAGAATTGAATCTTGCCATTTGCCACAACATCGATAGACCTGCTTAGTGAAATAAGTTAGATAGAGACAAATACTATATCTTATCACTTAAATGTGGAGTCTAAAAAAAAATAAAACAAACATAACCTCATTTTAAACTTTTATTTTTCAGAAAATACATCTGCAGTGTGTCGTGCCTTTGTGAATGATGACCACATAAGACTGATGCCTAGGTTACACTACTTAGCTAAGCTTCCTTTCTGTGATTTGTATTTTGAGTAGGAGATTAGATTTACAGCAAAGTAACACAAAACTGTGGTCAAGAAAGAACTATAAGATAGTTGATGAGTTGAAAAAATGAAAGAAACATGAGACATATAATAGATAATAGGTAGGTAGATAGATTATAGGAAAAAATAAAAGCAATGGCTTACCGGTTACCCCTTTAGGAAAGAAATTTCTAGGTTTATTTAGTTGGTTGATTGGTTAGTAACTTGAGTACTTCAGGGGCAAATAATTGAGTTAATACTTAAGTCAATCATGCTGCTCTGTTCCCAGCACCATGTCATGTGTATGTGAAGGCTTTCTATTTCTTCACTTTATTTTTCCTGCATCCCCTATTCTGACACCATTGCCTTCCTCTGTTCCCAAAGGCATATAATCTAATACAGTTGATACTTAGCACAGTGGTTCAAAATCTACATTCCCAAAGCCAGTCTTCTGAGCTCCAGTCTTAACTGTACCATTTACCACTTAACATCTGTGTGACCTTCGGCAACTTATTAAATGTTGCTGTGCCTCAGTTTCTTCACATAAAATAGATCTGATAGTATTACATACTTCATGAAATATTTGTAAGGAATAAATAAGTTAACATGAGTAAGGCATTTAGAACAATTTGTGTTCAAAGGGTAAGCAGTATGTGTTAGTTATTACATATTTTTTGAAAAAAATTCTATATATGCACATATTTTAAATTTGTATACATTTTACCATGCTATAGACCTACCTGTAGAGGTACTCGTGTGATTTTCTTTTTTTAGTTCTTTAATGTGTTAATTGCACTGATAGTTATAAACACTTTGTATTCCTGAAATAAACTCTACTATTTTATAATGTATTTTTCTTATTATACTGTTGGATTCAACTGGATATTACTTTTTTAGAATTTTTGAATCTATGTTCAAAAATAAAATGAACCTACATTTTTTTTTTCTCTTCTCTTCTTATTACTTTTCTAACATTTCTTGTTGCAATTCATAGTGGGTAGCTATCCCTTTCTTTTTCCCCTAGAACAACTTGTTTAATGTTTAATAGAAATCTATAAAGCCAATTGGGTAGTCATTTTTTCTCATAAGAAATCTACAGTTAACATTTAAATTTCACAGGCTATTGACTTAGTTAAGTGTCTTATTTCTCATTGTACCAATCTGTGCATTTTTTCCTCAAAGAATTAATCAGGCTTTGAAATTTGTTTGGTATACAGTTCATAATGTTATTTTATTTCTATTTCACCAGAAAGTGTAATTACTTCCTATTTTTATGCTCATTTTTGTTTGATTGCACCTTCTCTCTTAATTTACCAGTTAGTTTTCTCTGATCTTTACCTCTTCCCCCACCTACTTCTTTAAAATTTTTCAAGTGCCATGCTTTGCTTTTGTTAACCTTATCTAATTTTTTCTGCTATTTTTTCTTTTATTTTTCTCATATCTTCTTGGATTTGCTTTGTTTTCCTCTTCTAATTGTTGAGTTGAATAATTTGTTCACTTTTTTTCTGTTCTAAATACCTTTTTATTATATCATCATTTGGAATAATACAAGTACATTAACTCCTTCAAACCTGCCTAGGTGTCTTCCCTCATCTCCACCCTGGTATTTTGGTATTATCTAGAATTGTGGTTCTGAATTGCTTCTGGTATAGTTTTATCACTTTGCTTGACTCCATTAGGACCTTGAATTCTGTTTTGCTGATGAGAAGTCCAGTGTCAATCTGAGTCACATGCTTTTGTAGGTGATGGACTTTTTTTTCTCTAGATCTTTTAAAATTTCCCTCTTTGTCATTAATATCTTTACATTTTGTCATAATAGGTTGAAACTGGGGCTTTTCCCCTTGTGTGTCCAGTCAGTCCTTTTTTAAAACTTTTATTTATTGAAGTATAGTCAATTTGCAATGTTGTGTTAATTTCTGCTGTCTGGCAAAGTGATTCAGTTATACATATGTAAACATTCTTTTTCATATTCTTTTCCCATTATGTAAACCATAATGGGAAATTATGGGAAAACCATAATGGGAAATTATTCACAGAATATCGACTATAGTTCCCTGTGCTATACAGTAGAGCCCTGTTGCTTATCTAGTCTATCCTAATAGTCCTTTTAATGTGAAGTCGTTCAATGGCTCTAGTCCTGGGAAATTCTCAGTGACTACAGCCTCAGCTTCAACTATTTTCCACTCTTCTGTGTATTTTATTCTCTCTTTGAGGCTCATTTTATAGGAGAAAATAACATGTCTATTTCTATTATCCACACCTCATATTTTGCTTTCATATTTTCCTTCTTTTGATCACTTACTAGTACTTTCTGGGAGAATGTTTCACCCTGAACTTCATCAACTCAGTCAATCATGTGTTGAGTGCTTTATGTCATTTGTTTCATTTTCATGTAGAGCAACACCATTTTAATGCCTGATTTTCGTTTCATGTCAGAACCCTTAGAGCCACCTAGTGGTTGTATTCTTCCTGACTTCTCCTGACCCCAGCAGAGCTTGAAGATTACTCTGATATTATCTTGAAGTGAAAGTGTTAGTCTCAGTCGTGCCAGACTCTTTGCAACCTCTATAGACTCAATAGCCCTCCAGGCTTCTCTGTCCATGGGATTCTCCAGGCAAGAATACTGGAGTGTGGAGCCCTTCCCTTCTCCAGGTGATCTTCCCAACCCAGGGATGGAACACAGATTAGACTGCAGGCAATCTATCCTGCATTGCAGGCAGATTCTTTACTGTCTGAGCCACCAGCCTCCAACTGGTACTAAGCAGCCTCTTCTATCTCAGCTTTGTTCTCTCTCTCCCTCTGTCCTCTACTGTGGGTGACTGTTCCTTACCAACCCCTGAACACCCAGGTCCAACCACCTTCTACCACCCCAAGGGTTCCTCCTAGCTTTCTACAGTCATTTTTTAAATGAATAGCAATCTGCCTTCCGTTAATGTTTAATACATTCCTAGAATGGAGGTCTAGATGGAAATGAGCAGCTCCTGTCTGTCTGCTATCGTGTCAGGAACAGAAATTAACATGATTCCATAAACTGTATTTTTAGGAGTCTCAAGGTAGAATGCTCTTGTGGGAATCACCTTCTCTTTTTAGGATGTGGAAGACTCATTTTAGAGAGAAAAGAGTATTAGAAAGCTTGCCTCACAGGAGAATAAAATAATAGAAAAAGGGAATCTCCCACGCTATATCCTGAGGATCTGTGGATCCCATATTAGAATCTGTTACTCCCAAGAACTTAAGAGTATAAAAATGGCACCTTCTTCCACCCCTTAGGCTGCACGTTTTTTTTTTTTTTTTAATGCTTTGGAAACAGGTATACATTGGAGACTAATTTATAATTTCAAGGATTAAATCTAATTATGCATTTATTTACCATTTTACCTTCGTTTTGCTCATTCCCTCAGAATCAACCTACCGACACCAAGCAACCATTGATGATGAAGTTGTCACCATGGAGATACTAGATACTGCTGGGCAGGTGAAAAAGGAATTCAGCTCTAATATTTCTGGATAAATAAAAATGAAATGTGCATAATATGAACAGAATTAAGACACTTTTCTATAGTTAACTAATGATGCCTAAAGATTTATCTAGTTATGCTTTATATTAGTTTATTTGCAATAGCTTATATATATGTCCTTATATAAATTACTCAGTGCTCCAAGGGTTTTGAAAATACCCTAACATTCATATGCTATCATCTAAAGTAGAATTGCTCACCTCTATTATGGGGAGATCACAAGATATTAATATTAGGTTTTCATGGTTAAATGTGTTTTGAAATACTCTGATCAAGTTAAATATATATCTTTACTGGAGAAGTTCTCAGCACCTTTATTATGCTTATATATAAGTTGAATCTTAAAGAAATCTACAATATTTATATTCTTGACTTATATAACCTTAGAATCTTTTTTCAGAATACTTTAAGAATCTTTTCTGTAATATTCTTTCTAAACCTCATCACATCAGATTAAAAATTTGAGCCACATCATTGAACGCTAACAACTGATTTTAAAATGAAACTAACATACATTTGCTTTGCAGCCAGTCAGTTCTGAAATTATGAACAGTTTATAGGAAGGCTTGGTTCCCAAGAATACAAAGAAGTGAGTGAAAGTTGCTCAGTTGTGTCCGACTCTTTGCATCTCCATGGACTATACAGTTCATGGAATTCTCCAGGCCAGAATACCAGAGAGGGTAGCCTTTCCTTTCTCCAGGGGTTCTTCCCAACTCAGGGATTGAACCCAGGTCTCCCGCTTTGTGGGCGGATTCTTTACCAGCTGAGCCACAAGGGAAGTCCTCCCAGGAATAGGGGTGACCACTAAGAATGAGAGTTAGGAAGCTGAAGGATATCATGGTGCTTTTCAGTTACTACTTGATAAAACTATTTAATCCAAGAAATATATTTGCAGCTAGTTATACAGTTTTCCTTCTCATCACTACCTGCTCCCTATATATGCTCTCACCTTCCAGAACTGATTCTAAAGAGAGAGACAGCAGGAAAATACATGCCTGGAGAAGTCATCTGAGCCTATAATGGCAATGGCAATACATTTTCAAATCACACCTGCTTAAGAACGCTTTCAAATGCTACCTTCCTAAGAAGGAGGGATCACCCCTTTTGAGAATCACTGCAATTGAGTATCTATCATTATTGAGACTGCATAATATATCAAAGGTGCTGAGATAGAAAATGAAGCCCAAATCCCTTAGCTTTTACTTTGACTCTATACAATTTTTCACTTTTTTTTAATTTGGTGGCTAATTGTCTCTAATCTGAAGAAACAATTAAAAAACAAAACAAAATCAAAACCGCTTCACTAAGCCATGCCTCTAATTCTGATCTCAGAGGATGGGGTGAGGTCTACTTGTTTGTTACCTGTTGGCCTATTGTTTAATTGTAATGAAAAATCTCAGAGGCAGTGTGCTCAACTAGGAGGATAATTTCTTTATAGTCCTTGCAATTACACATTTAATAATGTGGCAAGAAAAAGTTAGAAGCACAAAGTTAGGTTCCGTGCAGTTAGAAAATGTTTAGTACCCTAAGGTATGCTTCTGTTCCAAACTGAGAGGGTCAGCTTGTTCAGGCAGTCTACCAAGAATTTCAAACACTGCTGAATGTAAGGAATGGTTGTTAAAGGATCACTGTTAGCAATTGCAGCATCTATACACTGCAATTACTTCCAGGTCTCCCGACTGCTGTTTTTTCCCTGCCAACAGGAAGATACCATTCAGAGGGAAGGACACATGCGATGGGGGGAAGGCTTTGTGCTGGTCTATGACATTACTGACCGAGGAAGTTTTGAGGAAGTGCTGCCACTTAAGAACATCCTGGATGAGATCAAAAAGCCCAAGAATGTGACTCTCATCTTGGTTGGAAACAAAGCTGACTTGGACCACTCCAGACAGGTCAGTACAGAAGAAGGGGAGAAGCTGGCCACAGAACTGGCGTGTGCTTTTTATGAGTGTTCTGCCTGCACTGGAGAAGGGAATATCACCGAGATATTCTACGAGCTGTGTCGAGAGGTACGTCGCCGGAGGATGGTCCAGGGCAAGACGAGGCGACGCAGCTCCACCACGCACGTCAAGCAAGCCATTAATAAGATGCTCACCAAAATCAGCAGTTAGGCAACTTCGTCCTTGGGAAGACCCTGCTCAGGTGGGTTTGGGTAATTGGAAACATTTTCTTGCCCTTTTTCTTCCTCCAAAGAAAAGAAGATACTACATTCCTTGTTCTGACTCTGGGAAAAGTTTGGGCTTCCCACTGGTCCCAGCCTTCCATATGTTGGGAAGTTGCAGAGTGTTTTAATGCAATTTCAGTGTTGACAATCTCTCTTTTGCCTGCTTGAATAAAACATGCTCTATTGCAATTTGAACATGTAATCACCAGATTCTAAAATGGCTGGGTTCGTATTAAGCTATTTTTAGGCACCTTCACCTTGCTTCCATAGGTTGAAGTCTTTTCAAAAGCATTTTAAATTCTATTCCATGTCAAAACCTACAAATGATCATCCTAAAAATCTAAAGTAACAGAAAATACAGGGCTTCCCAGGTGGCGCTAGTGGTAAAGAACCTGCCTGCCAATGCAAGAGACACATTGGTTCTATCCCTGGATCAGGAAGATCCCCTAGAGGAGGGCATGGCAACCCTCCAATATTCTTGCCTGAGAGAATCCCATGGGCAGAGGAGCCGGGTAGGCTACAGTCCATAGGGTCACAAAGAGTCGGATACTATTGAAGCGACTTAGCATGCATGCATGCAATAGAAAACACGATGAAAACACAGTAAGAGTAGCTGAGACATTGTACTGAAGAATAGAGCCTTAGTTTCTATTTGAAGTGAGGCTTTTCTGAATGATCTTAAACCATCTAGTTTTTCTTTAACCTTTGTTCTGTTCTTAAATTCAAACATGCACTCACGAAGTTTTCCATTATCACAGGGAGTTTCATTTCAACTTGAGTTGACTGTCTCCTTGATCTGTTTATTGATCATTGCATCCTAATTATTCTTCTGTGATTCCAACAAGACTTAACTATAACAGAGACAGCAGGACCCCTCATTTCAAATCTGCCAGGCCATTTCTCATCAAGCCCAGGTGAAATAAAGACAAAAGGAATTTTTTCACCAAACCCTGACTTTATTGAATGCTAATAGAGGATTTAGAATTGGAAGTTTATTCATTTACATTTCTTTCTATGTTTATCATCTTAGCAGAAAGACAACATTCAAATAAACAGGGGAATTAAAAATGAAGCTTAACTACTCTTCTGTTGAGGACCCCAGGTTCTGTGCCAGGCACAGTAAGAAGAATTAGCCTCTGATTCATTTAAACTGGCTACATGGCTTCTAATATTTTGGATAAATTAATTCACTTAGAATTCAGAAAAGAGTGAGTGGTTAGAGTTCACTATGCCTGAATAAATGTGTATAAAACAGATTCTTATATTGTGAAACAGTCTATAACTGATAAAGCTTTATGATTCTTTTTTCCCCTATTATGCCCCCATATATTAAGATTTGGGCACTTTATTTTAGAAGAAAATATATCTTTTACATATGTGTGTATTTATAAATGCATAGATATATGTATAAAACTTTATAAGAGTTGGAGGCTTTAATTCACCAATGCATTTGGACAACTCAGTGTAATTGACTATTTTATGTGAATATAATAAAAAGCATAATTTTCACATTCTGTCACATTCAGGCAGTCTTTCTTGTGGTAACATGAGAAGTTTGCCATTTTAGGAGAGATTTTGAAAGACTATTGGATTGCAGAGTTGATGACTTATTGAATGTGATGCAAAGAAATAAGCACCTGTTCATAATAATAGCTACTATTTTTAGAGTCCTTACATGCTATTGTAGGCCCTTCATGTCTTATCTCATCATATTCTCACAATACCCCTATGCAAGAGATAGTATTATGGTCACAGTTGTAAGGATGAAGATACTGAGCCAAAAGGGAAAACAAGTTTGCACAGCTATTTAGTGGGTAAAGCCAGGATTTGAACTCAGAGAGGCAAAATCAGACTGTAAGCCTATACTGTGATCCACCATAGTGTCTTAGTAGACTTATTCTTGAGTCATCGGTATGAAGAAACAGAAAGGAGAAAATTTAGGGAAGACTTGTTTTATTCATGGGGCTTCCCTGGTGGCTCAGTGGTAAATAATCCACCTGCCAATGCAAGAGAGAGGGTTCCATTCCTGGGTCAGGAAATCTGCTGGAGAAGGAAATGGCAACCCACTCCAGTATACTTGCCTGAGAAATCCCATGGAGAGAGGAGCCTGGCAGGCTACAGTCCATGGGATCATGAAAGAGTCAGACACAACTTAACAAGTAAACAACAATAACAACTGTTTCAGTTATGCTTTCATTTGTTCATGAACAAACATTTACAGATAAACTGGGCATGTAACTTGACACATTAGTCCATCTGATGGTTTCTGAGCTGAACCTTGAAGAACGCAGTTAACCTTTGAACAGTGGAGGGGGTTAGGGGTGCCAACTCTTCACACAGTTAATACCCATATGTAACTTTTGACTTCTCCAGAACATAACTACTAATAGCCTACTGTTGACCAGAAGCCTTACCAATAATATAAACTGTCGACTGACACATATTTTGTATGCTTTATGTATTATATATTGTATTCTTACATAAATTAAGCTAGAGAAAATGTCATTAAGAAAATCATAAGGAAGAGAAAACACAGTTACAACACTATACTGTGGTGGGCTACAGTCCACGGAGTCACAAAGAGTCAGACATGACTGAGCAACGGAACACATATACATGCACTCTGTTTATCAGTACTATAAGTTTGTGTCATCTGTTCATAAAATGAATCATCTATCAGTACATACAGAAATATAGTCTTATGTATTACGAAGCACTGTAGATGTTATACGTATTATATTTGATGTCAACAATGGAAAAATCTGTGAAAAAGAAATTTATATTTATTTCATGCATTGATAACGAAGAAGCAGCAATATGATTCCTTTATAGTAGCCTAGTGTAATCAGTATGATTGCTTCATGTTGGCCTAGCCTATACACAATGAATGACTCCATCATAAAATTTGTATGGTATACAGTATTACAGTCAAATTCATAACACAGTATTGGAAAATTTACATTTTTCAAAAACTTCTTACCCATGACAATAAACTGATACATAGTTCCCTCAATTTTGGGAGAGTGGTATACTGTACTGTAATATGATTCTTTTAAAACAAAGTTATAAATGGCAAGAAAACTAACACATTATTAATTTTATAGTAAATATCACTCACCTTATACCTATATGATCTCCATATCTACATATTTTTAGTGTATTCATGACATATCTTTTTCTTAATTATTTCTAGGCTATGTCTTTTATCTGCAAGTTTTTTCAAATTGTCACAAACCTCCAAAAAGCTTTCCAATGTATCTGTTAAAAAAAAAAAATCTACACATATGTGGACCCTTGCAGTTTAACCCTGTGTTGTGCAAGGGTCACCTGTACATACAAGTTATCTAGGAAAGAAAGATGGTAAAAGTATCTAATCAAAAGTAATAGCACGGAACCAAAATATGGAGACATGAAAGGTGATGGTAATGTAGTAATTACGAGTTTAGAGAGCCACATATATCATTCTTCAAGAGGAAAAAAAGAAGGTGGGGAGAGAGAAGGGATTATGAGAAAGAAAAAAAGATAAGGGATTCAGAAGTAAAGAAAACATGTCACATCTATTCATAAAACTACAGGTTTAGGTAACTACATGTTAAAGGACCAAGTAGGTAACTTAGCTGTAATTCATTTTCAGTAATGTCCATTTAGACAGGGCAGGGAAAATGAAAGCAGAGAAAATTTGTTTTTAAAATGGCATCTTCTAGAAATACAATCTCTTTCATTCTCTCATGCTATACTTGGGGATGAAACTCAGCCAGTGCCCGTTAAGAATATGCTGCTAAGGAGGCCTACTGTATGTAATATCTCGATGCTCTCTTAGGTCAAACACTAACGAAGTGAACTTAACAGTCCCCAATACCAGCGTCTTCCTTAACCAGATGTATACATATCCAGACCTGTTAAAACATAGAACTACTGGCAGAAGTCCCAACTGGTAATTACAGAAGAACTTGAGATTGCACAAATATAAATTAGTTATTCCTCTCATGCCTCAGGCTTCTCCACAAAAGATTATAAACACACATTGGTTCTTTTACACAGTATTTTCATGACAGAAACCTGTGTGTTCTTGAACAGTAATGATGGGTTGTTACTACCACACTACCACTACCGATATTTGCTTTCTTGTAATTGTTTTTCTTTCAACAGTCAAAAGACTTTTTTCCGTATATTGTGTTTGTACTCATATGCCTCACAGCACTGAGAGAAGTCAGGATCTTTCTTTTGAGTAATACTTGTGGTACATAACCATAGATAAATACAACATCTTGCATTCTAAGTGTGGTAACATTCAAGCTTTCTTATTAAAACAGCCTCTGTCCACTTTGAGGATAAGAAAAGTAGTCAGTTCATTTGGCCAAATGTAATCAAAGTAAAGTTGAATTAAGGGTAAAGTTGTTGAGCTAATCACTTATTGGGAGAGTCTGAGAAGAAAAAGGACAAATAATTTTTTTTCTCCATAGGTTTGGCATTTTACATTTAGTGAAATCTGTATTCCCATATATATGGGTCTATTTGAAGACTGTTCTGTTTCATTGGTCCGTTTGTTCATTCTCTAGAACCATGGTATGTTAAAATTGTAGCCTAGTAATATGTAACAATTACTCCTATTATAACATGATTTTTTTTTCAGAGAACATTTGCTCTTTATTTTCATGTAAAATTTTGTGTTCACCCTGAATTATGTACAATAAGAGCGGTAAGCTTGCTTCTTTGTGACTGGAGTAGTGATACTCCCAGAGGTGATCAAAATTAAGAATAAATTTTTTTATTTGGGCATTACTGTACTCTGGGACTATGTAACTATTTGGTCTAAAAATAGAATCAGAAGGAAGATTTTCTGTTTGTGCTTAGAAGGTAGTGTCTATTTTTACCAAGCCTTACTAAGATATAATTGACAAAACATTGTGCAAGTTTAAGGTGTACAACCTGATGATTTAATGCATGTGTGTATTGCGACCACAATAATATTTCTTATCATGTTTATCACCTCACATAATTACCTTTTCCTTTTTTTTAATTTAAATTTATTGATTTTAATTGGAGGCTAATTACTTTACAATAGTGTATAGGTTCTGCCACACATCAACATGAATCTGCCACGGGCATACACGTGTTCCCCATTCTGAATCCCCCTGCCCCCTCACTCCCCGTACCAGCCCTCCGGGTCATCCCAGTGCACCAGCCCCAAGCATCCTGTATCGATACCTTTTCTTTTTTGTGGTGAGACTACTTAAGGTTTACTTTCTCGGCAACTGTCAAATACAGTATTTTTAACTGTAGTCATCATACTGAATATTAGATTCCCTGAACTTATTCTTTTATAACTGGATGAGTGACTGGAACTTTGTACACATTGACCAAAATCTCCCCATTTCCCCTACTTCCCATCCTTGGAAACCACCATTCCACTTTGGTTTGGCTTTTTTAAAGATTCTAATGTAAGTGAAATCACATGATACTGTCTTTCTCAGACCTATTTCACTTAGCCTACTACCCTTAAGGTCCATCCACGTTGCTGAAAATGGCAAGATTTCTTCTTTTGCCTGGTGAAATAATATTCAGTAGTGTATGTGTGCATCTCCTTTTCTTTGTTCACTCATCTGTCAATGGGGACGCTTAGGTCCTTAGATCCCCAATGTAAGGCCCCTTCAAGATCTCCAGGGGTGCAGACAGGAGTGTTTTCTGCAGGGTTCCTGAGCCATCAGGATTGTTTATGGACTCTGGCTGGAATGGACTGGAGCCCAGGTACAAGACTCTTTCAGAGTTTGCATTCAGACTAAGTTTCAGAGCCTTACCTTTAGGGGTTCTCAGACTGTGGTCAAGAGGGGCTGGAGTGGGTTCATGAGCCTCTTCTGTTATCCAGTACACAGGTGGGCGTGACTCCTCCAGGCTTCCTCATCTGGTGCTAGTAACAGACCCAAACCCAAAGGGACTGTAGCTGAGTTGTTATGGGTATGGAACTCTTTGTCTGTAGGAGACCACAGTTCACAAGTTAGCCATTTGGTGATGAACCTGCCTTCTTAAAATGGCCCTCAGTCTTCAACTACACTTCAGTTTCACAGCCTCCAATCTGGATCCCAAAGCTCCCACGAAGACACTTTTGTCCATGCTAGTGCTGTGTGTTCAGTCCTGTCTGACTCTTTGTGAGCCCATGGACTGTTGCCTGCCAGGCTCCTCCATCCATGGGATTTTCCAGGCAAGAATACTGGAGTAGGGTGCCATTTCCTTCTCCAGGGAATCTTTCTGACCCAGGGATCAAACACATATCTCTTGCATCTTCTGCACTGGCAGGCAGATTCTTTACCACTGAGCCACCTGGGAAGCCATGTCAAATTATTATTGCCAAGGGGAGGATATATGCGAGGGACAGCTTATTCAGTCATTCTGCTGATGTCACTTCTAAATAAGTTAATATTACTGGATGTATGAATGGCAATGAAGCAAGATTCACTTTGCTTCAGTAGGCACAGTCTTATTTTCAGTGTTAAAATTATATCATTTATCTGGCCATGATGGCGTTACAGGGACCAGACCAGATGTTTTTACATATTAAACAACTAGAAAGAACCAGACAAAGTATTTGAAACAATGGTTTTCAGTCTTTGAATGACAAGCAGTGCAGTATGATAATCCCTGAGAGAAGGGAAAGAATGAGGTAAACCCTATAGCTGTTCCAGTTTCCTGCCAAATGGCAGGTTCCAAGAAGCAATATATATCAAAACAGAGCTGGCAGTTGTACTGAGTTGAGGAGACAAAAATCGGAGTTTGGGGAGGCCAAGTTGATAAGACCGTGTTGGACAGAATGCTCTGACACGACTGAAGCAACTGAGTACAAGCACACACATGGAGAGACCTTCAGAAGGGTTCCTTATAGTCTTTGGCTGAGTGTGGGTCTTTGCATGGTGAGACACAATTCCTCAAGTTTGGAGAAAAAAGCCCTGGAAAGAAATAGGCCAAAAACTGGGAGGTGCATACATAGGGCTGACAGTACTATTCATATTCCCACTGGCCAGGGTGAAAACACCTTGTAATACACAGGGCATCAGGTAATATGCAGGACTTAAAAAGCATATTGTGTTAATTATGAGTCTAAATTAGCCCTAGACCCAGCTGCCGTAAGAAAGCTTAAAAAGATGTCTGAATTTTTTTTTTTTCAATCTGAGTCCAGGTAACTTGATTTTGTGCTGGAATAATACCTAACTCACTATACAAAGGTATACAATGAATCCTGCACTCAAGATAAAAATTGCAATGCCCGGCATCTAGTCAAAAATTACCATTTATGCTGGGAAATAGGAAAATATGACTCATAAATAGGAGAAAATTCAGTCAACAGGAGCAGACCAAGATATGCCAGAAGATAGCATTAAGAAACAAGTAATTTAGCTCTTCTAAATATGACACATATGCTTAAGAAGATAGAGACATTAACAGTATGAGGACAGAAATGAAAGATATAAACAAGGCTTAATTGTAACTTCCAGAGATTGAAGATACAGTATCTGAAATAACAAAACAGTAGGATTAACACTAGATAAGGTCCTAAAAAAATCACAGGGGAATTTAATGACATAGTACTAGAAATAATCCAAAATAAAGAGAGGAAACAAGACAATAATAAACAAAGAATCAATGGCAGCTGAAACAAACTCAAACAATCTAACATACATATAATTAGATTCCCAGAAATAAAGGAAAAGGATGGTGGAATAAAGAACTATTTGAACAAATAATGGCTGCAATTTTCTCAAATTATAAGCTCCACAGCTCGAAGAAGCTCACTAGACATCAAGTAATGAAAAGCAGAGGAAACAACACCAAGGAACATCAAAATCAAATTCCTGAAAAACAATGAAAAAAAGAACATTTAAAAAGCAGCCAAGGGTAAGGATAGTAGGTAGAAACATGAGTACAGTGAAACAAAAGATGATAAATGTAATTATATTATTTGAAGATGTGCAATGATAAGTTCAATGAGTATCATGTAAACCTAACAACCATTTAAAACAAAAACGAAAGCAAGAACAAAAACATAGATGTAGCTAATAGGTCAATAGCATTTATAAAATGGAAGAAATACTAAATTCAAAAAAAGACAGTAAAAGGAAATAGGAAAAAATAGCAGATGAGCTAAATAGAAAACATGAGCAAGATGGTAGCTTTAAATTTAATCATATCTTTAACTATGTTAATTGTAACAAGTGGAATAGACCATAGAAGGGCTCATGTGAACCTTCCAGGGTGAAGAAACTATCCTATATTATGATTACTCTGATAGTCATATGACTACATACATTTCTAAAGCTCATCAATTTGTAAGCTTAAAACTGGCTTATTTATTGTATGTGAATTCTATCTCAAGAATGCTGAGCTTTCAGTTGGCAATTCAGCAAGGGGGACATGTCAAAGAAAACCATCCTGAAATCTATTTAAAACAAATGTTCAATATCTCAGAATAGGTTTCTAATTTGTACTTTTCCCACTCTTAATAAAGTATCAATGTTGTATTTTAAAATAATAGTTTCATTTGAATTGTCCATGCTCCTATGTCATTTCGGGCTCCCTGGCCTGAATTACCTCTAGTCACCAGAGACCCATTGCAAGTGAATGTCATTCTGTTCTTTTGTGGGCCCAAAGATCTTTTTACTTTTCCTTTGGAAACACAAATGAGCACCTTAACTTATGGAATTTTGGACTGTGCATGTGTACATGTGTCTGTCTAGTCTTTCTTTACCTATTTTATGATAGAAGAAAATAATTTGGTTTATTCCCTGGCAGAGTATTTTTAAGAATAAAATCTCATTGTTCAGCAATCTAGGGAAGCACTTGTTGATGCCTTCTTGATGCTCCTTAATGATTTATGAGAGCCTATAAACATTGTCACAGAAAACTTTTGTTCCATCATCCTCTTCATCTTCTCCTTGTTATGGGAACCAAAGGGCTTATTGAGAAAAACAAGGTAGGTATTGAAACAAATACAGGATATTGATTGCTTCTATTCCCTGAGCCTCTGAGTCAATCAATCTATACACAGGAAGTGTCCAACTACAATTTATGCTCCTAGCATTTGGTTGTAAATTGGCTTCTTGGGATGTTGAATGCAATTTCCCTGGAAAACAAAGCTATAAATCATATTTAGGTTCCTCAACCTATCCATGGCAGCCTGTTAACCCATAACATTGCACTTTTCTTGATAAGAAATACTTTTAAAATAACATTTCAAAAAGGATAAACATCTTTCCAGCATCCTCTCATCTTTCCCACACATTTTGGTATTCCCCCTCTGCTTCCCAGGTGGCTCAGGCAGTAAAGAATCCACCTGCAATGCAGGAGATCCTGGAGAAAGGAATGGCAACCCACTCCAGTATTAGTGCCACGGGAAATCCCACGGACAGAGGAATCTGGCGGGCTGCAGTCCATAGGGTCACAAGAGTCGACCATGACTTAGCTACTAAACCAACATCACCTGTCCCTTGAACCCTTCACTATATATACGTTCTTTGGAAAATGGGGCAAATCAGGGATTTTTTTAAGAGTAAAATTGATTACACAAACAAATCTAATGGGTGATATTTCAAGTAGCCTAGAAAAGTGAAAGGAAATATTTTATGCAAAATAGGGGAATGATTTTTTAGAAAAGAAGGATGCATATACCAAAAGAAGTACCGTTTATATAAACAAAAACAAAAGGAATTTGTTTATCACTTAATTCAACAGCATTTGCTGCAGTAACACCTTTCTTGAGCCTGCAGACTGCTACTGGTTATCATTTTTAAAAGAGGATTATGTTTCAAATGATTGGAAAACAACATGTTAATATAAGACAAGCATTCATTCATTCAAGCGTCAATACTATGCTAACGAATGCTGTGAATTAGTAAGTGTTGCTTAAACTCACTTGGCTATGGGGTGCACCTCACTGGATTCTGTGAAATATACTTTAGGAAATAATGTTTTCATCCCATGAAAATGTGTCTTCTACATCATCATGGTTTCCCATTAATAATGGAGGATCTCTTTTAGGTTGTACTGTCCTTTTGAAGTAGTCCTGTCAATGAAAATATAATGTGAGCCATACATGAAGGTCACAATTTTCTATTTTCAGTTTATCAGATCATTAGTAATTGTCTAAATGATCCAGCAATCCCACTACTAGACATATACTCTGAGGAAACCAAAATTGAAAAAGACACAAGTACCCCAATGTTCATTGCAGCACTATTTACAATAGCTAGAACATGGAAGCAACCTAGATGTCCATTGACAGATGAATGGATCAAGAAGCTGTGGTACATATATACAATGGAATATTACTCAGCCATAAAAGAGAACACATTTGAGTCAGTTCTAATGACGTGGACAAACCTAGAGCCTAGTATACAGAGTGAAGTAAGCCAGAAAGAGGAAATATAAATATCATATACTGATGCATATATTTAGGATCTAGAAATATGGTACTGACGAACTTACTTTCAGGGCAGCAGTGGAGAAACAGACTTAGAAAACAGACCTATGAACACAGGGGGAGGGGAGGAGGGAGAGAGTAAGATGTATGGAGAGAGTAACATGGAAATGTACAATACCATGTGTAAAATAGATAGCCAATGGGAATTTGCAGTATGACTCAGGGAACTTAAACAAGGGCTCTATGACAATCCAGAAGGGTGGGATGGGGAGGGAGATGGGAGGGAGGTTTGTGGGGGAGGGGACATGGGTGTATCTATGGCTGATTCTTGTTGATGTATGACAGAAAACCACAGAATTCTGTAAAGCAATTATCCTTCAATTAAAAAAAATAAATAAAGTGGCAAAAAATAAAGTATGTAAAATGATTTACATTTAAGGTAAAAAGAAACACATGAAATTTTTTTAATGTATTTTGTTTCAGCCAACACGTCTGATATATGATCATTGAAGCCTACAATCAATATAAAATGAATTCACACAATATTTCACAATTTTTGGTACTACATCTTTGAAATCCACTGTGTACTTTTACACTTACAGCACATTTCAGTTTGCACCAATTATATTTAAGAGTTTAATAGCCACATGTGGCTAGTGGCTACTGTATTGGATGGTGCAGCTTTAAAATAGTGTAACATCTATTGCCTTAATCCTCCTTTATTCTGAAGAAGTCCAGTCATAAAAAATTGAAATTAGAATCCTAAAATTTTAGACATGAATGTGTTCTTGAGGTTGGTAGGCAGGTTACATTCTCTTGGTCCCTGATATACTCTATGGTTTTAAAATGGAAATGGTGAAGATTTGAATTTATAAAAAGAATCGCTGACTTTACCTTAAAAAACAATCACTACAGAATTCCCCTTGAAAATGGTCCACCTCCAGAAAATTTAATACATGATTCTTTAAAATAAAAATTCAATTTGCAAACACATTTTCCAGACTTCATCTACTACATAAAGTGATGCCACCTGCTCATTTTTGCTGCAGGGCTAAAAATGGGGCATAGTTTGTAGATTAAAGAGCAATCCTTGTCTGTTGCTATATTTTCATTGTATGAGGCCCCAAAGTCAGCTGTACAAACATATAACAAACTCAGCAACCACAGTCAAGTCAGTAATATGCTGGTCTTTCTCCATTTCTCTCAGGAGAAGAGGCAACTAGCTTCCATTCATGTGCTCAGCTTCTGTCCTTAAGCCAAATGATGTCACTTAGAGCTTGAATTTTAGAATTTACTTTGTTAGCTTCTCTGGCCAACTCATTCTATTGGCTTTGGGGAAAAAATAGAAATAGGAAAAAAAAATAAGACATGTACTAGGCAAATTGAGATTTATTTATCTATGCGATCTTTACCAAACTATTCTTCAATAAAATATTATAACATTTCACATCCATACTGATTTTCTGTAATAAGTGGGTTCTAGTTTTTCTATTACTACTACTACTAAGTTACATCAGTCGTGTTTGACTCTGTGCGACCCCATAGACGGCAGCCTACCAGGCTCCCCCGTCTCTGGGATTCTCCAGGCAAGAACACTGGAGTGGGTTGCTATTTCCTTCTCCAATGCATGAAAGTGAAAAGTGAAAGTGAAGTCACTCAGTCGTGTCTGACTCTTAGCGACCCCATGGACTGCAGCCTACCAGGCTCCTCTGTCCATGGAATTTTCCGGGCAAGAGTACTGGAGTGGGGTGCCATTGCCTTCTCAGTTCTAGTTTTTCTAGCATAGCATTATTGACCTAATCGCTAGTTAACTGTCAATACATACTGAACATGTACCCCTGAGAAAACCAAAATTCAAAAGGGCATATGTACCCCAATGTTCATTGCAGCACTATTTACAATAGCCAGAACATGGAAGCAACCTAAATGTCCACTAACAGATGAATGGATAAAGAAGACGTGGTTATACATACAATGAAATATTACTCAGGAATGAAAAGGAACGAAACTGGGTCATTTGTAGTGATGTGGATGAACCTAGAGTTTGTCTTACAGACTGTAGTTAAGTCTGAAAGAGAAAAACAAATATCAAATATTAACACATATATATGGAATCTAGAAAAATGGTGCTGATGAATCTGTTTGCAGGGCAGGAATAGAGGCACAGGCATAGAGAATGGATATGTGGACACAGAGAAGGAAGGAGAGGGAGGGTAGGATGAGTTGAGAAAGTAGCATTGACATATATACACCATGTGTAAAAGAGCTAGGTAAAGGGAAGGTGCTCTATAGGACAGGGAGCTCAACTTGGTGCTCTGTGATGACCTAAAGGGATGGGATGGGGTGGTGGGAGGGAGACTTAAGAGGGAGAGGATATATATACACAATAGGCTGATTTGTGTTGTTGTACAGCAGAAACTAACACAACATTGTAAAACAATTATACTCCAATTTTAAAAGTAAAAATAATAATAATAAAAAAAGGTAAATATGAAGCACTCAAACCAACCAGTGTATCAAACAAAAGCTTTTATGGGAATAAAGGAATATGATCCTAGGATATGTGAGAACAAAGCAGACAAAGCCCTACCCACCCAGGTATCTTAAGAATATAGAGTGCTGATAATAATATTCCTGATATTATCTTAGGAATAATGCCCCAAAAAACAAATAAGAGAGGTGCTATTGTGATCATCTTTCCAGCTGAAATTATTAATAGTGAATCAACATCCTGTCTCCAGCTACCACCTTGGCTAGAAACAATCCATTAAAGTCACAGCTCAGAGTGGGGCACAAAATTTCTGCTGGACAAATGATGCTGATAAATGACCAGATCTTGACCATAAGATTTCATGACCAATTAAAGCAGATTTGAACTCTTCTCACTAACTCTAATGACTGGGCACCTGTCCACAAACCATAATGTGTATCTGATTTCTGCAGGGACTAGACCTAAACTGCACTCTGGATTGCCAACCCACCAGATGTTACCTCCATGTTGCAAATCATGTCCTTTCAAAAGAGTCAAGGGTGAATCATAAGTGCAAAAATCTGAACCCATAAGTAGATAACTGTTTCTCCTGGAACCACTTGGTCAAACCCTACTGGCTGCATACCACAGCTGAGCATCACGTCCCATTTCAATAGAGCTTGTTAGAATACCTGGGCTTCCATGATGCAGCTGAGTACATTACTCCCTATGGCAGAAAGTGAAGCCTCTTGATTAAAGTGAAAGTGGAGAGTGAAAAAATTGGCTTAAAGCTCAACATTCAGAAAACGAAGATCATGGCATCTGGTCCCATCACGTCATGGGAAATAGATGGGGAAACAGTGTCAGACTTTATTTTGGGGGGTTCCAAAATCACTGCAGATGGTGATTGCAGCCATGAAATTAAAAAACACTTACTCCTTGGAAGAAAAGTTATGACCAATCTAGATAGCATATTGAAAAGCAGAGACATTACTTTGCCAACAAAGGTCCGTCTAGTCAAGGCTATGGTTTTTCCTGTGGTCATGTATGGATGTGAGGGTTGGACTGTGAAGAAGGCTGAGCGCTGAAGAATCGATGCTTTTGAACTGTGGGGTTGGAGAAGACTCTTGAGAGTCCCTTGGACTGCAAGGAGATCCAACCAGTCCATTCTAAAGGAGATCAGTCCTGGGTATTCTTTGGAAGGAATGATGCTAAAGCTGAAACTCCAGTACTTGGGCCACCTCATGTGAAGAATTGTCTCATTGGAAAAGACTCTGAGGCTGGGAGGGATTACGACAGAGGATGAGATGGCTGGATGGCATGACCGACTGGAGGGATGTGAGTTTGGGTGAACTCCGGGAGTTGGTGAGGGACAGGGAGGCCTGGCGTGCTGCAATTCATGGAGTCGCAAAGAGTTGGACATGACTGAGTGACTGAACTGATAGCAATGTTTCTCCAAATACAGCCCATGGAATACTTTTAATAGAGTCATCTGGGAAGCATGTTTAAAATTTAAATTCTGGGCCCACTCCAGTCCAACTAAGCCGGAATATATAGGAGCAGAGCCCAGAAATCTGCATTTTAACCAACTCTCTAGGCGGCTATGACCAGCGCACTGAGCGCGGCCAAGAGGAGTTACCCCACGTCCAAGGTCAGGGGCAGCAGCTGAGAGTGCCAGACTGCGATGGTGCAGGAACAGCAGAGAGGAGCTAACCCACGTCTGAGGTCGGGGGGGTGGCCGAGAGGAGATACCCAAGGTCCGAGGTCAGGGGCGGCAGGCGGGAGGAGCTACCCCATGCCCCTAAGCCCCAGGCCAGGGGCCGCGGAGGAGCAACGCCACGCCCGAGGCCAGGGGCGGTGGCCAGGAGGACCAACCCCATGTCCACGGAGCTATGTCTGCGCAGGCGCAGGAGGACCTAGAGGAGCTATCCCACGTTGAAAGTCAAGAAGGCCGGCGTTGAGGAGATAACCCTCGTCCAAGGTAAGAGAAACCCAAGTAAGACAGTAGGTGTTGCAAGAGGGCATCAGAGGGCAGACACACTGAAACCATACTCACAGAAAACTAGTCAATCTAATCACCCTAGGACCACAGCCTTGTCTAACTCAATGAAACTAAGCCATGCCTGTGGGGCAACCCAAGATGGGCGGGTCATGGTGGAGAGATCTGGCAGAATGTGGTCCACTGGAGAAGGGAATGGCAAACCACTTCAGTATTCTTGCCTTGAAAACCCCATGAATAGTATGAAAAGGCAAAATGATAGGATGCTGAAAGAGAAACTCCCCAGGTCAGTAGGTGCCCAATATGCTACTGGAGATCAGTGGAGAAATAACTCCAGAAAGAATGAAGGGATGGAGCCAAAGCAAAAAGAATAACCAGCTGTGGATGTGACTGGTGATAGAAGCAAGGTCCAATGCTGTAAACAGCAATATTGCATCAGATCAGATCAGATCAGTCGCTCAGTCGTGTCCGACTCTTTGCGACCCCATGAATCGCAGCACGCCAGGCCTCCCTGTCCATCACCAACTCCTGGAGTTCACTCAGACTCACGTCCATTGAGTCAGTGATGCCATTCAGCCATCTCATCCTCTGTCATCCCCTTCTCCTCTTGCCCCCAATCCCTCCCAGCATCAGAGTCTTTTCCAATGAGTCAACTCTTCGCATGAGGTGGCCAAAGTACTGGAGTTTCAGCTTTAGCATCATTCCTTTCAAAGAAATCCCAGGGCTGATCTCCTTCAGAATGGACAAGTTGGATCTCTTTGCAGTCCAAGGGACTCTCAAGAGTCTTCTCCAACACCACAGTTCAAAAGCATCAATTCTTCAGCGCTCAGCCTTCTTCACAGTCCAACTCTCACATCCATACATGACCACAGGAAAAACCATAGCCTTGACTAGACGAACCTTTGTTGGCAAAGTAATGTCTCTGCTTTTGAATATGCTATCTAGGTTGGTCATAACTTTCCTTCCAAGGAGTAAGTGTCTTTTAATTCATGGCTGCAGTTACCATCTGCAGTGATTTTGGAGCCCAGAAAAATAAAGTCTGACACTGTTTCCACTGTTTCCCCATCTATTTCCCATGAAGTGATGGGACCGGATGCCATGATCTTCGTTTTCTGAATGTTGAGCTTTAAGCCAAATTTTCACTCTCCACTTTCACTTTCATCAACAGGCTTTTTAGTTCCTCTTCACTTTCTGCCATAAGGGTGGTGTCATCTGTATATCTCAGGTTATTGATATTTCTCCCGGCAATCTTGATTCCAGCTTGTGTTTCTTCCAGTCCAGCAATATTGCATAGGAACCTGGAATGTCAGGTCCATGAATCAAGGCAAATTGGAAGTGGTCAAAAAGAAGATGGCAAGAGTGAATGTCAACATTCTAGGAATCAGCGAACTGAAATGGACTGGAATGGGTGAATTTCACTCAGATGACCATTATATCTACTACTGCAGGCAAGAATCCCTCAGAAGAAATGGAGTAGCCATCATGGTCAACAAAAGAGTCCAAAATGCAGTACTTGGATGCAATCTCAAAAACGACAGAATGATCTCTGTTCGTTTCCAAGGCAAACCATTCAATATCACAGTAATCCATGTCTATGCCCCAACCAGTAACGCTGAAGAAGCTGAAGTTGAATGGTTCTGTGAAGACCTACAAGACCTTTTAGAACTAACACACACACACAAAATGTCCTTTTCATTATAGGGGACTGGAATGCAAAAGTAGGAAGTCAAGAAACACCTGGAGTAACAGGCAAATTTGGCCTTGGAATACGGAATGAAGCAGGGCAAAGACTAATAGAGTTTTGCCAAGAAAATGCACTGGTCATAACAAACACCCTCTTCCAACAACACAAGAGAAGACTCTATACATGGACATCACCAGATAGTCAACACCGAAATCAGACTGATTATATTCTTTGCAGCCAAAGATGGAGAAACTCTATACAGTCAGCAAAAACAAGACCAGGAGCTGACTGTGGCTCAGACCATGAACTCCTTATTGCCAAATTCAGACTGAAATTGAAGAAAGTAGGGAAAACCACTAGACCATTCAGGTATGACCTAAATCAATTCCCTTATGATTATACAGTGGAAGTGAGAAATAGATTTAAGGGCCTAGATCTGATAGATAGAGTGCCTTATGAACTATGGAATGAGGTTCGTGACATTGTACAGGAGACAGGGATCAAGACCATCCCCATGGAAAAGAAATGCAAAAAAGCAAAATTGCTGTCTGGGGAGGCCTTACAAATAGCTGTGAAAAGAAGAGAAGCAAAAAGAAAAGGAGCAAAGGAAAGATATAAGCATCTGAATGCAGAGTTCCAAAGAATAGCACAAAGAGATAAGAAAGCCTTCTTCGGCGATCAATGCAAAGAAATAGAGGAAAACAACAGAATGGGAAAGACTAGAGATCTCTTCAAGAAAATTCGAGATACCAAGGGAACATTTCTTGCAAAGATGGGCTCGATAAAGGACAGAAATGGTGTAGACCTGACAGAAGCAGAAGATATTAAGAGATGGCAAGAATACAGAGAAGAACTGTACAAAAAAGATCTTCACGACCCAGATAATCATGATGGTGTGATCACAGACCTAGAGCCAGACATCCTGGAATGTGAAGTCAAGTGGGCCTTAGAAAGCATCACTACAAACAAAGCTAGTGGAGGTGATAGAATTCCAGTTGAGCTATTCCAAATCCTGAAAGATGATGCTGTGAAAGTGCTGCACTCAATATACCAGCAAATTTGGAAAACTCAGCAGTGGCCACAGGACTGGAAAAGGTCAGTTTTCATTCCGATCCCAAAGAAAGGCAATGCCAAAGAATGCTCAAACTACCACACAATTGCACTCATCTCACAAACTAGTAAAGTAATGCTCAAAATTCTCCAAGCCAGGCTTCAGCAATACCTGAACCATGAACTTCCTGATATTCAAGCTGGTTTTAGAAAAGGAAGAGGAACCAGAGATCAAATTGCCAACATCCGCTGGATCATGGAAAAAGCAAGAGAGTTCCAGAAAAACATCTATTTC
Source organism: Bos indicus (assembly GCF_029378745.1). Classification (NCBI taxonomy): domain Eukaryota; kingdom Metazoa; phylum Chordata; class Mammalia; order Artiodactyla; family Bovidae; genus Bos; species Bos indicus. The sequence continues at coordinate 94,788,599 of NC_091764.1, forward strand.
TGCTTTATTGACTATTCTAAAGCCTTTGACTGTGTGGATTACAATAAACTGTGGGAAATTCTGAAAGAGATGGGCATACCAGACCACCTGATCTGCCTCTTGAGAAATTTGTATGCAGGTCAGGAAGCAACAGTTAGAACTGGACATGAAACAACAGACTGGTTCCAAATAGGAAAAGGAGTACGTCAAGGCTGTATATTGTCACCCTGTTTATTTAACTTATATGAAGAGTACATCATGAGAAAGGCTGGACTGGAAGAAACACAAGCTGGAATCAAGATTGCCGGGAGAAATATCAATCACCTCAGATATGCAGATGACACCACCCTTATGGCAGAAAGTGAAGAGGAACTAAAAAGCCTCTTGATGAAAGTGAAAGTGGAGAGTGAAAAAGTTGGCTTAAAGCTCAACATTCAGAAAACGAAGATCATGGCATCTGGTCCCATCACGTCATGGGAAATAGATGGGGAAACAGTGGAAACAGTGTCAGACTTTATTTTTCTGGGCTCCAAAATCACTGCAGATGGTGACTGCAGCCATGAAATTCAAAGACGCTTACTCCTTGGAAGGAAAGTTATGACCAACCTAGATAGCATATTCAAAAGCAGAGACATTACTTTGCCAACAAAAGTTCGTCTAGTCAAGGCTATGGTTTTTCCTGTGGTCATGTATGGATGTGAGAGTTGGACTGTGAAGAAGGCTGAGCACTGAAGAATTGATGCTTTTGAACTGTGGTGTTGGAGAAGACTCTTGAGAGTCCCTTGGACTGCAAGGAGATCCAACCAGTCCATTCTAAAGGAGATCAGCCTGGGATTTCTTTGGAAGGAATGATGCTAAAGCTGAAACTCCAGTACTTTGGCCACCTCATGCAAAGAGTTGACTCATTGGAAAAGACTCTGATGCTGGGAGGGATTGGGGGCAAGAGGAGAAGGGGACGACAGAGGATGAGATGGCTGGATGGCATCACTGACTCGATGGACGTGAGTCTGAGTCAACTCCGGGAGGTGGTGACGGACAGGGAGGCCTGGCGTGCTGCGATTCATGGGGTCGCAAAGAGTCGGACACGACTGAGCAACTGATCTGATCTGATCTGATCTAAATGAGGATGGTGTACATCTATGTATACTGGGTAGAATTGAAAGGTTGTTACTGAATCACAGGAAGACACCAGGATTCTTGGCCCCTGGAGGAGAAGAATTCAATCCGGGGCCAGAGACGAGGCTTGATCGCTCAGAGCTTTTGTGTAATAAAGCTTTATTAAAGTATAAAGGAGATAGAGAAAGTTTCTGACATAGGCTTCAGAAGGGGGCAGAAAGAATACCCCCTTGCTACTGTTAGCAATGAAGTTATATACTCTCCAATGAATCAGAAGAATGTCTGGAGGTTGTAAAGACCTCACCAGACCTACTCCCACAATTTACATTTTAAGATAACAGAATTAGCCAGAAGGTTTAATCCAGAGATGGTCTTCAGGCAGGGTACATTATTGTTATATAATCCTTGTAAAGACCAGGTCTACTCCCATAATTTACATTTTAAGATAACAGAATTAGCCAGAAGGTTTAATCCAGAGACTGTCCTTAATCCAGAGACTGTCCTCAGGCAGGATACATTATTGTTTTATAATCCTAAGGAATGTAGAGAAGGAAAAAAGTTTGTCCTTTCTTCCTCCTTGAGAATTCCAGACCCCTCTCTCCTTGGGGACCCCTAGATTCCTTATCAACCTGCCTAGGAAATGACTCTCTCAGAATGCCAGTCTTTTCTGGAGTGCCAATGAGACAGAGCAAGAAACCCATATCACATATATCGAGTAACTATTTTCTGAAAAATCTGTGAATCTCATGGGGGTGAGAAAGTATCTCTAAATTGTTACCATTTCTTGCTACCCTACAAAACAGTATGCCCTATCTTCACATTTCTGTGAAGGAGACAGAGTTCTCCAATGTCCTCTGAATGATAAGAGCTTTGACAAAAGCACCTGGATAATTTGTATAGCTCCTGGAGACAGGATGAAACTGAGATGCTAATGAAGTCTCTCACTTCCAACTTTACAGTAATACTTGTTTAATTAAAATGGTATAAAGAATAAGGCCACAGTCCAGCACCTGAATACCAAAGTCTCTCTATCCATATTTTTTTGTATCCAGAATAGACCTTGTCTCAAAATAGCTTTGGCATCAATTTATCAGGTTTCTTTAATGGGAAATTCTTACTTAAACTGGGCAGAAATGGTTCTAAGGTATGGAAGGAAGGAGACAGATTAATTTCTGATTCTTCTGATACCAACCAGGGTTCTTGGCCTTCCCCAATCAATAGAAATTAACTAGATGTCAAACAAGAAATTCAGGCAAAGCTTTATTGGGGTTCCTGTGCCTGCTATAGGAGGGAGAGAAAACAAGTAACAGATTCCCTTGCTTGCTCCCTGGGGGGTGAACTGATTCTTCATATCGGTTGAAGGCAGGGGTATGTCCAGGGATTGGGATGGAAGGGTGGCTTAGGTGGTTTGTCCACCCCTATGTGGTGCTAAGTGCAGGGGGACATGCATAGTACCCTGTTTTTGCTCCTGACACACAATTTTTTGCTCCCAACTCTTCAGAAATGGCAGTTGGAGTTTTTTAGTCACTGTGTCTTTTTTTCAGCATTTGCCCCAACTGCACATGCACACAGTTATCTTTACTGCCATACAGCTTCTTCTTATTTTGTTGCTCAAGTTGAGGTGTGTCCAGGTGCAAGCTTTGCAGCACTGCAGTAAAGGGGTCCAGGTACCAGCCTGTCTCACCTCCACAGGGCAGTATGCCATAAGGTCAGCATCTCCCAGCAGGCTGTAAATAGTCAAACTGTTAAACATCTTTAGTGACATTAGTACAAGGATAGGGACCTCTTCACTTAACTCTGCAGAGGGAAAAATAGAAGCATTTTCAAGCTTGTGAGGAGATACCAAAGCCAAATTATACCTGAACTTCCCTGGTGGCTCAGATGGTAAAAAAAACTTGCCTGCAATTCAGGAGATACACGTTCAGTCCCTGGGTTAGGAAGATCTCCTGGAGAAGAGAATGGCAATCCACTTCAGTATTCTTGCCTGGAGAATTCCATGGATTGAGGAGCCTGGCAAGCTACAGTCCATGGGGTCACAAAGAATCGGACAAGACTGAGCGACTAACATGTAAAGGGAAAAGGGAATATTGTTTCACCCAGGTATTGGGAGAGACATGGAGAGATAACTACAACTGTCATCTGAAGCTCTTTTTATATCAAACATCCAGATTATTCTGCATATAACAAAGATCTTATATCTAGACACCAATAATTAAAAGTTATAAAATCTAGAAAGAATTGACTACTTGGAAGGAAATGTAGAAGGAAGTGGGTAGCCATTTCCTTCTCCAGGGGGATCGTCCCATCCCAGGGATCAACCTAGATCTCCTGCATTGCAGGCAGATTTTTTATGATCTGAGCCACCAGGGAAGCCCAAAAAGGGACCATTTCTGGCTAAAGAATATTAATACTTCTTAGCATACAATAAAGCAAAACAAATTTACAGATACTTTATTGGAATTGTAGAGGAGAGATAAGCATAAAACTTTCTAGCAAGCAAAGAATAATATATAGAAATTCATTGATATCTATTATAGAAAAGTAAAGGGAGGTCCAAGAGGGAGATGATGTATGTAGACATATAGCTGACTCACTTCATTGTACAGCAGAAATTAACACAACACTGTAAAGCAGTTATAGTCCAACTCAATAAAATAAAAGGCATTGAGATTAAAAAGGAAAAAAATTAATAAGATGTTCATTCGATGTTGAATTTGTCTGACTTTTTTAAATGTAATAAGCATTTGTAAGAGTCTTTGACCATCTAGTCTTGTTTTTATTACAAGGAATTTATTACAAATTCCTTGAACTTTTCCAGGAAAAGTTCTTCTATCATGGGGAAAAGGAAATGGTAATCCACTCCCGTATTCTAGCCTGGAAAATCCCATGGATGGAGGAACCTGGTGGGCTACAGTCCATGGGGTCGCCAAGAGTCGGACACAACTGAAGCAACTTAGCATACACGCAAGCATTAGAAATATTTTTATCAGTACATGTTCAGTCATAGCTGACAGAAACTGTGCAATCTAGCTTAAGTATGATTGTGAAGGTTAGGGATAAGGGCTTCAGGCATTGATGGATCCAGGGGATTAGAATACAAAAGGATTCTGTCTCTCTTCATTCTCTGTGCACAAGACAGGAAAAAACAGTTACTGAACCTGAGTCATCTCCAACCACTTTTCTCAGCTCCTTCTGAATCAGTGTTGTAATGACTGGCACTGCAAAAAATTTGAAGCAGTTTAAATCTTTCCTGTATCTAAAATTTTACTATAAACACATAACATTAAATTTTACTTAAAACACTGGTGTGCACACACAAACATGAATACACCAACTCTTAAAATCTCACTCCATCAACAACAAAAAAGAAAATGATTAAAAAGGGACTAAAAGACTTAAATAGACATCTTCAACTTTAATGAGAATATATATTTAAAGTACTGTATGTGATTGTCCTGTATCCTGATTATTTTACTCATATTTCTGTTTTCATGCAAATAAATATGCAATTACAGCATAAAAATAGAAAAAACAAACAAACAGTTACTGGCCAGCCTGAGAGAGAGAGTTTTTGATGATATTTTCTGCTAGGAAAAAATTTCACATACCTTGCTTTTCCTGACACACGTGTTAAACTCATCCTTAAACCGTTCATTGTATTCAATGGGTTGAGTACTCTAATTACTCACGATCATGTTTGCTGCCAGCCGCTCTAGCTGGAGAAAAGCTCAGCTGCATCCAGATAGCATGCACTGACTTCCCTATAAGACAGAGAGGTTCTAGTTCTAGGAGAATGGGAATCTAGCAGTGGGTATATTTGTTTCTAAGGCACAGAAACAAACAAAATGGAGCTCCGTGTGAAACAGCCAGTGTGCTAGTACATGTATTTCTCTTTGTTGCTATCGTTCAATGGCAAAAAGTGTTAGTCACTCAGTCATGTCCTACTCTTTGTGACCCCACTGACTGTATGTAGTCCACCAGTCTCCTCTGTCCATGGGGGAATTCTCCAGGCAAGGATATTGAAGTGGGTAGCCATTTCCTTCTCCGGGGGAATCTTCCCATCTCAGGGATCAACCTATATCTCCTACATTGCAGGCAGATTTTTTTTATCATCTGAGCCACCAGGGAGCCCCAAAAGGGGCCATTGCTGGTTGAAGAACATCCCCTGGCCTGATGTTTTCTTCTATTACAACCATCACAGCTAGTAGGAAAGGACTCTCAACTCTTCAGTCTTTGTAGTTGAGTTGGGCACACTGGTGTTTCCTGACCTGGTAAAAAAAAAGATCTTCCAGTTAGATCTGAAGTGGTTTCATGTCACTCAGCAGCTAGGCTCCCCCAAAAAACATCCAAAAATTCCTCCCAAGGTTCTTTCCATGATCCCTCTGTTCTAACCAAAAGAAATGGGCTCGGGCTTCCCTGGTGGCAAACAATCCACCTGCCACTGCAGGGAACACGCGTTTGATCCTTGATCCAGGGAGATTCCACATGCTGCAGGGCAACTAAGTCCTTGTACCACAGCTACTGAGCCTGTATCTAGAGCCGGGGAGCCAAAGCTACTGAAGCCTACACATGCCTAGAGCCTGTGCTCCACAGCAAGAGAAACCACCACGATGAGAAGCCCATGCACTGCAAATAGAAGGTAGCTCCCCTTGCTTCACCTGGAGAAGGGCCATGCAAAGCAACGAAGACCCAGTGCAGCCATAAACAAAATAAACAAATATTTATTTTAAAAAAAGAAATGATCTCACGGACCCATGCCTGGGTGGTTCCAGTCCACATCTCCTCTTTCAGCCTCACTGTTTCATCACTAGAAAACTAAGATCATCTTTAGATTTTCTGTATGAATTTTGTTTGTCCAGCAGCTCACCATTAGCTCTTCTTTTCATGATTTTTGAATTAAGGATTCTGGATACTATGCATTTAGCGATCTGGAGCCCCTCCATTAGCAAGTCATGTAACTGACAGGCTCCATCATCTTAAAATCACTTTTAAAATATTTTTTAACTTTATTTACTTATTTTTGGCCCTGCTGGGTCCTCATTGCTGCATCAACTTTCTCTAGTTGCAGCAAGCATGGGCTACTCTCTAGCTGTGGTGCTCAGGCCTCTCCTTGCAGTGGCTTCTCCTGCTGTGTGTGGAGCACAGGCTCTAGGGCACTTGGGCTTCAGTAGTTGCAGCTCCTAGGCTCTAGAGCACAGGCTCAATAGTTGTAGCTCAGGAGGGCTTAGTTGCTCTGGGGTGTGTGGGATCTTCCTGGATCAGGAATTGAACCCGAGTCTCCTGCATTGGCAGGTGAATTCTTTATGACTGAGCCACAGGGGAAGCCCTTAAGATCACTTTTTACTTTTAACTTCCAAACCTCTGACCACTGGACTAGCTGTAAGTTTCTCTTTCCCTCATTGGGAGGTATCTTATCTCTGTTAGTATATTCAGCTATTATGAGGTCTTTATCATGTAAAACATGCCTGCAGATTTCTGCTCTGTTTCTGTTTTCATGTACAGAGGACTCTATATTCACATGTTATGTAAGACTATGTGGAAAAATCATCTCTGCATTTCACGGTCATCTTTCTAGATGAAATTTACATTTCCATAGTCATTTTTAAGCCAGGGAAATAATCTGCCTGTGATTATGCTGCTTCCTGTACCTAGAATATTATTTTTGTCTTTACCCCTTTATACCTCCAAATATTTACACTCAAGAGTCTACTTCTAGAAAACTATTTTAAAGAAAGAAAAAAATGCAGCAAAGACAATACCAAAGGTATTGAGACAATCACACTGTCTCATAACAACAACAACAAATAATGAAAGCAAAAAAAAAAAAAAAAAGACAGAGGAAGTCATTTACATATCCAGTAATGAGATGTATTTAAAATTATAGTAAAGGCAAATACATTTTATAGACATTGCATATTATTTACAAGTTTTAAAAAAATATAAGAAAGTGCTTATGACAATTTTTAAAAAGATAAATGGGATATAAATAATTCATGTAAATCTCAACCACATAAAAACTATGCATAAAAAGAAGAAAAATGCAATCTTTAAATAAGATTATCTTTTACTAGTTTTGGTGTTTGTCAAATAATCTGCATATGCATAACTTTCAGAAGAAAAATAAGTTATTGGCAGTACTAAAAATAAATACAACCTGATCTTAAGGATTAAACTTAAAAACGTCTTTTCAGTGAAACTTCCACTGACCTTTCTCCTTTTCCTTCTTTGTATTCACAGATTACTTGGCTTATGATGAGCCCTTTTTAACTTCCATTGTGGTGATTAAAAAGCAGAGACATTACTTTGCTGACAAAGATCTGTCTAGTCAAAGCTATGGTTTTACCAGTAGTCGTGTATGGACATGAGAGTTGGACCATAAAGAAAGCTGAGCACTGAAGAATTGATGCTTCTGAACTGTGGTGTTGGAGAAGACTCTTGAGAGTCCCTTGGACTGCAAGGAGATCCAACCAGTCAATCCTAAAGGAAATTAGTCCTGAATATTCATTGGAAGGGCTGATGCTGAAGCTCCAATACTTTGGCCACCTGAGGCAAAGAACTGATTCATTGGAAAACACCCTGATACTGGGAAAGATTGAAGGCAGGAGGAAAAGGGGACGACAGAGGATGAGATGATTGGATGGCATCACTGACTCACTGGACATGAGTTTGAGCAAGTCCAAGAGTTGGTGATGGACAGGGAAGCCTGGCGTGTTGCAGTCCATGGGGTCACAAATAGTCAGAAACGACTGAGCAACTAAACTGAACTGTGGTGATTCATAGTTTTTTCAGTCTCATGAATCAGATAACCGTTCAGTTAACTGTAAAAGTTGTGCCTTATTTGCTTTTGATTTCCATAACCCTGAGGCCAGGGTCTTCTAAAAGCTTAGTACTCATTTGCAATGTGTTATATTAAATTGAAAGCATAAAAATTGCTGTTCTCTCAGTTTTTTGTTGCGACAGCTTCTATCTTCTATATGATGAGCTTCTGAGGATGTGGCAAAGCACTTTAAAAAAAAAATTAAAATAGCATCTGATCACAAGAGCCATCAGATACCAGGACCTGAATACAAGACCAGTCTCTGGGTGAAAATTGATATTGCTCCCAGAAAAGAGTGAAATTAAAGGGACAACATACCAGAACTAGAATTATAGCCCAATGACAAAACCAAAATTTAAACCTTGGGAGCCTATACTCTTAATCTCTGTCTGAGATAGGAATGTCACTTTTGATTTGATATGTCTGTGTCCACACAGTCACCATCAAGGCTTGGTTTTGATCCTTGATCCTAGCTGTGACTACCGAGCCAAAACCACTAGCTTAAAAATGTCTGCTTAGTCAAGTCAGTCATTTGTTTCCAGGGGACCCAGAATAAACCAGAGTTGTTAAGATTTTTTTTTTTTTTTAATCTGGGGTTAGTAAATTGATCTGTGGTCTTGGTTTGCCAAAAATATGACCTTAAATGTGAATTCTGTATAGTTAAATATGGACCCAACCAACTCAGATTGCAGGATTGGACCAGCCTCAGTCAGAATTTGGAAATAAGCAATTTGCCTTAAGTCTCCTCCTTTTTCCTTATTCGTCTCTGGTCTTTCTGTTAGTCTGTTTCCCTTCCTTTCTCTCTTTCTCTCTCAATGTCTGCTTATCACAATTTGCTGTATAGCAAATGAATGTTTATAACTAAGACCTAATCTCAGAAAATAACATCTTAATTATATTCCTTAATATCTTGAAGTGAATAGATAATCCACAATAATATGCTTTTAAATCCCCTTTCTTCTTTTTACTCCTAGTAGAGCTCTTTTGGCACATTTCTGCTCAAATCCTAAAAAAAAAAAAAAAGCTAAAACTCCTCCTCTTCTTTCTCCTCCTGTTTGCATATTTCTCCAGATTTTGCGTTATAGAAGCTCAAAGGACAAACCTAAAAGTGACAGGCTTTTCTTTGGGTGGACAATAAAGAGGAAAAAAACAGAGAGTAAAGCTGAAACCAGTTTTGGTGACAAGGGAGAGGGGAAACACCTGGAAATGGTTTATATTTTTCAATTTACTGACTATGCCTGCTTTCTATAAATACCTGTCAGTCTTCACATAGGAAAGAAAAACTCATTTTCACTTATTACCCTCAGTCTATATTACTCTCCTTTCCCACTTTCTTCATATCAGTCATTAGAAAACCTGAAAACAAATACAGCAACAATGTAAATATTGAGTGCTTCCTGTGTGCTAGACACTGTGATCAATAAATTTCATGCATTATTTAATCCTCAAATCAAACTTGTAAGTTAGAATATTACCACATTTTAGCAGATGAGGACATGAAATTTTATATAAGGTGGTACTTTCCCAAGGCCATTCATCTAGTACATAACAGCAGACCAAGGGTTAAACCTCTATATCTTTGACTGTAAATAGCCAAATTATGAAGTATTGCTTTATACTCTATGAATATAACAAATTAAAATATAGTATATATTGATTATCCCTTATTTCTCATACATTGTATGGGACTCGTTTCTACATGCCTACTGGAAAAGAATAACATACCAAGAAAAATATTCACATGTACTCCCAAATTATATCTTTAGTTTATTTTAGGACTAGGTCAATAAATTGTGGCTTTCAGGAATCTTAGAATATGGCTTTAACCTCAGCTTTGAGTTCAGTATCTAACATAAAAACCATGGCTAAGTTTCAAAAAAAAATTTTGGTGTAGAACACTTGGAAAATGAGGTATTTTAATTAATTTTAAAATGTGGTAGTTATTGTGGTCCATTTCTGAAGCATTGGGTTGACCAAAAGGTTCATTTGGATTTTTCTGTAATAACTTATAGAAAAACCCAAACAAACTTTTTGACCAATCCGTAGTAATAGGAACTTGAACTTGGAATATAAGACAGTATTATTACTAAAGCACAAAAGTAAAAGAGAATCAGTGAGGTAAAAGTCAGGTCAGGTACAGGGGAGAAATTAAGGTACGAATTTTATCAGAATGTGAGGAGAAACAATAGAATTTCTGTTTATGGTTTTGATAATCAGTCTTGGCTTCTCGTATGGCTCTAGAAGAAAAGATAAGGAATCTTATTGAAGTATTGTTTCTCAAATAGAAAATCATGTATTAAATTTTACAAACCTCTAAAGGTAAAGGCAGGGACCATATGTTCATTTTATTGTTAAAGAATTGGCTCATGAGAAAAATGTGTTCAAGGACACTGTGTTGTGCTGTACTTAGTTGCTCAGTCATGTCCGACTCTCTGTGACCCCATGGAGACCCAGAGGGTCCGCCAGGGTTCTCTGTCCATGGGGATTCTCCAGGCAAGAAGACTGCAGTGAGTTGCCATGCTCTCCTCCAGGGGATCTTCCCAACACAGGGATCGAACCCAGGTCTCCCGCATGTGGGCAGATTCTTTACCATCTAAGCCCCCAGTGTGGCAGACAGGATAATGGCCCTTATTATTGTGAATCATTGAATATGTCATCTTACTCAACAGAAGGGACTTGGCAGATGTGAATTAGTAGAGAACCTTGAGATGGGAAGTTAGCCAATCTAACTTAGATGGGTGTATCTAAGGTTAGATGTATCTAATTAGGTGTATCTTAGATTAGATGGGTGTATCCAATCTAATCACTTGGGTCCTTCATTGCCTAGAGTCAGAGAGAGAGATGTACCAATGACAGAAGCAGGGTCAGAGAGCTATTGATTCAACCCACCATTGTTGGCTTAGAGGATGAAGGAAGGGAGCAATGAGCCAAGAATAGCAGGCAGCCTCTAGAAGCTGCAAAGGACAAGTAAATATATTCTCCCCCTACCAACACCCCCTAGAAAGGAAACTAGCCCTGCTGGCTCCTTGATTTTAAGCCAGTGTCAGACTTCTGACCTCTGGGGTTGTTAGATGATAAATCAACATTGTTTTAAGCCAATACATTTGTGGTCATTTTTTCAACAGAAAATGAGTGCAAGTACACAAGTTAACATATGGTAGAATTACCCTCGGAGAAGGCAATGGCACCCCACTCCAGTATTCTTGCCTGGAAAATCCCATGGACAGAGGAGCCTGGTGGGCTGCAGTCCGTGGGATCGCTAAGAGTCAGACACAACTGAGCAACTTCACTTTCAGTTTTCACTTTCATGCATTGGAGAAGGAGATGGCAACCCACTCCAGTGTTCTTGCCTGGAGAATCCCAGGGACGGGGGAGCCTGGTGGGCTGCCATTTCTGGGGTCACACAGAGTCGGACACAACTGAAGTGACTTAGCAGCAGCAGCAGAATTACCCTATTTCTACTGATATTTGAGTACTGCCATCTGTCAGCACTATATTCTCACTTCACATATTACAGCCTACAAAATAACTTGCAAGAGGGATGTTCTTCCCATTTTTCAGATAAAGAAAGTAGTTAATTACACACCTATGTGCATATGATGGCTCAGCTGGTAAAGAATCTGCCTGCAATGTGGGAGACCTGGGTTTGATCCCTGGGTTGGGAAGACCCCCTCGAGAAGGGAAAGGCTATCCACTCCAATATTCTGGCCTGGAGAATTCTATGGACTGTGTAGTCCATAGGGTCACAAAGAGTTGGACATGAGTGAGGTACTTTTCCTTTCACTTTCATGTTCATATGATATTAGTCAAAGAGCTGTCTTTGCCATTGACAATGCTGTAGGTTTCTACCATCCCATACTGTTTTGCAGCTCAGGGCTTTTGCCTTCTAACAGACTGCCTTCATGATTCAGCCTATTGTTAGCAAAATGTTGAACTACATGGAATTTTTTTCCAAACATTCCTTGGTGTATGTTTAAGCAGTACATTTAAGTAGCTCGAGACCCCCTAAAGTAGGACTTCTAACCAATGTGTGCTATTCTGAGCTGAATTGTGCTGTTCCCTGTCACCAGCCCCCACCCAAATTCATCTTTAGAAGTCTTAACCAGAGTACCTCAGATTGTGGCTATATTTGGAAGTGGGGCCTTAAAAGAGGAAATTACGATAAAATGAGGGCATGAAAATGAGCTCTCATCCACTGTGACCAGTGTCCTTATAAGAAGAGGAGACAGGGGCACAGACAACACAGATAGAAACATGATCATGTGAGGACACAGCACAGGAAAGAGACTACCTCAAGGCAAGGAGAGAGGCCTCAGAAGAACATGAACACACCTTGATCTTGAACTTCTAACCTCCAGAACTGTGACAAACAATTTTTGTTGTTTGCCACTCAGCCTATGGTGCTTTGTTGTGGCAGCTGTAACAAACAAATACACATGCCCTTCCAAGAATAAGGTCTTGTTCCTGTTTCCCAGAGATAGATTTAATTGGTCTGAGTGCTCTTCACTTCACTTCAGTTCAGTCGCTCAGTCATGTCTGACTCTTTGTGACCTCATGGGCTGCGGCACGCCCCATGGACTGTAGCACACCAGGCTTCCCTGTCCATCACCAACTCATGTCCATCGAGTTGGTGATGCCATCCAACCATCTCATTCTCTGTTGCCCCCTTCTCCCCCTACCTTCAATCTTTCCCAGCATCAGGGTCTTTTCTAATGAGTCGGCTCTTGGCATCAGGTGGCCAAAGTACTGCAGCTTCAGCTTCAGCATCAGTCTTCCAATGAATATTTAGGGTTGGTTTTCTTTAGGACTGATTGGTTTGATATCCAGCCAAATGAAAAGGTAAAGAGTGCTGCTTATGTACCAGGCTTTTGTTTATTTCAATTTAGATCAATTTTCTGGTGATTTTTTTTTTTTAATTTTAAGATTTACTCTTACAGCATCTTTTAAAAAATATTTATTTATTTATCTTGTTTGTTTATTTGGCTGCACAGGCTCTTAGTTGTAGCATAAAGGATCTTTTGTTGCAGCATGCTGGATTTTAGTTGCACTGTTGCCACATGTGGGATCTAGTTCCCCAACTAGCAATTGAACCTGGGCCCCCTGCATTGGGAGTGTGGAGTCTTAGTCACTGGACCACCAGGGAAGTCTCAGATCAATTCTGGTCCTTTTAGATAAATACAATCTTTAATAGATGGAGAAGAATAATATCCAATAATTCAGATGTATTTACAAAATGTTTCTTTCAATATTGTTGTTCAGTCGTGAAGTCGTGTCTGACTCTCTCTGACCCCATGAACTAACTGCAGCACTTCAGGCTTCCCTGTCCTTCACAACCTCCCGGAGTTTGCTCAAATTCATGCCCATTGAGTCAATGATGCCATCCAAACCTCTGTTGCCCCCTTTTCCTCCTGCCCTCAATCTTTCCCAGCATCCTGGTCTTTTCCAATGAGTCAGCCCTTCGCATCAGGTGGGCAAAGTATTGGAGCTTCAGCTTCAGCATCAGTCCTTCCAACGATTTTCTTTAGGAAATTGAATGCCTGAATACTATATAGGGCAATATTAGCTTTTGAAACAGTAGGAAATTAGCTTTACCTAGTTTTTGTACAAGTATTTTTACTGAGAATTTTTCTGTATCTAAGCTATGGAAGGTACTTACCTAAAGGAAAATTTGCTATTATAGCTTAAATGTTGAGAGAACAGTTTAAGTTCTGACTCTGCTCCCCTCTGGGGGTAGCTTTAGTCTACCTCACTTTCCTGCCTCTACATTTCCTACAGTCTTATACCCTCACCTTTTCTTGAGAGTACAGACAAAAGGGATGTTAGTGATAGAAATGACCGTGCTAAAACCACTGAACACAATTTCGAAATATCCTAGCTTGAGCTTCACAATAAGAAAAACCTGCTGCCTTTAATAAGGACACTTTTTTAGTTCCTCTTCTTACCTGAAATGTTGCAAATAGCAACCTTTTTTCTCAGTATCTCCTGAAGGCTTTAAGAAAAATCATTATTTTAGTAGCTATTTATGACAACTGCATGTATGAAAAGTGCTGCTTACTACTCTGGTCTCGGTACATTGAAAGAGAAAAACTAGTATTATAGTTCTAGAAAGAGAGGGTAAGGAACTAGAGGCTGCCACTCAGCTGATGCCAAGTTCTTTACATGGTCAAGGTCAGCTACCTTCATCCTGGAATGCAAAGACTGAAATAGTTCCAAGCTCCTTTCTGTTTTAGTATCTTCCTGAGAGGAGAAGGGTTTTTAGTAAATTCTCAGCATGTACTCACTTGCTCTCCAATTGAATCTGCAGCTTTAAGAAAAGCAATTCTAAATGTGGTAGCTATTTGAATTTTTCAAATTGGTGTTATTTAATGCCAGTTCATATCAATCCAATTTCTTCTAATGTTCTCAGAGCATTAATTACTTCAATATCCTCCTCCAGCTCTGTTTCTATGCCCAGAATTTCCAGGGAGCAGCTTTATTCCATGCAGAGGAAAATGGCCCCTAAGTCTGAGTAACTGATTCAGACATAAAAAGGCAGTTCTTTATTATGCCATTTGTTTCCTCAGGCTTCGTATTGGGCAGCAGTTTGTTCAAGCACTTGGCATGAGTGATGATAAAACATTAGTGTTTGGCATATAAATGCCAAGCACAGGTATTTTTTGCATCATTCGAAGGCCCAAATAGCAGGCAAATTTTAGTTGCCTCCTCTAAAATGCCTTTAAATTTTTCAAGTCATACATTCTGTCACATAATCTTATATCCTATTTATTGTGAATCTACATTTATATAATGGTCTCATGCTTCTTCACTGAACTTTATGTCTCTATATACTCTTGAACCTAAGACAGAACTAAGAAGAAAGTTGGTGCCAACTATTTCTTTTATTTAAAACCAGAAAAGAGCTTGTCAAAATATAACTTTTATGACAAACATGTTTATTGATATTGTGAAAGAGTACCTATGACTTAAATAGATAATGAACATAAGTAGATAATAATAAGCATAATAGATAATGAACAGCAGAGGGAAGACTCCTTGTACTAAAAAATTTTCTGCTCTTCCCTACATAAAGGACCTCTTTACTTATAAATATAACCCATAACACTTGCTTTCTTTTTCCTGAATAATTCAGAATTATTTGCTAGAATTTATCTGCACTGAAGACAGGAATAATTATAATCCAAAGTGTATTTAGTACGATGTCAAGTCATTTCTTCCAGATATAGAAGAAATTGGTGATAAATTTCCAGTTATCACTGATGAAAGGACTGGTGTGCCACACTGGTGCCACAGCTCAATTTTTGAGACCATTATACCATCAGTGTGTCTATGGGAGACCTTCTTGGAATCAGAGGCTAATTATTTGCTGAAGTAAATGCTTGTTGTTTGTCCCAATATTTTAGAGACTAGTAGCATTCAAGGAATCGGAAAATATTTCCAGCTTACTTTTTAAAATCACACCAAAATGTGATTTTAAATGAATATGGTTTACACCTGCTAAAAATAAGGTGACCATGTTTACCATCCAAACTGAAACACTTTGGAGCCTAAGAGAGGATTATTTATAAGTTTGCCGAAAAAATAGGCATAAACTAAGACTGTCCCAGGAAAAATGGCTTCTACGTTCACCCTACTCATAAATACACTTTTGCCACAATACCAAGGAAAGGTAATTTGTGCTGTGAAGTATATTATTCCTCTAAGAGTACCATGGTTTTCATCAAAAGTCTGCAGTCTTTTACTGTCTGCAGCATTTTCTCCTGCCTGCTGGAATCTAAATGTCAATCCAATGAATAGAACTCACAACTATGCAAAACAGAAAACTCAAAATCTGACCTGTCCAACATCAGAACTTGACCTCTTTCTAATGCTCTGTCAATCCCACCCCAAACAACAGAGTGAGAAATAGAATCAATGGTTTTGTCTAGACAGTATCAATCAATGTCATCCCTCAAAAAAATGAACAAACATGGAAACTAATAGTGAGAAAGTTATCTTGAAGTGCTCACAATTAACTCATTGCATGTATCACCATACAGAGAAGCTCAAAAATATATGGCTATTATAAATCCATAAGCCTTGCCTAGACAGAGCCCCTAAAAACTGTTCTGATTCTAGAATTTGAAACTTTAGGGAAAAAAGAATAGAGTAAAAAATTTATTCCACATAACTGAATTTAGAACAAGAACCTTGTTCTGTAATAGAAAAGAAAAAATACATTGAGTGTGAGATGCTTTTGCCTCGAGACCTCAGGGAAACAGGAAATTATTTCATTCATTTCAGATGACACTTCTGTTCAAATGAATGTGTATAGGTCTTAAGAACTAAGGTGCTCCTGGGACACAGATAAAAGAAGGCAAAGGCTACTTTCTTCTGGGTAGCCTGCCCTTCTGTGATGGGGAAGAAGAGAGATAATATCCCCATCTAAATCAAGCACTTCCAGTATCTTTGTACTAGAGAAGGCATAAAAGACTGGTCAAGGTCAATCTTTGGTTTGAGTTATACTCAATATCTGTTGTTACTATTCCAGGGTCTGGCTGATAATAGAATATTATAAAAATAACTTCTGGGGAAAATGTAACTGAATCACTAGAGCTTAGTTAATGTTCTTCACAAAAGGCTTGTGTGGCCACCTGATGCAAAGAACTGACTCCTTTGAAAAGACCTTGATGCTGGGAAAGACTGAAGGTGGGAGGAGAAGGGGACAACAGAGGATGAGGTGGTTGGATGGCATCACTGACTCAATGGACATGAGTTTGAGTAGACTCCGGGAGTTGGTAATGGACAGGGAGGCCTGGTGTGCTGCAGTCCATAGGGTCGCAAAAGTCGGACACGACTGAGCGACTGAACTGAACTGAACTAAACTGAAGTTGTGTCTGACTCTCTGCTACCCCATGGACTGTAGCCCACCAGGCTCCTCTGTCCATAGGGATTCTCCAGGCAAGAATATTGGAATGGGTTGTCATGCCCTCCTCCAGGGCATCTTCCCAACCCAGGGATCGAACCTGTGTCTCTTATGTCTCCTGCATTGGCAGGCAGGTTCTTTACCACTAGTACCACCTTGCAAGCCCCCACAAAAGGCTTACACACTTTCAATTCTGTAGTCAGAGAGTTTTCAACCTAGAAAAATCAGAATTTGCAGAGTAAGAGTATTACCGTGCTCTCCTTTGTAAGAAGAAGCTTAAATACAAATAGATTTTGTGGTTTACCTAAGATCACCCTGAGTGGGTGGCAGAGCTAAGGATGCAAAATACAAGTACCCTCTGTTTTGTTAGACTACTGGGAAGTGAAGGATATTTTAGGCATTTCAAGAACAAAGTGTTACCACAATGTTTTTGGTAAAGAGCACACAATATGTTTTAACATATCATGTTGACCGTTGATTCACAAAGTGTGCATCAGCGTCTCTGGGGAACTTGTTAGAAATGCAAAAATTTTGCCCCCCTCCCAACCAGATCCCCATGTTAGTTGCTCAGTCACGTCTACTCTTTGTGACCCCATGCACTGTAGCCCTCCAGGCTCCTCTCTGCATGGAATTCTCCAGGCATGAATACCAGAGTGGGTAGACATTCCTTTATCCTGTAATGCAGGATACCCGGGTTTGATTCTTCAGTCAGGAAGATCCCCTGGAGGAGGGCATGGCAACCAACTCCAGTAGTCTTGCCTGGAAAATTCCATGAACAGAGGAGCCTGGAGGGCTACAGTCCATGGGGTCTCAAAGAGTCAGACACAACTGAACAACTAAAACACACTTTTTTCCCCCAGACATTTCAAGTTAATGAATTTAGCCTTTTTGTATGTATGGGAAGATGCAAATTCTGGGCTCACTGAAATCATTCCTTTGACATACACCTCAGCTATCTGGGCCAATATTCTGTATTTTCCCATCCTGAGTCTCCTCAGAAACATTGGCAGGTTGCTGCAGTGGCTGAAGGCTTGATGGTAGGCATCCTGTTTCTACCTTGAATTCCCTCGGGGCTCACCATCGAGGCAGCTATACTATGATGGCTTGATAGCAGCAACATCCTTTGTTTACTGATACAGCAGGTAACATTTTTTCATTGATAGAAATAATGTGCAAGTATTGTATATGCCTTCTATTTCCAAAGTATACTGCTTTTAACGTAAATAAATTTGACCATCAGAGCAAAAAAGAATCACTACCACAATTCTATCTGAAACTTAATTTGGGAAGGTTTCTTCTAGCAATATGTAGAATACTTCTGGTCATTGCTAGCAGATATGATTGAATTTATTTCAAGAAATCCCATATGTGAGCAGTAGCAACATCAGTATCAGACACTCATCAGTATGCCATAATTTTCCAAGAAAAGAAACTTCAGTTTTCATTGTGGGCAGTCAATTAACTTTTATGAGTTCTTGTGACACCAATATAACCTCTGATTCCACCCCCAAGAGCTCATGTAACAACACTGAGTATAATCAATCTGAAAAAAATTAACTTTGATAACCAAGGAAACATAAAAACCAGTGTTTTTAAATAGGAAATTGAATACATGAATTTATAATTTTACTTAGCAATTCAAAATGAAAGGTCAAACCATATCCCTGGGCCAGGAAGTAGGAATGACTGTTGTTAAAGTGTAATTTAATAAGTGAATAAATGGCCAGATGATCTTGCAGTCATGGTAACTGATTTCTCTGTGACTATACTGAAAACAGATTTGCCAGAGAAAGTAAAAGCTCTCATTCTATTTACGCAGTCTAGATTTCACATAAGACAAAACATTAGGAGATAAACAGGCATTTGCCGCTAACATTTACAATATATGCTGTTGAAAAAATGATACTTAGGATGTCTGAAGCAATGATGCACACTTGATTAACCATTGTTCTCTCTGATTATTTTTTCCAAAGCAGTAAATAGGCATATATCAAACTAAAAAAGCATAAAATTTTCAAACATGAATCCCAAGCTAGATTTCTGAATCTGCTGATACTAGAAGCAAATCTGTGGGACAGTGAGCTTACCTATAAAACAAAGGCTTTTGATTAGATTTTAGAAAAGACAATGATGAAAGGTATTCATAGATTTGAACATTCGAATAGGCCACATAGAGAAAGAATCACACTTCTCACATTATAATGTCATATAAACAATTACTACATTAGGTTTAGTTCAGTTCAGTTCAGTTGCTCAGTTGTGTCCGACTCTTTGTGATGCCATGAATCACAGCATGCCAGGCCTCCCTGTCCATTACCAACTCCCGGAGTTTACTCAAACTCATGTCCATCGAGTCGGTGATGCCATCCAGCCATCTCATCCTCTGTCGTCCCCTTCTCCTCCTGCCCTCAATCCCTCCCAGCATCAGGGTCTTTTCCAATGAGTCAACTCTTTCCAGTATGCATATACAATTTATATGTGAAGTGAAAGTGATCCAGTCATGTCCGACTCTTTGCAACCCCATAGACAGTAGCCTGCCAGTCTTCTCTGTCCATCGAAGTCTCCAGGCCAGAATAGCTATTCTCTTCTCCAGGGAATCTTCCCAACCCAGGGATCAAACACAGGTCTCCCACATTGCACACAGATTCTTTACCCTCTGAACCACCTATATACACCCTTAAATTAAATATCTATAAATTAAATACCTATGTATATACACATATATATATATATGTATATGGTAATACATAATTTTCCTTGAAACCCCATGAACAGCATGAAAAGGCAAAAAGATAGGATATTGAAAGATGGACTCCCCGGGTGTTAGGTGCCCAGTATGCTACTGGAGATCAGTGGAGAACTAACTTCAGAAAGAATGAAAAGATGGAGCCAAAGCAAAAACAACACCCAGCTGTGGATGTGCCTGGTGATAGAAGCAAAGTCCGATGCTGTAGAGAGAAATATTGCATAGGAACCTGGAATGTTATGTCCATGATTCAGGGCAAACTGGGAGTGGTCAAACAGGAGATGGCAAGAGTGAACGTCGACATTTTAGACTGGAACGGGTGAATTTAACTCAGATGACCATTATATCTACTACTGTGGGCAAGAATCCCTTAGAAGAAATGGTGTAGCCATCAGAGTCAACAAAAGACTCCAAAATGCAGTACTTGGATGCAGTCTCAAAAACGACAGAATGACCTCTGTTCATTTCCAAGGCAAACCGTTCAATATCACAGTAATCCAAGTCTATGCCATGATCAGTAATGCTGAAGTTGAATGAGTCTATGAAGACCTACAAGACCTTCTAACACCCAAAAAAGATGTCCTTTTCATTATAGGGAACTGGAATGCGAAATTAGGAAGTCAAGAAACACTTGGAGTAACAGGCAAATTTGGCCTTGGAGTACAGAAAGAAACAGGGCAAAGGCTAATAGAGTTTTGCCGAGAGAATGCACTGGTCATAGCAAACACCCTCTTCCAACAACACGAGAGAACACTCTACACATGGACATCACCAGATGGTCAATACCGAAATCAGATTGATTATATTCTTTGCAGCCAAAGATGGAGAAGCTCTATACAGTCAGCAAAAACAAGACTGGGAGCTGACTGTGGCTCAGATCATGAACTCTTTATTGCCAAATTCAGACTGAAATTGAAGAAAGTAGAGAAAACCACTAGACCATTCAGGTATGACCTAAATCAAATCCCTTACGATTATACAGTGGAAGCAACAAATACATTCAAGGGATTAGATCTGACAGACAGAGTGCCTGAAGAACTATGGAATGAGGTTCATGACATTGTACAGGAGACAGGGATCAAGACTAACCCCAAGGAAAAGAAATGCAAAAAGGCAAAATGGTTGTCTGAGGAGGCCTTACAAATAGCTGAGAAAAGAAGTAAAAGGCAAAGGAGAAAATGAAAGATATACCCATTTGAATGCAGAGTTCCAAAGAATAGCAAGGAGAGATAAGATAGCCTTCCTTGGCAATCAATGCAAAGAAATAGAGGAAAACAATAGCATGGGAAAGACTAGAGATCTCTTCAAGAAAATTAGAGATACCAAGGGAATATTTCTTGCAAAGATGGACACAATAAAGGACAGAAACCATATGGACCGAACAGAGGCAGAAGATATTAAGAAGAGGTGGCAAGAATACACAGAAGAATTATACAAAAAAGATCTTCATGACCCAGATAATCACAATGGTATGACCACTCACCTAGAGCTAGACATCCTGGAATGTGAAGTCAAGTGGGCCTTAGGAAGTATCACTACAAACAAAGCTAGTGGAGGTGATGGAATTTCAGTTGAGCTATTTCAAATCCTAAAAGATGATGCTGTCAAAGTGCTGCACTCAATATGCCAGCAAATTTGAAAGACTCAGCAGTAGCCACAGGACTGGAAAAGGTCAGTTTTCACTCCAATCTCAAAGAAAGGCAATGCCAAAGAATGTTCAAACTATTGCCCTCATCTCACATGCAAGCAAAGTAATGCTCAAAATTCTCCAAGCCAGGCTTCAAGAGTATGTGAACCGTGAACTTCCAGATGTTCAAGCTGGATTTAGAAAAGGTAGACGAACCGGAGATCAAATTGCCAACAACTATTGGATCATCAAAAAAGCAAGAGAATTCCAGAAAAACATCTACTTTTTTATTAACTGTGCCAAAGCTTTTGACTGTTTGGATCACAACATAGTGTGGAAAGTTCTTCAAGAGATAGGAATACCGGACCACCTGACCTGCCTCCTGAGAAACCTGTATGCAGGTCAGGAAGCAACAGGTAGAACTGCATATGGAACAACAGACTGGTTCCAAATTGGGAAAGAAGTACGTCAAGAATGTATATTGTCACTCTGTTTATTTAACTTATATGCAGAGGACATTATGCAAAATGCCAGGCTGGATGAAGCAGAAGCTGGAAACAAGATTGCTGGGAGAAATATCAATAACCTCAGATATGCAGATGACACCACCCTTATGGCAGAAAATGAAGAAGAACTAAAGAGCCTCTTGATGAAAGTGAAAGAGGAGAGTGAAAAAGTTGGCTTAAAATTCAGCATTCTGAAAACTAAGATCATGGCATCCAGTCCCACCACTTCATGGCAAATAGGTGGGGAAACAATGGAAACAGTGAAAGACTTTACTTTTGGGGGCTCCAAAATCACTGCAGATGGTGACTACGGCCATGAAATTAAGAGACGCATGCTCCTTGGAAGAAAAGCTATGATCAGTCTAGACAGTATATTAAAAAGCAGAGACATTACTTTGCCTACAAAGGTCCGTCTAGTCAAAGCTATGGTTTTTCCAGTAGTCATGTATGGATGTGAGAGTTGGACTATCAAGAAAGCTGAGTGCTGAAGAACTGATGCTTTTGAGCTGTGGTGTTGGAGAAGATTCTTGTGAGTCCCTTGGACTGCAAGGAGATCAAACCCATCAATCCTAAAGGAAATCAGTCCTGAATATTGGAAGGACTGATGCCGAAGCTGAAACTCCAAAACTTTGGCCACCTAATGCGAATACTGACTCATTGAAGAAGACCCTGATGCTGGGAAAGATTGAAGGCTGGAGGAGAAGGGGATGACAGAGAATGAGATGGTTAGATGGCATCACCGACTCAATGGACATGAGTTTGAGTAAGCTCTGGGAGTTGGTGATGGACACGGAGGGTTGGCAAAGAGTTGGACACGACTGAACAACTGAACTGAACTGAATTGAATATACATATATCGGTTCAGTTCATTTCAGTCACTCAGTTGTGTCCGACTCATGTATTCTTACTTGTAAAGGAGAGAACTGATAAATGCCACTTGTTGTTTAGTTGCTAAGTTGTGTCCGACTCTTTGCGACCCTATGGACTGTAGCCCACCAAGCTCCTCTGTCCATGGAATTTTCCATGCAAGAATACAGGACTGATTTGCCATTTCCTCCTCTAGGGCATCTTCCCAACCCAGGGATCAAAAGCCCATCTCCTGTATTAGCAGGTTGATTTTTTTACCACTGAGCCACTGGGAAAGCCATAACTATACATAGAATTCTGAGGCTATGGCGTTAGTAGAAGGATAATAAATACTACAATTTAGAACAAATTCAGGGTTTATTAGGATTTGTGATAAGGATTTATGATAAAATTCATGCTATGCATTCAAAGACCCCATCCCTTCCTCTTTTAAGTAAGTTCTCATGGAATGCTTTGTAGAATAAAGATTTTCTGACTGAAAAATGAAATATTTCCTTCAGTGGTTGTAGAAATAAGAGGTCAAAAAAGATGAAAAAAAAATTTTTTTTTAATTTTATTTTATTTTTAAACTTTACATAATTGTATTAGTTTTGCCAATTATCAAAATGATAATTGTGTGGGGAGGGAGGAGGGAGGAGGGTTCAGGATGGGGAACACATGTATACCTGTGGCGGGTTCATTTTGATATTTGGAAAAAAATTTTAAATATTGAAAAATATGTATATTCACAGGAATATTCCAGTCAAGAAGAAGAAATTTGTGATGCAAAAGAGAATGAAACTGTAAGACAACTAAGAATAAACAGATTTCATAAGGAGGTACATTGTACATCATGTTTAGTTTACAGAAAATGAACCTGAATTTTTAAAAGTTCTGTAACTTTCCCATAGAAATTTAACTTAGAGTCAGGAATAATTCTAGAACCCTCACCACACAATCTTTGTTTGAATGTGCTTTTAGTTATACTGAGCAACAGTTTTTTGTTTTGCTTTGTTAACTTTCTGAGTTCCTGAGATACTAGTGTGATATGATCTGACTTCTGAGGCAGGAAAACAAACCACTATATCCTAAGGCATTCATTTCTCCACTAGGGCCTGGTATAGCTACAAAACTCAACTGATAAGGTTCCTAAAGGTAGAATTCCTTTGAGAAGGAACTTTCCTCTGGTCTACTTCAACCTGAAAAGGGTAATCAACTTTGAAACTACAAAGATAATGTTCCTTTAAACAAGTTTACTCCATAAGTAAATATATCAGATTTCTTAGTCAAAATTTTTCTCCCCAAAGAATAAAGTATGATAATTCCACAAAACAAAACCAATTAGACACATTAAAAAAATAATATTTTCATGCTCCAAAAAACCTTGGGAGAAGACACATGGGCCTTTGGAACATGAGGAAAAAGAAGAATCATTTTAAGAAATGGAGCCAAAGCAAGTGACCTGACTATAACAATTGTGTTAAAATTATTTATAAAATAAAAATTATGGAATCAGGTAAATTTGAGACACATTGTCTGTTTTCACAGAACTTAGCCAGAAGCTAAACAAGCCATCCAGTAGTTAGGCCACAGCCACTGTATGCACAGCAAAGGAAACCACAAATAAAGCAAAAAACAACAACAACAACAACAACAGCCTAGATCTGGGAGAAAATATTTGCAAGTAATGAGACTAACAAGGGCTTAATTTCCAAAGCATACAGGCAGCTCATATAACTCAACAACAAATAAACAATCCAATCAAAAAATGGACAGAAGACCTAAGTAGACATTTCCTGAAGGAAGACATCCAGATGACCAACAAGCAATGAAAAGATGCTCATCATTGGTAATTATTAGAGAAATGCAGATCAAAACTACAGTGAGGTACCACCTCACACAGATCAGAATGGCCATCATTAAAAATTCTATAAATAATAAATGCTGTAGAGGGTGTGGAGAAAAGGGAACTCCCTTGTAAATTGGTACAGCCATTATGGAAAAGGGTATAGAGGTTCCTCAAAAAACTGAGTTGCCATATGATCCAGCATGCCCACTCTGGAGCATATACCCAGATAAAACTACAATTCCAAAAGATACCTGCACCCCTATGTACATAACAGTACTATTTACAATATCCAAGACAAAGAAACAACCTAAATGTCCATCAACAGATAACTTGATGTGGTGTGTGCATATACATATACAATGCAATATTGCTGTTGTTTAGTCACTAAGTTTTATCCAACTCTTTTGTGACCCCATGGACCAAGCTCCTCTGTTTATGGGATTTTCCAAGCAATAATACTGGAATTATTTGCCATTTCCTTCTCCAGGAGATCGTCCCGACCCAGGGATTGAATTCTAGTCTGCTGCATTGCAGGCATGCAATAAGGATATGTAAAAATCCTTAACAATTTTAGCATATTAATTTTGCAAGTGGTGTTTATTTTAGGAATGTAAAGTTGGCCTCACATTTGAAAATCAGTATGTCAGCACAATAACAGGTTAAAGGGAAAAGTCACACGGTCATCTCGTCAGATACAGAAAGGACCTGACAAAATTATTCACCAGGCTTACTAAAAATTCACAGCAAATTAGGAATAACACAGAATTTCCTCAGTCTGATTAACTGCACATATTAAAAAACCTACATCTTACTTAATGGTGCAACACTGAACACTTTTCATATTAACATTAGGAATAAAGAGGATATCTACTTTCATCATTTCTATTCAACACCTTACACAGTCTTATATAGTGCAACTGTATCAGTTCAGTTCAGTTCACTTCAGTCGCACAGTCGTGTCTGACTCTTTGCGACCCCATGAATCGCAGCATGCCAGGCCTCGCTGTCCGTCACCAACTCCCAGAGTTCACTCAGACTCACATCCATCGAGTCAGTGATGCCATCCAGCCATCTCATCCTCTGTCGTTCCCTTCTCCTCCTGCCCCCAATCCCTCCCAGCATCAGAGTCTTTTCCAATGAGTCAACTCTTTGCATGAGGTGGCCAAAGTACTGGAGTTTCAGCTTCAGCATCATTCCCTCCAAAGAAATCCCAGGGCTGATCTCCTTCAGAATGGACTGGTTGGATCTCCTTGCAATCCAAGGGACTCTCAAGAGTCTTCTCCAACACCACAGTTCAAAAGCATCAATTCTTCAGTGCTCAGCTTTCTTCACAGTCCAACTCTCACATCCATACACGACCACAGGAAAAACCGTAGCCTTGACTAGACGAACCTTTGTTGGCAAAGTAATGTCTCTGCTTTTGAATGGGCTATCTAGGTTGGTCATAACTTTCCTTCCAAGGAGTAAGCATCTTTTAATTTCATGGCTGCAGTCACCATCTGCAGTGATTTTGGAGTCCAAAAA
The DNA here is from genome assembly GCF_029378745.1 of Bos indicus. Classification (NCBI taxonomy): domain Eukaryota; kingdom Metazoa; phylum Chordata; class Mammalia; order Artiodactyla; family Bovidae; genus Bos; species Bos indicus. The sequence goes on from NC_091764.1 coordinate 94,814,511, forward strand.
AATAAAGTCTGACACTGTTTCTACTGTTTCCCCATCTATTATCCATGAAGTGATGGGACCAGATGCCATGATCTTCGTTTTCTGAATGTTGAGCTTTAAGCCAACTTTTTCACTCTCCACTTTCACTTTCATCAAGAGACTTTTTAGTTCCTCTTCACTTTCTGCCAGAAGGGTGGTGTCATCTGCATATCTGAGGTTATTGATATTTCTCCCGGCAATCTTGATTCCAGCTTGTGTTTCTTCCAGTCCAGCCTTTCTCATGATGTACTCTTCGTATAAGTTAAATAAACAGGGTGACAAGTACAACCTTGACACACTCTTTTTCCTATTTGGAACCAGTCTGTTGTTCCATGTCCAGTTCTAACTGTTGCTTCCTGACCTGCATACAGATTTCTCAAGAGGCAGGTCAGGTGGTCTGGTATTCCCATCTCTTTCAGAATTTCCCACAGTTTACTGTGATCCACACAGTCAAAGGCTTTGGCATAGTCAATAAAGCAGAAATAGATGTTTTTCTGGAACTCTCTTGCTTTTTCCATGATCCAGCGGATGTTGGCAGTTTGATCTCTGGTTCCTCTTCCTTTTCTAAAACCAGCTTGAACATTAGGAAGTTCACGGTTTACATATTGCTGAAGCCTGGCTTGGAGAATTTTGAGCATTACTTTACTAGTTTGTGAGATTAGTGCAATTGTGCGGTAGTTAAAGCATTCTTTGGCATTGTCTTTCTTTGGGATTGGAATGAAAACTGACCTTTTCCAGTCCTGTGGCCACTGCTGAGTTTTCCAAATTTGCTGGCATATTGACTGCAACACTTTCACAGCATCATTTTTCAGGATTTGAAATAGCTCAACTGGAATTCTATCACCTCCACTAGCTTTGTTTGTAGTGATGCTTTCTAAGGCCCACTTGACTTCACATTCTAGGATGTCTGGCTCTAGGTCAGTGATCACACCATGGTGATTATCTGGGTCGTGAAGATCTTTTTTGTACAGTTCTTCTCTGTATTCTTGCCATCTCTTCTTAATATCTTCTGCTTCTGTTAGGTCCATACCATTTCTGTCCTTTATTGAGCCCATCTTTGCATGAAATATTCCCTTGGTATCTCTAATTTTCTTGAAGAGATCTCTAGTCTTTCCCATTCTGTTGTTTTCCTCTATTTCTTCGCATTGATTGCTGAGGAAGGCTTTCTTATCTTTTCTTGCTATTCTTTGGAAGTCTGCATTCAGATGCTTATATCTTTCCTTTCCTCCTTTGCTTTTTGCTTCTCTTCTTTTCACAGCTATTTGTAAGGCCTCCTCAGACAGCCATTTTGCTTTTTTGCATTTCTTTTCCATGGGGATGGTCTTGATCCCTGTCTCCTGTACAATGTCATGAACCTCATTCCATAGTTCATCAGGCACTCTATCTATCAGATCTAGGCCCTTAAATCTATTTCTAACTCCCACTGTATAATCATAAGGGATTTGATTTAGGTCATACCTGAATGGTCTAATGGTTTTCTGTACTTTCTTCAATTTCAGTCTGAATTTGGCAATAAGGAGTTCATGATCTGAGCCACAGTCAGCTCCCAGTCTTGTTTCTGCTGACTGTATAGAGCTTCTCCATCTTTGGCTGCAAAGAATATAATCAGTCTGATTTCGGTGTTGACCATCTGGTGATGTCCATGTGTAGAGTGTTCTCTTGTGTTGTTGGAAGAGGGTGTTTGCTATGACCAGTGCATTTTCTTGGCAAAACTCTGTCTTTGCCCTGCTTCATTCCGTATTCCAAGGCCAAATTTGCCTGTTACTCCAGGTGTTTCTTGACTTCCTACTTTTGCATTCCAGTCCCCTATAATGAAAAGGACATTTTGTGTGTGTGTGTTAGTTCTAAAAGGTCTTATAGGTCTTCATAGAATCGTTCAACTTCAGCTTCTTCAGCGTTACTGGTTGGGGCATAGACTTGGATTACTGTGATATTCAATGGTTTGCCTTGGAAATGAACAGAGATCATTCTGTCGTTTTTGAGATTGCATCCAAGTACTGCATTTTAGATTCTTTTGTTGACCATGATGTCTACTCCATTTCTTCTGAGGGATTCCTGCCCGCAGTAGTAGATATAATGGTCATCTGAGTTAAATTCACCCATTCCAGTCCATTTCAGTTCGCTGATTCCTAGAATGTCGACATTCACTCTTGTCATCTCTTGTTTGGCCACTTCCAATTTGTCTTGATTCATGGACCTGACATTCCAGGTTCCTATGCAATATTGGTCTTTACAGCATCGGACCTTGCTTCTATCACCAGTCGCATCCACAGCTGGGTATTGTTTTTGCTTTGGCTCCATCCCTTCATTCTTTCTGGAGATATTTCTCCTCTGATATCCAGTAGCATATTGGACATCTACTGACCTGGGGAGTTCCTCTTTCAGTATCCTATCATTTTGCCTTTTCATACTGTTCATGGGGTTCTCAAGGCAAGACTACTGAAGTGGTTTGCCATTCCCTTCTCCAGTGGACCACATTCTGTCAGTGCAACTATATAAGACAAGAAAAATATAAAGTGCATTAAAAAGTAAAATTGTCTCTATTTTCAGATGTGATTTTTTATGTTAAAGTACCTGAGGTAATCTATGAAACAACTACCAGGTGAATTTAGCAAGTTCTCTACACAAGGCAATATGCACAAACAATTTGTTTCTACATATGTGCACCGTGTGTGCATGTGTGTATGTGTATGTGTGTGTTAGTCACTCAATCATGTCTGACTGTTTGCAACCCTATGGACTATAGCCCAGCAAGTTCCTCTGTCCATGGAACTGTCCAGGTGGGAATACTGGAGTGGGTTGCCATGCACTCCTCCAGGGGACTCTTCCAGACCCAGGGACTGAACCCGGGTCTCCTGCATTGGTAAGTGGATTCTTTATTTTCTGAGCCACCAGGGAAACTCTATATTTGCATTATACAGGTAAAAAATAAAATTCAAAACTTCTACTTACAATAACATCTAAACAAAATATTTAGGAATAAATTTAACAAAATATCTGAAAGCTTATACACTGAAAACTACAAAGCAGTGCCTTAAGAAATTAAGGACCTAGGTAATTGAAGGGAATATTAAATTCATGGATTGAAACACTCATTACTGTTAAGCTACTAATTCTCTCCAAAATAGATTGGAATATACTCTAATTACAATCCCAGAAGGATTTTTATCAAAATTATCAATCTATTTTTAAAATTCAAATGGAAATGCAAAGAGACTATATTAGTCAAAGAGATTTTGACAAAATGATTGGAAGGCACATTAAGGTAGAGTAATTAAGATATTGTACTGGCATAAGGATCAAACAGAAGAGATAGTACAGACCTAAACCTATTTACACAATCGACTTGAAAGAAGACAAAAGTGTTCAATAAGATAATAAACATCTTTTCAATGAAAATTGCTGAAACAACTGGCTATCCACATGGAAAAAGCTAACCTCAACACTTACCTTACACCATACTGAAAATTTAACACAAAATGGACATAATATAAATGTTAAAGTTATAGACCAAAATGTAAATTTAAGTCCATAAAACATCTGGAAGAAAACATATCTTTGCAGTCTGGGGTAAGGCAAACCTTTCTTAGAGTGCAGAAAGCAACAGCAAGAAAAGAAAAAGTGTTACAATTCTGTCAGTCAAGACTGCATTAGAAAATGAACAGATAAGCCACCAATGCAGAGAATACATTCATAATATATCTAGCAAAAGATCTGAATACAGAATACAGAAAGAATGCCAACAACTCAATGACAAAAGACAATCTTATTTAAAAATGAAGGAAAAGTTTTGACACCTCACTAAGATTCACAAATGGCATATAAGCATGTCAAAAAAGCTCTACAAGTTAACCAAGAGAATGCAAACTGGAACACAACTCACCACAATGGTTACAATTTAAAATACAGACAATACTAAATGTCAACAAGGATGTGAAACACCCGAAATATTCATACCGTTTTGGTGGGAATATGAAATAGTACAACCACTTTGGGAAAATTTTGGCAGTTTCTTATATGTCCTGTCATCTAGCATGTAAACCCAGCAATTTCCGAAAAAAATACATGAAAATTTATATCCGTAAAGAAACTGGTACACAAATGTTTATAGCAGTTTGATTCATTGGCAAGAAAACAGATGAAGAAACTGTGGTACATTCATGTGATGGACTATTGCCTAGCAATTAAAAAGAATGAAGTTCTTGTGCATGCAAAATGTGGGTAAATCTTAAATTTATGCTGAGTGAAAGAAGCAAAATACAAAAGAGTATTTACTATAAGATTCCATTTTTCAGAAGGTTTAGATCAGGCAATACTGAGCTATGGTGGTTAAAAAAAGTCACAACAGTGATTACCTGGCCTGGGAGTTACAGAAAATGTCCCCAGGAAATGTTGCAGAAACAGAAATATTCAATATCTTGCCTGATGTGTTGGCTTTACAGGTGAATGTGTTTCTCAAAACTCAAATTGTGCACTTAGTATCTGAACATTTCACTCTAAATTTTACCTTAAACAAAAATTACAAAAACTAAAGCCATAAACTATAGAAAGAAACTTGCCCTGTGATCTAAAAAAGCTGAACATGAGTTCAGACTCTACCTAGTGACCTTAGAAAATCATTTTCACTATGCATACTTCAGATACTTACTTTAAAAAATAAGTCATTAATATCTGCGTCGAGGATGAGATGGCTGGATGGCATTCACCGATGCAATGGACATGATGAACTTGGGCAAACTTTGAGAGATGGTGAGGGACAGAGAGGCCTGGGATGCTGCAGTCCATGGGGCCACAAGAGTCGGACATGACTGGGCGACTGAACAACAACAACAACATTAAAATCTACATTTCCTTCAGTCATTGTTTAAGGACCTTTAAAATCTAAGAGTTCACTAAGCAATTCTACTATTTCATAGCCTTATTATAAAGTTCAGATGAGAATATGAAAATGATTTATGTGATGAGACAGTGTACAAATACTGTGATTCACTACAAAGTAAAGTAAGGGAAACTACCTCCTGGGGGAAAAGAAAGATACACTCTGGACTTGAAATACTGTGCAGCAATGAGTAATTTCTGCTTTTTTTATAACATGAAAGAACATGAGAGATCTTAGATGAGAGGGAATATTTTAAAAGGTAAACTACAAATAGCCCTTCTAGTTTATGATCACAGAAAGTACTCTTATTTGTGTAATTAAAGCTGGTTGCCAAGGGAAATAGCAAACGTACAAACCTTTAATACCAAAAGTCTAAAGATCAAGAATTTAAATCTGTGAAGTAGAAGTTTTGACACACAGTGTCAAAAGGACAGACTCCAAATAAGGAAATGGAGGTAAAATCAAAATTTGAATAGATCAGCCCTATCTTTATCCATTAAAATTTTTTCTCATATGACTACAAATGGTGCCTGCAGCCGTGAAATTAAAAGAGACTTGCTCCTTGGAAGGAAAGAAAGTGTGGCACTCAATATGCCAGGAAATTTGAAAAACTCAGTGGTGGCCACAGTCAATCCTAAAGGAAATCAACCCAGAATATTCATTAGAAGGACTGCAGAAGTTCCAATACTTGGGCCACCTGCTGTGAAAAGCCAACTCATTGGCAAAAAACCCTGATGATGGGCAAAGACCCTCCTAGGAAGAAAAGGGGGGGTGGCAACAGAGGGTGAGATGGTTGGATGGCATCACTGACTCATTGGACATGAGTTTGAGCAAACTCCGGGGGATGGTGAAGGAAGCCTGGTGTGCTGCAGTCCATAGGGTCACAAAAAGTTGGATATGATTTAGCAACTGAACAGCTCAAGGGGCTTGCAGATACTTTGTGAGTTTCCTTCTATACTAGCACTTATTCGGCAACAAGAGAGAGAAATAAGCAGCAACGCTTTTGAAGAAACAAAGGGATAATTTATGCTTAAAGAGTGGATACTCTACTCTTGTTTTCCATTAACTGAATATATTTTTCATTCAATATCACAAACATTGTGTTAGATCATTTGTCAAAGGGAAATGTCCCTGTCTTTGTTTATATTGGCATAGTCCTTGGATCTAGCTAATATTGTTCAGTTCTTAGCAGTCTTGGTGGTTTCATTTTTTAAAAGGTAACTATGTCTTGCCCAGATAACATAGGGGGACTTATATTGAACCAATCTGCCTTCTAAGAATTCTATATAAGTGAAAACAGAAACCCTTTAAGCAAGAAAATAATATGAGCAAAGATTTAATTTAGAGCCATATTTCTTTTTTTCCCCATCTTTCTTCTTACTCAACTTAAGTGTTCCTATACATTGGCTGTTTCCATGCTTCCTAGTGCTCCCTGGACAGAAAATAATCCAATTTGCTTTAGCATGCAAGTCTTTGTCATTTTCCCCAAAGATAATTAGTAAAGGAAGAGACTTTGAGAACAACATGGGGAAAAGGGATATTCTTGGGACAGAGGAAAAAGGCTGTTTGGTGCCCTTCAAATCATGCAACATGAAACTCCACTGTAAATCTAGCTCTGAACAAAAAGGGAGTTTTCTACTGCAATTCTACACTTTGCAGTTTGTGTTCAAATATTAGACATCTGAGTGCTTGGCTGACGTTTAAACATATGGCTAACATATGCCAAACTTGTATCAAGTTGTGTCCAAAAGTTCAAAAGTGGAGGACTAAAAGTCCTTATTCATGTTTTCTTATTATATTCTCCTAAAGATAAATCAGTGCCAATATGTCTGAGTGTGTGGCAGGTTTGGGGTGGGGAGGCAATGAAGGAGGATTAGAGAGCAAGTAGAAAATCCTTCTTTGTTTTTCCTTTTCCCTCTCTGGAAAATCAAGGTAGAATACTGAGAGTCTTGTAGCAGAACAAGACTTTGTATCCAGTAGAATACACATTTTAGATGATAGTTAAAGATAAAAAGTATAAAGTGAGAATGTTAATCACTTTGTGACCCTGTGGACAGCAGCCCACCAGGCTCCCCCGTCCATGGAATTCTCCAGGCAAGAATCCTGAAGTGGGTTGCCATTCCCTTCTCTAAGAGATCTTCCCGACTCAGGGATTGAACACAAGTTCCTGCATTTCAGGCATATTCTTTACCGACTGAATCACCAAGTAGGTTTTTTTAAAGCCTGTATGGTAGTAAATTTTCAGTGCTAAAAAAAGATATTCAGTGGTAAATAAAATAGGAAATGTTTTACAATAATTATATAACAGCTTGTGTTCTCTGTGCCTAGCACTTTTAAAAATGCATGTATTAATTATTTAAATCTCAGAACAATCCAAAATGGTAGATATTTATTTATTATCTCCATTTTACAGATAAAAGTACAGATGGACTGAGAAACTATATATTTTGACCAAGTTATCAGTGCTAGAAAATAGTGGAGCCAGGATTCAAACTCAGGCAATTTGTTCCCATAATTCATAATCTAAACCACAGTGTCATAGAAATGCTGAACTGAATCAAATCTCTGTTACTGTTACTTTGACGAGAGAGGAAGTATAGCCCATTCTCAGAAATCTGAGAATTATTTCAGTACTTCTTATACCCATATATCCATCCTCCTCCAGTCACTTAGTAGTAAGAAGAGCTAAAACAAACGATCATTGTGCTGTATAGCAGGTCCTTGCTGGTTATCTATTTTGTATATGGTACTGTGCATGTGTTAACCTCAGATTCCTGGTTTATCCCTTCTCTGCGTTTCCCTTTTGGTAACCATGAGTTTATTTTCTATGTCTATGAGCCTACATCTAATTCAACTTAATTTCTTACTTGTTAAACTACAAAATTTGTTGTAAACTATTTACCATAAATCATTACTATTACTAGAATATCATTGACATGGCATCAATAAAAGGTCATTATGAATATGTTATTTTTGAAAGATTAAATCCATGTTTCTTAAATTCTTTAAATAACTAAAAAATAAAAAGAGATGCCAATATGACTTTCTACAAGAGAACTTTAGTTTATCAGCAAAGGGAACGGAAGGAATCCCTATGTGGGATTGAAAATAAGTTCTCCAGCAGACTCTGCCTGCAAAGCAGGAGACCCTGATTCAATCCCTGGGTCAGGAAGATCCCCTGGAGAAGGGAATGGCCACCCACTCTAATATTCTTGCCTAGAGAAATCCATGGATAAAGGAGCTTGGCAGGCTACAGTCCAGGGGGTTGCAAAGAGTCAACTGAGCAACTAATACACACACACACAAACACACACACACAGCATCATTAATGTGACAAACACAAAAAAGTAGGTTGATGATAAACAGCAACTAGTGCAAATGTAGTCTTCAGCTTTCTGCCTTCTATCATAACTAGAAAAGAATGATCTCAGAGATCAGTACTAATTAGCAATATAAACATTCAGTGAACACGTTAAAATAAGAGATATGCTCTTAAAATACATAACAGGAGCAACTTCAACATGACTTCTGTATTAGTGAATAGAATTTCATCAAAAAGGAAAGTAAATGTATAAATGTGTCTTTTTTAAAATACTGTGCTGTGCTTAGTCACTCAGTCATGTCCAACTCTTTGCAACCTCATGTACTGTAGCCCACCAGGCTCCTTTGTCCATGGGGATTCTCCAGGCAAGAATAGTGGAATGGGTTGCCATGCCCTCCTCCAGGGGATCTTCCCAACCAACCGATCAAACCCAAGTCTTTACCATCTAAGCCACCAGGGAAAGCCCTTTTTAAAGTAATTCACAAATTTTAAAGGCTATACTCCGTTTGTAGTTATTATAAAATATTGTCTATAATTCCTTGTTATACAACATATCCTCATAGCTTATTTTATACTTGATTGTTTGTACCTCTTGTTCTCCTAACCCTACATTGCCTCTCCCCCTTTCCCTCTCTGCACTGATAACCGTTACCTTGTTCTCTATATCCATCCAAGAATCTGTCTCTTTTTTGTTATATTCACTAGTTGTTGTTTTTTTTATTCTACATACAAGTGATATCACACGGTATTCATCTTTGTGTGAGTTATTTCACTTAGCATGATGGCCTCCAAGTCCATCCATGTTGCTGCAAATGGCAAAATTCATTTTTATTATGATTGAGTAGCGTTCCATTGTATATATGGACCACAAATTCTTTATCCTTTCATCTGCTGATGGACACTTAAGTTGCTTCCATAACTTGGCAGTTGTAAATGCTGCTGCTATGAACATTAGGATGCATGTATCTTTTACAATTAATGTTTTGTTTTTTTTAGATAAGTGTGTTTTTCTCAAAAAGGATCTTACTTGAACACAAATCTTTCCTCCAGCAGATGTATCTATTGATAATTTATCATTAGTGATCATTCCTAACTTATTCCTGTGGCAATACCATAATTCAAGTCATTCAGTTCAGTTCAGTTGCTCAGTTGTGTCCAACTCTTTGTGACCCCATGAATCGCAGCACGCCAGGCCTCGCTGTCCATCGCCAACTCCCGGAGTTCCCCCCAGACTCATGTCCATTGAGTCAGTGATGCCATCCAGCCATCTCATCCTCTGTCGTTCCCTTCTCCTCCTGCCCCCAATCCCTCCCAGCATCACAGTCTTTTCCAATGAGTCAATTCTTCATATGAGGTGGCCAAAGTACTGGAGTTTCAGCTTCAGCATCATTCCCTCCAAAGAAATCCCAGGGCTGATCTCCTTCAGAATGGACTGGTTGGATCTCCTTGCAGTCCAAGGGACTCTCAAGAGTCTTCTCCAACACCACAGTTCAAAAGCATCAATTCTTCGGCGCTCAGCCTTCTTCACAGTCCAACTCTCACATCCATACATGACCACAGGAAAAACCATAGCCTTGACTAGACGGACCTTTGTTGGCAAAGTGATGTCTCTGCTTTTGAATATGCTATCTAGGTTGGACATAACTTTCCTTCCAAGGAGTAAGCATTTTTTAATTTCATGGCTGCAGATACCATCTGCAGTGATTTTGGAGCCCAGAAAAATAAAGTCTGACACTGTTTCCACTGTTTCCCCATCTATTTCCCAGTCATAACCATATAACAAAAATCTTGCCAAGTACATGAAACATTCTTTAGGGCTTTTCCATCAAGCCATTCCTTTTCTATGAAACCTTATATGATCATATGTCTTGTCTTTGAAATTTGTGACATTGAATACTTGCATACTGTCCTGTATGTTGTCCATATTTTATGTTATCTTGTTATCTAAACTTAAACTCATGTTGGTCAGATATTTTTGTCTGCTTAGTGATGTTATAAATGTACAAATTAGAGACACTCAGCATACTTGAATGGTTTCATATTTCTATAATTACCATGTAATCTTGAAAATCTGGTTCCAAATAGGAAAAGGAGTAAGTACATCAAGGCTGTATATAGTCACCCTGCTTATTTAACTTATATGCAGAGTACATCATGAGAAACACTGGGCTGGAAGAAGCACAAGCTGGAATCAAGATTGCCGGGAGAAATGTCAATAACCTCAGATATGCAGATGACACCACCCTTATGGCAGAAAGTGAAGAAGAACTAAAGAGCCTCTTGATGAAAGTGAAAGAGGAGAGTGAAAAAGTTGGCTTAAAACTCAACATTCAGAAAACTAAGATCATGGCATCCAGTCCCATCACTTCATGGAAAATAGATGGGGAAACAGTAGAAGCAGTGGCAGAATTTATTTTGGGGGGCTTCAAGATCACTGCAGAAGGTGACTGCAGCTATGAAATTAAAAGATGCTTGCTCCTTGGAGGAAAAGGTATGACCAACCTAGACAGCATATTAAAAAGCAGAGACATTACTTTGCCAACAAAGGTAAGTCTAGTCAAGGCTATGGTTTTTCCAGTAGTCATGTATGGATGTGAGAGTTGGACTATAAACAAAGCTGAGCACTGAAGAATTGATGCTTTTGAACTGTGGTGTTGGAGAAGACTCTTGAGAGTCCCTTGGACTGCAAGGAGATCCAACCTGTCCATCCTGAAGGAGATCAGTCCTGGGTGTTCATTGGAAGGACTGATGCTGAAGCTGAAACTCCAATATTTTGGCCACCAGATGCAAAGAACTGACTCATTTGAAAAGACCCTGATGCTGGGAAGGATTGAAGGCTGGAGGAGGAGAGGACAACAGAGGATGAGATGGTTGGATGGCATCACCAACTCAATGGATATGATTTTGAGTAAACTCCGAGAGTTGGTGATGGATAGGGAGGCCTGGCGTGCTACAGTCCATGGGGTTGCAAAGAGTCAGCCACAACTGAGTGACTGAACTGAACTGAATATTGAAAAGAGTGACACAAAATATGAAAATTGACTATAAATTATTAATAATAGCTAAGAACACAGGTAATGACATTGTTGCAGCAAAGCAGATGAGAAGAATAATTTTATAAATCACATTGTACATTGTACACTTGCCAAGATAAATTTGAATTATTCTGTCTCACAAAAGTCCAGACTCAAAAGGAATTCACAGCTTTCAATGTGACAAGTTTTGAACAGATACATTTGCTTTCTAAACCAGCACAACAAGCAAGTTACAGTACTTGTAACTTGTACGGCACATCAGCCCCTCATTTATTTATTTTGTAGGCAGCCACTGGAGTCATGAAACTGGCCAACAGAGGTTCTATAGAAACATTCAAAGCCTCTACCTCAAAGGGCTGGCATGCAGCCATCTTTACAGGTTTTGAGTTTCCCAAGCCACAATCCTACCCAAGGGGTAGAGTCCTAAGCATTTTGCTTATTCTGTCAGCATCAAGAATTTGTTAAATCTGCCAAGACCCACAAGTTTTAACACCTGCAGTCAAAATAGGTTTGGTTTGCATACTACCCTCAAGAAAAAATATTTGGGTAGCTTGCAACACACTAAGCCTAGGAAACTTTATTTAGACTACTAGGCTATTACAGCTGTTTCCTGAAGGGTTAAAAATGAGGAATGGGATGAGGCAAAAATGGGAACATTGATGGATTAGTAAGAAAACCTTACTCTGCAATACCTAAAACCAATATTCTAACACCTAAAGCCAATACTCCAATAATACAACTATTAACATTAGTGGTTAAACAAATGTGAAATACACAAGAAAGAAAATACATAACTGATTCTTCTCTAAGTCTTTTAAATAGTGCACTGTGCAAAAATATTTTCTCCAGTACACAATTAGGAAATAATGTATCTTACAATTGTAGGGAATAAACAAAATGATATTAATGCTTAATACAGTGCCAGACATAAAGCAAATACTCAAGAAAGTCAAAATTCATTGTAAGTCTTTTGGTGAACAAATTCTCTTAATGGGGATCTCGAATCAACCTATCTTAAAGTATCTTCTTCTCTGATGAAAAGTATGTTAGTGAAGAACTATTGTAGCAACAGTGTACTTTCACTAGATCAAATGCTACTCATCAACACCAAGATAATATTAATAGCCTGCTTTTGATTAATTATGTCATTGTTCTCAACACTTAACTTAAACTAGCATATGTAAGCCTCAGAACAAAGCAGAAAAAAAGAAATTATCCCCACTTTTCAGATGGGAAAATTGAGGTCAAAAGGCATTAAGTAGACTTCTCGGGTTACAGATATAGGCAGAGCTGAGATTTGAACTGATGCAGTCATACTCCAAAACCCATGCCCTTTTAGCTACTAAATTATACCACCTCTGGCATTTGGGGAATTAGAGATAATAATCATGGTGAAATTGCACCCTTGACTTACAACTATAATAGTAGAGCAAAGGCATTTTTATTCTATTTCACTCTCCTAAAACAGTTGCAAATAAGCTTAATTTACAGGCAAGAACACTGGAGTGGGTTGCCATTTCTTTCTCCAATGCATGAAAGTGAAAAGTTAAAGTGAAGTAGCTCAGTTGTGTCCAACTCTTAGTGACCCCATGGACTGCAGCCTACCAGGCTCTTCCGTTCATGGGATTTTCCAGGTAAGAGTACTGGACAGGGGAGCCATTGCCTTCTCCGTTAAATAAAGATACCACCACCCAAAAAATATAAACTTTAAAAACTATTTATTACATAAGTTTGCAATAAAATAATGGAGTAATTCAAACTGATGCATGTTCTGATCTTATTTTTTCACTTATGAAGTGTGGTTTCAGAAAAGTTATTCCACCTTTAGCTTTTTTAAAAAATAATTTTATTTATTTATTTATTTAATTTTGGCTACACTGGGTTCTCGTAGCTGCACAGGGCTTTTTCCTAGTTGCAGCAAGCAAGGACCACTCCTTAGTTGTGGTATGCAGGCTTCTCATTGCAGTGGCTTCTCTCGTCGCTGAGCATGGACTCTAGACACACAGGCTTCAGTAGTTGCAGTGTGTGGGCTCAATAGTTGAGGCTCCTGGGCTTTGGAGCACAGACTCAATAGTTGTGGCGCACCGGCTTACTTGACCAAAGGCATGTGGGATCTTTCTGAACCAGGGCTCAAACCAGTGTCTCTTGCACTGGCAAGAATTCTTTACCATTGAGCCATCAGGGAAGCTCCTCCATTTAGCTTTTGATTCTACAATTAGATGAAAATATAACTATTGTGGTGAGTATTAAATACCTGAAACTATACTGGTTATGGCTCTTGGGAACACATAATGTCTATAAATTATTAATGATAGCTCTTCCCCTGTTGAGGACACTAGAGTGAAGGAATGGGAGAAGAAAACAGAAGTCTTAATGAAAGGAGCATTCTTAGTACTGGGAAACCTGTTCCCTGTCTGTTTCAGGGGAAGAAGATTTGTTGTTCAGCTTCTGATTTTATTTAGGTCTCAACTCTGCATGTTTAGAAACTCTTGGATTTTTATGAAACCATTAATGCTAAGACTCGAACTCAGTCCAGTTAAAGCAAATCTGTGGGGAGTAGGACTGGACATTATAATTTTTTAAATACCTCCAGGGAATTCTAGTCCAGACTTGAGACCCACTCTGCCATGTGCTTGTCAGCTTGGCCTACCAAATAGCATATCAATGTGGTCATGGTTGGCAGCTACAGGTAGCTCATATCTCATATACTGCACATATCTCAACTTACTGCACAGTCATTCAGTGAGTTGGGAAGCCTTGTGAAGGAGGGAATGGCAAGACTCACCATCCCATAGTTAATAGAGTATAGGTACAAAGACAGTATAGTTAATGAGACTCAAGATGTCAGATTTTTTGATGGTCAGTCACATTGCTCATTTCTCTCCTAAAGCACAGTGTTCTTTGGCAAGATTGATTTTAGCACAACCGTAGGCCATTTTTTCCCTAACCCCAAACTGCAGACATCAAAAATAGGCAGGGCTAATCTGGGGTAGTCACCCAATTGCAGGCTAAAGAAGTTGGAACAAAGAGAGCAGAAATAGCTGGACCTTTCTCTTTCATCAAGGAGACTAGAAGAACAAGGGACATCAACTGCCTTTTTTGACAAGAGTGTTGCCATTTTCCTCATATTAGAGCAAAGTATCCTGGATGCTTAGATGGGAAAGAATCTGCCTGCAAAGCAGGGGGCCCAGGTTTGACTCCTGGGTCAAGGGTATCCTCTGGAAAAGGGAATGGCAACCCACTCCAGTATTCTTGCCTGGGAAATCCCATGGACTGAGGAGTCTGGTGGGTTCAATCCATGGGGTCGCAAAGAGTCAGACATGACTGAGTGACATTTCACTTTTTTTTCTTTTACTTTTTTTATCCTGAAGTGAAAGTGGAAGTGTTAGTTGCTCAGACGTGTCCAACTCTTTGAGACCCCATGGACTGTAGCCTGCCAGGTTCCTCTGCCCATGGGATTCTCCAGTCAAGAAAACTAGAGTGGGTTGCCATTGCCATTTCCTTCTCCAGGGGATTTTCACGACCCAGGGACTGAACCTGAGTCTCTACCAGGGAAGCATGTGACGATATAAATAATACCCCAAATAATACAATGCCCTAAAAATTAATGACATAAATTATCTACATATGAGGTTGCCAGAGAGATTAAATCCCTAAATGGAATACCCTTCTCATGCACTAAAAAAATGTAAGTTCAAAATCAGTTTTATCGTTAGCCCAGCTCAGAGGATACTCACTTAATCTGGGTTTCTTCAGCAGCTTGGTGCATCCTGTCCTGTCTTCCACTGGCAACTCCCAAACTGTTGCTATTTCAACTTTAAAACTTGTGTGTACCTCTTTTCCAGTCACACTCAATAGGCTATACAGTCTATCATATCACTGTCTTCATACCCATAAGACCTGTGAAACAAATCTTTGGCCCCTGTGGGTATATTCCTAGGGGAAACTATATATATATATATATATATATATATATATATATATATATATATATATATTCCAGAATTTAAGGCTATGCATACCTACAGAAGTGTCAGTATTATCTTGGAAAGAATAGTAGACAGGAAGTATAAGAGATAAAGGGAGAAGTGTCTAGCCTTCAGGACTAGATAGGGATGCCTAGATAGGGATGCCATTCTGTCCGTGAACAGTAGTCTGAAGCTCATGATCTGTAAGTTGAAACTCATTGCTAAGAAACCTTCCACTGAGAGGTTAATTGTCATAATATGCTTGCTCCATCCTGGAGGTAAAATCCGTCTATATGCACTGCTTTATCTCTCAGAGCATTTGAGACATTTGAGTATCCATAAGCCTTCTTTTTGCCCCTTGATCCCACATATTTAAAAAGTCTTAATTTCCATTTTCCCTTAGAAAATCGACTTAGTAGCCCAGGCAAGAATTTGGTGTAAATTATTTCTCATGTAACCACTGGTGCTTGTTTATAAGTAGAGCTTCTCTAATTTTTAACACACAACTTCTCCAAGCAATTTACTGCCCTTCTTTCTTTGCAGCCTTTTTTATCCCTTTCTGCCTCCCAATAAGATCTCAAGACTTTGCAGCCATATGCTGCCTGTGAATCCTGTCTCCTGGGACCAATTTCCCCATTGACCTTACACACGTGCCAGCTGGAGAGTTACTCTCAGTGGATCTCAGATATGAAGCTGCTTTGGATCCTACCAAAACCCATGCCCTCAGAAACACCAGGAGGTTCAAGGCTTTCCCTCACCTTCTAGATAGTACCTAGAAAACTAAGCAAATGAAAAAAAAAATCCATTGTTAACTTCAAGAGAAATGAAAAGTTACACAAGACAAAATGTAATGGCAGTATACCAAATGCCTCCGTGGACAACAGGTACATGGTTCTAGCAATCTAAACCTAATGCTGATTTAACCAAATGTGTTGAAAGGATGAGAAATTGAAGTGCATAGGAGCTGTATATAAAGAAGAACTAAATCTTCATCTTCCAGAGTAGGAAGCCATCATTTAAGTTGAAAAAAAATCAAGAAATAGCCAATAAACATACAACATGGATGTAAATGCTAGAAGCAGTATCCAAAAATGTTGATCAACCCTTCTCCCTAAGAAGTAGCCCTCAGGGATAAGAGATGGGTCATGTGATTACTCCTTGCATGTTTGTGTGTATGTGTATTTAGAATGAGCCTGTAACGTTACAGAAATTTCCAAACCATATTCAGGTACCAAAATAAAAATTTTAAATTAATGTATAATATGACACATAGCAAGCTGAGAGAGTCTGTCTTTCTAATTTTTGTCTTTGTCAAGCCACTTCCATATACAAGAAATGCAGTGCTGAGAGTTTAATGGCTAAGAACACATCTCCAAATATTTAACAGAGCCCATATCTTAATTCTAAACACAATAGAAACAGACTAATTACTCGGGTTCCCCTCCCTTATTTTTCTTTCTCATGTATAAGTAATTTCTCAGCCTTAAGCACAGAAAAGCTATGTGCAATTTTCCATTTTCATGAAGCAAAAAATAAGAACCATCTGAAAACCCTGTCTCCCAGCCTAAACACTTCAAGGAAGCTTTACTTGCTCGGGCTTCCTAGTGCCTTGAATTAAAAAAATAAAGTCAAGGAAAAGAGATCAAGATGGGTAAGTGAACACTCTATAGAGGAAGACATTTCTGAATTTAAGCCAATGGAAGGATTACAAAGTCCTGTCTTGCAGATGGCAATGAAGCCTGCACATTTGGAAAGAGTTCTTCTCACATGCAAATCCAACTGACAAGCCTGCTGAGCCTGACGAGGACTTTACACAAGCAAAAATGTTTCTTTTTTAGACCTCTCACCGTGTTCCCATTAAAAAAAAAAAAAAAAGATTACTTTCCCTTTCTGGATGCAGTACATAGCTTTAGAACTTCTTTATTGACAGCTTTGCTCTGTTGAAAATGCCAGTGTAATTTGAACCATTATCTTTAGTTGCAGGTCAATTTCATATCCCATCAGTTCATGTGATTCCCATTTAATGTGCAGAATTCTTGTGTTTTATTGAGCCCCTGTTCTTATCCTGTCAGATTTACTGGTATGTATATGGTATTTTGTCCTGTGTAATTAAAATGTAGATTGTGAGGCCTGAAGATGGGAAGAAAAATAATGAAGGGATTGTAAAAGGAACCTAGGAAAAGCTAACTGAATTCTGATTTTTGAATCTGAGTCTAAGGTTGAGATGTCCATTCATCATGTATTTCAAGGTACTTAAGAAATTGCTATCAGGGAATAGTGTTCATGAATTTTTTCTGTCTCATTGAATAAATGCCAGAAACAGTTGTAGCTTACTTCATTATGGATTGAATACATAATTACTTGTTGGTTTTATTTTATCCTGAAATAATCAAACAAGGAGCAAACTTCATATTAAGCCTGGCACATTCTCTTTCTGCCTCCAACAATGTGGTCTGTTGAGACCAGCTCTGGCTGTGTTTCCAGAGATCACATCTGCCTGGGATGTTGCTATTTCCCTGTATTGCACTGCCTCACAGCCAGCTGGTTCCCTTCATGCTCTCCCTGATGGCAATGGGCAGGCTTAGCCCTCTTTGTGATCAGTAGCCCACACAGTTCATTTAAGATGCTTTTTATCTCTCCTTGCTATTCTCTGGAACTCTACATTCAGTTGGGTGTATCTTTCCCATTCTCCCTTGCCTTTCACTTCTCTTCTTTCCTCAGCTATTCGTAAGGCTGCCTCAACCACCTGCTTTGGCTTCTTGCATTTCTTTTTCTTTGGGATAGTTTTGGTCACTGCCTCCTGTACAATATTATGACCTCCATCCATAGTTCTTCGGGCATTCTGTCAATCAAATCTAATCCCTTGAATCTATTTGTCACCTTCACTGTATAATCATAATGAATTTGATTTAGGTCATACCTGAATGGCCTGGTGATTTTCCCTACTTCCTTCTATTTAAGCCTGAATTTTGAAATAAGGAGTTCATGATCTGAGCCACAGTCAGCTCCTGGTTTTGTTTTCACTGACTATATTGAGCTTCTTCATTTTTGGCTGCAAAGAACACGATGAATCTGATTTCAGTATTGACCATCCAGTGATGTCCATGTGTACAGTCATCTCTTGTGTTGTTGGAAAGGGTAGTTTGCTATGAGCAGCGTGCTTTCTTGACAAAACTCTGTTAGCCTCTGCCCTGCTTCATTTTGTACTCTAAGGTTAAACTTGCCTGTTAATCTGGGTGTCTCTTTACTCCTTACTTTTGCATTCCAATCTCCTTTGATGAAACGGATATCTTTTTTGGTCTTAGTTCTAGAAGGGCTTGTAGACCTTCATAGAACCTGTCAACTTTAGCTTCTTCAGCACCAGTGATCGGGCCTTAGACTTGGATTACTGTGATGTTGAATAGCTTGCTTTGGAACTGAATTAAGATTCTGCTGTTTTTGAGATTGCACCCAAATACTGTATTTTGGACTCTTTTGTTGACTATGAGGGCTGCTCCATTTCTTCTAAAGGATCTTGCCCACAGTAGTAGATATAATGGCCATCTGAATTAAATTGTTCCATTCCCATCCATTTTATTTCACTTATTCCTAAGATGTCAATGTCTTAACTAATATACTGAAAGTTCAAGTCATAAGAGGAAAATTAAATATATACATTATATTACATCAAAATTGAAACTGTTCTTCAATAAAAGACATCTTAGACAAAGTAATAAATAGACTGGAAAAAATATTTGTATTTTTTATAACTGACAAGAATTTAATATTGAGCAAATACAAGGAACGCCTGAAATAAGTAAGGAAAATATTGGAAACCCAATGTAAATGTAAAGTTCATATACCTTTTAATTTGGTCATTTTATTCTTAGACCAAAAATATCCATCAAGATGTTGAGTGCACCAAAGTATTAACAAGGTATTTCTTGTAGTAGCAAAGCTGGACATAACCTCTGGAGTATCACCAGTAGAACGGCTAAATAACAATATCCACATACAGTGGAACTATTATTGCCACAGTCAGAAGTCATGAACTAGAATTCCTAACATTGATGGTCATTGAGAACCTAATATTGTGGGGAAATGGTAAGAAAGATAATGCAATTATAACTTTTCTTTTACAGCATTAAATCTAAATGTATTAAACTGACAGAAAATCACACCTTATATTTTTCAAAAATTAAAGTATGCTATGAAAGGTGGATTGGAAAGACTTACACAGCAGATACAAAGTGGGTACCTACCGAAGGGATAAGAAAATGGGGTTGGGCATGGTTCCTAGTAAAGGAAAATAATAAATATCACAAAATAAACATGGCCACAATTAACCATAACTTGAGGAGTATAATCAATTTTCTTCTTTTCCCCCAAAGGAACAGAAAAGTAGTATTCAATGTGTGACTAAGAAAAGAGACTATAGTGATCAGGAATAAAAGCTTGAAAATAAGAAACACTGACTTTGCCATCCACTGTTTCAAGATTAGAACAGCCTGATGGACTCAGATGTCCTATTTGCCTTGCACACTGGGCTGCTATTCAGCAAGTATGAACCATTTTGGTAGATTATAGCCAGAGTCCTAACTGAGGACAGTACCCATTTGTTTGGGCTGAGGTATGTGTTTACCTATTATAGAGGCAACCCCACTGCAGAGATCAAAACAACAAATTATCAGAATTTGATAATATTAATTATTTAGAGCATATAATTAATTCTTTTGTTCTGAGACCATACCTCTGGGTAACATCATCATTAGTTTGCCTGTAGGAAAATCTGTATGGATTAGGAAAAAAGAGAACAATTATACCAAACAGCTTTATTTCATAGTGTAAATTAATAATGTTGATATTATGGTTAAATTTTATTTTATTTATTTTTTTAATATAAATTTATTTATTTTACTTGGAGGTTAATTACTTTACAATATTGTATTGGTTCTGCCATACATCAACATGAATCTGCCACAGGTGTACATGTGTTCCCCATCCTGAACCCCCTCCCTCTTCCCTCCCCATACCATCCCTCTGGGTCTTCCCAGTGCACCAGCCCCAAGCATCCTGTATCATGCATCGAACTTGGACTGGTGATTCGTTTCATATATGATATTATACATGTTTCAATGCTATTCTCACAAATCATCCCACCCTCTCCCTCACCCACAGAGTCCAAAAGACTGTTCTATACATCTGTGTCTCTTTTGCTGTCTTGCTTACAGGGTTATCGTTACCATCTTTCTAAATTACATATATATGCATTAGTATACTGTATTGGTGTTTTTCTTTCTGGCTTACTTTGTATAATAGGCTCCAGTTTCATCCACCTCATTAGAACTGATTCAAATGTATTCTTTTTAATGGCTGAGTAATACTCCACTGTGTATATGTACCACAGCTTTCTTATCCATTCATCTGCTGATGGACATCTAGGTTGCTTCCATGTCCTGGCTATTATAAACAGTGCTGCGATGAACACTGGGGTACACGTGTC
This sequence comes from Bos indicus, assembly GCF_029378745.1. NCBI lineage: Eukaryota > Metazoa > Chordata > Mammalia > Artiodactyla > Bovidae > Bos > Bos indicus. The sequence goes on from NC_091764.1 coordinate 94,835,215, forward strand.
TTTTTCAATTCTGGTTTCCTCAGTGTGTATGCCCAGTAGTGGGATTGCTGGGTCATAAGGCAGTTCTATGGAGAAAGCAATGGCACCCCACTCCGTACTCTTGCCTGGAAAATCCCATAGACGGAGAAGCCTGGTAGGCTTCAGTCCATGGGGTCGCTAAGAGTTGGACACGACTGAGCGACTTCACTTTCACTTTTCACTTTTACCCATTGGAGAAGGAAATGGCAACCCACTCCAGTATTCTTGCCTGGAGAATTCCAGGGACGGGGGAGCCTGGTGGGCTGCAGTCCATGGGGTCGCACAGAGTCAGAGACGACTGAAGCGACTTAGCAGCAGTAGCAGCAAGGCAGTTCTATTTCCAGTTTTTTAAGGAATCTCCACACTGTTCTCCATAGTGGCTGTACTAGTTTGCATTCCCACCAACAGTGTAAGAGGGTTCCCTTTTCTCCACACCCTCTCCAGCATTTATTGCTTGTAGACTTTTGGATTGTAGCCATTCTGACTGGCGTGAGATGGTACCTCATTGTGGTTATGATTTGCATTTCTCTGATAATGAGTGATGTTGAGCATCTTTTCATGTATTTGTTAGCCATCTGTATGTCTTCTTTGGAGAAATGTCTATTTAGTTCTTTGGCCCATTTTTTGATTGGGTCTTTTATTTTTCTGGAATTGAGCTACAGGAGTTGCTTGTATATTTTTGAGATTAGTTGTTTGTCAGTTGCTTCATTTGCTATTATTTTTTCCCACTCTGAAGGCTGTCTTTTCACCTTGCTTACAGTTTCCTTTGTTGTGCAGAAGCTTTTAAGGTTAATTAGGTCCCATTTGTTTATTTTTGCCTTTATTTCCAATATTCTGGGAGGTGGGTCATAAAGGATCCTGCTGTGATGTATGTCAGAGAGTGTTTTGCCTATGTTCTCCGCTAGGAGTTTTATAGTTTCTGGTCTTATGTTTAGATCTTTAATCCATTTTGAGTTTATTTTTGTGTATGGTGTTAGAAAGTGTTCTAGTTTCATTCTTTTACAAGTGGTTGACCAGTTTTCCCAGCACTACTTGTTAAAGAGATTGTCTTTAATTCATTGTATATTCTTGCCTCCTTTGTCAAAGATAAGGTGTCCATAGGTGCATGGATTTATCTCTGGGCTTTCTATTTTGTTCCATTGATCTGTATTTCTGTCTCTGTGCCAGTACCATACTGTCTTGATGACTGTGGCTTTGTAGTAGAGCCTGAAGTCAGGTAGGTTGATTCCTCCAGTTCCATTCTTCTTTCTCAAGATTGCTTTGGCTATTCGAGGTTTTTTGTATTTCCATACAAATTGTGAAATTATTTGTTCTAGCTCTGTGAAAAATACCATTGGTAGCTTGATAGGGATTGCATTGAATCTATAGCTTGCTTTGCATAGTATACTCATTTTCAATATATTGATTCTTCCAATCCATGAACATGGTGTATTTCTCCATCTATTAGTGTCCTCTTTGATTTCTTTCACCAGTGTTTTATAGTTTTCTATATATAGGTCTTTAGTTTCTTTAGGTAGATATATTCCTAAGTATTTTATTCTTTTCATTGCAATGGTGAATGGAACTGTTTCCTTAATTTCTCTTTCTATTTTTTCATTATTAGTGTATAGGAATGCAAGGGATTTCTGTGTGTTGATTTTATATCCTGCCACTTTACTATATTCATTGATCAGCTCTAGTAATTTTCTGGTGGAGTCTTTAGGGTTTTCTATGTAAAGGATCATGTCATCTGCAAACAGTGAGAGTTTTACTTCTTTTCCAGTTTGGATTCCTTTTATTTCTTTTTCTGCTCTGATTGCTGTGGCCAAAACTTCCAAAACTATGTTGAATAATAGTGGTGAAAGTGGGCACCCTTGTCTTGTTCCTGACTTTAGGGGAAATGCTTTCAATTTTTCACCATTGAGGATAATGTTTGCTGTGGGTTTGTCATATATAGCTTTTATTATGTTGAGGTATGTTCCTTCTGTTCCTGCTTTCTGGAGAGTTCTTATCATAAATGGATGTTGAATTTTGTCAAAGGCTTTCTCTGCATCTATTGAGATAATCATATGGCTTTTATTTTTCAATTTGTTAATGTGGTGTATTATATTGATTGATTTGAGGATATTGAAGAATCCTTGTATCCCTGGGATAAAGCCCACTTGGTCATGGTGTATGATCTTTTTAATGTGTTGTTGGATTCTGATTGCTAGAATTTTGTTAAGGATTTTTGCATCTATGTTCATCAGTGATATTGGCCTGTAGTTTTCTTTTTTTGTGGCATCTTTGTCAGGTTTTGGGATTAGGGTGATAGTGGCCTCATAGAATGAGTTTGGAAGTTTACCTTCCTCTGCAATTTTCTGGAAGAGTTTGAGTAGGATAGGTGTTAGCTCTTCTCTAAATTTTTGGTAGAATTCAGCTGTGAAGCCGTCTGGACCTGGGCTTTTGTTTGCTGGAAGATTTCTGATTACAGTTTCAATTTCTGTGCTTGTGATGGGTCTGTTAAGATTTTCTATTTCTTCCTGGTCCAGTTTTGGAAAGTTGTACTTTTCTAAGAATTTGTCCATTTCCTCCACGTTGTCCATTTTATTGGCATATAATTGCTGATAGCAGTCTCTTATGATCCTTTGTATTTCTGTGGTGTCTGTTGTAATCTCTCCATTTTCATTTCTAATTTTATTGATTTGATTTTTCTCCCTTTGTTTCTTGATGAGTCTGGCTAATAGTTTGTCAATTTTATTTATCCTTTCAAAGAACCAACTTTTGGCTTTGTTGATTTTTGCTATGGTCTCTTTTGGTTTTTTTTTGCACTTATTTCTGCCCTAATGTTTAAGATTTCTTTCCTTCTACTAACCCTGGGGTTCTTCATTTCTTCCTTTTCTAGTTGCTTTAGGTGTAGAGTTAGGTTATTTATTTGACTTTTTTCTTGTATCTTGAGGTATGCCTGTATTGCTATGAACTTTTCCCTTAGCACTGCTTTTACAGTGTCCCACAGGTTTTGGGTTGTTGTATTTTCATTTTCATTCATTTCTATGCATATTTTTATTTCTTTTTTTATTTCTTCTGTGATTTGTTGGTTATTCAGCAGCATGTTGTTCAGCCTCCATATGTTGGAATTTTTAATAGTTTTCCTCCTGTAATTGAGATCTAATCTTACTGCATTGTGGTCAGAAAAGATGCTTGGAATGATTTCAATTTTTTTGAATTTACCAAGGCTAGATTTATGGCCCAGGATGTGATCTATCCTGGAGAAGGTTCCATGTGTGCTTGAGAAAAAGGTGAAATTCATTGTTTTGGGATGAAATGTCCTATAGATATCAATTAGGTCTAACTGGTCTATTGTATCATTTAACGTTTGTGTTTCCTTGTTAATTTTCTGTTTAGTTGATCTATCCATAGGTGTGAGTGGGGTATTAAAGTCTCCCACTATTATTGTGTTATTGTTAATTTCTCCTTTCATACTTGTTAGCATTTGTCTTACATACTGCAGCGCTCCCGTGTTGGGTGCATATATATTTATAATTGTTATATCTTCTTCTTGGATTGATCCTTTGATCATTATGTAGTGTCCTTTGTCTCTTTTCACAGCCTTTGTTTTAAAGTCTATTTTATCTGATATGAGTATTGCTACTCCTGCTTTCTTTTGGTCTATATTTGCATGAAATATCTTTTTCCAGCCCTTCACTTTCAGTCTGTATGTGTCCCCTGTTTTGAGGTGGGTCTCTTGTAGACAACATATATAGGGATCTTGTTTTTGTATCCATTCAGCCAGCCTTTGTCTTTTGGTTGGGGCATTCAACCCATTTACTTTTAAGGTAATTATTGATAAGTATGATCCCATTGCCATTTACTTTATTGTTTGGGGTTCGAGTTTATACACCCTTTCTGTGTTTCCTGTCTAGAGAAGATCCTTTAGCATTTGTTGGAGAGCTGGTTTGGTGGTGCTGAATTCTCTCAGCTTTTGCTTGTCTGTAAAGCTTTTGATTTCTCCTCCATATTTGAATGAGATCCTTGCTGGGTACAGTAATCTGGGCAGTAGGTTATTTTTTTTCCATCACTTTAAGTATGTCTTGCCATTCCCTCCTGGCCTGAAGAGTTTTTATTGAAAGATCAGCTGTTATGGGAATTCCCTTGTGTGTTATTTGTTGTTTTTCCCTTGCTGCTTTTAATATTTGTTCTTTGTTTGATTAATATGTGTCTTGGGTTGTTTTGCCTTGGGTTTATCCTGTTTGGGACTCTCTGGGTTTCTTGGACTTGGGTAATTATTTCCTTCCCCATTTTAGGGAAGTTTTCAACAATTATCTCCTCAAGTATTTTCTCATGGTCTTTCTTTTTGTCTTCTTCTTCTGGGACTCCTATGATTCGAATGTTGGGGCATTTAACACTGTCCTGGAGGTCTCTGAGATTGTCCTCATTTCTTTTAATTCATTTTTCTTTTTTCCTCTCTGATTCATTTATTTCTACCATTCTATCTTCTAATTCACTAATCCTATCTTCTGCCTCTGTTATTCTACTATTTGTTGCCTCCAGAGTGTTTTTTATCTCATTTATTGCATTATTCATTATATATTGACTCTTTTATTTCTTCTAGGTCCTTGTTAAACCTTCTTGCATCTTCTCAATCCTTGTCTCCAGGCTATTTATCTGTTATTCCATTTTGATTTCAAGATTTTGGATCATTTTCACTATCATTATTCAGAATTCTTTATCAGGTAGATTCCCTATCACTTCCTCTTTTGTTTGGTTTGGTGGGCATTTATCCTGTTCCTTTACCTGCTGGGTATTCCTCTGTCTCTTCATCTTGTTTATATTGCTGAGTTTGGGGTGTCCTTTCTGTATTCTGGCAGTTTGTGGAGTTCTCTTTATTGTGGAGTTTTCTTGCTGTGGGTGGGGTTGTACAGGTGGCTTGTCAAGGTTTTTTGGTTAGGGAAGCTTGTGTTGGTGTTCTGATGGATGGAGCTGTATTTCTTCTCTCTGGAGTGCAATGAAGTGTCCAGTAATGAGTTATGAGATGTCAATGGTTTTGGAGTAACTTTGGGCAGACTGTATATTGGAGCTCAGGGCTGTGTTCCTGTGTTGCTGGAGAATTTGCATAGTATGTCTTGCTCTGGAGCTTGTTGGCCCTTGGGTGGTGCTTGGTTTCAGTGTAGGTATGGAGGCATTTGATGAGCTCCTGTCAATTAATGTTCCCTGAAGTCAGGAGTTCTCTGGTGTTCTCAGGGTTTGGACTTAAGCCTCCTGCTTCTGGTTTTTAGTCTTATTTTTACAGTAGTCTCGAGACTTCTTCTTTTATACAGCACCATTGATAAAACATCTAGGTTAAAGATGAAAAGTTTCTCCACAGTGAGGGACACCCAGAGAGGTTCACAGAGTTACATGGAGAAGAGAAGAGGGAGGCGGGAGTTAAAGGTGACCCAAATGAGATGAAGTGGAATCAATAGAGGAGAGAGAAAGCTAGCCAGTAATCACTTCCTCATGTGCATTCCCCAACTGGACCACTCAGAGATGTTCATGGAGTTATACAGAGAAGACAAGAGGGAGGAAGGAGACAGAGGTGGCCAGGAGGACAAAGAGGGGGAATCAAAAGGAGAGAGACAGATCCAGCTAGTAATCAGTTCCCTAAGTGTTCTCCACCGTCTGGAACACAGAGATTCACAGAGTTGGGTAGAGAAGAGAGGGGATAGGGAGGAGACAGAGGCGACCTGGTGGAGAGAAAGGAGAGTCCAAAGGGGGAGAGAGCAGTCAAGCCAGTAATCTCGCTCCCAAGTAAAAATGGGTACTGAAGATTGGGTTCCTAAAGATACAAAAAGCACAGATTAAAAATCTAGAGTTTGGAATTTCAAAAATACAATATTAAAGAAAAAAGAGAGAGAAAAAAAGAACAAAGTCACAAAAAGTATAATATATATATATATATATATATATATATATATATATGGTTTGCTTTTAAAAATAGGGGTTTTTTTTGCAAAGTAATAAGTTAAAGAGTGAAAATTAAAGGAGTAATAGAGGACTTAAAAATTAAAAAAACTTAAAAAAAAGAAGAATGATCGTAGAAATAGTAAAAATATATCTAGGACTTTCTCTGGTGTTGTGGGTATTGTGGGGTCAGTTCATTTTCGGATAGTTCCTTGGTCTGGCTTATATTTCTCAAGATCTATAGGCCCCTTCCCATGTAGTCGATACTAACGACAGGGTTTTAATTTATTGCATCTGTCACTTCCAAGGCGGTGCCCTCTGTTTTAGCTTCTTCTGTTTGCTGGTCTCTTCAGTGTCTGATTTCTGCCCTGACACAAAGGGGATGGTGGTGGACACTTCCTTTTAGGCTCACTTGTTCAGTCGCACTACGGGGAGGGAGGGACGATGCAAACAAATAACACTGGCATGTGCTCGCAGTGGCTGAGGCTACTCAGCCACACACTCACGGCGCGTGTGCCCTCCCTGTCCACACTGCTCAGGCTCTAGGCTGCTCCTCCGGGAACCGTCCGAGGCTGGCCCTGGGCTGCATGCACCTCCCAGGTCTAAGCTGCTCAGATTCAGGTACTCGGGTAGTCCTCAGAGGTGCAGACTCAGTTGGGCCTGCGTTTTGTGCCCTTCCCAGGTCCAAGCAGCTCAGGTAATGAGGTGTTTGGCGGGCACGGTCGCTGCGACTTATCGCCTCCTCTGTCCCTGCCACTCGGTTTTCTGGGTGTACAACCGGCGCACCTTCTCAGGCAGACGTTGACTATCTAGAACCCCAAGAAGTCTTAGATAGCAAAGAAGCCTGCTTGCAGTGTGGTAGATAATGTCTCTTTGGGCTGCGATTGCCCCCTTCCAGCTCTGGCTGCCTGTCACCAGAGGGGATGGTCAGCAGCCGGCTATCTCTGTTCAGTCCTTTGTTCTGTACGAGGGCCTGGCGGTGTCTTAGGTTAGGGCTGGCTTTGCGCGCGGTAGCTATCCTGCAGTCTGGTTTGCTAGCCCAAGTTTGTTCCCTCAGATTGCCCTCAGGGCATTCCAGGCCCGGTTCTTACTCTAAGCCATGCAGCCCGCGCCTCCCTCCCCAGCCCCCGCTTGCTAGTGGCGAGTGCAGGCATCTGCGCTGCTTCTCCGCTGGGGGAGTTACCCTTGGGTTCATAATCTGTGGGTTTTAATTAATTTATTTTTCCTCCCTGTTACATTGCCCTCTGTGCTTCCAAGGCTCGCCACAGACTCGGCAGTGAGAGTGTTTCCTGGTGTTTGCAAACTTCTCTCTTTTTAAGACTCCCTTCCTGGGAAGGAGCTCCGCCCCTTCCTGGGAAGGAGCTCCGCCCCTCCCTCTTTTGTCTCTATTCTTTTGTCTTTTATATTTTTTCCTACCTCCTTTTGAAGACAACGGGCTGCTTTTCTGGGTGCCAGATGTCCTCTGCTGGCATTCAGAAGTTGTTTTGTGGAATTTTCTCAGCGTTTAAATGTTCTTTTGATGAATTTGTGGGAGAGAAAGTGGTCTCCCTGTCCTATTCCTCCACCATCTTAGGATCACCCTCCTACCATAGTTAAATTTTATAACACAGTATCTTGAACATACAAAGCTGAAAATGAAATCTTGGATCCCAATAAATTCATCAAGTCAGTTTGTTGTTTTTAATGTCTACTTCATCTAAACATTAAAAGCTTGTTTTGATTATTAAACGTGCTTATTGACCCCATTTCAGTATTTATGAGAAATCTTAATTTAAATGATTAAACATGGAATTTCCCAGTTACTTTCCAGTGTTGAGGAGATTTTCCAATAAAAAAGGAATTTTATTACCTGGGCCATTGTCTGAAGTGATTCTAAATTGTTACAATAATCAGTTTCTCTATGAACTTGCAAAACAACCCATGACTCCTGCTTGTGTCTTCTGAAGTAACTCACAAAAACAAGCAATGATTTTTGATCAACTGCCTTTTTTCTTTTAATGTCTTCTTGAAGTTGACATTTTCATTTCACTAGAATGGGTGAATTTAACTCAGATGACTATTACATCTACTACTGTGGGCAAGAATCCCTTACAAGGAATGAGTAGCCATCATAGTCAACAAGAGTCCGAAATGCAATATTTGGATGCAATCTCAAAAGTGACAAATGACCTCTGTTTGTTTCCAAGGCAAACCATTCAACATCACAGTAATCCATGTGTATGCTGTGACCAGTAATGCTGAAGAAGCTGAAGTTGAATGGTTCTATGAAGACCTACAAGACCTTCCAGAAATAACACCCCCAAAAGATGTCTTTTTCATTATAGAGGGCTGGAATGCAAAAGTAGGAAGTCAAGAAATACCTGGAGCAACAGGCCAATTTGGCCTTGGAGTATAAAATGAAGCAGGGCAAAGGCTAACAGAGTTTTGCTGGGAGAATGCACTGGTCATAGCAAACACACACTTCCAACAACACAAGAGAAGACTCTACACATGGACATCAACAGATGGTCAATACTGAAATCAGATTGATTATATTCTTTGCAGCCAAATATGAAGAAGCTCTATATAATCAGCAAAAACAAGACCAGGAGCTGACTGTGGCTCAGATCATGAACTCCTTATTGCCAAATTCAGACTGAAATTGAAGAAAGTAGGGAAAACCACTAGACCAATCGGGTATGACCTAAATCAAATCCCTTACGATTATACAGTGGAAGTGACAAATAAATTGAAGGGATTAGATCTGATAGAGTGCCTGATGAACTATGGATGGAGGTTCATGACACTGTACAGGAGACAGGGATCAAGACCATACCCAAGGAAAAGAAAGGCAAAATGGTTGTCTGAGGAGGCCTTACAAATAGCTGAGAAAAGAAGAGAAGTGAAAGGCAAAGGAGAAAAGGAAAGATATACCCATTTGACTGCAGAGTTCCAAAGAATAGCAAGGAGGGATAAGAAAGCCTTCCTCCAAGATCAATGCAAAGAAATAGAGGAAAACAATAGAATGGAAAAGACTAGAGATCTCTTCATGAAAATTAGAAATACCAAGGGAACATTTCATGCAAAGATGGGCACAAGAAAGGACAGAAATGGTATGGACCTAACAGAAGCAGAAGATATTAAAAAGGGGGGCAATAATACACAGAAGAACTATGCAAAAAAGATCTTCATGATCCAGATAATCACGATGATGTGGTCACTCACCTAGAGCCAGACATCCTGGAATGCAAAGTCAAGTGAGCTTGAGAAAGCGCCATTATGAACAAAGCTAGGAGAGGTGATGGAATTCCAGTTGAACTATTTCAAATCCTAAAAAGATGATACTGTGAAAGTGCTGCACTCAATATGCTAGCAAATTTGGAAAACTCAGCAGTGGCCACAGGACTGGAAAAAGTCAGTTTTCATTCCAATCCCAAAGAAAGGCAATGCCAAACAATGGTCAAACTACCACACGAATGCAATCAACTCACACACTAGCAAAGTAATGCTCAAAATTCTCAAAGCCAGGCTTCAACAGTATATGAACTGTGAACTTTCAGATGTTCAAGCTGGATTTAGAAAAGGTAAAGGAACCAGAAATCAAATTGCCAGCATCCATTGGACTGTCAAAAAAGTGAGAGAGTTCCAGAAAAATATCTGCTTCTTTTTTATTAACTACGCCAAAGCCTTTGATTGTGTGGATCACCACAAACTGTGGAAAATTCTTCAAGAGATGGGAATACCAGACACCTGACCTGTCTCCTGAGAAATTTGTATGCAAGTCAAGAAGCAACAGTTAAAACTGTACATGGAACAATAGTCTGGTTCCAAATCAGGAAAGGAATATGTCAAGGATGTATATTGTCACCCTGCTTATTTAACTTATATGCAGAGTACATCATGAGAAATTCTGGGCTGGATGAAACACAAGCTGGAATCAAGATTGCCGGGAGAAATGTTAATAACCTCAGATATGCAGATGACACCTCCCTTATGGCAGAAAGAGAAGAACTGAAGAGTCTCTTGATGAAAGTGAAAGAGGAGAGTGAAAAAGCTGGCTTAAAACTCAACATTCAGAAAACTAAGATCATGGCATCCAGTCTCATCACTTCATGGCAAATAGATGGGGAAGCAATGAAAACAGTGACAGACTTTATTTTGGGGGGCTCTGGGAGAAAGTGAAGAGAAACTAAAAAGCCTCTTGATGAAGGTGAAAGAGGAGAGTGAAAAAGTTGGCTTAAAACTCAACATTCAGAAAACGAATATCATGGCATTTGGTCCCATCACTTCATGGGAAATAGATGGGGAAACAGTGTCAGACTTTATTTTTGGGGGGTCCAAAATCACTGTAGATGGTGACTATAGCCATGAAATTAAAAGATACTTACTCCTCGGAAGAAAAGTTATGACCAACCTAGATAGCATATTGAAAAGCAGAGACATTACTTTGCCAACAAAGGTCCGTCTAGTCAAGGCTATGGTTTTTCCAGTGGCCATGTTTGGATGTGAGAGTTGGACTGTGAAGAAAGCTGAGCGCCGAAGAATTGATGCTTTTGAACTGTGGTGTTGGAGAAGACTCTTGAGAGTCCCTTGGACTGCAAGGAGATCCAACCAGTCCATTCTGAAGGAGATCAGCCCTGGGATTTCTTTGGAAGGACTGATGCTAAAGCTGAAACTCCAATACTTTGGCCACCTGATGCGAAGAGTTGACTCACTGGAAAAGACTCTGATGCTGGGAGGGATTGAAAGTGGGAGGAGAAGGGGAAGACAGAGGATGAGATGGCTTGATGGCATCACTGACTCGATGGACGTGAGTCTGAGTGAACTCTGGGAGTTGGTGATGGACAGGGAGGCCTGGCGTGCTGCGATTCATGGGGTCTCAAAGAGTCGGACACGACTGAGCGACTGAACGGAACTAAACTGAACTGAAAATCACTGCAGATGGTGACTACACCATGAAATTAATAGATGCTTGCTCCTTGGAGGAAAAGTTTTGACCAAGCTAGATAACATATTAACAAGCAGAGACATTACTTTGCCAACAAAGGTCTGTCTAGTCAAAGCTATGGTTTTTCCAGTAATCATGTATGGATGTGAGAGTTAGACTCTAAAGAAAGCTGAGTGCTGAAGAACTGATGCTTTTGAACTGTGGTGTTAGAGAAGACTCTTGAGAGTCCCTTGGACTGCAAGGAGATCCAACCAGTCAATTGTAAAGGAAATTAGTCCTGAATATTCATTGGAAGTACTGATGTTGAAGCGGAAACTCCAATACTGTGGCCCCCTGATGCGAAGAACTGACTCATTGGAAAAGACTCTGATGCTGGGAAAGATTGAAAGTGGGAGGAGAAGGGGATGACAGAGGATGAGACAGTTGGATGGCATCACTGACTCAATGGACATGAGTTTGAGTAAACTCTAGGAGTTGGTGATGGACAGGGAGGCCTGATGGGCTGAAGTCCATGGGGCCATAAATAGTCGGACATGACTGAGTGAACTGAGCTGAACTGAAGTTGACATTTTCATTACACATTCAAGCATTTATATTTTAGTCTTGCCAGAAATAATTTATGATTCCTTACTATTTGAAATACTCAAAACTTAAGGGATCTCTGAATTAAAATCATGTTTCTTTTTTCCTAGAAAGAACCTCCTTGACAATATGTGACCTGACCTTTTAAAGAGAAGAAGACCCAAAGCAGAGTCTTTTTGCTGCTTAAAAAATGGTACTCCTCATTTCAATCCACAGCATCTACACCCCCTGAGAACACCTGAGCTCCACTACCCTCATCCACCCAGGTCCATAAATTGGAAACTCCATTTTAATAAGAGCCCTGGGTGAATTATGTGCACTTTAAAGTTTAAAAAGCACTAGTTTTCCCAAATCTGGCCAATCATCAAAATCACCGTGAAGAGCTTTTGAAAATTTTGAGCCATGTATCTTGCCCATGGAAACTCTGATTCACTTAGTTTAAGATGGATCTAAATCTCAGCTTTTATAACTTCTAAATCTTGGTCAAATTTCGGAACCAATGCATAAAATGTTTTCATCAGTAATGCCCAGAGATTAATCCCATCTAGTGGAAACAACTATTTAGTTGCACCGAGGAAACGACTCTCTTCTAACATGAGACATGGAGGCAACTTTGGAGAACCAATCTAGGTACCTTTTGGAAGTAAACATTCTGCTCTATAGAAGAGAAAATTGTAGCTAAGAGATATAAAGTGATTTTTTTCTAAATTACATTGTTAGTAATTCTAGGACCAGGGATTGAACATAAACATACTGCTTCAAAATACAGTAATTTCCCCACCATGCCAGAGCTGTCCTTTCCTTCTTTGTTTTTCACAATCATGAGAATTCCCTTATTGCTCCTTGCAGGATGGGGAGGAGTGTGAGAAGACCACACTTCCATAAAAAGTCCTGTGTTCACTTCTCTCTAGAAGTGGGTAAATTGGACCAACTAAAATCCCAGTTACACATTTTTTTTCCTATCAAAGCTATAAGGTATACAATGTATTAAGTTCCAAACTCTAAATTTGAATATTATTTCAGAATTCATGAGGAAATAAAATCCCATAACCTCGCTATGCTACAACTTTTATATTGGCATTGTCACTTCCAGGTTTGGTGTTATATATATTACATATATTTATATAGTGACAATTACTATAGCTTTAGCTCCATAAAATCCTCAAAAATCTCCCTTTCAAAAACATTGCTTGTGGTAACAGGAATATCATTGGATTTACACTGGTACAGAAGGACAGCATCAGAAGGCAAAAGAGTCTTTTAACAAAACTTGTATGCGATCTGTATGTGGAAATAAGAAAATTCTAAGGAAAACAATCAAAGAAGACTTTAATACTTGGAGAGAACATGCCATGTTCATGGATTGGAAAATTCCACATAATAAATGTATATTTTTCCTAAATTTATCTATATGTTTATCAAAATTCCTATCAAAATCTCTGAAAATTTTATGCAAAAATGGATAAGCTTACTTTAAAATTTATACAGAAGGGAAGAGACTCTAGACTTCTATTTTTCAAAATAATTTTGAAAATTAAAAATAAAACTGTGAGGAATCACTCTTCCCAATATTCAGGCTTAGTATATAGCTGAAATAATCAAAAGAGTACAGTATTGATACATGAAAAGATCAATGAAATGTTAATTAAAATTTTTAGAAATTGGTCTTCTGATACAAAGTGGGGACTTCCCCAGTGGCTCAAAAGGTAAAGAATCTGCCTGCAATGGAGGAGACCCAGGTTCGATCCCTGGGTTGGGAAGATCCCCTGAAGAAGGGAATGACAAGCCACTCCAGTATTCTTGCTTGGAGAATTCCATGGACAAAGGAGCCTGGAGGGTTACATTCCATGGGCTCGCAAAGAGTCAAACACGACTGAGTGCCTAACACACACACACACACACACACACACACACACACACACACATTTCTGATACTACCTCTGATGCTGAGAAAAATCAATTATGATACCATGTTTCTCTGAGTGAGAATATCTATGTCTGCTCTTCCACTTTTGAACTCTGTTGGAGATACTATGATGTAGGCCCTGTAAGTCCTCACTCACACCCCTTTTGATCTTATCACTGCAGTGAAAACTAGCCAATTTTCAACTTTCTGAGGACTTTCTCTGCAGGCTAGAGCTTGCATAAATCTGGCTAAAAGTGCTGAGGAATCAATGTTTCCACCTCACACCCACCTCTGTGACATTTCTGAACCCTCACCCTTTGGAGGAGCAAACTATGAGGTGCATTTTCAACATACTGAATTACACTCCTGTTACAAAAAGTGGTAACTGAATTGATTTGCACCCTTTATTAACTTATTTCCCTCCATTTTTTTGATTTCCCACTATCCATCTGGTTTTTCCTGGAATCACCACCTCTCAATCAAATTTCTTGCATTAACATCCTTGCACTTGGATCTGTTCATTATGAGCCCAAAATAAGACACATTCACTCCACAAATCTAAGAGTGAATTTTGATGGGCTTTACGTGATCTTTTCTTCCGCTGCATGTTTTTGCACTTCATATACCCTTGCCTAGACCTTGGAAGTAGAATATCTGAGGTCCAGTGTTTCCTTCTATTTGATTTGACCTAATGAGCAATGAGTACAGAACCATCCCTGTTTCTAGTACATTTCCCACTGCTTATTAGCTCCCTGAACACAGCCCAGATAATACCTCACTGGCTCTGATATTTTTTTTTTCTTGAATAAATAGAAATACTAGTACCTGCCTTATTGCAATCACAAATTTGTCATGAGGATAAAATGTGAACATGATTGGTAAAGAATAAAGCACAATGAAATGTGAAGGTAGAGCATCCGTACCTTTGTTTTTCCAGGGAAAATTCTCTCTGAAAGCTTACTGCCCTGGTGTGACTGGCTGCAGAGAGGGGAGAGGCTCTGAGTCACCCATTTAATCTTTCCCTTCAAGGCTTTCTCTGCATTCCACTTAGTGCCAAATGGCTTTTGTAAGCAGTGTGAGTCTGGTTGTGTTCTGTCTTGTTGGAAACTTCAAGATATCTAATTCCCTTTTCAGAAACCCTGCTCCAACATTGTTTCATGTTCAGCTTAAGCCAGCAAAGGAGCTTCCATTCTGCAAAAAGCAATCACATGCTCCCTTTGTTGTTTTGTGTGAATCTCTAACAAAGGGATCTGAGTTTTATGAATTTTTCCTTCCCCACATTCATAACAGAGATATACAATTTTCTCTCTCTTTTAAATTCAAAGGGAAGATGTTGCCCAAGGCAGAGAATACTTATCAGATATTCATTTTTCATGTAGTTTTCCCCCTGCTGTGACTTAATATAGAGATAATGAAGCTACAGCTCTCATTTAATCTGGGTTTTAAAAAAACAACTATGACAAAGGTCTTTCTCACATGTCTTGGCTGAAGTGGCACAGATCTCTTGAAATGAGGGAAAGTTTTTGGAGTAAAGAAATGAGAAATGTTCAGTATATCAGGTCCTAAGAAGTTAGGTCTCCAAACCTTCTCTCACTTCCAAATTCCCCTTTTCTACATTCTCTTAGAGGCAGTAGTAACTATAATACCAAAGAGGTTTTCACATTATACTTCTGTTTAATAGCTGAGTGACCTTCAGCAAGAGATTTAAGCTTTGTGAGCCTTCATCTGGAAAATGGGCCTAATGATGACATCTATTTCATGAGTAAAAATGCTTAGTTCCTGGCACAGGATAAGTTTTTCAACAAATGTTCACTGCTGCTATCATTACCATCATCATCAAGAGAATTAAAATTTTTTAAATATTACTATTATTTTTATCTTTTATATTTATATTTTTTATATTTATATTTTATCTTTTTTATCACAGCACAGATCCCTTGCTGTGCAGCATGTGGGATCTTAGTTCCCTAACCAGGGACTGAACCCATACCCCTTGCACTAGCAGCAGGGACCATCAGGGAAATCCCAAGTTTACTTTTTCAAATGCAGTAATATGGTCATTAAGATTCTCTTCTTGAAAGATATATAGCTATTAACCAAATACTTTTTCTTTGCTTTAAACGATAGACTATTCATTCGCTGCCAATGGTATGCCAGTGCTGGCTCATTTGAGAGTCTATTCCACTTCACAGAAAGACAAAATTTTCATGAATGTCCAGAGAATCACCAGTTTTCCCCCCATAATGTTTGACACTATAACAAGGCCAAGAAATAAGTGTCGGCTGGTGTTTCCCTGATACCGTCTTTAGTTTGTTAACACTCCTGTGTTCAGTATTATCAGGGAACCAGTTTTAACAAAGCAGGCATAAATGGTAAACAAACTGATTACTTGCCTGTTTTCAGGAATTAGGGTGTATTTTTAAAATATGTAATAAACTTTTTTTTTTTTTAAATAATTTTAGGTTTATGAGGAAAGTGAGCAGCAACAACAGAGTTATCAGTAATAATCAATAAAATAATAAAAGAATAGCCATGAGTAACTTATAAATAGGACTCCATCTGGCTAAGAAAAGTGCATCTCTTTTATAAAAGAGTCTCAAACTAAAGAGTTCAATCCTGCTTGAGAGTTGGATGCAAAGGTAACAAAAGTAAGAGACAATGCTTTAAGAAGAGGGCAAAGAGAGATCTCAAAAGACATTGACAAGGGTGAAGATTTTGTCCTAGAGGTAATGGGAAACTATTAAAGAATTTTTCCTGGAGAAAACAACATAATCAGATTTGTCTGGCATGGTCAGTCTGCTAGCAATGCGTCAGATGTATTAAGGAAAGTCAAGCCAAGGAGGGTGGAAACTGATCTGTCTATTGAAATAATCCAAATGCGATCATTCAAATGAGAACTCAAGCAGCGACAGCAGGATGAAAGAGAGGATGAATCATATTTAAGCATTATTAAACAGAGGAATTTAACAGACTATTTTGGGTCCTTCTTGGTGAGGACAACACAGAGGAAGAAATATAGAATGACTCCCAAGTTCTGGCTTGGGCAATTAAATTACTGATGCTGTCCTTTCCTGATAAAAAGAAGCATGTAGGAAGAAAAGAATATCAGAAAAGAGAATAGGTTGAGTTTTAAATCTGTTGAGTTTGGGACGTTCAGGTAGAGCTCTCTGATAGTATATAAGTTGTAGCATTCTGGAGCCCAGATAAAGATGTTTAAGCTGGAGGTAAGATTTGAGGGTCATCAGCTAATTGATGGCTCAGATGGTAAAGAATCTGCCCACAGTGTGCAAGACTCATGTTCAGTCCTTGGGTTGGGAAGACCTCCCTGGAGAAGGGAATGGCCACCCACTCCAGTATTCTTCCCTGGAGAATTCCTTGGACAGAGGAGCCTGGTAGGCTACAGTCCATGGGGTCACAGAGAGTCAGACCCAACTGAACAACTAACACTTCCACTTTCACTTCAGTAAATTGATGACTTTTCCTAGGGTGTATGTACTTGGAAGAAAGGGGGGTCTAGGATAAAACCTTAGAAAATACCAATATTTATGGAGTAGCTAGAAGAAGCTGCTGAAGTTAAAAAAGAACCAGGTGAAGGCAAAGTCAAGGAAGCCAACAGAGAATAAAGTTTCAAGAAGGAAATAGTCAGGCTCTGTAAAAGTGAAAGTGCCGACTCTCTGCAACCCCATGAACTGTAGCCTGCCAGGCTTTCCTGTCCATGAGATTCTCCAGGCAAGAATACTGGATCCTTTGCATTCCTATACACTAATAATGAGAAAACAGAAAGAGAAATTAAGGAAACAATTCCATTCACCATTGCAACGGAAAGAATAAAATACTTAGGAATATATCTACCTAAAGAAACTAAAGACCTATATATAGAAAACTATAAAACACTGGTGAAAGAAATCAAAGAGGACACTAATAGATGGAGAAATATACCATGTTCATGGATTGGAAGAATCAATATAGTGAAAATGAGTATACTACCCAAAGCAATTTATAGATTCAATGCAATCTCTATCAAGCTACCAACAGTATTCTTCACAGAGCTAGAACAAATAATTTCACAATTTGTATGGAAATACAAAAAACCTTGAATAGCCAAAGTGATCTTGAGAAAGAAGAATGGAACTGGAGGAATCAACCTACCTGACTTCAGGCTCTACTACAAAGCCACAGTCATCAAGACAGTATGGTACTGGCACAGAGACAGAAATACAGATCAATGGAACAAAATAGAAAGCCCAGAGATAAATCCATGCACCTATCGACACCTTATCTTTGACAAAGGAGGCAAGAATATACAATGGATTAAAGACAATCTCTTTAACAAGTGGTGCTGGGAAAACTGGTCAACCACTTGTAAAAGAATGAAACTAGAACACTTTCTAACACCATACACAAAAATAAACTCAAAATGGATTAAAGATCTAAACATAAGACCAGAAACTATAAAACTACTAGAGGAGAACATAGGCAAAACACTCTCTGACATACATCACAGCAGGCTCCTCTATCACCCACCTCCCAGAATATCGGAAATAAAAGCAAAAATAAACAAATGGGACCTAATTAACCTTAAAAGCTTCTGCACATCAAAGAAAACTATCATCAAGGTGAAAAGACAGCCTTCAGAATGGGAGAAAATAATAGCAAATGAAGCAACTGACAAACAACTAATCTCAAAAATATACAAGTAACTCCTACAGCTCAACTCCAGAAAAATAAATGACCCAATCAAAAAATGGGCCAAAGAACTAAATAGACATTTCTCCAAAGAAGACATACAGAGGGCTAACAAACACATGAAAAGATGCTCAACATCACTCATTATCAGAGAAATGCAAATCAAGATCACTATGAGGTACCATTTCACACCAGTCAGAATGGCTGCGATCCAAAAGTCTACAAATAATAAATGTTGGAGAGGGTGTGGAGAAAAGGGAACCCTCTTACACTGCTGGTGGGAATGCAAACTAGTACAGCCACTATGGAGAACAGTGTGGAGATTCCTTAAAAAACGGGAAATAGAACTGCCTTATGATCCAGCAATCCCAATGCTGGGCATACACACTGAGGAAACCAGAAGGGAAAGAGACACGTGTACCCCAATGTTCATCGCAGCACTGTTTATAATAGCCAGGGCATGGAAGCAACCTAGATGTCCATCAGCAGATGAATGGATAAGAAAGCTGTGGTACATATACACAATGGAGTATTACTCAGCCATTAAAAAGAATTCATTTGAATCAGTTCTAATGAGGTGGATGAAACTGGAGCCTATTATACAGAGTGAAGTAAGCCAGAAGGAAAAGCACCAATACAGTATACTAACGCATATATATGGAATTTAGAAAGATGATAACAATAACCCTGTGTACGAGACAGCAAAAGAGACACTGATGTATGGAACAGTCTTATGGACTCTGTGGGAGAGGGAGAGGGTGGGAAGATTTGGGAGAATGGCATTGAAACTTGTAAAATATCATGTATGAAACGAGATGCCAGTCCAGGTTCAATGCACGATACTGGATGCTTGGGGCTAGTGCACTGGGACGACCCAGAGGGATGGTATGGGGAGGGAGGAGGGAGGAGGGCTCAGGATGGGGAGCACATGTATACCTGTGATGGGTTCATTTTGATATTTGGCAAAACTAATACAATTATGTAAAGTTTAAAAATAAAATAAAATAATAATAATAATAATAAAAAAAGAAAGTCGGTACCAGAAAAAAAAAAAAAAGAAGAATACTGGATCGGTACCCATTCCATTCTCCAGTAGATCTTACCAACCCAGGGATCAAACTCAAGTCTCCTGCATTGCAGGAGGATTCTTTACCATCTGAGCCACTAGGGAAGCGTTGTAAATCAGCTTTAATGTAATTAGTCACTAGAAGGTCATTGACAACCTCAGCAAGAGGAAATTGCAGTAGACTGAAGAATGAAAATGCAAATCAGTCTTATTCATCACTGAATCCCCATCACCTGGCACAATGATTGGCCTCCTCTTTGTTCAGTAAATATTTTTTGGAAGACTGCATGGTACATCTTTTTCTAAGTCACTTAATCAACAGTGAGCAGTAAAATTGGTGTTCTTTTGTTGTACTCAAAATTTAGTGATTCCCCTTCTCTGATCCAGGCTTCCCAGGTGGCCCTAGTGGTAAAGAACCTGCCTGGAAAAGCAGGAGACACAAGAGATGTGGGTTCAGTCTCTGGGTTGGGAAGATCCTCTGGAGGAGGGCATGGCAACCTACTCCAGTATTCTTGCCTGAAGAATTCCATGGACAGAAGAGCCTCGTGGACTACAGTCCATAGAGTATCACAGAGCCTGACATGACTGAAGCAATTTAGCATGCCTGCACATATATATATATATATATATATATATATATATATATATATATTTTTTTTTTTTTTTTGGAGGGGTAGGGTTCCCTGATAGCTTAATTGGTAAAGAATCTGCCTGCAATGCAGGAGACCCCAGTTTGATTCCTGGGTGGGGAAGATCTGCTGGGGAAGGGATAGGCTACCCACTCCAGTATTCTTGGGCTTCCCTTGTGGCTCAGCTAGAGAATCCTCCTGCAATGCAGGAGACCTGGGTTTGATCCCTGGGTTGGAAGGATCCCCTGGAGAAGGGAAAGGCTACCCACTCCAGTATTCTGACCCAGAGAATTCCATGTACGTTATATCCAAGGAGTTGCAAAGAGTTGGACACTGACTGAGTGACTTTCACTTTCACTTCTCTGATCTGAAAACTTATCTGATAGACTGGTATCATCACACTCACTCAGCTATCGCCTTGACATCCTGTGCTCCTACTCAGTTATTCTTGTGAGAGTTTTAAAACAAATTATTTTTCTTTGCCAAAAGTTTAAAATAGATTTTTAGTACTTTAAAAAATGTAACTGTGTTAAAGACATTCAAATGACCATCCTAACCATTTCCAAGTGTTTGGTTCCTTCATGGTAAGTGTTTTCACTGTTGTACCAAGTATACATATAAAACTTTTTCATCTTGCAAATTTGAAATTCTACAGCAGTTAAACAACTATTTCTCCCTCCCCCAGCCACCAGCAACTATCATTATTATACTCGCTGTTTCTATGAGTTTGGCCTCTTTGAATACTTCATATAAGTGGACTCATACAGTGTTTGTCATTTTGTAATGGGCTCATTGTCCTCCAGGGCTTCCTTGGTGGCTCAGTCAGTAAAGAATCTGCCTACGATGCAGGAAACCTGAGTACAATCCCTGGTTCAGGAAGATCCCCTGGAGAAGAAAATAGCGACCCACTCTACCTGATGGCTCAGATGGTAAAACGTCTGCCTGCAATGCGGGAGACCCCAGTTCAATTCCTGGGTCGGGAAGATCCCTTGGAGAAGGAAATGGCAATCCACTCCAGCACTCTTGCCTGGAAAATCCCATGGACGGAGGAGCCTGATAGGCTACAGTCCATGGGGTTGCAAAGAGGCTATAGTCCATGGAGTCACAAAGAGTTGGACACGACTGAGCGACTTCACTTTCTTTCTAGTATTCTTACCTGGGAAAACCCATGGACAGGGCAGCCCGGCAGACTACAGTCCAAGCGGTTGCAAGAGTCAGACACCACTTAGCGACTAAACCACCACCACGTTGCTGTCCTCCAGCATCATACATGTTGTATCACATACCATGGACCTGCTTTTCAAACATGGCTTCAGCGCTTCTCTCCCAAAAGTTCTAAGAAGCCAATATCATGTATAAATCATGCAATTTAAAGTTAAGTGGAAAACATGAGGGTCTGTCTATCTGCTTTGTGTGTTTCTTTAACAGGGAAAGAAATCATTCTTCTTATCAGAAATCATTCGGTGATAGGGAACCCACAAACTTTGAGGGTGCCTACCCATTTTTTAATAAACCTCACTATTTAAATTTAACACTGCTCTCTATACTGTCCTGGAGATGCATTTATTGAAATCCCAGAATTTGACAGAAATAAAGCAGCTACCCAATGCCAATTTAAAGCAAGGATTTTCCTCAAAATCTTATAACGTCTTTCAAATCACCTTTACCTTTTGGGCAACTAGCCCTTCTATTCATTGTATAATTAAACTGGGGGTTACTGATTAATTATACCCCAGGAGATGACTGCAATAACAATGTTTTGCAAATAGGTTAAGCTTTCTGGTTTGGAGGAATGAAATTTGAGACAGGTATAAAAGGGGAAAGTTGGAATTTATCTACAAAGACCAGACAGAAACAAAAAGCAGTCTTCTATCTCAGCAGCTAATGGCTACCTCCTACACTACCAAATTTTACTATAATTAAGCTCTCAGTATCTAATTTAGCACAACTGCAACTTGGAACAGTATTTCAGAGGCAGAAACCCAAACATGTTTTCCACACAGATTTTATTTGTAGTTTGTTGCTGTTGCTGCTGCTGCTTAGCTGCTCAGTCAGGTTCAAGTCTCTGTGGCCCCATGAACTATAGCCCACCAGGCTCCTCTGTCCACAGGATTCTCCTGGCAAGAATACTGGAGTGGGTTGCCATTTCCTCCTCCAGGAGATCTTCCCAACCCAGGGATCAAACCTGTGTCTCTTGTGGATGGCAGGCAGAATCTTTAACACTGGTGGCACCTGGGAAACCCTATTTGTAGTTTGGGCAACAGAAAATTTGAAAATGAGAAAAGGTGATGTTCAACTTCCTACATAAATAGAAAGTAAGGACAATCCAGTTCTTGTGCTTATACCTACACTTCTCAATTCTACCACACATACGTTCCAGAAAGAACTGGGTTAATCTTAGCTAACATGGTTCTTCCTTTTGGCCAGGTACAATAGTCTAGATTCCCGAGGGCAAACATGTTTTAGTTATTTTTACTAGAGTTAAACAAATAAGCACTGAATCTTTCTTTTAAACTCGAGCTGATCCTCCACGTAATCTTTTAGGAAGTTCCAAAAGGTTTTGATGTCTTAAGTTTTCAACCTGGTGTTTTCACTTGCTTCCCTGTTGTTCACTGTTCTCCACTAGCCAATCCTCATCTTAAAAAAAAAAAAAAAAAGTCTTGAGAAATATTACCAGCTCTCCTAAATTATGAGAAAAAAATGCACCATTACTCTGAATACAGTTCAGTCAGCTCAGTTCAGTTGCTCTGTCATGCCTGACTCTGCAACCCCATGAACTGCAATACGCCAGGCTTTCCTGTTCATCACCAACTCCCAAAGTTTGCTCAAACTCATGTCTATCAAGTCGGTGGTGCCATCCAACAGTTTCATCCTCTATCATTCCCTTCTCCTCCTGCTTTCAATCTTTCCCAGCATCAGAATCTCTTCCAACGAGTCAGTTCTTTGCATCAGGTGGCCAACGTATTGGATCTTCACCATCAGTCCTTTCAATGAATATTCAGACTGATTTCCTTTAGGATGGACTGGTTGGATCTCCTTGCAGTCCAAGGGACTCTCAAGAGTCTTCTCCAACACCACAGTTCAAAAGCTTCAATTCTTCAGCACTCAGCTTTCTTTATGGTCCAACTCTCACATCCATACATGACAACTGGAAAAACCATAGCTTTGTCTAGACAGACTTCTGCTGGCAAAATAATGTCTCTGCTTTTTAATATGCTGTCTAGCTTGGTCATAGCTTTTCTTCCAAGGAGCAAGTGTCTTTTGATTTCATGGCTGCAGTCACCATCTGCAGTGATTTTGGAGCCCAAGAAAATAAAGTCTTTCACTGTTTCCATTGTTTCTCCATCTATTTGCCATGGAGTGATGGGACCAGATGCCATGATCTTCATTTTTTGAATGTTGAGTTTTAAGCCAGCTTTTTCACTCTCCTTTTTCACTTTCATCAAGAGGCTGTTTAGTTCCACTGTGTATCGTGTCATCTGTGTACCTGAGGTTATTGATATTTCTTCCAGCAATCTTGATTCCAGCTAGTGCTTCATCCAGCCCAGCATTTCACATGACGTACTCTGCATATAAATTAAATAAGCAGGGTGACAATATACAGCCTTGACGTACTCCTTTCCCAATTTCGAATCAGTCTGTTGTTCCATATACAGTTCTAATTGTTGCTTCTTGACTTGCATACAGATTTCTCAAGAGGCAGGTCAGATGGTCTGGTATTCCCATCTCTTAAAGAATTTTCCACAGTTTGTTGTGATCCACACAGTCAAAGGCTTTGGTGTAATCAATAAAAAAGGAGTAGATGTTTTTCTGGAACTCTCTTGCTTTTTTGGTAATCCAAAGGATGTTGGCAATTTGATCCCTGGTTCCTTAGCCTTTTCTAAATCCACCTTGAACATCTGGAAGTTCACGGTTCATGTACTATTGAAGCCTGGCTTGGAGAATTTTGAGCATTACTTTACTAGCATGTGAAATGAGAGCAATTGTGTGGTAGTTTGAGCATTCTTTGGCATTGCCTTTCTTTGGGATTGCAACAAAAACTGACCTTTTCCAGTTCTGTGGCCACTGCTGGGTTTTCCAAATTTGCTGACATATTGAGTGCAGCACTTTGACAGCATCATCTTTGGGATTTGAAATAGCTCAACTGAAATTCCATCACCTCCACTAGCTTTGTTCATAATGATGCTTCCTAAGGCCACTTGACTTCGCATTCAAGGATGTCTGGCTCTAGGTGAATGATCACACCATCATGATTATCCTAGTCATGAAGATCTTTTTTGTATAGTTCTGTGTATTCTTGCCACCTCTTCTTAAGATCTTCTGCTTATGCCCCGTCTATTTTGTGGTGAGATGATAGTGTTTCAAGGTGTCGTTTATTGACCCTACTAAGCAGGGCAGGGAAGGAGACATTCATTACACTATTGTTTCTCATGGGAAAGAACATCTGGTTTTATGGCACACGGCTGCAAGATGTTTCCCAGGTTTCAATGGTCCTGGTAGATAAAAGAAAATTAGCAAGGTCAGAAGAGAGAAGAGATTTATCATGAAATAGAAATGATAACTGTATACAGTTACTTAAATTTTTTTTTTAAGTTTTTGCCAGGCAAGTATCTTCTTTCTACTATAGAAAACAATACAAAAAGTATCGTGGGCTTATTACTCATATTTACTACGGTATTCCCTTTCAGAAGAAGCATAAATATACATTGAGACTAACAGAAATTCCTTTATATGGAAGATATTAACAGTTAAATTTTACTGTGCTATATACTCAGATATATACACTCTTTTTTAAATTAAAAAAAAAAATGGCCATACCACACAGCATGCAGGATCTCAGATCCCTGACCAGCGATCAAACCTGCACTTCCTGCAGTAATAAAGCAGAGTCTAAACCACTGGACAACCAGGGATGTCCCAGATATACACACTGTTAATAACTGCTCCAGATGCCCAAGAATCCATATGAAGTATGACCTGGTTTTCACCAAACTACATGATTCTACTCTAGGATGAACCTGACTCACTCCAGCCCCAGGCCCTCTACAGATCTAAGAAACATCCTCTCAGCCTTCTGACTTATATATGAGGCACAGCTGTACATAAACAGTAATTCTTGACACTTTCATAGAGAACACAGTTACAAAACATGTTCTCATATGTTACCTTAACACAACAATCTGAGATAACCAGGTCTGGAAACACTGCTACAATTTATAGATCAGGAAACCAAGGATAAACCCGTGGTCTAAAAACGAAGAGGTGAGCAGAGTGGAGACCAGATCCTTGGTTTCCTGACTATTCACTGTGGTTTTCCTTCTGGAAAGAACACGCCTACCAATGCAGGAGATGTAAGAGACATGGTTTCAATCCTGGGTCAGGAAGATCCCCAGGAGGAGGGCATGGCTACCCATTCCAATATTCTTACCTGGAGAATCCCATGGAGAGAGGAGCCTGGTGGGCTAAGGTCCATAGCGTCACAAAGAGTTGGACACGAGTGAAGTGACTTAGCATGGAAGCACACATGTGTAAGTCATAAAGTGAAAGCAACATTGTTCTTAATACTTCTCTTTCTATTCAGTTGTCTTTGTGCCCTTATCTCTGTCTTCCCCTCATCAGTCTTCTGATAGTGGTTCTGGAAGTTATCTCTGCCCCATAAGAGCCAGTGTGTATTTATCCTTTGTAGCCACTTCCTGAGGCTTCCTGAACTAATGATTTCCCTGAGCTCCAGAAACCTCTCATTTTTCTCGGTGCCCTGCTAGACTGTTGGGACTGATTCGTAAGTAACTAATGGGAGACAATGCTTTGGGGGTAGTGCTTCTCAATCACTGCGGGGTGATTGAGAAGGTGATTTTATCCCCAAAGTGTCCTTTGGCAATGTCTAGGGCACAACCAGTGCCCTAGGGCACAACATCTACTGAGTAGAGATCGACTGGTGTTATTCATTTTCTAAGTCATGTCTTACTCTCTGGGACCCCATGGACAGCAGCACACCAGTTTCCTCTGCACTCCACTATCTGGAGTTTGCTCAGATTCATGTCCATTGAGTCAATGATATAAACTAACCAACTCATCCTCTGCTGGCCCCTCTTCTTTTACCTTCAATCTTTCCCAGCATCAGGATTACTTAGCCCCAAATGTCAATAGCATCCCAAATGTAAAGATTGAAAAACCTTGACTTAGAGCTATAATCTACCCTGAAATATTTATTACAACCATTTCCCCCAAAGAATGACTAACATCAGGACTTTCTGTCACCATGGAAATTGGAGAAAGTAATAGGATTCAATGGAGTGGGGAGTGGAGAGTGGCAAGAGGGGGTGGTGTTTTCAGTGAGGTCACTGAAGTAATTGCCTAGTTGGACTGTGTGACCTGGTCATTCTTGACACCATAAAACCATGTTAGCTTTGCAGGACTGCTTCCTGGTGACATAGCAGACTAGCCAAGTGAGGAAAACAGAGAAGTGAATGTGACCATGAGGTTCTCCATCTCAGACATACTCAAGGTTTGTTGTGTGAGCTCCACAATGGATCTCCTGCTTCCAGGGGTGAGTTCTGGGCAAAATGAGTCCCAGGCAACTACAGGAAATGATTATGCCTTCAGAATTAAAAGACAAAAAAAATAGTATCCCATGGTGAGGAGCACAGTGCAGACGTGAGAACCTGAATGTGAAATTCGTGGTCTGCCTTTGCTCAATCTTTCAGAGCTGGAGGTCACCTAATTCCATTCCATCTAGAGAATTAAATATTTATAAAAACATTCTGAGACCTATGTCATGTAAATTTCTAAACAGCAGAGCAAAATTCCATCTCAAGGACAAAACAACAATTTGCTCTGAGTTACAAGCTTCCTTTCTTCCCTCTCTGGCATTGTCAATTCTGTTCTGAGTTCCTCCTGTCTACCCTCACGTGGGACCAGCTCAAAGGACAAAGATGTCTTTTCACACCATTGTCCCTCCATTTTTGCATTCATGACATGTATCACAGTATTTTAAATGCATTATCACTGCCAGTGGAAATTTGCTGTATGAAGCAGGGAGCTCAAATCAGGTGCTCTGGGACAACCTAGAGGGGTGGGACGTGGGAGGTTCAAGAGGGAGTGGACATATGCATACCTATGGCTAATTCATGTTGATGTATGACAGAAACCAACACAATATTGTGAGCAATGATCTTCCAATTAAGAATAAATTTAAATAAATAAATAATAAATGTGCTATCATTACTTAAGTCTAATGTTTTTTTCAAAAAACATTTTTTGTTCAAAAATAAATGGATGTTCAAAAAGCATTCAAAAACATTTTCCTTAAACCTCTTTCTTTCCCATTCCAGTTCACCCAATCCAGTGCAATTTCTCCCTTCCCACATAGCTTAAATCCAGGGACCAATCTTTGTTATCTGCCCTCTGGACCCTTGTTTCACATTTGACACTTTTCCACGCTCTCTACTTGACATTTTTCCAGTTTCAACTGCAGAGGCATTTAGTTTTTAATCTTCCCTCTCTTACTGCAGCTTTCTGTTACCAGAACATCACATGTGCACACATCAGTTCTTTTCCCTTGGTACAATAGGATTGAAACTGTATGGGTATTTAAGTTCTACTTGTCGCTGCTCATGAAAAACAGCATTTATTTTGCGCTTTCGTCTCATCTAACTACAACCCACCTGTCACAGTCTGATTCATCTACTGAGATAAGGGGGCTTGAGCTCTCCTAACATTTTTCTTTTCCACGATCAGTTTTGAGCAAAATTAACAAAATTAGCAAAATTAACACCTATGGGGTGTGTGTAAGTGACTGTATGTGTATGAGAGAGAGAAAAGGAGACCATCATAAAAAAGAGAGAGAAAAGGATATTATTTTCAGATATTTAAAGGTCATAGAATGGGGCTTCCCTGGTGACTCAAGCTATAAAGAATCTGCCTGCAATGCAGGAGACCCAGGTTGGACCCCTGGGTTGGGAAGATCCCCTGGGGAAGGGAAAAACAACCCACTCCAGTATTCCTGCCTGGAGAATTCCATGGACAGAGGAGTCTGGTGGGTTACAGTCCATGGGGTCACAAAGAGTCGGACACAACTGATCAACTAACACTTTCACACAAAGGTCACAGAAATTATTTCTCTTAAATAAGTTTCTACCTGTGTGCCTGGCTGCTGTAGTACATCCAACATAATACAATGACCCTTTGCTCTTCCATGTCAAGGTTCCAGGCTTAAGGATCATGCTGAGAAGAGGGATTTAGGACTGCATTAGTTTCTATTCACTATTGGAGTCTATCCCAATGCTTGACTGTTTTTTGTCCTTTGGCAAAGACAAGTTTTTGCTTTGTTTAGAAAGTTCTTTGCTGTTGGCAGTAGCACATATTTCAAAAAAAAGATAGAATGAAGGAAGTGGAGAGAACTATGTGACAACATTTTTCTTGATTTTTTCCCCTCAAAATGGAAGGATAGGGGTCATTTAGGATAAGAAAAATAAGGTGTCCTCTGACCTTTGCAAAGTAAACCCTGAATCTATTTTTCTTGCTGTTATTCAGTATCTCATTCGTGTCTGAGTCCTTGCAACCCCACGATCTGCAGCACGCTAGGCTTCCCTGTCCTTCACCATTTCCTGGAACTTGCTCAAACTCAGGTCCATTGAGTCAGTGATGCCATCCAATCGTCTCATCCTCTGTCATCCCCTTCTTCTCCTGCCTTCAATCTTTCCCAGCATCGGACCTATTTTACCACCCCACAAAACCTAGTTTCTCTAAGTCAGTGTCAGGTCAGTATTATCACCAGTTTGTTTTTGTTCTGAAAGTCTAATTTTAAAATAGTCAAAGAACTTCTTGTGAAAGTATACATTTTACCTTCATAAAAAAATACTGTATAGAAGGTTAAACGGATCCACCCAGTGGAAGCATACACAAAGGCTTTACAACTTTCAGTGTGCTGCTCCCTAGTGAGCACTTTATAGAAAGACATCTCTGCCTGAATGTTTTATTCCACGAGCCAGAAGAGGAGCCACAGACTGTGGGGCCAGGTTGGTGCTGATTGTAGTGCTGATACAGGGAGCAGATCAGGAGAGGCAGGAAAGCCACCAAAGAGCCTGAGACAGAACTACAGAGACCAAAACTGGTGTGGAATGACTACAGAAGTTTCTCTGATGCATTAAAAGACTGTGTGGACTAAGCCAGCCAGATTTAAGCAAGTTCCAGTGATATAGCCAGCCCTCTATTTTGGAAACCAGGGACTAACGGGAGGGGTCGAGAGGCAGTGAGCAAGAAGCTGATCTCTCAGGTGGTTTCAAACTAACCCATCTGAAATTCACATATAGTCAGAATCCTGAAAGATGCTATCTGAAAGACATGGCCAGCTCTTCAGAAATTCTTCAACTTCCATGCATTACCCTCTTTGCACAGCAAAATTATTGTGAGCAAGGGAGGGTTACAGAGTGGAATTTTTGCCACATTGTGAAGAGCAGGTCTGGGCCTGGGAGTTCGCAGGTCCAACACAGCTACTCTGCCAGAGGTGAGACATGGGTGAGCTGAACACAGCTTACAAAGGATGAGGAGTTTGGAGGTCTGACCACGACAATAAATACTGAATCTTTTGTTTCAGCATTCTAAGATAGCCTACTCTTCCCTTCTTGGGTATGGAATATAGGATTAACTTCCTCAAAATTGTGAAAAGATGAAATGCATTTTAGATGCCATTTCTATCTCTTTGGGGTAACATTATTAATATTGTATTATTATTAATTATTATTGCTACTATTACTACTACTAATGTAGGAAACATACTAGCCATTATTTATGAATACTTACTGTGTCTTTCTTTAATCCTGAAAATAATCAAACCTGGATGTAAATTTAATTTCCCAAAGATTGCTGCCAAGAGAGTTTCTCATGATTAGGAAGCTAGTACACGGCAGTACTGAAACTCAAACTGTTAGTCTAACACTAAAAATTCAAGTCTTTCCACCATACTCAAGCGGCTGTCACTCCTGTTTAACAATCATTTCTTTTCAAGACATACAAAATTCTATTTGCTCTTCAGAAAGGTGATTAGCAAAGCTAATGAATTAATCTGAACAAAGTAACCCTCCCTCTTCTCCTGGGTCATAAGGACATTTGTCACCACGACTACTCTTGCCTGGAAAATCCCATGGATGGAGGAGCCTGGTGGGCTGCAGTCCATGGGGTTGCGAAGAGTTGGACACGACTGAGCGTCTTCACTTTCACTCTTCACTTTCATGCATTGGAGAAGGAAATGGCAACCCACTCCAGTGTTCTTGCCTGGAGAATCCCAGGGTCGGGGGAGCCTGGTGGGCTGCCGTCAGTGGGGTCGCACAGAATCGGACACGACCGAAGCGACTTGGCAGCAGCAGCAGCAGCAGCGGACTAAAGGAGATCATTGAATATTTCCAATCAGACATAAAAAGAGACTAAAATTGTGACAAAACAGTACAGTAAGCCCCCGACGTATGAATGAGTTCTACTCCATTCCAAGAATGCTTTCAGAAGTCAAATTTTTTGTAGGTCTGAAGAAGCTAGCCCGGGTACCATAT
Organism: Bos indicus; assembly: GCF_029378745.1. Lineage (NCBI taxonomy): Eukaryota > Metazoa > Chordata > Mammalia > Artiodactyla > Bovidae > Bos > Bos indicus. The sequence goes on from NC_091764.1 coordinate 94,865,471, forward strand.
GTAATACTGCGATCGATTATATAGTACTGCACCATGATAGGTTTTCGGGCTTCCCGTGTGGTGCTAGTGGTAAAGAACCCGCCTGCCAATGTGGGAGACAGAAGAGAGGTGCGTTTGATCCCAGGGTTAGGAAGATACACTAGAGAAGGAAATGGCAACCCACTCCAGTATTCTTGCCAGAAGAATCCCATGGACAGAGGAGCCTGGCAGGCTACAGTCCATAGGTCTCAAAGAGTTGAACATGACTGAAGGGACTGAGCATGCATGCTTGCATAGCTGATTTACAATACATTCATTTCAGGTACACAGCATAGTGATTCAATATTTTTTGTAGATTATATTTTATTTAAAGTTATTAAAAATAACTATACTTCTCTGTTCTGTACAATTTATACTTGTTGCTTATTCATTCTATACATGGCAATTTGTGTCTTTTAACCCCATACCTCTATTTCACCCCCACCCACCAGCCTGGTAATCACTAGTTTGTTCTCTATTTCTTTAATCCATTTCTGTGTTGTTATACTCATTAAGTGATAACATAAAATATTTGTTTTTGTCTGACATTTCACTAAGCATAAAAATCTCTTAGAGGATATTTTTAAAATCACTGTATTTCTTTTAAGTTGTGCCTTAGATATTTTATGTAAATAAAACCAGTTTTCCCAATAAAAACATTATCTAACAAACTTTGATTCCAATATGCTGAACCAAAACATACATTTTTAGATAAACGAGAGATTTTTTTTAAATAAATAAACTTCAAAAACTGATATTCATATGAAGGCCTTCCTAAAGTCAACAGTAAATGTACGTTTATATTAGTTCTAGCCAGAACACTCTTTCAAGACAGTATTTGTACAAACAGTTCTTTGCTTAAGGTTTCATAAAACCCTTAGTAAATACTTTTGGGGGCTCTTTAGAAAAACAAAGTTTGAGTTAAAGTTAATTACTTTCTCAGAATAAGCAAGCAGGAGTCTCAGATGGAGCATGGAAATCCTTTCTAGCCCCATTCATTATTAAGGAGAAAACAAAAAGACCTCGTACTTTAATAAAAGGAGCCTTGTGCAGAGAATCAGGGGGCTCCAAATGAATTATAGCCCAGGCTCTGATAATGATTTAGTGTAAGAATTAAAGGCAAATATTTCACCTCTTGCTGTCTCGAGTTTCACAGCTTTGCTGTGTAATGTTTGACAAGTTCTATAATAAGGCTCAAACTCAGTTTCCTCATCTATTGAGTTAAATAACGCCATCCTCTTATAGGGTTACTATGAGGATTAAATGAGTTAACACGTGTAAAGCATTGAGAACAAAGCCTGGCACAGAATAGCTAATATTAGTGATTGCAATCACATGTCTTCTCTCCCCTTTGAAATTTTTTTTAAAAAATAACCGAATTTTTTTTAAATAGCTATCTCATTATCTTGCTTTTTTATTTTTTTTTCCTCCTGTTTTTTAGCCGTACCATATGGCATGTGGGACCTTAGTTCCCTAACCAGGAATTGAACCTGCATCCTCTGCAATGGAAGCATGGTGTCTCAAGCACTGGACCACCAGGAAAGTCCCTCCTCTTTAAAATGTTAAACTTCCTGAGTACAGGGATCATATCTTACTCCATCTTGATACTCTCAAAATACCTACAATGTATCTTGTATATAGTAGCTGCTCGATAATTATTTACTGACCTGAATTTAAACATCAAGGACAATGGCCACATACTATGTAGGTTATTGGGGTTGTAGTCATTTAATTTTTTTTCAAGATGCAGCTATCTGGGAAAATAAGAGAACTCTTTGGGGAAAACATCTGTGAACAAAGTATTCCCATGAGAAAGTTTCTATCAGGTTGGAAAAGTACTTTAAAAATTCTTCCCCCAGTGAGGGCAAGAAACTTTTGGTCTCTCTGGGCGCCAAAGTCTGCTCTCTTAGCGCAGCCTGGGATATGCCCACTGTCTGGAAAAGCCAAGCTCCTCTCTTTATCCCCTTCTCTTCTTTCTACTTTCCCCATCCCAGGGCCATGAATCACCCCAGCTTCTTCTCACTCTGCTGGAGGCCTCCTTCTCCCAGGAGAACTAATTGTAAATTCTTTATTACTTTAGCTTTATTGCTTTTAGCTCTGGAAAGAGCATGCTTTAGGTGGTAATTATATTTCATTTATAAATATTATCTCTAAGAGAATAGCTTAATAGCTTTTTGGTAATGCTATCTGTAAATTTGTAGCTGCTAAATTTATGTGTCAACCAGAAACTTGAAGTAAACAGAGTTTATAAATTTATTCCTGTAGAATGATTTAAGATTTTACTTGACTCTTAATATGGCTCAGATGAGAAAAACAGAGCACATCAGCTAAGCCAGCAGTGAAATTAAAAATGCAATGAACATTCTGAGCACTCTTGAAGAATCAGGATGAATTAACAGTGAAACTCAGCATGTGAATGTCAGTTGTTCTGTGAAGTCAGGTTACAGGTTACTTTGCCTTCAAAGGTTCATGTGTTTTTTCACAAGTTAGGTTCAAGTTAGCTTTTCCCATTAAAAAAAAAAAAAAAAAGATACTGATAGAAAGTGCCTTTAACCTTCACAGCAAAGAATTTCATGGAATTGTGAAGGAAGAATCTAAGTCACAGGTAATGCTACTGACCCCTGTGGAAGGTCAGCAGACGGAAATGCTTCTCAGTAAGAAGTTAACGTCCTCTCTGATGTCTTAGCTGTAATGACAGGGTCAGGATGAGGATAGGATGGTGATTAGATTCCATTTTTGTCCGGAGGGACTCCTAAGGAAAACTACATGCCGTGGCTTCCCAACACTAAGGTGTATTAAATGTTAACAAACATCTGCATACTTTGATAAGGTTCACTTTCTCTCAAGAGGTAACCTTACGGGATGATAAACTGCATAAGAACTAAGGACAAAGCTTAACAGATTTATAATCAAAATACTGTGTGAATTGGATAAGCTGTGTTGGTTTTCTCCATTTGTAAAATAGGTAGTAGTTGCAAACACTAAATGTGTCAATACAACTGAAGGGCCTCAGTTCAGTTCAGTTCAGTCTCTCAGTCATATCTGACTCTTTGTGACCTCATGGACTACAGCACGCCAGGCTTCCCTGTCCATCACCAACTCCCAGAGTTTACTCAAACTCATGTCCATTGAGTCGGTGATGCCATCGAACCATCTAATCCTCTGTTGTCTCCTTCTCCTCCCACCTTCAATCTTTCCCAGCATCAGGGCCTTTTCAAATGAGTCAGCTCTTCTCATCAGGTGTCCAAAGTATTGGAGTTTCAGCTTCAACACCAGTCCTTCCAATGAATATTCAGGAGTGATTTCCTTTAGGATGGACTGGTTGGATCTCCTTGTAGTCCAAGGGACTCTCAAGAGTCTTCTCCAACACCACAGCTCAAAAGCATCAATTCTTCAGTCCTAAGCTTTCTTTACAGTCCAACTCTCACATCCATACATGACTACTGGAAAAACCATAGCTTTGACTAGACCAACCTTTGTTGGCAAAGTAATGTCTCTGCTTTTTAATATGCTGTCTAGGCTGGTCATAACTTTTCTTCCAAGGAGTAAATGTCTTTTAATTTCATGGCTGCAGTCACCATCTGCAGTGATTTTGGAGCCCCAAAATATAAAATCGGTCACTGTTTCCCCATCTACTTGCCATGAAGTGATGAGACCGGATGCCATGATCTTAGTTTTCTGAATGTTGAGTTTTAAGCCAACTTTTTCACTCTCCTCTTTCACTTTCATCAAGAGGCTCTTTAGTTCTTCTCTTTCTGCCATAAGGGTGGTGTCATCTGCATATCTGAGATTATTGATATTTCTCCCAGCAATCTTGATTCCAGCTTATGCTTCATGCAGCCCAGCGTTTCTCATGATGTACTCTGCATAAAAGTTAAAAAAGCAGGGTGACAATATACAGCCTTGACGTACTCCTTTCCCGCTTTGGAACCAGTCTGCTGTTCCATGGACAGTTCTAACTGTTGCTTCCTGACCTGCATAAACGTTTCTCAGGAGACAGGTCAGGTGGTCTGGTAGTCCCATCTCTTGAAGAATTTTCCACAGTTTATTGTGATCCACGCAGTCAAAGGCTTTGGCATAGTCAATAAAAAAGAAGTAGATGTTTTCCTGGAATTCTCTTGCTTTTTCGATGATCCAGCAGATGTTGGCAATTTGACCTCTGGTTCCTCTGCCTTTCCTAAAACCAGCTTGAACATATGGAAGTTCATGGTTAATGTACTGTTGAAGCCTGGCTTGGAGAATTTTGAGCATTACTTTACTAGTCTGTGAGATGAGTGCAACTGTGCAGTAGTTTGAGCATTCTTTGGCATTGCCTTTCTTTGGTATTGCAATGAAGACTGATCTTTTCCAGTCTTGTGGCCACTGCTGAGTTTTCCAAATTTGCTGGCATATTGAGTGCAGCACTTTCATAGCATCATCTTTTAGGATTTGAAATAGCTCAACTGAAATTCCATCACCTCCACTAGCTTTGTAAATATTTATACGTCCTAAGGCCCACTTGACTTCACATTCTAGGATGCCTGGCTTTAGGTGAGTGATCATACCATTGTGATTATCTGGGTCATGAAGAGCTTTTCTGTATAATTCTTCTGTGTATTCTTGCCACTTCTTAATATCTTCTGCCTCTGTTAGGTTCATACCATTTCTGTCCTTTATTTGTGTTAGGTCCATACCATTTCTGTCCTTTATTTGTGTCCATCTTTGCAAGAAATGTTCCCTTGGTATCTCTAATTTTCTTGAAGAGATCTCTAGTCTTTCCCATTCTATTGTTTTCCTCTATTTCTTTGCATTGATTGCTGAGGAAGGCTTTCTTATTGCTCCTTGCTATTCTTTGGAACTCTGAATTCAAATGGGTATATCTTCCCTTTTCTCCTTTGCCTTTCTCTTCTTCTCTCAGCTATTTGTAAGCCCTCCTCAGACAACCATTTTGCCTTTTTGCATTTCTTTTCCTTGGGGATGGTCTTGATCCCTGTCTCCTGTACAGTGTCATGAACCTCCATCCATAGTTCTTCAAGCACTCTATCAGACCCAATCCCTTGAATCTATTTCTCACCTCCACTGTATAATCGTAAGGGATTTGATTTAGGTCATACCTGAATGGTCTAGTGGTTTTCCCTACTTTCTTCAATTTCAGTCTGAATTTGGCAATAAGGAGTCCATGATCTGAGCCATAGTCAGCTCCTGGTCTAGTTTTTGCTGACTGTATAGAGCTTCTCCATCTTTGGCTGCAAAGAATATCATCAATCTGATTTCAGTATTGACCATCTGTTGATGTCCATGTGTAGAGTCTTCTCTTGTGTTGTTGGAAGAGGGTGTTTGCTATGACCTGTGCATTCTTTTGGCAAATCTCTACTAGCCTTTGCCCTGCTTCATTCCATATTCCAAGGCCAAATTTGCCTGTTACTCCAAGTGTTTCTTGACTTCCTACTTTTGCATTCCAGTCCCCTATAATGAAAAGTACATCTTTTTTGGGTGTTAGTTCTATAACATCTTGTAGGTCTTCATAGAACCGTTCAACTTCATCTTTTTCAGCAGTACTGGTCGGGGCATAGACTTGGATTACCATGATGTGGAATGGTTTGCCTTGGAAATGAACAGAGATCATTCTTTCATTTTTGAGATTGCATCCAACTACTGCATTTCAGACCCTTTGTTGACTATGATGGCTGCTCCATTTCTTCTAAGGGATTCCTGCCCACAGTAGTAGATATAATGGTCATCTGAGTTAAATTCACCCATTCCAGTCCATCTTAGTTCGCTGATTCCTAAAATGTTCACTCTTGCCATCTCCTGTTTGATCACTTCTAATTTGCCTTGATTCATGGACCTAACATTCCAGGTTCCTATGCAATATTGCTCTTTACGGCATCAGACTTTGCTTCTATCACCAGGCACATCCACAACTGGGTGTTGTTTTTGCTTTGGCTCCATCCCTTCATTCTTTCTGGAGTTATTTCTCCACTGATCTCCAGTAGCATATTTGGCACCTACCGACCTGGGGAGTTCATCTTTCAGTGTCCTATCTTTTTGCCTTTTCATACTGTTCGTGGGGTTCTCAAGGCAAGAATACTGAAGTGGTTTGCCATTCCCTTCTCCAGTGGACCACATTCTGTCAGAACTCTCCACCTTGACCCGTCCATCTTGGATGGCCCTACATGGCATGGCTCTTAGTTTCATTGAGTTAGACACCAAAGGGCCTAACACATAATAAAAGATCAATGAGTGTTTGCTATTATCATATTATTATTATTTAGAGTTATTTTTATTTAGAATAACTTCTTAGGGTTATTTCATTCTGAATAGTTCTATTATTTATAGTTATTATTGAGTTCTCTCTTAGTTCTTGCCACTTTTATTTCAGCTAAGCTACTGCCAAGCTGCTGCCACCATCTTGACTATCCTGAAAGTCTCTCATTTTTTTTAAATTAAAAGACCAAACAAGAACAAAAACAGTTAAATCTGAAAAGAAAGGTAATGAAGAACACAGCCTTCCAAAGTGACTTTTTACCACTGCTAAGGGAAGTGAGGTCCCTCAGGAGCTTTTGTCACCCCCGGTGGAGGAGGGGGACTGGGGGTGGAGAGGGAGACTCTATTTCAGGAAATACAAGGAATTTAGGCAGTTTTCCCCTCCTCTGAGCTGTGACTTCTGTTTTCATCTACTGGGATTTCTTTTTCTTTTTCTTTTTTTTAATATTTGTTTGGCTGTATTGGGTCTTAGTTGTCCAGAGGCATGTGGAATTTTAGTTCCCTGACCAGGGATTGAACTCACACATCCTACCTTGGAAGGTGAATTCTTAAGCACTGGACCACCAGGGAAGTCCCTTTACTGGGATATCTATTTCCTCAAGACTGGTTACAGAGTGGATCACAATTCTCCCCTAACTTTCTTCCTTTGTGCTGTCTCCCCAAACAACACTTTTCATTCCAAGAATTCTATTACTATAGAGCAAAAAAAAAAAAGTACTAAAATTTTTAAAAAATTTAAAAAAAAATTCTCAAAAAATTTGGGAAGCTGCAGAGCTCTCCAAATTCTTAGGAAACTTTGGGATTTTGACCCTGAATGCCTTTCTTGCATGGAACACAGACCCCAGTGTCCTCCCATTTTTCTGTCACTCTTAAAAGGTGGAGCTAAATTTTCTCAAATCCTTTACTTTTTAAAGACTCTATAAAATAAGCATAAATATATCATTAAGGTGAATGATGGATGGCATCACCAACCCAATGGACATGAACTTGGGCAAACTCTGAAAGTGGTGAGGAACTGGGAGGCCTGGCGTGCTGCAGCCCATGGGGTGGCAAAGAGATGGACACTACTGAGTGACTGAACAACAAACAACAACAAGATGAATGAACTAGGTTCTCCTCAAATGAGTGCTGTGTACTTCAGATGAATTCCAGACATACAGCTCTCGTTTGGGGCCACATTCGTGCTCCCGCACTTCTGTACGTGAAAGGTCACTGAGGGAAGTCCATTCGTTTCACCTCATTCTCATCCTTAATCCAGTGGTTTTCAACTTGTAGTGTGTATCGCGGTCATCTGGAGGGCTTGAAAAAGCACAGATTACTGGTCTCCACTCTCAGAGTTTCTCATGCAGTAAGTCTGGGAAAAGCCCCGAGAATTTGCATTTCCAGCCAGAATCCAGATAATGCTAACTCTGCTGGGAGCACTCTGAGAACCATTGACCTATGCTCTTCCTATCCTGGCCCTTCCGTTTTGCTCAAATAGAAAGAGCTTTTCTGCAGAATGAAGCCAGAGTGAGAAGCAGAAAATCAAGAGAAAGGAAGCAGGCACAGAGATAGAAACAGAAACAAAATTGTGCAGCTCTGGGACCCACCAGGGTCTAAAGGCGACTTCAATACTCTGCTTCCCAGTTATAGGTTAAAAGTTATCAATATCCTTTTTGCTAAGCGATTGTGAATTGGGTTTATGCCACATGCAGCGAAAGAAGCACAGCCAGTATAATCTCAGTAAAATGTACAGTTATTACCATGTCCACTCAAAGGCATTTCTCACTGCTCCTGAAAGTAATCATAGAAGTTATTTCTCTGCATCAGTTTATCAGATTCGTCACCAACAAATATCTGTTATCAATGTGACAACCACCACATGTTTAATGATGGAAATCTGACAGTAGTCGAAGCAGATGGAAACTCCCCCAAGGTAGATCAAGCACTGAAGGCAACGTTGAGCGTATGTTTGGTGAGCCTGGAATCTTTCATCCATTTATTCAACGAATATTTGTTAAATCCCAGCTACATGCTCTTCATTAGGCCAATTGCTGGAAGAAAACAATGAAAAAAGCCCTTCCTGTCAAGTTGGGGTGACAGAAGTAAGCAGTCCTTTACCGATAGAGTTAGATCCGTGTTCTGCAGGCATCAACACAGTACCGTTGGCTCTGGAGTGAGCAAAAGCACCAGGGAGCCAGGGATGTGTTCTGTGAACCATTGCTTTTAGACAAGTTCTGGGTGAAGGTGAGAGCATGGTGGATGTGACAGACACATGGATTTTTGTGTTTGGGGGGACAAATTTATGGCTTTGAATAGATATAGGTTGGAGGCATGGCTCCGCTGTCCTCTTATCTAGCAATTACAGAAAGTCCCTTCCATATGAACAAGTGTCCATTCTGATAGTGCATTCATAAGTCTAATTTGTTTGTAAGTCCTACAAAGTTAGCCTAGGTACCCAACTAGCACAATTGGATATAGAGCACTGTACTGATATCGGTTTATAATACTCTTCATACAAATAATACACAAACACAAAAAAATAAAACATTTTTAATCTTACAGCCCAGTACCTTGAAAAGTACAGTAGTACCAGCTACATCGGGCTGCCCAGGTGGCGTAGTGGTAAATAACGCACCAATGCAGGAGACACAGGAGACGGGGGTTCGTTCCATCACTAGGTCAAAAAGATCTCCTGAAGAAGGAAATGGCAACCTGCTGCAGTATTTTTGCCTGGGAAAGCCTATGGACAGAAGAGTCTGGCAGGCTATAGTCCACAGGGTTGCAAAAGAGTTCACCACAGCTTTGTGACTAAACAGCAACAACCAGCTACATCACTGCTACTTTAATGCTTCTGGATGTCCTGGGCTTGAGATAAAGATACTGTACTTCTGTATTCTATGCCCTGTGCAGTGAAGCACACAAACGCACAGCCACTTTAGAGGATGAACGCACATGAGAGTGTACACCAGACACGTGAACTCCTAATAACGTACGTGATTGGATAGGTGAATGCACCTTCACATCCCTGGAAGTTTGCAACTTGAAGGTTTCTATGTAGGGCACATAATGTAACTGGAAAGCCTCAATTTCTCTTATTTATAAATCAAGCTATTTTTACTTATTTTAGGCTAATATTTCAGTAAATGCTGCATACCAGTACTAAATATATGGGCTTCCCAGGTGGCGCTAGTGGTAAATAACCTGCCTGCCAATGCAGGAAACATAAGAAACTTGGGTTCAATCCCTGGGTAGGGAAGATCCCCTGGAGGAGGGCATGGAAACCGATTCCAGTATTCTTGCCTGGAGAATCCCCATGGACAGAGAAGCCAGCGGGGGCTACAGTCCTTAGGGTCACACAGAGTCAGACATGACTGAAGTGGCTTAGCATGCATGCATCAAACATATAATAAATGTCCTATCAATGTTGGCTAACCAAAATACCCCCAAATTACATAATTTTAGAAAAACAGTATAGGAAGCCCTCATCTTCCAATGGAAAGCTGATTATGGAGGAAATGTGAAACCTGAAGTTCCAAAGACCAATATGATACTAAAATTAAATAGAAGAGAAATTTTGAGTGATCAATAGCTTTTAATGGCCAGTAGTGTTAGGTCCATGGGAAAAAAATGGTATATTCAATCCACATCCTTTCCCTAATGTGATGAACGAAAATTTTACAAAAATAATTAATTTCCCCAATTTACCTGAATTGACATTTTACATTAACTTTCTCTCTGCCATAAGCCATTGTTTCAACTGTCAGTGGCTCAGGATAAGCAGCCCGATTGACAGCATGTACCTGATAAAAGAACACCTAAGATTTGTTGCTTTCTGGGAAGAGCCTTAAGACAGACACATCAGCTCAAGGCCAGCTCATTGAGTTGGGTGGGCTGCATACTTTCTTTGACGATGTTCTAGTGTCCCAGACATATTCCATGGGTGTCTGAAATGATCCATCTCAAAGAGTTTTTCTGATGAGCCGCAGGTGCAGATTTTGTAGGAGAAATTAAAACCTAGAGAAGATGTTTCAGGGACTGATGCTTCTTTTAAAGCTTCAGTGACAAATCACCTATTTGTAGCTTACTCCAAATTCCTAGTGGCTACTGCTTGTAGATGTCATCTAAAATGTAGCACAATCTCTGGTTCTGCTCAGTCAGCTTTACCCAGTTCCGTCACCTACTGGCCCTGGAGGTATTTGAGCTTTTCAGACTCTGTATTCTACTGAACAGCTCAGAAGAGATATTAACAATATTTAATAACCAGTAAGGCATGGGCAATAGGGCCAAATTCTAAAGGTCTTAGGCAATGTTAGGTATTAACCTCTTGGTTTCTGATTCTGAGGAGAAGAGGCTAGGTTGTGGGGGTGCAGGGAAAACTTAGGGGGCTCAGGGTGGTAGTTACTTGCCTATGTTGTGAAAATATCAATATCTGAACAACCCACATGATCATATTGATTGAATGTCAGATCTAGGTGAACACTTTAGGCAAAGGACTTATGAAACTTCTTCACGAGTTTAAGATGACTATTGAGAGAAAAGAAGATATAGAAGTGAAAGAAAAGATGGGGTAAAGAAAGAAGATATGGGATCTTCAGTTGAATAAATCTAGAGAATAAAAGAAGAGGATATGTGTGTGTATACCAGAAAATCTAACTAAGGAAAGCCTGTAGAGAGTAGAAAGTGAAACAGGAGAAAAGGGGGCAGGGCACAACCTTTCAGTTCAGTTCAGTTCAGTCGCTCAGTCGTGTCCGACTCTTTGTGACCCCATGAATCGCAGCACACCAGGTCTCCCTGTCCATCACCAACTCCCGGAGTTCACTCAGACTCACGTCCATTGAGTCAGTGATGCCATCCAGCCATCTCATCCTCTGTCGTCCCCTTCTCCTCCTGCCCCCAATCCCTCCCAGCATCAGAGTCTTTTCCAGTGAGTCAACTCTTCTCATGAGGTGGCCAAAATACTGGAGTTTCAGCTTCAGCATCATTCCCTCCAAAGAAATCCTAGGGCTGATCTCCTTCAGAATGGACTGGTTGGATCTCCTTGCAGTCCAAGGGACTCTCAAGAGTCTTCTCCAACACCACAGTTCAAAGGCATCAATTCTTTGGCGCTCAGCTTTCTTCACAGTCCAACTCTCACATCCATACATGACCACAGGAAAAACTATAGACTTGACTAGACAGACCTTTTTTGGCAAAGTAATGTCTCTATTTTTGAATATGCTATCTAGGTTGGTCATAACTTTCCTTCCAAGGAGTAAGCGTCTTTTAATTTCATGGCTGCAGTCACCATCTGCAGTGATTTTGGAGCCCAAAAAATTAAAGTCTGACACTGTTTCCACTGTTTCCCCATCTATTTGCCATGAAGTGATGGGACCGGATGCCATATCTTCGTTTTCTGAATGTTGAGCTTTAAGCCAACTTTTTCACTCTCCACTTTCAATTTCATCAAGAGGCTTTTGAGTTCCTCTTCACTTTCTGCCATAAGGGTGATGTCATCTGCATATCTGAGGTTATTGATATTTCTCCCAGCAATCTTGATTCCAGCTTGTGCTTCTTCCAGTCCAGTATTTCGCATGATGTACTCTGCATATAAGTTAAATAAGCAGGGTGATAATGTACAGCCTTGACGTACTCCTTTTCCTGTTTGGAACCAGTCTGTTGTTCCATGTCCAGTTCTAACTGTTGCTTCCTGACCTGCATACAGATTTCTCACAACCTTTAAGAGAATGAAATAAGCATAAGACATGCATGACAAAAACTGATTAGTACCAAATAGGTCCAAGATGACAGATGAGTCATCTTCCATGAGACCTTGAGCCTCAGTATATGCTCATTGTAACTTATCAGCAAGCTAAATCACACACCCACAGGCTCCATGACAGACAGTTCCAAGGCTGACTATAAAGGTCAAAAAGTAGGCAGTGACCCAATTCCTGGAAATCTCCACCCCTTCCCCAAAATAGCTGGAATACTCCTACTCATTAGTGCTGGGAACCGGCATATTGCATATTGAGTGCATATTGCATATTGAGTGCAGCACTTTCCACAGCATCATCTTTCAGGATCTGGAATAGCTCAACTGGAATTCTATCATTGCCGGGAGCCAGTGTGAGGAACTCCGCCCATGACAAAGGTCATGAGGAAGGAGACTCAGCATACGCAAAGGCGGGATCGAGCCTCAGGGGTCCTCCTGGAAATTCTCGAGCATCTACCCCCAAAACCAGAGTCTGCCTACTTTCTGCTTTGTGCTTTCACCTACACCTCTGACTTTACGGGGGCTGTCCCAGACTACCTCTCTCTGAAAAAAGAGTTAGCTTACAGCTCCAGTTAATAATTCCTTGGTGTGACAGTGTTTCAACCTACAAACTCCTTTGGAAATCCTCTAGCCTGCCTGAATAGGTTTTTCCGGCCACATGTGATTGTTCAAAGCCTCCCAACTGTGAGAGGCAGGAGATGTTCTAAACTGTCTAAACACAGATTCCTTTGAGTAGTTAAAAGATTGATTAGAAATTGTATTGGTGAAGGGTTTTTCACTTATTGGGCCAATGTTTGCTGCTAAGTCTCCATACCCCTTACCTACTGTGTCCTTGACAGTGTATTGACTGATATAATGGGTGTATAGAAATGTAAGTAGTAGCCTCAATGTTTGTAACCTGGGACCCTTGAGTTAATTCTTTTCTTGATAGAGCCCACCTCACCTTTGCCCTATAGGAATGCAGCTTTGTCCAGTGCTTTTTGGAGGCTGGCGCCTGACTTTGGAATAATCACCTTTAGAGAAAAATAAGTTTCTTAAAATGTTAACAGGCTTCCTGGCCAGAAGATGATGTAAATCACCTAAACTTTTGCATATGATAAGTTTGAAAGCCTGGCTTCGATTAGGACCAGGAACTGCTGTCCTTGCATGACTCCATCCCTTCCCCCATTATCCTCTATGCACAACTTAAGGTATAAAACTACTTTGGAAAATAAAGTACGCCTCTTTTTGTTCACCAAAATTTGGTCTCCCCATGTCGTTCTTTCTTTCACCTTCTGGCTGAATTTTTCCTCTGAGTCAGGGAAGCTCATCAAGCCTACTAATTTTACCTGGGCTTCTAAGATCTGACCGGGGAGGCCTTAGTGTCTCCTCTCCTTCAGGAGAACGGGAGGATGCCTGCAGCCTTTGTAGGTGACATAAATTCCTTGCTTTGGAATTTTATTCAGCCTCTTTTCTTCACTGAATTTTCCTACTGAGCTATCCTTATTTCAGCCTCTTTTCTCCACTGAATTTCCTCACTGAGCTATCCTCATTCTATTACTCATTATATCTTTGATAAATATTTAAATAAATAGGTCGCCTACGCCGTCTCTCCTTTGAATATCCTGGATTAGCTGGGGCTGGACCCTGGCACATTAGCCTATGAAATTCAGTCCAGTTCAGTTCAGTTCAGTTCAATCACTCAGTTGTATCGACTCTTTGTGACCCCATGGACAGCAGCACACCAGGACTCCCTGTCCATCACCAACTCCTGGAGTTTACTCAAACTCAAATTCATGTCCATTGAGTCGGTGATGCCATTCAACCATCTCACCCATCTCATCCCATGGGTATGAAATTACCCACTCTTATAAAAACTGACAAGCCTGTACCCTGGGGCTGCTCTCACCTTCTGAGATGACCTACACTCTGTCTGTGGAGTGTGTTTCTCTCTAAATAAGTCCACTTCTTACCTGTCATTTTGTCTCTCACTGAATTCTTTCTGTGATGAGACATCAAGAACCTGAGCTTCATTAAATCCTGAGACCAGGTATGTGATCTCAGTTAAAAGACTGTGGGTTTACACCCCAATGTGAGTTACATGGCTTCAAGAGAATATTGTTTCTGAGGCCCTGAACTTTGAGCTCTAACAGATGCTAGGAAACAACTAAGAGACTCCTGTCTTAAAATGGATAAGAAAAGCAGTGATTCCCTGGGCCTGCAGGCCTTATAATGGAAAAACTCGGGCAACAAGACCTCTATTAGATCCCTTATTCCACTTATCTTTCCCTTTCCACTGGACTGAGAATTTCTTTGGACTTTGTATTTTCCATACATAAGACAGCGCCTGGCACATGGTATATTTCTGCCCATACCCTTCCAATTTCAAGCTGATTTAGATGTTCTCCTTTTGTTCCAATTTATCAATCTCCACTGGAAAGTCCCTGAGGGAACAGACTGTGCCATTTACTTGTCATTGTGATAGCACTTGGCTCAGAGTAAGGCTTAATATAAATATTTGTTGAATAGATAAGTAGATGAATATCAATCCATAAACTATCTTGGCAAATCCTTGTAGGGAAAATCCATAAGCTTAGGCATTTATTTGTTTAAAATATGCTGCTGATTTATGGGAAAATGGGTCAGACATTAATGACTGCACCCCAAAGCTATTCCCAACCCCTTCATCCTAGGGGTCTCTTTGTATAGCAGCTGAAAAGCTTCATAGTCCACTTTGCTTAGAGGTAACCATGTAATGTAGCTCTGATCCATTAACGAAAGTCTACTGGGGTGAGGATAGGTGTAAGTGTTTTATTCTCTGGCTATTTTTGGATCTTTTCCATATTTTCTTCATCCTGTCTTAAACATGGATGTGATGGCTGGTACTGAAGCAGCCATCTTGAAGTCATGAAAAAGACATGAAAATCCAGTCCAGGACATCTTTGAGCACCGGAACTGTCACTAGAATCTACATATGTCCACTCTACATTTTATGATTAAAGAAAGTGGAGGTTAAAAAATAAACACATGTCCTATTACTTGCAACTGGAAACAATACTAATTAACAAATTGCAAGTGTTAAAGTTATACAGTTCTGGAATATAGTCTCTGGTGAGCACACTGTGGGGAATGTAAATGCATTTAGATCGAAGGATTTGAAAGAGTGGGAAAAAAGTTGGAAGCCAAGGTGTGTTTCCTGAATTTTCTCTACAGTCTTTAGACAATTTCCTTCCTACACACACTAAGAATGAATCTACCTTGCTGAAAAATGAAAAAAATAAATAAACTTAAAAATTTATTACTCCATTTTTCTGAAATGAGACACTCAAGCCTCTAGTTAAGCTCATTCTCACATTGAGAATGTTCCTAAACTTCTGGGTATAATTATTTCTCTCCTTTCCCATTTCCCCAGTGGCCTTTGCACCTGTTTTATTGACTAAGAATAATAAGTTTAGCCCTGGCCCAAACTGTAGTCCTTCTACATTTTCACAATAAGACTCTTATAAGAAGTGCGTTATTGCCCTACTGTGTGTTAGTCACTCGGTCATGTCCAGCTCTTTGTGATCACATGGACTGTAGCTCTTCAGGCTTCTCTGTCCATGGGATTCTCCAGGCAAGAATACTGGAGTGGGTAGCTATTCCCTTCTCCAGAGGATCTTCCCAACCCAGGGACTGAACCCAGATCTCCACATTGTAGACAGATTCTTTACCATCTGAGCCACCAGGGAAGTACCCTACTACAATGTTATAAAACCAATTACAATAGTTAAAAGATTAATCATATTGCTACCATTAATATTTATCATTGAAAAACCAGTGAATATTGATTAATTCAACTCTGCCTGTCCATGACATTCATTTCCAGCAGCTTGATAGCTTCTGGATTAAAAATGAAATAGGCTAAAAATTTATTGAATAATCTTTAAAAGGAGACTTGGAGATTCTATCACCTGATTTTACAAGTGAGGAAACTGAGTGACCTAAAATGGGAGTCATCTTTATGTATATTTTCATGTTTCCATCAGCTGTGTTTATTTATGTAATCTAATCAGGACAATTTGAAGGTGAGAGCCATTTGAAAGTGGCTCAGATGGTAAAGAGTGAGCTGGCAATGCAGGAGACCTGGGTTTGATTCCTGTGTGGGGAAGATCCCCAGGAGAAGGGAATGGCAACCTACTCCAGTATTCTTGCCTGGAGAATCCCATGGACAGAGGAGCCTGGCAGGCTACATACCATGGGGTTGCAGAGTTGGACAGGACTGAATGACTAACCCTTTTACCTTCGCTTTCAATGAGGGACAAAGATTGCTTTCTCACATCCTTTTTCCTGTTTTATTCATCCAGTGCCTGACATAGTACTTTGCACATAGAAGATGCTCAATTCATGTTTACTAACTGAGGACATGATTCCACACATTTGATTAGGTTTTGTTTCATTCATCAGACAATAAAAGGCTGGCCTCCATCTAGTCCTCATGGGCCTCAATGGACCTCTGAATGTACCTTGATCATTCTCACCCACCCATCTTCTCTCTGACTGTGGTCCCCTCTTCAGCTCAGATTCTAGCTCCCCTAAGAAGTCATCCATGCAATCTCCAGGCCTTATGTTTCTCACCCAGCTAAAAAAGCTCAAAGGGCAATCAGCCTGTTTTATACAATTTAATATTTCATGATGTAATGTCTTTTATTGATTTCTCTTTTTCTTGAATAATCGTGTCCCTGCTGTATCTAAACTCCCAGAAGGCAGGAATAATATGCTATGTTTTCTATGTGCCAAAGTGCACATCTTGTTCCGGAGTACATGAAGGTCTTCAGTCCGGAAGAGACAGAAACTGCCTCCAAGTTCCTTTGTGAATTCCTACTCTAAAAAGTAGGTATGAAACAACTTCAATATCATTAAACCAGCATCCTAAAAACACAAATACACAAATAAGAGGCAGAATATTTTATTGAGAATCAGAAAGCCACACTAGCACTAATAAAATACAACAATTTAACATCAAAAGGATTCTAACAAATTGTTCAAGTTGCTGGACTGGCTAAGTGTATTTATATGCTGTACCTCCCAGAACACACTGAAATAGTTCCAACACACACACACACACACACACACACACACAATCCAGAAAACAGCAGGTATAAGGGACGAAAATAACCAATAGATGAGAGGTTTCAATAAATTCCTGGAAAACAGAAAACAATTGGGATTATATTGATGGACCGCTCTAAAGGAAGTCAAAGCCTGAAATGTTCCATAAGGGGGCCAATATGGGGAGGGGTTGCCATGATCTGCCAACTAGAATCTCAGTGGGGCTCTGGACTCAGGAGGAAAGATTGGTCTGAGTCCTAGAAAAAGATGGCTTTATTGAACATATAAACAGAGAAGAGGTATGACAGTTCATTTCTCCTCTCTACACCTCCTTCATCTGGGGAGCTGAGGCTTCTAGCTGGTGCCCACAGTAAAGTTTTCTCACTCTCACTTTTGAAGGAACCCCACCTGACAGCCATCCCCACATCATTTCATTTTACATTTCATTCCACAAGCTCCCATTTGTGTAAACAACTCCATCTCAGAATTTCCACTCCATGGAGCAGCCTATCAGGAAAGCAATTGGAAATCAATTTAGCAGAGGGGATGCCTGTACCAGATGCCATCTCTCATTCTTAAATATGAAGATAATCAAAGATAGCCAGACATGAGAGCACCAAAAAGAGAAGAAAAGAAGAGAAAAACAAAAATGAAATCACAAGGAAAAAAATGAGAATTCAAGATATTCGAAAAGACTTTGTGTCCATGAATCTATGCAAAGAAAAAGGAGCAAGCAAAGGACAGTAAAGAGGTTAAAAATAGAATTGCCAACAAACCCAATAAATAATAGAAAAATAAAAAAGAGAAATGTCAAAAAATGGAAGCAAAACAATAAAGAGAAAGAAATATAGTACAAGAGAAAAAAGAGAACCTATCTTTTGATTTAGAATTCCAGAGAAAAGGGGACAGAGAAAATGGTGGAGAGGATATTATCAAAGACAGTTTTAATAGAAAGAATCCTCAAACTTGGAAAGACAGAACTTTTCAACAGAGAAGGATTCCCTGATAGCTGAGAAGGATGTGTGAAAAATCTTTGTCATTTTTAGATCACCAAGGATAAAAGATAATCATAAACATTTCTAGAAAGGAAAACACAAGTGTGATCTAAAAAACGAGGGTGTCTGGGATGACACAGTAATTCTATGAGGTTGGAAGATAACGAGTCCAGAGTGGTCCAGTAAGACAGAGGCTCTGGTAGGGACTGAATTTAGGGAATAAGAATAGATGGGGCAAGTAGTCAATGGTATAAGATAATATTTCATCTTTTATAGCAAGAAGTCTCTAAATGGTGATTAAATAAAGATATAAGCCTATTACTTAAAGTTGTGGTAACTACAAGAAGATAAAAAATAGAAGCAAAAGCATAGAAAGAGTCACCTCTAAGAAGCGGAGAAGTGAAAACATATAATGAGTACTTTGCTGGTGGAACAAGCTCTTTAGCTTTACAAAACATGTTTTTATACTGTTTTTATAACACTAAGATTGTGATAAAATAATATATTAAGAACAATCTCTCGCCTCATTCTCATTCTTGAACCTCATCCTATCTTTTAGTTCTGTTCAGTCACTCAGTCGTGTCCGACTCTTTGCAACCCCATGAATTGCAGCACGCCAGGCCTCCCTGTCCATCACCAACTCCCAGAGCCTATCCAAACTCATGTCCATTGAGTCAGTGATGCCATCCAATCATTTCATCCTCTGTTGTCCCCTTCTCCCCCTGCCCTCAATCTTTCCCAGCATCAAGGTCTTTTCAAATGAGTCAGCTCTTCTCACCAGGTGGCCAAAGTATTGGAGTTTCAGCTTCAACTCCGACTGAACACCCAATTGAACCTTCCAATGAACTCCCAGGACCGATCTCCTTTAGGATGGACTGGTTGGATCGCCTTGCAGTCCAAGGGACCCTCAAGAGTCTTCTCCAACACCACAGTTCAAAAGCATCAATTCTTCAGCCCTCAGCTTTCTTTATAGTCCAACTCTCACATCCATACATGACTACTGGAAAAACCATAGCTTTGACTAGACGGAATTTTGTTGGCAAAGTAATGTCTCTGCTTTTTAATATGCTGTCTAGGTTGGTCATAACTTTCCTTCCAAGGAGCAAGTGTTTTTTAATTCCATGGCTGCAATCACCATCTACAGTGATTTTGGAGCCCCCCAAAAATAAAATCAGCCACTGTTTCCACTGTTTCCCTGTCTATTTGCCATGAAGTGATGAGACCAGATGCCATGATCTTGGTTTTCTGAATGTTGAGCTTTAAGCCAACTTTTTCACTCTCCTCTTTCACTTTCATCAAGAGGCTCTTTAGTTCCTCTTCACTTTCTGCCATAAGGGTGGTGTCATCTGCATATCTGAGGTGATTGACATTTCTCCTGGCAATCTTGATTCCAGCTTGTGCTTCATCCAGCCCAGCATTTCTCATGATGTACTCTGCATATAAGTTAACTAAGCAGGGTGACAATATACAGCTTTGACGTACTCCTTTTCCTATTGGAACCAGTCTGTTGTTTGATGTCCAGTTCTTTAATCTCACCCCAAATCTCATATCTGTCCAACCTGGGACTTACTCAGTCTTCATTACTGAGCTGGGAGTGCATAGTTGATATATCAAAATTGCCCATCAGACTGACCAAATGAAAATGTCACGAGGTCATTTCATCCTCTGGGCCTCAAGCTTTTCTTCTGCAACATGAGGGCCTTCAGTGAATAATCGAATCTCTTCCAATAGTTTTCACATACCTTAAAAATGAATGTGTACATTTGTTTAGCTATTTGTTTTGTCAGCACTAGATTGCAAATCCAAACATCCACAAGATGGCAGTCTAAGTCCAGTTCTATGAAGATTTTGCCTTTGTTTTGCTTTATAGCTCTCTTAGTCTTGCTGGTAGGAACTACACACCATAAAGAACTAAGAAATATTTTGAGGAAAAATCATTGTAGCCATCAACACCACCCACAGACCAGGCTTACTTCCCCTAACTTTCAAGTATTTATGATAAATAAACGCTCTCCAACAGCTTGTGAATTGTGTTGTTGTGCTTTCCAGGTGGTTCCATGGTAAAGAATCCACCTGCCGATCCTGAAGACGCAGGTTCAATCCCTGGGTTGGGAAGATCCCCTGGAAAAGGAAATGGCAACCCACTCCCGTATTCTTGCCTGGAGAATCCCATGGACAGAGAGGCCTGGCTGTCTACAGTCCATGGGGTCACAAAGAGACTCAATTGAGCAACACACACCCACACAAACGCACACAAGTTGTAACAGCTTGAGTGTAAACGTGGTTTCAAAATAATAATCATAGGGAATTCCCTGGTGGTCCAGTGGTTAGGACTCAGCACTTTCACTGCTGAGGGAGCAGGCTCAGTCCTTAGTCAGGGAATTAAGATCCTGCGAGCCATGCAGCATGGCCAAGAAACAATCACAAAACCAAATTCTCTGGTTTGGACCTCACCATCACTGAAGGAAGTTGAGTCTGCTGCCCATTCCCCCAAGCCACCCAGGTATTTCTGAGATGCCTGACAGGTGCTTTATCAGCCAAACCTATTACACCTTCACTTCTGTGTCAGCCTCAAGTCTCTAAGGAAGCATCTTTCCCTGCTTCACCCGGCTTCTGAGAGTACAGGTGTTTCTTGGCTGTCACAGCACAACTCCTATCTTGGCCTTTATTGTCACATGGCCATCTTCCCTCTGCATGTCTGTGTCTGTGTCCAAATTCTCTTTCTCTTTTTTCCTTTTCTATTGTTATTTATCTACTTATTTATCAAAGTACAGTTGATTTACAGTATGACATTAGTTTCAAATGTATAGCACATTGATTCATATATATATATATATTCTTTTTTGAATTTTTTACCCTTAAAAGTTATTACAAAATATTGAATATATAGTAATATATTAATTATTGAATATATATTAATATAATATGTATATGTGTATATAATATATATTAATATAATAAGATTAGTATAATATATTGTGTGTGGGTACTAAGTCACTTCAGTCATGTCCAACTCTGTGAGACTCCATGGACTGTAGCCTTCCAGGCTCCTCTGTGCGTGGGATTCTCCAGGCAAGAATACTGGAGTGGATTGCTATGCTCTCCTCCAGGGGATATTCCTGATCCAGGGACTGAACCCATGTCTCTTATGTCTCCTGCATTGGCAGGTGAGTTCTTTACCATTAGCTCCACCTGGGAAGCACAATATAATATCTTAATATATGTTAATTAATTATTATATAGTCAACATTTTGTAATAACTTATAAAAGTAAAAAATGATATGTAGTAATATATAATGCTAATTGATATACTAATATATAATAGTCAATATTTTCTAATACTAAGGGTAAAAATTTTGATGCATATTAATATATAATGTATACATTATGTATATAATATAAATATAATACATAATGAAATATTAATATAGTATATATAGTCAATGTTTTATAATAACTCATATGGGTAAAGATTCAAAAAGAATATATATATATATATGTATGTGCTATACAGGTCCTTATTGATTATCTATTTTATATATAGTAGTAGTATCTATTAATCTCAACCACCTAATTTATCCCTCCCCTTCCCCTTTCTCCTTTGATAATCATAAATTTGTTTTCTATGTCTGCAAGTCTCTTTCTGTTTTGTAAATAAGTTCATTTGTATCTTTTTTTAGAGTCCACATATAAGCAAGATCATACGATATTTGTCTTTGTCTGGCTTACTTCACTTAGTATGATAATCTGTAGGTCCCCATGTTGCTGCAAATTGCATTATTTCATTCTTTTTTATGGCTGAGGAATATTCAAAAAATGAAAAGATCTAATAGACATTTCTAGAAGAAGAAGACATACAGATGGCCAACAGGCACAGGAAAAGATGCCCAAATCGCTAATTTTTGTGAAGTCGCTCAGCCATGTCCAACTCTTTGCAATCCCATGGACTGTAGCCCACCAGACTCCTCCATACATGGAATTTTCCAGGCACAAAAAACTACAATGAAGTATCACCTCACACTGGTCATAATGGCCATCATGAGAAAGTCTACAAATAATATTAATAAATACTGAGGGGCAGTGGAGAAAAAGGAAACCTCCTACACTGTCGGTGGAAATGTAAATTGGTACAGCCACTATGGAGGACAGTGTGGAGGTTCCTTTAAAAAGTAAAAATAGAGTTAATAGATGATTCCTATAATGCCACTCCTGGGCACATATTCAGAGAAAACTATAATTCAAAAAGATACATGCACCCCAATGTTAGTTGCAGGACAATAACAAAAACATGGAAGCAACCTAAATATCCATCAACAGAAAAATGGGTAAAGAAGATGTGGTACATATATACAATGGAATATTACTCATTCATAAATTCCCCTTTCCTTAAAGGTAACGGTCACATTGGATATAAACATAGGGCACTGAGTGGAAACAAGACTTACATTGAATTTATGTTCACTTGTATACTCTTTCAATGTTTATGTTCACTTGTATACTCTTTTAATGTTGTGGGTAGACAAATATGTACATGATAAATATGAATAAGACTTCCCTGGTGGCTCAGACGGTAACGTGTCTGCCTACAATGCAGGAGACCTGGGTTCAATCCTGGGGTCGGGAAGATCTCCTGGAGAAGGAAATGGCAACCCACTCCAGTATTCTTGCCTGGAAAATCCCATGGACAGAGGAGCCTGGTAGGCTACCGTCGATGGGGTCGCAAAGAGTCGGACACAACTGAGCGATTTCACTTCACTGCACTTCAAATATGAATAGCCAAGTGGCATAACAGTTCAAACTGGTCAATAGAAAGGAACAAATTCAGAATCAGCCCAATGGATTCAAAAGTCTGTTAGATAAGGTCTTCACAGTGTTCATGAAGTGCTCATTCACGACAGCAGGTGGCAGCACTACATACGATTTAGTTTAGGGGACCCTGGAGAAATGTGAAAGTAGTTAACCATTCAATGCAATAAGCTGGAAACAGGCTCAGCGCCTTAGGACTTCTGGCCATAAAGAGAAACGGTTTGTTCATGTTTGAAATATGTCTAGATTTATTACCTGGTTTTTAGCATTTTATACTTGTCAATTATTTAATGCAATAACCTTGCTTTAATTCTCACACACTGGGCCCAGAGAAGATGAGTGAATTCCTGATTACTTAGCAGGCTCTGTGCAGCACAGCCAGGCAGAGGCCTGGCTTCCTGTCTGTTTTTCCCCAAGGAGATGGTGTGACTGATGTGGAGAATCTTCCCCATGATCCTCACTTGTAAATTTCAGTTTTCAGCAGTCTGACTCTGCCATAGTGATGTTAGAAATCAAGCAGCTCATTTCCAGTTGCAAAAAGCACAAGCGAGTTTACACAAACATGCTATTTTTGTGGCCTGTGTAACCCTTCCCCTCTAGTCTTCTATAAAACATAAGCCCTCCTCTGTGTCTCTGTTTTAAATAATTCAGTGTCATATTTGCTTAGTTCTCATAATATTTGTTTTGATGTTGTTCAGTCTTGTGTGATCATTTTCCTTCTTGCACTGAATATTGGGCTTACTGATTATTCTTGTCTGTGTGTCTTTTCCCTTCACATCTCTAGTTGTTGAGAAAATGCTCTCCTTTCCTCAGTTTACAGTGCTTCTTGATTTTTTTTCACAATCAAGGTCAACAGCACCATAGCAATTGTTTAATAGCAGCTGTGTCTATCTGCCTCAGGTATGTATACCAGAGGAGCATTTTTTTTTCCTTATATACTATTTTCTGCTCTAACTGTGATTCTTGGAACTCTGGAATGGGGGTTGGTGCCTACCTCACCAGCCCCATGACCCCCAACTTCTACCCAAGGATACCAACAAACAGGAAAGAGGTGGAGGATAAGTGGGGTTCACTGCCACCACCTGTCCAGAAAAAGCTCTTTATGCCCCTGATCCACCTACTCCTGCCAGAGGAGGCAGACAAGGACAGGGAGTGACTGAGGCTACAGAGGGAGAGTGGCCACGCAAGGCCACGGCAAGAGGTCAGCCCTAGGAATAATGGTGCCTATTTGGCTCTAGCTTCTTGGAATTTGTCCAACACTTAGATTCTGAACTCTCTGACATTCTCTGCAACTGGAGAAGCACTTAACTGGGTTAGGTGTGGAGGAGGGAGGCATTGTCTATTCTATTAGTCAACACAACAGTCTGAGTCAGAACTCACGCTATTAGGCCCTATTCTCACACATTACGTATGTTACTAGAGACAAATAAGGGCTTCCCAGAAGGAAATGGCAACCCATTCCAGTGTTCTTGCCTGGAGAATCCCAGGGACGGGGGAGCCTGGTGGGAGGCCATCTATGGGGTCGCACAGAGTCGGACACGACTGAAGCGACTTGACGGCCGCAGCAGCAGCAGCTGGTGGCTCAGACAGTAAAGAATCTGCCTGCAATGCAGGAGACACAGGTTTGATTCCCTGGGTTGGGAAGATCCTCTGAAGAAGGGAATGGCTCCCCGCTCCAGTATTCTTGGAGAATTCTATGGACCGTGCAGCCTGGCAGACTACATACAGTCATGGGGTCGCAAAGCATCAGACACGACTGAGTGACTAACACAGAGAACCACTTAAATCAGTCACTGGGTGGCAACATGTTTGGCATTAGCTAATTCCTAATGTTTAAAATGTAGTCTTGGACCACATCAGGGTGCAAACTGGTACAAATATAAGAATCATCGGGGAGGGACTTCTCTGGTGATCCAGTGTGTAAGACTCTGCCCTCCCACTGCAGGAGGCATGGGTTTGATCACTGATTGGGGAATTAAGATCCTCCATGGTGAAAAATACAAAATAAAATAAAGGTGTTTTAAAAAAGAATTATTGGGGACTCGTTAAAAATACAGATTCTAAGATATCTTTCTTAAAGATTCTTATTCAGAAAACCTGGAGTGGGGCTCAAATTTTGTGCATTTTAACAAGAGATTCTCAACAGCTCTTATTTATCAACAAAACATAAAAGATTTTTTATTAATCCTCCAAATCCTAAAAATTGATGAGAATTTCTGCAGTTGTTCTCTTTCATCTGTTGTGTTCTTCATATTCGACACCGTGCTTCCTCCACTTCCGAGGTTTATCTTTAGAATCACATTTGGAGGTTTCAAGTACCCACGCTATTTCCCACTTCGAAGTGAACATCACTGGCTGACAAAGTGTCTGCACTTTCCACCCTTCTCCACCTGATCTTTGGTGTTGAAAGTGGACCCTACTGATCACATTGATAAGCTCCTTTGCTTCAAAGTTAGATTTATTCAACGGGAGGCATCAGGGCAAGAGTAGAGCACAGGAGAACAACGTTGGGGTATTAATTAGCCTCCTCCCTCCCCTCCTGACTGCCCATGTGATCAGGGTGGGTTGGCAGTATCTCACTACTAAAGACCACCTCCCTTTCACCAGGTGGGTGGTGGATGGTGGTGGTTTCTTATGATTAGAGCTGACCTTAGGGTTCCTCTAGGTCTAATTTGGTCATGTAGCCCCAGGTACTCTACTACCTTTTGTAGATTCTGCTTAACACTTCCCAAATTTTGCAAATAGTCCCTGCCCGGGACCAGCCCCGGCTGATCCAGGGTATTCGAAGGAGAGACAGCGTAGGCGAAGATCAGGAAACAATTGCTTAATTAAACATTAATTAAGGATATAAAGACTAATAGAATGAGGATAGCTCAGTGAGGAAATTCAGTGGAGAAAAGAGGCTGAAATAAGGATAGCTCAGTGAGGAAATTCAGTGGAGAAAAGAGGCTGAATAATTCAGCCAGAAGGTAAGAGAAAGAACGACATGGTGAGACCAAGTTTCGGTGAACAAGGCCTGCGCTTTATTTTCCAAAGTAGTTTTTATACCTTAAGTTATGCATAGAGGATAATGGGGGAAGGGGTAGAGTCATGCAGCAAGCCAGGCTTTCTTCCTGCAAACTTATCATATGCAAAAGCTTAGGTGATTTGCATCATCTTCTGGCCCGGAGGCCTGTTAACATTTTAAGACCCTTTCTTCAGAAAACTTATTTTTCTCTAAAGGTGATAAGTCAAGCGCCACCCTCCAAAAGCATTAGATAAAGTTGCATTCCTACAGAGCAAAGGTGTGGTGGGCTATAACAAGAAAAAGAATTAACTCAAGGGTCCCAGGTTACAAACATTAAAGCTACTATTTACACCAATTATATTAATCAATACACTGCCAGGGACACAGCAGGTAAGGGATATGGAAACTTAGCAGCAAACATTGGCCCAAAAAGTGAAAATCCTTCACCAATACAATTTCTAATCAATCTTTTAACTGCTCAAAGGAATCTGTGTTTAGACAGTTTAGAACATCTCATGCCTCTCACAGTTGGGAGGCTCTGAGCAATCACATGTGGCTGGAAAAACCTATTCAGGCAGGCTAGAGGATTTCCAAAGGAGTTTGTAGGTTGAAACCCTGTCACACCCAGGAATTATTAACCGGAGCTCTAAGCTAACTCTTTTTTCAGAGAGAGGTAGTGGGGGACAGCCCCCCGTAAAGTCAGAGGTGTAGGTGAAAGCACAAAGCAGAAAGTAGGCAGACTCTGGTTTTGGGGGTAGATTGCTGGAGAATTTCCAGGGAGACTCCTGAGGCTTGATCCCGCCTTTGCGTATGCCAAGCCTCCTTCCTCATGACCTTTGCCAGGGGCGGAGCTCGCTCCCCGCAAGTCCCTTTGTTAAAAATCTCCTCACTCTGTCTTAATATGGCATCTCCACTCCTGGGACTTTGATAGGGACAATAATTTAGCTTTATCTGTTTCATATGTGCTGTTTGTGCAATCAGGATTTTCTTGTTTCTTATTAAAATACTAGAAAAGATAGATTTAGAATTTAAGAATAGAAAGAATGAAACTTTAGACTTTGAAAGAGCTTTATGTCTATTCCACACCATGTTTTGTAACAGGAACTAATGTAGTGTTGTAGGTAAAATATACTTCAAAGTCAAACAAACAAGCAAACAAATTCATAGAAAAAGAGAACAGATTTGTGGTTACCAAGGGGTGGGGTGTTGGGAGGAGAGGGAATTAGATGAAGACAGTCAAAAGATACAAACAGTTATAAGATAAATTAGTACTATTGGTGTAACCTGCATGCTGTGTGCTCAGTCGCTTTGGTCATTTCTGACTCTTTGTGACCCCATGGACTGTAGTCTGCCAGGACCCTCTGTCCATGGGATTCTCCAGGAAAGAATACTGGAGTGGGTTGCCAAGCCCCAGGGGAGCTTCCCAACTTGGGGATAGAACCCCTGCCTCCTGCATCTCCTGCATTGCAAGTGGATTCTTTACCCACTGAGCTAAAAAGGAAGTCCAAAAATTGTATAACAGGCCCCAGAAAGATGATAAATACAGTTAATACTGCTATATGCTATATGTAAAAACTGTTGAGAATAAATTCTAAAAGTTCTGTCGTATGAAAAACATTTTTTTCCTATTTCTTTAATTTTGTATCTATAGAAGATGATGGATGTTCACTAAACTTATTGTGATAATTGTTTCATGACAAACTTAAGTCAAAATCATTATGTAGTACACCTAAATTTATATAGTGCTGTATGTCAATTATATCTCAATAAAACTGGAAATACTAAATAAATTATATCTATTCTAACTTACCATTAATTACTAGAATTTTACAGGAAATCCTGTTCACTACAACTTTTTAAAAAATTTGCTGGCAACGATCATTTTCTATTTCAGCCTAACTGTTACACATTCTTCAACAGGTCTTCATGTAGGGTGGTTTCTAGATCCTTCTCCATCGGGGCCCTTGGCTGTGTTCCTTTGGGTGAATTGTGTTGTGTCAAAGTTATTGCTTCACATTTAGAAAACATTTGCAAAGTAAGATGAATGTGGACAGGCTTCCAGCTGGAGAAGAGCACAGGCATCCCTAAATGAAAGGCACACCATTCCACTGGGAAGAGCAAGTGCAGATTAAAGGTTCTGGCTGCCAACAAAGCAACTCCTCGAAAACAGGCACACTAGTGGAGGCAGGAGTTCCTGAGGGTGGTAAGGCATCCTTACCACTAGTCACCTTGCATGTCATAGTTTCACTTTTAAATTTAGACCTATGGTAAAGTGTCTGCCTGCAATGGAGGAGACCTGGGTTTGATCCCTGGGTTGGGAAGATCTCTTGGAGAAGGAAATGGCAACCCACTCCAGTACCCTTGCCTGGAAAATCCCATGGACAGGGGAGCCTGGTAGGTTACAGTCCATGGGGTTGCAAAGAGTTGGACACAACTGAGCAACTTCACTTTCTTTCACTAAGTGTACTGCTGCTGCTGCTAAGTCGCTTCAGTCGTGTCCGACTCTGTGCAACCCCATAGACGTCAGCCCACTAGGCTCCCTGTCCCTGGGATTCTCCAGGCAAGAACACTGGAGTGGGCTGCCATTTCCTTCTCCAATGCATGAAAGGGAAAAGTGAAAGTGAAGTCGCTCAGTCGTGTCCGACTCTTAGCGACCCCATGGACTCCGCCTACCAGGCTCCTCCATCCATGGGATTTTCCAGGCAAGAGTACTGGGGTGGGGTGCCATAGGGAAGAACAAATGTGACTCCATATTGGATCTGCTTCTTTAACTTTAACCTTTCTATTCTAGTTCTTTTGCTATAAGTTAATCACTAAAGGGATGTTACCTATAACTTGAAGTATACATAGGGCTTCCCAGGTGGCTCAGTGGTAAAGAATCCACCTGCCAAAGCAAGACATGCAGGAGACTTGGGTTCTCTCCTTGGGTGGGGACGATCCCCTGGAAAAGGAAGTGGCAACCCACTCCAGTATTCTTGCCTAGAAAATTCCATGGACAGAGGAGCCTGGTGGGCTGTAGTCCATGGGGTCACAAAGAATCAGACACACCAGAGCACGCACACATGCAAAGTATACATGACAGCCCATCTCTGGGAACCCTGGCTCCCATGTCTGAATGTTGGGCTAAAATATCTTTGTTTAAGCTCACTGGAAACATCCTGACCAGGCCCACTTATAAATGGATGCAGGAAAGAAGAAATTAACAGTTTCCTTTGGATTATGGCTAAAATCAGAAAATACTTGAAAAAATTTATCACCTTTTAAAATTTTACCTCCTGCTGCTGCTGCTGCTAAGTCACTTCAGTCGTGTCCAACTCTGTGGGACCCCATAGACGGCAGCCCACCAGGCTCCCCCATCCCTGGGATTCTCCAGGCAAGCCATTTCCTTCTCCGCGTGAAAGTGAAAAGTGAAAGTGAAGTCACTCAGTTGTGTCCGACTCTTCTCAACCCCATGGATTACAGCCTACCAGGCTCCTCTGTAAATGGGATTTTCCAGGCAAGAGTACTGGAGTAGGTTGTCATTGCCTTCTCCGTTATCTCCTGACATCTCTCCTACTTTGTTCTATAAAATAAAGTAGCATCCAAACCTAGGCAACACAGTTCTTCAGGACTCTAGTCCACCATCTTCTAGGTCTGCTGGCTTTCCAAAGTCACCATTCTTTCCCAAATGACTCATCTCTTGATTTATTGGCCTGTCATGCAGTAAGCAGTATGAGCTTGGTCTCAGCAACATAAAGAAGAGACAAATGGAATTCTATCTGGGCAAGCTAGACTTCAACAGTACTTGAACTGAGAACTTCCAGATGTTCAAGCTGGATTTAGAAAAGGCAGAGAAACCAGAGAACAAATTGCCAACATTCATTGCATGAAAAAGCAAGAGAAGCCCAGAAAAACATCTACTTCTATTCCGTTGACTATGCTAAAGCCTTTGATTTTGTGGATCACAACAAACTGTGGAAAATTCTCAAACACTTGGAAATACCAGACCACCTTACCGGCCTCCTGAGAAATCTGTATGTAGGTCAAGAAGCAACAGTTAGAACCGGACATGAAACAATGGCCTGGTTCCAAATTGGGAAAGGAGTACATCAAGGCTGTATATTGTCACCCTCTTATTTAACTTATATGCAGAATACATCATGCAAAATGCCAAACTGGATGAAGCACAAACTGGGATCAAAATTGCAGGAAGAAAAATCAATACCCTCAGATATGCAGATGACACCATCCTTATGGCAGAAAGTGAAGAAGAACTAAAAAGCCTCTTGATGAGAGTGAAAGAGGAGAATGAAAAAGTTGGCTTAAAGCTCAACATTCAGAAAACTAAGATCATGGCATCTGGTCCCATCACTTCATGGCAAATAGATGATGAAACAATGGAAAGAGTGACAGACTTTATTTTGGGGAGCGACAAAATCACTGCAGATGGTGACTGCAGCCATGAAATTACAAGACGCTTGCTCCTTGAACCCAAAACTCTTTCCCCTCTATCATTCTGCCTCTCTTTTCAGTTAATTTACTTCATTCTTTTACCACAAATTACAAAACTGACATGAAGAAATGAATACTGCTAGTACCCTAAAGCATCCAGGTCAGATAGAAAGCCCCTGAATTGCACAACTGCCTTGAAAGTATTGGGGAAACATAGCTGTGTGCACATATTACATTTGACACAACTTTGGAGTGAAGCAAAGTGAAGTCGCTCAGTCATGTCCGACTCTTTGGGACTCCATGGACTGTCACCTACCAGGCTCCTCAGGCGACAGTCCACGGAGTTTTTCAGGCAAGAGTACTGAAGTGGGTTGCCATTTCCTTCTCCAGGGGATCTTCCTGACCCAGGGATCGAACCTGGGTATCCGGCATTGCAGGCAGATGCTTTACCATCTGAGCCACAGGGAAGCCCGGGGTGAAGCAAACCATCATTTTATCTTTTGGATTCCATAACCTAGCTTTTGTATGTAAGTCTAAACTTTAAAGGATAAACAGCTTTTCAGTCAATGGAACCAAGGTACTGAAAAGAAGACTCATTGTCAGGGTCTTGAGTTTACATCTCCAGTTTGCCACCAGCTCAAAACTGTACAGTTTAAAGCTGCATCAGGTCTCAGGGATAACCTGGTGCAATAAAATTTAGACCCCGAGAGATCATGACAAAGTCAAATCAGAACTTGCCTATTAATCCCACGCTTTTTTGCACGCACGGGGCTTACTTCCTGTGTAAATGTGCCTTCTTTGTTTAATTGGGTCTCAGAACAAGGCCACAGATATTTGCTTATAGCATTTAATACAACTTCATCATGATATTCAAGGTAAATATATCCTTTATTAAAGAAAAGGGGAGAGGAGGGACATAAATGATATCTTAAAAGCCTTCTACCAAAAGTAATGAGTGCCTAAGCAAAAACAGATATGAAGGACTTTAGAGAAATATGGATGACTTCTAACCAGCTGATAGGAAAAAGGGGTGATGTTGGAAATGCCTCATTGCAAGTTGATTTCACTCACTATTCTGAGTTAAACTATACTGCATGAAAGAGTCTGGCACTAAGACAACTCTTAGTAGTCACTTAAAGGAAGTGAGTTTGTGGTGAAACCACTTCCGACACCTGCATGTCAAAATTCCGGCAGATCCATAGGGCAGAAGTAATTAAAGTTGCAGCAGATGCTAATGAGAGCGGCAGAACCTCCAGTGGCTCAGATGATCCCAAACTGAGCCAGCTCGTGCAACTCCAAGTGGCTGAATGCCTCCCAAGGACAGATCACAGTTATATCTGCAAGAGACAGAAGAACTGATAAGCCAACCTCAACCCCCAGAAGAGCCTCTTCTGCACAAAAAGACATGGTTCAGGCAGAGACACCTCGCCCCTGTTTCCCATCTGTTGCCCAGATGATGGGGAAGAATGGGCCCTCATCCCAGGAAGGATCAGAACAATTGTTTCATTAATCCTCCTCGGGGCTCTGATTCCCCTCAACCAGGCTCCCCCAGGATCTGTGTTAGTTTTATTTGGCATCCTTTCTGGGGAGATGCTCCAAGATTTTGGACTGGGACTATTCTGTGGGAGTGTAGTTCTCTGATCATTCGAAGACTCACCAAAACACTAAGGAGGGGACAGAGGTGGAATTCTAGTTAGGCCATGGGTTACAGTGAGAAGTTGTTGCTGTGGTTGTTTAGTCGCTAAGTCGTGTTTAAAACTGTCTGTGACTCCATGGACTGTAGCCCTCCAGGCTGCCCTGTCCATGGGATTTCCCAGGCCAGAATACTGGAGTGGGTTGCCATTCCCTTCTCCAGTAGATCTTCCCAATCCAGGGATCAAACCTGTATCTTGGAGTGCTTTAAATTCGCATGGTCTGGAAATCTGGTTTCCCTACTACCTACCAACCAGATGCATTCCTTGGGTTTCTCTGACTGCTCTCAAGCTCCTTTATGTATTGTTAAAAGTTATAATATTGTTCCCAAGTTACAGAGAAGCTAGCTGATACCCAAAGAGGTTAAATACCTGGAGAAAAAAAAATCTCATGGTTGTAGAGACTGAACTAGAACTAGGTCAAAGACTTCAGAATTTCCCTCAGAATAAACCTCTTGTCACTATTCCAAATAGTTTGGCAGAGTTAAAAATATATTCCAAAGTCCAAAGTGAATTTGCCGGTCTTAGATACACATGGTCAAAATAGAGAAGCATTTGATTTAGAAGAATAGCAGATGAGCTTTATCAAAGTAACTAGAAATTCTATTTGAGATCTGAGGAGTGGCATCAGACAATAAAAAGTAAATCATATGTATGCTTACGACTGATCCATGTGGATGTATGGCAGAAACAGACACAATATTGTAAAGCAATTATCCTCCAATTAAAAATAAATTAAAAAAGTAAATATACTGAGAGTTACCCAGAAAGGAAACTGATTGCTATGAATGCCATCATTTGTCAAAAGTGTATTGGATGAGTTGAAAACTTGTGTCCACACACAAAATCTGCACAAAGAAGTTTATAGTAGCTTTATTCATAATTGCCAAAACCTGGAAGCAATCAAGATGCCTATCAACAGGATAAATAAACTGTGATACAACCATACAATAAAATATCCAGTGATAAAAAAGAAATGAGCTATCAAATCATGTCAAGACATGGAGGAAGTTTAGATAAATATTACTAAGTGAAAGAGCTCTTACTATAGGATTCTAACTGTAGAACTATCTGGAAAAGGCAAAACTATAGAGCAGGAGGAGAAGGGGGTGATAGAGGATGAGATGGTTGGATGGCATCACTGACTCAATGGACATGAGTTTGAGCAAGCTCTGGGAGAGAGAGAAGGACAGGGAAGCCTGGAGTGTAGCAGCCCATGGGGTCACAAAGAGTCAGACACGACTGAGTGACTGAACAACAGCAACAATAGAGACAGTAGAAAGATTTCTGGTTGTCAGGAGTTTATGGAGAGAAAGGAATGAACAGATAGAGCACAGGAGATGTGGGGGCTAGTGATTCCATATGAACCTGTAATGGTGGATACCTAAGAACTGGACAACACAAAGAATGAACAAGCAATTTCAGCTAATAAAAATGTGTTAATATTGGTTTATAAAGTATAACAAATGTACCACACTAATGCAAGAGGTTAATAATAGGGGGTATGACTGATGTACGGGGGAAGAAGGTGGCAGAAGGGATCTGTAGGAATCCCTTAAAAATTCTGCCTAATTTTTCCACAAACCTAAAATTTCTTTAAAATTTAAAGTCTATTAATTTTTTAAAGAGAATGTGAAGTAGTTTGCGTGCATCATCCAACAAATAAAAATTCTAGCCAATTAAAACTTATTACTCCAGATACTTTAGTGTCTAGGGCCCTGTTCTGAGCACCAGAGGATGTGTAAAAAAGAGGAAGCTTGTGAGGAAGTGGCTGGCCCGGTGCAGAGGAAAGGCTCTCCAGGCCCCACCCTTGTTTCCAATAGCTCACTCTGTGGCCTAAGATTGTCATTTAATTCCTCTATGTTTCAGATTTCTCTCCTGAAAAATAAAGGAGTTGGGCTAGACTCATTCTGAGAGTTGTTCTACTGTTAATGTCTACAATTCACCATTGTATGCCTGAGAAAGAGAGAGAGAGAGAGAGAGAGTGTGTGTGTGTGTGTGTGTGTATGTGTACACTCAGTTGTGTCTGATTCCTTTGTGATCCCATAGACTGTAGCCTGCCAGTCTTCCCTGTCCATGGGGTTCTCAGGCAAGAACACTGGAGTGGATTGCCATTTCCTCCTCCAAGGGATCTTCCCACTACCCGTCCATCTCCTGCATTAGCAGGCGGATCTTTACCACTGTGCCACCAAGGAAGCCTACACCTTCTAGAGTATATAATGAAACACAAGGATTCACTGAACTTTGGGACTAGTCTGATTTCTCTGAGTTTTTGCCTCTGGGCACACACATACTTATTTAGGAAGTTAAATTAAAACCCTACATTCCTAGGTCTTCAAAAAAATCTGCTGCTTTATGTATTTCCAATAACGTTGAACTGCTCCTTGAGGCCTGAAGCAGAAAAAATGGTCAAAGTCCAGGGGTAAGATTAAATATTCAAATTGCTCACCTGTTCCTAGTCCCTCCATGCCTGGAATGTCATCTCCAAATCTAGGGAAAAAACACAAGAGAAGTTAGCTGATACCGGGGCCAAAAGATCCTGGAATGAGTCATGTGAAGAGTTTCCTGATTCAAGGGGAAAGAAGAGGCTTCAGTTCTTGTATTTGAGAAAACCCTTTTGTTTGCATTGAACTAGGGGAAAGGAAGTGTCACTCAAGCAGGTTTTAAACAATGTGTCCCAGAAGAGAGTTTCCCTCTGTAAAAATGTAACCTAAGACAATTGAGACCCAGAAAGAAAAAAAAAAAAATGATCAGTCGGGCAACGTGGTCAAGCTCTACTTTTTAAACTAAAAATTGGAATGAGAAAGCAATATGAAAAGTCATTAAAATGATTAATTTATCCATTTGTTTAGTTTATCCAAGAGTGCATATTAAGCATCTGCTTTGTTCCTGAAATTGTATTAGGTACTGAGAGTTAAGGAAAAAACAAACACACAAATTTTCTCTCAGGGACCTCAGTCTTAGGCAACAGATGAAAGAAATAGATGCACTATAAAAAAGTGCAAGTTACAATAGCTGAATGTACAAAATGCAAACATGGAAGGAATGATAATGTTTGTCTAAGAGAGTCCGTAATGGTTTCCAAAAGAAATTAACATGAGTGTGTGTTGAAAAATAAATCAGATTTTGCCAGGGAGAAAAAGAGAAAAACAAAGAACTGAAGAGAGAAAATCTGAAGGCAGAAAAATAAACTGTGTTCTAGAAGCAGCCAGTGATTCTGTGCTCCAATTAAAGCACAGTTTACATCAGCAAAGGAGAGTGGTCAAGAAGAGTCTGGAAGGTCAAGCCAAAGGTCACTGTGAAAGGGTCCATTTTCCACGTTAAATTTGGCTGTATATGTGGGAGCTGAGAGAGAAAGGATTCCAGGACTGAAAAAATATGATTCAGCAAAGATTGTGTTAGGAAACAGAGGGTGAGGTGGAAAAGTTTATATCTATTTAATATGGTGAGCATTAATCTCTGAAAAAACTAAGAAACCTTTTTCATTTTGGTCTTACCCTTTCACACCTTTCTTAGGAGGCTTGCTCTTGAACTGACGAGTCTGCCTCTGCTTGAACTTGGGGGGCCCTTTGCGTGGGGTGGTGGGACCCTGGTTTGAAGTTGGAGGAGCCAACACAGTATTGTCGCTCATTCTGCTAATGTTTCGACGGCTGATGGTTTTCTTTCCGGCTCTTTGGACAGTGGGAGAGAGAGAAAGAAAGATTATTCAATGTATGAAGACCATTGTTTACTAGACCTTTACAATAATCTTCAGGGGCAGGGGGACGGGGAGAAAAGCATCTTGATAAAGAAGTTTGGCATTTTTTATTGACAGCAAAAGGGAGAAGTTACCATCTTTTAAAGAAGTTACTATCTAAGAAAATAAGGTATACGTCAATGGAGGCAGCCAGCAGAGTGGGCTATAAGCCAAAAACTGATAAATCTAGGTAGATTTGTTGTTCCAGTAAGTCTGCCACCAGCTTTCTGTGTGAATGTATAATAATTATGTCCTTTTCATTGACCACCAGTTCCACCATCTGTAAAGGGAGAGAAATGTGCTGAAGACTATCTAGCCTTGGCAGCACTGAAATGTTCCGTAAGCTTTACATATTTTTCCATCTAACTGTAAAGTATTCTGATTCTAAATGTTTATTGACCCATTCTTATGGCCTGTGTTCTTTATGGTCCATATTTAATTTAATCCTCATGTGATCCAAAGACTTCTTTTCTAGTTATGGGAGGTGGCAGTGTAGCTGTCTGGATAGGGGTAACTCTGAACCAGGTATACTGACACTACGAAAGCATTCAGTACATTCCCAATACACACTCACAAACACACACACACACTCTCACACACACACAGAAGACAATAGGAGATGATTAAGTCATAAGTTTGTACTTTAAATCCCCTACCAGATAAATTCTTTAGCCACTTATTTCTCGGGGATCTTCAACTTTTGCTCCTATCCAAATCAAGAACTTATCCAATATGGTTTTCCCAGACTCACATTTTAGCTACAAAAAGATACATTGTCATTCTTTAAGTGCAAAGAACGTAACAAATTACTGTTATTACATGTTACAATACCATGTGATAACAAATTAATATGACAGGCTAAACTAAAAGATTTTTTTTCTTCTTCCTTTTCTATCACAAAGGTTGATAGTGCTTAATCTGGGAAGGGAGACACTGAAAAAGCTCCAAAACCTTAAACTCCTACCTTGAACCAACCTCTTCCATGACCTACTGCCTGTCTTCATAGAATTCCATATTTCATCCATTATAAATTTATGCTAGTATCCTTAA
Organism: Bos indicus; assembly: GCF_029378745.1. Classification (NCBI taxonomy): domain Eukaryota; kingdom Metazoa; phylum Chordata; class Mammalia; order Artiodactyla; family Bovidae; genus Bos; species Bos indicus. The sequence goes on from NC_091764.1 coordinate 94,902,252, forward strand.
CTTCCTTCTCCCTGACGATGCTAGGCTCATGTAACCATGTTCTCTCTCTCTCTGTCTCTCTCTCTCTCTCTCTGCTACAACAGTGAAAGTGAAAATCACTCAGTCATGTCCAACTCTTTGCAATCCCATGGTCTATTGGGATGGTAGCTGTCAGTGTTACCTTACACATGCTAACATTTACATAGCTACTAGATTTCAGGTAATATTCTAAATATAAACATGCCAATGCATTTAATGTTCAAGACGAGTGAAAGTCTCTCAGTTGTGTCTGACTCTTTGTGACCCCGTAGACTACACAGTCCTTGAAATTCTCCAGGCCAGAATACTGGAGTGCGTAGCCTTTCCCTTCTCCAGGGGATCTTCCCAACCCAGGGATTGAACCCAGGTCTCCTGCATTGCAGGCAGATTCTTTACCAGCTGAGCCACAAGGGGAACCCAGAATACATCCCTCAAATCTTGCTCAAGGAGACGGAGTGGGAGCCCCAGCCTTGTCCCTCCATCAGGGTGGGGGCCTCAGCAGAGAGGGCCTGACTGCCCTCCTTGTGTCTGAACAGATGGACACCGTGCTGGCCTCTTAGCACTTTTATTTGGTGGCAGTTCCAGCTGGTGGGCTATGGCCTCCAAGCCTTGGCCTTTCTGGCCGGCTGCTTCCCACGCTCCCCATCACCTCTGTGCTCATCCCTGCAAGTGCGGACACTGAGGCTGGCCTGGGGAGACCCTCCTTCTGTTCTCTAGGTCGGAGACCCTCCTGCCTTCCCCAGGCCGTGTCTGGCACCTGCTGTGGGTCAGTACACGCACACTGGCTCTCTTACGCCAGCTCCTCTGTCTTATCTTACAGGTTTTGGTGTTTGAGGTCACACCCCTCAAATCTTATATTGTAAAATTTATCAACTTTTTCTTATGACTCTCAAAATCAGGTTAAATTATTAATAAATCCTTGCCTCTAAGATGTTTTTCCTATTTTCTTTTCCTCAATTACTATTTTCATTCTCTCCTGCCAGTCCTCAACTTGTCTGATAGAAACACACTGATGATGCTGTGAGCTAGAACCAGGAAGGATGGTGAAGCTGGCCAAGGCCCTGGATCACCTGTGCGTGCAGTTGATCTTGTCTTTTTTCTTTCTTTCTTTCTTCTTTTTTTTTTTTTTGATGTGGACCATTTTTAAAGTCTTTATGGAGTTTGTTACAATATTGCTGCTTTTTTTTTAAGTTTTGGCTTTTTGGCCATGAGGCACGAGGGATTCTTAGCTCCCTGACCACTGATTAAACCCACACCTCTGCATTGGAGGGTGATATCTTGAGCACTGGAGTGCAAGGGAAGTCACCAGTGGATCTTGTCTTAATCCTTCACTGGAATATGCCCCATGAAACTGTTTTTTTCAGTATTTATTTATTCCTGTACCCTCAGAACCTACAGGAGTACCCAGTACAGAGTAGGTGTGCCACATATATTTGTCCAATGAGTGAATACATAAACGAAGAGACTGAACAAATGCCTTGAACCCTGGGTCTTGAGATCCCAACTGTGTGATCTTCTCCATCAAGCCATAGGGGAGACATCAGCCGACCCTCACCTCATAAAGCCCTCAGTGGTTTGGGGAAATGTTCTGCCAGCTCCTCTGCCCACTGAATCCAGTTCTGTGCTGCAGGTCCTCTCCTGCCCTGGTAAACAGGCCTAGTCTGTGCCTCTCCCAAGTGTGGTTGGGACCATGGGACTGGCTGGAGGGCAGCCAAGGGCAACATTACTCTCACCCTGTGCCATCAGTGACTGATACACCCCAACTCTGCCAAAGCCACAGAGGAAAACTGGAGAGTTACTCTCAGATCAACCTTTCTATACTTCCCGATTCTTTCAAAGCAATGAGAGACTACAAACTTTTCTCCAATCTGGAGAGCCTACTAAGCTTAGGATTGCCAGATTTAGCAAATCAAGATACAAGACATCCAGTTAAGTTTGAATTTCAGATAAACAACAAATGATTTTATTTGGGATAAGTATATCCCAAATATTTCATGGATTTCATGGTACATACATAGAAACTAGGAGAAGGAAATGGCAACCCACTCCAGTGTTCTTGCCTGGAGAATTCCAGGGCTGGAGGAGCCTGGTGGGCTGCCGTCTATGGGATCACACAGAGTCGGACACGACTGAAGCAACTTAGCAGCAGCAGCAGCAACTTAGAAACTGTTGTTGTTGTTTTTCTGAAATTCACATGTAACTGGGCATCTTCTATAATATCTGGCAACTGTAACTGGGGTCCAACCAAGTAAGACCCCAAATCTATAATGTGGCTCGGTGGTAAAGAACCCGCCTGCCAATGCAGAGGACACAGGTTCAGTCCCTGGGTCAGGAAGATCTCCTGGAGAAGGAAACGGCAATCCACTCCAGTATTCCTTCCTCAGAAATCCCATGGACAGAGGAGCCTGGTGGGCTGCATCCATGAGGTTGCGTAAGAGTCGGACAGGGTTTATCAACTAAACGACAATAGCAAAGTTAAATTTGCTTCATCAGCCAAATCACCCTTTGGGGGCAAAACAGTGTCAAGAGTAGATGCCTTCGGATCAAACAGAAATAATTTCAAATTCCTGTTCCACCAAACTGTTTAATATGAACTTGGATAGGTTGTATAACCTCTCTGGATCTCATTCTATCTAAAAATGAATCAAATATTTTTTTCTTTTTAGGGTAATGGGGAAAATAAGAGGAAACTATGTACAGCTTTTGGTGAAAAGTACTCAAAACGTAGTAACTATGTAGTAGACCTTCTGCCAGTCAAGGGAACCCTGAAAACAAATTTATGGTTGCAGCACAGGTTCATCTGGATCCACACCCATTCCCCTGGGACCATGAAGAGTCCTTGACAAACACCAGAGAAGTAATTGCTATCTCCACTTCTTGGGTAATCCTCTGCATCATTCTAACACTCCAACTATTCCCCACTTCTGGTCTCAAAATTCCCTCTTAAGCTATCCTTGGATTTCTTTGATACCTGTAACAGTAACCCCAAAGAATTTGAAATTGATTTCTACGTCCCCCAGATTACACTTCCCCCTTTCTCTGGCAAGTTTCTTTTGTATGTTTATCTAATTCTGAAGTTACAACTCTAGGCCAGGACCGAGTTCATGTCTAATTTTAAGTGCAATGCATTCTGTAAAAGAATTCTCCTCTGAAAGTTATGTAACAGTTGCCTGGCTAATCTCTGGATCCTCATGGCACTCAAGATTTGCCCTATGAATAACTCTTTCATATTCATTGCGCATTTCAGGTACAGTATTTCATTTCTGAGTGTGTAGGACTGTCCACCAATTGCTAGGGTGTTTCTGTCATAGATTTACCCTCCAATTTTCCCTGTAAAACCCTTGGGAGGAGCAGAACAAATATGACCCTGTCCTGCCTTGGAAGTCAGTCCTGTCAGCCACAGGTATCACCTATGGCTGAACTTATCCTGACCATGTTTTCCTGGGAACTCCAAGGACCTCCATGGAGCTGAATAAACCTGAATACAGTATCAGACATGATTTTAGCTACAAGCTGACGTTTCCTATTTTTGCCTCCAAAGGGTCAAGTAATTCATTCCTTTGGGAGGCAGAATGTTTTCCTGTTTTTAAAACAATGTTAGCCCTTCCCCTTTTGAAGATTACAAAGTGTTCTCCTGATGAGAGAAGTGGATGCAGCAATGTAAGATTTCAAGGCATAGTTTTGCAGGGAACTGAGCTTGGCATTGCCTTAGACCCAAGGCAGCAGAGCTCAGTCGTAGGAAGCAAGAGGGTATGCTTCATAAACTCCAGCTAAATAAGGGCAGTTTCTGAAGATTCTTGAGTCAGGCTCTTGGATGCTATGATTATCATCCTAGATTTCTTTTCCCTCTTTCTTAGCAAAGATATGAGCAGATAACCAATTCTGTTGTTGATGGCCAAGGATGGGGAGAAGACAGGCAGAGGACCTGTCTCCTCCACTGATGCCCTTGGACCCAGAGATGTCACCCAGAGTCCTGCTGAGGCAAAGAAAATCAAATAATTCAGAGAGTCAAACAAGACCCAAACCAAAGCCATTAAAAAACAAAAACAAAAGTCCAGCAAGTACGTTGCTTCAGCTAGGAACAAACAGACACTTTGACCTTGAAGGAAGATGGTTGGGCACACCCTCCTTGCACTGTGGTCATTCCCCGGCTGACTCTGGGCTCCTTACCCTCATCCTCCCTCTCCCCTGTTATCCTCTTGTTGGCTGGACCAAATTTCCAAGCACATCCTGGGAGTAAAGGACTGTTTGTTCTGTGGTCATCGAGTGCCCCAGATCCCTCCTTTTCCAGAAAGCTGTTTGCTACAGAGCCGCCAAGAAGGGAGGGTCAGTTTGGGGTTAGTAATCAAGGTTTGCAGTGACCTTGTAAAAATGAAGTTTCACTTACTAGCTTGTCACATAAGGAAGTTTTGATGTGTTTTCTCCATGTTTTCGCCCATTTCCATCCCCAACCCTGGTCCAGACCCACAGGTTCAGTGTGTTATTTTCTTCTATTTCTTGGTTTTAGAGCCAGATTGAACCCCCAAACTCCCACAAAACCCCTTTGATTACATCCTGTTTAAACTGTCCAGAAGTTGAGAAATACTCACAGAGTTAAATGTTTCTCTTATAAGCTGTCCAGCTGCCTTCTTCACAGTAGATGAATAAAGGATCTTTGCATCCTGATTTATCTCTCTGTAATACCCTCATGCTACCTAATCGCATCGTCATAGGCTTAAGAGCATCAGCCTAGGTGCAAAGAAGTTGGAAGAGTGTGGGGTGAGACTGGGGCAGGCTTTGCTGATAATCGGATGCTCTTACAAACTGACTTGGGCTCTCTCCTATCCACAAACAGGTATTGAATTCATAAACATACACAAAGTGTTGATTTCCAAGGGGGAGATTTGCAGATTATAATTCAATACCTTTTTCCCTTCTCCATTGTTACCTTTAGTTTTTACCCCCCACCCTTCCCTTTCTTTGACAAACACACACACTCACACATACTGTTTCTCTCTCTCTTCTCCCTCTCTCTCACACACATACACACACACATCATTGTCACGTAATTCTTACGCTGCAAACTGCCTCACTGAGAACTGATTGTGTGAACCATGACAATGAAAAATACCAGCATCTCTCCCTAAATCATGTTATATTAATTTTTCTCTGAAAGATGAAACCACAAATCAGGAATAACCTAAGGTCCAGTGATATGTAACTGAGAAGGAGCCCAAGCTATAGCTGGAGACTCTTAACAGATAACTCTATATTTGAGAATTGATTACTGGATCTTTTACACCCAAAGGGTCCAGGCTATAATCCCACTCAGTGTAACACTTGACTTCAGTCTTCCAATTGCATTGAGCCACTAGTATGAATTTATACTCACTTTATACAGTTTTGAAAGGATCTTAACTCCAAGGTCTGGAGAAGGAAATGGCAACCCACTCCAGTCTTCTTGCCTGGAAAATCCCATGGATGGAGAAAACCGGCAGGTCCCAGTCCATGTGGTCACAAAGAGTCGGACACAATTGAGTGACTAACACACACAGTACCATTAAGCTCTCTTGACAAATTCATCATACAGAAATCAAAAGATTTATTCAAGACTGCACATATAAAAAATAAAAATATTGAAAATTGGACCATAAAGAAGGCTGAGCACCAAAGAATTGATGCTTCCAAACTATGGTGCTGAAGAACACTCTTGAGAGTCTCTTGGACTGCAAGAAGATCAAACCAATCAATCCTAAAGGAAATTAACTCTGAATATTCGTTGGAAGGACTGCTGTTGAAGCTAAAGCTCCAATACTTTGGCCAGTGACCCTGATGCTGGGAAAGATTGAAGGAAGGAGGAGAAGGGGACAACATAGGACAAGATGGTTGGATGGCACCACCGACTTAATAGACATGCTGCTGCTGCTGCTAAGTCACTTCAGTAGTGTCCGACTCTGTGCGACCCCATGGACTGTGGCCCATCAGAGTCCCCTGTCCATGGGATTTTCCAGGCAAGAGTACTGGAGTGGGTGACATGAGTTTGTGCAAACTCTGGGAGATAGTGATGGATGGGGAAGCCTGGCGTGCTGCAGTCTGACTCTTTGTGACCCATGGACTGTAGCCCACTAGGATCCTCTGTCCATGGATTCTCCAAGCAAAAATACTGAAGTGGGTTGCCATTTCCTTCTTCAGGAGGTCTTCCCAACCAGGGATTGAACCCAGGTCTCCAGCATTGCAGGCAGATTCTTTACCTACTTAGCCACCAGTAAAGACCATGGGGTCGCAAAGAGTCAGACATGACTGAGCACCTGAACAATAATGATGATCTATACTTGAAACCAATATGGTATTTTAAGTCAATTATACATCAATAAAAAATAAAATATTTTTAAAAGGCTGCATATAAAGTTAGAAGGGGAGCCAGTAGTAAGACCCAACCCTGCAAGTATCTTGCATATTCAGCTACCTTTCTACTATATGAATACAAAGTGAACCTGGACCAAGATTCCTTGTTCTGGTCACTCTTACACATTGCTGGAAAATTGCAATGTGCTTCTCTAAATTGTCACTTTTAAGAAACGTGTACTCTGTAAGATTATACAGAAAGAAGGTCAATTTATCCTTTCTAGGCAAGAAAAGATTCTTAACCTGCCCATCCAAGCAGATTACATGGGCAGCTAACCAGCTTAAGGGTTCTTTTCAGTAAGCTTTCCCTTGGTAGCTCCCAACATTAGAGGAGTTTTGACGGCAGCAAGCACCTCACAAAGGTGGCAGGGTGCTTTGTCTCTGGATGGGTCCTTCCACTCCCTTCTTTGTCTCCATCATTGTTCAGTTGCTCAGTTGTGTCCGGCTCTTCAGGACCCCATGGACTACAGCACACCAGGCTTCCCCATCCTTCCCTGTCTCCATTATTACTCCCATCTTTCTCTCCATCAGACCCATGGATGTTTTGATACTTCTCTGCTGAACCCTCCCACCATCTCCATTTTTTTTATTTTTTTATTTTTTGGTGAAGGACAGAGATTTCTCATCAAAAACAGTGGGGGCTGGAAGGAAGTGGCACATTTTTCACATCTCAAAAGAAAAAAAAAAATGTCAACTTTTGAATTCTATTATCAAGTGAACTGATCCTTCAGGAATGAAGGAGAAATAAAGACATCCTCAGAAAAAGGAAGATTAGAAGAATCTGTCACCCAAATACTCCATAAGAATAATAAAGGAAGCTATTGAAACAGAAAAAAAAAATGACAGAAGGAAATGTTGAACATCTAAAAAGAAACAGCGATGAAAAAATTATGGGATTTGAGGTGGAGTGTGAAAGACAGGGAATTCAGTCACTGTCAGGAAGGTTATATGGAGAATGAAACATTGTTCAAAACACTGACATTCTAGATTTCCCTGGTTAAAACTCTGCACTTTTACTGCAGAGGGCATAAGTTCCATCCCTGGTCAGGGAAGTTCCCTGTGCTGCATGGTGCAACCAAAAAAAAAAAGAAAAAAAAGTTTAATTAAAAGAAAAACACTGCCATTCTAAAGATCTGGTCACCTTGTACTTTCAGGAAGTGCACCCATGTTTTCCTGCTCCAAGTGGATGCTCTTCCTGCCACTATCTCTATGACTCCTGCTACCGCTGAGTCTTAGAGGATGGGAATAGGCTGGTCAGTCAGTCAACATGCTCTGCCTTTGTTGGACAGAGTTCTCCTACCACGTCACTTCACTGGTCATTGCCTTGCCTAGCGTGGCATATTTTTGGTCAGTTATCTGTCTCTGATCCTACCTATCAGGTAATAGGGTCACACAGCCTTGTTTAAAGCTGTTTCATCTTGTTTAAGATGATCAATGGCCAAGTAATTTCCTGGAAGAAGTTTGAGTGTGTCTTGATTTCATAGGCAAAAGAAACAAAGCCAGCGGCTTCCCTGGTGCTCTAGTGATTAAGACAACCTGCTTCAAGTGAAGGAGATGTTGGTTCGATCCCTGGTCGGGGAACTAAGATTCTACATGCAACATGTTGTAGCCAAGAAATAAAGGAAAAAAGCCAGTGCAAAAACACTAAAAATGTTTAAAAGAGAGAGAGAAAGAAGAAGCAAAGCCAGCAGGAAACTTGTTGAGTGAGAAGAAAAAGAGAGAAGTTATGGATAGATGAAGTGACATAGATGTCATGACATTATTTAATAGATAAATATTAAGCACATTTTTCCAAGTGAAAGAATCAAAGTCAAAGGCTCTGTGCTGTCTGATTTTATTTATGATATTCTTGGAAAGGTAAAGCTATGGCATGGGCAAACAGATCAGTGATTCCCAGGAGCTGAGAGGAGGAGCTGACTATAAAGGGAAATGAAAGGAATTTTTCAAGGGTGATGAAATGATATTAGAGGTAGATATACAACTCTGTGCACTTGTCAAAACCTATAGAATTGTATACCACATGAGTTTTCCTAAAGCCAGTTTAAACCTAAATATCATAAAATACCTATTTAAAAAAAATCTTTGCTCCCTAGTGCTATAATCCTTGGTTCTTGATCTTTTCCAGTGGATGGGGAAGTGTTATTAATTATATACAGGAAAAAAGTTAAAGGGCAGGTACTAAGTCATTAGAATGTGATTAAAATTTTAGCTATCCTATAAGCTGCTTACACGAATGCTAATCTCTAATCTTTCTTTAGTGTTTCTTAAAATACCAGTGAGTCGGAAGACACATATCAAAGTCACATCTCTTCCACATTTTGAACCTCCTAGACTGAACTTCCCCCTCTATTAATGCACAGTGGACTCTAGAGAGGAACATTCTAAATGTGAAGGAGAAATGTACAAGGCTGGTCCCTCCTTCTCTTAACACTTTCCATGTTTAGGAATTCTTCAGAACAACATTCTTTTTTTTTTTTTTACTTTTTATTTTGTATGGGGTATAGCCAATTAACAAACAATGTTGTGACAGTTTCTGGTGAACAGTGAAGGGATTCTGTCATACATATACATGTAGTCATTCTCCCCCAAACTCCTCTCCAATCCAGGCTGCCACATAACATTGAGCAGAGTTCCCTGTGCTACACAGTAGGTCCTTGTTGGTTATCCATTTCAAGTACAGCAGTGTGTACATGTCCCTCCCAAACTCCCTAACAATCCCTTCCCTGCATCCTTCCCCCCGGCAACCGTAAGTTCGTTCTCTAAGTCTATGAGTCCCTTTAGTTCATTTGCATTATTTCTTTTTATATTCCACGTGTAAGGGATATCATACAATATTTCTCCTTCTCTGTCTGACTTACGTCACTCAGTATGACACTCTATAGGTCTATCCATGCAAAATAACACTCTTAATCTTGAAAAAATAACCTCATTAAAAATACAATATTCCCTTTCAGAAAATAGAAGAGTACACTTCTCAACTCATTTTATGAGACCAGTTTTACCCTCATGGATTTTTAAAGTTATTTTTATGTAAGATTCAGGTGGAAGAATTATAGTTTAACATCTGTATACACTACAAAGTGATCACCACCACAGGTCCAGTTACCATATATCACCATATAGTTGACCCCTTTACCCGTATCTTCATGAAACATTTTGACACCAAAATCAAACAAAAACAGCAAAAAGGAAAAATGCAGACCAGTATCTCCTGTGAATTCAGATGTAAAAACCCTTAAAATATTACTTTATCTAATACTGCTACTGCTGCTAAGTCACTTCAGTCATGTCCGACTCTGTGTGACCCCATAGACAGCAGCCCACCAGGCTCCCCCGTCCCTGGGATTCTCCAGGCAAGAACACTGGAGTGGGTTGCCATTTCCTTCTCCAATGCATGAAAGTGAAAAGTGAAAGTGAAGTCGCTCAGTCGTGTCCACCTCTTAGCCACCGCATGGACTGCAGCCTACCAGGTTCCTCTGCCCAGGGGATTTTCCAGGCAAGAGTACTGGAGTGGGGTGCCATTGCCTTCTCCGTTATCTAATACAGTAATATATAAAAATGCTAATACATCAAGACCTAGTGGAGTTTATTCTATATATGCAAGATTTGTTCAATATCCAAAACTCAGTCAACATAAGGCTCTACATCAACAAACTAAAGAAGAAAAATTGTATGATCATATTAACTGATGCAGGAAGCATTTCACAAAATCCAGCATCTATTAATGATAAAAACTCCCAACAAACTAGAAATAGAGAGAAACTAATAAAAAGCATCTACAGAAACAGCACATTTAATTGTGAAAGCCCGAATGCTGTCTCTCTAAGATAAGGAACAAGTCAAGAATGTCTGCTCTCATCACTCTTACCAACATGGAACTGAAAGCTCTGGCCAGTGCAACCAGGCATAAAATAACAGAAACCACAAAGATTGGAGACAAAGAGGAAAAAAAAAAGCGCCTGTTTCTAGTCACAGATGACATGATTAGAAAATCCTAAGAAATCTATATTTTAAAATCTCCTAAAGCTTATAAGTGAGTTCAGCAATGGAATATCTCATCCGTTTTCATGGTTTAAACCAGTGTTTCTCAAACTTTACAATTTACCTCAGCGTTTTTGGGTTTGTTTTTTTTTTTTTTAACAGCTTCCTGGCACCAACCCTTGAGATTCTGATACAGTAGGCCTGAAATCAGGCCTAAGGATTTCCATTTCTAACAAATTCCTGGATGCTGATCTGCTGATCCTCAAACCATACTTTGGATAACCTGGTTTAAGTTACTGCGTATAATGGCACCCCACTCCAGTACTCCTGCCTGGAAAATCCCATGGATGGAGGAGCCTGGAAGGCTGCAGGGGTCATAGAAGTCCATGGGGTCACTGAGGGTCGGACACGACTGAGTGACTTCACTTTCACTTTTCATGCATTGGAGAAGGAAATGGCAACCCACTCCAGTGTTCTTGCCTAGAGAATCCCAGGGACGGGGGAGCCTGGTGGGCTGCCGTCTATGGGGTCACACAGAGTCGGACACGACTGAAGTGACTTGGCAATAGCAGTATAACTTGATGAAGTGTAAATCATCAATTTAGGGTTGAAATTCAGTTTTCTATATCTCATTTACAGTCTGAAATCACTTCCTAGAAATGACCCAGTGTCTTTCAGACTTGATGCTCAACATCTTCAAACTCAAGTCTTTATCTCCCCCAACACCTCTGTTCCTTCCTCTGTGTTCTCTATCTCAACTTGTTTTCCTACTGAAGGATAATTACATGGCTCAAATAGCCTGGAGTTAAAACTCCCCTTTGGGTTTCCCCCACCATTCTATGCAAAACAAAGAACTCTCTCCTCAATTATGCCCAGTTCCCAGACAGTCAGCCTCTGGCCGATCTCCAGAATTCCTTGCCCCAGCCATTTAAGAGATACCTACTCCAAACAACCCTGGAGAAGAACAGGCCCCCTTAAGACAGTAGATTTCCACATATATGCCTAAATATACTCACTCTTTTCTTGGGTTAGTGCAGCAGCTCACTAATCTGACTACTGCCCCTTCTCGCCTCATTAAAGCTGATCAGTTCCTGTAAAGTGCTGATCTCATTCTTTTTCCGCACCTCGCCTTCTCTAACTCCCTTACCTACTACACCTACCAAGGACCCATTCATTCTAGCAAGAAATCCATAAGTCATCTTTGTTTCCTCACTCCTCTTCCCCCTCATCCTTCACGTCTCATTAACCAACAAGCCAGGCCAATTTCACTTATATATTTCTCAAATCTGCCTCTGTCTCTACTATGAGCGCTGTAGTTCAGGCCTAAACTGTCACGGAGAAGGCGATGGCACCCCACTCCAGTACTCTTGCCTGGAAAATTCCATGGATGGAGGAGCCTGGAGGGCTGCAGTCCATGGGGTTGCTAAGTGTCAGACACGACTGAGCAACTTCCCTTTCACTTTTCACTTTCATGCATTGGAGAAGGAAATGGCAACCCACTCCAGTGTTCTTGCCTGGAGAATCCCAGGGACGGGGGAGCCTGGTGGGCTGCCGTCTATGGGGTCACACAGAGTCGGACATGACTGAAGTGACTTAGCAGCAAACTGTCACCAAACAGTTTTTGTTCCCGTCAAATTTATCCACACAGCTACCAGTGTAAACTACAGAGGAAAACATATTCTTTCTTCACTTTCAATGACTCTAAACCATGGACAGGATCAAAACCAAGCTCCTTGTTTACCAACATAAGTCATCTACTGTGATCTGTACCTGCACCTGCCCACCTCCAGGCATGCTTCTTCTCCTTGTGTGATGCACATTTTGAGGTCCAGCCACCTTGAGCTGCTTTCTTGTAATCCCCTGCACATATCATATTATTTAAGGATGCTACATCTCTGCTCATGCTTCCTCTTTTCTCCTAAGGCTTCCCAGGTGGCGCTAATGGTAAGGAACCTGCCTGCCAATGCAAGAGACACGGGTTTGATCTCAGGGGAGGGGAGATCCCCTGGAGGAGGATATGGCAATCCACTTCAGTATTCTTGCCTGGAGAATGCCATGGACTAAGCAGCCTGGCAGGCTACAGTCCATAGGGTCTCAAAAAGTCGGACTCGACTAAAGCGACTTTGCACATATACGTGACCCTTTCCACAAATGCCTTCTCTTCCTGTTCCAGCCCTCCCCATGTCAACTACCTACTATCCTTTGAGACTAAGAGCTGTAGTCACTTCCTCCAAGAAGCCTTCTCTGATATGGTAACTTAGTACTCTCATAATACCCCAAGTATATTACTTTTCCTAAACTAACAAAAGTTTTCCATTTGTTTGTTTTCCCCCGTTACGTCTTTGGCAACTAAGAGTAGCTGCACAGATGTAGGACTGTGTCTGGTTTATCTCTGCACCTGTGCACAAGTCCTGGCCTGGCGTAGACTGGGAATGATCAAGGGTTTGTTGACTTAAGAAATGAGTTTTTATGCCAAGGCTATGAAACCCTGAATAGTGTAGTTTAAAATGTCATATATATAAAAGACAGGAAGAAAAAGGAAGGTTGGTCTCCGTGACCACTCTCATGCTCATCCTTTCCCGAAGCAATATTCTTACCCCAGAAAAGAGATAGAATTGGTGGTAGCATATAGGTAACTCTCATTTATTTTATTTAATTTCTAAGTTTATTTATTTATTTATTTGGCTGTGTCAGGTCTCAGCTGAGGTATGCAAACTCATTGTTACAGCATGCAAGATCTAGATCCCGGATCAGGGATCAAATTAGGCCCTGCATTGAGAGAGCGAAATCTTAGCCACTGGACCACCAGGGAGGTCCCAATTCTATCTAATTTAGATATACTTCTACTGGTGGTGGTTTAGTCACTAAGTCGTATCTGACTCTTGGGACCCCATAGACTGTAGCCCACCAGGCTCCTCTGTCCATGGAATTTCAAAGGCAAAAATACTGGAGTGGGTAGTCATATCCTCCTCCAGGGGATCTTCCAGACCCAGGGATGGAACCCGCATCTCTTATGTCTCCTGGATAGGCAGGTGGGTTCTAAAAAATGAACTACAGCAGAAGAAAGTGAGAAATGGTAATTTCAGGTAGACCCCAGCCTTGAGAGTGATGCTGAAAGTCATTTTAGAAGAATATGAAATTGTCCTCCAACTTACTGAAAGTCCACCATCATATCATCAAGAAGAGACTCTAGGGGCTTACCTGGTGGTCCAGTGGTTGGGATTCCTCACTTTCATTACAGGGGGCACAGGTTATATCCCTGGCCTGGGAACTGGGAACACACACACTGCATGGTGTGCAGTGTGGCCAAAATAAATAAATAAATAAAACTTTTTTAAAAAAGAAAGAAAAGAGGCTCTTCATTAGCAACTCAATCTATTTGAGGTCATGGACTTCCTTGAAAATTTGATGAAAGTTAGGAATGCTCTCCCCTCCCCCCCACTCCAGTAAATGCACAGAAACACTGCATATATATATTGATATCACAGACACTTTTAGGGGTTTCCATATCTTCTAATGTCTGTGCCTAAAGCAGCACATTAGGAATAATTTTGACGACACATTGAGCTTAGTAGGAAAAAACACCCTGTTTGACTAATGATGTCTTCCCTAATAGCATAAGAAATGGGTAGTGGCACCCACTGAATCTACCATTCCAGATTCTTCAAGTCCTTCTTGTTCCAAATAATGTATTCTACCTATGTTGTGTTTTTTTTTTTTTAATTGAGGTATAGTTGATTTACAGTGTTGTGTTAGTTTTAGTTGTATGGATTCTTCTTCAGATTCTTTTCCATTACAGGTATTACAAGATAACGCTTCCCTGGTGGCTCAGATGGTGAAGAATCCACTTGCAATGCATTTCCTTATATCTGAGTAATGTTCTATCGCGTTTGTATATAGATATAGAAATATCTATATATATGGCAACCCACTCCGGTACTCTTGCCTGGAGGGTCTCATGGACGGAGGAGCCTGGTGGGCTGCGGTCCATGGGGTCGCTGGGAGTCGGACGCGACTGGGCGACCTCACTTTCATGCATTGGAGAAGGAAACGGCAACCCACTCCAGTGTTCTTGCCTGGAGAATCCCAGGGACGGGGGAGCCTGGTGGGCTGCCGTCTATGGGGTCGCACAGAGTCGGACACGACTGAAGCGACTTAGCAGCACAGATATATAAATATAACATCTACGTATATGTGTGTGTGTGTGTGTGTGTGTGTGTGTGTATACATCACACCTTCTTTATCCATTCATCTATCAATGAACATTTAGGTTGCCTCCATGTCTTGGCTATTGTAAACAGTGCTGCTGTGAATATTGGGATGTGTGTATCTTTTCAGATTAGGGCTTTTGTCTTTTCTGGAAGTATGCTCAGCAGCAGGATAGCTGGATCATATGGTAACTCTTCCTGTTTTAAAACTTGACCTATTTGGAAATTATCTTCTCCCAGATCATAAATTCCACAAGCGAGCAGAGATTTTGAGATGGTGACTGCTGCCTGCAGCTATATCTTGATACTTTGCATTTGCCGACCCTGTATCTAGATGCAGTGTCTAGAACAGGACCTGGAGGAACTATGTGCTCAAAAAATATTCTTGAAAGAAGAAATATGTCCTCTCTTGAGAGTTCTGTGCTACAAAATTTACTGTCTACTGAGTAAATTAATATTTGCTTCTATTTATAATATGGTCATCCTCTTTGTTTCAAAAGCTCTTTGGTATCTACATCATCCTGAAATTTATAGACTAAATCTGTTTTTTGTTTTCAGTACTTTTACTGTTTTTCTTTTCATATTTTTCTAGATTAATCTCTTTTCTTCCATCAAATGATCACCACTTCCTTGATTACTTTAGTTCCATTGACTAAAGATAAGATTTAGCTGGTGCCATCAATATACAAAATGAAGTAAACAAAATGCATTACACTTCAATGACAACAAAATTAATGTCAGTTTCTCCAAATATATTTGCATAATTAATCAGCTCTAAACATATTGGAACAATGTAAATACTGAATGCATGTGTATTAAGTCACTTCACTCATGTCTGATTATTTGTGATGTTATGGACCATAGCCCATCAGACTCTTCTATCCAAGGGATTCTCCAGGCATGTATACTGGAGTGGGTTGCCATGCCCTCCTCCAGGGGGTCTTCTCCACCCAAGGATCGAACCCACATCTCTTACATCTCCTGTATTGGTAGGTGGGTTTTTTACCACTAGCACCACCTGGGAAGCCCCAAAATACTGAATATTTAAATATTAATAACAACCATTTATTATTGGCAGCAGTTGTGGAGATTTCTAATGAAAATGTGGTTTGGGTGCTTTAGAAACTTCCCTCAAATGATTTAAATATGGCCTCTGTAACTTGTTCCCATTCAAATTACTTCACAAGCCATTTCCTCAAATAAGGTACAAAGTCAGTTTTAGCACTTTTTAAATTATAACAAGTTCTGACTTAGAAGACTATGAATTAATGAAGTTTTATCTTGCTATCTGCAATCCTTAGGTTAAATCAAAACAAGGCTTTGACTTTTTAAAAGAAAAATTAGTGAAAACTACAATACATAGCATGTGATGATTTGTGCTGGCATACAAGCCACATCTTGAAATTCTGACCAACAAAACTCTAAAAACCAATTTGAGGACCAATGTTAAGATTTAGGGCTAAATACGTGTAGTTAAAATTCATAATTTCTTAGCACCCCTTAGCAGTATTCACTGCCAGCAAACTTTCAACATATCTGGCTGATAAGGGAGCTGGCAGAGACCCCAAAGGAACAGAAGTTAGTCATACAAAGTAAGGCCTATGCGAATTTTCTGCTACTGGTTTTAGACAACTTGCCTCAGAAGTGTATGCACTGAAATGGCTTGATTTTTAGGTGCAGCCATACAATTATTCACAGCACTCACAATGATAGGCTGCAGACCCTTGTCTGAACCCTCAGGCAGCTGTGTGTTCACCTGGGTGGTCATGCTGTAGCCTGCACCATGAATCATCACGAGTGCTGCTCAGAGTTGGCTGATCAAGAGATACGCAGCTTGAAGGAACAGGATTTGAGACAGCCCAGGGTTTCCTCTTTGAGTAGGTTTAAAACATTTTTTTTTTTTTTTCTCACAACTTCCTTCCTGTTCTAACTGCCAGTACTCAGAAGTCAGGCTTGAGAGGCAGAGGCACCCAGGACGGAGACGTGGACCACTGACAGTAAGTTGAGATCCCTTCGGGGTGGGGAAGGCTGCAGGTGAGCACAGACAAATGCAAGAAATTTCTAAACCTGGCTACCGCCTGTACAGTTTATTTATTTTAAGAGGGGTTGTTCCTCTTTAAAATAAACCATGATAAGAAAGTTATTAAGGAGGCTGCAGAGAAGGGGAAGTCTGGGCAGGGAATGGCAACAGTGACTCAGGGGAGGCTGGTCTATGAGGGAGGGCGTGCACGCCTGCCCAGGAGACCCATCCTTCATGTCCTGGAGAAGGATTCCAAGGGCACCCGCCGGCAGTGCCTGGCCGGGTTCCTACAAGGTCGAAGCCGGCATCTGGCCAACCTCAGAAGCAAAAAGACTGTAGAACCAAGCTGTTACGAACCAAGCTGGTGCATGGTAAGTTGGTTGGTGCTGGGGTGGAGATGTGTGGTTTCCTGTTTTTAAGCAGACTTAAAGAGATGGGTTGAAAAGGAAAAAAAAAAAAACATGAAACTGTTCTCCACGGAAAGAATTTTCTGGGCACATAAAGGAAATATATAATGAAAGCCCCCCCTGGGGTCCAATGAGATTTAACAACCCAGTGGAGAGCATAGCAGAACGCATGGCTATTGATTCATCAGTCTACCGAGATGACATTTCTACCACTAGCAAAAGCCAGTGAGGTGGGCAGAAAGATAACTGCTGCCGTTGCCAAGACCAGCTCTTTACATCTGAGAGGGCTAAAAGGAAACCCAGAAGACACCCAACAATTTATTGAGAAATGCACGCTTGGTTGCTCTTTGCTGGCATGCTCTATCTGACTCTTTGAGATCCCATGGACTGTAGCCTGACAGGCTTCTCTGTCCAGGGGTTTTTCAGGCAAGAATACTGGAATGGGTTGCCATTTCTTCTTCCAGGGGATCTTCCCAACCCAGATTGAACCCTGCATCTCCTGTCTCCTTCATTGCGTGTGGATTCTTTAGCTGCTGAGCCATCAGGGAAGCCCCTTATTAAGAGAGGCATTCTAGTAAAATTCAAGTAGGCTCAGCTAGGACACCTAGTCAGTGGGCCTTCCAAATGTTGTGGTCTGGTTTTGGCAGTCATGAGAAGTGCTTTAGGTGTGACCTGAAATACTTTCTTCTCTTTTAAAGGATGTTCCAGGTAGCACATGTTACAAACATGGTCTGTACTTCAACTCTGGTTTTTTGTTTAGTTGCTAAGTCATATCGGGCTCTTTTTGTGACCTCAGAGCACATTGGGCTCCTCTGTCCCTGGCATTTCTCAGGCAAGCATACTGGAGTGGGTTAAACTCTGGACCTAGGGTAATTTGTGGTATAAGTCAGATAAACTCTGAGGTGTTCTGTTCAAGGTAGGGGAAGGTAGATGCCTTGACTTGGAGGTCCCATGGTTGTATCTTCATGGAGAGACCAAGAAACACTGGATTCAGAGTTAGCATATTGGATGCTCAAGCAAGGGAAGTCAAGAGGTCTGTGCTGGCATCCAGGAAGTTCAGTCATAGGCAGTTGCCATTTATCTTCGCCATTGCTGGATTTCATTACATTTATAAGAAAAGGCCCCTCCCATAACTGGATATGACACAAGCACAGTAAGATCGTTTTATTCTTTCCTGATATGTGTGCAATTCTGAAATAAAAGTTCATTCACCACCCATACTACACAGATACAGCCCATGAAGAATAAGCAGGTTATAGCTGAACAAAGGCCAACAACCTCCAGGCACTGGACTATGGTCCTCTGTTATTTGGGAGAACATGAGCTTGTCCCTCAGGCAGTATGCTCTGAGCAATGAGCAGGTTCTGTTTTCAGTGGAAGCTCAAAATAGCTAGGTCAGTCTGATGGGAACATGAGGGCCTTGGCCAATTCATGGGAGCACAATAGATTCCAACTTCAGCAGGCCGATAGAGAGACACCCTGAGGAGTGGGGGTGAGGGGCAATAAAAGTTAAGAAGATAAAGAGAACCAGCTTATATGGAGGGCCTTCTGTGTGTCAGATCTGGTGTGAGAAACGTATAAAACTGAATCCCATGAGGACACTGAGAGGACAAGAAGGCTCAGAAGTATGCAATGACTTTACTGAAGTCACACACTGATGCAAAAAACAATCAGTAGCTATGCTGCCTCAGAAGAACATTTTAGGAAATGCACCATGGCAGAAATGTTCTTTAAGCCCCCATTCTGAGCATCTTTGTTCTGGGTCAGTATTATTGTCACCCCAGATCTTGTATTAGAGTCCATACTGGCACCCCCCACAGATGGGTCTCGTGTTCCTTTTGAAACTTCAATACTTATCCACTTAATAAAGAATTACTGAGTCCCTCCCTAGTGGTTTCCACATTCTGGTCTCGCTTGGGTTTTCTTAGAAGAGTTACTATTCACCATGTGTGCTTATAAAAATTGTCTTTGGAAAAGTGTCAGTTGCTCAGTTGTGTCTGACTCCTTGTGACCCCATGGACTGTAGCCTGCCAGGCTCCTCTGTCCGTGGGATTCTCCAGGCAAGAATACTAGAGTGGGTTGCCCTTACCTTCTCCAGGCAATCTTCCTAACCCAGGGATGGAATCCTGGTCTCCTGTATTGCAGGTGGATTCTTTACCATCTGAGCCATAATTTTTCATGTTTAATTTAAAACCTCTGTGAGTGGACTAATTGCAGTGTAATCTTTTGCCCAATAATGGCTGCCTTTATGCAATTTTCTTTGCAGATTATTTAAAATGAGTATTCATGAAAGCACCTAGAACTGTGACTTTACATAGTAGACACTCAGAAAAGCTGAATGCATCCACTGAGTTCTCTCTCCTTTTGCATATAAATCTAGGTGTCCATGGGGCATTGGTTCTAGGATCACAACCATCCTCCTTGATACCAAAATCCATGGATGCTGCAAGTCCCGTGCTCTTGGTATCAAGAGAGGACCAACCGTACTATGAATGCCCAGGGAGGAATAACGTATTATATCTTGGGAAATAATTACTTCAAGGGAATCACTAAAGAATTCTGCTTCTAAGAATCTGTACCCCACCTCTGGCTTGATCTTAATGTTTAATGCATGTAAGAGGACACTGTCCTCTCAGGCACTGGATTGGTTGCTGTCTTCCGGCTCTGCAGTTGCAGTTGCTCTTGGTGGGGTGGAGGCAGTAGAGAGCAGCTCCCAATTGGAAGCATCAATTCCTCTGGGTCATTTGGGAATAGTGACACACCAGAAAGGAATTTAGAACCGAGACAGCGTGCTGTGTCCCAGGGGTTAAAGTTAGATTCCCCAGTGAAGCCAAATCACCAGGCAGCAGAGCAGACCCAAATCCTCCTTGACTGGCTCCGAAACGTCTGTGGTCCTTCAGAGACAGTCCAGCTCACCATGACCTGCTGTAGACCAATGACCTCCAGTTTGGGGAAAGTGGGCATATCCTAGACATCAGGAAGTAAAGATGACTGGGTGACATAGAATGCTGATGCTCACATAGGTACTTCTCTGCTGGAAACCCCCTACTTCTGGCACTTCCCCATTTCTTTCTATTCCTCCCTCAACTCTACCTCTTCTGTCTAATCCTCCTGGCCGGTGCATCAGGTTGTGTGATTAGGCAATTTCGGGGCTTGAGTTAAGTCTCCACTGTGCTTTCCTCAAGAGCCAAAGGACAATCTCTCTATTTGCTGTGCCTGTGTCTCCTATCATTTCCCATCAGTCCCAGAATGACCTCTGGCTTCACTTAGGAAAGGGAGCAATAAATAGAATCTAAAATTAAATTGCTCTTTAAAGAACTAGAATAGTGACGATTGCATTTTACAGGCTGATTCAGTTCCTAAACAATCCTGGCAGTTCCCAGAACCTCTTGTCTCTTCCATGCTCCTCAAAGAAACCAAATCTATTTTTAAGGAGGAAGGAGAGGACTTTGTCAACATGGCAGAGCCCAAAGAAAGCCTTGGTGTCTGGCAGTCAGGTACCTCGATGAAGCTGAAACCAGCAAACACAGAGTATCATGAAGAAGCGAGGAGAAGAAGGGAACAGAGGGTAATTGAACATCTACTGTTGGCCAGAATAGTCCTAGAACTTTTCACGTCTTCTCTAACTCTTCAACTCCATCAGAAAAGCTTATGATTCCCACTTTACTGGTAAAAAAAAACTCAGGCTCAGTGAGGCTAATAACACCCTTACATCCTGGAACGTCAATCATGGACACACATTTTGAATCTCTAGTCTATCTGACTCAGTGCTCAAATCCCAAGAGACACAACAAAGGGTCATTGTTTTATGAATTAACCAGGTGGTTTGTTTCATCTAAATTCAAGAGTTTTACCTTGTCTTTGCCTTCCACTTATTCAGAACTGCGTTATGAACCAGAAGAGTGTGCTGCATCCTGAGACTGGTAAATTCTTAGGTGTATGTCACTTCCAGTGTCTTGGAAATTTCACTGAATTTTTAAACAAAAACACTGATTTGTGCTGTTATACCCATGCCATGAATACCCACCCTAATTTAATTTGGCATTTTAATTGAGCCTGAGAGGATTAAGTTCCTGCCTCAGCCCATCTAATGCTTGACCCTATTTCACTGAGCAGTAAACATGGGTGTGAGGGTTCGCTGTGAAAATTCACCTGTATAGGCATCTGTGAAGCAGGAAATAAAGATAACTAGAGAGGTGAGCACATGAAAACAGAAAAGAAAAGCGTATGTGCTTTGGGGCCTTATTAAATATGTAATTGATAATTCCCCATTTCACGTTAGGGCTTCCCAGGCGGCTCAGAGGTTAAAGCGTCTGCCCGCAATGCGGGAGACCTGGGTTCGATGCCTGGATCGGGAAGATCCCCTGGAGAAGGAAATGGCAACCCACTCCAGTATTCTTGCCTGGAGAATCCCATGGACGGGGGAGCCTGGTGGGCTACAGTCCACGGGGTTGCAAAGAGTTGGACACGACTGAGCGACTTCACTTTCACTTTCATTTCACTTTTACTGTGTAAAGAACTGTAATCAAACACAGCATGAAAACAAGCGACACAGCCCTGCTCTTTGTGGAACAAGGTACAAGCCCCAGAGGGAGGTGAGCACAGCCCAATCTAGAATGTTCTATGCTGATGATCTGGGTTCTCCCCAGCCTCACATCCACTTCCTCTTTCCCTTTCTTGGTTTACAACCTTGTTTAAATTAAGGACAGCCTTAGAATCACTGAATTATGAAGGAGCCTCAGAGATCTTTGAAGGCAACCGTTTCACTCTGCAGAGGCCAAAACTGGAGCAGAGGTTTAGCAGCTTGCGCAAGGGGACATGGGGTAGAGTTGCACCGAAATTCTCTTTAGATGACACTTCCCTGACTTGCTAAAGCTGCCCTGCAGAGTTTTGCAAAGCAGCACTCACCTCTGCCTGTGCAGCATCCCCCATGGAGATTCTCAAGATAACCAATAAGCTCTCTAATTTCATTATTGCTTCTTAATAAAGACAGCTGGAGTGACAGAGCTTAGAGCCTGCTGTCAGAAACCTCCCCCCGGGCTCATATTCATGTTGTCACTTACACAGCATGCTTTCTCGGGCAAGTTATTTACTTCAAGTTTGGTTCCCTAATCTGTAGAAGGGAATGATGATAACAGCCATCCTTAAGGCTATGGTGAGGACTAAGTGAGATAATCCTCGGGACAGGGTTTAGCGCTACGCGTGATAGCTGGTAGAATTATTGTTATCAATAACAAAACCAGATGTTCTTCACAGACTTACTGAATGAATTTATGGTTTGGGGGGTGGTGGGTAGTGGGGGGAAGGAATAATTAAGGAGTTTGGGATGGGCATGTACACACTGCTATTCCTAAAATGGATAACCAACAAACACCTACTGTACAGCACAGGGAACTCTACTCAATGTTATGTGGCAGCCTGGATGGGAGTGGAGTTTGGGGTGGGATGGATACATGTATATGTATGACTGAGTCCCTTCACTGTTCACCTGAAACCATCACAACATTGTTAATTGGCTATACTCCAACACACACACAAAAGCTGTTCTTTAGATGATGCAATTGGAGAGCAACCTGGCATTTCCCTAAAATTCCTACAAAATGGAAGGATAAAAAGAGAAAAATGAGGGAGTTCCCCAGTGGTCCAGTAGCTAGGACTCTGTGGTTTCACTGCCATGGCCAGGGTTCAATTTCTGGTCAGGAAACTAAGATCCTGCAAGGCACATGGTGCAGCAAAAAACAAACAAACAACAAGAAAAACAAACAAAACACACACACAACACAAACAAAAAAGTTTTAAACTATTTTTAAAAGGAGAAAAATGATACTTGTAGTTCACTATACATACACAGCTTGGGAAACTGTTGTCAAGATATATTAACCAGTTGGGGCTTTAGGAGAATCTGAAATTTCCCGGAAATGAATTGTAAAATTGAAAATGCATACTCTTTGGGGAATTCACATAAATAAACAATATGAAATAATAAAACAGAGGCAGATAGCCTTTTATACAGGTGAAATAAGGTAACTGAAGGACAACTGAGCTGACACCTGACTACAGGTAGCAACCTTAGAAAAGGAAGCACCTAGAGATGGTCTCCCCTAACCTGTCACCTCCCAAGATGAGGAAAGGAAGATCACAGGGGTTGGAAAATTTGCTCACAGGGTCATAGCTAGTCAGTAGCAAAGCCAGAATGAAAACTCATGCATGATGAGGCCTAGTTCATTGAGGGGATAATTATCCAAAATCAAGTAGATTGATCCAGAACTCTTCCCAAACCACAGCTCTTCTGCTGGACTATGGTCATGTTCCCTGAGATCCAGACGTTACTCAGTATCTCCTCCTGCCTCTGCAGGTCCAGGGTTTCAGGTTCACAGACTTGATCCTTGGCTTGAGGCTGAGTTGTGTCATTGGTCGGGCCAGGCTTCAGAGAGAAGCAAAAAGTGAAAAAGAAAGTGAAGTCACTTAGTTGTGTCCAACTCTTGGCGACCCCATGGAATGTCTGTCCACGTTCCTCTGTCCATGGGATTTTCCAGCCAAGAGTACTGGAGTGGGTTGCTGTTTCCTTCTCCAGAGGGTTTTCCCAATCCAGGGATCAAACCTGGGTCTCCCGCATTGTAGGCAGATGCTTTACCATCTGAGCCACCAGGGAAGTCCATGCTTAACACTCAATGCTTTGCTTCACTGTTTCCAAAAGTTATAGTTTCAAGGTCATGTTCTTAATCATGGACTCCAGTAGAGTCTATGAAGGACTTCAGGGCTCCACGAATCCCTGTGCTGCTTGCACAATTTCATGGGCTTTTGCTTTTCTCCTTTTATAAGGACCATGACTCTTACTAGATTTTTAAAGAGACTTGCAATCTCCAGAAAGATTAAGAACCACCAATCAAACCAGCTGGGCATTTTTGGTATGGATAGATTGCTCATCCCCCAACTTTTTCCACTTTGGAGAATAACTTAAAGAACAGTGTCTTGTAAATGCTAGATGCTCATCAAATATTTGTGACCTTCATTTTGCTTTCAGAAGAGCTTTCCCTGAGAAGTGCTTTCCAGTCCTTTCTTTGTCATTTTATGACATTTTCATCTTTTTTTCTTTTTTCTAATCAGCTTTTCAGAGTGAACTGATTTGGAGTCATCTGACTTCATATCTCTTTTTCTTATGCTATATAATTAGACCAAATTATTTTCATGTGGTCCCATTTTCCTCCTCTTGACTGCCACAATTTCATATCATAATCCCACATTATTCTCTGTTCTTCAATGTCTTTAAATAAATGTGTGGCTCATTTTCATTGAGCAATTATTATATCTGTTTGCAGTGGATCAAGGAAATTTAAAAGTGACATGTCTCTGATTTACCAATTAAAAAATCAAGATCTAGATGACAGATAAATTATGTTGCCAAGTATGACACTATCAAAAGTTAGAAAATACTGTCCTAGACTAGATCTTTCTCTCTGTCTCTGTTTCCCTCTCCTTTCAAAATTGAGATTTGAGGGTACAGAATTACAATTCCCTGTGTGTGCGCTCAGTCACTCAATCATGTCCGACTCTTTACAACCTCATGGACTATAGCCTGCCAGGTTCCTCTGTCCACGGAATTTTTCTAGGCAGGAATACTAGAGTGGGTTGTCATTTCCCTACAGATTATTAAAATCACCTTGAGCTAATTAGTGCCTGGATGTGGTGTCATCCTTTCGTAGTCAAACTTTAAGCGCATGACTTGTGAGAACCAAGTAATACTTTCCAGAAAGGCCTCTCTACAGTGCTGAGATGTCCTCATAAGGTGATAGCTTTGCTGATGCTCTGTCTGCAGTTTTTTTATGTGACCTCTACCCTGGGTATTTGGTCAGGCTCCTGGGTGTCACCAGAGGAGAACCTGTCTCATCTAATTAGTCTCATCTGCGTTGTTCTTTATCTGTGGCTTAATGGTTGTCCTTAAACTACCCACAGCCTACAACCTCCACCAACTGCATCCTTCATCGTTTTTCCAGCCAGTTTATTCACTTTCCCTGAGTGTTGTTTGGAATAGGACTTGAATTAGTCACTCTGTTGATTGTGCTGTTCCCTAGAGACTCAGCTCTGAGTGGTTCTGGTTCTTCAGCAGAAGCAAGAGTTGCCATAGCAACAGGCCTACAAGCTTCCTTCCTGCACAGGAAGTGGACCCAGGCAATGCAATACTGTTTGCAGAGTTGATCAAGGCTTATAGTGTTCAGCTTGTTATTTTTCTGGAAGAAGATAGATGAGCCAAGAGATATCATTTTTTTTCCTTTCCTTTTTTTTTCCCCCTGTTAAAATTGCTTTTGTTTAGCTTCACTTCCAAATTATTTTTCTTCCCATTGCCAATAATAGCAACATTAAATTTGAAACCACAACTGATTTTGGCCACAGATAGCTTCAAACTCTCAGAGGAACCTTATAGAACTTGGCAGGGTCACTCAAGAGGAGATGTGATAAGTATTGTCTTAGAGTTCTACCACTTCGGAACAGTAAAGCCTTTACCCAAGGCAGGGAAGAGTTACCCTGGGAGCAGAATGAAAGGAAACCAGGAAATTATCTCCTTGTCTAAATATCTCCCTTGTTTCCCCCAAATAGCTCCATTTCTGGCAACCCCAGGCCTGAAATTCTTCCTAGAGATTCCTTCCTCTTTATTAGGACAGGGTATCTCATTGAGATACATGAACTTGGGCAATTCTCTTAAGCTCTGTGTTTTGAGTTTCTCAGTGATAAAACAAGGGGAAGAGAATGGCTACCCACTCCAGTATTACAGCCTGAAGAATTCCATGGACAGAGGAGCCTGGTGGGCTACGGTCCGTGGGGTCACAAAGAGTTGGACACGACTGAGTGACTAGCAAGTTTTTGGACTATATCACCTCCAAGGTTCATTTCAACTCTGAAAAGCTCTGACTATACCTGCTTTAAGAAAAATAATTTTAAAATTTACAATCAGTCATTAACATTTAAGTGTAAATAATTGTATTAGATCTTCCCTTGATGTTTTAACATAAAACAAGTAAATGTAGATGATGAAGGAAGAAAATAGGGTATGCCCAGGTAAGGTCTGAGAGCATAAGGTCACAGGAGATCTGGAGAAGGGAAGGAGGTACTAAAGGAGAAGTGGAGATGGACAGAAGGGTACTAAAGAGACAGTTGCAATTTGTCTAGAAGTTGGAATCCTTTATTATTTTGTGTTATTTCAAAAGAACAGAAGCTCGTTAGATATAGAACCTATTAACCCAATCAATGAGCACTTATAAAATGACAAGTATTCAAGTGTTTCGGGAGATTCAAGAGACTTTTTGGTGGTCCAGTGTCTAAGACTCTGAGCTCCCAATGCAGGGGCCCTGAGTTTGATCCCTGATTGGGGAACTAAATCCCATATAATGCAATGAAGACCCAGGGCAGCCAAATAAATTTTTAAAGTGAGAGAGAAACAAAACCCACTAGCTGGCCTTGGGGAATTATTAGCAATGTTGGGAGCCGGGGGAGGACACTCAGGCAGATATCACAGGGGCTAAAACTTCTCATGACTTGCTTTTGAGCTCTTGCAGGAGTTCAGGGAAAGATGCAATGAATGGGGAAAAACTAACTTGCTTTACCAAGTACTTGACACCATTATGACTGGGATTGTATTGATACATGCTGAGCACTTTGACACCTGCAAGACTGGCTAGATTTGTAGGACTATGATCATTTCTATAACTCTCTGAACTGGGGCTGTTCATTCATTGTTCAGGACAGCTTGTGCTGTGTTGCTTCACTTGTTTTATAGTATTCACAAGTGAGTTACTTACTGTCAGTTTCATTGAGTGAATAGGAGGGATTCATCACAGTATGAAAACATTCAGATATGTCAAAGGAAAACCTAGAATGTGTTATATTCTTATTTTGTGAAATAGAATGAGGCTGAATCAGAGGGAAATCTTCTGGAAAATCATTGACAATTACAGAAGTTTATTAGGGCAAAAATAGCACTAAGAGTGGGCTTTCCTGATGATTCAGTGGTAAAGAATCCATCTGCCAGTGCAGGAGATGTGGGTTCAATCCCTGGGCCAGGAAGATCCCCTGGAGAAGGAAATGGCAACCCACTCCAGTATTCTTGTCTGAGAAATCCCATGGACAGAGGAGCCTGGCAGGCTATAGTCCATGGGATCGCAAAGAGTGGGACAGGACTTAGTGACTAAACAACGACAAGACTAAGAGCAGCCCCTCAAGCATAGCTCATATCCACGGACTTTTGGCCAATAGATCCTCACTGTCTTTCTTTCTGTCTCCCTCTAGATCAAAATGACTGAAAAGGCCCCAGAACCACACGTGGAAGAGGATGACGATGAGCTGGATGGCAAGCTCAACTACAAGCCCCCCCCACAGAAGTCCCTGAAGGAGCTGCAGGAGATGGACAAAGATGATGAAAGTCTAACTAAGTACAAGAAAACGCTCCTGGGGGACGGTCCTGTGGTAGCAGGTATGTGTATGTGAGGAGACAGAGTGGGGCAGGTCGAGGGGCACAGAGAAGGCAGACATTTGAGCTACTCAGGAGCAGGTGCAAAGAAGAGTTTCCCAAGTGCTTCTAAGGTTAAGGGAGTGAGCTGCAGTCTCCATGTGCCAAACCAAGTTATAGATGGATGATTAAGTTTTCTTTGGAGATAAAGGGTACGTTGCCTTGAAATAGACAAAAATAACACATAGGAAGGATTTAGGAGTTTCAGACTATTACTCAGAATTGGATTCTCTCCATGGTTTCTCACGTTCTCTTTTTCTCCTTCTCACTCCTTACCTAACATCCATCATTTCCAATACACAATGGCAGAGTCAGACATGGTCCAAATATATGGATGCACCCTGCCCAACCAGCAGAGTACCTTCCCCCTAGCCACTCTGGAAATGTTTGCTATTGATGAATAAGGTGGGCCTACAAGTACCTGGGTTCGATCCCTGGGTTGGGAAGATCCCCTGGAGAAGGAAATGGCAACCCCCCTCCAGTATCCTTGCCTGGAAAATCTCATGGACAGAGGAGCCTAGTGGGCTGCAGTCCATGGGGTCACAAAGAGTTGGGCACGACTGAGCAACTAACACACTTACAAGTACCTGAAGCAGAAATAGCTTCACAGGAAGGTCCAAGGTCACTAAGACCAAGCCTGGTGAATCTGCCACTTCCATCTTTATTTCTCCTCTAGAGACAGAGATCCATTTTTCTTTTTCATCTTCTCTCTTTCCTACTTGAAATGTATACACACACACCCTGTATGTATATACCTCTTCTCTGTGCTCACAGTGCCTTATAATTTCTGCAGACCCAACAGCCCCCAATGTCACTGTCACCCGCCTGACCCTTGTTTGTGAAAGTGCCCCAGGACCAATCACCATGGACCTCACTGGTAAGTGATCACAGCTCTTCTGTTTGGTGGGGACCTCATGTCATCATGAGGACAAGGGCATGGTTTTTGTCCCTTGTCCCAGCCAAAAAAAAAAAAACCTAGTAAAGTAAACAGCTTCCCAAGTGGCACAGTGGTCAAGAATCCACCTGCCAATGCAGGAGACACAGGAGACTTGGGTTTGATCTTTGGCTTGGGAAGATCCCCCGGAGAAGGAAATGGCAACCCACTCCAGTACTCTTGCCTGGGAAATCCCATGGACAGAGGAGTCTGGCAGGCTACAGTCCATGGAATCACAAGGAATCAGACATAACTGAGTGCACACACACACATACACAAACACACACACATACAATATAAAGATCAGAGAAAATATTGATCCTGTGTCAGCTACAGAACTTACCTGAAGGCAAGAAGAAATCTAAGACCTCCTGATTAATGCTAGGAATTCCATTGTGAAATATGCAGTACCTTTTTAGCTTAAAACTCTGATTCTTTGAAAGAAGCAACTTCCCTCACTAAAGATGTACAACTTAACATGTTATTTTCTTTCACTTTATTGCTGCCAAGATCAAGTCCTTTCCTGAAACTTAGGTCTGGAGGAGATGATGAGAGACTGGAAAGGTGGCTGATTTGGGGGAAAGTAGGCCACTGGGAGAAATGAGGAAAGGGCCACCGAGCCAGGGGTTGGGGACATCAAAGGCAGGTCTTTAGTGAAAAAAATAATAATAATTATTATTACCAGATTCATAAAATAGACTCATGAGACAGAACAGAGCATGCCTCTAGAACAGCAAGCTTAGGAGCAAGGTAGTTCCCCTCTCATAAGACAACCACTCTTTACCTTATATGGGCTTTTTGTCAGAGGGAGGAAATTGGAGGCTGAAAAGACACACTTCCTGTTCAACTGAAATCATTAGAGCAGAGTCCCACATTCAACTACCCCCACGTTCTAGCATCTCTCAGAAAGAAATTCTCTCTCTCTCTCACCGGGCCTCAGACCTCTTCCTGTGAGAAATTGTGTAAAGTTAACAGGTACAACTGTCATTTTGCAAGATAAGGTCTGAAGTAGTACTAAGGAAACCTGCTCTGTTCGGAAAGGCTCAATCATCGATCCTGCAGGGAAAACTTGGTCCCTGTCCCTTTTTCCCAGCAACAAAATAAGCTTGGTTTTCTATCAGCGAAAAAAAAGCTACTGAAGTGAATCCTAGATGTATACAGAGGAGGCTGGTGCCAGCTATATGCATGAAGCATCTGCACAAAACTGTGCAAAACACACACACACAGTCACCCCAAATGTCAAATTATACAGGATCACTTTGGGAAAGGAACAAAGACCACCTCTCTAACCAAGGTACAGGAATTAGAGGGCAGATCCTGGTTTTATGGAGCCTGAAGCCTTTAGAACTTAAGTGATAAGCTTTCTTTTCCTTAAGAAAAAAAAAAAAGTATGAAATTGCAAATGCAAAAGCAAAATTAAGTACAAAAATCTATTTTTTTAATTTTTTAATTTTATATATTTTTTAGAATGATAAAAAGGAACCAAACAAGCACATTTTCTAAAGCTTAGAAAACACAACACACGTTAACAAATCTACAAAAACAAATAGCTGGCATTCTTACATAATATTTTTCTCCTATATATTTGAGGACTGGGGGCAGAGTCTTTAAGCATAAAGTCTTGCGTATTCTTAAGGTTGCAGTCAAACTTGGAGGGAAAGCTCTATCATGTTTCTTTCATATCGGCTATAAGATTTCAGGAATTCCAAATGTGTATTTGTGCAGCGAGTAATCTCAAACATTCTTTGACCTGAGGACCATAGGGACCGTGTTGCCCTGAGGAGTCCAGAAAATGGCTCAGGAGCTTCAACTTCATTCATCTCCTTGTGAATGTCCTTTCAGCGAGAATTAACTCTTTTAAAATTCACTTCTACAGGGGATCTGGAAGCCCTTAAAAAAGAAACCTTTGTCCTAAAGGAAGGTGTTGAATATAGAGTCAAAATTAACTTCAAAGTAAGTATATGGCCCTGTATGTTTGTATAAAGTTTCAATTCTTCCTGTAATCAGAAGAAGAAAAAAAAATCAAATTTCTTACATTATCACATTGGCATACGTTTGTTAATTTCTATTTCTCCCTAAATCTGGGCTCTCGGTTTTAGTTCCCAAAGCTTCTTCCTCATGGGGTGGAAGACAATCGGGAAGGGTGGGCAGGCAGAGGCAGGGAATAACAAGGAATATTCACACTTTCCTTTTGTCCATCTCAACCATGTTTATATTAAATGGATGATCTGTGGAGCAGTAGAAAAACAGGGAGTTTTTCTTTTTTGAAGTCCTTATTACCACTCCACCACCATTTCCGTCTTTTTTTGGTCTTTTACCCACCAGACCACATCTTCTACTATGCCCAGGAGACCAGCTTAAAGGCTTCTAGAAGGATGTGGGTTTTTTTCCTATATCTATGAGTCACATGCAGAAGTTAGAAGAGTTAGAAAGTTCGGGTTTCATTTTATCACTCTTTCTTCAATGAAGCTGTTTTCCTTCTGTCTGCTTTCAATAGCTTTATGCTACAGGTTTTGCTGACTGACTGTTCCAAACCTAAGCAAGAAGTATTCATGGCTACACTACCCCATTGCCAACAAAACAAAATGTATCACTGAGAGACTGCTCTAATTGTTCTGTCCAAAATAAAAACAGAGCCCTGGTTATTGTCAAAGAGAAACAATACTCTTTCATTCTTACATGGGTGAACAATTAACCAAGCCATCCAGCTAATGGGGTTGTGCCCACTTTAATTTGCTTGTATAAACATGACCATGGTATAAAATTAACAGACCGGTTCAGCCCTAGGTAGAATGAATCATGGAAAAATAAAGTGCTCGAGCTGTCTATATTTTCATTCCACTTTAGTAAATTTTCTTTGAAAGGCTTGGGAAAGTGGCAAGATTCCAGACAACATCTGAGAACGACAGCCATCCAAACTATATGCCAGAGGCAAATGGATTTCACCCATTATTTTCATCCGAGGGGGGTGTTTTCCTGTGACTCATCTCATCTCTAGACTCCAATCACAGTTATGTTACAAGCAAAATCATCTTCTAGGTCCAACTGTCCATTACGACTTTTCTCCCTGTTTGTTCTTCATATGTTTGGTGGATCATTTCTGAGATTAGGGTTTTCAGATATTTACATAATAGTTTTCATTAATGCCTTTGTAACCTAAAAACAAGAAAGGCCTTATGGACAGTCTTCAGGGAGAAGGAGCTCAAGACCCTTCTCTGGGCCATGGAGGAAGGAGAGACGTAATGTAGAATACTGAGACTGTTTTAATTAACCATCTCCTCCCCCACACCAAAAATCATAGTATTCAACAATTGGAACCAGCTTCGGTAACATTGAGTCTTGTGACTTCCTCTCTTTAATCTCTGCCTCATCGCCAGGCTACATGATGGTAGTAACTTATTTTGAACTAAATCTTCAGTCCTTTCATCCTTAGAGAAGCCTCAGTTAGGTCAGATCAGCATGAAATATGAGGAAAAATTGAAGACCCTCTTTAATCTGAATCACATGGCTCCTTCCCACCTACAGGTGAACAAGGATATTGTGTCAGGACTGAAGTATGTTCAACACACCTACCGGACCGGGGTGAAAGGTAAAGTATCCACACTTACCACTGTACCAAACTCCGCTTCTCAGGGACACGTAAACTTCGGGTTATTAGCGATGTTTAGTCCTAAATTCATTGAAGAATCTGATGACAGCTGTGGACATTCACCCTTGGAGAGCCACGCATCTACTTACTTCCATGTTAACAGAAACCTGGTTAAGACTGGGTCAGCCACCGACCTTCAGCATTCTGCTTCGGAAATCCAATTTTATTACTTATAAAGGGGAAGAATAAGAATTCGATACCTGGCTCGGTTAGATCCTCCGGAGGAAGGCATGGCAACCGACTCCAATATTCTTGGCTGGAGAATCCCATGGACAGAGGAGCCTGGAGGGCTACAGTCCATAGGGTCGCAAAGAGTCGGACACGACCTAAGCAACATAGCACGCAAGCAAACACAACCAAGTTTGAATTCAAGTACATAAATGTACTCTTGAATTTTTTAAAAAAGCAGTTCACAAGTAAAAAAACTGCTGCTGCTGCTGCTGCTAAGTCGCTTCAGTCGTGTCCGACTCTGTGTGACCCCATAGGCGGCAGCCCACCAGGCTCCCCCATCCCTGGGAGTCTCCAGGCAAGAACACTGGAGTGGGTTGCCATTTCCTTCTCCAAAAAAACCTGAGTGTCAGAGAAATCCGAGAGGAAAGACCTACCCAAATGGGAGGTGCTAGTAGCATATGATAGGCAGGTGCCAGCGGAGGGGTGGGCTGCGGTGCTCAATTTCCTGGCCAAAGAATAGGGGGGGGCCGGGGGGAACTCTTTCTAGAACTGAGAAAAGCGGCTCAGATGGTGAAGCGTCTGCCTACAATGCAGGAGACCCAGGTTCGATCCCTGTGTAGGAAGACCCCCTGGAGAAGGCAATGGCACCCCACTCCAGTACTCTTGCCTGGAAAATCCCATGGACGGAGGAGCCTGGTAGGCTACAGTCCATGGGGTTGCAAAGAGTCAGACAGGACTGAGTGACTTCACTTTCACTTTGTAACTAAAACAAATAATATCACATTATTTAATCTACAGTTTCCTTGACAAGCTGCACCTAAACGGTGCATGTTCAGTTGGGTTCTGTTAATAAGAGCAGAGAAAAATGAAAGGTGGAAGGCGGATGAAAGCACTTTAAACGTTTCGTTAACCTACTGGTGTGAAACAGCGTCCCCTAGAGGGGTGAATCAGTAATGCATAGGTCAGTTTCACCAAATCCATCAAAGAGGACTAAGGAAGACAATGATCAGTTAGCATGGAGCACGACTAAGCGACTTCACTTTCACTTTTCACTTTCATGCATTGGAGATGGAAATGGAAACCCACTCCAGTGTTCTTGCCTGGAGAATCCCAGGGACAGAGGAGCCTAGTGGGCTGCCGTCTATGGGGTCACACAGAGTCGGACACGACTGAAGCGACTTAGCAGTAGCAGCAAAGACCCACTTAATGACTCAAATCCCACAGAAGATAGTTAACCTTAAAGATCGTCCTTGCTCTTCCAATACCTAGTCTCACGAAAACATAGTTCAGTTTCCTATTTTCCTTTGGGTGTAAAGACTCTGATGTATCACTTGGGCAAAAGGTTGTCAAGAATGTCTGCAGCTATTCCTCCAAACTTATTCAAAATAACAGCCAATTTAAACATCACCTGCCTGCCTGCCCACCTACCTTTACTTAAACTTTCTAGTCCTTATTATTCTTAATATATATCCCAGTTGCTCACCTTTTAATAACTCTGGTTGGCTATTTTTACCATCTATTTCAGTTCACCACTATAAAAAAAAAAAAAATTATTGGTTTTCCCATTTCATCTAATTATTCCATCCATGATTTCTGTTCATTCTGATCACCAGCTGTTACCTTATCTCTTGCAACTATCCACAGAATGATAGTTTGTAGATAGAAGATCCTCAAGGTGTATTATATAGAAAAGAAACTGAATCCCCGAAACGTAGATAGTAGCAGGGCTGAGATCAGAACTCTGGTCTCAATTAGTTTCAGGGTTTTTTTAATTGAGATATAATTGGCATATAACATAGTGTTAGTTTTAGGTATACAACATAATGACCTGTACCTGTACATATTGTAAAATAATTACCGTGATTAGTCTAATTAACCCCCATCACCACACAGTTTCAGTTTTTTTTCTTGTGATGAGAACTTTTAAGATCAACTCTCTCTGCAACTTTCAAATACACAACATAGTATTGTGAACTATGGTCACCGCACTGTACTTTAGGGCTTCCCTGGCTCAGTTGGTAAAGAATCTGCCTGCAATACAGGACACCCAAGTTCGATTCCTGGGTTGAGAAGATCCCCTGGACTTACTTATCTTGTAACTGGAAGTGTGTACCTTTGGAGTACCTGGAATTCTTTTTGTTTGTTTGTTTGTTTTTTATGATATAATCTGCTATATCTTCATAGAGTCTTGATCCTCATTGATTTAGGGCACTAATTCCTCAGCTTTCCTAAATCTCAGAGTTAAAGACACTGATTCTTGGGACTCACAATAGTACTAACCATAGGTTGAGAGTGGGTCAAAGTATACTACATTATGAAGAGATTCCAACTTTAAAAAATGTTTTTAAGGAAAAAAAAAAAAGTTGCTCCAGGTAAATCTGATATTTAGCCAGGCTTGGAAACTATTACTCTTGGCTTTGATCACAGTGAGCTCTGCTCCAAATTGTCACATGCAGTGTTTCCATCTAACAGGCTCTCACCCTAATGAACTTTTCTTTTTTCCCAGTGGATAAAGCAACGTTCATGGTGGGCAGCTACGGGCCTCGGCCAGAGGAATATGAGTTTCTGACTCCAATTGAGGAGGCCCCCAAGGGCATGCTGGCCCGAGGCACTTACCACAACAAGTCCTTCTTCACCGATGATGATAAGCATGACCACCTCACCTGGGAGTGGAACCTGTCCATTAAGAAGGACTGGACAGAATGAGCGCCCCAGCACTTCGCTCTGCCTATCTTTGCCATCCAGAAGAGCCCTTGGTCCCTCCTCCCTGATCACAGTTGGGGCCCTTTCCCAGCACCCTCCACCCTCTTAGCACTGCACCCTTTCCCACACGGAGTCTCCCAGTGATAGCCGAACAAGATGCTTAAAATTGGGCTTTCGTCCTGCCCTCCTTCTGATCATGCCCAGATCTCCGAAGTTCTCTGTCCCATAGACGATCATTTAATATTCCTTCTTTTATTCCCATTTGAGCAACTGGAGATCAGAAAATGGGCACACTAGCACAGTCCTTCTGTCTCAGGTCCTTGTCTCTCCCTCCCACCCCTGGATTCTCCTGGTGGTTACTGCTGGTTCAGTGAAGGTCGATCATCACGTTCCCTGCCAACTGGGGTTTTTCTTTTCTGGGAGACACTGTAAACAGCACAAGAGAACAAGAATAAAGCAGTTATAAGAGCTGACTGAGACCCTCCTTTCTCTGCATTCTCCCTTCAAGCAAATATGGAAACTGGAAGGTCCCCATTCATGCGTTTCCTCAGAATAGGTGGGCAGAGCTCAGTACAGGAGGTTTTACATAACTGGGAGTGGTTTTGCCCCCTGTTTCAGTGCAAATGCTAGAAAAATCTCAATTTATTTATTTTTTTAAAATAAGCATGGTATTCTTCTTCTTCTTCTTCTTCTTTTTTTTTTTTAAATTTGCTTTGCTGTGGCTTCCCTGGTGATTCAGACATTACCATCTTTACAGAATCTGCCTGCAATGCAAGAGACCTGGGTTTGATCCCTGGGTCAGGAAGATCCCCTGGAGAAGGGGATGGCAACCCACTCCAGTATTCTTCTCTGGAGAATTCCATGGACAGAGGAGCCTGGCAGACTACAGTCCAGGGGATGGCGAAGAGTCGGACATGACTTTCACTTGCTGTGGTGGATATTAGTTGCAGCACGCAGGATCTAGTTCCCTGACCAGAGATTGAACAAGGGTCAAATAGAAGCAAGGAGGCTTTTTTTTAATTAATTTTTTTTTTTTTATCTTTGGCCCTGCTGGGTCTTGCTGCACACAGTCTGTCTCTAGTTGTGGTGAACAGGGGCTACTCTTCATTGTGGTGCTCAGGCTTTTCATTGGAGCTGCTTCTCTTACTTCAGAGCACAGGCTCTAAAGTACAGACTCAGTAGTTCCAGCTCCTAGGCTCTAGAGCACGGAGTCAGTAGTTGTGGCTCATGAGCTCAGTTGCTCCAAAGCATGTGGGATCTTTCTGGACCAGAGACGGAATCTGTGTTCCCTTCATCTTCAGGCAGATTCCCATCCACTGCACCACCAGGGAAGTCCTTCAGTGTATTTTATTATCATATAGTGCATGCATGCTAAGTCAATTCAGTCGTGTCTGACTCTTTGCAAACCCATGGATAGAAGTTTCTACTAAGCTTGAGGCTTATATATCCCCTGCCTTTGAGAATCCCTTGGATTTCCATAGGCACTTGGGCCACATTAGGCATTTTTTCTCTTCTGCTTAAGCTCTTCAGTGGCTTCCCATCACCTGAAAAATATAGCTGAAGCTCCTACACTTAGTATACAAGGTCCCCTGGGATCTGGCCTCAGAATGCCTTTCTGCCAAGATTTATTATTCCATTTTCTGGTAATACTCAATTACTAATAATTCTCTTATTCGTAATTTGCACGTCACATTTGCATCTCAGTGCTTTGGCTCTTTACATGAAACTCCCTTTCCACCTTCATTGCCTAGAAAAGTTTTATTTGCCCAGGACTCTGCTTAGGCATGCTTCCCAGGCGGTGCAGTGGTAAAACCGCCTGCCAGCGCAGGAGACGCAGGTTCGATCTGTGTGTGGGGAAGATCCAAAGAGAAGGACATGGCAGCGGATTCCAGTATTCCTCCCTGGAGTCAGACATGACTGAGTCTGCACACACGCACTGCTTGGGCACCCCCTGCAGGAAGAAAGCTTTCACCAGACACGATCATTGTCCAAAATGTCCTTAGTTCATCTTCTCCTAGCACCCTATGAGCTTCCCAATTTTTTAATCACTTTCCATTTTACATTTAAATGATCTATTTAATTGCCCATTTTTCATATTAACAATCTAAGCTGGGAGAGGTGATCAGATCACCATTATTGCTATGTCTGTAGTGCCTAAGTCAACACTTGGCATAGAATGTTTTGTTTTATTTAAAGGAACTAGCCTGACTTTCTTCTGATTGGTTTTGTTCTGAGGCCCTGTTACCGAATCCTGTCTCTTATCTCAAAAGTTGAAGGTCCCCCTGCCCCGGAGTCAGCTGCAATGTTCCCAGAGCACAAATTATGCCACAATCCATTAACTGCAGAGTGGGCTGCCCTGAGTCAGAGGCTCCAAACACCAAGACCAGGGCGTGGAGCGAGAGCAGGAAAATGGAAGCCATGCCGTCCAGATGCCTGTTTCTGTTATTTCTCTCCACATGCAAACTGTCCCTGGAAGTTGTTGCAGAAGTTCAGGAATCATCAGGTAAAAGAAAAGAGCACTTGAGTGACCAGGGGGTGAAACTGTTATTGGGAGAAGGGAAGGGAATATTGGTAGAACTCTGGGTATTTGTTCCCCAAACCTAGGAACTTTTCAGGAAATGCTAGATAAAGATCTGCCTTGCCTAGTAGAGAAGAGGAGAGTCTGACATCCTTCAGAAATAGGCTATTATGGACTTCCCTGGTGGTCCCATGACTTAAGTCTTCGTGCTCCCAATGCTGGGGGCCCCAGGTTCGATCCCTGGTCAGGGAACTAGATCCCACTACTGCAACTGAAGATTCTGCATGCCACAACTAAGATTTGGAGCAGCCAAATAAATAAATAAATATTATTTTAAAATGAGCTATTATGAGAGGAGTCCCCCTTCCACAAGTTAGTAAAGAAATAAAGCCTTGGAATGACAACTGCACTCCTAAATCTCTTTGGCCTTAGTATGAAGAGGAAAAATAGAAATGCCTTTGTGATTTAGAGTTGCTTTTTCTCCACTTGGTACCTGCAAACTCTCTGTCTCTCTCTCTCTCTTCCTCCCACCCCTACCCTCATCTCTGTCTAGATGGTCCTGGTGCCCAGGAACCCATGCGGCTCACAGATGTCCAAGCTGCCATGGAATTCATTGCTGCTGCTGAGGTGGCTGTCATAGGCTTCTTCCAGGTTTGTTCAGATATTGCCACCTGCCCTTCTCCCAGTTAAGTTCACTTCAGTCGCTCAGTCGTGTCTGACCCTCTGTGACTAGAAATATGCTACCTTAAGGGAGCCATGCTAGTCACTTGCTGGCCGGATGATACTGCATTAAAAATCAAAGGGCAGAGTCTAATTTTAGCTTGCCAATCAAGATCTCACAATTTCTAGATGTTCCCAGTCTCTGAATCATATCTTTCTCATATTTGTTTTGAGAGTTCTGAGGCTGCTGTCTGGGTCTCCCCATCTGTATATGCTTTGAAGCTTCAGTCAGTATTTTAATTTCCAAGGCAGGGCCCAGAGTAAACCAGCTTGTATCAAGCTGGCAACACATTTGTGAATCGCTGCCTCCAGTCTAGAACCTTTTACCAAGTAAGGAGTCCCCCGCTCTTCTTTTGCTTCCCAGGTGGCTCCATGGTAAAGAATCCACCTGCCAATGAAGGAAACACAGGTTCAATCCCTGGGTTGGGAAGATCCCCTGGAGTAAGAAATGGCAACCCACCCCAGTATTCTTGCCTGGGAAATCCCATGGACAGAGGAGCCTGGTGAGTTACAGTCCACCGGGTCGAAAAGAGTCTGACACAACTGTGCAACTGAGCATGCATACACACTTTTTTTGTTTGTTTGTTTGCTCTGAAATGTTGAATAAGGATGACGTTTTGCATATTGAAGGCCTTAGCCAATCTTCCAGATCGGCTGCCTGGCTAAAAAAATCAACCATAAAGGAGAAGACATTATTCCAGCATTTTTCTTTTTCTCTGGAGGTAACATCTGGTGATTTCACAGCTAATTAATCCCCTACTCTCTCCTCTCAGACCTTGTCTGTTTCTATTCATTAATTCCAAATCACCATCATCTTGTCTTTTCTGTGTACACAGCTGGAAATAAAATCGATGAGATATAAGTAGGGGAGGAAGACGGGAGTGGGGTGGGGGAGTGGGGGTGAGGCCTGGGGGCAAATTTTTCAGTGATGAGAGAGAGATCTGACCTGTAGACAAAAACAGCAGCCTACACTCAGGCAGGAGTGCCAAGGAAGTAGAACTGGAGGAGGGTGCGATAACTCAAATGGCCACCAGGTGTCGCTGTTTGCTCCGAGAGCAATTCAATTCTAAGGAGCAGATTTTTTTTTAAAAGATGAAGCCTTGAAGAACAATTGTTCATAACCTAAAATGAACTCCACACGCTCTTTTGGATGAGCAAAGTGCCAACTCCCTCTACTTGACCCCAGCTGCAAGGCTAACCATGATCTTTTCTCTGAGCACATTTCCTTTTCTTGCCAGAGAAATGTCAAGGACAAACATGTTCATGGCTGTTTATTGCTCAGAGCTTCTGGGGAGGAGGGTCCCATGACTGCAGGGAAATAAGGCCAGCTTGCTGTAGAAGGTCTGGAATCATTATTCAGAACAGGCTTCCCTGCTCTGTCTTGCAGGCCTTGGTTCTAGAGTTGGAGCAACGCCTGAACAGTGTCTTCATGGCTTACACACAGTGGAGAGAGCACCCCAACGTCCTACACAGTCTTGTTAATAAAACTTCTAAGCTTCCACTTTAATTTCTCTTATTTTTATTTTCTCTTTTTTGGTTCTTTTGACAGCACCTATTTCTGATTTTTACGTTTCTTCTTTCCTCTACAAATTATTCCCCAAATATTTGCCTCCTTTGGTTTATCAATGACTGTGGAGGCCAACTCTTCAGGTCTTTGTGATTTTGAGCCCCCTCTCAGCTACTAACAAACTACAAGTTAGTCATTCAGTCATGTCTGACTCTTTGCGACCCCATGGATGGTAGTCCGCCAGGCTCCTGTGTCCATGGAATTCTCCAGGCAAGAAAACTAGAGTGGATAGCCATGCCCTTCTCCAGGGGAATCTTCCTGACCCTGGGTCTCCTGCATTACAGGCAGATTCTTTACCGGCTGAGCCACCAGTGAAGTTCTATGTAAAGTTCTACAAGTTCTATGGTAAAGCCAGATAGGTGTTCTAGACTTAGCCACTCTGCCATAGTTACCTATTAACCCACCCAGCCTGGAAAATTCAACCATGTCCCTGAGAAGCCAGCCTACATTTTTAGAGGTCAATGTTGTCTCACTGGACACTTTGATTAGATAAGTGTGAGCATATTTCTACTCCCTAGTCTCTTTCCTCCAGAAACAACCTGTGGGATTTTTTCTTTTTCTTTTCTTTTTTTTTCCTTCTTGTCTTTAGGATTCAGAAGTACCGGCAGTGTCCCTAATCCACAGTGTGGTGCAAAATTTCCAAGACGTGTCTTTTGGGATCAGCACTGCCTCCGAGGTTCTGGCTTACTACAACATCACTGGGAACACCATTTCCCTCTTCCGTCTGGTAAGTCAGGTGGGCAGCTCCAGCCTTCTAGTTCTTCCTTGGGTTGTGAATACACAGACTTCTGAGACCAGAAAGGAGTCTAGATCTTGAATCACAACAGTGATGCCAGCTTCAGGGACCATGTGAGGAGGATGGCTCAACTCAAGCTTCCTAAACAGATGCTGTCGTGAAATGGGAAGAGGCCTGGACTGAGGGTCAGGACATAAGATTTTCAGCACCGCTTTGTCACTGAGCAGCCATGTGACTTGGGCAGGTCACAAAACACTTTCTTGGCTTCAATTCTTTCATCTATAAAACAAAAGGGGAGTCGGAGGGAGGCTCAGGAGGGAGGGGATATATGTATACATGTAGCTGATTCATGTTTTACAGCAGAAATTAACACAGCATTGTAAAGAATTATACTCTAATTAAAATAAATAAATTTTAAAAAGAAAAAATACCAAGAAAAAAACTACTGCATACAGCTCCATAATTTGGACATGGCATAGCTTAATTAGCCACTTTCCTATTTATAGATAATTCAGTGTGTGTATTAGTCCCTCAGTCATGTCTGACTCTTTGCAACCCCATGGACTCTCTAGGCAAGAATACTGAAGCGGGTTGCCATTCCCTTCTCCAGGGGATCTTCCCAATCTAGGGATTGAACTCAGGTCTCCTGGTTAGCTC
This sequence comes from Bos indicus, assembly GCF_029378745.1. Taxonomy (NCBI): domain Eukaryota; kingdom Metazoa; phylum Chordata; class Mammalia; order Artiodactyla; family Bovidae; genus Bos; species Bos indicus. The sequence goes on from NC_091764.1 coordinate 94,943,426, forward strand.
TCCATAGATAATTAGATAATCTCAAATATTTTATATTACTGAAGTTCTATAATAAATGCTTTTATGGGGCTTCCCTGGTGGCTCAGACAGTAAAGAATCTGCCTGCAATGTGGGAGACCTGGATTTGATCCCTGGGTCAGATATTTTTATATTTCCATATATATATATGCTTTTTAATATCTTCATATCTTTGAGAGTTTGCTTACATTTATCAAACATATGTTAACAACTACTGGGTTCTCTATGCAAGGTAATGATCCTTAAAACACATTGAGTATATTCTCCCCTCTCATAGCTCTTAAAATATGGTAGAGATTGTAAACATAACATACAAGTATCTATAATACAAACAGCATTACCATGGGTAAAATATTGTGTGTGTGTGTGTGTGTGTGTTAGTTGCTCAGTCGTCTTCGATTATTTGAGATCCCATGGACCTCCAGGCCCCTATTTGAGCCCTCCAGGCTCCTCTGCCCATGGAATTCTTCAGGCAAGAATACTGGAGTGGGTAGCCATTTCTTTCTCCAGGTGAAACATTATAAGAGTTTAACTGGTCAAAGCAGGATAAGCACTAAATGACTTGGCCCAAAACATCAGCTTTGTAACCTATGATCCAAGTTCTGGCTGAATGGCCTTAAGAGTTATTCCATATTCTGGACCTTCTGTATTGCCTGCACACATTAATCCAGAAATGTGCAAAATATAACATGCTGTTTTCCTCCTTTGAGCCATCTCCCAAACCCCTACAGTTTCCCTGTCTCTTTTACAATGAAGAAAATCAACAGTGGGTTAAGATTTCAGTGACTATTGGAACACAGTTCCTTTGTTCCCTTCTTAAGGACGTTCTCAGTACTGACATCAACACAGTTTCTAATGTTAAGGCCATTATCAACAGTGTTAAGGGTAATATATTCTAATAAAAAGAATAAAAAATGGATTAAAAAAAAAAGCAGAGTAGGAATTCTGACCAAAATAAGTTATGAAGGAGGCAACTGAACTGGGATTTAAAGAACAGATAAAATTTGGACAACATAGAGGAGAATTTATGGACAAAATGGGGGAAAAAAGTTAAACTTGGAAAAGAGTGATCAAGCCAACTTGACTGGATCTCAGGGAACATGTTTTGGGCAGATGAATAAAAGAGCAATTTGATTGGAACCATATTGTCGAGAAATTTGAATACCAGCTTAATGAGTTTGCACTTAAGTTGACTGGCTCTGGGCAGCCCCTCAAGCCTTTAGATCAGGGGAATAGCATGAACAGAAATGTGTTTGCGCAAGATTATTTTGGCAGCAATGAGTCAGATGGATGATTAGGCATAAAGACAAGAATAAAGAGAACTTTTATTAGGCTGACTAGATAGATCGTGTACTAAGGATGTATAGCAAAGAGGTAGCAGCAGAAAGTGAAGAAAACAGCATCATACTCTCTCTTTCCTTGACCTGGGCACCTGCTTCTCTGGGTCCATCTCTTCTTTTAGCCTCCTTGAGTTCTTCTCTTTCTCTGTCCACACTACTGCAAGGATCAGGTATCAAATTATGGAAAGGAGGAGAGGTTGAAAGTCACAGTATCTAAGGAATAGTGAGGTTATAACAGAAGTAGGTATTTCTGATGTTTTCTTTGGTTGTTGAGTTTATGTTGGTGGTGGAATGTCAAAGTGAAGATGACCAGAGTCCACTGGAACTAAGAAACTGAGCAGACATTAAAGTTTCAAAATTTCTGGTCTGAATGTCCTTCCCTCTCCTCTTTATCTTCTCTCTCTCTTACATTCTTCACCCACATCTCTTTAAAATGTATTTTGTATTGTCTTCAGCTTTCTTTAAGCTCTTAATACATTGTTATCTAATTTGCATATCACTCCATTAAAACTGCTTTCAACCAGGTCACCATGGCTTCCATATCTCCAAACCCAACCAACATTGTTCAGATCTTATTTTACTGACCATTTATGCCATATTTGACATTGTTAGCCACTCTTTTCTCTTTAATAGTCTCTCTTTCCTTGATCTAGGAACCTGCTTCTCTCGGTCCAACTCTTCTTTTAGTCTCCTTGAGTTCTTCTCTTTCTCTATCCATACTACTGCCTGACCCAATGCTCTTCCCAATCTAAGTTATAGAATCCATGGAGGCAGAGACTGTCTTATTCACTACTTCAACCACTGAGCATTTAACAGCATCTGTCAGGACTTCCTTGGTGGTCCGGTGGTTAATAATCTGCAATTCCACTGCAGGGGCATGGGTTTGGTCCCTGATCAGAGAACTAAGATTCTGCATGGGGTAATCTGTGGCCAAAAATAAACGAAAAATAAATTTAGGTAAGCATCTTTAAAAAAACAAAATAAAAAATAAAAGTGCCTGCCATGTAGCAGGTACTCATAAGTATTTATTGAATAAATGAATATGTGAATGAATCATTTCTTTTAATTTTTGGAAAAGGCTTTATTTATTTAGAAAAGTTTCAAATTCAGAGCAGAATTGAGAGTAAAATGCAAAGATTCCCCTTATATCTCCTGCCACACTCATCCATGGCCTCCCCCATCAGCAGCATCTCCACGAGAGTGGTAGATTTGTCACAGCCGATTAGGCTACATTAAAATGTCATAACCACCCAAACTCTATAGTTTACATCATAGCTCACTCTTGGTGTTCTACAATATATGGCTTTGGACAATGAGTAATGGCATAAATCTATTGTTACGGTATTCCAGGATTTTCACTGCCCTTAAATTCCTCTGTGTTCTGCCTGTGAATGAATCAATTAATGAATGAATGAGTAAGTCTTCAATAACAGGATCTTTTCTTATGTTTGACAGTTATGTGTTTGTTGAGGATTTGGCATGTTTTCTCTCTAGCCTGGACCTCTCCATGATTCAGATGCTTGCTGGATATAACTATTTGAATATCCTCATAAATACTGCAGGCCTGGAGTTTGAGCAAGCTCCAGGAGTTGGTGATAGACAGGGAAGCCTGGTGTGCTGCAGTCCATGGGGTTGCAAAGAGTCAGAGATGACTGAGCAACTGAACTGAACTGAACTGACTGCAGTCTTCACTTAGTCAAAACTGAATTTGTCATCTTCCCTCGCTGTGTCACGTTCTTCCCACGAAAACACTGTTTTACTGAATAGCTACGTTCATTCAGTCTCTGGTCTTTGCCGATCATACCTCCCACCCTGTATTTGGAGCCTGTGTTCTCCTTCACTCTTCTTTTTACTTTCTATTACATCAGTTTATTCAGGCACCATCAAAATATTTGTAGAGACACAAAAAATACAAGTGATACTTCTGAAGGAAGACAGTAATCAACAATAATGAGTTCATAAATGTAAGGGAAAGGGTTAGTGGCTCAATTATGTCCAACTCTTCGGGACCCTATGAACTGTAGCCCACCAGGCTCCTCTGTCGATGGAATTCTCCAGGCAAAAATACTGGAGTGAGTATCCATTCTCTTCTTCAGGGGATCTTCCTGACCCAGGGATTGAACCTAGGTCTCCTTCACTGCAGGCAGATTCTTTACTGTCTAAGTTATGAGGGAGGTCTCTTAACAGCAATGAAAACTCAGTGTTGCCGCTGGTGAGGCTCCGTGATAGAGGTCTGATTTAGCCAGTCCCGCAGCCATGGCCATTACACGTTGTTTTATTATCCAGTTAATACTTCCATCTTTATTAAATAGATTGAAGTATTTTCTGTGTCTATAGCTGCCTGAATCTTTTGTTGCTCCTGCAGTATTATTATTGATTCAATTAATGTACTGATGGTGTAATGCACAAAATTGACTTTTCCTCTGCTCTTTCCATTTTGTTCCTCGCTTAGACTCTTGGCACCTTTGGCATAAATATTGTCAGTACCTTCTTAATAGGTTTCCCTTCACTATTTCTTATTCACTTTCTAGATTGGTATGACAATGATGGATTTAAAATAGATATTTGACCATGACACCTCCTTCTTAAAAAACTCTTCAATATTCCCCCATATTACAAGAACAAAATCAAGACATTTAAATGTGTAGTTTTTATGACCAGGCCACTACCTGCTTCTCCATTCCCTTTTCTAGCACATTCCCACCCTAGTCTCTACCATTTCAATACCCAACTATACACAGTATGAGGACATGATTTTATCATGTCACGTGGGCTAATTCTCTGCCAAGAATGCCAGCCCCGCTCAGGCCCTTTTCTCTTAGGCTCACCCAACCAACTCCTCCTCATATTCCAGTGAATCAGTTCCAGCAGCTTATCCTTCAGAAAGGCTCCCTGGAATCTCCAAATTGTCCTAACTACTCCTCTAAAGCTTCCCAGATCGCACAGTGGTAAAGAATATGCCTGCCAATGCAGGAGATGCAGGAGACTCAAGTTTGATCCCTGGGTCAGGAACCCCTGGAGTAGGAAGTGGCAACCCAGTCCAGTAGTCTTGCCTGGAAAATCCCATGGACAGAGGAGCCTGGCAGGCTACAATCCATAGGGTCTCAAAGAGTCGGACACGACTGAGCACGGACAGAGTTTCTGCTAAAATCCCATGAAACTGACCACTTTAGAGTGCATGTGATGTATTTCTGTGTCTGTTTCACCTTTACCCTACTAGACCATGAGCTTATGCAAGGCAGGAACCATGACTTATTCATCTTTGTGTCCCAAAGGTCTACAGTAGGTCTCTGGTACCTCGAAGACATTCAGAAAGTGTTTGAGGAATTTACTCATTCCCAAAACTCTGTCTGAAGATGCCTGAGTCCCTTCAGCAGTTCTTCCCCCACCTGGACAGAAGCTGCTGGTTTGCACTGTAAAATAGGATTAAATCAAATCCTTCTGTGAAGAGTTTTGGTGAGAAAGATATAAACTGTGTATAAAATAGACCAATAATAAGGTCTTAGTGTATTTCACAGGGAGCTATATTCAATATACTATAACAAACCATAATGGAAAAGAATATGAAAATATACATACATTATATATATAAAATATATAATTGAATCACTTTGCTGTATACCAGAGACTAACATAATATTGTAAGTTAACTATACTTCAGTTAAAAAAAAAAAGATGCTTTTTTAAAGAAAGATATAGAAGGTTACACTAATGCATTTCCTGGGACCGTTGAACTATTTGTAGCAACCTGTCCATACAAAAAACTCCAATTAGCTACAGATCCACAAGTACTTCTTTCCCAGTTTGTTGTTTATAGTCTTATGAAAGCCTGATTTAAAAGTCCTAGTTCCACCAAGAGACACATTTGGGAAGAAAAACAAGTGCTTGTTGCTTCCAGTGTCTCTGCAGGTTTTACGACCTCTAACGAACGCTTTAACTTTGTTTACGATTTATTCTCTACAAAGCCCTGTTGATGACTTCCCAGAGCTGCTCACGCTTCTTTAGAATCTGCTGGTTGTTTCCCACCAGTGACAGACCTACTCCAAATGAACTCTTGGAACCTCTGTGGACAAGATTATTTATGTGCCATACCGAAAACAAGCACCCTGCTCCATTGGCAGGTCTGTGGTGACAACTCTTAGATAAACATTTTCTCCTCAGTTTCAGTTCAGTGGCTCAGTCGTGTCTGACTCTTTGCAACCCCATGAATCACAGCATGCCAGGACTCCCTGTCCATCAACCAACTCCCAGAGTCCACCCAAACCCATGTCCATCGAGTCAGTGATACCATCCAACCAGCTCATCTTCTGTCGTCCCCTTCTCCTCCTGCCCTCAATCTTTCCCAGCATCAGGGTCTTTTCCAATGAGTCAACTCTTCGCATCAGGTGGCCAGAGTATTGGAGTTTCAGCGTCAGCATCAGTCCTTCCAATGAACACCCAGGACCGATCTCCTTTAGGATGGACTGGTTGGATCTCCTTGCAGTCCAAGGGACTCTCAACAGTCTTCTCCAACACCACAGTTCAAAAGCATCAATTCTTCTGCATTCAGCTTTCTTTATACTCCAACTCTCACATCCACACATGACCACTGGAAAAACCATAGCCTTGACTAGATGGACCTTTGTTGGCAAAATAATGTCTGTGCTTTTTAATATTCTGTCTAGGATGGTCATAACTTTCCTTCCCAGGAGTAAGCATCTTTTAATTTCATGGCTGCCATCACCATCTGCAGTGATTTTGGAGTCCTACACTTTCAAAAATTCAGTCCAAATTTTACTAGGATTATTATTCAAGTTTTGGGGATAATTTTTTTAAAAAAGAAAAAGAACATCAGCCAAAACTATCCTCTTTTTTTTAGTGTTTTCTTAAATTGAGGTATATTTAAAAGTTTGGCATTGAACAAACTGAGGCTTTTAATACACTCAAAAAATACCATACAATGTGACTGTGCCCTTCAGAAGAGGATCCCAATGTTTAGAAATGATAATCAGTTCCTGTGTCCTGTAGGGGTGGTCTGGGAGTGAACAGACATACTTACACAATGGACATGGGTTTCACGGATTCCTGCCCGTTGGTCTCTGTGGCTCTGTGTAGACCCATTAGGAGGCCCTTTTACGTCTGCAGTTAAGACTTCTCCTTGACACTGGGAAATGTGAACCAATTGCAGATTTCTGATACTTTCTTTTATTTAAGATCTAGAATTTCATCTGTTTGTTTTAGTGCCTAGTTTATGATAGGCACTAGAATCTGATGAAATTATTATTATCATCCCTGTGTGCACTTAGTCACTCAGTCGTGTCTGACTCTTTACGAGCCCATAGACTGAAGCCCACCAGGCTCTTCTATCCATGGGATTTTCCAGGCAAGAATACTGGAGTGAGTTGCCATGCCCTCACCCAGGGGATCTTCCTGACCCAGGGATCGAACCCAGGTCTCCATCACTGCAGGGGGATTCTTTACTGTCTGAGTCACCAGGGAAGCCCATTATCGACCCTGCATTATCAATAAAGAAACTAAAGTTCCATGAGCTTGATTCTGATGTCTAGACTTTCAGAACTATAGAGTCACAAACATCTAACTCATACCCAGCATTCTCCAGGCCAGAATACTGGAGTGGGTAGCCTTTCCCTTCTCCAGGAGATCTTCCCAACCCAGGGATCAAACTCAGGTCTCCTGCATTGCAGGCGGATTCTTTACCAGCTGAGCCACAAGGGAAGCCCAAGAATGCTGGAGTGGGTAGGCTACCCCTTCTCCAGCAGATCTTCTCAACCCAGGAATTGAACCGGGTTCTCCTGTGTTGCACGCGGATTCTTTACCAACTGAACTAAGAGGGAAGCCCATATCCAGTATGGCCGACTCCAAAGCTACATTTTCTACCTTATTATAGTGACTTTCTACAGTATTTAACTCTGAAAAAAGCCTGTTTTTACTCCTATATTCTACCTACTCTAATGCTCCTCATTAAATAAAGCCAAAGAAAACAAAAAATGTTTTTCCTAAACAATTTCTGTCTCCCCTAGCACTATTTAATCAAACCCCCATCTTATTTCTCAAGATTTAACCTAGACATGACATATTTTGGGTTTTCCCAGTTGGTGCAGTAGTGAGAAGGAAAAGGCAACCCGCTCCAGTATTCTTGCCTGGAGAATCTTGCCCAGAGACAGAAAAGCCTGGTGGGCTGCTGTCTGTGGGATCACACAGAGTCGGACACAACTGAAGCAACTTAGCAGCAGCAGTAGTGAAGAATTCACCTGCCAGTGTGGGAGGTACAAGAGATGCGGGTTGGATCCCTGGGTCAGGAAGATCTGCTGGAGTAGGAAATGGCAACCTACTCCATTATTCTTGCCTGGGAAATTCCATGGACAAATAAGCCTGGTGTGCTAGAGTCCATGGGATCCCAAAGAGTCAGACATGACTGAATGACTGAGCACACACACAGACACACACACACACACACACACACATGTATGACATATTTTGGCAAAGAAATTTCAGAATTAGCCCATACAGCAAATTTCCACTGTAAGAACATGTTTAGAAATAAGCTGAAATAATAAGTGGAAATATGAGTTGACAGTTATATGGGAGAGAAAAGAGTGCAGCATTTGCTATATTTATGGAATGCATCAGTCTGTAAAAATAGTTCAGGCCAACTATTTAAACGTGACTGAGAAAAAATTAAAATGTTGTGTATGACAACTTGTCTGTGTGAGGACACAGCTTGTCTTAGCACTAGTGTGAAGTCCCTCCCCACTCGCCGATCCAAGCACTAACCAGGGCCGACCCTGCTTAGCTTCTGAGATCAAGTGAAATCCAGGGCATTCAGGGTGGTATGGCCATAGACAGCCCCCTACTCTCAATAGGACACTTACTGTTACCCTAATCCTGTGTTGAATAAACCGTGAGCCTGTCCTAAAATGGAATCTCAGATATTATTTGAATGTGTACCTCATTTTGAGTATTCGCCATCACTTCTATTTGAAGAAATAGAATTAGTCTAACTTTGACCCAACGGGATAGTAATAGAGTAGAGGCATCCCTTCACGCCTTTCACAATTATTCCTGGAAACCTGTTATAAGAAATGCACCTAGCCAAGCAGAGAATCAGAGCAGAGTACATAAAAATAAACTGATAAGGAAGGCAATAAATAAGATTTGCCAAATTTTAAAATATTTTTCTAAAGTATATATATATATATATATAAATGTATTTATTTTTGGCTGCACGGGGCCTTCACTGCTGTGCACGGCTTTCTCTAGTTGTGGTGAGCAGGGACTACTCTCTAGTTGCGGTGTGTGGGCTTCTCATTATTGTGGGCTCGAGGGCACGTGGGCTCGGTGGTTTCAGCTCACAGGTCCTGGAGTCCAGGCTCAGTAGTTATGGTGCATGGGCTCTGTTGCTCTGCAGCATGTGGGATCTTCCTGGACCAGGATTAGAACCCATGTCTCCTGCATTGGCAGGCAGATTCCCAAGCTTTAGACCACCAGAGAAATCCTAAAGTATATATGTACCAAGTATATGGTAACCAATTAGCTTATAAAAACAAACCCCAGAGGCGAGAGGGCGTGTACTGAACAAATGATTTCTCCATGGTAGCCAAGATATTTAATATTGTAGCTGGTGCAAACTAAAACAACTTTAATGTTTTACAAAAAGCTGCGTTGTTAATTACAGGAATCTACCAGAATTAATTCAAAGGAGTATTGCCAAAATACTAACAAACAGAAAAGGAATGATGAAATCCATTGGTATGATACAGTGTCTGACTCATATAATAATCTACATCTGATACTCTTGGGGAACCTCAAAATTATATTGTAAGGTGACAACCCTTCTGGTTTACTGTTTCTGTTTTTCTTCTGGTGCCCCTTTTCTTGAGGAGAAAAATAATATGATTTTTCAAGGAAAATTCTTTCCAAAAACTGGAAAAATATATTAAAAAATATTTTCTCCCACTCTGGGATCCAGGGTCGGATTTTCTTTCCAGGGCATTATGCAAATAAATTCCCTTTACAGAAGGGAGGTTTCCTGTTTAAATATTTCCAGGAACCCTACACATGAGCGCTCCAGAGTTTGTTGGTGTAAGAAATAGAGAAATAATCAGGTATGCTTCATTTAAAGAGCCATGACCAACTGGAGAGGCTTCGGGAGGATGGCTTTTATGAAAGATCTTTGCTTCTTAGAGAATGTTATCACCACTTCACAAACTCTGCCTCCCATATACTGCATTCCTCAAGTCCAGAGCCACCTGGAGTAGCTGGCATTTCCTGTTCATCCTGTTCTGGGAAATGCGAGGGTTTGCCGGGAAAAGAGAGCAGCGAGGGAGGAGCTCCTGGCTCTGAGCACGGTTCTATCCACTGTGGTGTAGACACCAGGCTTCCAAGTTTCTAGAAAAATAACCAGAAAGTATTTAGACATGTTAAACATAAAAAGGATCCTGGTTGTGATTACAGTAGTGATTCTGATGGTTGTGCAATTAGCAAAACCTTAGGAAGGAAACGTACATTGCTAGGTCGCTTTAGTCGTGTCTGACTCTGCAACCCCATGGACTGTAGCCCGCCAGGCTCCTTTGTCCATGGAATTCTCCAGGCACGAATCCTGGAGTGGGTTGCCATTTCCTCCTCCATGGGATCTTCCCGACCTGGGGATTGAACTCGTATCTCCTGCCTCTCCTGCATTTGCAGCCAGATTCTTTACCACTAGCACAACCTGGGCATTATGCAGCTTTAAAAATCCTTTGTGCTCACTTTCTTTCTCCTGGAGGAGAGGGATGGGAGAAGGGTGGGCGAGGCCCCACGTAGGATGACATTTTCTCCTGCTTTCATAGTTCTCTCCCAGGCTTTCTCTCAAATAGTGTGAATTTTAAAACAATTAAATATGCAAAGGGAACTCACATTTTAAAATATCCTGTAGTTTCGATGATTTTTTTTTCAAGATTCTTTTTTTAAAGACAAATATTTTCTGTACTTTGGCATTTATGTATTTCATAAGTTTGAGTTGTGAAAAAAAAAAAAAAAACCACAATCATAAGGTGATTAAGTCGCCAGTTGAGTAAATGTCAGCACTTCTGGATCTCAGCACTTTGGTGTAGTCAAAGCATTTTAAACAAAACAAAACAAAAACGCACACTAGTTATAAACAAAAAGGTTGATGACTACACTGAAATTAACTTCTATTCATATTCAGTTACCATTAAAATAGTCCTCAGTGAGAAAAGATATATAATATAGAACCATAAAGGGCTCATATCCATAATATATAAAACATCTTCAAATCAACAAGGAAAGGATCAACTCAATAGAAAAATAGGCAAGTGACTTGAACAGAAACTTCAAAAAAGATGATATATAACTAGTTAATTGGGGAATTGGAAGTTAAACCACAATGAAATACTACCACATATTCATCAAAATGAATAAAATTAGAAAGGCAGATAATACCAAGTGCTGGCCAGGATGTGAAGCATTGGGATCTCTCAAACAGTACAGATGCAAGTATACATTACTATTCATTTTAGAAAATAGCTTTGCCTTATCTCCCAAATAAACATCAAAATGCACGTCAAAAATATACATATCCTATAATTAAAAATTTCAATCCTAAATACATGCTCAATAGATACAGAGGCATGAGTTCCAAGAGAAATGAACAAGAGAGTTCATTGCAGCATTATTTTAATAACCAGAAACTGGAAACAACCTCAATATCCATCAGTAGTAAAATAAGATTTTGCATATTTATACAATGGGATACTATTACAGCAAGGAAAATGAACATATTACAGCTATATGCAATAATATGGATAACTCTTAAAAACAAAATAATTGAGATACACAAAAAAAACATTGTCTGTTTCCACTTACATCATTTTTTTTGTGCATCCCCACTGCATGTGGGATCTTAGTTCCCCAGCCAAGAACCAAACCCACACCACCTGCATTAGAAGCATGGAATCTTAACCACTGGACCACCAGGGAAGTCCCTACATAATATTTTTAAAAAGAAACTCACCTGTAACAGTGAGGTGAATTTTTAAGCAGTAAAGCTATAAAGAATGAAAATCGTCATTGTAAAAGTCAGGATAATGGTGAACGTTGGCAGAAAAATAACGGATTATAAAATGGACATGAACTTGAGCAAACTCTGGGAGATCATGGAGGACAGGGAAGCCTGGCATGCTGCAGTCCATGGGGTCGCAAAGAGTCATACACAACTTAGCTACTAAACAACAATAGAAAGATCTCAGAGGGCTTCAGACATTCTGGCAATATTCTATGTCTTTCCCTGAGTGGTGGTTCCACAGTTGTTTACTCTGTGACAATTTTCTGAGCTTTATATTTTCCATTTGGTGCTTTTCTCTGCACACACACACAAATGTGTGTTTTATTTCACATTAGAAATGTATGTAAATAAAACATAAATCTGATCCTCTAAGTGGCTCCCCTTGCCCTCAGGTTAGAATTTAATTACTTATCTTGACCTCAAGGTTCTTTGGGAATTTGCCCTGCCTACCCCATTGCCCTGATGGCTCTGATCCTAAAGAATCTGCTGCAATGCAGAAGACCTGGGTTTGATCCCTGGGTCAGGAAGATCCCCTGGAGAAGGAAATGGCAACCCACTCCAGTATCCTTGCCTGGGAAATCACAAAGATAGAGGAGTCTGGCCAGCTGCAGTCACTTTCCACCCCACTGTACATGTCTCTCTCCTACTGCACTTAACATTCACTGCTATAGTCGAGCTAACCTAACTGCAGCTTCTAGAACGGAACGCCTATCATTTTTTTGCCTTTTGCAAACACTGTTTGTTATTTAAAACTCCCATCCCATCCTCATTCATCTGATCAAGTCTTAGCTGTTGATTAGGAGCTGTCTCTTCCTGGAAGCATTTCTCCTCTTCCTTAGGTGACATACGGGTCTGTGATGATACTTGTCACCTTCTGTGGGATGTTCCTGTTTACTTCTCTGTGCCCCACAGGACAGTGCATTCCTCGAGGGCCAGAAACATTTACCTTTCTGTCTTTGGAGCTTGAGTTAGTGCCTGACTTGAGGTTAATAGTTCAGAAACATTTATTGATGACAGAACAGTGACAATTTTATCCTTTCTGTGTGATCCAGGTAGATAACAAACAACTGGATTTAAAGGGTGAAGACTTTGAAAGCATGGATGCCACCAAGTTAAGCCGTTTCATTGAGAGCAACAACCTCCGCTTGGTTACAGAGTACAACGCTATAGTAAGTAGCCCCTGTCTCTAGACCCAGAAGTCCTTTTGTCAGGGAGGGTAATTGCCTTCATAGGAGAAATCTTGTCCTCCAAGCATTCTGATCTTTTAATGAATAATAACAGTTGTTATTGTTGTTTAGTCACTAAGTCATGTCAGACTCTTTTGGAACCCCATGGACTGTAGCCCACCAGGCACCTCTGTCCATGGGATTTCCCAAGCAAGAGTACTGGACTGGATTGCCGTTTCCTTTACCAGGGGATCTTTCCAACCCAGGGATCGAACCCAGGTCTCCTGCATTGCAGGTGGAGTCTTTACCAGCTGAGCCACAAGGGAAGCCCAAGAATACTGAAATGGGTAGCCTATCCCTTCTCCAGTGGATCTTCCCAACCCAGGAATCAAACCAGGGTCTCCTGCACTGCAGGTGGATTCTTTACCAACGGAGCTACCAGGGCAGCCCATAATAACAGTAACCACCATTAAATCAACTCAAAATTGTTTATATTGCCATCCCTACTACAACCCTTAAGATTGATAAACTTGTTCCTACCCAACAAAGAAAGAAATAGAAAAGTGAGATGACATGTTACATGACTAGTAAGAGAGTCAGAATGCAAAGTTGAGGTGACTAATCAAAAACTTCTGAGTTTGGTTGCAAGAGAGTTCAGTGAAGCAACTCTGATGTGACCAGCATTCTAGACCATGCTTCTCAAACAAGATGGCAAGCTTGCCACAATTGCAAAAATGCTGAAGGTCAATTTTTTTTCCTAAAGCATTAGAGACCAATATTTTTATAAAATACAAATGAGCTGTTTAAAAACACTGATCACATATTTGGATGTTGCAGCAATGTAAAATTTCTAAAAAGTTTTTACACACCTATTCCCATTTTCTGTGTCTACCTCCTTACAGACTCATGACCAGCAGTTCTGTCGGGTACAATTGGCACTTGCCTAGACCCTCCTGGAGTCTCAGGTTTCTTTCTGGGTGTATTCCTTGGTTGTTGCATTCTGTCTACAACCTGGGTGAAGGTGTTGGTCCACCTGTCCGGATAATCTTCTGGCCTTCTAACACCTACAGCTTATAGAATTACCTTATATGTCCTACCTTTTACCTTCCCGAACTTACATCATTAGGTGATGGAGTGTTGATTTCCAGTGATCTACCTCGGCTCCAAAATGCTGCATATTCTCTCATAACAGTACTTTATATGCACGTCATGCTTTTCAGAACTAACAAAACCCTTTTATGTCACTTTTTCATATAATACTCACATATTTTTTTGAGGTAGAAGAGAGATTATTATGTCCATTTTATAGAGGAGGACTCTCAAGTTCCAAGCAACATTCAATATTACACAGTAAGTAGAAAAGACATCACTGAAGGCAGAAAATTTGATGATGCATGAAGTCATATTGTCTATTTCCATTTTATAGGAGAGGAAATGGGAGTTCAGAAAAGTGAAGTAACTTCCTCAAGCCCTACAACTTGTCATTTGAAGTTCAGTGACAGCCCTGTCCACTTGACCCAGCATTTTTCACGACTGATCTGTCTGACTGAGTCCTGTGGTTTTTCCATTCCCCCACATAGCCTACAACAGAAAACATTTCTTTTCCTGTTGACTAAATTCCTGTCCGCCTCTCACACCATGTTTGTCTCCATAGAATGGTGATCCCATTTCCACTTCTGCTAAGATTTCAAACACATGCATCCCAGGGTCACTGGTAGCAATAATTTAAAAGGCATTGAAAAGTGCCTAGACCATTATCATTCTGGTCATTGTCTATAAGGCTACCAGGAGTGCATTGGGGACCAGAAAAGATGATCTTCCAGTGCCTGGTTTATGACCCAGGGTCCTGGAATTCCCCAGGTGAATGAGGGCAGAGGCAAAGACTAGCCTTCCTAAGTTCTGATGATTGGGCCGTCTCTCATCTTATAGAACAATGACACATTTTGTTAAGTTCTACATTAGAGGTGACACCAACTCATATCAAGAAGAAATTAGGAAAGAATTTCTCCAGAGAACCAAGTTTTATCATGACTTTTTCATTTCCCAAAAGTAGCGTTTTTCTCTTTGTGAGACCTGCACACACTACTATGGTTATTTCTCATCTGTTTCTGGTGCAGAGGTTTGCACCAGTAGCAACTGGACAGAAATTCCCAGTCCTGTAGTTGACCTCCTGTGCACTGTTAATGCATACATTCAACATTTGGCTTCAAGATGAAAATCGGACTGTGTCTATTAGGATTAAACTCATCATTTCTGCAATGTTCAATCTCTTCCTCTATCCTTCCACTATATCATTTGACTCTTTAGCTTTGGTTTCTTGACTCTTCCCAAGATTTATCCTCTATCTCTGTTCTAGGAGGGTAGATTGCATGCTATAAATTTAAGTAACAAAACAAGAGACAATTATTTAAATTTTAGAAATAAAATTTCTCCTCCACTAGACCATTTTATAAATTTAAATAATTGTCTCTTGTTTTGTTACTTAAATTTATAGCATGCAATCTACCTTCCTAGAACAGAGATAGAGGATAAATCTTGGGAAGAGTCCCCTGTTTTAAACTCCAGGGAGAAAGTTTCTGGAAAGAACTTATTGGATCCTCCTTGCCTACACGTCGGCCAGTAGAGCTGAAAATTCTCTACAGGGTAGTATGTAGCTTCTGCTGCTACTGCTAAGTCACCTCAGTCATGTCCGACTCTGTGTGACCCCATAGATGGAAGCCCATCAGGCTCCCCTGTCGCTGGGATTCGCAAGGCAAAAACACTGGAGTGTGTTGCCATTTCCTTCTCCAATGCATGAAAGTGAAAAGTGAAAGTGAAGTCGCTCAGTCATGTCCAACTCTTAGCAACCCCATGGACTGCAGCCTACCAGGCTCCTCCTTCCATGGGATTATTTAGTGATTCCCGTTCCCATCATTCTGGGACTTTGTTCATTAACCTACAGCTCTCTCTGTGCACATGCTAGTTTTACAGCAATACTCTCTGTATTTAGAAGGGAGAGGTAAGAAGAAATGGGATTTTGTTTAAAATAGAGACAGTTGTAGCGCTTTTTCTGAAAAGGGAAATGAAGGGGGCTAGAGTCATAGTTTTACAGTCTCCCTTCTCTCCTCCCTCTGCCTCACAGCTGTCTCGACCATCCACAGCCTCAGGGGAAATCACCATCTCTAATCAGCAAAGAAGGACCAAACTTCCCATCTCCTGAAGCAGTTATCTTATGGCTGACCTGAAATGAACTAACTCAACCGTGCTTAGGGCTGAGTTGATTTTGTTGAGGTTTTGCCATCAGTTGAATAGGAGTCTCATGGATAGTCTCATGTATAGAGTCTCATGTATAGAGTCTGTACTCTTTAAGTACAGACTCTTAAGTCACTCTGCCTGCTGAGAATTCCAGCTCATCACTTATGTGACTTTAGGAGATCTTGCACCTTAATGTCTTTATTTATAAAACTGGGACTTTGAGGATTAAATTAGTTATTATACATAAAGACCTGAAAACACTACCCAGCACATCATCAGCACTCAAAAGTGTACACTACTAAGAAGGATTCAAAATTCCATTTTAAGTGTATCTGGCTCCTCTTGGTTTTTTATTTGTTTTGCTTTGTTTTTTGCTGTGCTGTGTGGCCAGCAGGATCTTTGTTCCCTAATCAGGGAATGAACCCACACTTCCAACAGTGAAAGCTTGGAGTCCTAACCACCGGACCACCAGGGAATTCCCAAAATCTGAGTACCCTTGCCACATTTCAAAAGGAGTTGAAAAAAGTGACTAAAATATTCCATGGTATATTTGTTGTCTAATGATGCATAACAGTTTACTCCAAAATGTAACAACTTAGAACAGAAAAATAATTGATTATCTGATACAGTTTCTGTGGGTCAAGTTTGGGAGTGGCTAGGGATGGGGGCCTCTGATCCCAGGGGCTCATGTGAGGTTGCAGCCATTGGTCAGGGAGGTAATCATCTGAAGGTTTGATGGGGGCTGGAAGATTTCTTCCCAGATGATTCAGTCACCTGATTGGCAAGTCAGTGGTGGTTGTTAGCAGGAGAACTTAGTTCCTTCATAGGAACTACGTGAATCTCTTCCCAGGGCTGGTTGAGCGGACAGTATAAGAGAGTAAGTGATACAGGAGAGAGCAAAGCAGATGCTACTATGTCTTCTATGACCTAACCCTTGGAGGTCACACTCCATCACTACTGCAGTATCCTTTTGGTTACTCAGCTCCACCCTGTTCAGTGTGGGGATGAGGGGTCTACTAAATTACATGAAAACTAGGAGAGTGAAACTGATCCAAAGCCATCTTGTAGGAATTGCCATTGGTATGATGGGTGGACAGCTATCATTTATGGTCCAGTGTGCCTAGTCACTGAGTTAACACTAATATTTTTCCCCTCCTTTTCTCTTTCATTCTGCTTTAATACATTTCAATTTGCCAGACTGCAATTGGCCTATTCAATAGTATGATTCCGATTCATCTTCTACTGATTATGAACAAGGCCTCCTCGGAGTTTGAAGAAAACTTGCACAGATTTCAGGAGGCAGCTAAGCTCTTCCAGGGGAGGGTAAGTCTGGACGGGGAGATTCTCTTTTGAATACTCAGCTGTAGGACACCAGAAAAAGAGAGATGGGGCTAGGGAAGTGAGAGAAATGTGGAAAATAATTATGGTTAAGAGATAACGAAGTGAGAACTGGAATATAATAAATCCCATTACTCTGCCTTAAAACGTAAGATGTATTTTAAACTGTTAAAGATGTATTTAATCATATCTTCCATTAGCAGTAAGTCTATTTCTTTTTTATTCATTGATGGTTGGACAAAAAATAGAGATCCAAAGAGACTGAACATAAAAATCACCTGTTAGTCATGATAGCTTCATATATCTATGCTGTGTCAAGTAGCTTCAGTTATGTCCGACTCCTGGTGACTCTATGGCCTGGTAGCCTGCCAGGCTCCTCGTCCATGGGATTTTCCAGCCAAGAATCCTGGAGTGGGTTGCCATGCCCTCTTCCAGGGGATCTTCCTGACCCAGGGATCAAACCCATGTCTCCTGAATTGCTGGAAGATTCTTTACAACTGAGCCACCAGGGAAGCCCCATGATTTATTTACTCCTCACTATAAACTCTGAAGTTTTAGACCTCAGGGCTTATTTCTCACATAAAACACATATCTTGTACCTATTACCCACTGGATAGGCAATAAATATTTTTCTTTCCCTTCCCCACTTTGTGCAGTTCTGCTTATGTCACTGAAATAGTAAAACTTCAACTACTTCAAGTCTACTGCATTGAACTAGAGACCCCAGTGATGAGGGCTGTTTGGTAAAAAAAAAAAATCTTTCTGGTGGTTGTTTTCCTAACACTGGAAGTTTTCAGTGTTACTAAATATAGATAACTCTCTAACTAGACTGTTATCAAGGAGATTTCCTCATTGGGCAAAAGGTTTGATTTAATAATATAAAATAGTTAACAATTATTTACCATCTGAGCCACCAGGGAAGCCCTATCAAGCACTTACTATCAGTTCAGTTCAGTTGCTCAGTGGTGTCTGACTCTTTGCGACCCCATGAATCGCAGCACACCAGGCCTCCCTGTCCATTACCAACTCCCAGCACTCAGACTCATGTCCATCGAGTTGGTGATGCCATCCAGCCATTTCATCCTCTGTCGTCCCCTTCTCCTTTTGCCCCCAATCCGTCCCATCATCTTACTATATATGCTAAAAACTGTATTAGAAATATTATCTATTCTCTCATTCAGTCTCCCCCCAACAAAATCCAATGAGAACACTGAATCTCAGAGAGGCCAAGTAATGCACCCAAAGTCAGACAGCTAGAAAGTACTAGAGGCAACATTTAAAAAGAATTCCCCATGTTTAGCCATTTAAATCATACTTTCTCCCTTAGCTAATCATTAAACTGTCTTCCAATGCTTTGTTCTTAAAATTAAATTAAATAGACCTAAAACAATGCAAAGTAAAAGAAGAAATTCATTTTAATTCAATGAAGATTTAAATTGTGTGGCACAGACCCTGAATTCAATCAGTGTAAACTGCAACAATCACCAAGTGTCTCTTTCTTCCAAGGACCTCAGACAGATCTTTCTCTTTCAAATTTCCCCAACTGCAGATTCTTTTTATTCTAGTGGACAGTGGAGTGAAGCAAAATGAAAAGGCGATATCATTTTTCAAACTAAAGATGGCTGAACTGCCTGCTTTAGCAATTTACCAGACTCTGGATGATAAGTGGGATACATTGCCTATAACAGAAGTCTTAGTAGAGCAAGTGCAAAATTTTTGTGATGGATTCCTGAAAGGGAAGGGATTGGTAAGTATGAAACTGCAGGTAAAGCAAGTTGAGGTTTTTTTTCCCTCTCAGTTCAGTTCAGTTCTGTTGCTCAGTCATGTCCGACTCTGTGAAACTCCATGGACTGCAGAATGCCAGGCTTCCCTGTCCATCACCAACTCCCAGAGCTTGCTCAAACTCATGTCCATCGAATCAGATCCATTTTACCTCTCAGTCCCTTTAATTTTCTGTTGAATAAAAATTCTTTGACCTCCACTGGAATTGATTAAAAGTAAAGGAGTGGGAAGATATAGTGGTCAGGGTCGAGACTCTTTTTAGGATGTAATCATGGGAGTGAGTGAATGTCGCTCAGTCATGTCAGACTCTTTGTGACCCTATGCACTACAGTCCATGGGATTCTCCAGGCCACAATATTGGAGTGGGTAGCCTATCCCTTCTCCAGCGGATCTTCCAAACCCAAGGATCGAACCCACATCTCCCGCATTGCAGGTGGATTCTCTACCAGCTAAGCTACAAGGGAAGCCCAAGAATACTGAAGTAGGTAGCCTATCGCTTCTCCCAGGGATCTTCCTGACCCAGGAATTGAACCGGGGTCTCCTGCACTGCAGGTGGATTCTTTACCAACTGAGCTATCAGGGAAGCCCATAGTCATGGGAAGCAAACCAAAATAGAACTCCAAAAGCACTTTGGGGAAGGTCTTGCATATTCAAAGGAGCTGAATTTTGGATTTTACCATTCTGTGTACAATATCGATGGGAAACGAGTCAAATTCATATGAGGAGTTCATGAGATAACAGTGGAAGATGGATTTAGGGTTTTCAAGAGGGATTAAATAGCTCAATTTGTTAGTCTCAGAGTTCAAAAACAAGATTGGGCTCCAGAGCTGAATATCCATGTCATGATGTTTTTCAGAGACAAAATCATGAAGCAAAAGAGAAGACGTCAAAGGTGGAACTCTGATTGCTTCCCTGTTTCTTCTGCATACAATCAAGTAACTACTTTATGCTGAATAAAAAGGAGTCAATAAAAAGACTCAAATCTCAGAGACATTAAATAACAGACTCACCAAGCTTCACACACACACACACACACACACACACACACACACACACACAAAACTCCAGTTTGTTCCTTAAAATCTCAATTACTCTACTTGCCCTTTCTTTAAAATTTTCTATATTCTCTACTACCCATCTGATTTTTCTCTTCTACATTCATACTGAGGGGACCCATACACTGGATGGAGTTTTAAGAGAAACACTGTGCTCTTGCTGTAAAGTGGAGGGCAGGGGAAGTTGGGGAATGGGGAGCATTCTTAGAGGGAGACTGTTCTGATGGGTCATTTAATATTGAATTCATACTGCACGAGACTTACATACAACCTCTTGTAGAGCTGCCTAAGGGTTGAAACCCTACTCTTCATAAGCCCTTGTCCCTCTCTGACTCAGAGCCAAGGACACAAACATGGTTTTAAACACCTGTCTGGAATTGTCTTCATGCCAGAAGTCTAACGGTATTTCCAAGTCTCTGAACTCGGCAGAAACAGACCGTGTACAACTCTGTGCTTGTTTCGCGTTCCTAACTCCCCATGTGAATCAACAACCACATGATAAATTAAAAGCCCTATCTTATAGGAAAAGGCTGGCATCTCTTTGCAGACCTAACCTCTTGTAAATACCCCCTGCCCAGCTCAGCAGAGTGGACCTCCCTCTTCAGTGCCTACTGTTCAGAGTCAGGCCATGAGCCACCTCTGTGTCATTGTTCCCTGTGGGTGGGATGGGAGCTGGTGGAGATCATCCTGCATGACCACTGGGATAAACATGGTAGTGGAGCTGGGGATTGAACTAGGTAAGAAGTTGGGGAAGGGGGGAAGAGAAGTGGGGTGCTTGGGCGCTGGGGGCAAGCTGGGGCTGACCGAGTGTGGGTTATTGCAGATGAGGGGTGTGATCCAGCCCATGTGGGACAGAGGGAGAGTTTGGCTGAGTGTCTCTGGCCCACAGGCTGTTACTGTCAACACACAAATGCTGCATTGTTCCCAGGAGGCCTTTGGCTCTGAAGGAAAGTGCCTAAGTGCTGAAGAGCTGAAAAACCACAGTGTATACCTAAGGGCTGGTCCAAGTGGGGAACAGACACTGAAAGACTTAGTTGTTCCTTTCTGGGGGGAAAACTCCATGGCCTGTGAGCTGGGAGTTGGCTGCTGGCTGGGAGTCCATGAAAGCAGCGGTGGAGGGCACGCCCCTCGGCAACATGAGACCAGCGGATTCCAAGGAGGCAGACCCATCCATCCACAGGGCTGCTGAAAACCACCCAAACAGTCTCCTGCTTGAGGCTGAAAAATATTCCTGGGATAGGCACATCCCAGAAGCTGCCCTTTGATCCTGCGAACCAGAACTTTTGATATTTACCATCAGGAAATTCTTCCTGATATCCTGCTGAGGTCCACTAACCACACAAGCTCGTTTCTTCTAACTTATACTGCATGGAAATTCCTAATGGCTGCCAATCACCATCTCTAAACAGTACTTTTAACTCCTTGCTGATTGCTCTTAAACCTTCCTAACCTGTCTTCTTTCCTCCATATTCGTCGTAATCCAAATTAAAAAAATTTCCAAGTCATTTGATTTTCTTTATTATTTCCTCTTTTCCTCTTATGTCAACATTCCCTCTCTTTTGCTTAAAAGAATGGGATTCCAAACCCTTGTTGGTATTTGGAGAATCCCAGAGACAGAGGAGCCTGGTGGGCTGCCGTCTATGGGGTCGCACAGACTCGGACACGACGGTCGTGACTTAGCAGCAGCAGCAGCAACACATAAATAGGAGATCCAACCAGTCCATTCTAAAGGAAATCAGTCCTGGGTGTTCTTTGGAAGGAATGATGCTAAAGCTGAAACTCCAGCACTTCGGCCACCTCATGCGAAGAGTTGACTCATTGGAAAAGACTCTGATGCTGGGAGGGATTGGGGGCAGGAAGAGAAGGGGACGACAGAGGATGAGGTGGCTGGATGGCATCACCGACATGAATTTGAGTGAACTCTGTGAGTTGGTGATGGACAGGAAGGCCAGGTGTGCTGCAATTCATGGAGTCGCAAAGAGTCGGACATGACTGAGCGACTGAGCTGAGCTGAACTGAACTGAACACATAAATTCCCATGAGCTATATTCTGTTCAATATTGGGTTCATTTTTCAATTATTTTACTTGAAGTCTTCCTGCCAATAACTATGGTCAGCATTGACTACACAGATCTTAACATCTTTACAGGGTATTTTTCTGTTGATGACCTTCAACAGCAATTTCATTATACTTTGTACTTTGTATGTTTCTTTTTATCTTATAGTGTTTAATTATTCCTTTTAGGTTTATGTTTCTCCAAAACTGAAAGATATTCTTGTCTGTCTCCTTCACGGCCAATCTTGTTCTTTGTATGGGAAAGTGTTAGTTGCTCAGTTGTGTCTGACTCTTTGCAACCACATAGACTGTAGCCTGCCAGACTCCTCTGTCCATGGAACTCTCTAGGCAAGAATACTGGAATGGGTAGCCATTCCCTTCTCCAGGGGATCTTCCCAACCCAGGGACTGAACCTGGGTCTCCTGCTTTGCAGGTAGATTCTTTACCATCTGAGCCACCAGGGACTTATGAGCAAAGAATGGAACTTCTCTAGAAAGAAGAAATTTCTAAAGGTTCTCATTCATTCACTAAAGATCAGACTTAGTACTAGAAACTTCTGTCATCTCTAGATCCTCTCTTTGTGTAATTATCTTCCTAAGACTCTATATTCCTTTCCCCAAGGCTGTATTATTGTTGAAATATCTAAATATTAATATGTCACAGCTATTTTTCACCGTGGAACCAACCATTCATTAGTCCTAGTTGGCAAGACTGCCATATTTTTGTCCTTAAATTATGAAGGAAGTGGTGATGTTATACAATACTTTGTAAAAGCTATTGGATGGTTTGGAAGACTATGACAGAAGGAAGGAGTGGGAGCAGCATGAGTCAGAGGAATGCCAGGAAAGTTTGTATTTGAGACTTACCTCTCTGTGACCTTGGAAAAACCACTTAGAACTTCCACTCATCAAGGATAATACAATAATAATTCATAGGATTTTTTTTTTGAGATCTCAAGGTGATATCATATATTAAATAAGGTTTGTCATTACTTTTTTTGAAGACTTTTTCTGATGTGGACCATTTGTGTAAAGTCTTTATTGAATTTGTTACAATAATGTTTTTGTTTTATGTTCTGGTGTTTTGGCACCAACGCATGTAGGATCCCCCCAACCAGGGCTCAAACCTGTACCCCCTGCACGAGAAGGTGAAGTCTTAGCCACTGGACTGCCAGAAAGGTCTCAATCATTACTTCTATTTTTTTAATTTAATGCTACCCTCCCTTTTCTGGGTAATAATCATTTCTCTAATCATCTGTACTTATAGCAAAGGAGAGGCTTCCTTCAGGGTCTTAAAAGAATTAGCATGGGGGGAGGGGCCTCACACCTGAGATTGGAGAAATAGTTGAAACTTTAAAAGTTTTGGTTTTATCAAACATGGAGGTACTGAGAGTTGAATCCAGGGCCTCATTCTTGCTATGCATGTGCTCTACCACTGAGCTCCAGCCTGTCCTCCCTTGAAATAACTATAACTTGTAAAATGTAAGCTTTATTATTACCCAGATATGGTGAAGCCAACAGATCAGGAGATGATCGCCACTGAAAAGAGAGCTTGTTACTCACAGTTCCCAAGAGGAAGGAACAGCTCTGTCACAAAGAACCACATGGGGAAGCACCAGGGTTGGTGAAGAGACAGAAGGACCAAGGGGGAAATGTGGGCAAGGGCCTTCATTGTGGCTTTTGTGGGAAGGAACAGTCAAGGCAGGGTACGCTGGATGGACTGATATAAATAATTTCAGAGACTCTGGGCTATAGAAACTGTCCTTAGTTGCCTTGAACCTGGCCCTGGTGCTATTAGAGCAAATGGACTGTGTCCCAGAACGTGATGAGAGTCTTGTGAGAGCTCAGTAAAGGAAGTGGTTGGGGTATAAAGTATGGATTTGTTGGTTTGCGTATGAAAGAAACTCCATCAGGTGAATTGTTTATTATCGCTAGGATTGGCTAGCTCTGGGAGGAGCAGTCTCTCCAGGGGCAGCAAATTCCCAGATGTCAAGTCATCAGAAACATTCATTGTTTATCTACAATCTTCTACCACTCACCTGTCATGAGGTTTCTCTGTCAACTCACCTGGTTTGGTCAGGCTACAAAGGAAGGCATACTGTCTTTATCAGGCCCTTATGAATACACATATACCTTGGGTGTGTGGGGATAAGATGGGTGCTAAGCGGCCCATTATGAGAGAGCACTTCGCTTATTCATATGTCCACTCCTTTATTTAAATACTAATCAACTACAAGTAAGTCAGGCAGAAATGCCTCCTAAGAGAGAAAGTTGGCCTTGACTGATGAACGACAGAACGGGGAAGTTTCAGCTGTAGTGACAACAGGCAGCACAGAGTCCATCAGACTGATTCTGGGTCATGGATAGAGAAAAGTAGAGCAGGGAAAGCTGGATAAAAAGGAAGGGAGAGCTATGGGGAGAGATGGGTAAGAGGCTGGCGGTGGGCTGGGGAGACCCCAGAGTCAGGGGAAGAGAAAAGGCAAAGTGACAGGGGTACCCCACAAAAGGGAAGAGGCTCACCACAGACAAATTTTATTTCACAGTCGAGTTTGGAACCAGCCCTATGTGGTTCAGATGGTAAGGAATCTGCCTGCAATGCAAGAGACCTGGGTTCCATCCCTGGGTCAGGAAGATCCTTGGAGAAGGAAATGGCAACCCATTCTAGTATTCATGCCTGGAAAATCCCACGGACAGAGGAGCCTGGAGGGCTACAGCCCACGGGCTCACAAAGAGTCAGACACTAGACACAACTGAGCGACTAACAACATTCGCCATGTATTTCACCTTCCTGAAAGGATCTGGTTTCCTAAGCAAGGAAAATAAACAGGAAGTGGGATGGTACCTGACGCATGCCCCTAATTATAGCACTTTTACATCCAGAGACATAAGAACAGAAAAAGAAGAACATTTAAAACCTCTTTTACATTCCAAACCTTTGGAGAAAATATACTTGAGAAATCAAAGAAACAAATGAATTTTAAAATCATACCTCTGTAAACAGGTGTGAGATTCACCTGCATTCAAATCATATCTAATGTAGGTCAGGGTGTCATTCTTTCTTTTCTATTTCACAACCAGAGGTCATTGTTTCTGTGAGTTTCACAGCAAAATCTCTGAGTTACACTAGAGCAGAAGGTTAGGGAGAGTGAAGGATGAGGAGGTTAAGCTGCATGTATGGGTTTTGAAAAGTTGTGTGGAATCCAGACTTTAATGTGTCATTGTCCAAACAGTTGCACTCGGTCTTAATAGCAGGATTCGATGTCTACATTAGACCCACTATTCTTAATATGGTAACATGGTTTTAGCCTAGGCTCGAGGAAGAAAAAAATAGATGAGATTTGATGTAATTCCAGCTGTAGTGAAGTAAGAATTTAAAAATTAACAAATATGTAGTGTTTCAGGTCCTATTTCCCAGAAAGAAGACTCTGAGACTGAATTTCCTTACAGGAAGTTTATTGCAGCGGGGCAGAGGGTGGTGGGCAGTGTTCTTAGGACCTATGAGGAAATGAAGAAGATTGGATTGGGCAGAAGGAAAAGCTGGTATGTGATATTGTCACATAACGTCTCAGATTATCCCATGGGGCTATTAAGTGCTGAAATGTCTTTGCAGGGTCATACCAAATTGGAGAATGGAGAAGGCGCCTTTATACCCGGACGCTGATCATTTGATGCAAATCATGTTTCCCAGGTGGCTCAGTGGTAAAGAATCTGCCTGCCAAAGCAGGAGCCCCTGGAGACAAGAGTGAGATCCCTGGGTCAGGAAGATCCCCTGGAGGAGAAAATGGCAACCCACTCCAATATTCTTGCTTGGAAAATCCCATGAACATAGGAGCCTGGTGGGCTATAATCCATGGAGTCTCAAAGAGTTGGACATGACTGAGCACGCACGCATGCACATTGCTTGTTAAATATCTTTTCCCTTTACGTGGGAAAAGATATTTAACAATATCAACAGTGCCTTACCTTCCTGTCTCCACTTCCTGTTCCTCATTCCTTCTTGTATGTTCACTTTCTTGCTAATAATTGCCAACCCTGAGTTCCATCCTTTATTACTTTCCCACTAATGCATGGTCTCTGTCTCCACTTCTTCCTCCATCTTTACCTATCCTAGGATATTGCTCCAGGTGACTACGTGGGGGAGAGGTTGAGACAAGTTGAGTTATAATATGAGCGCTGAGCACAAAGGGTCATATTCAGGGAAAGAAGTATCCGGAAGGAAGCAGGTACATGTTGAACAGTATATTGAAAGTCCTGGCCCTGTCCCACACCATCCACTTTTATCACCGTGACCATGAGACTCTTACTGGTCTCAATGGGCACTCCACTGCACTTGGGCAGACGTGCCACTGAATGAAAATGGGGAATAATTACTTGCATTGACTCATTCTGCTCACTCCACCTGCTCGTTTCCCTTCACACCACTAATAATATGCCAGGGCTGGAGAGGGGAAGAGGCTAAGTCAGTCAACAAGTGGAAATGTGAGGTGTTTGTGGGCAGGCAGGTGGTTTTGTGGTAAGATATTTACACGATGGTGCAATGCAAGAATGGTAGCAGCCAATGATGGGATGTTGATTTGTAAGGCAACAGGCTAACGGGTCAGAGAACTATTGCAAGGCTGGGGCCAACCGGTGTTTGGAAAAGAATGGTAGTCAGTGAGGTTAAGCCTGGGTATAATTATGGAAGCTAGACCAAGTGTTAAAATGGCAATTTACCAAAGGTGACAGTTTTAGAATTGCCATCAACTTATGACCCTCTCTTTCTCCTTCCACCGTCTCATTTTCCAATTTGCTAAATTACAGCATATTCAAGTTCATCAGGACTTCTTCAGGGAGAAAGTCACCATTTTCTAATTGCATGATTTTAATTACATTTTAGCATCTTATTAGCACAAGCCATGTCTGAAAAGTCACAAAACACATTTTTCGCATAGTTTTCAAAATATCTGGTTTTAACCACAATGTTCTCAACTTCCAAGAAGAGATAGAAATTTTAAGAATAAATTTTAAAAGGACTTTATTGCGATATAAGGAAGGAATGAATGAGAAAGACTGTGATAACCATCAAGCGGGATCTTAAAAGGGATGTATTTGGAACAAACCACATAATAGATACAACTCTTAGTCACCAAAAACAGAATAGAATCCAAACCACAGCAAAGGCTTTTTCATTTGGGAAGCCAACGGTGATTTCTCACGCACCTCTACAAATTCTTGACCATGTTTCAGTTTATCCTTAAAAAAACAGATACTCAATAATCCATCGAGATAAAAGATTTTAATTTTTTCCTATGAGGGATTGACCCCTTAGAATCTGAGCAAAGTGGTCACAGTTGTATGAAAAGGAAGAAGAGTCAAGGGAGTAGGAAATCTCTTAAGGAAAAAATCACCTCTCCTGGCAACTGTCCCTTCCATCAGAGTTACTCCTCTGTTCAGCACTTAAAAGATGGTCATGGGGACTTCCCCAGTAGTCTAGTGGTTAAAACTCCACCTTGCAATGCAGAGTACATGGGCTCAGTCCCTCATCAGGGATCTTTGCCCTGGAGCAACTAAGCCCATGTAGTGCATCTACTGAGCCCACGTGCCACAACTAGAGACTCTGTGAGACACAACGAAAGATCCTGCATAACACAATGAAGATTTCGCATGCTGCAACTAAGACCCAATGCAGCCAAATGAACAAATAAACAAACACTTTTTAAGAGACTGTCACAGGTTTTGTTTGATTAAGACATCTTACCGCTAATAATTTGTCATAATAATATGATTGGCCACTAGAAGTGTTGGGTGTGGATAGTCCACAAAGAGGTATATGAAAGGATCTGTCTCTTTAGACTAGACATGGAGAATTAAAATTTAAAATAATAGAGTCCAAAAAAGAAGTAACTCTTAAGAATCCAAATGCTTTTCAAAATTAGCCCAACATATTGAAGAAACAGAAGTATCTCTTGTGAAACTAAACCTAGGAGCACACATACCTTCCAGTCTTCCTTTGGTAGACAACTTCTCTAATTCACATTAATAGGAGGGAACAGTAGAAGGGGGACATGATGAAGTCCCTCTTCATCATGAAGAGAGGGGACATTTGGGTTTGAATCTGGACTTGCCCATTAAATTCAGCATGTCATCTTGGGAATATTGTAGGTCTCATTTTCCCAGCATATAAAATAGGGTTGTCATAACTTTCTTAACTCCTCACATTTATATAGTCAAGATTAAATGAGTTGAGGAATGTAAAACATTCTGAGATGTAAAAATACACATTGACTTTGGCCTGGACTCACACACACACACACACACCCTTGCCCAGATGTACTATAAAAGGCAGTCTTGAATGGCTAAGAAGGAGAAGGGACAAAACAGGAGAATCCTCAAACATGGAGTCTATCAATTCATAAAGAGTTAACTCAGAATGTATGATCAGCTGTATTTCAAGCCAAATTGTTTCCACATTAATTTCTCAACCCAGAAGAGCCAAAACTGAAACTCCCCCTTTGTAGGCGCTATGCTGTGCTTAGTCATGTCCGACTTTTTTGAGACCCCATGGACTATAGCCCACCAGGCTCCTCTGTCCATGGAGATTCTCCCAGAAAGAATACTGGAGTGGGTTGCCATGCCCACCTCCAGGGGATCATCCCAACCCAGGGATCAAACCCAGGTCTCCTGCATTGCAGGTGGATTCTTTACTGTCTGAGCCACCAGAGAAGCCACACCCCCCCGCCATCCCCTGCCCCTTTGTAGGTACTGTTTGAGACAAGGTTTGATCCAGCACTAACAAGGGAGACATCTTACTTCTCTGCAACCTAGTTCCCACCACACAAAATAGGTGATGCGAAACGTGACTGCAAAGACTCCTTGAACTAACATTGTCAGTTTTGGAAAACTGAAGGACAAAGAGTGCAGAACGGACTGATAGTTCCTGTCCTGGGCGCCAGGCCAGACACATCGCTTCCTTATTGTCTCCTCAGAATGAAAATAACTTTGGTTCAGTTCAGGCCAGCACAGCCTTAATCTACCACTGGTTTGTAAATCAATTATTCGACTCAACTCAAAAGCAGCTGATTCTATTCCTGTCCGACTCTCCATGCCAAAACTCAGCCCCCAGCTTGTTTGACTTTAATACATTTATTCTGTTGTTGTGAACATTGTGCAAAATGGAAAAAACAAGTCTAGACAGATTTGAGTTCAGGAAGGGAGGGCAGGGTCTCTTTATTAAAAATAAACATCCTCCTCCTTGCTTCCTTCCCACTCTTTTCTCACAAATCTGCTCCCCCAAAGCCTTCAGAATCCAGGGCTCCAACATGTGCTTATTCCCTCAGATCTGTGTAAAGCACCTCAGTGAAAAATAGAGCCCAGAATACAAGAAATTCCTAAAGGCAACTGGCAGTAACGTGGATTACCTAAACCCTAGCAGGAGCCTTTATCTTCCTTTGATGAAAGTTGGCACATTCATCCCAGTGAATGAGACACATTTTTGTCTGAATCTTGCCTTCCATGTTTTGGGGGCTCTCACTGCCCTTCTAGTGTTAACCAAGGATGGTGGTCTTTATCACTTCCTGTCTCAACATGATATTCAGACCTATAACTAAACCCAGGATTGAGTTTATTTTTGGCCCTCTCCCTTCTACTTTTAAGGGTTTTCTTTTCCTTTTAGGTCTGCTTTTTTTTCCCTCTCTCCTCAGGAGATGTTATGAAGGGCTATTAAAATTTAAGGATTTATAGGCTATTGCAGCCCTATTTACAACAGCCAGGACATGGATGTCCATCAACAGAGGAATGGATAAAAAAAGATGCAGTATATTATACAATGGAATATTACTCAGTGATAAAAAAGGAACAAAATAGTGCCATTTACAATGACATAGGTGGTGAGCCTAGAGATTGTCATACAGAATGAAGTAAGTCAGAAAGAAAAAGACAAATATCTTAAAATATCACTTATATGTGAAATCTAGAAAAATGATACAGATGAACTTATTTGCAAAGCAGAAATAGAGTCACAGATGTAGAAAACAAATTTAAGGTTACCAAGGGAAGCAGGAGTGAGATAACTTAGGAGATTGGTATTGATATATATACACACTATTGACACTATGTATAAAGCAGACAACTAATGAGAACCTACTGTTCAGCACAGGGACTTCTATTCAGTGCTCTATGGTGACCTGAATGGGAAGGAAATCTAAAAAGGAGGAAATATGCATGTAACTGATTCACTTTGCTGTGCAGCAGAAACTAATACAACATTGTAAAACAACTATGTACCTAGTCACTCAGTCATGTCCAACTCTTTGTGACCCCATGGACTGTAGCCCACCAGGTTCCTCTGTCCATGGGGATTCCCCAGGCAAGAATATTGGAGTGGGCTGCCATGCCCTTCTCCAGGGGATCTTCCCAGCCTAGGGAAGATCTTCCCACATCGCTGGAGGATTCTTAACCACTGAGTCACTAGGGAAGCAACTATACTACAATAAAAATTAATTAAAAATACATAGGGGTTTACAATTAGTGAAAGACACAAGTGCCCCACAGAAGGAACTAACACTACTATTTATTTCTAGTTCAAAAAACATGTGGAAGGAGATATAACATAGCATTTAGCACACAGACTCTGGGGGCAGACAGTCTGATTCTACTACTTACCAATAGTGTAATAAAAGTACGGACTCTCAAAACATTACTGGTTTCTCTGTGCCTCAGTTTCTACCATGTAAAATGGGAATCATAACAGAACTAATTTCCTCAGTTCAGTTCAATTCAGCTCAGTCGTTCAGTCATGTTCGATTCTTTGCAACCTCATGAACTGCGGCATACCAGGCTTCCCTGTCTATCACCAACTCCTGGAGATTACTCAAACTCATGTCCATTGAGTCAGTGATGCCATCCAGCCATCTCATCCTCTGTCATCCCCTTCTCTTCCTGCCTTCAATCATTCCCAGCATCAGGGTCTTTTCTAATGAGTCAGTTCTTCGCATCAGGTGGCCAAAGCATTGGAGCATCAGCTTCAGGATCAGTCCTTCTAATGAATATTCAGGACTGACTTCCTTTAGGATGGACTGGCTGGATCTCCTTGAAGTCCAAGGGACTCTCAAGAGTCTTCTCCAACATCACAGTTCAAAAGCATCAGTTCTTTGATACTAACTTCCTAAGTGAAGATTAAGTGAAATAGCACAAGTAAACAACTTAGCACAGAGCACGTATCTGTTATCCTACTTGAGAAATATTTAAAAATGGGCAGTTGTCACACACTTCACAAGCTTTCTTTGTTTTTCCTTTGCCTGGTTTGTACTAAGGTATTAACTGTTCATTTTACCTAGAAATGCCCACCCCCACCTTTCCTTGTTGGCGGCCCCTCATCAATCATCAAGGGCCCCACTCAAATGGGTCTCTCTGGAACTTTCCTTGGGTCTCATTCCTCTTATTCCCATTATTAATTTATTATATATTATATATTTAAATGATATATTATATATCATGATATATATATCTATCTTTACAAAGCATATAGCACACACTGAGAGCACAATACATAGCTTTGATCTCTGGGAAACATCTCCAAACCTGTTTTAAATAGTTTCTTTCAACCATCACATCTATGATGCTCTGATAATGTATGAGCCCATGACCATGACCATCAAAAGACTCAGAGCTATCTGAGCCTATAGAAGGCTCTTGAACACAAGGCTGGAGCAGAGTAAGTAGAGCCGCAAACCTCAGGACCAGATCTGAACAAATCAAGAGACTCTACAGAGTTTATCTATTTGGTTTAGAAAATTAGCTTCGCTGCCTCCAAGAATGTCTTTGCTGGAATCTATTGGTTTTCTCCTCTAAGAAACTGTATGTATATTTCCCTCCCCTTTGGAAGGCCATAGAAATTAGCAACCCCTGTTAAATAAATTAACTTTTTAAAATTTAACTCATTATCTAAAGAGCTTTTGCAAAATTTTTAGATTAGACCAGCCATTTACTGATGGAAAATTGTATCAGGGAGGTGGTAAGAAGGATCGATATGCAAGAAAATTAATTTTCTTAAAATAAATGAGTGTGTTTATGAGCAAGTAAAAGTACAAAAAGTAGAAAAGACATAAAAGAAGAAAGACAAAAACCAAAAGAGAAGAAATGGAAGCTTTTCTCACTTGAAACAGAAGGCACAAAATGCAGATCTCTCTCTTTTTCTCCTTCTCTCTCTCTCATCAGCTCCTGTTTAGACTGGCTCTGGAGATATCACAGAAACTCTAGGAGATGGGGAACATAAATTATCAACAATTTAAATCAATTCAAATCAATCAAGTCAACAAATGTTCCAGGACAGCCTAGTGTAGAGAAGAGAGATCAAACCTGAGTTCTGATCTCAACCCCAGCATCTACTGGTTCAATCTTTGAGCAAGTTAAACTTTCTAAGGGCTTCACTGGTGGCTCAGGTGGTAAAGAATCCACCTGCAATGCAGGAGACCTGGATTCGATCCCTGGGTTGGGAAGATCCCCTGGGGGAGGGTATGGCAACCCACTCCAGTGCTCTTTCCTGGAGAATTCCAAGGACAGAGTAGTCTGATGGGCTACATACAGTCCATAGGGTAGCAAAGAGTTGGACATGATTGAGTGACTAAGCACAACCTTGCTAAACCCAAAATGGGAATAATATCCATATCTGGAACAGTTTTTATGAAAATAAAAATAATAAAGGTGAAATATCTGGAATATATGTGGGACTTCATGAATGATAGATATCCTTATTATTCAAAAGTATATAAAGCAATATAAGTAAAACATGATTCATAACCTGCAAGAAGTATTATGTGCTGTGGGCTAAGTTGCTTCACTCATGTCAGACTCCATGTGACCCCATAAACTGTAGCCCGCCAGCTCTTCTGTCCATGGAATTCTCCAGGCAAGTATACTGGGGTGGGTTGCCACACCCTCCTCCAGGGGATCTTCCCAACCCAGGAATCAAAACCATATTTCCTACATTGGCAGCAATTTCTTTACCACTAGCGTCTCACATGCTAGTAAAGTAATGCTCAAAATTCTCCAAGCCAGGCTTCAGCAATACATGAACTGTGAACTTCCAGATGTTCAAGCTGGTTTTAGAAAAGGCAGAGGAACCAGAGGTCAAATTGCCAACATCCGCTGGATCATCGAAAAAGCAAGAGAGTTCCAGAAAAACATCTATTTCTGCTTTATTGACTATGCCAAAGCCTTTGACTCTGTGGATCACAATAAACTATGGAAAATTCTGAAAGAGATGGGAATACCAGACCACCTGACATGCCTCTTGAGAAACCTGTATGCAGGTCAGGAAGCAACAGTTAGAACTGGACATGGAACAACAGACTGGTTCCAAATAGGAAAAGGAGTACGTCAAGGCTGTATATTGTCACCCTGCTTATTTAACTTATATGCAGAGTACATAAAAGAAATGCTGGGCTGGAGAAAGCACAAGCTGGAATCAAGATTGCTGGAAGAAATATCAATAACCTCAGATATGCAGATGACACCACGCTTATGGCAGAAAGTGAAGAAGAACTAAAGAGCCTCTTGATGAAAGTGAAAGAGAGTGAAAAAGTTGGGCTAAAGCTCAACATTCAGAAAACAAAGATAATGGCATCCAGTCCCATCACTTCATGGCAAATAGATGTAGAAACAGTGGAAACAGTGGCTGACTATTTTTTTTGGACTTCAAAATCACTGCAGATGGTGACTGCAGCCATGAAATTAAAAGACACTTACTCCTTGGAAGGAAAGTTATGACCAACCTAGACAGCATATTAAAAAGCAGAGACATTACTTTGCCAACAAAGGCCCATCTAGTCAAGGCTATGGTTTTTCCAGTAGTCATGCATGGATGTGGCAGTTGGACTATAAAGAAAGGTGAGCACTAAAGAATTGATGCTTTTGTTGGAGAAGACTGTTGAGAGTCCCTTGGACTGCAAGGAGATCCAACCAGTCCATCCTAAAGGATATAAGTCCTGAATGTTCATTGGAAGGACTGACGTTGAAGCTGAAAGTCCAATACTTTGGCCACCTGATGCGAAGAGCTGACTCATTTGAAAAGACCCTGATGCTGGGAAAGATTGAAGGAGTGAGGAGAAGGGGACAACAGAGGATGAGCTGGTTGGATGGCATCACCGACTCAATCGACACGAGTTTGGGTAGACTCCAGGAGTGGGTGATGGACAGGGAGGCCTGGTGTGCTGTGGTTCATGGGGTTGCAAAGAGTCGGACATGACTGAGTGACTGAACTGAACTGAGCGCCACCTAGGAAACCCTCATGAAGTATATGACACATTAAATTTAATGTGCTAAGACATCCTCAGTAATTATTCCCTGAAAATAGACAACTTTTCCAAAGCAAAAGAAGAGAGGGGTTTCCCTGGTGATCCAGTGGTAAGAATTCACCTGCCAATGCAGGGAACACAAGTTTGATTGTTCGCCCAGGGAAGACCCCACGTGCCACAGGGCAATTAAGCCAGTGCATCACAACTATTGAGCCCATGCCACTTGAGTTCTCTGCTTTGCAACAGAGAAGCCACCCCAAGGAGAAGCCCACATACCACACCTAGAGAGTAGCCTCCATTCACCTCAATGAGAGAAAGCCTGCACACAGCAACAAAGACCCAGCACAGTCAAAAATAAAGAAATAAATATATAAATAAATAAAATTTTAATGGTAAAAAAAGAAAAGAGAAAAATTTGCTGAAAGTTCTGGAGAAAAGAGGACACAATAAGACACACCAAAGATGGCAAAATTTACTTCCTAAAACAAACACGCTATAATGACTTGGCATTTTCATTAGGAAATGGATTTTCCCACACTAGTCTCAGGCCTATTAAATATTATATCAACATTTACACAAGATATAGGACTTGAATTGGTGTGCAGAAAACAGAAAGGATTTAAGTTAGCAAAGGGAAAGGGAAACATTCCAAAAGAAAGGAGGATTGTACTGCAAAAGAACTCAGGTGTCTGAGACGATCCTGAACTTTTAAATGCCCCCATTGCCCAACCCCAATAAAAGAAACTCCTGACACCTTTGTTTTATTTTTATTTTATTAATTATTTATTAATTTGCAAAGGTCTTCACAACTACATTCAGATCTTCTTCCATATTCTTGTATCCTAGCATTTGGGTAGGACACCTATCACTGATCTCTTGATTTCTTACCACATTTCCTGTCTATTGCCCCAAACTCTACCCTAGGCACCAGTGTATAATATATTGTCCCTCTGGCTTTACCCTTGACTTACTTTCCTTGAACTTGCCTCTTAAATCATGTCTTTTTATGGTCTTTCCAGACAACTAACTATTCAGCCTGATCCCATGGGGCTACTAGAGCTAGGGTTCATGCCAAGTCCTTGGTCCCTAGAGAGGGAATGGAAAAGGACATGGAAAATACAAGACCTTTGTAAATTAATTTGACTTAGGCAGCATTTGGGACGGTGAGTGGTTAAAAACACTGGCAAAATTACCGAGTATTTTCCACATCACCTGTCTTATAAAACACTTTGTGTTTGCCAAATTATATTAGGTGTGAAGGCCCACAGCCCACCAAAGGCTAAGTGACAGCCTGAAACTTTGGGTCTGAGGTTAAGCCAGGTTGCTGAACTATGGTAGCCAATGTCAGCTTCTTCATGTTTGGAAGGGCTTTCTCTTGTCTTCTCAAATACATAAAAGTATTTATGGCCATCGTTATGGTTCTTACAACAAACTCAATTATAAGCCATCATTATAAAGTGATTTAGTAATACTTTTCGTGTGACTTGGTCAAGCAGCAAATATGTATTGATCGCCTACTCTGAACAAATCATTCCAGTGGACTTAAGTGGTTTAAATTCACTATATATAGCTTAATTTTGTTGAGATTGTGCAATATATTGTTTGATTTTATTATTACTACTATTATAATTTGGTTTATTATAGTTATTGGTGAAAGAGTTGAAAAATAGTAAGCAAAAGGAAATGACAGTCACTTACTCCTAAGGACTCATTCATCCCCTTCCTCATCCCTGAATACAAAGCCATCTATTCTGTGGAGGAAGACAGATGGGAAACCATTTAGGAAAAGGTGTATTTCCATTTATTTTAAAAAATAAATGTAGCCACTTTATTTGCATGAGCTGATGACACTCAAATTTGTATTTCCACTTCAGATGAGACACTGAACCCCAACCACCTACGCTATATTTCTAACTAGATATCATGAAAGCATTTCAACTCACTATATATATCAATTTTCATTTCTCCCACAAGCTATGAACTAATCTCAATTAGCACCAATTTGTGCATACCAAAAACAAGGACCTCCATCTTTGACAACATACCTTTATCTCTACATTGATTTGTTCAATGTTACCTTCTAAATAACTTTCATATCCCTCTTCCTTTGTTCCATTTCAACATTTTCTTGGTTTAAGCTCCCATCACTCTGTACATGAGCTACTACACTGACCTCCTAAACTGATCTCCATGCATAAACTCTTACCTCTTTCTAATCTATTATCTTCACTGCAGCCAGACTCATTTTAAAAACACAATTTAATTATATCACTTTTCTTTCTTAAAGTTTTTCAATGGCTTTCAAATACCTTTAAGGTTCAAAGAAGTTATGGGACTTCCCTGGTGGTTCAGTGGCGAAGAGTCTGTGTTCCCAATGAAGGGAACCTGGGTTCATTCCCTGGTCAGAGAACTAGATCTCACATGCTGCAACTAAAGACATGCATGTTGCAACTAAGACCCAGTGCAGCCAAATAAAGAAATAAGTTTTTTAAGTTTTTTTTAAAAAAAGATTTTCAAAAGTTTGACCTTTGGCATTTTCACATGGTCCTGCCTAATTCCCCAGACTTATCTTCTGTGTTTTGGTTTTATTGAGGTAAAATTGACAAAAATTGTATCTATTTAGGTTGTACAGTGTGATTTTTTGAGGTATAGCAATGTGTGAAACAATTACTATAGTCAGGTTAACTCATTTATCACCTCACATAGCTACCTTGTACATATGTGTGTGTGTGTGTATAGTATGTATGTATGTATGTGTATGGTTAGTACACTTAAGATCTTGTGCTTTTAAAAAACACAATGCCTAATTCCACTTTACAACTTTTTAAATATAAATTTATTTATTTTAATTGGAGGCTAATTACCTTACAATATTGTATTGGTTTTGCGGTACATCAACATGAATCTGCCACGGGTGTATACGTGTTCACCACCCTGAACTCCCCTCCCACCTCCCTCCCCATACCATCCCTCTGGGTCATCCCGGTGCATCAGCCCTGAGCATCCTGTATCATGCATCAAACCTGGACTGGCGATTCGTTTCACATATGATATTATACATGTTTCAATGCCATTCTCCCAAATCATCCCACCCTTGCCCTTTCCCACAGAGCCCATAAGACTGTTGTATACAACTGAGTCTCTTCTGCTGTCTCGCATACAGGGTTATTGTTACTATCTTTCTAAATTCCATATATATGCATTAGTATACTGTATTGGTGTTTTTCTTTCTGGCTTACTTCACTCTGTATAATTGGCTCCAGTTTCATCCACCTCATTAGAACTGATTCAAATGTATTCTTTTTAATGGCTGAGTAATACTCCATTGTGTATATGTACCACAGCTTTCTTACCCATTCATCTGCCAATGGACATCTAGGTTGCTTCCATGTCCTGGCTATTATAAACAGTGCTGCGATGAACATTGGGGTACGTGTGTCTCTTTCAATTCTGGCTTCCTCGATGTGTATGCCCAGCAGTGGGATTGCTGGGTCGTATGGCAGTTCTATTTCCAGTTTTTAAAGGAATCTCCACACTGTTCTCCATAGTGGCTGTACTAGTTTGCCTTCCCACCAACAGTGTAAGAGGGTTCCCTTTTCTCCACACCCTCTCCAGCATTTATTGCTTGTAGACTTTTGTATCACAGCCATTCCAACTGGTGTGAAATGGTACCTCATTGTGGTTTTGATTTGCATTTCTCTGATAATGAGTGATGTTGAGCATCTTTTCATGTGTTTGTTAGCCATCTGTATGTCTTCTTTGGAGAAATGTCTGTTTAGTTCTTTGGCTTATTTTTTGATTGGGTCATTTATTTTTCTGGAATTGAGCTGCAGGAGTTGCTTGTATATTTTTCAGATCAATTCTTTGTCAGTTGCTTCATTTGCTATTATTTTCTCCCATTCTGAAGGCTGTCTTTTCACCTTGCTTATAGTTTCCTCTGTTGTGCAGAAGCTTTTAATTTTAATTAGGTCCCATTTGTTTATTTTTGCTTTTATTTCCAATATTCTGGGAGGTGGGTCATAGAGGATCCTGCTGTGATTTATGTCGGAGAGTGTTTTGCCTATATTCTCCTCTAGGAGTTTTATAGTTTCTGGTCTTATGTTTAGATCTTTAATCCATTTTGAGTTTATTTTTGTGTATGGTGTTAATGTTTAGATCTTTAATCCATTTTGAGTTTATTTTTGTGTATGGTGTTAGAAAGTGCTCTAGTTTCATTCTTTTACAAGTGGTTGACCAGTTTTCCCAGCACCACTTGTTAAAGAGATTGTCTTTTCTCCATTGTATATTCTTGCCTCCTTTGCCAAAAATAAGGTGTCCATAGGTGCGTGGATTTATTTCTGGGATTTCTATTTTGTTCCACTGATCTATATTTCTGTCTTTGTGCCAGTACCATACTGTCTTGATGACTATGGCTTTGTAGTAGAGCCTGCAGTCAGGCAGGGTGATTCCACCAGTTCCATTCTTCTTTCTCAAGATTGCTTTGGCTATTCGAGGTTTTTTGTATTTCCATACAAATTGTGAAATTATTTGTTCTAGCTCTGTGAAAAATACCGTTGGTAGCTTGATAGGGATTGCATTGAATCTATGGATTGCTTTGGGTAGTATACTCATTTTCACTGTATTGATTCTTCTGATCCGTGAACATGGTGTATTTCTCCATCTACTCGTGTCCTCTTTGATTTCTTTCATCAGTGTTTTATAGTTTTCTATATATAAGTCTTTTGTTTCTTTAGGTAGATATATTCCTAAGTATTTTATTATTTTCGTTGCAATGGTGAATGGAATTGTTTCCTTAATTTCTTTATTTTCTCATTATTAGTGTATAGGAATGCAGGGATTTCTGTGTGTTGATTTTATATCCTGCAACTTTACTATATTCATTGATTAGCTCTAGTAATTTTCTGGTGGAGTCTTTAGGGTTTTCTATGTAGAGGATCATGTCATCTGCAAACAGTGAAAGTTTTACTTCTTCTTTTCCAATTTGGATTCCTTTTATTTCTTTTTCTGCTCTGATTGCTGTGGCCAAAACTTCCAAAACTATGTTGAATAGTAGTGGTGAAAGTGGGCACCCTTGTCTTGTTCCTGACTTTCGGGGAAATGCTTTCAATTTTTCACCACTGAGGATAATGTTTGCTGTGGGTTTGTCATATATAGCTTTTATTATGTTGAGGTATGTTCCTTATATTCCTGCTTTCTGGAGGGTTTTTATCATAAATGGATGTTGAATTTTGTCAAAGGCTTTCTCTGCATCTATTGAGATAATCATATGGCTTTTATTTTTCAATTTGTTAATGTGGTGTATTACATTGATTGATTTGCAGATATTGAAGAATCCTTGTATCCCTGGGATAAAGCCCACTTGGTCATGATGTATGATCTTTTAATATGTTGTTGGATTCTGATTGCTAGAATTTTGTTAAGGATTTTTGCACCACTTTACAATTTATATAGTTATCATTCCTTGAGCCTGTAAGACTCTTTCTCTTCCTGTTCTTATTACCTCCTTTATACATTTAACTCATGCATGCATGCTAAGTCACTTCAGTCAAATCCAACTCTTTGCAACTCTATTGACCATAGCCTACCAGGCTCCTCTATCCATAGGATTCTCCAGGCAAGAATACCAGAGTGGGTTTCCCTTCCTTTCTCCAGGGGATCTTCCTGGCCCAGGAGTTGAACCCACATCTCCTGCACCTGCAGGCAGGTTCTTTACTATCTGAGCCACCAGGGAAGCCATAGTCTGTATGTTAATTGGTGAGTTTGGCCCATTTACATTAACTAGAATTACCACTTATTAAGACTAGACTACAGTACTATGTTTTTTTATATAACTGATGAAAGATTTATCATGGTACTTACAATTATTTATTTATATATCCTCCTAGCCATCTATATACTATAAAATTCTTGAGACTGATACGAATTCTAATTAATACAGTATCTAGAATACAGTGCCTCTTGAGAAACCTATGCAGGTCAAGAAGCAACAGTTAGAACTGAACATGGAACAACAGACTGGTTCCAAATCTCTAAAGGAGTATGTCAAGCCTGTATATTGTCACTCTGCTTATTTAACTTATATGCAGAGTACATCATGAGAAACGCTGGGCTGGAGGAAGCGCAAGCTGGAATCAAGATTGCCAGAAGAAATATCAATAACCTCAGATATGCAGATGACATCACCCTTATGGCACAAAGTGAAGAGGAACTAAAGAGCCTCTTGATGAAAGTGAAAGTAGAGAGTGAAAAAGTTGGCTTAAAGCTCAACATTCAGAAAACTAAGATCATGGCATCTGGTCCCATCACTTCATGGGAAATAGATGGGGAAACAGTGGAAACAGTGTCAGACTTTGTTTTTCTGGGCTCCAAAATCACTGCAGATGGTGATTGCAGCCATGAAATTAAAAGATGCTTATTCCTTGGAAGGAAAGTTATGACCAACCTAGATAGCATATTCAAAAGCAGAGACATTACTTTGCCCACAAAGGTCTGTCTAGTCAAAGCTATGGCTTTTCCAGTGGTCATGTATGGATGTGAGAGTTGGACTGTGAAGAAAGCTGAGCACTGAAGAACTGATGCTTTTGAACTGTGGTGTTGGAGAAGACTCTTGAGAGTCCCTTGGACTGTAAGGAGATCCAACAAGTCCATTCTAAAGGAGATCAGTCCTGGGTGTTCTTTGGAAGGAATGATGCTGAAGCTGAAACTCCAGTACTTTGGCCACCTCATGCGAAGAGTTGACTCATTGGAAAAGACTCTGATGCTGGGAGGGATTGGGGGCAGGAGGAGAAGGGGACGACAGAAGATGAGATGGCTGGATGGCATCACCGACTCGATGGACATGAGTTTGAGTGATAGACAGGGAGGCCTGGCGTGCCGCAATTCATGAGGTCGCAAGGAGTCAGACACGACTGAGCGACTGAACTGAACTGAAAATACAGTAAGTAGTTTAAAAGTGATTGTAGAAAATTAGCAAATGAATGTATTATCATTATTGTGCTTAGAAATTGCCTTGTCAGTAATATGTTGACTTGTTTTTATAAATTTTATTCAGCAAATAATTTTTAAGTGTTTATCATTTACCAGGCAATGATTTATGTATTACATTAGAACACAGATATTATGAATATTAGAATACATGATCTTCACTCATTAGATACCTATAATCTAATATAAAAATGATATCCAATCCAATACAAATGATACATACACTCATATACAAACATGCAGACAGAGAACTGTTTGAAGTCAGGTGAAATCCAAGGCATCCAAGCCTATGATATCTTTTTGGGCAAGTCAATTGACAACTCCGAGTGTCACCTTCTCCATAAGAACTTTATAAGGATAAATTATATTCTCTTTATCAAGATAATATTTTAGACTCTTGTGTTCATATGCATGTGTGAATTTTTATTGTCGATTTGCTTGGTTGTTTGCATACCTTTTATTTACTGATCCTCTTTGAAGAGTACTAAGAATTGCCTCTTTTGTATGTATTTATTCTATTTTTTAATCAATTTTGGTGTATGCCAATAGTGAACATTTTTTCCTTAAAGTATTATTTAAGTCCTAGATAGTTTAAATAATATGCTATATGCCAGGGCCTGTATAAATTTATTTAGAGAGACTCTGAAATGTTTCAGTATCTTTTCCTTTCTTGATCTTTTTTTTTTTCTTTCAGAACACTTAAAATGCCTGAAGGGTCTTTAACTGTCTTTGTTTGAATGATTAATTCTAATCTTACACCGTATGGAAGTTATCCCTACAAGCCAGCCTTGCCAATTCTATTCATGGCAGCCCATATGGTTGTTTTCTTTTTGTGCAACGGAAAGACACATTGGCAAGAGGAGCAGTGAGTTGGTTGTTTTATTTATCTCTGAGAACACACAGGAAAAACCTCAGCCAACCAGAGGAACTGTGCCTGGCTCTTGAAGGGGTGAGTTTAGGTACAAAGCATAATATGAAGACCAAATGTTCAGCTGAGAAATCCAAGTTCAAGTTGCCACACTAGCCAAGGTCAAAATTGACCTCCACATTTTTACTTTTGCACCATTGTCCATTTGATTCATTTCCAGCACCAAAATACTAAATATTTAAGCCCATCTTTTCTGGAGAGTCCACAGTATAGAGAACAGCCAATATCTGTATTCAAGTTCTTTCTCATTCCCAAGATTTTTTGGCTTCAAAACATATATCCCCACAAATCCTCTAGCTCTGGCTGCTGACCTTGTGAGAAAGTTCATATGTCATCGTTATCTGAAGATGGAAAGAAAGGACTGAAATTCATTCCAAGAAATACAGCACAACTTCTGGGAAAAGGAAAATGGAACAAAATTTTCTTCCCTTCAGCTATTCAGCAAATGTTCAGTGAATGCAAAAAAAAAAAAAAAAAAATTGCATGTAGAGAGCGAGCTGCAAGAAGCTTTTTGAAAAGCCTTGCAGTCTCTTTTTCAAGAATTAACTTTGTTTATATTATAGATAAGACATTCATATTTTTCCTTTTGAAAAAAACTGTGCTTTTTTTTTTAAGATAGTTGGTATAGATGAAAGGCTTGCTTGGGTGAACCAGAAAAATGAAGAGAAAAGAAAGAAGTGAAATAATATTATTTAATAAATAAAAATTAATCAACTTAATGAAAAACATGATATGGCCATCTTTCATATGTTCTTATTTTTGGTCCATTGAAATTCTTTTATCTATTATCTGCAATGTTAGCTGCTATACATGGAGTCAGTTTCTTTACATGACCTCAACTGATATGTACAGGTTTCATCAATATGTAAAAGTCTAGATGTAAAGAAAAGTACATAAGGGAAAAATTTACATACCACACATGATAAAGGGAGCATTTCTTGTTTTGCTCTTCCAGAAGCATTCTTGCTATTCAAGTGATTTTCTTTAAAGAGAAGGGATACTTTTTTCATGTATTTAAACCATAACTTAATTTTACAATGTTATCATCTGGAAGTTTTTCAGGAATATTTCCATTTCATAAAGCGGGTAATTAGCTAATTTAATAGTTGGGTAGCCATATGAGCCAAATGTAGAAAAAATATGAGAGAAATAGTATTTTCCCCTTTTTTGAGCATACATATTCAGTTTTTCAAAGTACAGCAATTTTCTGTTTTCACAAGGAATTAAATTTGTGCTTCAACAAATGGACAGGAATATTCTGTGTGTGTTATGAGACTGCTAGAGTGGATTGTTAAGGGTATCTTCACCTAGTTCTTATGATTTTCAAACACCGCACATGGTTAGCAGATAAGGCAATGTATATGAGACTAGGGCTACAAAGACGAATAGAATACAAGTTCTGATTTCCCTTTGAGGAGCTTAAAATTCAGT
The DNA here is from genome assembly GCF_029378745.1 of Bos indicus. Taxonomy (NCBI): domain Eukaryota; kingdom Metazoa; phylum Chordata; class Mammalia; order Artiodactyla; family Bovidae; genus Bos; species Bos indicus. Next base: position 94,987,092 of record NC_091764.1, read on the forward strand.
GTAGGATTCACTCATGTAAACAGTTCCAATATTTTGCAATGAAATCAGGTGTGATTTATGAAAGGGAGTCCTAGGGTTACTATGAGGACACACCAAAGGCAGTTAACTCAATATGTGAATTCAACAAAATATTTTTTTTTCTTCTTTCCACAAGAAAGAATCCAGTCTTTCTAGAGATGAAGGTTTCCTAGATAATCAGTTAGAGTCTGGTGGATAAATGTGTCTGGATTGGTGGATAAGTAGGAGACTGCTGACTGTACTATTAATATTTGGGGAACAGGTTTATGACACATACAGAGAACAGAAGACCTATAATTTGAAAAAGGAAGAAGGTATGCACTGGTAAAGAAATAAAATAAGAGTTTAGGGTTTTGTAAGGCATGAACCACACATTTCCTTGCATGGCCTTTCTCTGTTTCAAAAAGAAAGAAAACAGAATGCTAAGGGAGTGTTTGAAGGAAGGAGAAATAACCCAGTTGGGAAGCTTACTTATGTAATACATCACGAAGCAAGTGGTATTTGAAATTAGGCCTTAAAATATGCCCAGGGTTGCTATAGACAGAGGCAGGAATGCAGAAAAAAAGATGATGCAATGAGCAAAAGATGTGATGGCAAACACTGCACCATCTTTGAATAAGTTACTCAGTTTGGCTGAAGGACTGGTCACATGCAGGTGAAAAAGTGAAGGGAAAGAGTGAAACAGACAACTGGGAATATAAGGACCGAAACCAGTATTTAATGAGCAGCTACTGTATTGCAGACACTAGGTATTCTACAAGGATTATCTGATTAAATCTTTGCAATTTATGTAATGATTATCATCCTTCACATGCTACAGTGAGGAAATGACTTATCCAGGGTCACACAGCAAAAGTAAAAATAAGAGCTACTTTCATGGAACATTTACTATATGTCAGCACTGTGCCTTAGTCATCATTACAAGTCCATTAGGGGCTTCCCAGGTGGCTCAGTGGTAAAGAATCTGCCTGCAAATGCAGGAGAGGCAGGAGATACGAGTTCAATCCCCAGGTTGGGAAGATCCCATGAAAAGGAAATGGGAACCCACTCCAGTATTCTTGCCTGGAGAATTCCATGGACAGAGGAGCCTGGTGGGCTACAATCCACGGGATCACAGAAGAATCAGACACGACTGAGCAACTAAGGACACACCTGCACACCCAACTCTATAAGCTATTCTTCATCAGCATCCCCATTCTTTAGATAAAGAAAATGAGAATTAAACAAACAGCAGATCACTCAGTGAGAGAACAGAATTCAAATTCAATCTTGCTAACTCCAAACACATGCTCTCTTCCACTATCTACTAGGTCACCAGACCTAGATAAGAAGGATATTGGCTCAATTCAAACACCAGACAGTTGTTGAAGGTTTGAAAGATGAATAATATCCAACTGGCTAGGAAATTCCCGGGTGGTCCAGAGATTAAGACTGCACACTTCCATTGCAGAGGGCACAGGTTCGAACCCTGGTATGGGAACTAAGATCCTGCATGCTGCAAAGCACAAAACAACAAAAACAAAGAAAGAAATATATATATATATACACACACACATACACATATTTCCAGTGGCCAACCTCAAAAACCTCACAGTTTGATGGGAGAGCAAGACAAATAAGAGTTCACACTGGACTCTCCTCCTTACACATCCTACACCACAGCCCATATCTATTTCACCTGCCCTTCTGTTGTTCTCTCAAAGCAAAACAAAACCAAAATTTACATTACATCTTGTTCCCTGCAGTTTCTCTCCTCTTCCTTTTGATCCCATCCTTACTCCAACTCATTTATCTCCTACCAAAAGCCAAAGAAAGCATTCAAGTGAAAAAATCCTTTCATTCTCCTCAACAGAATAAAAATGTATTTTAAAATTTCAAGGTGGAAAGAAATGAAATAATCTAGGATTACAAGAAAGACAGGAAGCATGGAGAATGATAAATTGGAATAATCACAGTCGAAGATGATGACTCCAAGATTCTGACAAACACTGGCTATAGGCTGTTTAAGAGAACAGCAACAAGCAGGCCAAATTAAATTTCCACAGGTCATACCAACCCACACTTCACAACAGTATTTTCCATCATAGTTCTATCAGGGAGCAGTCAGATGTGAAAACAATCTCTTATTCACAGCCTGTTCACTTTTTAGCTTGATTAGCAAATACATGCTCTGCATTATGCTCTCTCTACTGTTAACCTGGAGATTTTTCCTTCCTGTCCTCTTTCAACTTTTTCTGAATCTCATCCTATTTCCAGGGTTTGCAGAGACTAGATGATGAGACAAAGGAGAGGAATTGCAGAGTTTTAGATCTCTGCCATGAGATTTTTTTCTAGTGACCAAACCCTGGCTAAAAAGATTGCCTTTTGTGTGTGTGTGTGTGTGTGTGTGTCCCAAGGATTTCAAAGCACATCAAAGTCTAGCTTGAATGAATGAAATTATCTGACAACACTGGGAAATGAGAGGGCTGACTGAGAAGCAGTGATTTGGATGAAGTTTTTGCAAAGCATCTTGCTAGTGGTTTTCAAGCCCAGAGTGGACACCCAAATACCCATCAGCCCTGGAAGAAACACTTGCAAAACAGCACTAAGAACACAGTGTTCCTTCAAACCCTGGATTATAAAATTATTTCTCTATCTTGTTTACCTATTCCAAGGATTAAATAATTTAGAAGCACACAATTATAGCAGTCTATTCCAACTCATGTTTAGAAAGAGAATTAAATGTTTTGTTCAAAAGTCACACAGGCATTTTGCATCAGTGTTGGAACTAAACTGAGCCCTTCCGGCTTCCAATTTGGTTCCCACCGGATGAAACCTTGCTGATTCAATTGCTCCCACTTTTCGCCTTCTCTCCTCTGTTTTGATCTATTCCTTGACTATTGGGGGAAAATCAAAATATATGTCCAAACCAAACCAAAAATATGGTTTAACACTAAACCAATGGAGTTAAGCCAATCTTTTTTGAAATAACATTGTGTGTGTGCGGGTGTGGGTGTGTGTGTACTTGATGGCATTACATCCAATCATTAGTGGAGAAAACTCTGCATGTGTTGTTTTATTTAATCCAATCAACAGTCCCATCAGTCAAGTTTTATATCCCCTAACTGTGTCACTGAGAAATATGAGGCTCAGGAACTTAAATGACTTGTCAAATGTCACACAATAACTTTCCATTGTCTAGGTACCACTTTCTCTTTATCCAGTCATCTGTGAGTGGACACTTAGGTCATTTCCAAAAATAACATCCCTCAACCAGTAGGATTATTTACCTATTACAGGACCTTTCTTCAGAACCCAGTCTAGCCTATATGAAGATTGTTTCTCTGAGGAAGTAGCAAAGATACAGAAGGAATACCAAGGTGGAGTAAAACCAAGGGATCGTCACTCCTTCCAGGGATTGAACTCGCGGTCTCCTGCATTGGCAGATGGATTCTCTACTACTGATCCACCAGGGAAGCCTACTCGATTTACTACCTAAAGCTAAAATCACCTTAAGAATTAGTTAAATTTCCACTTAAATGATGTACTTTTGGATTATACTCAAGGTCCATCCAGCTGGGAGTTCAAAGAACATATTATCATTTCTTCAGGTCAACTTTAAAAGTGGTTAACTATTTTTAACCTCTTATTAATAATGATACCATTATTATGCTTACTTAAATTTCTCTTGAATCATTCACTATTGTTTAAAGCTATTGTTTTATCTTCCCTGAAACTACTTTTTGTAATTTAAAACCGTACTCTCAAGTTCTTGTGTGTTGTGATTTGGTGAACGAAGGTATCATCCTTTCCCTTCCCTTTAGATTTTTACAAATGTTTAAAACAGTCCTGCTCTGCATTCACCTTGGGCTTCCCAGGTGGTGCAGTGATAAAGAAATCCACCTGCCAACCTCAGAGATGCAGGTTCAATCCCTAGTTCTGGAAGATCCCCTGGAAGAAGAAAATGGCAACCCACTCCAGTATTCTTGCCTGGAAAACTCCATGGGCAGAGGAGCTTTGTGGGCGGTAGTCCATGGTGTCTCCAAGAGTTGAACACAACCGAGCACTGCTTTCGTCTTACCCATAGAGACACCATTTCACCCTTCTCATATCACGTTTTACCAGCCCCATCTCCAAACCTCCTGTATCTGCCAGTCACCAATACCTTCTTAAGTTCCTGCAAGTTACTTGACTCTATTTCTTACCATTGTAAATTTCCTGAATATAGGAAGAACTATTTTTATGTTGGTGAGCTGGAATAATGAAAGGAGAACACAGGGTGTGGCAAAGGGTGGGATGGGAGGAGAACAGATCTAATGGGGCCCCTTCCCTTCCAGCTAAGGTCGTGGTGCCATGAGAAAAGTTCCCCAGACTTCAACTTCACACCTTTCCCACAGGAAGCAGTCAGAGTCTGATGAGTAAGCAGCCAGCCTTCCCCAACTTCATGTCTAGCCAAGATTCGAGACACAGAACCTGTTCTCTGTTTTGCTTTGAGTTGAAGGAGCATTTTGTAAATTGAGTCTGGATTTCCAGCTTTTCTTGGGGTCTAAGTAACTGTAGGAATTGGCTTTGTAGACACCGTGGAGCCTATATTCTTATACCAAACCAGATGACTTGGTGATTTCTGAAGCAAGCTGAAAGGTTTGGGCAAGCAACTTTTTGAGTTGGAGCTTGTTTGGACAGGCAATTTTGCATGCAGAGTGCTGGATAGAGAAATGAGGGACTTGGGTTCCAATACCAAATGCATCCCTTTTCTTTGATTCTATGTCATTGAACTATCTAAGATGAAATGGCATTATGAAAATCGTGATTTCTATTGTCAAAATTTAGAGGACATTGAATAAATTATTATATTAAATATGTATATCCTTGTTTGATTTTATCTTTAGCTCTGAAACTGGGAATTCAATGTTCCCTGCAGACACAATCACAGAATTATTTAAGTAGAAATCAGAACATTAGGAAATAATGTGTGATTGTATCAGTGGTTAAAATCATACTCTTTTAAGTCAAACAACCCTGTGTTTGAATCTCATCTTTGCCACTTAATTGCTATATGGCCTTGGTTTAAATATGCAACTTCTTTGAGCTTAATTTTCTCATATACAATATGTAAATAATTATGTTTGGTATGTAGGATTATTATGAGAAGTAAAAAACACAATGACTAAAAAGTGATTATCACAGTGCTTAGTATATAGCAGAGACTTGATGTATGATATATTACTTTGATAGTTGTATTTTTTATATCTGCTATTACATTTTTTTAAATGAAGCTTTTAATAGAAAAGAAAAGGGTATAGGAAATCATCTATATAGTAAGAAGAGAAAAATTACAGCCATTCCTAGCCAGGAGTTCAGTTTATCCAGCTTTCTTCACATTTCCCCAGAATTTTGTGCATAAGTTTCCAAGATGCTCCTCCCATACTTGATTTTGACAAAGATTGATTTTCCACTTAGTTCAGCTACAAGACAAATTAAGAAAAAGACTGAAGAATTTGATTCACAGAAAGCTATGTGGATTCATGAATATGAGATGAAGAATCCATTCAAGGAGCTTCCCTTAAAGGAATAGAACAAAGAGGTGGGCATTGTCTCATAAAATTGGTTAGATGTTTTTCAATTCATTGCCTTTTGGCGTCCTAGAAAGTGATTCCTGTTTTTATTTTCAGGGCTGTTGCTTCCTCCTCTTCTCTTCTTTGCCTTTTCCCCTTTACTGGCAAGAGTGAGGTTTTAGTGCTGCCAGTAAAATAATAATATGAACTCATAAAACCAACATTGTGTAAATAAAGCTGAATTTCATGGGACAGAAAAAAAAAAAAAACTTGATGGGAGCCAGGAAAATTCCTAAAAAAGACAAAATGCCTAGCAGTCTGAAATAAAGGTAGCAGTCTCTACCCCAGAGAAAGGGTAAGAAAGAAGAGAAAGAGGAAGATGTAGGATTGGTGGAGAAATACATTCACTTTATTTGTTGTTGTTCAGATGCTAAGTCGTGTCTGACTCTCTGTGACCCTGTGGATTGCACACACCAGGGTTCCCTGTCCTTCACTATCTCCCAGAGTTTGCTCAAATTCATGTCCATTGAGTATGTGATGCTGTCCAACCAATTCATTCTCTGCCACCCCCTTCTCCTTTTGCCTTCAATCTTCCCCAACATCAGGGTCTTTTCCAATGAGTCAGCTCTTTGCATTAGGTGACCAAAGTATTGAAGCTTTAGCATCAGTCCTTAATACTGTACCATTATTTTAGTCACAGAAATGCTGCAGAAAGCAATAACTCTTTTGGCGTATGTCCCAGCACAAGTTTTTCTGAGGAACTTCTCCCCTAGTAATTCCTGGCAGCTCTGCCAACCTTCCCCGAGTCAAATTCTCTCCTTGAATTCTGAGCTTGTCCTCAGTGTTTTTCACGAGGCTCTGCAAACAAAGGCACTCCTGAGTGTCCATTAAAAAGTCAGTCCAATGAGAAAGCATATCACTTGGTCTTCTCTAGTGCCAATCGGCTATCTAAACAAATGTCCATATAAGAAGAGCCACTGATTAAATTTGTAATCTAAAAACACACTTTATTCATGACAGCAGAGATCATATCTCCATTTTTTGTCCCTGTATTTCCAGCTTAGAGTTGCTGCTACTGCTGCTGCTAAGTCACTTCAGTCATGTCCAACTCTGTGCGACCCCATAGACGGCAGCCCACTAGGGTCCTCTGTCCCTGGGATTCTCCAAGCAAGAATACTGGAGTGGGTTGCCATTTCTTTCTCCAATGCATGAAAGTGAAAAGTGAAAGGGAAGTCGCTCAGTCGTGCCCGACTCTTAGTGACCGCATGGACTTCAGCCTACCAGGCTCCTCCGTCCATGGGATTTTCCAGGCAACAGTACTGGAGTGGGGTGCCATTGCCTTCTCCGAAATAAATGCTCAATAAATTTGTGAGATGGATTGATGGATGGATGACTAAAACCTTGAGGCTACTTCTGGTTCTGAAAGGTGTGGCCTTCCTTGTCTTCTCCTCCTGAGACAGGTAGAATAGGAGATCTTGTATTTCTGTTGCCTGGATTATACCACACTGCCAATCTCACATGAGAAAATTCCCATACAATCTAAATAAAAACTGGTAATCCTATCACTGCCTTTCTCAGAGCTTGGTTTTCACTTCTGGGAGTGTCCTCAAATATTCTCTTCACTGAAAAATATTTCTCTTGAGTAATTAGGGGGAAATAACTATATAAATGTTTTTCATTTGGATTTCAAAAATCCAAATGTAAGTTAAAACTTCATGTGGTCTGGTCTTTACAAGACATCCAAATTTTAAAAATGCAAACTAGCAGCCAACATTAATTAAATACAATTTTAATATTTTTTGCCAGTTCTCAATCCTTTACAACCTTAAACAATACTATACATAACCAAAGCCATTCTGATTTGTCTGTTTTCATGTCTTATTTTCAATATGTCTCACATCCTACAGCTGTCTCAAAGCTTTTCTCTCTATAATTCAATCTCTTCCTTAAACTCCCCCATCCAGCAAACCAAGCCTACAAAGCTTTTCCTCGTTTCTCCCCCTCCACTTTTTTCTACCCCTATTTTTTTCCTCTCTCTCATAAGTCAATCTTGGCCTTTTCCCATACAAAAGCTCCATCGAGTTAGTCCAAATCCTCTTTATAAGGATACATGACTGGAGTTGACACATACAGAATTGTCTTTGAGACAATTTAGATAGCCAGTTGGCACTAGAAAAGACCAAGTGATACGGGAGGAAAGAAATAGAAGGGCTCTGAATTCTCACACATGCATGAATGCTAATCATTTACGAATCCTACATAAATGGAATTGAGCATAGGAGAACTCAGGCAGAGATGGAAACAGTGAAAGGAAAGATGAGAGACTTATGAGGGACAGTTTCCAAAAGGAAGTGTTAGCCTTACAAAACCCAAAACAAGTCTGATGCTACTCTCAGAGGAAAACTTGCAGTCTTTCAGCGTCATCTGTGTATGTTCTATTGAGAATGAACACCTTGGTTCTGGTTAAAACAGCTAAAGTTGTTGACAGTTGTGCCAGGAAGAGTTAGGATCAACTGCAAACTAATATGGGCTGTAAAATGTAATGTTTTTCCCTAACTTCCTGTTTTTCCTGAGAAGAAAATAATAAATTCTTTATTTTAAAAAAAAAAAAAAAAGGACAATAAAAAGAGATGCATAAACGTTTAGGAAACCCAGTGGAGGCTGTGTTTAAAATGACTTGTGAAAAAAAGGTGAAGCTTAAATTGGGCTTCCCTGGTGGCTCAGAGGTTAAAGTGTCTGCCTGCAATGCGGGAGATCTGGGTACGATCCCTGGGTGGGGAAGATCCCCTGGAGAAGGAAATGACAACCCACTCTAGTGTTCTTGCCTGAAGAATCCCATGGACGGAGGAGCCTGGTGGGCTACAGTCCACAGGGTCACAAAGAGTCGGACATGACTGAGCGACTTCACTTCACTTTAAATTGGAAAGAGAAATATAAGATTTTCAAGTTTGGATTTAGAGAATGGAAAAATAAATAATTATGAGATCAGAAAGCTGACAGAGCATAACTGCTCTCTGCATTTGGGAGTAGAGGGGATTGTTAGAATCAACTGGAAAAAGATGGAGCTAGTGTACATCATAAAGCACATGTTTGTAGCTGGAGAAGAGAGAATCTGTAAAAGTGAAAGTGTTAGTCCCTCAGTCATGTCTGACTTTTTGCGACCCCATGGACAGTAGCCCACCAGGCTCCTCTGTCCTTGGGATTCTCCAGGCCCTGGAGTAGGTAGCCATTCCCTTCTCCAGGGGGTCTTCCTGACCCAGGGATCAAACCCAGGATTCCTGCATTGTAGGCAGATTCTTTACCGTCTGAGCTACCAGGGAAGTCCACCCCAATAAGGCAAAAACAGTGAGGTAAAAGGCTCTGTCTAGCTGTTCATCATTGCTCCTAGAAATTAATCTTCATTGAAAAGTATACCCACTCACCCCATTGCAGCCCCTTTTGCTCTTCCAGCCCAAGTTAGAGGTTCTGCAACTTTAGCTCTTCCACATCTGCTGTTCTGTGACACAAGTCTATTTTTCTGTTGAGAAGACTCATGGGTACCCAGGCAACAGGGACACATCTGATAGAAAAGGTTTTCTGATTGTCCAAGAGGATAAAAAAATAAAAGATCTTTGTCTACAAGACAACCAGAGACACCAAATTGCAATCGAAGGATTGCAATAAGAAAAAGAGAAATAGAGCTTCTGATTCTGATGGAGGTGTGTGTTTATGGAGGTGTGTGTTTGTGAAGGTGTGTGTTTGTGAAAATCTGTCTTGGAGGATACAGGACAGCTCAAGAGCAAAGTGAATAATAAGGAGGTTCTTACCTCCTTAGGGACTGTCTTGTTTGTCTCTAGGTCCCCACATCACCTAGCAGGTACCTTGCATCTCATCTGCCACTCACTAAAAGCGTACTGAATTATTTCATTATCAAGACAATGCCTTCAGACAATGTGAGGTGGGTATCCTTGCTGCACTTTAGATGAGTGATAGCCAGCCTAATAGGGCATCAGTGTGCAGGTCTGCACTCAAGTCACAAAACTGGATGGGCAAGTTGCTGCTGAGCCAATGGAGGAAACAGAAGCCCGGGGGTCCTTGGCCATCCCCGTCCTGCTGAGCACTTGGGAAAACTGCAAAAGGGGTATATCACCAGGCGAACACCCAAGTGGTTAGGATTAACAGTTCAGCCCTACTAGGAAAATAATTCTAAATTAGAACCAGCACAGAAAGTGAAGTCCTTTCTCCCCCAGAACCTCTCATCCATCCATCAGGGGAGTGAAGAGAACACTATGGCTTTGTGTATGGACCAAACCTGAAAGACCCAAAGTCAAGGCCAGGGAGGGCAGACCAGAGAAGGAATTAGAAAGGCAAACACGTGTTTGTGGCAACTCCCTTCTCTGTGGACCTGAGCCCAGGTCTGACCCAAACATAGGGCAGCCACAACTTGTGTACCAGGGCAGTATCCTGCCATACAAGTCAGGTCCAGGAGTGAGGGAAAACTGCCCACCCGGAGTAGATAATATCTGGAAGGAATGAGTATTTGGGAAAAGTCCCAGTGCTCATTGAATGCCAACCAGTCTCCACCTTCTCCGGCCCCCTCCCACTGGTTCCACCCCTTTCAGCTGCTCTGATTCTTATAAAAACCCCACAGCCTTTCACCAACAGCCTGTAGTTGTCTCTCCCCACTGCTGCTCCAGGAGACGGTGCGAGTGACCCGGAGACACCATGAAGAGCCTGCTCCTTCTCTCCATCCTGGCTGCCTTGGCCGTGGCAGCTCTGTGTTATGGTGAGAACTTTCTCCTGCTCTCTCTCTGTTTTTGTTTTTTTCTTTTCTGCCTCTGACTTCAGTTTTCATGGATTTTCCCCTCTCCCTCCTTCTCTTCTTTCCTTTTTGCTCTTATAATCTTAGAGGACCATGAATTTGACATTTCCCAAGTCCTTTGAGCACTGATCTGCTCCATCAAGTATTTTTTTTTTTTTTCATCATATTTTTTACCTCTTCAATATCCAGACTCTTGTATGTAACTTAACAGACAAGTTCTTTCTATGGTAAGTTGCTCTATACCTGGAAACTTTGCTATTTCAGGGAAAAAAAAAAAAAGATATCAACTCTCCAGCCCCTAAGCTCTCATTTAAACAAATAAGGATGTTTATTTTGACTTTGGTTACAATTGGTTAAGGGTATTGGTTGAATCACTTACCTTTAAGAAAACCAGTTTTCACTCGAAGTGATATGTATGGCCTTCTCTAGGAGAAGGACAATCTTATGAAGTTAACATTTTTTTTAGTGAATGAATTTAAAAAAAAAAAGTTTTACATTTAAAGAATCTCAGAGAAAAATCACTTTCTTAGTTTCTATTGTTAAAAGACCAATTTTGCCTGGTTCTCTGTGTTGTTAAATATATGTGTGTCTGTTCAAAGCTAATGAAAAGAAATCTCAGGCAACATGATTTAGGTCATTCAGTCTTATGGTTCAATTATGTGGATATTCTAGGTTTCCTTGAGCCTCAATTATATTAACAGCTATCTGTAGTTTACTCCTTAGTCTTGAAATTATTCACCAGTTTTCTGTATCAGAGTATTTGGTTTTTCACCTTCTTTTTAACTTTTCAAGCACACTCATATGCTTATAACTATGAGTTTCTTATTGCCAAATTTACCTGCTTTGCCTAGGAGAATGGGAGAAAGAAGAAATCTTTTCCTTTGGCATCATCTCAGTTCTTTCTCTGACCTGGCATCGTGCCCAATGTGAGATGTCAGCTGAAGCCAGTGGTTTCTGTGGCTGTCAGTTTAACACAGGTTCTTAAGAGGCTTTCAAAACCTCTTGGGAACCTGTCGTGGAGAAGCCCGGCCAAGCCATCTGCCCAGCCTGCCTGGAGAGTCTTGCCTGTCTCCTCAATGTTATGTCCCTTCCTTGATTTCAGGTCCCAAATTAAATCAAGGAAGGCTCCCTGGAGACTTACATGCAGCACTTAAATTATTTTACCAGCCTAAAGACTTCATAGCTCTTAGAAAATTTTAGCTTAAACCAGGGCCACTGGCTCCTTTAACACCAGAAAAACTAAAGAGTAGATGTATCCCAGCAAGAACAGAGCTAGAGAAACAGCTCATAAATCCTAAATGCCTGAAATTTGTAATAACCACACTGCCAAATATACTCCTCCCATCTTTTTGACTCTTCCCTTCCCTTCCTTCCCTATATTTAAACTCCTGTGGTCTGTAAAAAGTAACAATAAAATGAATCTTTTTTTTTTTTATTCCAGAATCTCACGAAAGCCTGGAATCCTATGAAATCAGTAAGTAAATATTTGAATTCCTTATTGGAATCTCAGGTATTGAAGAATCTCCTAATTCTTAAAAAGACAAAATGATAATACCCATAACAGAGAGGAAAAAGAGGATATCTTTTGGAAAAGTAAAGTAAATTTTAAAAGTCAATGACTATAAAAAAAATCACCAGATGAGCAATTTTTAAATTTGTAAGATGGCAAGTATGCTTTCGACATACTTACGAACCATAAAATCTCCTTTGGAAATTTCAAGTTGGCACCACAACAACCACACAGATGGAAAATGAGGACTAGTGACAAATGACAAAGTACAGGCTTGGCGGCCAAGTCAGCTGGGAGACCACACACATCAGCATTCTGCTGGACACTATTGAATATAAATATAAATACTTATAAAGACTGAGTAGAGAAATAAATACCATGCTTATCTTTAATGTGTTTATGGTTTTATGATGTTTAAACTGTTCATTTACTGAAAATCTAAAATTATGTTTTAAGGCCTCAGGACAAAGAGGATTTCTCCTTATAGGAATGAAAAATACACTCGAGTAGAAATACCAAAATCGAGAAAGGCAAAATGACGACCCAAAGCAAAATAAACAAGCAAGGTCTATAGTAGCCTGTGTGCCAAGTCTCTAGTAACCCACATGTAGGTTATTAATTTCTTTGGATCAGGCAGTTTATGAAATTTGCTTTATCTCCCCCTTTACTCTTCATAGTTATGAAACTATGAAACTAATTTTCATAGTTACATGAAATACACAAATGAATGAGTGAGCTTTCAAATATATTTGTGTCAGAGAATACTCACAGAAATATTATCAATGACCGATTGCCTAAAACTCCACCTATTTTCTGTTTTAAGATCCCTTCATTAACAGGAGAAACGCTAACAGCTTTATATCACCACAACAGAGATGGAGAGCAAAAGCCCAAGAGAGGTAGGTGATGACACGTGATGGGGGAGATCATTATTCCCAGATCTGAATGGAGGGAGAAATGGATTTTTTTTTTTCGATAATATGTATTATTTCTAAGCATATTCCAAAATCAAAGAATTTAAAAACAATGTAGAAAACCAACTGAATTTCTAGAAGACTATTTTGTGAAAGGCCCAGAAAGGAGAGGGAGGGAGGAGGTAAAGGAGGAAAGACAGAAAATTTCTGTTTTTATTGAAAAAGAAAATTCCCCCTCTTTCACCTTTCCTCCTTGTTCTGTAAATATCTCTTCATCTTGGGGGAATCCCTGGTGGCTCAGACTGTAAAGAATCCACCTGCAGTGAAGGAGACCTGGGTTCGATTCCTGAGTCAGGAAGATCCCCTGGAGAAGGGAATGGCTACCCACTCCAGTATTCTTGCCTGGAAAATTCCATGGACAGAGGAACCTGGCTGGCTACAGTGCATGGGGTCACAAAGAGACACACCCGATCCACTAACACTATGGGATCTCTCTACGGTATTTTCGCATTCTTTTTTTCTTACTTCTCCACTTCCTTTACGCCTCTCAATTTGGGCTTTTTTTTTTTTTTTTTTTTTCTCACTTTCTAGAATCCGAGAACTCAACAAGCCTCAATACGAGCTCAACCGGGAAGCTTGTGATGACTTCAAACTTTGCGAACGCTATGCCATGGTGTATGGATACAATGCTGCCTACGACCGTTATTTCCGGCAGCGCCGAGGGGCCAAATGAGACTGGACAAAAGTCTCTTTCCAGAGCCTGGTGCCTGGTTTTGTATTCCCTTGCAGTAGCATTACTGAACTATATAGAAACATACGAATCGCTTAATTGTTCCTTAAACGTTCTTGTCTGGCTGCATCCCTCTTTCCTGCCCACAGGTTGAAAAGTAATGAATATGAAACGAAGTGAAGGTCAAGGGGGAATTAAGATGTGTGATTCTTCCATAATAAACTTCTGGTTGGATACTTACGTTTTGAGTCTGATTTCTTCTGGGAAAATACTGAGATATTTCAATCAAGGCCCACCTAGCCCAGAACAGGAGACTCTGTTAACCCTGTTCTAATGCTGATCAGTGCACAGGAAAACTAACCTTAGAAGACACTTGCCCGGCTGTAGTTTGCCTAGATTCTCTCTACCTCGGGATCAGTGAATGGCTGCTTCTTATTATGTGTTTTCCAGGATTTTCAAATATCATAGATGATCGACCATATGATTTTCCTGCTCCCAAGATTTAAATGGCTCCTAAATTCCTTCTGTGTGGTTTCTAGATTCTGTACCCTGGCTCATCACCCTTATCTTAATATTATCATATCCTAAGAGGCTATGGTTTTGACTCTTACTGGAACCAAAAAAATATGTGTGCTTCCAAAACAACTCAACATTTTTAGAGGATTTGAACCCGGATTTTGGAGCCATACAAAATACTAGAGCTCCCTTCAATCTCATTTGCCAATGAGGAGGCTGCAGAGTCTCCTGCTTGGTAATTAGGGACAAAATCCAGGATTTCTCAATCCCCATTCAGACCTTGTTCTTCTCTGCCCTGAGAACTAGTTCATGTCCATCTCTACATCCATTCCTTCCGATAGGCCCACTGCCTTCATAGCTTTAGTGCAGTATCTTTCTAAGCCTTCAAAACCCAGCTTAAGATTAAAGCACTTTATGAAATCTATAATGGTTAAATCCACCCAGTTCCCATCACAGTACTCAAGCCAGCATCCAGCCTCCCAAGATTCATATAGAGTCACTTTGCTGTAGAGCAGTGATTGGCACAACATTGTAAATCAACTGTATTTCATGTTGAGAATGCATGTATATAAAGATTCAAGTATAATGGTATTGTTCAATTCGTATTTTGATTAAATTTCTTTTTATGTATATTTGTCTAACATTATGGTAAATTCTTGGAGGGTAGGCACTGTAACTGCAATTTCTTTTCTCTCTATAACCTTGTTGCTATGTTCTGGCTGTAAAGGGTAATTCAATGAAAGCAGAAAAAAACAGACTGACAGTCATGGGGAGTGATCAGCCAATTCTGAAACTGATTCATCACAATAATGTGTTGTATAATTTCAACTATCATCATATTAATATAGTGATGGGTGTTTTACAATTTTCTAACCTTTTTTGCAAGCTCTAATTCATTAGATCTTAGAACAAAACAGAAAATAAGTAATATTAGATGGTAAAATTGAAACTCAAAGGGGTAACTTTCTGAAGATACTGTAGTAAATGCATGTTGGTGTGGTCTGGTCTGTTTTTCTTGTTCTGGGGTTTATTGAATTCTTGAAATGCATTGGATTTTAGAAAATTTTCAGCCATTATTTCTTCAAATATTTTCACTCCTTCACTCCTCCTTTGGAGATTGCAGTGATAAGCACATTAATCACTGGCAGTTTTTCCATAGCTCCAACAAATCATTTTCATTTTTATAAGTTGTTTTTTCTTTACTGTTTCATTTTTATGGTTTCTTTTAATGTATCTATAACCTTACCAACTTTTTCTTCAGCAATGTATAATTTACTGTTAATCCAATTGAATGTATTTTTCATCTCAGTCATTATAGTTTTCATCTCTAGAAGTTTGGTATAGGTGTTTTAATATTTTCCATGTCTCAACTTTTTTTCACATATTGGATACAGTTTCGGTGACTATTTGCTTCCCTGATGACTCAGTGGTAAAGAATCCACCGGCCAATGCAAGAGACGAGGGTTCAATCCTTGGGTTGGGAAGATCTCCTGGAGAAGGAAATGGCAGCCCACTCCATTGTTCTTGCCTGGAGAATCCCATGGATAGAGGAGCCTGGTGGGCTACAGTCCATTGGGTCACAAAGAGTCAGACACAACTGAAGTGACTTAGCATGCACACACTAATTTCCAAGTCTTAAAGTTCCAGGAACCAGATCTATAACCATCATTCAGATAATAAAGTGGGGACCCAAGGTCCTTAAGTGCCAGACCTCTTATATATTATACAATATTAAATTAATAGTTTTTGAGCTGGCAAGGAGCTCAGCAATAACCTAATTCAACTCCTTCCTTTTAACTGAGTAATTTGAGAGCTAAGAGACTAAATGACTATTCCAAGGACAGGTAATTCTATCCTCTTAAGAAATTTGCTCGTATTGACCTCATAAAAATCTAAGCCCTTAAGTCAATTTTTAAAGGGTTATAAACAAATGGTCTATATATTTGTATCAATCTCCAACTGGTCACACTTCCCCATCTGATAAAGCTATTTTTAATGTAATTTCCACCTCAGTCAGAATTCTATCTATGTTCTCAGTTCCATTTCTTTTTTGGTATATTCTGGTATATTTTGGTATATTCCAGAGCTAAGACAGATAAAGTGATAGCTCACAGGTTTTACTATTTCCCTTTCATGATCTTGGTAAGTCCTTTCATAGGAGTAGTAAATCCTGGGAACCAAAGAGTGTTTAAACACAGACAAGATATTCTGCTCCCATCCCATAAAAGCAATTTAGCATTTTAGCATAGCATTTGAGAATTATAAAAACTACGGAACTGGGTCTTCCACTTCCACCACTTGGAAATGTGAAATTCTCCTTTAGTTCATCTTGCTGTACTTCAGTTTCCTTATGTCAAATAAGATGATTCTAGTTCCCACCTTAGAGTTGTAAATATTAAATAAACGAATATATGTAAAATGCCTGAAATACTGCCTAGCATAGAGTAAGTCCTAATAAGTGGTAAGCATTTCTTCTGTTATTTTTTATTGTACTATTGCTATTACTATAAAGCACCATACTCTGGATCTTAAGAAATGACAAGACAATTCGTCTTTGGAGAGTCTCATTTATATCTTGAAGGCAGTTATAACAAAAGACCATTGGTAGCACTGGCCAGCTTGTACCCACACCATTCTCCCTCTCTTCTACCTATGCTGACAAAACATGCAGTTTCAGAAGATCAAGACAGGATTTAAGGAAAACGTATGATCTTAGCTTTCATGCTCAACTAGGCTTGGGATTCTTATAGCCACACTTTTGCATCATAATAAAATAATAAAATATCCACAATAGAATGGAGTTAAACGTAAATACTTACATAGTAGCAGTATGTTCAACATTATTTTCATTCATCAGTTCAGTTCAGTCGCTCAGTTGTGTCCAACTCTGTGACCCCACAGACTGTAGCACACCAGGCCTCCCTGTCCATCACCAACTCCAGGAGTTTACTCAAACTCATGTCCATTGAGTCGGTGATGCCATCCAACCATCTCATCCTCTGTTGTCCCCTTCTCCTCACTCCTTCAATCTTTCCCAGCATCAGGGTCTTTTCAAATGAGTCAGCTCTTCGCATCAGGTGGCCAAGGTATTGGAGTTTCAGTTTCAACATCAGTCCTTCCAATGAATATTCAGGACTGATTTCCTTTAGGATGGACTGGTTGGATCTCCTTGCAGTCCAAGGGACTCTCAACAGTCTTCTCCAACACCAGAGTTCAAAAGCATAAATTCTTCGGCACTCAGCTTTCTTTATAGTCCAACTCTCACATCCATACATGACTACTAGAAAAATCATAGCCTTGACTAGACAGGCCTTTGTTGGCAAAGTAATGTCTCTGCTTTTTAATATGCTGTCTAGGTTGGTCATAACTTTTCTTCCAAAGAGTAAGCATCTTTTAATTTTCATTCATACATCTACCTTTACAATAATAGAAATCTGCAAGTAATATTGTTGTTCTACTCTGAATTTTTGAGCACCATGATTATCCATCATTAGTAGACTTTCCTTCAACTTCTCCATCTTACTGCTTCTGGCTTAGTTTTTTGTCACATTGTAACAGATCAGGATGAGCTCAGCCCTTAGGAGGTGGCCATTGCTGTGCCTCATTACTCTGCTCCCTGTCACTAGGCAATAGGTCTTGCTCAGCCATTGTTCAGGTGCCTCAGTGGGACCCTCCCACAAGCAACCAACTGTAATGAGTGGCCATTAGCTGTCCTGCTCAGGTTTTGGTCAGTATTGCAGTGGGGCCTGCCCACTGGTAACGGTCAATGAGGAACAACTGGGGAAACGACTCAGTCAAGGGTCAGTGGTGTGGTGGTCATCAGGTGGAAAGGAAGTTAAGAGGCAAATTCAGGCCTTCTCCTGGAGGCCTTCCAGCTCACCCAGCCTTGGGCCAGTGTGTAAGCCGGGGGGCCTGGGGAACAGACTGGGGACTACATCCTGGGAGCTCCAGAGCCCTGACTAAGGCCCTCCACTAGCCTTGAGGAGTGGTGAACCTCTCCCCCATCCCTGTCTCTGTGACCTTCTAGCAGTGGCCGTCTGTCTGGGTCGCAGTTTTTGAGACCTGGTCTCCTCATTTGTGCAGCTTGAGGAGACTGAGGGGCAGTTGGATGCCTGGCTCCCTCAAAGATGACAGCTGGGCAGGATGTGGGAACCTGGCCCTGAAGGAGCTGCCAGCTAAGATCTGCCTCTTAACCAGGACTGGGACCTTGGAGTGTGAGAGTTGTGCCTTGGGGCTTTGCACTTTCTGGTCAGGACAGAGAATAACATTCATCTGGTAGAGATTTACAGGAACATCGTCACTTGACCATGACCAGACCTCAAGAAAAAAGGACCTGACACCGAGAAGTCTGCAACAACTAACCATGCCCATCCCTCACCTTTGCCTTTAAAGGGACTTGCTGAAAGCTTTCAGTAACTTTGGGGTTCTTAGGGCATGAGCCAACCATCTCCTTGTATGAATCTGAAATAAACCTCTCTGTTCCAAACTCTAATGTTTAGTATTGATGGGCCTCACTGTGCCTTTGAACACACAGGCTTGTGATTTCGGTAACAATATTACAGATTCTTTACTGTCTGAGCCACCAGGGAAGACCTTACAGAACTCTAATGAGAATAAATTCTTTGTTGTTGTTGTTAATTTATTTATTACTTATTTTTGGCAGCGCTGGGTTGTCATTGGATGTAGCACACAGTCTTTCTCTACTTGTGGAGAGCAGGGGCTACTCTTTGCTGTGGTTCACAGTCTTGCTCAGGCTCAGTAGTTGTGGCTCACAGGCTTACTTACCCTGTAGCATGTGGGATCTCCCTAGACCAGGGGTCAAACCATGTCCCCTGCATTGGCAGGTGGATTCTTTATCACTGGGGGCACCAAGGAAGTTCAAATGAGAGTAAATTTTACCTCAAGTTCATTTTGATTTGAAATTCTGAAACATTGCCTAGATTGCCTCTGAGTTCTCATTTGTGAAGTAGGGTCCAATTTCATCCTAGATGGTCCTTCTCTGAAACCCAGACATTGTTATCTCTCTGACCATCACCATCTTCCATGCCCCCTCCCCCAGTAAAAATCCCTGACAATTGAAATTAATTCAGAATTAATATATTAGTCTACTCTGCTTTTTCTAAAAGAATGGGAAACCTGTATTGGGAAAGTGTTAAACACCGTAAACCAACAAGCATTTTATACTGGTGGGTCTTCAATAGGAAGAATACATGGATCTGAGAACTGAGGTCTAAAAGCAAAAGTGGCTCCATTATATTTTTTAATCCACATGAGGAATTTGTTTTCTATCCTTAAAATTCTAGTATCTGTGAGCCTGGAGATCCTGGTTCATATGGAGAGAACAATTCCACCATGGATGTTGGAAGAGTCCTACTTAAGCTCCGGCTAGTCCTAGAGCAGGCCTTGGAGTGGGCGAGCTTCGGTAGCTGCAGCCTGTGGGCTCAGTAGTTGTGCCATGTGGACTCTTCCCATACCAGGGATCAAACTTGTGTCCCTGGGGTTTCCCTGGTGGCTCAGTGGCAAAGAATCCACCTGCCACCTCAGGAGACATGGGTTCCATCCCTGACTCAGGAAGATCCCACAGGCCATGGAGCAATTAAGCACCTGCGCCACAGCCATAACTATTGAGCCTGTGCTCCAGATCCCAGGAGCCGCAACTACGAGAGCCCCTGCTCCACAACAAGAGCAGCCGCCGCGATGAAAAGCCTGAGCATCACAGCCTGAGAGTAGCCCCCTCTCTGCAACTAGAGAAAAGCCTGTGCAGCAACGAAGACCCAGCACAGCCAAAAACAAAAAATACATGAAGTCAGGAAAATCCCTTGGAGATGGAAATGGCAACCCACTCCAGTATTCTTGCCTGGGAAATCCCATGGACAGAGGATCCTGGTGGACTACAGTCCAGGGGGTCGCAAAGAGTCAGACATGACTTAGCAACTAAATAACCATCACCGTTAAAAGAAAAAAGAATCTGTGTGTCCTGCATTGGCAGGTTGATTCTTATCCATTGCACCACCAGGGTAGTCTCACTTCTTTCTTATCTCCCCTTCTCCTGCTGCTTCAGTGTTAAAGAGTCAGAATGTGTCATGGCTCAGTTGGTCAGTTTATGAATACATGTACACACACACACACACACATATATAAAGCAGAGGTAGGACATGGAAAGCTTTTGATGGGATCTAAATTCATCCTAGGATTGAAATTGACCCCAATTTTTCTGAATTTAAAATGTAGCTCCCCACCACCCATCACATTGTGAGACTACATTGAGATTCATCTGTTAATTTCTTTAGAGAAATAAACTGGGTGACCTGTTGGGGGTTTTTTCCATCTCTCATTTCTGTGAATTCAGGCATTGAAAGCTAACCAACAAACATGAAAGCCAGAAACATAAGTCATCTGGGGTTGTTAAAACATGAGGTTAAGCTTTGAAAATACTGTTCAAGAAATGCGCCCTTTTCTCTGTTTAATACAGGAGATTTTTATGGTGTTTGCCTAGAAACACTCTGATTCCTTTCCTTTGGATAAAGCAATATACAAAATTTGTCCCTACCCATTTCGTCTAAGGATAATGACCACTTGACCACTCCTTCTGACAACAAACCTGTAATAAAGTAGGAAAATTAACTGCATACATTTGGATGCATGTGTTTAAACATCCTGAGAGAACTTTCCTTCTTACAAAGAGTCTTGGAAATGTTTCTAAAGGATAATAATTCTGTATTATATAAGTACTCAAAGAAAATCAAAAGTGCTCAGTCATATCAGTGAGTTAGTCCTCAAACTTGAGACTACACCAAAGAAGATGTTTAGAACTGAGAAAGGGGAGATAAATTTTTCACTAAACTGACAAGCACAATTCTATAAAATAGCCACAGTATTTTATAGCCACAGGAAAAGGTGGCTAAAACTAGAAGTTTAGTTGAAACATATTAACAAACAGCACCCATCTCTTTGGAAAAAAAGTGGAATTGGGAATTCGAATTAAAAAATAGAGCAAATTTAGACCAGTTTCCCAAGCATCTGTTCTAAGGAACAATGTTGCCATCAAAATCCTGCCAAAAGTTGTTTTATGTTCAAATATGTTCTACTGTTTTTATATATCCCATTTCTGAAACATATGTGTACATACATGGAGAGAGAGAGCTTTTAATGTATGAAGCCTTCTCTGTGGTCCATCAGTAAAGGAACCTGAGTCCGTTAAACACAGGGCTTCACAAGATAATTTGACAACAGACCATTCTTTTCAAAGGGCATTGATCAACATCCTGCACAACCAATTTTAGAATTAGTTAGGCCCAACCTCTCACTCTTTCCCTCAATAGTGTGGCTAGTATGAATTTAACATTTAAATAGTTACCATGTACCTGCTCTATGCCATTCAATATGCCATACAGTAAGAGTAAGTACAGTTTGCACTTAAAACTCTAGTGTTATGAAATTCTCTAGGTCATGTGATGCATTAGCTCACTTTTGGATAACTAAATGTTAGGATAGAAATTTTTCTGAATCACTTTAAACTTATTGGCATTAATGCTTCTCTCTAGAATAAAACAGAAGGAATATAGTCCACTGCTTCATTTCTCTCTTTTTTTGAAACTTCTACATTTGATACCTTGCTCAGACACCTTCACACTCTCCTGAATCTTTTTTTTTTTTTTTTCCTTTCTTCTTTTTAAAAACTTTTTAGCAAACAGAAACAATGCTTCACTTATGGGTAAAACAAATGCATTTTTTTCATAAGCATGCTAACCTTGTATGTCAGCTATGGCCTGAGAAGGGCATCGCAACCAGGAGCTTAGGAATAAGGGTCTATTTCATTTACCAAGCAAAGTTTTCTTTTCACGTCAATGCAAAAAAATGACCCAATGTTACATGTTCCATTTGCCATGATTCTAAGACAGCAAAGCTATATAATTTCTTCCATATTATGTTATTTTATCATGGTAAGCAATTAAATACTGTATCTACCATCTTAACTGTTTAAGTGTTCAATACAATAGCATTGTTGACTATATGTACAGTGTTGTACAGCAGATCTCTAGAGCTGATTTATCTTGTGTAACTGCAACTTTATGCCACTTGATTGTAACTCTTCATCTCACCACCAGACCTCTGACAATCACCAACAACTCTTCAACTCTACAAATTTGATTATCTCAGATACCACATATAAGTGGATTAATGCAGTATTTTTCTTTCTGGGACTGGCTTATTTCACTAAGCATAATGTTGAAAGATTCATCCCTGTTGCTGAGCACTGTAGAATTTCCTTCTTTTTTAAGGTTAAATAATATTCCATTGTGCACATTTTCTTCATCCATTCACCTGTCAGTGGATATCTTGCTTATTTTTTCATCCTGGCTATAGTGAATAGCACCTCAATGAACATGGGAATACAGTTATCTCTTCAATATTCTGATTTCATTCTTTTGGATCTAGAGGTGGGATTGCTAGATCATATGATAGTTCTATACTTAATTTTTTAAGGATCTGGCATGTTGTTTTTTATAATGGCTGCACTATTTTGCATTCTACCAGCAGTAGAATTTCAGTTTCTCCTCAACCTCACCAACACTTACCTCTTATCTTTCTGATCATTACCATCCTAGCAGATGTGAGGTGATAGCTCTGTGTGCTTTTAATTTGCATTTCCTGGATGATTAGTGTCAGTATCTTTTCATTTATCTGTTGGTCATATGTATGTCTTCTTTGGAGAAATATCTATTTAAGACCTTTGCCCATTTTTTAAAAAAAATATCAGGTTATTTATTTATTTGCTACTGAGTTCTATGTATTCCTTATATATTGTGAAAACTGATCTCTTATCAGACATATGATTTATGAATATTTTCTCCCATTCACTAGGTAACCTTTCACTGTGTTGATTTTTCTTTTATTGTACAGAAACTTTTTAGCTTGGTGTGGTCATAATTGTCTATTTTTTGTTTCACATACTTATGTTTCAATGTCTTATCCATGTAATCATTGCCAAGACCAATATCATAAAGAGTTTTCTCCTGAGAGTTTTATGATTTTAAGTCATTTAAGTCTTTAACCCATTTTGAATTGATTTTTGTGTATAGTATAGCATATGAGTCCAATTTCATTCTTTTCTATATGCATATCTAGTTCCCCAAACACCATTTGTTGCAGAGACGATTCTTTTTTCCATTGTGCATCTTTGGCACCCTTATTAAATATTGCTTGACCACATATTTACAGGTGTATTTCTGGGCTCTCTAGTCTGTTCCACTGATCTACATATCCATCTTTTTACCATTACCATACTATTTTGTTTTCTGTAACTATGCAGTATATTTTGAAATCAAGACATGTGATGATTCCAATTTTGTTTTACTTCATGGGGTTAATTTAGCTATTCATGGTCATTTGTGGTTCCTCATGAATTTTAGAGTAGTTTTTTCTGTTTCTGTACAAAATGCCACTTATAATTTGATAAGTATTGCTTTGAACCTATAGATTGCTTTGGCTACTATGGACTTTTGAATAATACTAATTTTTCACCATGAACATAGGATGACTTTCCATTTGTGTCTTCTTAATTTCTTTCATTAGTGTTTTGTAGTTTTCAGTGTACAAGTCTTTTACTTTAAGTTTATTCTTAAGTATTTCATTCTTTTTAGTGCTATTGTAAGTGGAATTACCTTCCTTTTATTTCTTTGTTCAACCTAATTGCTCTGCTTAGGATGTCCAGTAATATATTGAATAGAAGTGGTGGGACTGAGCATTCTTGTCTTGTTTCTGATGTTGGAGGAAAAGATTTCAGCTTTTCACCATTGAACTTAAAATTGGTTTTGGGAATGTCATATATGGCCTTTATTATGTTGAGGTATATTCCTTCTATTCCTTATTTGTTCAAAGTTTTTATCATGGAAAGGTGTTGGATTTTGCAAAATACTTTTCTACATCTATTGATATGATTATGTGATTTTTGAAGCATAGTTCATTTACAATATTATATTAGTTTCAGGTGTAAAAGGCCTTCCCTCATGGCTCAGCAGTAAAACATCTCCTGCAATGCAGTACACACTGAAGATGTGGGGTCGATCCCTGGGTCAGGAAGTTCCCCTGAAAAAGGAAATGGCAGCCCACTTACAGTATTCTTGCCAGGAAATCTCAAGGACAGAGGAGCCTTATGTGCTACAGTAGAGGTTGCAAAGAGTCAGACACAACAGAGTGACTAAGTGCTCACTCACCCATGTATACAACATAGTAACTCAATGTTTTTGCAAATTGTACTCTATTAAAATGATTACAAAATAATGGCTATATGTCTAACTGTTATACAATATATCTTCGTTGCCTACCTATTTTATGTATGGTAGTTCAAATCTCTTAATCCCATATCCCTGTCTTGCCCTCTCTTCTGTCTTCCCATTGGTAACCACCATCTTGTTTTCTGTTTCTGTTTGGCTATATACATTTGTTTTAGACTCCACATATAAGTGACATCACACACTGTCATTCTCTGTCTGACTTATTTCACTAACCATAATTTTCTCTATATCCATCCATGTTTTTGCAAATGGCAGAATTTCATTCTTTTTAAGGTTGAATAGTATTTCAGCGTGTGTGTGTGTGTATCTTCTTTCCATTCATCTGTTGATGGACACATGGTTTGCTTCAGTGTCTTGGCTATTGTAAATAATGTTGCTGTGAGCACTGGGGTGCATGTACCTTTTTGAGTTAATATTTTTGCTTTCTTTGGATATATACCCAGGAGTGGGAACTGTTGGATCATATGGTATTTCTATTTTTAGTTTTTAAAGGAATCTCCTTACTATTTTCCATAGTGGCTCCACCAATTTACATTTCCATTAGGGTGGCGCTAGTGGTAAAGAAGCAATGGTACCCCACTCCAGTACTCTTGTCTTGAAAATCTCATGGACAGAGGAGCCTGGTGGGCTGCAGTCCATGGGGTCGCTGAGAGTCGGACACAACTGACTTCACTTTCACTTTTCACTTTCATGCATTGAAGAAGGAAATGGCAAACCACTCCAGTGTTCTTGCCTGGAGAATCCCAGGGACAAGGGAGCCTGGTGGGCTGCCGTCTATGGGGTCACACAGAGTCAGACACGACTAAAGTGACTTAGCAGCAGCAGTGGTAAAGAACCTGTCTGTCAATACAGGAGATGTAAGAGACTGGGGTTCGATACCTGGGCTGGGAAGAATCCCCTGGAGTAGGAAATGGTAACCCACTCCAGTATTCTTTCCTGGAGAATCCCAAGGACAGAGGAGCCTGCTGGTGGGCTACTGTCCATAGGGTCACAAAGACTCCGACACGACTGAAGTGACTGCACACGTGCAACAGAGTATAAGCATTCCCTTGCTGCGTAGATTATCCTAGGTGTTGTTTTTTCCCTTCAGCATTTTGAATAGATCATGCCACTCTTTTTTGATCTCAAAGTTTCTGCGGAAAAATCAGCTGATAGCCTTATGAGGATTCTGTTTTATATGACTCTTTCTTTTCCTCTGTTTGCCTTTATAATTCTCTCTTTATATTTAAGTTTTGACATTTTAATTACGATATGTGTTAGTGTGGGTCTGTTTGGGTTCATCATGTTTGGGCCCCTTTGTGCTTCCTATATTTGAATTTCTGTTTCTTTTCTCAGGTTTGGAAAGTTTTCAGCCACAACGCCCTCAAATAGATTTTTGATCCTCTCTCTCTCTTCCTTCTGGTGTCCCTATATTGTGAATGTTTAATGTTATCTCAGAGACTTCTTAAAATGTTTCCACTTTTTAAGCTGATTTTTCTCTCTGCTGTTTCGATTGGGTGATTTCTATTCTCTCTTCCAGATCACTACGCATTCTTCTGTAGCACTGCTATTCATTTTTTTCCTCGTGTTTTTTTATTTCGCATATTGAACTCTTTGTTTCTGATTGGATCTTTTTTATATTTTCTAGTTCCTTGTTAAGATGTCCACTGTTTTCATCAATTCTTTTTTAAGTTAATTAACATTCCTATTACCAATGCTTTAAATGCTTTATCTGGTAAACCGTTTATTTCCATTTCAAGTGTTTTCTCTTGCACTTTCAATTGAGAGAAATTCTTCTGCCTTTCCATTGTTCTTAACTTTCTCTGCTTCTATGAATTTAGGTGAAACAGTTACCTATTGAGATCTTGAAGGGGGCTTCTTATGTGGAAGTGTCCCTATACAGACAACATGTGCCTTGGGTGGGAGAGCTGATACATGCCAGTTCCCTGGGTAGTCCCAGAGAAGTTGGGCATCTGGGTGCAAGTATCCATTCTTGTCCTCCCCTAGGGGAAGCTGAGAGTTGAGAAATTTTTCATCTGTTTATTCTGTGCTAAGCCAGGGAGAGGATCTATGGCATCTATGTGCCCAAACCACCATCTCCATTCTCCCCTAGACAACTAGATTATGTCAAACCCATTAGTCCTCCAAGACTGACAAGACTGATGCAAGCTAGTTCCTTGGGAAGTGCTAGAAAAGTTGGAATACTGGACACATGGATCAACTTTTTCCCTCCTCAGGGTATAGCTGAGAGCCCAGATTCTTTTCATCCTATTCACTCCATGTTGAGCAGAGAGGAGGTTCTAGTGCTCCACCATCTCTACCAGCTCCATCAGCTCTACCAGCTCAGGCTGCCATTTTTATCTCCCTTATGTGGCTAGACTGTGAGAGACCTGTCAGAGTTCCAAGTCTAACCAGGCAGAAGAAGCCAGTCTTCTGGGTAATTGCTCTTAGAAAAGCTGGGGTGCTGAATGTACAGGACAATGACTTCCCTCTCCTGGGAGGAGCTGGGAGCTCAAAAGTTTCTTCTAAATTTTATGGCTGGGCTGGGAACAGGGACCCTGGTATGAGAGTGTCCCAAGCCTTCATATAAATTTCAGTGAGCCTAGTTTTGTGCTTGCTCAGAGTGTAGGAGCCTTCTGAGTAGAAAAATTCAGAAATTCTGGGTTTCTCACAAAGATAATTTGTCTCTGAATTGGTGTTTTTGTAGGAAGAAGTAGGGTCCAGGACCTTCTACTTCACTAATTTGCTATGTCACCACCTCCTCCATCAATGCCTCTTTTCCCAAATAGATTCTAGTTTATGGGTATCAGTTCTATAAGACCCAATGGGAAGCACAGTAAGTTGTCTGATGGTCTCAGGGTGCAACTAATTATGACTGCTCATAACCCAGACCTTGTTCATCTCTGGGGTGTCTAAGCCTGCCGTTGCTTCTCTCAAGGCTGCTTCTCATGGCCTGTTAAAACCTTCAGGTATTATTTTTAATCTTTATTTATTTTTGACTGTGCTGGGTTTTCACTGCTGCTTGGGCTTTTCTCTAGTTGCTGTGAGCAGGCGCAACTCTCTAGTTGTGGTGTGCAGCCTTCTCATTGCAGTGGCTTCTCGTGTTGCGGCACATGGGCTCTAGAGCACAGGTTCAATAGTTGTGGCACACAGGCTTAGTTGCTCCAAAGTACGTGGGATCTTCCTGGATCAGGGATCAAACCTGTGTCTCCTGCACTGGCAGGTGTATTCTTTACCACTGAGTCACTAGTGAAGCCCTTCAGGTTTTTTGTGTTTTTTTTTTAACATAAATTCCTAGCAAGTCACACCTTCCCTCATCCTGTCTCTCTCAGCACATTTTATAATCTAAATGCAAAGTATATTTTATCCCTTTTAAAATGTTATCTTGGGACTTCCCTGGTGGTCCAGTGGCTAAAACTCCATGCTCTCATTGCAGGGGGCCTGAGTTCAATGCTTGGTTAGGGAACTAGACTCCACACACTGCAACTACAGATCCTGCATATCTCAAAGAAGATCTTGAGTACTACAACTAAGACCCAGCACAGCCAAATAAACATAGAAATAATATTTTAAAAAATAAAAATAAAATATCATCTTGTTCATTCAATAATGGAGATACTTTTGTTATTTGTTTTTTTTTAGCTTTTTCTTGGAGATCTGAACATTTGATGAGTATGTCTTCCTTCAGGCTTTTGAATAAAATGTGTTGATCAATGGGGATTAGCAACAGATTCATTAGGAGGAAAGAACCAAAGGAGTTAGGGTGAGGAAAGGTCTGGGAAGGTAACATGAGAAAACAGTGCTAGGCATTAAAATTCACTTCAAAGTTAATTGTATCCCTCATTGTGGCATGTGTGTGGGTGTGTGCTCAGTCACTCAGTTGTGTATGACTCTGTGACCCCCATGGACTTGTAGCCCACCAAGTTCCTCCATCCATGGGATTTCCCAGGCAAGAATACTGGAGTGGGTTGACATTTCCTCCACCAAGGGATCTCCCTGACCCAGGGATCAAACTCCTGTCTCCTGCATTGGCAGGCAGATTCCTTACAACTGTGCTATCTGGGAAGCCCTCATTGTAGCATACGTATTCCCATTAAGCTAACTCGTGATTTTAGAGATCCCAGCGAAGATTTAGGGAGCCAATAAGCTCATTACACAGGCTCTCTGTGTTCGGTCATTTGACCCTGTCTGTTTTGTTCTCTTGTCATTCAAAATGCCTAACTGAGTCATCAGGTGCCACATAATTAGCTGATATACAACCAGTGTAAACACAGTTACCTGAGCCAAGAGAACAGAAAACAAAGTCTGTTAACAGTTCACAATGAGTCAAATGAAGTTTTCTGAATGAAGGGTAATTTAGAAGATTTTCCAAGCCAGGCCTTCCTCACTCCTCCACCCCAGAGCTTTAAGTCCCTGTTTAGTGTTTACTAACATGTGTTTTGCATAGGATGACCTGAGATCAGGTCACCTGAGACAGAATTGTGACAAAGAAGGAAAATATTGTCTCAGGCATCCACACTTTTCCTTTCCAGCTTTTCTTTTTCTATCTACTCCCTCCTCACTACTGGCCAAAACAAGTTAACCTTTGTCCCTCCAAAGAGATGTCTGCATTTTAAAAATAGGATTTGGAGAGGACTATGTTGACACAGAGACAAAAATTAGTCTCAAACAGTGTTCTTAAAGGCAGAAATACAAGCTCCTGAACAAGGTGCTTTGGGGTATGACTCCCAGAGCACCTCTTAAATCATACGATTGAGTAACAACCTAGTGTATTGACAAGTAAAAGCTCTGCTTTGCCAGCTGAACAGCAAGGCAATTTCTTATGCTGTAAACTAAGAGTAAAGGAAAACAAGGCCCAGCCCAACTGGGTCTCTGAGGGATTCTCTACATAAAGGGGAAGCTGAAAATTTTTTGGACTCCTGGGAACTACTAGTTTCTGGATCCCCTGCATTTCCCCAGTATCTATAAGGAAGTCAGGATTGATTTGAAGGAGAAGCATACTAGGGCTCACATCTAGAATGTGAGCTATGAATGCAGACCTAGAATCAAGATTGTATTTGCACACATGCACATCTGTGTGTGAGTGTGAGTGTAAGTGTACATGTAATGAAAGAAAAAGGAGAAGCAATCTCAGTGCAAGCCAAATTCAAGATCTTCTCCATACAAGCTCTGCCCTTACTTCTGCCCTAGGAGTCTTGGTTGTATGATACTAATTTTCCATTTTTATAAATGCATTTATTTTAAATGCTTTCACATACATACATTATTTCCACTGCTACTAACAGTGTCTATGAGTTGCAGGCAAAGCAGGAATTATAATTCATAATCAAGAGGTATGAAAACTAAAAATCTGGTAGGTTAAAGTTGATGGCTCAGACAGTAAAGAGTCTGCCTGCAATGCAGGAGACCGGGGTTCAATCCTCGAGTTGGGAAGATCCATTGGAGAAGGGAATGGCTACCCAGTCCAGTATTCTTGCCTGGAGAATTCCACAGACAAAGGAGCCTGGCGGGCTACAGTCCATCGGGTCGCAAAGAGTCAGACATGACTGAGCAACTAACACATACACTTACTTACAAAGTCTCCTGTAGCATAAAGCAAAACCAGCACTGAACTTCAGTTTTCAATATCTAGATATCCCCTTATCTACTACTGGTAAGAAGCTTTGGGGGTCTTTGCAAAAGCAAAACTAGGGTTAGGCAATATGTGTAAACTGACCAAATTTGCAACAGCACAGAGAAGAGAAGGCCCAGGGACTTCCCTGGTGGTCCAATGGCTAAGACTCCAAGCTCTCAATGTACAAAGCCCAGGTTCAATCCCTGGTCTAAGATCTAGGAACTAGATCCTATACGCCTCAACTAAGACCCAGCCCAGCCTAATAAATAAATTAACATAATTTTAAAAAGAGAGAGAAGGCCCAGCCCTAACACTAGAAAAAGTGTCGAGAAGGAAAATCTCCTTTGAAGTCATCTCTCGGTTTCTGATAAGACTTCCTTGAGAATCACAGAGTCACATGTTTAAAGTCAGTGTAAAAGGCATTTTTCAGGATAATCAGTCTCCTGTCATAGAACAAGCTAAATCCCTTGGACAAAAATCAAATAATTCAATGTCAGTTTTGCAAGAGGGGAAAATAAACCTGTGCCTCAAAAATATATACAGTGTTCATTTTTTTTTTTTCTTTTGCACTCAGTAACCTAGAGGATGAAAAGAAGGCTTGGAGCCAAACCAAAATATATCCACGGTTTTCCACAAGCTGAACTGGGGTTCTAAATGCTGCCATTAGAAACCTTCAAAGTCACCATTCAGGTTTGTGCCCAAATGGTGTACACATACCTTAGAATTTTAAACAATCACATGATTTATCACTTTCATATTAAAGACAAGCAGGTATTACTTGCAGAGGCTAAATAAGATCTTAATGGATAACTAGATATTTAAATACTCAAGCTCTAGGATTAGCCCTTACATACAGTACAGTTTTTCCAGTGTCCATATTTATAAGCCTCTAGGTTTCCAAGAAATTTTGTACCTCTCTGTACCTCTTTAAGCTTAGCTGGGATTTATTTTCAGTATCCCTCTTCGTGCCTTCTTCTATCCTAGTCACTAGAACCAAAGACTGCCTAAATTAGAAGATCCCCTCCTTTGTTTGACCTCTCCTCACATCATAATCTCAAGTAGCCCATCACACCCCTTTAGAAAACTCAGATACATATTCCCCTTAAATTGGTATGGACGATCTTACGATCTTATTTACAAAGCAGAAATAGAGACACAGAGAGAATAAACGTATAAATACTAAGAGGAGAGAGGGGTGGGTGGGATGAGTTAGGAACTTGGGATTGACATATATACACTATTGATACTGGTATAAAATAGATAACTAATAAGAACTTGCTGTAAAGCACAGGGAACTCTACTCAAGGCTCTGTAGCGACCTAAAAAGGAAGGAAATCCAAAAATGAGGGGATATGCATATACATATAGCTGATTCATTTTGCTGTGCAGGAGACCCTAATACAACATTGTAAGGCAACTATACGCCAGTAAAAATTAAAAAAAAAAAAAAAAAGAATAGTCTCAAAACTGAGACCAAGTTGAGCTATCAAAAAAAAAAAAAACAACCATTCCCAATGATTGTCTTTATCCTGGCTTTTATATGGTTCTATTTTACAACCCAGAGATAAGCTCTGGAAATTAGGAACACTGTGTCTAGAGGAGAATAAACATGAAGAAAAAGAAACTTTAAGCTATATGACCAGTGTTTTTAGAAAATTTTTTTTCAAAAAATGCAAATCTAAGGAGCAAGTTCAAATTTGGAAAGGGCTATAAGTGTGAGCTTCTCATCATGGGAGATATTTAAATATGGGGCTTCCCAGGTGACTCAGTGGTAAAGAATCCACCTGTCAGTGCAGGAGATACAAGAGACACAGGTTCGATTCCTGGGCTGGGAAGATGCCCTGGAGGAGGAAATGGAAACCCACTCCAGTATTCTTGCCTGAGAAATCTCATGGACAGGAGAAAGTTGGACATAACTGAGCACATAGACTCTTCATTCCTCTTTAACAGTGCTTGACAGGGACAAACAAAAGGAGATTTGGGGGGCGGATTGTTACGTAGGCCAGAGGAAGTTTCAAACCTTAATATTTCATGGTTTTTAAGCAAGAAACTCCAGGACAGACAGAATGAGCAGGCAGATAAGTTAGGCAGATAAGATGATTATAATTGAGCTGTTAGATTGGTAAATAATCAGAGAAATAAAATTAAGTAACTGGCACTGTATCTTAATTTGGCATTGACCTCTTGACTTTATTAATATGCACAGATAAACATAACTGTGAGGAGCTTGCATTTTATTTTTCAGATGACTGATTTAATTCTTTAGGTCTCATTATAACCTTACCCTGGGCTGTGAATTAAATGTGATCAAACGCAGGTGACAGTTTGACAGAGTTTGACAAGGAAGGAAAGAATTTCTATTATTCTCTAAGCATCTCATGTCTCATAATCTTAAAGGTAATTAAACTAATAAAAGCATGTATTGCACATTATATTTTGCTATGGTTCATGCCATTTAATAGAAATGAATCTGGGCTTATACATAGTAGATGTGGTTCTTATGCCTAGTCCTCACCTATACTAGTCATGTGTAACTTAACTAGGTAGCTTGACCCAAGCTACTAGCTAGCTTGACCCTTTCTGTTTGACCCACACCCAGAAAAACCAATGTCTATTCTACCTACTTTATGTCCTATTATTAGGATCACATTGGATAATGAAAAATTTAAACCTCTGACTGAAAATTTAGTGTATGAGTGGGAAAGCATGCATAAAAAGAATTCTTGACCCAGGTTAGATATTTTTATGTACACTGTTGCATACTTCTCTATATAGAACTTGTAAAAATATAGTCAGCTACTTTTTAGGAGATTTAAATTACTTCTTTTTTAAAAAAATTTCTAGCTCTACTCTTTAAAATGGGAGTTTTCTTTATGCCATACACAAAATTATGAAAATATACTGATTCTAATCATTTCCATACTTCTAAATCTGAGAACAAAAGACTCTTCAGCACACAAAGGGCCACTCAAGGTAAACTCCCAGGGACTTTCCTGGTGGTCCAGTGGTTAAGACTCTGCACTTCCAAAGCAAAGGGCATGGGTTTGATCCCTGGTCAGGGAACTAAGATCCCTCGTGTTGCACGACCAAGAAATTTTTTTTAAAATGAGAGAAGTAAAATCCTAAAATAGTTTGTTTTCTTTGCTAAGTCGTTTCAGTCGTGTCCGACTCTATGCGACCCCATAGATGGAAGCCCACCAGGCTCCCCCAACCCTGGGATTCTCCAGGCAAGAGTACTGGAGTGGGTTGCTATTTCCTTCTCCAATAAATGAAAGTGAAAAGTGAAAGGGAAGTCGCTCAGTCGTGCCCAACTCTTAGCGACCCCATGGACTGCAGCCTACCAGGCTCTGCCATCCATGGGATTTTCCAGGCAAGAGTACTGGAGTGGGGTGCTTTCTTTAGTGCCTCTCATTTCCCTTTTGTTTGCACTTCCTTACTCCCCCACCCTTTACATCTTGGTAAAGTGTGACCCTATGTCAACCCCTTTAACCACACCCTAGTCAAAAATCTCCCTTTGGGAAATAATCTGCGGTCTTGTGTACCTTGACACATGAAAGTCCATGTATCATTTTTTCCATCCACAGTTGTCTTCTGAGATGTATCCCTAGTTATAGTCTGAAATCCTGGCTGTAATTTAGGGAAGATCAGGTAGAAGTGAGCTGGTGGAGAAGATCATGTACTTAGTTGCCGAAATCCTCTGCCCCACAATTCAAATCACTGAGAGAATTATAGTAAGCTGTCCTGCTAGGCCAGTGAGTGAATACTTCAACCCTGAACTTTTGGTGTGAGTAGCTGTTTTCCCAGCCATTAGTCACAAAATGTCAATGTTTACGTAACTACAGTCAAAATCCAGAGGCACCAGCTTAACCAAAACACTCCTTCTCAACATTACAGTACAATTCTGCTTTTGTATACACCTTACATGAATGTTGAACTGTGTGGTTATATTAAGTTGGCCGGAAAATTATGTTTTCCTTGACAGCAATTAAGGTTTTACCCAAAGATCTTCCCTCCTGAAACAACATCTAAAAGCATATTTTTAAAATTAAGGGAAAGAAAAAAACTATTAATTAGTTTTAAAAAAAACTATTAACTATTTATTAATTAATAAAAAAAAAGAATCTGTACACCAGGTACAGAAAACCTATGTTACACCTCAGTTAAAATGTTCTTAGTATTCCCTATGTGGGGACAATGATATGATGTCTATCAATTGGCAGTTTTACAATTAAATATAGTAAATATTTATTGACATGATGAAGCATCTATTTGCAAATTGCACATATACTTTTCCCTGTAAGAAAATAATAATAATACTGAAAACATTCATGGCTGCTAAAAAAAAAAAAAAAAAGGAAAAGTGAACAATAATAAAATGAACTGTTGCAATTTAGAGAAATTATGTAATTTAAAATTTATGGGGCTTCCCTGGTGGCCCAGGGGCTACGATTCCACACTCCCAGTGCAGGGGGCCTGGGTTCAATTCCATATGCCACAAGAAAGATCAAAGATCCCACATGCCACAGCTAAGACCTAGAGCAGTCAAATAAATAATTTTTTTTTAATTTAAAAGAACCCAAAGGCTATCTCCCCAAGGTCTTTGCTAAGCAGTCAGTTGATTAAATACAACTGGAAACATGGGTATATGAAAAGAAGGTCCATTCTTCAGAAAACTACTGTGTAGATGGACAATTTTGACTGGTTTGACCTGACAATTAACCCGTAGTGCTAAGAACAACACAGATATCAATTTGGGTTTAGACAATCTCTCTGTAAACAATAGTTATCATAACAATATAAGCTAGAATAATAATTGCCATTCACTGTGCACTCCCTATATAATAGACATTGTCCTAAAACACTTTACAAACTTTGCTCATTCAGTCCTAAGAGTGCCATTCAGGTAGATAGTATTAACTTAATTTTACAAAAGTGTAAGCTAAGACTCAGAGAGGGAAAGTAATTTGCTCAGTGCCATCAGATCAGAAAAAGT
Source organism: Bos indicus (assembly GCF_029378745.1). NCBI lineage: Eukaryota > Metazoa > Chordata > Mammalia > Artiodactyla > Bovidae > Bos > Bos indicus. Next base: position 95,021,999 of record NC_091764.1, read on the forward strand.
AGAATCAGGGGGACTTCTCTGGTGGTTCAGTAGTTAAGACTGAGCCTTCCAATGCAAAGGGTGCTGATTCGATCCCTGGTCAGGGAGCTAATATAACATATGCTTTGTGGCCAAAAACCCAAAACAGCAGCAGTATTGTAACAAATTCAATAAATACTTTAAAAAATTGCCCACATAAAAATAAAAGCAGAATCAGGGTTAAGCCCACATCTGCCTGTCTCTTAAATACTGTGTCCTTTGATCATGCAAGACTTGAAGGAGAAAATGAACTTAAACATCAAAATTACAGGGCTGGCCAAGAGGTGTTAAAACCATGTCCAGAATTCATCAAGACTAGGTCAGAGAATTCCAAATTCTGCCCAGCAGGGTTTGGGAACTTGACAAACCCTATGAAGTTCAGAGAAGTGCCACCACGCACCATTTTTCATACGGACACAAATCAAACAGAAAAATCTGCTAGTTAGGAAAAAAACAGGCTTGTATCACCACTTCAGGAAAATAAGATTTAGAGTGCAAAAGGTCATAAATTCAAGTCAAGGGAGTGAGGACAAAACGTCTCTCCACTGCCCTCACCCCAACAAAGGATCTGGAGAACAAGATATAACAGAAATTAGGAATAAGGCTGAAAGTTCCTTTAGTTACTTCAAACCTCAAATCCTCAGTAAACTTGGACTAATAATGTTATTACCAAAAAGGGCAACTGGGGGAATGAGATTAAGCATATAGAGTACTTGGCATAATATTTGGCTTATAGAAAGTATTCACTAATCATTGGTGATGTTTTATCATTTTAAAAAGCCACCTTCAGCTTTCTTATATAGTGCAGTTTAGTGCACTCGTTGGCTGAGAGTCAGAAGACCTGGTTTGAATCTTGTTTGCTTTGCTCTAGCTAAGCTATGCTGGGCAAGTTATACTACCTATCTGAGTCTCCATGTGTTCATCTGTAAAAAAGCAAAGGGACTATAATACTACTCACCAAATCATCAGGAGGATTAAGTGAGAATATATTAGAAAATGCTTAGCCTATTTGGCAAGCATAAGTTGATTCATTTACACATACAAAAAGTTGCTTTCAATATATAAAGTTAGAAACAAAAGTGTCTTACTATAAAATATCCATAGTAATACAAAGCTCTTATACAGGAAACCACCAAAAAAGAAATAAGAAAAAGGAGCTTTTCCATATTTTGTTAACTTTAACCAATATCTGAGGTCTGCTATTTTCTTTTCATCTTAAAATGGAGATGAATAAGTGAATCTTGCCTTAAATGTTTTAATTGTCCTTTGTAGAAAAGCCAGATAAATGAGTTCATTTCGGGGAACTAATTGTATTACTGTGAAAAATTCATTTTCAGAATTAAAAATATGTTAAAGTTTTTTAAAAATGTAATTCATTGAGGGCCTATCCAGTGACAGGCACTATCACAAGCATAAATGACAGAGCAGTGAAAAAAAGATATGATTTCTGCCCTCATGAAGCTTACACTCTGAAAATGCTTCTGAAGTATTTGTTTGATCTGAACTGCATCTTAAATCAGGGTGATAATATGATTTTCTAAGAATGATAGACCTACAGATGACTTATTAGTATTAATAAAAACTAGTGGGTGGACCAAACTAAAAATAGCACTAAAGAGGACAAAACAAAATTGTTCAGAACAAAGAAGAATCAGCACAGAGTCATCCAAGTATTAAAAACACAAAGCACACAACTTATCAGTAGGTGGCAAATCAGCAGAATCACATTTCCAAGTAGAAAAAAAAAAGCCTTTAAGAGCAATAATAACAACATATTGCATAAAAGTCAATTATTGAGAAAAGAAGACAAAGACAGCAAACTCTTAAAACACTGTCCTTTTCCTCCAAAGCATATACATTTAAATAAACTTACTATGCCAGCCAATTTGGAAAACTCAGCAGTGGCCACAGGACTGGAAAAGGTCAGTTTTCATTCCAATCCCAAAGAAAGGCAATGCCAAAGAATGCTCAAACTACCACACAATTGCACTCATCTCACACACTAGTAAAGTAATGCTCAAAATTCTCCAAGCCAGGCTTCAGCATATGTGAATCGTGAACTTCCTGATGTTCAAGGTGGTTTTAGAAAAGGCAGAGGAACCAGAGATCAAATTGCCAACATCTGCTGGACCATGGAAAAAGCAAGAGAGTTCCAGAAAAACATCTATTTCTGCTTTATTGACTATGCCAAAGCCTTTGACTGTGTGGATCACAATAAACTGTGGAAAATTCTGAAAGAGATGGGAATACCAGACCACCTGATCTGCCTCTTGAGAAATTTGTATGCAGGTCAGGAAGCAACAGTTAGAACTGGACATGGAACAACAGACTGGTTCCAAATAGGAAAAGGAGTTCGTCCAGGCTGTATATTGTCACCCTGCTTATTTAACTTACATGCAGAGTACATCATGAGAAACGCTGGACTGGAAGAAACACAAGCTGGAATCAAGACTGCCGGAAGAAATATCAATAACCTCAGATATGCAGATGACACCACCCTTATGACAGAAAGTGAAGAGGAACTAAAAAGCCTCTTGATGAAAGTGAAAGTAGAGAGTGAAAAAGTTGGCTTAAAGCTCAACATTCAGAAAACGATCATGGCATCCGGTCCCATCACTTCATGGGAAATAGATGGGGAAACAGTGGAAACAGTGTCAGACTTTATTTTTCTGGGCTCCAAAATCACTACAGATGGTGACTGCAGCCATGAAATTAAAAGATGCTTACTCCTTGGAATAAAAGTTATGACCAACCTAGATAGCATATTCAAAAGCAGAGACATTACTTTGCCAACAAAGGTTCGTCAAGTCAAGGCTATGGTTTTTCCTGTGGTCATGTATGGATGTAAGAGTTGGACTGTGAAGAAAGCTGAGTGCCAAAAAATTGATGCTTTTGAACTGTGGTGTTGGAGAAGGCTCTTGATAGTCCCTTGGACTGCAAGGAGATCCAATCAGTCCATTCTAAAGGAGATCAGCCCTGGGATTTCTTTGGAAGGAATGATGCTAAAGCTGAAACTCCAGTACTTTGGCCACCTCATGTGAAGAGCTGACTCATTGGAAAAGACTCTGATGCTGGGAGGGATTGGGGGCAAGAGGAGAAGGGGACGACAGAGGATGAGATGGCTGGATGGCATCACTGACTCGATGGACGTGAGTCTCAGTGAACTCCAGGAGTTGGTGATGGACAGGGAGGCCTGATGTGCTGCGATTCATGGGGTCACAAAGAGTCGGACACGACTGAGCGACTGATCTGGTCTGATCTGATGCATATGTACTAAGTTGTTTCAGTTGTGTTCAACTCTGCAGCCCTATGGACTGTAGCCCACCAGGCTCCTCTGTCCATGGGATTCTCCAGGCAAGAATACTGGAGTGGGTTGCTATGCCTTTCTGCAGGGGCTCTTCCGGACCCAGGGATGGAAACTGCATCTCCTGTGGCTCTGCACTGCAGGCAGATTCTTGACCACTAGCCATCACCAGGGAAGCCTGAAACATATATATTATCATATGTAAAATACATAGCCAGTAGGAATTAGCTCTATGACACATGGAACCCAAACCTGGTGCCTTGTGACAACCTAGAGGAGGGGAATGGGGAAGGAGGTGGGAAAGAGGTTCAAGAGGGAGGGGACATATGCGTACCTATGGCTGATTCATGTTGATGGATGGCAGAAATCAACACAATATTGTAAAGTAATTATCCTCCAATTAAAAACAAGGCAAAATTTTTAAAAAGAGAGATAAACTTTGTACCTGTTTTCATTGCCAAGGGGAGAAATTTTTCTTGTCCTGTCCCCAGTCTTTTTCATGAACACCCAGTAGAGGCTTAGAAAAGAGCTTGAGTCAGTGCCTCTTCCCCTTGAGTCTGGAGCCCCAGAAAATTCTTCAACTGTCTTGCCAGCCCACTCTTAACCTTAAAGATTTATTTAAATGTTGGCTGTTTATTTTTTACACACTTTCATGGCAGCTGCCTCTTTCTGCTCTACTTTAACAAAGATGAAGCAACTTGTGGGCCCCCCTCTCTCCTCAGAGGAGCTCTCACAGTTTGAAACTCAGTTGACCTGGCTGTCTTGTGACCTTGGGTATTTCATGGATTACAGAAAATTTAGGATTTTGAAGATTTCTTGGGTTTTTCTCATGTTTAGCATGTGGTGACATCTCTTTAGGTTTCTTTGAGAGCATGCTCGGTCACTCCGTGGTGTCCAAATCTTTGCGACTCTATGAAATGTAGCCTGCCAGTTTCCTCTGTCCATGGGATTTTCCAGGCAAGAATACTGGGGTGGGTGGCCATCCCTTTCTCCAGGGGATCTTCCCAACCCAGGGATCAAACCCATATCTCTTATGTCTCCTGCATTGGCAGATGGATTCTTTACCACTAGCACCAGTTGGGAAGCCTAAGGTTTCTTTACTGCAAGTGGAATAATTCAGATAGGACTGCAAATGTCTGAAGATCTAGATAGATAGATAATATCTATGATTAAACTAGTCTAAGAGTGACGGGTATGAATTATGGCTAAATGAAGAATGTATGACCCACCTAAGAGTATTTAAATATTTTTAAATTATTTAAATGAAATATATCTTTTTAATTCAACTGACGAGTTGCAATCCCTGGTTAAGACATGGGAAGAATTAGGTGCGTTCATGTCTGGTTGAGAAACTAGCTGATGCATCATTAAAGAGAACGTCAGCATGTATCATTTTCAACCTAAAAGGAAATTCCTATTATCATACCCAGGAATGTCTACTTAACTCTGTGCTATTTTTCATATTTTAATTACTGTTTTGGTGAAGATATAAGAAGAATGGTATTCTAATTTTTGTATAAAACTAACCAGGAGTTATTGCTATAACACTTTGTATCAAAATCAGGATTTGTGAAGTCAGGTTAAAATGAAAGAGCTAAGGTTAAAATAAAGGAGTTAAGGATGTATACATGTAAGATCCTAAAAGTGAACCTGCTAAATCTACTTCAAATTTACAGGTGCATTAGGACTTCCCTGGGCTTCCCTTGTGGCTCAGCTGGTAAAGAATCCACCTGCAGTGAGGGAGACCTGGATTCAATCCCTGGGTTGGGAAGATTCCCTGGAGAAGGGAAAGGCTACCCACTCTGCTTGGAGAATTCCATGGACTGTATAGTCCATGGGGTCACAAAGAGTCGGACACAGCTGAACGACTTGCACTCACTTCACTAGGATTTCCCTGATGGTCCAATGGTGAAGACCTTGCCTTCCAATGCAGGGGGTGTGGTTCAATCCCTAGTCCGGGAGCTAAGATCCCACATGCCTCAGGATCAAAAAACCAAAACATAAAACAGAAGCAACATTGTAACAGATTTAATAAAGACTTTAAAAAATGATCTACATCAAAAAATCTTTTTAAAAAATTTACAGGTGCTTTAGGATTGGTGATATCTGACTTAATAATAGAAGTTTATGCCCAAATGACTTCATGACTTTTAATAGATGAAAATTCAGCAAGTCAAAAGAATGACATAGATACCCAGAAAACCTGCTTCACCTTAGGTTACATCAGTGAAAGAAAGCATTCAGAACAAAAGAAGCCTTTAGTCCCATTGATGAGATACATGTGTGGTGTCCTGTTGCGATATTTCACAAGAGTCACTGACTTACTGGAATTTAAAAAGAGGAAGATGGCCAGGATGATAGTCTGAGGAAGAGTTGAGTCAGAATATTAAGTCTGCAAAGGGAAACTTGGAAGAACAGAACATCATCTTCAAATACTAGAAAAGAAAAGAGGCGGATTTGGCGGGGGGTGGGGGGTGGTGGCAGGATTTGGCCCCAGAGATCAGAAATTATTTAAAACAATATTAGGAGTAGTAAATTGGGAATAGAAACCTTTTATGCATTATTTTATATGTTATTATACTGGGGTAAGGTAGACAAACATTTCCCCTCTGATCAAACAAAAAACTAATAATTAAATGTGATGCATGTTTGTGCCTTTCATTGTTAGTTAATGTAAGGTTTGTAATATGTCCCAGAGCTGAGGGAGAGCAACAATTCTGTTAGCTGAAGGACAGAGATATGAATTTTATAGAAAAATTAATATTGTGATTATGATTCAGTTAGTCTGATTCTTTGCAACCTCATGGGTCCCCCGTTAACTGCTAAACCCCTGTTACCTACGAGCCGACCTTCAAAACTGCATAAATCTAGGTTCCTTGGCAGCCAGGATCATATCTGGTTGGTCACTACTGAGTCCCCAGAACCACACAGAAAGCTCAATTAAATGTGCCATAAACAACTACCTGTGTGGATGGTTACTCCCTTCCTGGTGTTTTCAATGACTCTGTTCCACCCAAGTGTTGAGATGCTCCCAGAGTTATGCTGGATCTTCTGCTGCCCGTTGTGTGCCCAGAGTTGTGGACAGACCCAGCTATAGTCCTGGGACCTCTGCCTTGCCTGTAAGCCTTGCCTCAGACCCTCTTCTGGGCCACAGGGAATCCTGTTCTAACTGTCCAGCCCCAGGTCCCTGTGCCTTCTCCTCCTGCTTTACATTTAATTATTAATTAATCACTTTTTAAAAAAACTAGTGAATATAGCAAAAAAGAAACAGACTCACAAATTAAGAGAGCAAACTAGTGATTACCAGTGGGGAGAGGAAACGGGCAAGATAGAGGTAAGGGATTAAGAGATACAAACTGCTTTGTGTAAAATGAATACACTACAAGTATATATTGACTATTGTAAAATGGGGAATATAGGGGATATAGCCAATATTTTATAATATAAATGGAATATAACCTTTAAAATTATGAATCACTATGTTGTACCCCTGAAATGTATATAATATTGTACATCAACTATACCTCAATTAGAAAAAAAAAAAAGATATCCATTTCACTTTTATGCCTCTGGAGCTATTTCAAGAACCTGAAGCAAAAGATGCTCCATAGCTCTTATCACTTAGGAAATTACAAAGGTTTTAGGGGCAGTGTGCGAGGAACCATGGAAAAGACTGAATATATACTGAAAACCACAACATCACAGTAACACACATGGCAGAAGTTCCTCTGTCAAAATGTTGAGAAGGAGATTCACACTGGATGGAAGAGGATTACAACATTCTTTCCCAACACTAAGATCCTATTAATAGGGACAAAGTAGGATAAGCAAATCGGAGAAGGCGATGGCACCCCACTCCAGTACTCTCACCTGGAAAATCCCATGGATGGAGGAGCCTGGTAGGCTGCAGTCCATAGGGTCATGAAGAGTTGGACACAACTGAGTGACTTTCCTTTCACTTTTCACTTTCATACATTGGAGAAGGAAACAGCAACCCACTCCAGTGTTCTTGCCTGGAGAATCGGAGGGACGGGGGAGCCTGGTGGGCTGCTGTCTATGGGGTCACACAAAGTCGGACACGACTGAAGTGACTTAGCAGCAGCAGCAGGATAATCAAATAGCTTAGAAACCTGATTAGGAAATTATAGATAGAGAGGGAACTTCAGCGGGCTTCAGAAGACCACGGTAAGGTTAATGATCACCCAAGAAAGTAATGGGAAAATTCTGAAACAGTGTGAGCTTGCTTGACTCATAAAGCAGAGCAAGTCCCTTAGCATCAAAGCTAGATTGGCTTGTTTAACAATACGATCAAGCTAACTTGCTTCACAACAAAACTATGCAACAGAAGCAAGACATGCCCACAAACAATAAAACGATGGTGATTGAAAACTATATTCTGCCCAATGAGCTCAGTGAGTTAATGACCCCCAAAACATGCTCTTTGGCCTTTAAGACATGTTCTTTGCACAATGCCCCCCAAACAATAAAATGATCATAGCAAATAAGGCCTAAAATCTGCCCAGCAATGTCATCAAGTTTATGACTCCCAGGGTATGCTCTGTGCACACACACACACACACACACACAATCATTTAGGGAAAGGTGACTTCTCAAAATAAAAGATCTTCGTTGTACTGAGACCTGGAATAATTTTTCCAAAGTGCTATGGCAGTCCTGGCCTGACTATATAGGGACAAGAAAACTTCCCTGCCCTACCTGGGGGAGGAGCTAGTGATGAAAGTATGATGTCTACTCAAGAAAGACAAAGAAAAGAAAGACAAAGAGGATCTTCTTCCCCTCGCCTCTCTTCCTTTGATTATAAAACTGTGAGCCCTTGAGTATTCAGGGCAACATGATGCTTGCCTGCTTGCCCTCTTGTGAACTTTACAAGCATCCTATTCTAATAAATCACTTCCTATCACTTGTCATCTCACTGAACTCCTTTCTGCATTGAGATATAAAGGACTATGGTACTGGAGCTCTTCAGAGTCCCAGAAATGACACCTAAATGGTTTCACTATGAAAAAGGGGCAGTGGAAATGAGAAAGGTTAGATAACTTCCTTCATAATGAAGCAGTGGATCTAACAACAATTGTTATAATAAAATGTACTGAAACAATGGATGCTAGTGCCTCCTGAGAACAGTACATCACTTCTGTGATTTCCCTGCCAAAACCACAGAACCTGAATCTAATCATCAGGAAATAACAGACAAGCCTCAATTGAGGGAGACATTCTACAAAACAACTGACCTTTTCAAAAAAGTCAACATCAAAAAGCAAAATAAAAACTGAGGAAGCATTCCAGTTTTATAGAAACCAAAAAGACTTGACAAGTCAATGCACACTGTGATCCTGGAAAATACCTACAAAGAACATTACAGGAACAGTTGATGAAACTTGCATATGGAGTATGGATTACACAATAGTCTTCTACAAATGTTAAATTTCTTGATATTGGTAATTATACTATGGTTGTGTATGAGACTGTCTTTATCTTTAGGAAATACATTGAGAGGTATTTAAGGGTAAAGGGTGTGAAGGGGAGCAAAATAGGTCTCCCACTATGTCATGTGGGGTTTTTTTTCTCATAAATTTATTTATTTATTTATTTTTGGCTGCAGTGGGTCTTTATTGCTGCATGGGTTTTCTCTAGTTGTAGTAAGCAGGGGCCACTTTATGTTGCAATATGTGGGCTTTTCATTGCGGTGGCTTCTCTTGTTGCAGAGCACAGGCTCTAGGCTTGAGGGCTTCAGTAGCTGAAGCACGTGGGCTCAGTAGTTGCCGCTCCTGGGCTTAGTTGTTTTGTGGCATGTGGAATCTTCCTGGACCAGGGATCAAACCCCTGTGCCCTGCAGGGGCAGGCAGATTCTTATCCACAAATTCACCAGGGAAGTCCCATGTGGATTATTTTGAACTGAAGGCAATCAAGACCCAATAGACTCAAGGAAACTTTTTACCTCTCTTCACTGCCTAAAGGAATTTAAATCGGGGGCTGCTAGAAAGAGAGCTATCAGCAGAGATAACTTCTTAGCTGAAAGACTCACCTACATGGTAGGGCACATATCTGCTCTTCTCATCTTCCTGTGATCTGCCCTCCTCCCCTTTGAAGCCTCAGGGCCATACATTCCTTTATCAGAATGCCATACAACTCTCAATTACCTGACTGCCTTTGGGTTTCACATTGGGGCAGAGGGGAGTGTTCACATTTTTTATGGTAATCCCATACATACAAAATTTGTTTTTCTCCTGTTACTTTTTCTTACATTAATCTAATTTTCACACCAGCCAAAGACCCTAGAAGGGCAGAAGGGAGAATATTTCTGTCCCTACAGGTGTTAAATTAACTAAGCAAGGAGGCCATGAGACTGAGGTGATGGTAATACTTTTGCAGCCTACACAAGCAAACCAAAACCTAAGTGTGCACTGGCCTCAAGGTGGAGACTTTGAAATCCAAGGGCAGCCATCACAAACAGCCAATGAAGCTTTTCCAAATAAGACAAATGCTTAAACTACAGCCAATCGATTTCCTTGCTTTTCTTCCTCCTTTTCTCTGTGTAAGTCTCTCCCCAGCTCTTATCAGTAGAGCATTCCTAACCATTTCAGTGTGGCAACTGCTCAATATGAACTGATTTTTGCTCAAACCCTTAAAAATTTTTAATATGCCTCAAAGGGCATGATGTTTGCAATTTACTCTCAAATGGTTTAGGAAAAAGAGAGAGAGAGAGCACGTGGGGCAAAATATAAGCAATAGATGAATGTGGATCGTGTGAACACAGTTCAAGTGACAGATGCACAGTGAGACCAGACAAACCAAAACGCTGGAGTTTGGAACAGAGAGAGGGTTATTGTGGGCCATTCGAGGAGAGAATGGTTTATGCCCCACAAACTCCGAACTCCCTAAAGGGCTCCAGCAAAGCCTTTTTGAAGCCCAGATAAGGAAGGCACCCCGGGGTATGTGATGGGCCCATGTACAGTTTTCTGATTGGTTGATGGTGAGGTAACAGGGCAGTTAACATTATCAATCCTTAGGCGCCTGTAGGTCTGGGGTCATGTTCTTAATTTGTTCCATGTGATGGTGGTTTTTAGCATCTGAGGGCTTCACTGATAGTTCAGTTGGTAAAGAATCCGCCTGCAATGCTGGAGACCCCAGTTCGATTCCTAGGTCAGGAAGATCCACTGGAGAAGGGATAGGCTACCCCCTTCAGTATTCTTGGGCTTCTCTTGTGTCTCAGCTGGTAAATAATCTGCCTGCAATGTGGGAGACCTGGGTTTGATCCCTGGGTTGGGAAGATTCCCTGGAGAAGGGAATGTCCACCCACTCCAGTATTCTGGCTTGGAGAATTCCACGGGCTGTATAGTCCGTGGAATCACAAATGTATAGCCCATGGGGTCCCATGGATACTATAAAGTGACTTTCACTTCACTTTAGCATCTGAAAAAAACTCAGAAAATATGCATGAGTTGGCAATGGCAAGGCAATGGCAACCCACTCCAGTACTCTTGCTTAGAAAATCCCATGGACGGAGGAGCCTGGTAGGCTGCAGTCCACGGCGTCGCTAAGAGTCGGACATGACTGAGTGACTTCCCTTTCACTTTCACTTTCATGCATTGGAGAAGGAAATGGCAACCCACTCCAGTGTTCTTGCCTGGAGAATCCCAAGGACAGGGGAGTTTGGTGGGCTGCCATCTATGGAGTCGCACAGAGTCAGACACGACTGAAGCGACTTAGCAGAAGCATGCATGAGTTACTGTTACCTGGGTACTTCAGAGAGGAGCTATAGCAGAAAATATGGGGGAGGGGTCTGTCCCAGGAAGTTCCCCCTCTCCCCCACAGTGTCCTGCTCAGATATAACAGGGCCTGGGATTTCCTTGAACATGCATATGTTCCTTATACAGAAACTTAGGGCTTCCCTGGTGGCTTAGTGGTAAAGAATCCTCCTGCCAATGCAGAAGACGAGGGTTCGATCCCTGGTTTGGGAAGATCCCCTGGAGGTGAGCATGGCAACCCAGTTCAGTATTCTTGCCTGGGAAAACCCATGGACAGAGGAGCCTGGTGGGCCACGGTCCATGGGGTCTCAAAAGAATTGGACATGACTTAGCAACTAAACAACAGCAGAAACTTATCATGTTTCTGTATGTTTAAAATTTTATCTAGGACTTCCCTGGTGGTGCAGTGGATAAGAATCCATCTGCCAATGCAGGGAACACGGGTTTAATTCCTGGTCTGGGAAGATTCCACATGCGGAGGAGCAACTAAGCCCGTGTGTCACAACTACTGAAGCCTTCACTCTAGGGCATGGGAGCCACAGCAAGAGAAGCCATCACAATCAGAAGCCCTCAGTTCAGTTCAGTTCAGTTCAGTCGCTCAGTCGTGTCTGACTCTTTGCAACCCCACGAATCGCAGCACGCCAGGCCTCCCTGTCCATCACCAACTCCTGGAGTTCACCCAGACTCATGTTGGGGGCCAGAGTGAGGTACTCCGCCCGTGACAAAGGTCATGAGGAAGGAGGCTCGACATACGCAAAGGCGGGATCGAGCCTCAGGAGTCCCCCTGGAACTCCTCGAGCATCTACCCCCATAACCAGAGCCTGCCTACTTTACTACTTTGTGCTCACCTACACCTCTGACTTTACGGGGGGCTGTCCCCCACCACCTCTTTTGGAGAAGGAGTTAACTTAGAGCTCCAGTTTATAATAATTCCTGGGCGTGATAAGAGTGTTTTAACCTACAAACTCCTCTGAAGGTTCTCTAGCCTGCCTGACAGGCTCATCCGGCCACATGTGATTGCTCACAGCCTCCCAACCTTGAGAGGCACGAGATGCTTTAAACCTTCTAAAAACAGGTTCCTTAGAAAAGTTAGAAAACTATTAGTATAAATATAATAGGCTGATTAGAAATTGTATTGGTGAAGGGTTTTTCATTTGTTGAGCCAACGTTTGTTGCTAAGTCTCCACATCCCCTGCCCTTACACACATTAATGAATATATAGAAGAAATAAGTATTAACCTTTGATATTAATCACATTAGACCTTAGGCTAAGTAAATTCTTTCCTTAGCTAAAACCCACTACACCCTCACCCTGTAGGAATGTAACTTTATTTGGGTGGCGTCTGTTTTGAGAATAATCAGCCCTGGAGAAATAAGTGTCCTGATTGACTGACCGCTGTCACAAGGAGAGGGTCGTAAATTGTCAGCAGGCCCCCCTGGCCAGAAGATGATGTAACACCCCTAAGACCTCTGTATACCTTTGTATGAAGCACCTGACTTTGATAAAAGTCAGGACTGCTGTCCCCACGTGACTTTTGCATAACATCTCAGTGTATAAAAGTAGACCATGGAAAATAAAGAATTGGGATCAGTTTCTCAAAATACTGGTCTCCCCATGTCGCTCTCTCTCTCACTCTGGTTGAGTCTCCATCTGGAGCGCGGAACCCACCATGCTTACTAATTATGCCTGGGCTTCTAAGATCCGACCGGGGAGGCCTCAGTGTCTCCTCTCCTTCGGGAGAACGGAAGGACGCCTGCGGCCTACGTAAGTGGTGCAAACTTCTTGTCTTGAAGTTTTATTGGTCTCCCGCGTAAACCAAGCTACTCAGCCTCTTTTCTCCACTGAATTTTCCTACTGAGCTATCCTTATTCTATTACTCTTTATATCTTTAATTAATATCTAATTGAAGCTATTATATCCTGATCCTCGCCTACGCCGTCTCTCCTTCGAATACCCTGGATCAGCCGGGGCTGGTCCCCGGCAGACTCATGTCCATCGAGTCAGTGATGCCATCCAGCCATCTCATCCTGTGTCGTCCCCTTCTCCTCCTGCCCCCAATCCCTCCCAGCATCAGAGTCTTTTCCAGTGAGTCAACTCTTTGCATGAGGTGGCCAAAGTACTGGAGTTTCAGCTTTAGCATCATTCCCTCCAAAGAAATCCCAGGGCTGATCTCCTTCAGAATGGACTGGTTGGATCTCCTTGCAGTCCAAGGGACTCTCAAGAGTCTTCTCCAAAACCACAGTTCAAAAGCATCAATTCTTCAGCACTCAGCCTTCTTCACAGTCCAACTCTCACATCCATACATGACCACTGGAAAGCCCTCACACCTCATCAAAGAGGAGCCCCCGCTTGCTGCAACTAGACAAAGCCCGAGGTAAACATCAACGATCCAGCGCAGCCAAAAATAATTAATTAATTAAAAAATAAAAAATTTGGAGGACTTCCCCCAGTGTCTCAGTGGTAAAGAATCTGCCTGCAATGTGGAGATGTGGGTTCAATCATTGGGTCAGGATGATTCCCTGGAGGAGAGCATGGCAACCCACTCCAGTATTTTTGCCTGAAAAATCTGATAGACAGAGAAGCCTGGAGGGCTACAGTTCATAGGGTTACAAAGAGTCAGACATGACTGAAGCAACTGAGCATGCAGGCATGCTCACAACCTCTTACATATCTATAAGATATAAAAAAATAAAAAAATAAAAAATTTTATCTGGATAAAAGTTATTAAAAAATATGAAATAATTGAAGGAGTTTTGTTCACTTTTATAAGGATTTGACGGTAAAAGAGAACAGGCAAGTTAAAATGTTAAAGCCATCCTGACTATCTACTTGGGGATAGCTAACAAACCACTTTCCTTTGGATCTTAAGGATTTCCGGTAGAACCTGCATGAAATTAACACAGGTCCAAAGGAGTTTAGCAAGACTCAAACAGGAAATGCCAAGAGCCATTTTCCAACCTTGGGGCCAGTGGCAAAAGATACACTCCCTCCTTCACCCCTCAAAGTCCCTCTAGAGACGACTTTAACCCATGCTTCGAAAGTAGTTTTAGAAAACTAGTCTAAATGTTCTAGAAAATTAGCAAAATATTTTCTTATGCCGCTGTTTATTAAATATTTAATAGAAATTAACTTTCACTGTGTTGAACCCCCTGTGAGTTGCTGGTCTTCAAATATCTGAGTAGGCAACATGCTCTGAGCACCTGCTGAGTGTCAGGGGCATCAGAAAAATAAAGAAACTGCACAGCACAGACATAAAATACTTGTCCGGGTCAAAGGTTAAGGAAGTGATAGAACACGGAATTGAGCTAAGGTGTATTTCTCAAGGGATTTCTCTGGTGGCTCAGTGGTAAAGAATCCATCTACTAATTCAGGAGACTCAAGAGACGTGGGTTCAATCCATGGGTCGGGAAGATCCCCTGGAGTAGGAAATGGCAACCCACTCCAGTATTCTTGCTGGAAAATCCCATGGACAGAGGAGCCTGGAGGGATACAGTCCACGGGGTCTCAAAAGAGTCAGACGCGAACTACGACTTAGCAACTAAGCACAAGCACTGTCTTTCTCCAGAGCCCGTGTTCTACTTCTCAATCTGCTCCTGAGACAGTGTAGTTCATGGATTCGTGTCATGATATTTTACAAGAGTGTATCAGTTTCATTGCCAACACGACCCTGCAGGAATGGAGTTGTCATCTCTGCTTTGGTATATAAAGAAACTGAAATGGAGAACTAACATTAATTATCTCAATTCACAAAAGCTAAAAAATCATGAAGACAAAACAGCAACATAGTTCTGTGCAACTTCAAAACCCATATCCCTTTAGCCATCAAGACAGCAGATTGTATTTTGAAGAATTGAGTGTTATTAAAAAAAGAAAGAAAGGTAACTAGTGAAACTCAAGCTCTAATTAACTCAAATTAAATTATCTCATGGGAAATTTAATAAAATAATTCTCGAGCAAAAGGTTACTTTTTTCAATGATTCTAAATAGCATCAGAAAACTTTTTATTTTAATAAAATGTACACACACTCGGAACATCCATCCCTTACAGTTTAGTGGTTAAGACTCCAAACTCCCAATGCAGGGGGGCCCAGGGTTCAATCCCTGGTCAAGGAACTAGATCCTGTAGGCCACAACGATGACTGTGTGCAGGCAAACAAATACTTTCTTTTAACGCGCACACACACATACACACACACTCTCCAGATCTGCGGTCTTACCCCAGATGTTCTCTTGCTTCCTTCTCTCTTTCCTTTCGCCTGTCTCAGTCTCTTTCTGTTTCTGTCTCCAGTTTCTCCTTCCTCCCCCGCCCCCTTCTTCCTCTCCCTCAGCTTTAAATTTCAGTTATATTAAAAGGTTACACTTTAATCCTTGGACTGCAAAGAGATCAAACTAGTCAATCCTAAAGGAAAATCAGTCCTGAATATTTGTTGGAAGGACTGATGCTGAAGCTACAACACTTTGGCCACCTGATGTGAAGAACTGACTCACTGGAAAAGACCCTGATGCTGGGAAAGATTAAAGACTGGAAGAGAAGGGGACAATAGAGCATGAGTTGGTGGGATGGCACCACCAACTCGATGGACATTAAGTTTGAGCAAGCTCCGGGAATTGGAGACGGACAGGGACGCCTGACGTGCTGTAGTCCACGGGGTTGCAGAGTCAGACGTGACTGAACGACTAAACTGAATAGGTTACAAAGGTTTCTGCTGCCGCCTAGTGGTCTTATCTGGGAAGTGACAGTCCCATTAGGAAAATCGGCAAGACCTTTATAGGCAATAGTAAAATGACACAGGGGAGCTCCCAGGCCGTCCTGTGGTTAGGACGCCGCGCTTTCACTGCCGTGGTCTGGGTTCAATCCCTGGTCAGGGAACTAAAATCCCACAAGCTGCACGGCATCACCAAAAAAATGACACAGTCTGTTAGAATTCTTGGAGGCAGTGGGCCATGGGATCACTGACAAGGTATTTACCCTCAGAGTTTCATCAAATGCACCGAGAAAGTGGAGGCTAAAATATCTCTCCCTAATAGTCTTACTGTGGGTTGAGATAACAAACTAAAAGTTACTGGAGCACGGTTCACTCTCCAGAATGGTAATTATTATCATATTATTTGTTTTCATCCACTTGGTAATCACCAAGCTTGGTGACTGCAGCTTGAAATTAAAACACACTTTCTCCTTAGAAGAAAAGGTATGACAAACCTAAACAACATATTAAAAAGCAAACACATCACTTTACTGACAAATTTCCACCTAGTCAAAGTTATGGGTTTTTAGGAGTCATGTACGGATGTGAGAGTTGGACCATAAAGAAGGCTGAATACCAGATAACTGATGCTTTCGAACTGTGGTGCTGGAGAAGACTCTTGAGAGTCCCTTAGACAGCAAAGAGATCAAACCAGTCAATCCTAAAGGGAATTAACCTTGAATATTCATTGGAAGGACTGATGCTGAAGTTCCAATACTTTGGCCACCTGAAGAGAAGAGCTGACTCATTGGAAAAGACCCTGATGCTG
Source organism: Bos indicus (assembly GCF_029378745.1). Classification (NCBI taxonomy): domain Eukaryota; kingdom Metazoa; phylum Chordata; class Mammalia; order Artiodactyla; family Bovidae; genus Bos; species Bos indicus. The sequence continues at coordinate 95,038,605 of NC_091764.1, forward strand.
GGAAAGATTGAAGACAGGAGAAGAAGGGGGAGACAGAGGATGAGATGGTTGGATAGCATCATCGACTCAATGGACATGAGTTTGAGCAAACTCTGGGAGTTGGTGATGGACAGGGAAGCCTGGCGTGCAGCAGTCCACGGGGTCTCGAACAGTCAGACATGACTGAGTGACTGAACAACTGTAAGGTTAAGGAAACTGAAGCTCAGCACAGTTTACAGGGTTTTTTAAAGTTAACTCAGCTATCAAGCTACAGAACCAGACCCATAACCCACGTTTTAAGACTCTAATTTTAGTTCTCTTCATGAAACTTGAGTATCTCAAGTTAACAGTTTATAATAAGAATCTTAAGAATTAAAATTAAAATCTTAAAGGGATATTTTCATGCACTACTCATGTTTCCAATGAAGTCCAAAACTATGCACATCTCTAAATTGTGTCTCAAAAATTGCAAGACAAAAAGCACACAAAGATTTGTGTCCAAAACATTTTCACAAGTCATTGTTTATAATAATTCAAAGTTGAAAATGGGCTAAGTTTAATACATTTATCCAACAAATTTTGGTACAAATAAAGATGTGTTGGGTACAAATGATAATGTTATTAAACAATTTCTCAGTGTCAACTGCTGTTAAAGGGTTACGAACGTATCAAAGCATTCAGAGAAGTAAGTACTATTATTACTTGTTTTTGTTTGTTTTTTGGCTGCACTTCGTGACATGAGGGATTTTACTTCCCTGGCCAGGGATCGAACCTGCACCTCCTACAGGGGAATCGAGAGTCAGAACTACCAGACACCCAGCGAAGTCCCTGTAAGTACTATCCCTTTCTCCACTTAACAACTGAGGAAACTGAGGAACAAAGAAGTTAAGTACATTGCATGATGTCAAAGGTTGAATAGGCGAGCCAGGAATTGAACTGACATGTCTTTCTCAAGAGTCCATGTCTTATTCACCAATCTGCTTTTGTGACAGTATGGTCCATGGATCCACCCCATATTTCATTGCATGGTAGCACAGATAGTAGAATATTATATAGCTGTGAAAAAAAAAATCGTGCTTTCAATAGGTATTAAGTTATATGAGGGCATGCTGAGATTAAAACATTAAGGGGTAAATCAATTATACTTCAATTAAAAAAAATAACCTAAGATGTAGAAGAAAAACATTAAGGGAAAAAATCAGCAGGCAAAATTGCACACATTATTTCAGTCCTAGAATGTGTGTGTGTGCGTAAAACTAAAATCTAAATCAAAATAATACCTTTTTTCAGATGATGGCTTATGGGTAATTTTGTTTCCTCCTTTATACTTGTTGGGTAGGAATTTAGGCATGAGCAACAAGGGGTGGCCTAGCTGAAAAGGATGCAATGCTATGCTGTGCTAAGTTGCTTCAGTCGTGTCCGACTCTGTGTGACCCCATAGACGGCAGCCCACCAGGCTCCCCCGTCCCTGGGATTCTCCAGGCAAGAACACTGGAGTGGGTTGCCATTTCCTTCTCCAACGCGTGAAAGTGAAAAGTGAAAGTGAAGTTGCTCAGTCAGGATGCAAGTGGATCTCTAAATGCCATCCCAGACACAGCCAGGAGAGCTCACAGATATGCTACAAAAATAACCACAGAGAATTTTCCAGTTTCTGCATATGCTCCCTAGGCACACAGTGGATACAAACTAACTGCATGGACTTCTCCAGCTCTGGCACAGGTGACCTTGCTGTTCAGCTGTTTCCTCAGGTAATCTTAGGGAGCTGCTGCTGCTGCTGCTAAGTCGATTCAGTCATGTCTGACTCTGTGTGACCCCATAGACAGCAGCCCACCAGGCTCCCCGGTCCCTGGGATTCTCCAGGCAAGAATACTGGAGTGGGTTGCCATTTCCTTCTCCAATGCATGAAAGTGAAAAGTGGAGCTAGGAGCCCATTAAGTGTTCATAAATATTCTACATATAAGTACATCTGATTCTAACAGACTGAACTATGGGAAAACATATAGGAGCCTGTTATTATAGAACTTGCAGTTGTCAATCAGCCTTGAGCATATGCCCATTTGCATCCCCTTTCTTAACTGGTGGTGGGTACAAGCCATATTTTGCACAGGTCACAACCAAAGGGAGAAGACAAGAAGCATAAAAAGGGGGAAGCCAAGAGGGATTATTACCATGGCGCCTTTGGGGTTAACCTTTTCCTACGTCTTGGGAATGTCTGTTTAATAAAAGATTTGTCTGCTTGGGCTGTAACTGAGCTATAACTTGTCTGTTGTTTTAAACTGTTTAGTTTGTTGTTCCAAACTTCTGATGTGTTGAGACAAGAACTGAGAGAGAAATAAACCAACCAGACATACTTTTCTAGATACTCTGAACTTTGGTGATGAGGCATAACTGCTGTGATATTATCAGAAGTTTCAACTTAAAAATATTTTTAAGTTTTTGAAAAAAATCAGAATTTCCAAGAACAAGATTTCATTTCCCTTCACAGTTAAATATGAATCAGAAAGTGTACGTTTGGGGAAGATTCACAAGAAAAACAATTATCCCAAGGACTGAGAACAGAGGAAGGGTGTTCAGACTAGAAAAGGAAGTGACTAAAAGAGAGTTTCATAGGACACTTGTGCTGAATGAACTTAGCACCCTGCAACCTCTTCTTGATCATGTCATTGAATACTGTCAGCTCCTTTTCTAAGAGTAGTCATTTGGCTTCGATACACACTGAAATAGCGTGGATTGAGGATCTGACGCCTTTAGAAGAGAAAAACACAGACGATCTACGACCCCAACCGGTATAATTTCTAGAGTGGCCGATTTCAAGTGCGCAGTGGAAAAGCAGCAAAGAGAAGCCTCTTTTTTTCTTTTTTTTTGCACTTTGCAGATACTGTGTTTTTTTAAACTTTTTATTTTGTATTGGAGTATAGCCACTTAACAATGTTGTGACAGTTTCAGGTGAATAGCAAAGGGACTCAATCATACACATACATGTATCCATTCTCCCCCAAATTCCCCTCCCATCCAGGCTGCCATTAACATTGAGCAGAGTTCCCTATGCTATACAGTAGGCTCTTGTTGGTTATCCATTTTAAATGTAGCTGTGTGGACATGTCCATCCCAAACCCCCTAACTTCCCCTACATCCCCCACTCCTGGCAACTGTAAGTTTGTTCTCTTAAGTTTGTGAGTCAAAGAGAGGCTTTGTTTTGACAGTATCCCTACTGTTCTGCTTTGTGGCAGCCCCTTCTGGGTGGGGTCTATCAGCAGTGCCAGATGAACCCCACCTTGTGGGGGCGTGTTTCCAGGGACCTGCACCGGCCAATCATATCACTCACAGTGGGAGGCTGCAGCTCAAGATAATACTGTTTGACCCTAAACATCATACAGGGCATGCCTTGTCCTGCTTTGCTAAGGAAGTTAAAGGTTGAGCTGGTGAGCCTGACCCTTAATAAGCCTTTGGAATTTCCCCACATACAAACAAGACCAGGATCTTTTTTTTAAATTGGGAACTAACTTGAGTTCACTTTAGAATCCCTTATTTGGTTCGCAAATCTGGCTGTTCAGCAGTGGTTCCAGCTTTACGAGTGAGTTGAATTCTTCCCTTGGAAAAACTGCTAGTTGGTGGTGGTCAACAGAAGTCTCGAGATACACGTGGGAGAGGAGAGTTCTTGTTGAGACTTACTCCAGGAGAAAAACCTCAAAGGAGCATCCTGAAAGCTGATTTTAGGATGGAGCTGCGAGGGCAAAGAAACGCTCTGCACACAAACAAATGCTGTCCCCTGACCAATCATTGCAGAAGGATTCTTCTGGCAAATACTGCAGCCTCTGCGGTGAGAATCTGGCTCCTGAGGGGGCAGCTTCTTCTCCTGCTGCTGTGCTCTGGTCTGCAGAGACCCACGGTGAGTTATAGTGGAGGAGGTGATCTCTTTATGATCAGGGCTCTGTTGGAGCATCCTCCTGGTGATAGCCTTTAAATGACCTTTAATTCCTTGGGATAGGGGCTTCCTAGTAGCTCAGACCGTAAAGAATCTGCCTGCAATGCAGGAGACCCAGGTTCGATCCCTGGGTCGGGAAGATCCCCTGGAGAAGGGAATGGCAACCCACTCCAGTATTCTTGCTGGAAAATCCCCTGGACAGAGAAGCCTGGTGGGCTACAGTCCATAGGTTCACAAAAAGTTGGACATGTAAAGCAACTTAGCATACACACATGCAAGCTAGAGACGTAGCATTATTTTTTGTTTTGGATTTTTTGGTGGTTTTTTTTTGGCTGTGCCAGGTGGCATGCAAGATCTTAGTTCCTTGACCAGGGTTTGAACCTGTGCCCCCTGCAGTGAAAATGTGGAGTCTTAAGCACTGAACCACCAGGGAAGTCTCAGCATTAATTTTTACTGTCCATAAAATTTCATAAAAGACTGCATCTATAGGACAAATAATGCAAAATAAACTAAGTCTTTCTGGCATTGGCTTCCCTGGTGGCTCAGACAGTAAAGAATCCCGCCAGCAATGCCAGAGACCTGGGTTTGATCCCTAGGTTGGGAAGACCCCCTGGAGAAGGGAATGGCTACATACTCCAGTATTCTTGCTTGGAGAATGCCATGGACAGAGGAGCCTGGTGAGCTACAGTCCATGGGGTTGCAAAGCGTCAGACACAACTGAACGACTGATACTTTCACTTTCACTACCTGACACTAGCCATCTCATATAGATCAACTCAAAAGAAGCACTATAAAGTTCTATATGACCTCATGTTAAGAGAAAACAGAATACCCATTTGATATCTAGTAATAGATTAAAGCTTTGGAGTGTATGAGGTTTGACAGAGGTATTTTTCTTTTGTTTTTGGCTTAGATATATTCTGTAGAACTATTTGTAAACCTGCTGTGAAGAGTCATTGGTTAAAATCATTTAAGCAGTCTTAAAATTTTGTTCCAGTTTACACAAACTAGTTGACTTCTTGCCATAAATAATATAGCAAAAATACCCAATGGTATGTTTTTTAGTTGCAGCTGCTGCACTGTTGACACTCACTGGATGAAATTTTATCTCTTAATATGTTCCTTATTAAGTACTGTTTATTAATAAAGCATCATTTCTTTGCCAAGAAGGAAACATTTTGAAATTCAGATAACTGAAAAATATGGCTTTCAGTTATGGGTGGATGATACTTGATGACTTGTCTTCAAATCTCTAACTCCTATTTATTTATTCATTTATTTTGAACGTGAAAAAGTGTTAGTAGTCGCTCAGTCATGTCTGAGTCTCTGTGACCTCAGGGACTATAGCCCACAAACCTCCTTTGCCCATGAAATTTCCCAGGCAAGAATACTGGAGTGGGCTGCCGTTTCCTTTTCCTCAGGATCTTCCTGATCCAGGGATTGAACCTGGGTCTCCCGAGTTGCAGGCAGACTCTTCACTATCTGAGCCATCAGGGAAGCCCAGGTATTTTGAAGTCACTAACTTTATTATGGCAAACTTAATATGCACTAGATATCAATAAGTAATATTCCTTTGGCTCCCTATAAGAGAATGCCTTTTTCCCACTCCTGGTTTCTATTAATAAGAGGAGGGACTTTCCAAGGAACCTTACTGACCTCTGTCCAGCTCTTTCCTCACTCTGCTCCCCTGGAAGTGGGCAGATTTACTTGACTGGTAGTGTCAGGAAGAATAACTGGGTATACTGCATTTGACTCTGCCCCTCTTCCTTCTGGGAGGTAGCCCCATGGCAAAAGGCATGAGTTATGTGTTCCTCCACGACAAGAATCCCACCTGGACAGGCTGCAGTCCAATACTGCCTGCACCTAAGGGGGCAAGTCAACTCATTCTGGGGTTTACCCTTAGCAAGCCCACCAGCCATCAGACCTAAAGATGGATGTTCCAACAGGTTCTTATTCAATAGCAAAAATTGTATGTTAGCCTTCATATTTCAAGTCCTGGGCAGAGGAGAGGGTTGTCATAGCCCCCGTACAGAGCTCAACATCACTCATCACTGAAGTCATTGTTTGTCGTTTTGGTTTGGTTTGGTTTTGCTTTTGTTTTGGCTGCAGTGAATGGCATGAGGGATCTTTGTTCCGTGACCAGGGATCCAAACTGTGCTTCCTGCAGTGAAGATGCAGAGTCTTAACCACTGGACCACCAGGGAAGTCCCAAAGACTTCTAATACAGCCTTTAAGTGTTCTTTAAGTGTAAAGAAATATTCCCTGTAACATCAGTGTGAGAATGTGAAGGGGTAGGAGAAGAAACAGAAAGTATAATTAAACTTTAAGATTATTTATTTTTTATTCAAAATACTCACTGTGCAAAAAGACTTTGCAGTGATACAGAAGAGGCACTTTCTCTGTGGGGGATGAGGATGTTGGTGTTTTAGTAATATTTGTCAAACTAAATTCAATATCTAACATGAGTCACAGACACAGGAAAAGCTGGAGCAGTGTAATGACTATGAGTGAAACTTATTTCAGCAGATACTGATTTTGAGGAGACGACTTGGTCTTAAAGAGTATAGCAAATAAAGCAAATCAGCTACCACACTGCAAAATTTAAAAAAAAAACCAAAAAACCAGAAACATCAGTTAAATAGAGTCAGAAGACCAGAAGGGGGAGCTCTTACTCCCAGGATGTGTGTGTGTTTGTGGGTGTGTTTATGCGCTTAGTCACTTAGTCCTGTCCAATTCTTTGCGACCCTTTGGACTGTAGCCCACCAGGCACCTCCATCTATGGGATTTCCCAGGCAAGAATACTGGAGTGGGTTGCCATTTCCTTTTCCGGGGTATCTTCCCCGGGATCAAAGCGGCATCTCCATTGTCTCCTGCATTGCAGATGGATTCTTTTGAGGAAGCCCTGCTCCCGGGATAGTAGAGCCCAACAGGAAGAAGAGAAGCATCTCTTCTTTCCTGGCAAAGTGAGTGTGAAAGTCATTCATTCGTGTCAGACTCTTGTGATCCCATGGACTTCTCCATGGAATTCTCCAGGCCAAAATACTGGAGTAGGTAGACTTTCCCTTCTTCAGGGGATCTTCCCAACCCAGGGATCGAACCCAGGTCTCCACATTGCAGGCGGATTCTTTACCAACTGAGCCACAAGGGAAGCCCAAGAATACTGGAGTGGGTAGCCTATCCTTTCTCTAGGGGATCTTCCCAACCCAGGAATCAAACCAGGGTCTCCTGCATCGCAGGCGGATTCTTTAGCAAGTGAGCATCAGGGAAGCCCCTTTCCTGGTAAGGACTGGGCCAGTGAAAAGCCATGAACTCTGTTTACTATATCCTCCCATCTTCCGTTTCTTCTCTAGGAAAGTGTTTTACTTCCCTTGCCCTGTGAGAACCTGTACATGTTGCACCATGGTTACAAACCCTGAATTGCAGCTCTTTGCTGACCCTGAATAAACCTATCTTTGCTGGCAAAATACCTGGCAGTCTATTTATTTCAGGTCAACAACACTCACCATCTGATTTGAAAAGTTATATTCAAGATTCTTCTTTCCTTATTGTTGTTCAGTCACTCAATCTTGTCCAGTTTTAACTGTTGCTTCTTAACCTGCATACAGGTTTCTCAGGAGGCAGGTAAGGTGGTCTGGTATTCCCATCTCTTTAAGAATTTTCCAGTTTGTTATGATCCACACAGACAAAGGCTTTAGCATAGTCAGTGAAGCAGATGTTTTTCTGGAATCTCTTGCTTTTCTATGATCCAGCAGATGTTGGCAATTTGATCTCTGATTCCTCTGCCTTTGCCAAATTCAGTTTGTACATCTGGAAGTTCTTGGTTCATGTATTGTTGAAACCTAGCCTGAAAGATTTTGAGAATTACCTTGCTAGCATGTGAAATTCTTTCCTTATAGATTGCAGTTAAAATCGACTTTGACTTGACACCAAATTCCTTTGATGATCAGTACCGAGGCTGCAGCCAACAAGTCATGGAGATGCTGCTTCAAGGGGATTATTTCATGGAAGAACTAGAATCCAGTAAGCATTACCGCAAGGTCTGGCACCAAACACACTTAAACTGGTTGAACCAAGAAAAACCTCTCCCCGGGAACATGACTATTACACATGCTCTGGCTGTCTCGGTTTATTTATCGGACGACAGAGTTCACTTAGACTTCTCCAGAGCCATGGCCAGTGCTGCTGGGTCTCCGCAGCAGTATAAACATTCATTCCGTTTCAAATATCTACACTACTTCCTGACCTCAGCAATCCAGCTGCTGAGGAAAGAGATTGTCTCGAGGAAAGACTCTCTGTGTTACGAGGTGCAGCATGAGTTGAAGGGCGTTTACTTGCGAGCCCCCGTGGGTTCGATCGTTCGCTTTGGCCAATTCCTCTCCACCTCCCCAGCAAGAGAACAGGCACAGAGGTTTGGAAACCAAACTCTATTTACCATGTTGACCTGCCTGGGGGCACCAGTACAAGACTTCTCTCTCAAGAAGGAGGTCTTGGTCCCTCCCTATGAGCTGTTTAAAGTTGTCAATGTGAGCTACCATCCAAGAGGAAATTGGTTGCAATTGCTGTCAAATGGGACCCAAAGCACATACAACTGTCAGCTACTAAAAGGTATTGTTATTAATCGAAATTAATTCACTGTAACCAGGATCGGGATTTCCCTAGTGGCTCAGTTGGTAAGGAGAACACCTGCAATGCAGGAGACCCAGATTGGGAAGATCCCCTGAAGAGGGGCATGGCAACCCACTCCAGTATTCTTGCCTGGAAAATCCCCATGGACAGAGGAGCCTGTCGGGCTACAATCCATCGGGTTACAAAGAGTTGAACATGACTGAGCAACTAAACCACATACATTACTAGGATCACAGCCCACTATTTTTTTTTAATCTTGTCAAAAAAGTAATTTTAATTTTTTTTCTTTTTTAAAAAAGTTTTATTGGAGTCTAGTTGATTTATTATGTTGTGTTAGTTTCAGGTGAACAGTAAAGTGAATCGGTTATACATACACATATATCCACTCTTTTTCAGATTCTTTTCCCATAAAGGTTATTACAGAGTACTAAGTAGAGTTCCCTGTGCTGAACAATAGGTCCTTATCAGTTACCGTTTTATATATAGTAATGTGTATGTGGGGGCTTCCCTAGTAGCTCAGTTGGTTAAGAATCCGCCTGCAGTATGAGAGACCTGGGTTCAATCCCTGGATTGGAAAGATCCCCTGGAGGAGGGCACGGCAACCCACTCCAGTATTTTTGCCTGGAGAATCCCTGTGGACAGAAGAGCCTGGCGGGCTACAGTCTGTAGCGTCGAAAAGAGTTGGACACACCTGATTCGACTCACACACACACTGTATATCAGATCAGATCAGTCGCTCAGTCGTGTCCGACTCTTTGTGACCCCATGAATTGCAGCGCACCAGGCCTCCCTGTCCATCACCAACTCCCGGAGTTCACTCACATTCACGTCCATCGAGTCAGTGATGCCATCCAGCCATCTCATCCTCTGTCGTCCCCTTCTCCTCTTGCCCCCAATCCCTCCCAACATCAGAGTCTTTTCCAATGAGTCAGCTCTTCACATGAGGTGGCCAAAGTACTGGAGTTTCAGCTTTAGCATCATTCCTTCCAAAGAAATCCCAGGGCTGATCTCCTTCAGAATGGACTGGTTGGATCTCCTTGCAGTCCAAGGGACTCTCAAGAGTCTTCTCCAACACTACAGTTCAAAAGCATCAATTCTTCGGCACTCAGCCTTCTCCACAGTCCAACTCTCACATCCATACATGACCACAGGAAAAACCATAGCCTTGACTAGACGAACCTTTGTTGGCAAAGTAATGTCTCTGCTTTTGAATATGCTAGTCAATCCAAATCTTCCAATTTATCTCTCCCCCAATTTCCCCCCTGGTAACCATAAATTTGTTTTCTGCATCACTATTCTTTTATAAAATTTATTTTTCGAGTGGGCTTGTGGGGGAAAGGCCAAAAATATGTATATTGGCTTTTAGTAAGGACAAGACAAAAAGTCATTTCAAGCAGAAAAAACATACTAAATTTCAGAGATTTCAAACAATCTGGTATCTTCAGGTAAATTTCAAGATTTTGGACAACCAGAGTGTAAGATGTAGGAAGAAGCCAGGAGTACAAAGAGAGTAGGAAATGGATTTGGGCTGGAGAGATCTGACAGGGCCAGTTTGTAAAAATTCTTGTATTTCATGCCAAGGATTTTCAAACTTCATGCCATAAGCAGTGAGAAATCATTAGAGTCTGTAAGAAGTGGAGTATCAATCAGATCAGTATTTTAGCAAGAGCCCTGATGCTGGGAAAGATTGAAGGCAGAAGGAGGAGAGGGAGATAGAGGATGAGATGGTTGGATGGCATCACCGACTCAATGGACATGAACTTGGGCAAACTCCGGGAGATGGGGAGGGACAGGGAGGCCTGGTGTGCTGCAGTCATGGGACTGCAAGGAGTCAGACACAACTTGGCAACTAAATAACAGAACAACTGATGATACCATGAAAAATGAACTGAAGTAAGAGTAATTAGTTACCACAATATAAACATGTGTTAAGCTCTTTTATAGAAACACATGTGACTGATTCCATTTTATCCTTGTATGTTGCCAGCCACAGTCATTTGATGGAGCAAACACAGTGAAAATTCTATAGCAAAGGCTGTCCCCTGTTTGATTAAGAAAGAGGAAGACCATCCTTATCCACATGTGTGTTCGTTTACAAAGTCAACTGTAACTCAGCTACAGTGTCTAACTTTGAAATATCCCCTACTCTTCCTCTACTCCATCATCATGGCTACTGTGAATAATTCAGCCCATCAGCATTTCTCAACATATTAAGGCTGCAGCATTGCAACCGTCTTCAAACTGGCATCCCCGCTGAGGTCAAGATCCTGCTCACTCTGGCCTATTTGTAAACACAGACCAAGGGAGAGGTGCTCTACCAGGACTCTCATCCACACCCTTCTCTCCTTGCCAGCAGGGAAGATACCAATAATGAATGGCATGTGTTTCTGCTCCACAGACCCAAGAGATTAATGTTTATAGAGAAGAATGAAAAACTAGGGTAGAATGTGAATAAAATAGTGATATTTTAAAATAAAATATCAAAAGCTCACTATTTTTGATAAGAATATATCATAAGATATTTTGATAAGAATATCCATAGCCAGGTTCCAGGATTTTCCAGAATTGCATCTGCCTGGAATACCGTGGCTTCGTTCTCATCATTTGAGATAGGTAGCTTTGCTACTGGGCTTCCCTAGTAGCTCCACTGGTAAAGAATCAGCCTGCAATGCAGGAGACCTGGGTTCAATCCCTGGGTTGGGGAGAACCCCTGGAGGAGGGCATGGCAACTCACTCCAGTATTTTTGCCTGGAGAATCCCAGAGAGAGGAACCTGGTGGGCTACAGTCCATGGGGTCACAAAGAGTCAAACATGACTGAGGGACTAAGTGCAGTTTTGCTACTATTCACCTATCTCTATAGGTTATACATAAAAAAAAAAAAAAAAAATTGCAAGACTCCAGAATATTTTCAGCTATTCACCGCAGTGTATTTTATTTTGTTCTTGTTTCTTGAGGTTCTTATTCCTTAGTGGAAAAGCGCTTTCTGAAATCTTTCCTGTGCTGTGTGCTCAGTCACACAGTCATGTCCAACTCTTCATGGGCTATAGCCCGCCAGGCTTCTCCGTCCATGAAATTCTTCAGGCAAGAATACTGGAGTGAGTTGCCTTTCCTTCTCCAGGAGACCTTCCCAACTTCAGGCTCGAACCTGTGTCCCTTGTGTCTCCTCCATTGGCAGGTGGCTTCTTTGCTGCTAGCACCACCTGGGAAGCCCAGAATTTCTTGTTGTTCTCTGTTCAGTCCCTAAGCAGTGTCTGACTCTTTGAAACCCTAAGGACAGCAGCATGCCAGGCTTCCCTGTCCTTCACTATCTCCAGGAGTTTGCTCAAACTCATGTCCATTGAGTTGGTGATGTCATCCAACCATCTCATCCTCTGTCACCCCCTTCTCCTCCTGCCTTATATCTTTCCAATGAGTTGGCCTTTTACATCAGGTGGCCAAAGTATTGGAACTTCAGTGAATATTCAGGGTTGATTTCCTTTAGGATTGACTGGTTTGATTTCTTTGCTGCCCAAGGGACTCTAAACAGTCTTCTCCAGCACCACAGTGTGAAAGCATCAATTCTCGGGCGTTCAGCCTAGCCATTCCCTTTTCCAAGGGATCTTCCCAACTCGGTGATCAAACCCAGATCTTCTGCATTGCAGGCAGATTCTTTACCATCTGAGCCACTAGGGAAGTACTCAAATTTCTGAAGTCATTTCTATTAACTGATAAGTGACACTCTGCTTATCCCAACATCCTGGAGCAGTATTAGATTGATGCAAACATGAACAGTGGGAGGAGGGAGAAGGTGTGTTTTTCTTATCTGGGAGTCCTTCACTGGGAAGAGGGAGGAAGGTCAGTGGACTCTCAAGCCCTGTTTTTCTAGATGGCTGTTGTCCAGATCACTACTGGCCAATCACCTGGATAATCACTAACCTCAGCCTGGGGAATTCACAATATCTAATTCCTCATGAAACTGGAATCCTTGCAGGACATTGTTTTCTATTCTTCCAATTTTTTCACCAGCAGAAGCCATAAACTAGTCTATATATTATTTGTATTTATTTATTCTTTTGGCTGTGCCCTGCGGCATGTGGGATCCTAGTTCCCCACCGAGGGACCAAACCCAGATCCCCTGCACTGGAAGCTCAGAGTCTTAACCACTGGACCACCAGAGAAGTCCCATTATTTTATATCCTAAAATGTCCCATTTGAGCCAGTGACTTACGTTTCTTTCCCAGTTCCCTCTTAATCTGCCAGATGCAATATGCAAAAAACAACATGAAGGCTTTTAAAATGGGTCAGCCTGGGACACTGCGTTTCTCCCAACGATGAGACAGTAGATTAAAGAGTAGAGCTTCCTCAGTCCTTCAAGGTATTTCAAAATTGCTTCCATTAACTTGTAACTGAAGTTCTCAGGTTCAAAGAGTTCCCAAGAATCTGTTGCCTTCAGAGAGTCACGAGGTCAAATTGGTAGCATACTACACTGAAGGAAGTAAATTTGCAAAAGAAAAATTGTTAAAAGACAGTATAAATGAACAGCTTTTCCCTCTAATTCTTCTCCCACCCCTCATGTGACCTACACTTGTTACCATAGAAACAGATGTCTTCATGCACATTAGAAGACTCAAAATACATTATGTTAGGTATTTGTCCTTAAATGTTGCTTCTTTCAGCAAAATAATCGGTGCCAAAAATCTGTAGACACACAAATACATGCTCTGTTCTGTATTATTGGATTCACAAAGAAGTGTGGTTTGTTAAAATCTTTCACATAATTAAAATTCTTAAGTATGCTTCTAGAAAAAATATAGTCAATTGTTTGCAGTCAGCGTGGGTTTACATGTTAATCTTGCCAGTTACTAGCAGTGAGAATACAGGCAAATGGCTTATTCTCTCTGTGCCTCATTTCCTTCATATGTAAGATAGGAATAATTAAAAATAAATAAATAAAACTTACCTTATAAGATTCTGGTAAAGAGAAAATGAATGAGTGCATGCAAAAGCTCTTAGAACCATTAGTTACTATTACCATTACCATGGCTTCCCTGTTAGCTCAGTTGGTAAAGAATTCGCCTGCAATGCAGGAGACCCAGGTTTGATTCCTGGGTCAGGAAGATCTGCTGGAGAGGGATAAGCTACCCACTCCAGTATTCTTGGGCTTCCCTTGTGGCTCAGCAGGTAAAGAATATGCTGCAATGTGGCAGACCTGAGTTTGATCCCTGGGTTGGGGAGATCCCCTGGAGAAGGAAAAGGCTACCCACTCCAGTATTCTGGTCTGGAGTCATACAACTAAGTGACTTTCATCTTTATTTTATTAACTTACTGCTTCCTATTTTCTTTTACTCTGGGCTTCAATTATCCCAAAGTAGTTTACCCAATTTGTGACATCATGCTTTTCTTGAAGTACGGTGTCCATCTGAAATGAATGGATGGAAGAATAAGTAATGGAATGAATCTGGGAGATGGACCACAAAGCATGATGGGAAGAACAGATGATGGAGCCAGTGAAAGCTGGGCATTTGTTAATGGCTCTGTGCCAGGGTGCTACGTCACCTCAGTCGTGTCTGACTCTTTGCAACCCTATAGACTGCAGCTCACCAGGCTCCTCTGTCCTTGGAATTCTCCAGGCAAGAATACTGGAGAGAGTTGCCATGCCTTCCTCCAGGGGATCTTCCTGACCCAGGGATGTAAAAAACTCATTTTATAGATGAGAAAACTGAGTCCCAATGAAAGTAACAAAAATGATCAAAGTCAAGCATCTAAGGGTAAAGCTTCAATACCAAAGCTTTGTTGTTGTTTTTCAGTCGCCTAGTCATGTCTGACTCTGCAACCCCATGGACAGTAGCATGCCAGGCCTCCCTGTCCCTCACTATCTACCAGAGTTTGCCCAAGTTCATGTTCATTGCACTGATGATGCCATCCAGCCATCTCATCCTCTGACGCCCTCTTCTCCTTCTGCCCTTGATCTTTTCCAGCATCAGGGACTTTTCCAATGAGTTGTCAGTCATCTGCTCTCATCAGATGACCAAAACACTAGAGCTTCAGGGTCAGCATTAGTCCTTCCAGTGAATATTCAGGGTTCATCTCCCTGAAGATTAACTGGTTTGATCTCCTTGCTCTCCAAGGGACTTTCAGTAGTCTTCTCCATCACCACAGTTCAAAAGCATAAATTCTTTGGCATTCTGCCTTCTTTATGGTCCAGCTCTCACAACAGTACATGACCACTGGGAAGACCATAGATAGCCTTGACTATACAGACCTTTGCCAGCAGAATAATGTCTCTGCTTTTCAACACACTGTCTAGGTTTTTCATCGCTTTCCTGCCAAGAAGCAACCATCTCCTGATTTCATGGCTGCAGTCACCATCCACAGTGATTTTGGAGCTCAAGAAGAAGAAATCTGTCACTACTTCCACTTTTTCCTCTTCTATTTGCCATACATTAATGGGACAAGATGCCATGATCTTAGGGTTTTTTTTAATATTTAGTCTTAAGCCGGCTCTTTCACTCTCCCCCTTCACCCTCATCAAGAGGCTCTTTGATTACCAAAGCTAATCAGCACCAAATCATGATCTTTCACTGTTATATTGTTTTCTTGTGGATCAATATTTTCTGAAAACTCTTCAGTAGAATCTTAGTCCATGAAAAAATGAGAAAGGTGAGAAAGGGTGGGGTTAGAGGTCCCTGTGATCTCTAGTCTCAGTGAAGAGAAAACAAAACAGAAAACACATAAGAATCATTCTAATGACCTGCTAAAGTGATATTAATGGCTCCTAGTCCCTTTGAGAATTCAGATAGTACAATACAATTTTAATATAAACTTTGACAAAAGCTTAGAAATATGCTTTCATTCTTAATTTGTTTATCTAAGAAAGTTAGGGTTTTGAAATTTACTGTAAGTATATGTAGAATTCCAAATAGAAATGCCTAGAAACTCTAGGGATCTTATATGTTACATGAAAGTGGTGGAAAAATATTTCTCCATTGTCTGGTCATCCTATCAAACAATATGGTCAAATACTGAGGCAATCACAGAGTTGAATGGCTTTCTATCTCAATATCTTTTCTACACTAATAATCAGTAAAGACTGGTTGAACAGGAGATTCCATTCTTTCTTTAGAGCATATTTTAAAGGTTTCCATCCTCCGTCTCATCCAATATTTTCATCCCATTGTATTCCCAATTAGTATAATAAATATCACTTTCATCAGCCACACCTTACCATCTGCTAACCTCTCCCGTGAAGTGTGTGTCCATGTATGCTATACACACACACACACACACACACACACACACCTCAAGCAGGATTGTACGAATACTTTTTGCTTACCCTGTAATTAAAAAAAAAAAATGACTGGACATACAATATATGTAGAGACCATACAGTGGTTAAAAATACAGAGTTGAGAGTCTGCCTTGTGGTGCAAAGGATACCAGCTTGACCCCTGGTCCGGGAAGACCCCACAGGCAGCCAAGCAACTAAGCCCGTGCACAACTACTGCAGTACCTGTGCTCTAGAGCCAGTGCTCCACAAGAGAAGACCCTGCAATCAGAAGTTTGCCCACCACAATGAGGAATAGCTCCTGCTTGCTGCAATCAGAGAAAGCCCGGATGCAGCAATGAAGACCCAGCACAGCCATAAATAACTACATAAATAAAAGTTTTTAAATATATAGCTCAAACCTGACTGCCTAAATTTGATGGCTGCCTCCACTGCATACTAGATGCATGACATTTGACAAGTTTCTTCACATCTCTGTCACAGCTTTATCAAATAAAAAATGAGGATAATGAGGATAAATACCTCATAGTTTTGTTGTGTGGATTAAATGAGTTAATTTACAGCAAGTGCTTAAAAAGATTCCAGAACAGAATAAGTCTTTAAACAATGTTAGCTTTCATAATGGTGATGAAGATAAGGATAATGGCAATGGTGATAATTCTGCTGACGATGATAATAAAGACGTAAAATCGGGAGATCTCTACCATCAACTTTTATCATCAACCCTGAGGTACACCTTTTATCCTCTTGGGACCTAATTTATGGTCTACAAAATAAGTGACTTGTGTTGTCATTTAAAAATCTAAGAGAGAATACATTTTTTAAAAGTAGCTAGCTTCAGTCCTTCCCTGGTGGTTCAGTGGTTACGACACTGCTCTTCCAGTGCAGGGGATGCAAGTCTGATCCTTCATCAGGGAGCTAAGATCCTACATGCCACATGATGTGGCCAGAAAAAAAAATAAAAGTAATCTTATTAAAAAAGACTACACACCTTTAAAAAACAGTAGTTTCAAATTTTTTTGTTACAAATTTTCTAAGTTTAAGACGCGAACCAAAGGAGAAATGAAGTAGATTTTTTAGGAAAAACAAAACAAAACAAAAACTCTGTTACCTAAAACATCGCTAATTCTTTTTCTGTTTGTTTTCACAGCTTCCAGCAGAAAGTGCATCCCTACTCCTCTGGTTGTTGCTTCTCTCTCCTTTTTGACCAGTGTCATCATCTTTTCCAAAAGTGGAGCATAAAGGAAGCTTGCGGTTTTGCCTCTCCTGTCCTGTTTTGCTTTATTCCCGTAAAAGCACCCTGAATACCCATAGAGAATCAATCTGCCGAGCTATCAACTGATATAGAACTGGCTCAGTCCACTGCCTATGAGTAGGCCTGTAAGTATATTTCTTCTCCATGGATACAAGGAGTCATGTTGGATAGAAGATGACTCATTTGGAGCCTGTGAGATACAATTAGTGTACTTTATTGGAATTTGGGCTGGGAATGGGGTAGTGGCCTTTTTTATTTCAGTGGAGATTACTGAAAGCAGAATATGAACCTAGAGCCCCTAGCAGCTCTCTTGCAAACGAAAAGAGAGTCTACCTTCCAAGCTAACACCATGAAAGAGGAGCGGCAGAATGAAAAGAAAGTGAATCCTGATGACAGTCCATGTGCACCTAGATCCAACTGTCTGAAACTGGATACCCTGAGTTTTTCATCACATAAATCAATAAATTATATTTCTGCCTTAATAATTTAAGTTAAACTTTCTATCTCAGTTGAAGGAATTTTATGATAAATACAAAGACTTTCCCTAATTTTTTATTTAGCAATACTAAATATTAGGATAACATCAGAAATACTTGAGCTCCCCTGTCCACGGAATTCTCCAGGTAAAAATACTGGAGTGGGTTGCCATTCTCTTCTCCAGGGGATCTTGCCAACCCAGGGATTGAATCTGGGTCTCCTGCATTGTAGGCAGATTCTTTACTGTTTGAGCCACCAGGAAAGCCCAAATATTAGGAAAACATCAGAGATACCTAAGTTAGCAAAGGACAAATTCTTCATTAAAGAATTTGATGAGCCCCAAGGACATACTAAATGTGTGAATTTTCTTTAAAGATTTTTTTCCCCCGCTCTCAAGCAATTTTATTATTTTTTAGAGAATTTTATCAGCATTCAAGACCAAACTAGTGTAGTCTTGTTATCAACCAGGGTTCTTGGCCGTCCCTAATCAACAGAAATTGTCTAGAGACCAGACAAGAAATTCAGGCAAGGCTTTATTGTGCTTCCCTGGTGGCTCAGACGGTAAAGTGTCTGACAGGGGAGCCTGGTGGGCTGTAGTCTATGGGGTCGCACAGAGTCAGACACGACTGAAGCGATTTAGCAACAGCAGCAGCAGCAGCAATGCAGGAAACCCGGATTTGATCCCTGGGTCACGAAGATCACCTGAAGAAGGAAATGGCAATCCACTCCAGTACTCTTGCCTAGAAAATTCCAAGGACAGAGGAGCCTGGTGGGCTACAGTCCATGGGGTCACAAAGAGTCAGACAGGCCCTCACTTTCACTTTATTGGGACCCAGGCTGCAGCAGGAGGAAAGTGAAAGAAAGTGAAGTTGCTCAGTTGTGTCCGACTCTTTGCGACCCCTTGGACTGTAGCCCATCAGGCTCCTCAGTCCATGGGATTCTCCAGGCCAGGGAGTGGGTTGCCATTTCCTTCTCCTGGGATCTTCCTCACCGAGGGATCGAACCTGGGCCTGGGTCTCCTGCATTGCAGGCAGATGCTTTAACCTCTGAACCACCCGGGGAAGCAGCAGAAGGAACCTGGGAGCAAACAACAGGCTCCCTTGATTGCTTGCTCCCTGAGGGAGGGGAAGGGCAAGCCTGTTTCTTGTGTGGGGTGAGGGTAGGGGTGTGTCCACCCGTCAGGCCAGAGGGGTGGCTTAGGTGTTTTGTCCACTCCGTAGGTGGTGGTGTGTGCAGGGGGCTTGTGCTGTACCGTTTTTGCTGAGGGCTCTTCAGATGTGGCAGTTGGGTTTTTGGTCTCTCTGTATCTTTTGGGTCCAGAATTTATACCACCTACACATGCACACAGTTATTTGTAGTCCCATACAGTTTCTTTGCATTTTGTTGCTCGAAGAGAGGTGTGTCCAGGTCCAAGTACTGCAGGACTGTAGCAAAGGATCTCAGGTCCCAGCCTGTCTCAGTCTCAGATGGGAGAAAACACAGAAACCCAAGAAATAAAAGGGAAAGTTAATGAAAGATGGCAGTGGAATCGTACTCACTGCCTGTAATGGGGTGTTGCACACACATTTCTTCTAAACTATTACAAAAGTTAGAATTTAAACTCATATGTTAATTTACAGAAGACTTTGTGGCAAATTGGATTTTAAGCCTTCATTGCAAATTTAAGCACATATGCTAAGAATGCAAGTATATGTGTGTGAAGATAAAGTAAAACATCTAATTACCCAGCAAATATCAAAGATATATTGAATCCCCATTATGTGCAAACAATTAGGTTTTAAAAAAGTGCAAATCAAACTTCCCAGCTAAGAATGTTCTCCGACTCTTCTTTCGGAGAGTAGACAAGATAAGTGGGTTGATGGGGAATCTCTAGGTCTCTAAAGAGCCTACTAATTGAGCTAAATGGGGTGAAGATGAAAGCTAGCTCCATACCCATGAATTCTGAAAGTCCAGGCTGCTTAGTTCCTCTGAGATATAGATGAAAAGCAAGCATTTATATTTTTGAAAGAGAAAATAGGATTTAAGATTTTTAAACAAGAAAATATTTAAATGAGGAAAGATCTGGTATTCTCAGAAAGTAAAATTCCAAAAGAGAACTAGAGTTAACTGCTTTTAAAATAAATAGCTAATTCCATACTTCTTAAAAAGAAAAAAATATATTAGCGCCCTTAATTGCCTTTCTTGTCCTTCACAAAGTTCCTATCAGATAAAAAGGGAAATATGGCAATCTTGAGAGCATACACTCATTTGCAGTTCATGAGAACCCAAGACTTTATGGCAGGCAAATGGAGCTGTCTTTTTTTCCCCCAATTCAATCAAGCACATGTCAGAAACCTTATTTCTGTTTTGGTCAAGTAACAAGTTGTAGGTCTTTGTGTGTATGTGTTAGTCTGTGTGTCTGTATGTCCGTATAAAATGTTACTTTCATTTTTCAACCTCTACTATCTCCTCATCATAAGACTTTAGTAGGAAACAAAGACTGACTCATCTGCTTTGGTCTTATTCACATAGGCAAGAAAATTCCATTACTCCTCATTCAGTATTCTTTTTTACTTCTGGATAAATCATATCAAAGGTATTTAGTGATGGCTTATGATAGGGGATTTCCTGGGTGGCTCAGCTGGTAAAGTGTCTGCCTACAATGTGGGAGACGCAGGTTCAATCCCTGGGTCGGGAAGATGCTCTGGAGAAGGAAACGGCAACCCACTCCAATACTCTTGCCTGGAAAATCCCATGGATGGAGGAGCATGGTAGGCTACAGTCCATGAGGTCGCAGAGTTGGACACGACTGAGCGACTTCACTTTCACAATGATAGACAAGCCACTGAAGTGTACAGAAATTGGTATATGGATGACAAAAATAGAGAAGTTGTTTCCTAGGGTCTGAACAGTATTATTTAGTTATAACATATATATTTACCTAGACTTTGCACTGTAGAAACCAGAAATAGAATTACTAAGAGTAGAAATTAATTGAAGGTTATTTCAATTATGCTTTAAGATGAAATACAATGTTTAGAAATATCCTCAAATGTAATATCATACTTGATTTTTTTTGAACAATATATTCTTTTCTGGAACCACCATTTTAAGCAGGATTTCTTTGGTTATTTATTTTTATTTGAATAAAGCAAAACTTGAGGTACATGGTTTGCCAGGTGACTCTTTGAATTCGTGTCCCAGTAGACCACATATTTGGCACTGAGGGTCTTAGGGAGTACTATGAAAACTTGCATGGTTTGAATTGGTTTTCTGACCAGCACGAACACTTCTGTTGCACTCATACTAGTTCCTGGGTTTCTTAAACACAGAAAACTTGGTTTCCATAGCTTTTATGGCTTTTTGGAGGACCTCTAAGATTGGTCCCATAGTTTTGACAATTTGTTCCATTTGATCTGCAGCTGACTTAATAGTATACTTAGCATTCTCAATGTTGAGTACATCCTGCAACTTTTTCAAGGCATCTATTGTAGTGGCTTTGGATGGACCTGGACTTTTCTCAGATGTGGTGGCATCTGATTGTTCTTTCCTGTAGAAGTCACTTAATTGAAGATTCATGATGGGATATTTCATCAAGAGTAAAAGAGAAGATTCCAAACTCTCAAGAATGTTACCACTATTCAGCACAGAGGCAATGATAGGTGACTGGACATTTTTGAACATTTCTTTGGTTGACTGTTGCAACTCCCTTATATTGTTACTCTTCTCAACCATAGAGAACATAGCTGTTGCAATCTTGGAACTTAGAGGTTCACTTTGCATTGGGTCCTGTTTGGCCACCACCACAGACTGCATCTCCTTAAAAATTTTGAGCATTTGTTCAAAGACATCCTTCACATTACCATCTTCTTTCACAGTCATCAAGAGGATCTGAGTGCTCATACTGCTGTTGAACAATTTGGTGAGTGCATTTGTGAAGGAAGCAAGATCTTGCATGTGAAAGAAGAATGTTTTGGCAGCTTGAATGAACCTCTCTTTATCCTTTTCTGATTCTGAAGACATTTCTCCAGCAGAAAGGTTTCAGCACTGTAAAACAAGGAGGAATCCAAATAAATGCATGTGTCAACCATAAAGAGACTGAAAGTATAAACATGAGGATAACTCCTGTCAAAGGTTGGAAGGCTATACAAGCATAAATGATCTTGTACTTTAATAAAAATAGCAACACAAATAATTAAAGCAGAGTAGAATAGGGATTTTCATAAACTTTAAATCACATATTAAATATTGCATGCTAGATCCCGTATTGGATATGCTGACCTATGGATACTCAGGCATTACCCTCAGTAATCATCCAGTCTAGTGGGAAAGATTGGATAAAGCATTAAAGATTACATAGAGGGACTCTAGTTCCAGTTAAAACAGAGCAAGTACTCTCGATCCACTGGAGAAGGGCATGGCAACCCGCTCTAATATTCTTGCCTGGAGAATCCCATGGACAGAGGAGCCTGGTGGGCTACAGTCCATGGGGTTGCAAAGAGTCAGATACAACTGAACAACCAATACTCACTCACATTCCATCCAGTCTTTCCTATTAATTACAGCTAAAAATCCTGAACAGAATATCTCAAGTAACTATTAAACAACTGAAAGGTAGACAGCAGCAGACAGGGGAGGTAGAGATGGCAGTATTCCAAAGAGGATCAAGGCTATCTAATCCAAACTCCCAAAATGTCTATCTTGTCTAAAAATGTCCTTTCATCACAAATTGTCCTCTTCTGCAGTAGAGAGGAATATTAATATCTATAACCAATGTTCACAGTCCTCTTTTGATATTTTCTCTAGAATTATGCTCTATCGACCACCCCCTCTTCCTTTTGTGCTATGAACTGAACTATGCTATGAATATGTCCTTCTGAAATCCAGTAGGTTGACACTCTAATTTCCAGTATGATTGTATTTGGAAACAGGGACTATTAGGAAGTAATTAAGGTTAAATTAAGTCATAAGGCCCTGATATGACAGGATTAGTATCCTTGTAAGAGAGACACCAGAGAGCACCCTCCCTCACTCTCTCCACCTTGTCAGACTGCAGCAAGAATGTGACTGACTGCAAATCAAGAAGAGAGCCTTCACCAAAAACTGAACAGGCCCATACTTCGATTTGAGATTTCTCAGCCTCCAGAGCTATGAGAAAATAATTCCTGTTGATTAAGCTGCAAGGCTATCTTGTATCCTCCATCTCTCCCTCTTCATTTGTCCTTCTCCTTTGACTATGAATATACTCATTTTCCTATTCAGTTGGTTAAGATTCTGGGCTTTCACTACCACTGTGGCCTGGGTTCAATCCCTGGTCACAGAACTGAGATCCCACAAGCTACACAGTGCAGCCAAAAACTGCCCTACTTAGTTTATATTTTATTTTCTATTTTGATCATGCTGCATGGCATGCAGGATCTTAGTTCCCAACCAGGGGTTGCACAGAGTCGGACACGACTGAAGCGACTTAGCAGCAGCAGCAGCAGCAGCAGGGATCAAACCTGTACCCCCTGCAGTGGAATCATGGAGACCTAATCACTGGACAACCAAGGAATTCCCCCTACTCAGTTTAAAAAAGAAAAATGTTTGACCCCAAAATCATGGGGTCACAAAGAGTCTGACACGACTGAGCGACTGAACTGAACTGAACTGAATTTCCCTTTAAGTAATGATCCCATCTCGTTCCTTCCTTTAATTCTCGAATTTCCCAAGAAAGAAATTCTTCACATTATTGTCATTTATTTCTAGCCTTCCCTGGTGGCTCAGTGGTTAAAAAAAAAATCCACCTGCCAATGTAGGAGATGTGGGTTCCATCCCTGGTCTGGGAAGATTCTCTGTTGGAGGAAAAAGCAACGCACTCCAGCATTTCCCAGTACTCTTGCCGGGGAATTCCATGGAGAGTTACCTGGCAGGTTACACTCCCTGGGGTCACAAAGAGTCAGACATGACTTAGTGACTGAACAACAACAATAATTTGTTTATATCCCTCATTATTTTCTTACAGGGCACCAATAACTTCTAACCATAAAATTTCTTGGCCTATTTACAGCTCAGATGGTAAAGAATCTGCCTGCAAGAGACCTGAGTTCAATCCCTGGGTCAGGAAGATACCCTGGAGAAGGAACTGGCAACCACTCCAGTATTCTTGCCTGGGAAATTCCATGGCCAGAGGAGCCTGGCAGGCTATAGCCCATGGGGTTGCAAAGAGGTGACATGACTAAGTGACTAACACACACAAACATCTTGAATTCTCTGCCTTATTTAAAATTGCTGAATACCTCTTCCTACTTCAAGTTTTTCTCCTCCAGAGGCCTCCACAATGCTGTACAAACCTGGTCCTTCTACATCCTCTCCAAGAATTTGCCCATTTTATAGGCTTTTCTTCCTTATACCAGCAAGTTCTTTCCAGTCTCCTCTCAGCAAGGCTGTGTCTTTGGCCTCCCTCATATTCTCTACTTTTTCCCTTCAAGACCTCACCTGGGGATTTCCCTCATGGTCCAGTGGTAAAGAATCTGCCTGCCAGTGTAGGGGACACAAGTTCTATCTCTGATCTGGGGATGCCGTGGAGCCATGGCAGCTAAGTCCAAGTGCCAAAACTACTGAGCCTGTGCTCTCGAGCCCGGGACCCACAAGAGAAGCCACTGCAGTGAGAAGTCTGTGTACTGCAACTAGAAAGTAGCCCCTACTCGCTGCAACTAGAGAAAGCCTGTGCACAGTAACAAAGACCCAGTGAAGCCTAAATATTAATAAATAAAGGCTAACTTATTTCTTTAAAAAAGATCTCACCTGTCCCCATTAATTATAAATGTCATCTATGTGTAGATGACTCCTAAATCTCCCAGCGTAGCCTTGGACATTCTCCTGATCTCCAGATCTAAATTTCCAATTACCTACTGGTCATCATATAGTAACTATACCAGTATATGTCACACAATTATCCCAAACTGCACTCATCTCCTCCAAAAACATTCTCCTCTTAATCCTTGCCTCATTGTTGAGGCTCAAAATCTATTTTCCTTTTCTCTTCACCATACTGAATCAGTCCCTAAAACTTGTTAACTCTCTTTGAACTTATTTCAATCCACCCCCTCCCTTCCATTCTCATAACTACTATTCCGGTGAACTCTCATCTAGACAATTTTAATGGTTTCATATTTGATCTCAATATTTTTGTCAAAGAGTCACAAACTGACAATTCACAGGAAAAATCTAACCAGATATGCTTTGTTTGACCTACCACAATTTGTTATCAGTTGCAAATTTTAAATTGAAACATAGAAATCTACATTTCTATTGATTATTGAAAAAATGAAATGAACTGGTAGTAGTAAGTCCTTTTTCTGGGTGGACAAATTTCCTAGAACTAAGGTGTCTCCTTCAGACTAGACATTCAACCTCTCTATCCTATTGTCTTAGTGATTTAGTCGCTAAGTCATGTCCGACTCTGGCAACCCATGGACTATAACCTGCCAGATTTCTCTGTCCATGGGATTCTCCAGGCAAGAATAGTAAAGTGGGTTGTCATTCCCTTCTCCAGGGGATCTTCCCAACCCAGGAACTGAACCCAGGTCTCCTGCACTGCAGATTCTTTACCATCTGAGCCACCAGGGAAGCCCCTATACACAAAATAGGGACTGTCCAACTCTAAAGCCCATGGTGTTTCCACTAAATTATTGAGGTTGAGTGATTTTCCTGTTTCTGATGTATCTCTACTATAGAGGAATCAATAGAGATTAGGACAGAATCTAGAGGAAGAAGCATGGGAGACTTTGATCTAAGCTTTAAGGGAAAGGAGTCAAGATGATTAACTGAGATAACACAGAAGACAGTAACAAAGAGTAGAACTTCCAGCCAGGAAAGAAGAGCACACACACACATACACACACATAAAACACATTTGGCTGAAAACATCTCTATCCCTATGTCTTGAGAACTTAGAGCAATCAGCAACAGGAGGTACAAAAGGCAACAGAAGCTAAAGTAAATTTAATATCTGGAATAGCTGACATGATGGGACCTCAAAATTCTGAGAGTTTCAATCAAAGAGGCATCTTCTCTACTGAATCGAATTAGCTCAGTTGGACAGCATTTTTCAAATTAAAAGTCCATTAAAGAATAAAAAATTTAATGTTTTATCTTTGTATGAGTCTTTCAAATTATATTCAGTTCAGTTCAGTCATTCAGTCATGTCGGACTCTTTGTGACCCCATGGACTGCAGCACGCCTGGCCTCCCTGTCCATTACCAACTCCCAGAGTCCATCCAAACCCATGTCCATTGAGTCAGTGATGCCATCCAATCATCTAACCTTCTGTCGTCCCCTTCTCCTCTTGCCTTCAATCTTTCCCAGCATCAGGGTCTTTTACAATGAGTCAGTTCTTTGCATCAGGTAGCCAAAGCACTGGAGTTTCAGCTTCAGCATCAGTCTTTCCAGTGAATATTCAGGACTGATTTCCTTTAGGATGGACTGGTTGGATCTCCTTGCAGTCCAATATTACTTAATACATACCGATTTTATACTAATAAAGAAGGTAAAAGAATTCTGAGAACTAAACCATGTAGAAACAGTCAATAAACCAGACAGGCAGAGGGACCCAGCAGAGACTAACAAAGCCTGTAAGTCATCACATTCCATTAGAAACATCCAGATGAAACCAGATGAAAAAGCACAACAACTACTCCTAAACAACTGCTGGGACCACTGGCCTCAGAAACACAGCAAGGTAAGCAATATGGGTATTTCTGTTAGTATTGATATAATACTCTGCTTCTCCACATTAAAAGGTATCTACAGTAATATGCTAGACTTGAATCCTAGCTATAAATATAATAAAGCAACAAAACAACTTTAAGTGGATCCCATGACATGTTCCTGGTGATCATTTATGTCTCTGAAAATACCAAGAAAGAAGAAAATTAACAGCTTATATAATTAAGTCAGCAGGGAAGATAAAGTAGGTAAAGACATCAATTTTAGAAAAGAATAAGGATGAAAGGACACCTGTGTGTGAAAATGTGCTGTTTATATGGGTTGTAACATCTTTTATGTCTTTAACATTCATTTATGATTCAGTACCGTTAGAAGAATGAATGTGTGATCTAATTCTAGTTAATGTCTAGTGCTTATGTTCCTTCATAAGTTCTATTACATTTAAATACCACTGGGCATTTGCTATGTGTCTCCAAATAGACTGATATCTTCTTGAGGGCAAGGAACTTTGTTTACTCAAGGCAAATGGCAGAGGTTCTCAAGTGAGCATCTGATAAATGCTGGTGAACGACCTCAATATTCTGCTTTCTGGCCAGAAATATTATTTTAAACAATTTTTATATCAGAGTATCATCACAGCATGATCAACTTTTTTTTAAATTAAAGGCCATGGTTTTGATTTAAAGGAGGCTCAGAACTAGTTAGTAGCTGTTATTTTCTCCTGAAAAGCTTCTGATTTCACCCATACCCTAAACCCACACTCCCAGATAAGTGAACCTTGCAGTACAGCTAGACCCAATATGGATAGTGAGGAACACAGACAGCATGGAGAAAGGCAGAAGCTTAGAGAGCGCTAATGACCAGACATCAGAAGCTGAGAAAGGGTCTTTGCTTTCTTCTTTCTTCCTATTTTTAATTGTTATTATGGGAAAAGTCCAAACATACACAAAAGTGAAGACAATGATAAACTCCTGTATACCCATAATCCAGCTTCAAAAATTATCAGTATAAGGTTGATCTTATTACCTCTATGAACCTACTCCAATCTCCCTTCTAGATCATTTGTAAGCAAATTTCAGTGTCATTTCATCACTTTTTCAGGATACATTTCCACAAAAGCAAGAACTCTCTGAAATTTGACCTTATGCTTCTCAAACCAGTAATATTTAACAGAATTGTCTTTGACTGAAACATACCCAGTGTCCTGCTGTAAAAATTAACTTTTGATGTAGGTGGAAAAGTTTTTGCAAGGCACTTGCAGTACATATCAAAAGTAATATAAATTTTTATTCCTATTAATTATATAAATTATATGCTTCTATGATTCAAACTTCCTCTGGAAATTTACCCTGAGGAAATAATCCAGATAATTGAGAGAAAAAGGATCATGTGTATTAAAATACTTATATTAAGATAGTGAAACAATTAAGGATTTAGTAAATTATGGTAAATATATATGAAATAGTTTATAAAATATAAATATGTATATTTTATATAACCAATAAAATAATTATAAAACTAGAAATAGGGGGAAGTATTTAAATTAATATAAGATGAAATTTTATTTATACTATTATCACAACTTTGTAAAAGCACTTATGCCTTTAAATAAACTTTGGAAAGGAATAATTCAAAAAAACAAGATGGTAGGTTTATAGATGTTTTTCCTTATGGATATTAAAGTGTTTATATATTATTGCTATAAACTTTTTAAAATAGTTTTATCAAATCTTTTAATTTCTTCGTGTTATAATTTTACCACCTATCAAAGCACAATCACCTGTCACTTTCTCCATGAATCTTCCTCTAATAATCTTGGTCCTAAAATTTCTGTTTAAATTCCTATAGCACTGGACAGTCAACGCACTACGTAATTCACAAAAGTATCCTGAGAATTATTTATCTACATATTTGATAATCAATATACTTTTAAGGTGGTTCCTTTCCTGAAAAACTAAAACAACTGTCACATCACTAAATTAATTTTTAGATACACTCATCAGTAGCCATTCCCTTCTCCATGGGATCTTCCTGATCCAGGGATCGAACCCCGGTCTCCTGCATTGCATCTGAGTCACCAGGGAAGCACAGTATCACAAAATTAACTTTTAGATAAAATCATCAGTATATTTCTACCATTTCTTACATGTTCTTTAATTATGAATGTTTACTTGTAATTTCAACAAAATTGATGAGTTAAGTTCAATAAGAATCCATCTGAAGCTAGTCTTTGTTTTCATTCCAAGTCCCTAATACGAGCTGTAGCTTCAAGATTTGTCTACTTCCTTTTTTTAAATAAAATAAGCCAAAACACATGTGATTTCCAAACTGTTTTAGCAACAGAACTCTCTTATCACACAAAATTTTACCCACCCACAGCCCAAATACAGCAGCAGAGAATGCACAACTACTTTAGTAAAGGCTGGGGTGAAATTAACATGCCAGAAGCCAAGCGCTCCACCTACTGGTTAGCAATTCCCCATCAGGCTGCACAAGGCTCTTTCTATTTCATGAACCACCACAGTAAAATGCTCAAATAGCAGCTCAAAGTAGGCTGTACAGAAGTGAATGGTAACTGCCCATTGCTAATAAGAAGCACTATCATATGATAAAAAATAGTGTAAAGTTGACATCTGCCATACAGAAGATGCTGCTGATCAGAGCTGGATTAAATACACCACTTAGTTGCCTGCTGATGCTGAACTTTAAAAATCATTTTTTAAATGACTTTAAAATTATTTTAAAAGATTGAATTTTAAAGTCAGTATTTAAAAGGTCAAACCTGAAATGCAATAAGATAGAGGAAAGTATACGGCCCAGAATTCCTCTCGGGTACAATACTACATATTGTTGGTAAGAGATCACTTGAGGCATGCCTGAGTAACAACTGTGATCTTTAAGAAAGGTGACTCCATCTGATGGCAGATCTTTTTCGTTTTGCTGAGGGAAGGGAGCAATTCAAGTGTCAGAGCTAAACTGTCATGGGCAGTAGTGCAAATGCTTCCCATTGCCAACTAAGATTTTCCAAATGGTGTATAAAAAGTGAAGTAGCTCAGTCGTGTCCGACTCTTTGCAATTCCATGGACTGTAGTCTACCAGGCTTCTCCGTCCATGGGATTTTCCAGGCAAGAGTACTGGAGTTGGGTGCCATTGCCTTCTCCAAATGGTGTATAACCTGTCCTTTAAATATCAAGCATGTATCTAAGAGCATCAGTTTGAAAGGGTACAAATCATTTCCCTAGATAATTGGATGTCTCCACATGGCCCCAAGGTCAATATTATTAAAGCGTGAGGGGTTTTTTTTGTTTTTTCAACTTTTATTGGAATAAAGCTGATCCACAATGTTGGAAAAGGAAATGGCAACCCACTCCAGTACTCTTGCCTGGAAAATTCCACCCACTGAGGAGCCTGGTAGGCTACAGTCCATGGGGCCTCGAAGAGTCAGACACGACTAAGTGACTTCACTTTCTTCTTTTCTTTCTTTACAATGTTGTGTTAGTTTCTGCTGTACAGAAAAGTGAATTGGTTATATAAATATCTCCACTCTTTTTTAGATTCTTTTCCCACATAGGTCATTACATAATATGGGGTAGAGTTCCCTGTGAGATACAGCATATGCTTATTACTTATCTATTTTAAATATAGTAGTATATCTATGTCAATCCCAATCTCCCAGTTTATCCCTCCCCTCCCTTTACCCCAGGTAACTATAAGATTATCTTCTGCATCTGTGACTCTGTTTCTGTTTTGTAAATAAGGTCACATAAACCATTTTGTTAGATTCCCATTTATAAGTGACACCATATGATGTATCTTACTTCAAAGTGTGAGTTCTTTTAAATGAGTTTGCAGAAGGCATGCACCACCTCTATCTATAATTTGGTATGACATACTGCCTTCAACTTGACATTGCAGTCTTAAATGTCTTTAACTTCCTACCTACATTAGGATTCTATAAAAGCAGGGACCATATCTACTTCATTTCTGTAGGCTCTACAGAGCCTAGCATGCTACCTTATAATAGTAAAGTACTACTATCCATTAGATAAATTGCTACTGCATTATTAAATTACTTCCTTCATTGGGCTCTTCAAGTTTCACCTGTCCAAAACATAATCCTTGGTTTCACCTTCAAACGCCACCTCTCCTCCACCTAGTTCTCTAGTGTTTATCTCACTGTTGGGATAGAACTAGTTTTAAACTGTATTCAGTACTGGGGCAAGTATAGTGGCATGCCTGCTGAAGATCTCTCTGCAGAAAGAAACTGTCAAGTCCCCTTCCCCAAGTGAAAAAAGGAAGGTAAGCCTGACTCAAGACAAATAAAAGTCTGTCTTCATTAGATGTAAAAAATAATCCTGAGCACATCATGATGTTTCTTACTCAGACTTGTTATTGGCACAAAATTATGGATATCTGGAACCCAGGAAAAAGAGTATAAAAATGAATGCCCAAGGGTTTTAGTATGTAAAGGAAAGAGAATATTACTTTTGTAGATGAAAAAACACTGTGTCTGATTTATGGTAAGACTGAACCTTTCATCAATGAGTTATTACTATTTCTTATTTTACTGTCTGTTCAAAGTGTGTTTAGCTATGAGATTATTACTGCTTCCCTTATTAACAACTAAACTTCAGAAATCAATATTTTTTCATTTTTCCTCCATTTTAACCAGTTTTAGTTCTTTTTACATGGTAATCATTGTTAAAGTTTGTGTGACTTATTCTCACTGGTTTTAAGCCTATGAAGCCCTCCATACAGACATTTAAAAATTATCTATTTTCTTCTAGCTATTGTATCACTTGTTTTTTTTTTTACATATACTATACTGATAACATTTAAAATTTTACACTGATAACATTAAAAATTTTTAATACTCCAGAATCATTTATGGAATACTAATTTCAATTATTACTGATTTGAGTGTCTACATATATATTAAATCAAACATATATCAGGGTCTCCTTTGGGGACTATTTTGCTCCATAATTCCATCTACTCTTGCACCTGGTACAACACTGGTTCATACTGTGTTTTTAAGGTGCTTCAATGTCTAGGAAAGGAAAAGTCTAGTCTTTCAAATGTACTTTATGATTAATTGTCAAGCTGTGTTAAAACAATGAATTAATTGAAAAGCAACTGACTACTTGGAAGCACTTAACCTCTTATCAAGGGGGAAAGTTATCTCTCCAAGTATTTATCTTCAGGTAAAAAGAACCACACACCTTTTCTAAAAGTTATGCCTTCAAATAATGGCACATGATAGTTTTTAGAGAAATTTTTCACTTGTTAAGGGTATGAAAGACTCTTCTCACATAAATTTCTGAATGGGGATATAGTCTGTGATCTTTAGAGCTCAAAGCCAGAAACTAGAGTTTTCACTTTATAATAAGATCTGAATACTAGGAACAACAACAAAAAGGTTTAATGTAAAATTTCTAGGAGAAAAAAAGCAAAATCAAAGTAATAGTTTGTGGTTAGCAAACTACAGTTTGCAACCCAATAGTGAGTTTGGGGAATATTTAATAGCTCTTGTGGTTCAGCTGGTAAAGAATCTGTCTGCAATGTGGAAGACTTGGGTTCAATCCCTGGGTTGGGACAGTCTCCTGGAGAAGGAACGGCTACCCACTCCAGTATTCTGGCTTGGAGAACTTCATGGACTGTATAGTCCATGGGGTGGCAAAGAGTCGGACACGACTGAATGACTTTCACTCACTTCACTCACTCAACAAACAATTTCTTTAAACAGAATTGAGATGTTTTCTATTTACTGATTTGTGGACATTTGTGTCTGGTGTGTGTGTGTGTGTGTGTGTACTATATCTAAATCAAAGATAAAAATTAATTTCTGGCCATGATACAATTTACTCCATCTGGGGTACTAGTGCATTTTTCTAAAACTAAGAGCAAAAATAATAATGTTCCTAATCTGTTTTTCAAAAATTTCCCGTTTCCGTTTCCATATTGTATCTTTCTAACATAGAGGATAGGTTATATTCATGTTTACTTTCCTGAGAGAAAATATCTTCATTCCTTTATCCCATGCTTCCAAGGTTCCCAATATCCAGGCTTAGAAATACCATGCTGCTGCTGCTAAGTCGCTTCAGTCGTGTCCAACTCTGTGCGACCCCATAGATGGCAGCCCACCAGGCTCCCCTGTCCCTGGGATTCTCCAGGCAAGAACACTGGAGCAGGTTGCCATTTCCTCCTCCAGTGCATGAAACTAAAAAGTGAAAGTGAAGTCACTCAGTTGTGTCCGACTCGTAGCGACTCCATGGACTGCAGCCCTCCAGGCTCCTCCGTCCATGGGACTTTCCAGGCAAGAGCACTGGAAATACACTATAAATATCAAAAACCATGGTCACAGAAAGATAGGGCCCCAATTAATCAGGATGTTGTTTTCTCAATGAGAATATGCCAGATCCTACACAGGTAAAAAGGACTCCATTTTCTTATTCTTCTCTCCCGAGTTCAAACAAAAAAATCAATGTCAGGTACGTAGAAAGACTACTCAAAGTGCGCATACCGAGGAACATTGTTCTCACTGGGTCCAAACTTTCTCCCACGTTCACTCAGAAGAGTGTCACTTGTTCCTCCTTTCTCTGAGCCAAAAGTACAAACACAAGCAGGATATAAACATCAGGCTTATTCATTCTATGGTGTACTCTTTTTTTCCCCCCTATGGTGGATTCTTGCTACTTATTCCTTAATACCTTTCTGGTATGGTATTATCTTCTTTCTGAGGCCAACTCTAGCTTATCTGAATAATGGCCAAGTGCAGTAAAGACAATTCTAAAGAATTTAACTTAAAAGCTTTGCAAATAGAGAACCAGAGAGATATTCATAACTGCCCTGTCCCTTCCACCAGCATGACTGCCTCTGCAAGTGAGACTTTAAGCAATCTTGCAAACATACTTTTATCATGAGGATCTTTTTGTAAACATTCTATTGTTATATGTGTTGCCTCTGGATGCTTAGGTTTTGGAGTGCAAATATTTGCCTGTAAAGATATAAAGTGTTTTGATTTCTTTTTTAATATTTTAAAATAACAGAGCATATGTTATACTTTAAACTACATATACTATATACGCTATATACTTTTTAAACCATGCGAATAGAATAACCACTCAAATAATAAGATGAGTGCATAAATAAAATTAGCTATTGCCCTGCAAACTCAGAGATCTTAATATTCTTCTAACCCTACTAATTTCAAATATTAGAAAATCAATTTGGTAGGTCTATTCAAAGTGGTGACTATAGGTTGAAGAAATTAAGAAGCACTGGTAATCAAGAGCTAACCATTTCAAATACATTATTAAATATTACTTGGAAATAATCACATCTATTAATAATCAGATGTTGCTGCTGCTGCTGCTGCTAAGTCGCTTCAGTTGTGTCTGACTCTGTGTGACCCCCATAGATGGCAGCCCACTAGGCTCCCCCGTCCCTGGGATTCTCCAGGCAAGAACACTGGAGTGGGGTGCCATTGTCTTCTCCGTAATCAGATGTTAGACCAACACAAATCTGTACTATCTAGGAATCTCCCCATCACAAGATCTAATGCCATAATTAATGCATCCATGGGTTGCACTACGTTACCCGTATTTTCATACAGTGACTTCACATTTCAAAAAATGGTTTTGAAGAACATGCTGAGTTTTCTGAGAAATTCCTTAGGTAGCATACTACTTTTTTATCCACATAGTAAAAGAGTTCCTGGTCAAATCTATGCAACCAGCAGATATTTTTCAAGATTTTTAGTAAAGACTTCCTATTGTATTTTTCAGAGACCATATTGAAATATGGCTCAAAGTGACTTCCTCTATCCAGAGAACCCAAAAAGGCGACAAGAAGTAAACCGTCTTCACCAGGAGCTCCTTGACTGCTTATCTGACAGCTTCCATGCCACCAATAAGCTGATTGGGGTTTTAAACACGCACTTAGGGTGTACGTTACCTTCCATTGAAATGAAAAGAGAAGGGACCATCAAAGAAAACTGTGATATCATCATCCAAGCCATGATGAACATCCAAAAAGAATTGCAAAAGGTGGATGAAGCACTAAAAGATAAACTAGAGCCAACTCTTTATAGAAAACTTCAGGATATTAAGGAAAGAGAAACCGAGAAAATTGCGATAGTACAGAAGGTTATTTCAGTCATCCTAGGAGAAGCCACTTCTGCCGCCAGTGCAGTGGCTGTTAAACTTGTGGGCTCAAATGTCACAACTGGCATAATTAACAAGTTGGTCACTGTGCTAGCTCAGATTGGTGCGTCTCTCCTTGGTAGCATAGGAGTTGCTGTTCTTGGCCTTGGGATAGATATGATCATCCGGGCCATCCTGGGAGCAGTGGAGAAAACACAGCTTCAAGCAGCCATCAAAAGTTACGAGAAGCACCTGGTGGAATTCAAGTCGGCTTCAGAAAAATATCATCATGCCATTACTGAGGTCACCAACACAGTGAAACATCAAGTGAAATAAAATTACTTTATTTGCCACCAGAATATTTTTCTGCTTCTCTCTCCATAATGGTGTTTTGCTTCTCTGATTAGGTTCATTCTCCATAAGCTTCCAACAAGATAGAAATATAGTAAACAACTCCAAGGACTCAGAAATGCTACAACTAGATGACTCTAGAGTTTTCTATCAACAATGAATGTCTATATCAGTTGGTGCTAGACCTGAGTGAAAGACTGCATCCGGGGATGTCCTCTCACTGTGCTCTACAGATCAACATTAGGGTGAATGCTACTGCAGAGCAGCATGTAGGGTGACCTTTTCCTTTTCTAATTCCCAGTCAAAATCTTCAAAATTTGCATTGAATGAAGAGACTATCACTAGCTTCAGACATCATTTAGTTCTAAGGGACATAGTAGCTTCTGCACCCACATAAAAGCTGAGCCTTCGAATGGAACAGAAAGACTACGGTAATTGTGACCATCAGTTTAAATGCAATTTGCCCTAAACTGGAAGAGACTGAAATCTGGTTTGTAACAATTTACTTCAAAGGAGGCAACTGTTCTGGAAACTTCTACTAATTACTACTCTGTAATTCAGATTGACTGTTAAGAGATAAAAGTTAAAATATAAAAAATAAAAACTGTTGCTGTAATTGCAATCAATCCTGACCAACTGTGGTGTGATGATTGAATTTTCCTCAAGTGAATGTCTAAACACTTTGGAACATTTTGGAGATCAGATCAGTCGCTCAGTCGTGTCCGACTCTTTGCGACCCCATGAATCGCAGCACGCCAGGCCTCCCTGTCCGTCACCAACTCCCGGAGTTCACCCAGACTCACATCCATCAAGTCAGTGATGCCATCCAGCCATCTCATCCTCTGTTGTCCCCTTCTCCTCCTGCCCCCAATCCCTCCCGGCATCAGAGTCTTTTCCAATGAGTCAACTCTTCACATGAGGTAGCCAAAGTATTGGAGTTTCAGCTTTAGCATCGTTCCTTCCAAAGAAATCCCAGGGCTGATCTCCTTCAGAATGGACTGGTTGGATCTCCTTGCAGTCCAAGGGACTCTCAAGAGTCTTCTCCAACACCACAGTTCAAAAGCATCAATTCTTCGGCGCTCAGCCTTCTTCACAGTCCAACTCTCACATCCATACATGACCACAGGAAAAACCATAACCTTGACTAGACGAAACTTTGTTGGCAAAGTAATGTCTCTGCTTTTGAATATGCTATCTAGGTTGGTCATAACTTTCCTTCCAAGGAGTAAGCGTCTTTTAATTTCATGGCTGCAGCCACCATTTGTAGTGATTTTGGAGCCCAGAAAAATAAAGTCTGACACTGTTTCCACTGTTTCCCCATCTATTTCCCATGAAGTGGTGGGACTGGATGCTATGTAGGAGAGACACTACTCTTTTAAGAATTTGTTGTTTAAAGGAAAGTTGTAATTTATTGCTTTATGAGTTTTAAGAAAAACTAAATTTCATTTTCAATACTAGCAAAAAGGAGGAAGCTTTCCCTGCTATACAAAAAACCTCAGGTGATCCATTACATTAATTATCTAATTTCAGAAAAATCCCAAGGCTATAGAGGCCTAGCGGTTCAGCTGAATTTCTGAAGCAAGTGTTTATTTTCTAAATCCTTCAACGACCAGTAACTCCCCATTGAGACTTGTGGGTTGTACATACAAAATTATTTTAAAAGTAATTCCTGCAAGAATGTTCGTTACAGCTGATTCTTGCATCCAATTAAAAGAAACGTCTTGACATTTTAAAAGCACAACGTATCTCAAAAATTTAGAGGAAACACTGTAGCTTTTCAAAATTAGTCTTCATTTTCTTTCCCTCTGACACTGCTTCTATAAATTAGTTGCAAAACATCACAATTTAGTTCACCTTCAAAATTTTTATTCTGCATTATGATTCCAAAACTTAAAAACGTACTGCTCTTGTGAGACTCAGAATTCTGCCAAAAACCAAATCAATAATCTTGTAAAACAAAGCTTCAGGTAAGGGACCAATCTTACAGGTTAAGCGCACATTTAAATATTCTCTAAAAAATTAGTATGTATCTCCGTCAAGATCTTGGAATATTTATAACTGATAGTAAGAACTGACCTATATCTAACATCTCTCTCTCTAGTTGCTAATTTGTATCCGACTCTTGCGACTCCATGGACTGTAGCCTGCCAAGCTACTCCTCTGCCCATGGGATTCTCCAGGCAAGAATACTGGAGTGGGTTGCATTTCCTTCTCCAGAGGATCTTTCCCACCCAGGAATCCAACCGGGGTCTCCTGCATTGCAGGCAGATTCTTTACCAACTGAGCTATGAGGGAAGCCCATATCTAACATACTTTCCTGTAAGAGATACTATTTTTGAAAGTTTAAACTCACCTTTGAGGGGAAAAGATATGGGAGGAGTCTTAGATAAAGAGCAGACAAAAGAGAAGGAAAGGACGAAGATTAGACCTAAGGGTACAAACCCCTTTGTACGGTGACGTCATAAAGGATATTTTGTGAGTGAAAAGACTGGTAGGTAAAAGATACAATATAAGCCAACTTCACCTCTCGTAAATTTAAAATTGACTATACGTGTGTCCTCACATTTCCTCTTCAAAAAATGAATCCTGTAGATTAGCAATCTGGGACTCTAACATTTACACTGATTTCCTCAGGTCTAAAAATGTTCTGTGGGAAAATATCAACTTAACTTCCAGGGGCAAACCAAGCTAGCTAAATGTATGAAGCACGGCTGCTGCTGCTGCTAAGTCACTTCAGTCGTGTCCGACTCTGCGACCCCACAGACGGCAGCCCACCAGGCTCCCCCGTCCCTGGGATTCTCCAGGCAAGAACACTGGAGTGGGATGCCATTTCCTTCTCCAATGCATGAAAGTGAAAAGTGAAAGGTAAGTCGTTCAGTCGTGTCCGACTCTTAGCGATCCCATGGACTGCAGCCTACCAGGCTCCTCCGCCCATGGGATTTTCCAGGCAAGAGTACTGGAGTCGGGTGCCATTGCCTTCTCCGATGAAGCACGGCAGCAAGCCTTATTTCGGGATTCCTTTTCAAACAGAAATTCCCGAAAGATCTCATCCGCTTACGTCATAAACGAGGAAAAAACCTGCAGAAACACAATTCCAGGTGACACAAATACCGCTAAATAGTCCCCTATCTGGAATCGGCCTGTAATAAAAGACACTTTCCGATGTTAACTCAGAACGCCTGTGGCCGGAGAAGTAGAACAGAAGGCGCCTCAGCCAAATATATAGCCCACCCGCTTCATTTTCACACTCTTATTGGGCTAGACAAGTGTCAATCAGCATGAAGCCATTGTTCTGAGTAGTGGAGGCGGGCTCTTAGCCGATAACCAACCAATTCGGTACTGTATTGGGCGGAAGAGACTCTGGTCCTGCAGCTCTCTGTTACTCTCTATGGTTCCAGGGCGAAGAAACGCGGAGATCTTCGGCTCGGAAGTGACGTAGGGGTGGCGGAGGGGCGCGAGGTTTCAAGATGGCGGTGGTTGGGTGGTTGACCGAAAGGCCGAGGTGAAGGCCCTTACGAAGTCAAACGGGCCGAGAATCGTCCCCTCCCCGCTTCTCACAGCCCCAGGAGCCCAGCAGAAGCGTGAGTGTGCGGGATCGTTCCACTCCGTTACTTCACCTTTCCCGTCCCTTCCCGGGGCCCGCGCGGTTGCCTCGGGAACGCCAGGCTCATCAGTCCCGCTCTTCTTCTCCGCCGTTGGGGTCTTCCCGATCGCGGACTAGGGGGTCTCTTGGGGCGGCGCTGCGTCCAGCGGTTAAGCGGCTGTCTTCGCCTGGGTCGGTCAGCGCCGCCTCCTGACGCTGACCGGTTGGTTGCCTTAGGCTTGCTGCTACCTCGAGTCGGGGGGTCAACCGTCGCTATGGTTTCGGCAGTTGCAAATGCTGTTGGCTTCTTTAGTGGACATGGGCTCCGTCCCTTGGGAGCCTCTTTGACTGTTGAGAGTTACCCTAAGCGATTCGTGACCCGATTTACCCATCTCCTCAGGTTTTAGACAAGACAAGTAGTGCAGACTAAGGCTCCAGTGTCCTCTGTAACTAGGTTTCATTTGTGGGAGAAGAGAGTTTAAAAAAAAAAATGAGCTTGAGGGTAATTGAGAGAGGGAAGCAAAAAAGATACAGGCCATCAAAGATGTGAGTGCTTGTATTTGTGCTAATTTTGCTTGTTTCCGCTTCCTTTCTTCCCCAATTCCAGTTTTTCTGAGAAGCAAACCCTTGACAGGGTAAATTAGTTGCGACTGGAACAGCTTTGAAGCGTTTAGCAGAAATCAAGGCAATTGGATACTTTCTGGAAGACGCATTAACTAATAAACTTGCCTGACAAAACCTTCGTGAAGGGAAGGTATAATTCTATGGTCTGCTTAAAAAAATCTACCTCATGATCTTCCCTTTCCCTCCCTTTAAAAGTGTCTGCTTTCAAAGGGAAGGATATGTATTACTCTTTCTTATTGGAAAGAGCAAAGTTTATCAGAAAGTTGTCATCCATTGGGAGTAACTAGAAGAGGTGATTATGATAGTGTCTTCCTGCGTGTGTGCTCAGTCTTGTCCAACTCTTGGCGACCCAGTGGACTGTAGCCCACCCGGCTTCTCTGTCCTGGTGATTTTTCAGGCAATAGTACTGGAGTGGGTTGCCATTTCCTCTTCTGGGGATCTGCCTTACCCACGGATCAACCCAAGTCTCTTGCATCTCCTGCACTGGCAGGCTCTTTCTTTACCACTGCGCCTCCTGGGGAACCCATAATAATTTCTTAGGTCAATTAAAGTTTTGACTTACAAAATATTTTCCCTCATATACAATTACCCCTTTCAGTTACCTTAAAAAATACGAGTCGGGAGTCAAGTAGACATCAGTAAGAAAAATTTGTATCTTGATGTTTATACAAGCTCATATAATATTTTGACTATTTGTGGTTTTATGTTTTTAAGTTTCTGCTTAAGAGTCAAGAATTATATCTGAATTGGAACTAAATCTAAATTAATAAATAGGCTTAAATTGGAGTTTTTACTGTCTTAGAGGTGATGAGAATACATGCCAAGAAACCATGGAGAAAGACAAGGGTGAGCTATTTGTCCTTGAGCCCAGATCATTACCCCCATTTCCCTTTTACTCCTTTTTCACCCTGCATATAAATAAAGGGAGAATATAAGAAAATAACAAGTGACCCTCTCATGTACATAGTGTGTGTCGTATTGCTGAAACATTCTTTGATGATTGATTTTTTCCAATGATTTTTTCCAATTGATGGGTCAGTGCTGTGATCCATAAAAGAAAGTTAATTGATGAGTTAATGATAGTAGTAATCTTGTAGTAATCTTCATACTCATTACCTTTATAAATAATAGGAATCTAATTTTTTGTGGTTGGAGAAGTTGAAGCTGTTTTTCCTGGGCATTAAGTTAAAACTAGGAAAGAACAAGGCCTTAATAAAAGAAGTTTCTTTTCAGAGATGGTCAGGAAGAAAATTTTATAAATATAAAAAGGAAGAAATTTTGTAAATTAAGGAAAAATAAGCCTTTTTGTCTTCGCAGGTTTTAGGTTTTATTTTTTAAAGAAGCAAGTAAATCAAACAACTTGTCAACATGGGGCGGAGATCCACGTCATCCACCAAAAGTGGAAAATTTATGAACCCTACAGACCAAGCCAGTAAGTGTCCATTAATGTGGAATGATGAAGAAGAGGGGTGGTAAAAATTGCTTCAGGGAGTCTATTTTATTATTTTCTTAATTGCAAGATCTGTAGTATTTGTAATTAAAGTTATCTAGTGTTCTAGTGGGCACATGATTAAAACTTTAAACATGTAACAAAAGATAGTATCCATGTTTCTAATTTGATTGACTTGCAAAATAGAATTAGCTTAAAGCCTTCTTTTTTGTATGTGACATTTTTAACAAATTGCTTTGTACGTGCTTTTTTAGTACTTAATGGC
This sequence comes from Bos indicus, assembly GCF_029378745.1. Classification (NCBI taxonomy): domain Eukaryota; kingdom Metazoa; phylum Chordata; class Mammalia; order Artiodactyla; family Bovidae; genus Bos; species Bos indicus. Next base: position 95,079,237 of record NC_091764.1, read on the forward strand.
ATTTTTTTCAGATTCATAGCTATTTTTTTAAGGAACTTAAAAATGTTTTGAGGCAGTTTTGGTTACCATAATTAGAAGGTTACTATTGGTATCTAGTGGAGGCAAGGAATAGTGTTAAATATCCTACAGCACACAGAGCAACCTCTGACAGTAAAAAATTACCTGTATTAAATTGGAGAAAATGCTAATGTTCAAGGCTTTAAGTTTTATATTCTCTCCCTCTCTTAAGGAAAAGAAGCTCGGAAAAGAGAATTAAAGAAGGTATGATTCCAGAAGCATCCTGTTAGACATAAGTGTAATTTGACACCTCTTATTTGAGATGAGTGGATTTAGAAACATTTCCAATTATTTGCCAGAAAAAGATTTATGCTTTTCATAAGATTTACTAAGCCACAGTACTGGGAGACTGAACTAAGTTTGTAGATAGGCTCATGATGAGTTATTGTAACATTTTTTATTTGATTACCATTCCCAGTGACTTAAATACTTTTAAAAAATGCTTCTCTTGCCATTTAACTGCTTTGTTGGAAGCTACTAAATTAGTGAATGGAAGTAAATGTGACACTAAATTTTCCTGATGATGATTTGTTAAATTTGTGGAAAGGTGTCCCCAGAATAAAAAAGGATTTATATTTTAGTATCATGCCTTAACACACTGAGAGAACCTAGCTTTTCAGTAGTTTTCAACTGTTCATTCTTGTTTCTATTGCTGGCATTAAATTTTGCAAAACATATCTTTTTGTCTAAATTGGAAATATCTGGGGGAATAAAAAAATGATATTACTCCTGTTTCTGGTGGTTGAAACAAGTGATCAGAAACAAAGAAGTTCAACTTCAGTTTAAATGGATTTTTGAGACACATTGACATGAAAACTCAGGGGTATTCAGCTTCTGCAAATTGTGCTCTTTTTTCTTTTTTTTTGAAGAACAAAAAACAGCGCATGATGGTACGAGCTGCAGTTTTAAAGATGAAGGATCCCAAACAAATTATCCGGGACATGGAAAAATTGGATGAAATGGGTAAGATTTTGTAAAGGGATGGATTTTATAGCAGAGATAATAGTCTGATACATAGAGATAGGCAGTTAATGAGTGAAGCAGAACAGATACAAGAATTACAGAAAAAAGCATGATAGCACATGATGCTTGGATTTAGTTTTAGTGTTAGAAAAACAAAATGGAGTGAAGGGCTGTTACCAACTTGAAATCTCATCTAGAATAAGAGGGAAGCCATTATTTAGCTTTAGCTAATTGTTCTTTATAAGATAACAAAAGCCCAGTTTGGCCAGTTCATTTTTTTAAGAGAAGACTAAGTCTGCTTTTTGAAATCACCTTGGGCTTTTTTGTTTTGGGTTTCAATGTTGGCAGCTACCATGTAAATCTCAATATTGGGCCACCATGAATGTGTCTGTTGCCCCTCTTTTCCAATAGATGATCCAAAGATAAATGACTACTTAGTAAGGATATAGAAGAAATAAAATACTTAAAATCACATTTAAAAAAATATCCTATTAGAATTTCTTCCTTTGTTGCGTTTAGTTCAGTTCAGTCACTCAGTCGTGTCCGACTCTGCGACCCCATGAATCAGCACGCCAGGCGTCCCTGAGTGAACCATCTCCCGGAGTTCACTCAAACTCGGGTCCATCGAGTTGATGATGCCATCCAGCCATCTCATCCTCTGTCGTCCCCTTTTCCTCCTGCCCTCAATCCATTTCAGCTTTAGTATCATTCCTTATATAGGATAATTTTATCTAGTCTCATCACGTGCATCTTCAGTATCACTGCTTTGTCATTACTGGAATCCATATGAAATAGCTGCATGTTGTCTTTTCTTGTATCTGAGTTGCTTGAGAATCATCTGTGATGCTGCCACTGGAAGTTCTATTCTAACTCACAGAGAAGTTCCTTTAGTTTAAAAAACCTCTTCAAAACAGAATGCAGTTTTACCAAGTCCCAAAGATTGTATAACATATTTATTTAACCCTTATTTCCTTATTTATATACTTTATACTTACAGGTATGAAAGGAAAAAAGTTTTCGAAAGTATTTTTAACAGATTACAATTAATTAAAAGTAGGAGTCCAGAATGGCGTAGAGTGACTTTGCTGCTGCTGCTAAGTCGTTTCAGTCGTGTCCGACTCTGTGTGACCCCGTACACGGCAGCCCATCAGGCTCCCCCGTCCCTGGGATTCTCCAGGCAAGAGCACTGGAGTGGGTTGCCATTTCCTTCTCCAATGCAGGAAAGTGACTAGGTAGTTATAAATAATACAGAGGACGAGTCACAAAATGGATTCCATATTCAACCCATTCTGTTAACTTGAGAACAAGTGGGGTTTTTAATTTTCCTTTTTTTTAGTAGTTTTCAAACATCCAAAAATAGTCTAATTAACTCCATAGTTTTCAGCTGTCAAGTTTTTGCCAATTCTGCCTTCTGTCCCTGCATTTTTTTTTTAATTGCATGTTGAAAGAATCTTTACAAGTTTTGTTTACAAAGGTTTCCATACAGGTTTCGTGATTTGCCCCAAAAAACAGATAGCGAGTGAAAGAGCTGCAGTGAAACTTCTGAGTGATGAATTAACTGGGGTTCCAAAAAAATCCAGTTATGTGGGGTTGTGGTATTAAAAGCTTTCTCAAATAATGTGGCAGATACTGAAGCCAGCCTGGGCAAGAGTTCTGGGTCAGACTGCATCATCTCACATCTCTCCCAGTTCAGTTATAACTGATTCCACTTGTTGCCTCTAGTCTAAATACTGGTAGGGACAGTTGCTTTCCCTGGCATGTCAGGATATTTACCTATTAAATGACCCCAAATTGTGTATTAATAACTTAGGTTTAATCTTCACTTTCCCGACAGCTCTTTTGAGTGGGTGTATTGTCCCTCCTTTACAGGTGAGGAAGCTTAGGCACAGAGACATTACCTTTCTCAAGGTTACACTGTTCGGAAGGGGCACAGCTGGGATTTAAAGTTAAACACAGCACTTTCATGAATCACACTAGGAATAGTGTGGTTTGAGACCACACTTCTGATTTTGAATATATCATCAAAGTGTTAATAAGATTTAAGAAAGACAATAAGTAAGCTTGTGAATCTTTAAGAAAAAGGAGGAAGGAACACTAGTCATCAGAACTCTATTATAATTTATAAAATTCAATATAAACTAATTTAAACAGAAAAAAGTGTTCCTTGACTCCCATAATTGGGAAATCCTGGAGGGAAGTGGGCCTCAAAAACCCAAATATTTTGAGCAAGACTGTCCATCTGTCTGACCTAGTGAATTTCTTAGATAGAAGGTGGAATATGTGGTGGAATTAGTGATGGTTGAGAGATGAAGCCATAAACAGCTGTAGGTTTATTTTATTTCTACTTGTGAGAGCTTCTCTCCCGTATTTAAAGTCTCAGAAAAGGATCTGGTCCCAATATGGCTTATGTCCAGTTGATCTCTGAGTCAGTCACTGGCAAGGGAGATGGAGGGAGGCAGGTATGGTTGACCAGGCAGACCTGGGAGTCCTGTGCTAATCCAGTCCCTTTTGGTCCCTCTTGGAGACGTGAAAGTAAGTTCCATGTTGAACACACCAGAAGAGAAAGGTTTAAGTAGCTCAACAAGGAACACTAACTCATATAATAGTTGAGTGGTGAGCCAGATACCAGTTTATGTTTGCTTGATTGTGAAGTAGTTGATGTCCCCATTTTCCAGATGAAGAAGCTGAAGATCAGAGAGTTTAAGTGCGCAGGATCTCAGAATTAAATACAGACCCAGTGTAGTGTGTAAGCCCAGGCCTATAGTTGTTGATATACTAACAGCTGTATCAGGTTGTTAGCATAAAGGAATGAAAATTGATTTTTATTACAGTGATAATAAAGTCAATTAGGTGACACTTCTTAGGAAAGGAAGTAAAATTAATAGCCATTTTAAAGGGATGAAATTTCAATAAACTGTTCTGTTCTTTTTTGACAAGAATATATCTGGTGTCTAAATCTCTTTTTGAAAAATTTTAACATATAAGTGTATTTTTAATAAATGATGTTATCTGTTGAAGTTACTTTTTTGTGTTTAATGCCATAATCTGCTTTTTTTCCTCTCAGAGTTTAACCCAGTGCAGCAGCCACAGTTAAATGAGAAAGTGCTGAAAGACAAGCGTAAAAAGCTACGTGAAACATTTGAACGTATTCTACGACTCTATGAGAAAGAGAATCCAGATATTTACAAAGAATTGAGAAAGTTAGAGGTAGAATATGAACAGAAGAGGGCTCAACTTAGCCAGTATTTTGATGCTGTCAAGGTAATCACGTTTCTTTTGAAAGCTAAACTAAAATTTTATAGTTAGACTTACTCTTAAAGTTGATAATGGGAGACTTGATGATGTTGAACCTCCTCCTCTTGTCAGACTAAACATATATCTATCCCATTGGCCAGCAAATCTAAACCTATGTGTTTATACAAGAGAACTTGATCTACCTGCCACTACAGCAATAGCTGGAGTGGAAACAGCCCAGCTACCCATTAATAAGATAACAGATAAACTGTTACATTTTCATAAAATTAAATGCTACTCAGTAATAAAAAGGAATGATCAGCTAATAATCCAGAAAACATGAGGTAAAAATTTTAATGGCTAAATCTCAAAAACATACTATCCTTTCTTCATGATTGTGATTCCGTTTATTTGAAATTCTATACCAGGCAAAGCTAATTTATGGAGGAAAAATTTGTATCAGCAGCAGCCTTGGGATAGTGTTAAGGATTGATTGGGAAGGAGTATGAGATTATATGCATTTGTCAAAATTCACTGAATTTATACATTTCATTGTAAATTTTGCCTCAAGATAAAAATGTTTTTAAAAAATGATTTAATTTGGTAAAGTAGGTAGCATGGGTCCCATTTTACAGATAAGGAAGCTAAGGTTACTTACTTTGTCATACAGCTTGTTTGTGACAGAAATTCAATAGCAGCAGGCTAATTTTAGAGTCCAAGTACTACCACTGAATACATACTATCCTGAAGTTTCAACTTACTGACAATCTTAAAAATGTTGACTTGGCTTTCTATCTTTGTTTCTTAAGATACTTAATGTTAGGTGGAAAGCAAATCCAGGTAATGAAACAGCTGATGTAGAGTTTGTGGTGTTGAGTTGGGGGATTACTCTTACCGACTGGAAGATTCTCTATTTCAGAATGCCCAGCATGTGGAAGTGGAGAGTATTCCTCTGCCAGATATGCCGCATGCTCCTTCCAACATCTTGATCCAGGACATTCCACTTCCTGGGGCCCAGCCACCCTCCATCCTTAAGAAGACCTCAGCCTATGGGTAAGGAAGTGGTAACAGAACCAAATAGTGTATAGTAAAAGCACCTTTTGACCGTCCGTGCCAGATTATTGCAGTGGAAAGTAAAGGACAGTGGGGATATAAGCAGTTCTCCTTTGGTTAGATAGGACCTGAGAGCTCCTTTAAAAACTGTTTAGAAGAGGAAGTGTATATCTCATTACTGGTAACGTGATCGCTGTAAATTTTCTTTACAGACCTCCAACTCGGGCAGTTTCTATACTTCCTCTTCTTGGACATGGCGTTCCACGTTTGCCCCCTGGCAGGAAACCTCCAGGTCCTCCCCCAGGCCCACCTCCTCCTCAAGTCTTACAAATGTATGGCCGCAAAGTGGGCTTTGCCCTAGATCTTCCGACTCGTAGGCGAGATGAAGACATGTTATATAGTCCTGAACTTGGTAAGGAGTGACTGACTATTCCTTTTGCTCTTAGAACCTTTCCACTGTCACTTTTAATTTAGCTGTATAGCATCTTGTTCACCACCCTCAGAACTTGGGAAATAAATGAGGCTACCCTGTACATACCAACAGATGGATAAATAAATCATAGATCTACTCAGGAAAACAGCATGCATAAGGAAATACAGAGATGTCTGTTGTATTTTAAATTAGACTTTCCTTGAAGATACCACTCTTACATCAGTACCTTAAAAATTGGGTAACTTGTATACTTGTTTCCCATTTAGCTTTATTTTCATTCGACTAGAACATCCTTATGTACAGTTAAATTGATTGTGTATGTGCATGTCTTTATAGAGCTTTCTGAGTGGAATTTGTTTTCAATTTTGAAGCTTTAAAAAAATCTTACATTATAAAAAAGGAAAATTTAAAACTATTGTCAAGTGGAAATATTGTTAGACTATATGAATAGCTAAGTTCATACAGAAAAATTTTAATCAGGTTATTCTGAGTCAAATAGCCTGGCTTTCTGTATTTGGGGGTGCCGTATAGGATCCAGCTATGTAACTTGCTCCTGGCTCCCTCCTCCCTTTCCAGCTCAGCGGGGTCATGACGATGATGTTTCTAGCACCAGTGAAGATGATGGCTATCCTGAAGACATGGACCAGGATAAGCATGACGACAGTACTGATGACAGTGACAGTGACAGATCAGATGGAGAAAGTGAAGGGGATGAATTTGTGCACCGTGATGACACTGAGAGAGAAAACAATGAAGAAAAAAAGTCAGGTATGTGAAGAGGAAAGTTTCATGGGATTAAGCAATAAAAAGCACACAAGCTAAAGGTCTTGATATATTAGTGGATCCATGAAAGTAATTGTGAGTGCCTTGAAAGGAGGATCAGTGCTCCATTCATCTTTGTAGCTCCAAAGTCTCAACGTTGTTGACACACAGTAAGTACCTGGTGGATATTTGTGAGAGGAAAAAAAAGCTGAGCTGTGTATGTGATTTAAAAAAAAGTCTACATAGTAAAGTCCACTTTTGGGGAAAAAGCAAAAAGATGGCCTAACGTGATTATGTGTAGGAAGAAAACCATATTCACCTGATTGTTTTCTAATGAGTCTGTTTACATATCTATGTTTGAGTCCTTTATATTATTCTATGTTCATGCAATCCTAAGTGAACAAGAACCATAGTTAAAGATACACCTGTGAGTGGAGTCATGATTTAATGGAAACGTCATACTTAAAATGTATGTTATCTGTTTATTATAAGTTCAGACTGAGCTACATGTACTTTGCTATGTCATTCATTAAGGAAATTTTATAAAATGTACCATCTGTCATATTCCAGTAGCCTTGGAGCTTCTTTTGTAATTGATTTGGAGTCTTCAAAACAGTATTTATATATATTACTGATATTGCAGTATTGATAAGGATAAAATTTTCTCCAGATATTCCTTAAATCATGGTTGCAAACCAGAAAGCTAGTTTAAAGAGGTAGATAGAACTGGTAGTGAAAAATGGTAGACACTTAGGTAAGAAGTGGTACTGAAAGGCAGAAAGTCGCTAGAGCCACACCAGTTCCCTTTTTCTCTAGACTGTGGTCATTTGCCTCAATTTCCTCTTTTTGGACCAACTGGTTTCTTTATATATTGAATGATAATGAATACGAATATTAATATATTCACTGATGCACATGTGTTGGAAATGGTTATCCTAACTATGACTTGACATTCAGCTAATAATTGAGTTTTTACTATGTACAAAGTATTTTTCTAGACACTAAGAATGCGGAGTAAACAAAACTAAAGCCTGCCTACGTAGAACTTCTATCCTGCTGTAAATGTTTACCATCTAAGAATAAGAACATTCCTACACCATTTAGCATCTTTAGGTGTCTGGTAGAGAGCCTTTGTCAGGTTAAGGAGTTCCCTTCTAGTCTAAGTTTGCTAAGAGGTTTTATTATAAATACTTTTTAATCATCTCTTGGGATATTGTAAATGATTTTTCTTTCTTTAAGCTGTTTATTGTAATGAATTACATTCATGGCTTTTCTAATGTTAAATCATTTTTGCATTTCTGGGACCAACCCTATATGTTAATGAAGTTATTTTCTTTTAAAACACTGTCAAATTCAATTTGCTTATGTTTTATGTTGGCCAGCAGGTTTGTTTTGGTATGTGGGTTATGCTAGCTTCAAGTTCTGGATAGCACTCCATCTTTTCCTGTGCCCTTTTATAGGAAATTCCTGTAACTTAACATTTGGCTGAATTTCCTTGTAAAGTTATTGGGCCAGGTGCCTTTGAGGAACTTGATCTTTGACTACCCATTTTAATTTCTATTGTCTGATCTTGTCACCCCTTTGGCCAGTTGTAAATAACATTTTTCTAGAAAATTATCAATTACTTTAATCTGCATGTTCAGTTTTATTGGCATAAAGTTTTTAGTAGTAGTGGCTCAGTCGGTAAAGAATCCTGCAATGCAGGAGACCTGGGTTCAGTCCCAGGGTTGGGAAGATCCCCTGGAGAAGGAAATGGCAACCCACTCCAGTATTCTTGTCTGGAGAATTCCATGGACGGAGGAGCCTGGTGGGCTACAGTCCATGGGGTCTCAAAGAGTTGGACACGACTGAGTGACTTAACACTTTCACTTTCAACTTTAAAATCACTGTAGCATGTATTTACCACCAGTGGGCATTTGATTTACTATCTTTAATATAGCTCTTGTCTTTTTGCCAAGTAGTGGGAAGCAGTTATAGCTAGTGTTTAGTGTATTTGTTTATAGTAAACAAATACTGAATTTTGTTGATCCTTTCCCTTCTCTGATCCTTTAGGTCTGAGTGTACGGTTTGCAGATATGCCTGGAAAATCTAGGAAGAAGAAGAAGAAGAACATGAAGGAGCTGACTCCTCTCCAAGCCATGATGCTTCGAATGGCAGGTGAGTCATGGAAAGAACAGTGATTGGTATTTCCTCCTGCCAGTTGCTTTACACACATTTTTCTATTCAATATCTCAGCAATCAAGTATTAAATTCTTGTTTTTCAAAAGTCAAGATTTGGCGACAGTGAGGTAAGCTGCCTAAAGTTAGCCAGCCAGTAAGTAGTTGGACTGGCATTTAAGTCCAGGTCTGTCTTGTTCTAAAACTTGGACTCTTTTGCACTCTGCTGCCTTAATATGAATGAGAAGAATGCTACTATATTCTTGGCATATCTGAATATTCTGTTGAAGGAGACTGGTTGTTAGTTTTAAGAAAGCATTTATTGATTATGTGTTGTAGGCATCGCTCTTTCACAGGCTGTAAAATATGAATCTGCTCCATTTGTCTGGTTTCAAATTTCTTTCAGGTCAGGAAATCCCTGAGGAGGGACGAGAAGTGGAGGAATTTTCAGAGGAAGATGATGAAGATTCGGATGATTCTGAAGCAGAAAAGCAATCACAGAAACAGCATAAGGAGGAATCTCTCTCTGATGGCACATCTGCAGCTTCCCAGCAGCAAGCCCCTCCACAGTCTGTTCCTCCATCTCAGATACAAGCACCCCCCATGCCAGGACCACCTCCGCTTGGACCGCCACCTGCTCCACCTTTACGGCCACCTGGACCACCTACAGGCCTTCCTCCTGGACCACCTCCAGGCAAGTACTTACATCCTATAAATAAATAAGCCTAAATGTGGTTACAGTGAAGTTATTCCAGAAAGTAGACATCATTAGTAGTAATGATTTCTGGTTTCCTGCTAGTGTAATTTTCTAAGAAATCAAGATTCTCCAAGGATATACACAACTTGCTCATTCATAACAACACTGTTTGTAAGTCATAGAACTTGTGACAGCTGTCTCTTTCTTCAGAGCTCTTCTTTTTCAGAGTTTATCAGTTCTGATATTAGCAGTTTAGCAAGCAGAAACTGGAATATGTAACTGAGGGTTTGTTTAGAATTACTCTTTAGTATGCTGAGTTGACCCAGTTCTTAGTTGGTTGTGAACATGACTAGGGCACAGTAGATGCTACTGCATATCCTTCTTTGGTTGGGAGTTATTGGATGTTAGTGTAATCTGTATAGTTAGAGACTGAAGTCATCAGTATTAATGAGGTCTTCAGCTTAAAAGTATAATAAGTTAATTTACAGTTTGAAACAACATATAAAAAACTTACTGGCCAATTATGACTTTTAGTCCGATAATCTGCCAGTTAAGTCTTCAGTTGAGTTCATTCTCTGACTAGTGCAAAGCAAAATTACATATCCTATGACATTCTCAGTGGTCTTTGTATATCTTAATGAGTTTCAGAGGATCCTTAAAGCACCATGCTTTTCATACTGCATTTTCAGCTTATGTTGGAGCCAATTAAGACATGTCATCTTTGTGTATCTCTAGCCCAGCAGAGCTGTGGTTTAAAATGTTTTGTGTTAGGACTGGGAAATAAAGAGAAATGGACCATAATAAATTTTGAAGTTATCTGATGTTAAGTTAAAGTGAAATCACATCTCAGTTATCTTACGCCACAATTACTACTTCAGATATATTTGTTTGATGTTAACTACGCACTTTTCTCGTTTCAGGAGCTCCTCCGTTCCTGAGACCACCTGGAATGCCAGGACTCCGAGGGCCTCTGCCCCGCCTTTTACCTCCAGGCCCACCACCCGGTCGACCCCCTGGCCCTCCTCCTGGCCCACCCCCAGGTCTGCCTCCTGGCCCTCCTCCTCGGGGACCCCCACCACGGCTACCTCCCCCGGCACCTCCAGGTGAAGCTTTGCTTTCTGTGACAAAAATCTGTCTACTATGTATTTCATTTGTCCTAAGACATTTTCACATTTCAGTATCCTGAAATCAAGCGGTATCTTAAAATGGTGTTTTTAAACTGCTTTTGGCCTAGGTAGAAGTTGAGTTCTTCCCAGTGGTATTTGAATTGGATGCTGTCACAGAGGGGACTTTTCCTTGCCAGAGAACACTTTGGATTAAATTGTTCATTTCAGATTTTTTTAGGACTACACTTAGAGTTGTAAAGTCATTCTATACATCTGCATGGGTATCAAGTTTACAGTCACAAGGGGAAGTTTTTTTTCTTCCATTCTCTCTACCCAGTGTCAAAGTTAGATAGGCAAATTTCCTTTGATCTTATATGTGGCAGGTATATTTCTGGTTTACTACATTGATTGTCTTAATTTAATGTAAAGGTCTCCTTTTAAGCTCCTCAGCTTGTTCTTGGACATTTTTTTCTCTCTCAGTGGTATATGGAATAATTACAAGTGTGTATAAGCAATAGTGTCCTAGGTTGAGGAAATTTGGTACTTTATTCTCAGTCTAAAAGGGGGTACTTGGAGAAAATTAACCTGCACTTCCTGGTGAATAATAATGGTATGTCCAAACCATTAGTAAGACATGAATTCTTTTCCAGTAATGGTGACATTTTATGATTAGTCAGATTTTCTCATTCCAGCATTAAAATTGTATTTCCTGCCCATTCAGCTACATTTTAAGGGGGAGGAGTATTGTGTAAATCAGTAAATAACGCATGGGAATCAAATCCCAACCTTGGTTTGATAGCATCTGCACTGTACAGATGGAATAGAATCTTAGGTTGTCAAATTACAGATTCAGCCATCTTAAGATCATATTTGAAAACAGTTGGTATTGTTACTTTTACTTTATAGTTTAAAGTAGTACATTATTAAGAGAGGAGGAAAACATAAGAATTGGGATACAGATGGAAGGTGAATACTATTTTACAAAAAAATAGTCTTTACTATCAAAATATATTCCTGAGTTTCAGATAGCAGGCAGTATGATTTATTTTCTACAAATTGTCCATTTCAAGAAATTGTCAGCCTGTGTTTGTAAAGTCCTTAATAGTAGTTAAATTTTATTATTGTGTTCTCCTTTGTCTAGGTATCCCTCCACCCCGTCCTGGCATGATGCGCCCACCTCTGGTGCCTCCTCTTGGACCTGCCCCACCAGGGCTCTTCCCACCAGCTCCCTTACCCAACCCTGGTGTTCTAAGTGCTCCCCCCAACTTGATCCAGAGACCCAAGGCGGATGACACAAGCGCAGCCACCATCGAGAAGAAAGCCACGGCAACCATCAGTGCCAAGCCACAGATCACTAATCCCAAGGCAGAGATCACACGATTTGTGCCGACCGCACTGCGGGTGCGTCGGGAGAATAAAGGGGCTGCTGCTGCTCCGCAGAGGAAGTCGGAGGATGATTCTGCTGTGCCTCTTGCCAAAACAGCACCCAAATCTGGCCCATCTGTTCCCGTGTCGGTGCAGACTAAGGACGATGTCTATGAGGCTTTCATGAAAGAGATGGAAGGGCTGCTGTGACAGCTTTGGATAGCTAGATCAGGCTTCTATTCACATCAGTGGTTCATGGAGAAAGAGGCTCTTACTCAGCTTAGGTGGAAGAGTTGCTTTCACTGTCAGGGTATTTTTAATTTCATTTCAAGGAATATCTTAAAGTTTAGCCTTGTTCAGAATTTACTGCATATAAAAGAGAGGGTATTTCATGCAAAATAAATTGGTTATTGAATCAGTGCTGCTAATAACATCCATCCCCTTTCATACCATCATTTTCATCAGATTTCTTCCCCCACTCCAATTCTTTGAAACTTGTGATCAAGGGGAACCTTGTTATTTGTTTTGGCTCTCTTATTGTGTGCTGTGGGCACTGGAGTAGAGATTTCTTGAAAAACCAGTTTATTTCACCCCCATCTTGCCTTTCATGTTTGAGTTATTTTTAATATTTTCTTGTAAATATTTTGTAATATTGTAGTGAAATGGATCACAATGTCATTTCCTAATACAAAGCGATATATGTGGGAAGAAAATGTACAATTCTTCGATTAAAATTCCCACTGATCTAAACTTTGAGTGTTCCATGGAATAAATAAATAAATGTTCTACACCAGGATATCTTCTGTCTTACTGACAATGTATAAACATAATAACTTTTATGGACAGAAAAGCAAGTGTTTAAAACTTGGGTTTTAAGGAACTGCCATTTCTGGTATGGAATATGGAAAGAGAATTTTATTGAAAATGGTTAGAACTAAGCTTTAACTTTAAAGGATAAAGAAGAGATAATTATTTTCCTTTAGGATTATTATATATTGGCTTAGGAAGTTGAGAGGTTTTATTGCTAAGAAGAGGAGTCTTATTCTCAAAGATTACTTACTTTTCCAGAGCTCTGTGAATGGATGGATATCTTTTGAATAGCAAAAAGTTCTCTTAAATCATTTCTAAGCTATTAGATAGCTAGAAAAGGCTACTGCTATTGCTGTTTTTGAATTTGTCACTTCTGTGAGCTTTTGTTATTAAAAGCACAGAAAATGAATAAGAATGCTTAATGCTTTTAATTTGCATTGGTATTTTCTTTACAAAGTGCTAATATCTATCCAGTAATACTGGGGAATGACTTCCACGGATATTTTCCCCATTTTACTGGTGAAGGTATTGGTGTTAAAGGACTCATGTCCAGAGACCCGAAGTGTGTCTTATACACAAGGAGACACACGCCATATATATACACATGTGAGACAATGTACGCATTGTGTTTAGGCGAGGCATACCTGATTCTTTGCATAGTATCGTAAATGTCTTTCATGTGTATCTCATCAAAAATTGGTTGTATCCTAAAAAAGGTAGAACAATAATAAGACTTTTTACAACTGAGTTCTTTGATAGATTTAAAATATTTGTCCTGAGATCTTTTCTGTATGTGACTGAGAAGTTGTTATTTCAAATTAAAGCAGATCCTGCCAGAGCAGTCTACAGAAGCACTTTGGGATTATTATTTTTTAGTATAATCATTGTGGGTCCACAGGTGAATCTTTGTATAGGTACAAAGGTAGAACACAGTTACATCCTCAGATCAATATTTTAAGTGTAAATAATGGTATTTGGTTTGCAACATTTTTATTGTCCTGGCTTGAAGTTCCTATTTTTTCTGGGTGAGATTTCTGTTTCACATTAAGGAAGCTATATGGTTTATCTTAAAAGTCATTTTCTAATATGCTAGTTTTACCTTCTGAAAATTCTTTCAGTTGGTGAAATCTGGCACGTTTCATATGTTAGCTGCATCTGCAGGAAAGGAGAAATCGGTCAATTCTGGGTAGGTTTTTGTCACTGACATCATGGAGACCCAGGTTTGATCCCTGGGTCACGAAGATCCCCTGGAGAAGGGAATGGCTACCCATTCCAGTATTCTTGCCTGGAGAATGCCATGGACAGAGGAGCCTGGTGGGCTACAGTCCATGGGGTCACTCAGACATAACTGAGCAAGACTCAACTTTGCTGGTTTTTTAAAAATGTTTGCTCTAGTTAAATCACTGCTATGAAACATAAGTCTGATACAAGTTTTCAGTCAGGTATATGGATAAATATTGATTCTTTATCATAAAGTGTCACTTTATTACACATTAATTGCTCCTTAACACCATTTTGAAGTTCCTTTAAGGTACTGTAAGGTGTGAATTAAGGATCACCACATGGCATGGAATCAGCATAAAGCCTGAGTTGACATCTAAGTTTCTCTTTGAATTCTCATTTTGTATATTCTAGTTTGTGCTCTTTATTAAAATATCTCCCTATTTAGCAGGGAGACTTTTATTAAACTATTTTTTGCTGCATTCAAGCAATTCTTCAGACACAGAAGATACCCAGTCACCACTCCATGGATAACTGCACGTTTCTGTTTTGTCCTGAACTTAAAATGAGCAGGTCTATCACCTGGCAGTATTCCTCAGCCAGAACCAGTTTAGAGGAGAGACCCGATGGCAGGACTTGTGGAGCTCAAAGCTGTTCCTGAGCAGAGCTATGGATAACTTCATTCCCAGGTCCTGGGTGAGGTGGGGAAGCTTTATGTTCCTGGATAATAAGGACTTTTGGTGAAGATGGGAATTGGGACTTCTGTGAAACCAAAGTAACTACCTACTCCAGGTCTTTTATCTCTAAGAAGGCCTGTAGTTGGCTTCCCGGGTGGCTCAGTGATAAATAATCTGCCTGCAGTTCATGAGCTGCAGGAGACAGGTTTGATCCAGTATTCTTGCCTGGAGAATCCCATGGACAGAGGAGCCTGGCGGGCTTCAGTCCATAGGGTCACAAAGAGTTGGACATGACAAGTGACTTAACAAAATACACGCATGCACAGGCTTATACTTGGCTGTGAAGGAAAAGTCAGGACAGGACAAGTGGCCAGGCCTGGGTGAGCAGAGGGGTTTTCCTTAATCAACCTGTTCATTTTACTAAGGATGAATAACCAGTAGAGAGAGAGGTTGGCGAATGAGATAATTGAGATAATTGATAGTTTGAGGTACCTAAGAGTCTGGGGAGGCACGTAGGAGTACAAACTCTTTGTTTCATATTGTTACTGAGAACCTGCTGGGAGCTAGGCACTTGCTGGGAAAGAAGTAGTAAGAAAATCAGATAATGTCTCTACTACCATGGGCCTTCAAGAAATTTCAGGAGATAAACAAATGTCTATACTGCTTCTGAGTCACGCCTACAGTATGAAACAGTAAATACCATATGGTATTTACCAGTGCCAATTTTTTTAAAAAAATTATTTTTTTAAAAAATTATTTTTTTAACCTACATTAATAAACAATCTGGAAAAAAATAATCTGAGGGCTGTGTGCTGTGTGCTGTGTGCTGGTAAAGACATATTCATCAGAACTTTAAGATTTTTATGTTACTTTTTTATAGAGAAGCTATTGAAAATGTTTCTCTGAATGTTTAAAAATACTAAATATCAACTGATTACCTTCATGGTGCTACAACCAAATAGAGAAAACATTTTTCTTAAAAGTTTTCAAAGAAAAAACCATGGATCCCCAAATATATGTTTTTCTTTGACCTGTTATCTTATACAGAGTATTTTCCCTTGTTAACCATCTGAAGCCTAAAAATAAGGTGTTTTCTATTGTTACCATAATGAATCCACAGAATCATACCACATGTGCAGGAGATAAGTAACTGATATGTAGGAGATTTAACGCTATAAAAATGCTGTGAGGGAATTCCCTGGAGTTCCAGTAGTTAGGATCCAAACGTTCACTGCTGAGGATGCTGGTTTGATCCCTGGTTGGGGAACCTAAGATCTCAACGGACCAAAAAAAATGTTTTTAATTAAAAAAAAAAATACTGTGAGATGCAAAAAATGATTTAAGGATCTTTTGTAACAATATTTTGCAAGGAAAAATAGAATGGTATAGTGTTTATATTCACTGAATCTCAGGGAAAATTACAGTCCAAAAAAGAAGAGTTAACTACACTATTCATTATCACTGCACCCGGCAACCGTGCCCCAATAAACTGGGGAGTGAGGTAAAGGAACAAGGAAGGTGACAGCCAAAGTTACGGCAGGTTGAGGGGAAAAAAAGAATTTTAGTTTATTTCTGAAATCTTGCCTGGTTTCATGAAATATACCACCGACAAATGAAAAGGGCTTATTATTTTCACAAAGGCCTGGCTTTTTACAGTGAGTTGATAAAGGTTGCCATATTTAAGAACTTACTATAAAGCAAACCCATACCTTCAAATAGTATCTATTGACTTCCTTATGTGAGGAGGGAATTAAAATATAGGTATAGAGAACAAATCCAACATCTGTTTCTAGGACCACTCTTCTTGCAGAGTAACCCAGATCACAGAGGAGGTCCTTTTAAATCCTTATTTGTACTGAGTTTACCCATAAAATACATGTTCATTTAAAAAACTTGAGGGGTAACATATGAAAGTAAAGTATGACATGAAAATATCACTTTTATGGAGAGAAAAACCAAATAGAGCAACAGAAGTTGTTTAAAAAGATGCTTTATGTTTATTACTTCTTATTTTTGTTTCCACCAATAAAGCAGAACAGGGATCAGCAAAATTTCCATAGAAATTTGGGGCTCCAGGAGCTACAGAGTTGCTGCCACGAACCTGCCTTTGCAGTGTGAAACCTGTAGTACAGGCAGGTGACCAGTTGTACTCCACGGCCACGTACAAAGGGACCCAGGAGAGAAACGTGAGCAAGTTGACTTGCGAGGGAGTCAGGGGACCTCTGACAGCTGGACGTCAAGCATGCTCAGTTTTCCTGTTGGCAGGGTCTTGAAAGGTGGTCCCCAGGGCGAGTCAGGGCTGCAGGTTGTGGAGACAGTGTGCATTCTGGGCGCATGGCTGGAGCAGAGGCCATTGGATATCCTCTCCCCCTCAGTGCTTACCCACCAGCACCACACAGCTGCCTGAGCCAGTGAGAGTCACCCTTCCCGCCTGCAAAGGCCCTCGGTGCCCTCTTCCAACAGAGCCTAGCATCGCGCTTCTGTTAGGAAGACTGGCCCAGAAGAACGCCAACTATTATTACTGAGCCCACACTGACATTGGAATTTGGGGCTCAGAGGCAATACATTTAAAACTGGCAAGGAGAGCATAAAGAAAACTCAATCTTTTTACTTCCACTATCACAACCTAGTTATAAAATTGTCAGCACAAACCTCCTTTCGTGAAAATATATATAATATTGCTCCAGCTCTTTCTATCAGGTAGTTAGCCACTAGTGTAGGTGTATTAGCTGATGATAAGATTTATGTGTGTCACTTTTGTTCTTTTTTAAAAGAAATTTATTGGAGTATAGTTGATTTACAATGTTGTGTTAGTTTCAGGTGTACAGCAAAGTGCTTCAGTTATGGGTATACATATATCCATTCTTTTTTAGATTCTTTTCTCATATAGGTCATTACCGAGTATTGAGTAGAGTTCCCTGTGCTATACAGCAGGTCCTTATTATAGTAGTGTGTATACATCAATTCCAGTCTCCAAATTTATCCCTCCCCGTCTTTACCCCTTGGCAATCATATTAGCTTACAGGTATTAGCTAATGATAGAATCTGTGTGTGTGTGTGTCATTTTTGTTCTCAAAAAATCTCAAGAGAACTGCAGTTGACTGGCCAACTCTGTTAGGGGGTTGTTAAACAGAACAAAGCTAAAAACTGAGAAATAAGCAAAAAATATAAATACTCAGAAACTCTGACAGAGACAGTGGTACGCACTAAAAAAATTCCTGTGCTCTTCTGCATTTTCCAGGTTTCTTTGCAGTGAGATTAAGCATGAACTAGTTCTTTGCTGAAGCAAAGTAGGGTGGGTGTGAGTTCCCTGTACTCCAACCCGGTGCTGGTGGAAGAGACAGAAAGGACTGCTGCAGGGCTGGCAACTGGCATATCTATGAAAACAGAAGAACAGGCTGCCATCTATAAATGTTATCGACTTCATTTAAGGGCTACTTATGCTGGAAACTTCAGGAACACGGGAATTCAATCTATCCTGTTTGCTCTTACTAGAACACTGTGTATCAAGGGTTTTGTTTAAACTTTCGGGTAACCTTTGTCTCCTGAAAGCTCGGGTGACATTGCCCATGGCAGAGGGTGCCGGCTCACGTTATACTTGAACAAATAAGGGTCTGCCACTCCAGATTCCCTGTCTACATAATTCCACTGTGTTCTATGTCCCCAGGAGGCTGAACTGTAGAGACTGCCTCAACGGGTTTTCTTAGCTTTTGGCATCCTTTTAGGCTGGGGGATAAACAGGGTATGGGAGGGAGGGAGGAATATGAGGTCATGGAATAGATAATCCCCTGGCCCCTCCCCGCATGGCTGCCATGGGTTAACTTTTCCTGACTCTCCCTGTCACTCAGGCCCCTCACACTACCTACTCCTACCTACTCCTGCCAGGTCTGTCGGCCATTCCCTTCACTCCATCAGCCACAGGGTGAGAGCGGAGCCCAGCTGTCACCATTCCTTCCATGTGCTTTCCTTGCATGCTGCTTATATCACTGTAAGCAGTCCTTTTATTACATTGTCCTCAAATCACCACATTTGGGCATGCCATCTGTTTCCTGGCAGGATCCTGGCTGACTTAGCATCTGAATAAATATAGGATGTATTGAATAATAATATACAAGAGAGAGAAGTCATTGAATACAGATAACAAATGTGCTAATGTTATAAAACTCTCAGAATAGTGTTTGCTGTGCTTAGTTGCTCAATCGTATCCAATGCGTTGTGACCCCATGGGCTGTAGCCTGCTGGACTCCTCTGTCCATGAGATTCTCCAGGCAAGGATACTGGAGTGAGTTGCATGCCTTCCTCCAGGGCATTTTCCTGGCCCAGAAATAAAACCTGGCTCTCTTGTCTCCTGCGTTGGCAGGTGGGCTCTTTACCACTAGTGCCACCTGGGAAGCTCGGAACTGCTTTACTTGTACTCATTTATTTAATCCTTACAACAGCCCCGTGAGGCAGCTACTGTCATTTTACAGATGTGCCCACTGAGGTAAAGAATGATTTGATAACTTGTTCGGGGTTACACAACTAAGGGAGCAGAAACTCAAACCTCAGCAGTGGGCTGGGGAGGGCGGTGTGGAATGAAGGGAATTGGTCTAGGGTGGAAGAGCTGGGGACGAAACCCCAGGGAGATAACCTGTGGTGATCTTAAGTAGGCAGGTGAAGTACGATGCTCAGGAGGCAGGTGGGGGTTATACACCATAAATACAAAAGGGAAGGGAAAAATTGAAGGAGAAAAATCTAAGCTAATACAACAATAGCAATAACTTATTGAGCTCTTACCATACTAGACACTAAAAGCCTTATGATAAGGAAGACAGAGTTTTACTCCACTTTTATACATGAGAAAACCAAGACGTAGCAAGCTTATAAATAAATGCCTATATTTCTACTGGTGTGAATGCTTTTTTTTTTTTTTTTTTTTGCTGGCATGAGTTCAAATGAAAATAACTTACTGGTTTCTATTTGGGCTGGAAAATGGGAAGAAGGATATTGGAAGAGGGGAGAAAAGTGAGCGGTTATGGTATTTACTTTATATGTTTATTTAAACGTTGGGTTGGCCAAAGAAAGTTTGTTCAGGTTTTTCGTACCATCTGATGGAAAAATCCGAACGAATTTTTTGGCCAACCCAATACAGAAAAATTATGCACAATTTTATGTATATAAAGTATATATAAATGTAATTTAAATTGAAAACAATTTATTGTTAGAAGTACATGGATCACCGTGTGAAAAACAGCAGGACCTTGTGTCCCCTATATGAACACACAAAAAGATAAATTCAAGAAAAAAAGTTCCTTGACAAACAGGAGGATGGTGTCAGAGGATCTGAAGTACATAAAGTGGGACTTTTAAAGTTTAAAGTACTTAAACATGGGACTGAAACACACACAGTCAGTAGTTCCCTCTTTCGAGTGGTGCTTGGACACTGCCAACATCTACCCTGGATATCTCTGTCTACTTGTGCTGGTCAGCAAGCCCTCTTCTCTGGGTCACAGTTTTTTTTTCCTCTTCAGCTTTGAGAGAGGGGCAAGCAGCCCATCATAGCTCGAAACTGGCCTGGACCATCAGCTAGATCTTGGTGTTGCTAGGAGTTGGCCTGACATAGCTGCGCCATGGTATTCTGTGGAACAGAACCATTTCACACCACACCAACACCACACATGGCCATTCTGCCATGAAAAACTGAAATGACAACAAGAGTTCTCTGTATCACACTGTTGCTTTGTCGCTCAGTTGTGTCTGACTCTACGACTCCATGGACTGTGGCCCGCCAGGCTCCTCTGTCCATGAGATTCTCCAGGTAAGAATACTGGAGTGGGCTGCCAGCTCCTCCTCCAGGGGATCCTCCTGACTCAGGGACAGAACCCAAGTTTCCTACGTCTCCTGCAGGCAGACTCTTCACTGCTAAGCCCATCAGGGAAGCCCTCTCTCTGTATCATGTTTGTGTTAGTTATTCAGTCGTGTCTGACTCTGCGACCCCACAAACTGTAGCCCTCCAAGCTCCTGTGTTCATGGGATTCTCCAGGCAAGAATACTGGAGTGGGTTGCCATTCCCTTCTCCAGGGGATCTTTCCAACCCAGGGATCAAACCTGGGTCACTTGCATTGTATGCGGATTCTTTACCATCTGAGCCATCAGGGAAGTCCCTCTGTATCATAGCTGAATACACACACACACACACACACACACACACACAAAAACATGAGCATTGTCCAAATCACAAAAACACGAGCATTGTCCAAACCCCCAAAATGACCAGAGACTCCTGGCAGGCCCATATGCATTAGCATCTTTACCTACTAGACCTTTAGCCTCATTTCCTTCCTTGTACCTGATTAGCTGTTTTAAGACACCAAATCTAAGACTTATCTCCTGTTTCCAACAGTATGGAATCCTGGGCAAAGTCCCAGCCCTATAACCTATACACAAACTCCAGCCCTATAACTCTTTCCAATATTTTAACGAAACACCTCACACCTTCCCAGTATGTGTGCTCCCTGCTACAAAGAGCAATAAACCCAACTTGTTAAAATACAGGTTTGTTCTTGGTGGGCTTTGGCTGGAGGGTAAAGACAAAAATACAGACTCAGCTAAAGGGCTCATACTTGGACCAGGACCCTCAATTGAGCAATATTGTGAACATCTGGGACACCTTGTGATTCCCTCTGTAGGAGATGCCAGGGCTGATAAGTTCATGTGCAAGTGAGTTCCTATAGTTTGCTGAAACACTGCAGTGTTGAGTCTGTTTTATTTACCGGGGAATAAGAGCTCTTAGAATTTGACTGATTAGTGTTCTTTAGTAAAATTGTTTTTAGTCTTCTATTTCCTGTTTTCATTATTGTTAGTTTGCTTAATAATCAGTGTTGTGTGTAAGAGGCACAGTCCATAGGGTTAGAGGCTTAATAAGTCTGTTTTGGAGCTGAACCTCTGAGGGCTGGCTGAGTTCAGAAGTTCTCCTCAGATCATGACCTTCGGACCAATTTTGCTTCGGGTCAGCATTTCTAAGTCGGATGAAGACTTCTTCATTCTTGTTTTTGTGTGTCTGAGAGCTGTTCCATTTAGTTTTGTCTGCCTGGACCCACAACTGGTAATGACTGGCCATTGGTCAGGTTCTGGGGATCAGAAGTTACACATATTTACAAACCATTCTATTCCTCCTTGTCCGTTGTCACAATCCAAAACCGCACCTCCTCCAGGCCATACACCTGCTTCTTTTGTGTCTTCTCATTAGTAAGAATAATTTGTACACTGACCTCTCTAATAGACTCAATTTCATCAGGAATATTTTAGAGCAGCAGTGACCACTTGGACTTTTGACATGAAGATAGCTCATTTGAGATGCATTAATACTTTAAGACAGAAAGCAAATAAACCTTCATAAGCAGATTGCTTGTCTGGTTTGCCTAAAAGAAAGATAATTTTGTTTAATGTAGGGCTTATCCCTCCTTTGTTTCCATAATTTGGAGCTAAGTAGTGCTGACTTTTTAATTGCATGGCTTGATAAAATTATCAAAGACCCCAGTTACTACTATTGCTTCTTATCCTGCATACAGGTTTTTCAGAAGATAGGTAAGGTGGTCTGGTATTCCCATCTCTTTAAGAATTTTCCCTGTATATATATATATATATATATATATATATATATACACACACACATAAAATATATATACATGTATATACATATATATATATATACACACACACACACACACACACATGTTAAAATGGGGCTTCCCTGGTGGTTCAGATGGTAAAGAATCTGCCTGCAATGCAGGAGACCAGGATTTGATCCCTGGGTTACGAAGATCCCCTAACTTCCTAACCTACTCCAGCATTCTTGCTGGAAAATCTCCATGGACAGAGGAGACTGGCAGGCTACAGTCCATGGGGTTGCAAAGAATTGGACGCTACTGAGCGACCAACATGCACACATATATTAAAATGTTTTTTTCAACACCTATAAACTCTTTTTTCTCTCCTTGTAGAGAAAGCAAAATACAGCCTTACAGTGATAATTTCATATCTTCCTGAAGCCAGCTGGTTTCCTTTTTTAAGTTTTGTTTTTTTTCTCTTACTCTCCATTTCCCTCTCATGGCAAACTAAACATTTAAACATCAACGAATTAAGTTTGTCAGGGTCAAATTTCTCACGCTTTAATCATTCTAAAATACCTACACTGGCTTTATGAATTAATAAGTTGCTCTAACATAATACTGTAAATCAACTACATCAATAAAAAAATAAGTTGCCACTGTTACTATAACTTCTTTAAGATGAAAACAATTAAAACACTGATTAAAGTTAAAATATGTAAAAAGCTATTTAAATAAATGGGATGATAACAAAAGATGTATTTTGTAATGCTTCTTTGCCAATATTCTTCTGGGCTTTTTTTAAAAAAAATGGTTTTTTGTCACCACAGATATATACCTTTAATTTCTGTATGTGCAGTGTGAAAATGCAAAGGGGAAAAGTACATTGCCATTCCAGGGCCACTGGTAAAGTAAGCCAACTGGCCAGCATTCACTGGGTAATTCTTGTTTAGTCTCTAAGTCATGTCCGACTCTTTTGTGACCTCATGGACTGTAGCCCTTGGCCAAGGCTCCTCTGTTCATGGAATTTCCCAGACAAGAAGAGGGGAGCAGGTTGCCATTTCCTCCTCCAGGGGATCTCCCTGACCCAGGAATCAAACCCACATCTCTTGCATTGGCAGGTGGATTCTTTATTGCTGAGTCACCAGGGAAGCTCCTGGGTAGGAAAACGTAGTAACTTTTATAGAACATATCCCAGTTATATGTAAAAGTAAAGGCAACTTAGGTAGAGTTGGGGAGCACAGTGATAGATCCAAATTGTGAAAAATCTCTGTCCCTTGATGCTTTCTCCAGGCCACGTCCTCTCATCTCTGAATGGCTCCTCTTCCTTGACAATGGATTAGACCTCACCCATCCTCACTTGCCCTGTCTGCTGTTTCCTAGAGATTCACTGATACATCTCGCTACATATACTCTCTAGATCTATATTCCTTCTGGATGATTTTACCCACGCAGATCATTGTTAATTATGATTCCCATATTCTTATCTCCAGGCCAGAACTTTTCCTCTGGTTACGCTTACATCTGGCCACAGGTACTCTCTGTTGACTCCTGTACTTCCGTGCATGCTGTCTTCCTAGCACACCGTCACGTCAGACACACTCTTGTACTGGACCCATCTCAGGCACCACCCTCCCTACCAGGCTGAGGGACACAGGTGCCTCTTCCCTGTACCTGTAACACCCTGAGCATCTCCTTTTCTTAACATGTGGTCTGCTAGATCATCTTTCTGATTACATTGTCATCATTTTTCTTGACAGTGGATTATCAATCATGGGTATAACATGTAATCTACACTCAATAAACTGTTGAACAAATGGGTTCCGTTTTTAATCTGAGTGGGTAGACTTAACCTATTAATTCCAAACTAGGTTGTCTTTGGAGCAGGAGATACAAATTCAGGTTCACAAAGTTAATTTTGCTATTTATGACTCTTTTCTGTTCTAGACTGAGTTCTAGATGTTCTATAATTAGTAAACAGCCACTAAGCTAGTTGAAAAAGTTGGCTTAAAGCTCAATATTCAGAAAACTAAGATCATGGCATCTGGTCCCATCACTTCATGGGAAATAGATGGGGAAACAATAGAAACTGTGTCAGACTTTATTCTGGGGGGCTCCAATATCACTGCAGATGGTGATTGCAGCCATGAAATTAAAAGATGCTTACTCCTTGGAAGGAAAGTTATGATCAACCTAGATAGCATATTCAAAAGCAGAGACATTACTTTGCCAACAAAGGTCCATCTAGTCAAGGCTATGGTTTTTCCAGTGGTCGTGTATGGATGTGAGAGTTGGACTGTAAAGAAAGCTGAGCGCCAAAGAATTGATGCTTTTGAACTGTGGTGTTGGAGAAGACTCTTGAGAGTCCCTTGGACTGCAAGGAGATCCAACCAGTTCATTCTAAAAGAGATCAGCCCTGGATTTCTTTGGAAGGACTGATGCTAAAGCTGAAACTCCAATACTTTGGCTACCTCATGCAAAGAGTTGACTCATTGGAAAACACTCTGATGCTGGGAGGGATTGGGGGCAGGAGGAGAAGCGGATGACAGAGGATGAGATGGCTGGATGGCATTACCGACTCGATGGACATGAGTTTGGGTGAACTCCGGGAGTTGGTGATGGATAAGGAGGCCTGGTGTGCTGCAATTCATGGGGTTGCAAAGAGTTGGACACGACTGAGCAACTGAACTGAACTAAGTTAGTTTTTATGGTGAGATGACTATGCCAAAGCCTTTGACTCTGTGGATCACAATAAACTGTGGAAAATTCTTCAAGAGATGGGAATACCAGACCACCTGATCTGCCTCTTGAGAAATTTGTATGCAGGTCAGGGAGCAACAGTTAGAACTGGACATGGAACAACAGACTGGTTCCAAATAGGAAAAGGAGTTCGTCCAGGCTGTATATTGTCAACCTGCTTATTTAACTTCTATGCAGAGTACATCATGAGAAACGCTGGACTGGAAGAAACACAAGCGGGAATCGAGATTGCCGGGAGAAATATCAATAACCTCAGATATGCAGATGACACCACCCTTACGGCAGAAAGTGAAGAGGAACTAAAAACCTCTTGATGAAAGTGAAAGTGGAGAGTGAAAAAGTGGGCTTAAAGCTCAATATTCAGAAAACGAAGATCATGGCATCTGGTCCCATCACTTCATGGGAAATAGATGGGGAAACAGTGGAAACAGTGGCAGACTTTATTTTGGGGGGCTCCAAAATCACTGCAGATGGTGACTGCAGCCATGAAACTAAAAGACGCTTACTCCTTGGAAGGAAAGTTATGACCAACCTAGATAGCATATTCAAAAGCAGACATTACTTTGCCAACAAAGGTCTGTCTAGTCAAGGCTATGGTTTTTCCTGTGGTCATGTATGGATGTGAGAGTTGGACTGTGAAGAAGGCTGAGCGCCGAAGAATTGATGCTTTTGAACTGTGGTGTTGGAGAAGACTCTTGAGAGTCCCTTGGACTGCAAGGAGATCCAACCAGTCCATTCTGAAGGAGATCAGCCCTGGGATTTCTTTGGAAGGAATGATGCTCAAGCTGAAACTCCAGTACTTTGGCCACCTCATGCGAAGAGTTGACTCATTGGAAAAGACTCTGATGTTGGGAGGGATTGGGGGCAGGAGGAGAAGGGGACGACAGAAGATGAGATGGCTGGATGGCATCACTGACTCAATGGACGTGAGTCTGAGTGAACTCCAGGAGTTGGTGACGGACAGGGAGGCCTGGCGTGCTGTGATTCATAGGGTCGCAAAGTCGGACACGACTGAGCGACTGATCTGATCTGATCTGAAAAATCACAGAATTACTAGAATTCCAGATGTTTACTAACTTCAGTAGGTCCCATCACGACTGCCACTTGCTCTAAATCCAGTTTCACATACTGTTAGTTACTATTCGTTGAGTGCATTTCTATATGGGAAACTCAGTGCCTTCGTTCACATTATCTCTAATCTTCCTCCAAACTTACTGATGTAACTCTACTATTATGCCCAGTTAACAGATGAAACTGACCTTTAAAGAAATTGAATAGCATTTAAAATCATTCAGCTACTGAGGAGATGAGTGGATTTGAACCCAAGTCTCATCCCAAGAGAGTAAGTTCTTAAATGTTGTTGTATATGACCTTTCAACCATTGGAAATAAATTTGTGAAGAGTTTGCATATAGTCATCACCAATTATGGGGCCAGACTAAACCTTTTGATTCCAGGCAGATAAAACTAAGCAGACCAGTTCTCAGAGACACAAAGACAAGACTTGGCCCTGCAGGAAAAGCAAAGAAGGAACAAATCCTGGCCAAGTCACAACATGCCACACTGTATGGCTTATCTCCATGGGAAAGCACGTGTGTGTCTACACACACAGCTATGGATTAGAAATCTACTGAAGACCAGAATTCAGGTCTCACCAGTTTCTATCCTGAATCTTTTTCTATTGGGTCTCATGCTTGAAAAAAACATGGACCTTTTAAGTTAATAATCATATATTGGCAAGAACTGTTTGTGCATTGAAGATTCACAAGCTGAATTGATTTGGCAAGGGGTATCCTCCTCAGAGGATGAGATGGGTGGATGGCATCACTAATGAAATGGACATGAACCTGGGCAAGCTCCAGGAGATGGTGAGGGACAGGGAGGCCTGGCACACTT
This sequence comes from Bos indicus, assembly GCF_029378745.1. Taxonomy (NCBI): domain Eukaryota; kingdom Metazoa; phylum Chordata; class Mammalia; order Artiodactyla; family Bovidae; genus Bos; species Bos indicus. The sequence continues at coordinate 95,106,016 of NC_091764.1, forward strand.
CAGTCCATGGGTCCTAAAGAGCCAGACATGACTGGGCAACTGAACAAAAACAACAAATGCATTTTTAACTGCTAATAAAGTATTCAGGTTTAAAAAGCTCTCAAAAACGGAAATGGTGAGGTTAAAATGGACTGACTGAATCTTGTAGCAGGGCAAGTATTTGAGGGGAGCCTATGAATCTCTGGGACAGTGGTGGTTGAGATAGGGTGAGATTGGGGTCATCAGTGTACTGACATCCGTGAATCTTGCCTGTTTTTATCTTCAGGTAACAGGGTTAGACTCCTGTGAAACTTTAGAGAGAAAAGGTGTTTTTTTTTTTTTTTTTATAAATGTCATACCCTTATTTCCTTACCGTTTGGTTTTAATCTTTGAGATGCCTCAAATTATTTAGGAAATTAAGACGAATATGTCAAAACCAGCAACTGATACACTTTTTTCTTCTCCACTGCTCACCATGCCACAAGGCAGTAATAACGAGAACTATTCCTAACAACTGGGCATTAAAAACAACAAAATATTCATTAGTTACCTCTACTTTAACCTATAAAGGTAAGCCCATATCCCCGTAGAAACTGGTAATTCTATTTACTGAGCATACAATAGCTGGCATCGAAAAAGCAAGAGAGTTCCAGAAAAACATCTGTTTTATTGACTATTCGTAAGCCTTTGACTGTGTGGATCACAATAAACTGGAAAATTCTGAAAGAGATGGGAATACCAGATCACTTGAACTGCCTCTTGAGAAACTTGTATACAGTTCAGGAAGCAACAGTTAGAACTGGACATTGAACAACAGACTGGTTCCAAATAGGTAAAGGAGTTCGTCAAGGCTGTATACTGTCACCCTGCTTATTTAACTTATATGCAGAGTACATCATGAGAAACGCTGGGCTGGAAGAAGCACAAGCTGGAATCAAGATTGCTGGGAGAAATATCAATAACCTCAGATATGCAGATGACACCATCCTTATGGCAGAAAGTGAAGAAGCACTAAAGAGCCTCTTGATGAAAGTGAAAGAGGAGAGTGGAAAACGTTGGCTTAAAGCTCAACATTCAGGAAACTAACATCATGGCATCTGGTCCTATCACTTCATGGAAAATAGAAACAGTGGAAACAGTGGCTGACTTTATTCTTCTGGGCTCCAAAATCACTACAGATGGTGATTGCAGCCATGAAATTAAAAGACGCTTACTTCTTGGAAGGAAACTTTTATGACCAACCTAGACAGCATATTAAAAAACAGAGACATTACTTTGCCAACAAAGGTCCGTCTAGTCAAGGCTATGGTTTTTCCAGTGGTTGTGTATGGATGTGAGAGTTGGATTATAAAGAAAGCTGAGCGTAGAATTGATGCTTTTGAACTCTGGTGTTGAAGACTCTTGAGAGTCCCTTGGACTGCAAGGAGATCCAACTAGTCCATCCTAAAGGAGATCAGTCCTGGGTGTTCACTGGACGGACTGATGTTGAAGCTGAAACTCCAATACTTTGGCCACCTGATGCGAAGAGCTGATTCATTGGAAAAGACCCTGATGCTGGGAAATATTAAGGGCAGGAGGAGAACGGGATGACAGAGGATGAGATGGTTGGATGGCATCATCGACTCAATGGACATGGGTTTGGGTAGACTCCGGGAGTGGGTGATGGACAGGGAGGCCTGGCATGCTGCGGTTCATGGAGGTCGCAAAGAGTCGGACACAACTGAGTGACTGAACTGAACAATAGCTGGCATGGAATAAAGGAACAATCTCGGTTATCAAAATAACTATTGTGACTATTTTACACAAGGAAGACTTCTGAATAGGCGGGAAGTGGAATTAACAGTCGGACGTCTTGGAAACTGCCCAAGGTACGTACCCTTGGGGTCTATTCTCTTTAGGACATAGGGGGCAATAATCTGCCTCCTAAAAGGGGTACTTGAGGCCTGACCTTTGTATATACTTCAAACTTGATCACATGGGAGAAGTAATCCTGACATCCATTCCACAAGCAATAGAGAGACACTAGTAGTAGCAGAAGCTGAAAGGGAATCCTTTCTTTGATGGTCACTTATTTGTTTATTTTCCGGTCTTCAGTTACCCAGAAAAAAAAAGTGAGTTTCAGGAGTGGAAATCTAGTTGGTCTCATAGGCCAGGGTATCCTCATCACCTGCTGCAGGGGTTAATAGCCACCTATTGCTCTGGCTAAGCCATGAGAAAATCACCATGGGAAAAGAATAAAAGCAAAGTATAGCAATGTAGCACAACCTAAATAAAAGTACATTGGGTTGATCAGTTGGGGTTGTCATGCCCTGCTAAGCTAAGGAAAAACATAGTGTGGACCTTGGAACACTGGGCCAGCGCAAGTTCAGAATGCTGCTTGTGCACACACTAAGATGTTTTCCCAAGGCATATACAGGTCTATCACCTCCAGCTAGGTGACAGCCTTTGTAGAAGAAAATAACAAAGATAGTTTAAAGTAATCAATAAAATGGGAGACGTGACTGGGGACACAGGAGGCTGACTTCATCGTAGCACAACAGATACTTTCTGCTTGCCAAGACACTAAATAAAAGTGATGTGGCTCTGAGGAACAGGGCTGTTGACCCAAGAGGTCTTGAGTCCCCCAGTCCCATCTTTAAAACTTTAATTCTGTCTCTAGTTTCTTTTTCCCAAACTGTGCGGTTGACCACTTTCGATCCCTACTTGCTGTGCTGGCCACAGCAGCCCATTACACAGTACTGTGCATAGCATACAAGAGGTTCTCAGTAAATACTGGGGAAAAAATAAAAGTCCATGCCGAGAAAACAGGCCAACTACTGCCATTGATGGTGGAAGGCATATCCTTTTCTTTTCCCTAGAATGACATCAACTCTGACTTAAGGAAAAGGTGAATGCAAATATGTGAAATCTAAATAAACGAGGATCTTTTTTGTAGGACAGGAGGAAGCTTGTAGAAAAGGGGGAAATGGAAGGGTCAATCTAGGACAGACCAAGGTTGTTACTGTGTAACTTTTAAACGTAAACTCCTGAGCAGAAATGTTTCTCTCCATACCATCTGTCCTTGCCTTTTCTCACATCTCACATATTTATGAAAGCCTTACTGTGCCATTAAGCAACACAAACACAATAGGTGTTGTTGGAATGCAGTCATTACCTCAGGCCCAGTGGTAGAACGTAAGGGACCTTAAGAGGGGGATTTGTTGTTATAAAGCAAAATCAAATCAATTACCTTTCCAAAGGGCTATGATATTGTGGAGATAAGACCACTATGAAGCTAGAAACTTGAGAAAGTCATTTTAAAAGCTACTCGGGTATAGGTAACTCATGATTAAAGGCCCTGCACTATTACACAACATGAGTGTCAGCGCAACAAATTTCCAACTTCATGACTCAGGCTTCTGTGCTACACATATTACTGGATGGTTCCTTCATTTTAAAGAAATGTGAATATAAGCGTGCACACAAAAATATCTGACACCCCAAACAAGAAAACACAACAGCTGTCAGGCCAAGAAAAATCTGTTAAATTGACACTGTGTCGTCAAAGCTACCCTTCCAAGATGTAAAGTTATTCTCCCTTCTGAAAAGTGTGGCCGGACAGACAACCTCCTGCCCAAGACCACAACGTCATCACTATCTCTTTCCTAGAACTGGTTCCGGAACTGCCCTAACAGGGCAGGGGAGCACAGGCCCTAGAAGGCGGATGTAAAAACAACTCGCCCAGCCTCATCCGCACCTACTCTGCGTCGCCTCTGCTTCCGGGCGAGCAGGGAGAGCCCCCGACTCTGCCCACCTTCACGCCAGTGGGTCCCTTCTGGTCTCCCTTTATCCGCCCGTAGCGCCTCGAGGGTGATTGCGGAACAAACCTGCCCAGAAAGTGGCTCAAGCCGACCCACCAGTACCTCTTCCAAAGGTCTCCCGGTCGCCCCTGGGTCTCCCGGCAGGGCCCCGCGACTACACAGCTCTCTCGACCAGACGATTTTCACCGACTTTATTGGGCCCGCGACCCAGTTGGTCTCCTCGCCGCCCACCTCCCCACTAGATGGCTCCGGCCCTCCATAACATCAAGTATATTCAAAAACACTGCGGGCGGGGCGGCTCTGGAGACAGCCCTTGCTGGGGAAGCCGGATCCCCTGTGGCAGCATCAGGGTCATTTGCTCTTCGTCTTCTGACTCTCCGTCTTCTTGGGCAGCAGCACGGCCTGGATGTTGGGCAGGACGCCGCCCTGAGCGATGGTCACTTTCCCCAGAAGCTTGTTTAGTTCTTCGTCGTTGCGGATGGCGAGCTGCAGGTGGCGAGGGATTATCCTGGTCTTCTTGTTGTCCCGCGCGGCGTTGCCAGCCAACTCCAGGATCTCCGCCGTCAGGTATTCCAACACCGCCGCCAGGTACACCGGCGCCCCGGCGCCCACTCGCTCCGCGTAGTTACCCTTGCGCAGCAGTCTGTGCACTCGGCCCACTGGGAACTGCAGGCCCGCGCGGGAGGACCTGGACTTGGCCTTTGCCCGCACTTTGCCGCCCTGCTTTCCGCGACCAGACATGTTTGTCTCTCGCTTACAACTCCAGCGAGAAGGAAAAACCCAGCGATCCGGTTCCTAGTACAAGAATGCAACGTACCACACCGGAACTGCCTCTACCAACACTTTGCTGACACTAGGCAGCGCCTTCCCATTGGGCTCCGCAACATCCTTGGCTCCAGTGACCAATGACAGGCAGGCTCTGCTCCCAATTAGCACGCTGGGAGAAGGACGGCCTTCTCCAACTCTCTCCAATCAAAAGAGCAAACTGCTAAGTCCTCATTTACATAACCGCTCATATGAATAACTAGGTGCGCTTGCTCCGCGGTTGGGGTTCTGTTGAATATATTGAGTTCGGTTGAATTTGGCAGATTCTGAGATTTCAACGTCCTCTTTCGCTCTCAGGAAAAGAATGTCTTAAGAATTAAGGAACCGAGGTAAGAAACAGAAAAATCAGGAAAGAGAGTTACCCCTTCTCCTTAGTTAACTTAGTCAACAAATACTAAGCACTCAAGCAAGAAATGCCTCTAGCAGTTCTGGTTGAGTATGCCTGAAATTTTTGACACATTACCTTTATTATTGACACTAAAAAAAAAATCCTTAAGCAAGAGATCTCTAACTTGAAAATATTCTAACCTTGATTTTTTAGTAAATACTAAAAAACAAACAAAACACACACACACACACACACACACACCTATTTTGCCATTACAAGAATCCTGATTCTTCCAAACTTTCTTTGGAATCAAGCATTAAAAGCATGCGGTACAATGTGACTATTTAGCACTCCCCACCCCAGCTCCAGTCATCCAGTGTTCTGAGGGTTCTTTTAATTCTGCTTTAACAACAAAAATAACAGTATCTTTTTTGTGCTATAGAGATGGATGAGGATAGATACATAATAAGCAAATATTTGCCATAAAGCTTTCTTACTGGAAAGGCTTATTCGTCAGGACTAGGTACAGGAAGCACAATTTACCAAAATATTCATTCCTCATGGTGTTACTGCTGCCTTTTTTCGTAGTATGAACCTTTTGGGGAAACAGTCCTGTCTCCTAGAGTGGTGACACTACTCAAAGTTCCGTTTTTCTCAAGGAATTTCTTAAATGAGAACCGTCTGATTTAAAGCCATGATCATGCTGCTGCTGCCAAGTCGCTTCAGTCGTGTCCGACCCTGTGCGACCCCATAGACGACAGCCCACCAGGCTCCCCCATCCCTGGGATTCTCTAGGCAAGAATACTGGAATTTCACAAGAACTTAGAGTTTTAATGAAATAAGAATGTTACATTATTTTAACGAATCACAGAAATTGTCGTTTGAGAAGCAAAACCCCGTGCTTGGGCTGGGGGTGGGGGACGGAGGAAGCAGTAAAATCTACAAATTGTGCAGAAGAAGCTGCAAGAGAAAAGTCGGGGGTGGGGGCGGGGAGTAAGGGGTAAGGTTAGACTCTTTTTGAAAATTTAATTTTTTCTTCGCGGGGCCACAAAAGAGAAAAAGAACGATTGAAAGATTTCCTCTACCCTAACTGGTGACTTAAAAAGACCCACAGGTGTAAAGCAACTGCTTTGAAATTTAAAAGTAGTAAAGCATTCCCACTTCCTACTCAGTTTCAAATTAGTCTAAGAATAGTATTATAAAAGTGTGCATTTCGTTGGAAAAGTATAAAATTAGAATTCCCGCGCTAGAGAGAGGCGGGGGCGGACAAGGTGGAGGAAAGAGACAAGGGAAACTCAGCGCTCACTGGATCTGGCCTACCGTTTTTTAAGTATGGAGAAACGGCAATATAATTTCTGTCTAGTCTTTCCTCAATTTCATGGCAAAAATAACAAGAAGTTTTCCCAAATAAGCAACCGAAAAATTTTGTAGGGAGGGGATTAAAAAAAAAAAAACACCTTTTGGGGACTTAGCTCCGCCCACTACCTTGAGGTTTTCAACCAGGTCCGCTATAAGGATATATTAGCTCAGGTTCTTAGCTTCCCGAACTGTTACGAGCTTGCTTAATACGATTGTCGTCTCTTTCTTGTTGAAAATGTCTGGCAGGGGCAAAGGAGGGAAAGGGCTAGGTAAGGGAGGTGCCAAGCGTCACCGGAAGGTCTTACGGGACAACATCCAGGGCATTACGAAGCCCGCAATTCGCCGTCTTGCCCGCCGTGGTGGTGTCAAGCGCATCTCAGGGCTCATCTACGAGGAGACCCGTGGAGTGCTCAAAGTGTTCTTGGAAAACGTGATCCGCGATGCAGTGACGTACACGGAGCACGCCAAGCGCAAGACGGTCACGGCCATGGATGTGGTGTACGCTCTGAAACGCCAGGGCCGCACCCTCTACGGCTTCGGTGGCTGAGCTCTGCCTGCGGCTTATCATCAGATTCCAAAAGGCCCTTTTTAGGGCCACCAAAACCTCAAAAAAAGGGTTGATCACGCTTAAGTTTCATGGTGAATGTGCTAATAGGTGCTTCAGAGGAAGCTTTACAATTGCAGTTGTTCGGACGGATGATTCGGGGTTAGGCTTGAGGCTGGGGGAGGTGTGAGCAGCAAAGCTCGAAGTGGGGAGCCCGGGGCCCGCGCTAGGGACGTAGCTTGGGAAATGCATCGCAGGGCAGTAAGTGATCTTCCCCTTTGTTTCAGACGCTGAAGTGCTGAGTTTGGACTCCGTTTGGGAAACAGGTATCGTCAACTTAGAAATAGGTGTTTTCGGAGCGAATGCCTCGGGATCTGAGCTTATGTAGAGTAACTTGTATGCAAATAAGGCAAGTGCGGCTCCCTGCCTCCGATTGGACGGGAGGTATCAGAGGGAGTGGTTCTCGCCGTTGGGGCCGGCCCCACCTCTGAGACCTATTGTAGTGTCCAATAGGAAAGCGCGAGGTGCAGGCCTAGAGTTGCGCGCAGGGGTCTTGCCAAGCGTTAATATTTTATATATTGACGGAATGTTTGAGTGAGAATTAATCCAACTCCGACGCGGAATGTAGGGCGGCCGCGTGTGGGCGAGTGCAAGGCCAGGCCTAAACCGTCGGCACCTGAGCTACTCGTGGGTCGGCTGCACAAAGGTGGTCGCGCTGAGCTGGTGAGCATCCCAACCCCCGACTGCCCAGCGGCGGTGCTCAAGCCCCGGGGCGTGGGAATCCAGGAGTTAACCGGCAGCGCTGCCAGGGCTCAGGCAGTACTGTTGCCCGGGAGAGAGAGGGTCTTGTGACCCGGTCGCCCCTGGGAGATAAACCCTGGCTTTCTAAGTGACGGTCCTGTTCAGAACCGCCCGGCCCGGGGCTGCGGGAAGGAGTGGGGCGGCGGGTTGTAGTCTAAAGAGTTCGGTGAAAATGATGTAGCGAGAGAGCTGTATAGTCATGAAGTCCTACCCATTTGTCCTGCCCAGGAGACCGAGTAAGGAGGGCCGGTTTGCGGGCTTTTCCTGGTGTCAAAGGCGGGACTGAAGACAGGGGGCTCCACCTGCGTGCTGCCGGCAAGGGCGAGGCTGGAGCCGAAGTCCTTTAAGGGCCGTGCTCGACTTCTGGCTGTGTCCTTCCTCACCAGCTTGTCTGTGTGATGGAAATTGGGAAGGGGCTTAGAACACCAAAATGCAGTGTGATCCCATGAACCCTGACTAATCTCTCCTAGCTCTGGCTTGTCTGGACATCGTGAAATCACTTAGCTTCATGGACTGGTTGTCTGGATTGGCTGTGGGGTAGTTTCCCAGCCTTGACAGTGATGTATGTACATTTCATTTTAAGCCGTATATATCCGAGATGAACTCTAGCCAGGAAAACATTTCCCTTGTTCCCGCAGCAGAGACTGGCATCATACCGTTTAATGAATATCAGCCACTTTGGAACACATTGTATTCCATTTTTGCATTCGATTCTCCAGCAAATCTATGAATTATTTATTATTAATTACCATTTTATAGACGAGGTAACGGATACAGGGGGAAAGTACTGGAATCAGGATTTGAACCCAGCACTGTTCTTAACCCTTATGTGCCACTGCCGCTTCCAGGGAGCCCCCATCCCCCATTTGCTGACATTTCACTTCTTGGTACTTTCTTCTCCATACTCAAACGTATCTGTGGTGCTGGTTATGTATTAAATTTCTAGGCAGTGAGACAGTTCCAGAAGCTCAACTTTCTTTAGTTCAAGTGAAGAAAACCCTTAAGTTACCTAAAAAGAAGCATCAGGGTATGGCACACTTGAGTACGTTTATATTTGTTGAGGGAGTGAATGTGTGAATTTGAATAGTTAGTTAATGTACCTATTAAACCCCCAATTTAGTGTGAATCAGATTATTGAGAATGAAGGTGGGACTGCAGTGGAGCATGAAAATAAGTATTCGTATGGTAATTTAAAATATCTATTCCTTAAGTATTTAAGTTACTTGGGATTATTTTTTGTTTATATTTTTGATGGTAGCATCAATATTTTTTGAACCTGTCTAGTAGAACTTTTGAACTGTGGTGTTGAAGAAGACTCTTGAGAGTCCTTTGGACTGCAAAGAGATCCAGCCAGTCCATTCTAAAGGGCTGGGTGTTCTTTGGAAGGAATGATGCTGAAGCTGAAACTCCAGTACTTTGGCCACCTCATGCGAAGAGTTGACTCATTGGAAAAGACCCTGATGCTGGGAGGGATTGGGGGCAGGAAGAGAAGGGGACGACAGAGGATGAGATGGCTGGATGGCATCACCGACTCGATGGACGTGAGTCTGAGTGAACTCCGGGAGTTAGTGATGGACAGGGAGGCCTGGCATGCTGCGATTCATGGGGTGGCAAAGAGTCGGACAAGACTGAATGACTGAACTGAACTGAGTAGAACTAAATTTTCCCTTGTAAGCATAGCATATTTTTGTTTATGTTTTATGTATTTTATAAAATAATACCAAATTATTTGAACATGAGAAGTCTTTGTTTCTGTTTGAGTCCCATGGTAGTATCCAGTCCTGAAGAAATGATTTTCCAAACCAAAAGGGGGTCACATAATTTGAGAACACAAGTTATCTGAAATTAGAACTGAGATTTTCGGGAGTTAACTTCAGAAAATGTAGAATGCATTACTATACATGTTTGTTAAATAAAGAATTTAAACTGCTTCCAAAATGCTTTTCTTGCAATATGGAATGAAGTCCTGTTGAAATTAGATCCTGTAGCAAACTAGATCTCTTCTAGTTTGAACATTTAATGCCTCTTTTATCCCAAGAACTGTTAACTTGAAGATTCAGAGATAAATAAGCCATCAGTTGAGTTCAGTTGCTCAGTTGTGTCTGACTCTTTGCAACCCCATGGACTACAGCATGCCAGGCCTCCCTGTCCATCACCAACTCCCGGAACTTACTGAAATTCATGTCAGGCGGTGATGCCATCCAACTATCTCATCCTCTGTTGTCCCCTTCTCCTCCGGCCTTCAATCTTTCCCAGCATCAAGGTCTTTTCAAATGAGTCAGTTCTTCACATCAGGTGGCCAAAGTACTGGGGTTTCAGTTTCAACATCAGTCCTTCCAATGAATATTCAGGACTGATTTCCTTTAGGATGGACTGGTTGGATCTCCTTGCAGTCCAAGGGACTCTCAAGAGTCTTCTCCAACACCACAGTTCAAAAGCATCAATTCTTCGGCACTCAGCTTTCTTTATAATCCAACTCACATCCATACATGACTGCTGGAAAAACCATAGCCTTGACTAGACAGACCTTTGTTGGCAAAGTAATGTCTCTGCTTTTTAATATGCTATCTAGGTTGGTCATAACTTTCCTTCAAGGAGTAAGCGTCTTTTAATTTCATGGCTGCAGTCACCATCTGCAGTGATTTTGGAGCCCCCCAAAATAAAGTCTGCCACTGTTTCCACTGTTTCTCTATCTATTTGCCATGAAGTGATGGGACCGGATACCATGATCTTAGTTTTTTGAATGTTGAGCTTTAAGCCAACTTTTTCACTCTCCTCTTTCATTTTCATCAAGAGGCTCTTTAGTTCTTCACTTTCTGCCATAAGGATGGTGTCATTTGCATATCTGAGGTTATTGATGTTTCTCCTGGCAATCTTGATTCCAGCTTGTGCTTCCTCCAGCCCAGCATTTCCCAGGATATACTCTTCATATAAGTTAAACTGGGTGATAATATACAGCCTTGTCGTACTCCTTTCTCTATTTGGAACCAGTCTGTTGTTCCATGTCCAGTTCCAACGGTTGCTTCCTGACCTGCATACAGATTTCTCATGAGGTGTGTCAGGTGGTCTTGTATTCCCATCTCTTTCAGAATTTTCCACAGTTTGTTGTGATCCACGCAGTCAAAGGCTTTGGCATAGTCAATAAAGCAGAAATAGATGTTTTTCTAGAACTCTTTTGCTTTTTCAGTGATCCAGCGGATGTTGGCAATTTGATCTCTGGTTCCTCTGCCTTTTCTAAAACTGGCATGAACATCTCGAAGTTCACGGTTCAGTATTGCTGAAGCCTGGCTTGGAGAATTTTGAGCATTACTTTACTAGCGTGTGGAAGGAGTGCAGTTATGCGGTAGTTTGAGCATTCTTTGGCATTGCCTTTCTCTGGGATTGGAATGAAAACTGACCTTTTCCGGTCCTGTGGTCACTGCTGAGTTTTCCAAATTTGCTGGCATATTGAGTGCAGCGCTTTCACAGCATCATCTTTCAGGATTTGGAATAGCTCAACTGGAATTCTATCATCTCCACTAGCTTTGTACGTAGTGATGCTTTGTAAGGCCCACTTGACTTCACATTCCAGGATGTCTGGCTCTAGGTGAGTGATCATACCATCATGATTATCTGGGTCGGGAAGATCTTTTTTATATAGTTCTCTTGTGTATTCTTGCCACGTATTCTTAACATCTTCTGCTGCTTTTAGGTCCATACCTTTCTGTCCTTAATTATGCCCATCTTTGCATGAAATGTTCCCTTGGTATGTCAGTTTTCTTGAGATCTCTAGTCTTTCCCAGTCTATTATTTTCCTCTATTTCTTTGCACTGATCACTGAGGAGGGCTTTCTTATCGATCCTTGCTATTCTCTGAACTCTGCATTCAAATGGGTATATCTTTCCTTTTCTCCTTTGCCTTTAGCTTCTCTTCTTTTCTCAGCTATTTGTAAAGCCTCCGCAGGTAACCATTTTCCCTTTTTCCATTTGTTTTCTTTGGGGATGGTCTTGATCACTGCTTCCTATACAATGTCATGAACCTCCATCCATAGTTCTTCAGGCACTTTATCAGATATAATCCCTTCAATCTATTTGTCACTTCCACTGTATAATTGTAAGGTATTTGATTTAGGTCATACTTGAATGATCTAGTGGTTTTCCCTACTTTCATCAATTTAAGTCTGAATTTGGCAATAAGGAGTTCGTGATCCGAGCCACAGTCAGCTCCTGGTCTTGTTTTTTTGCTGACAGTATACAGCTTCTCCATCTTTGGCTGCAAGGAATATAATCAATCTGATTTGGTGTTGGCCATCTGGTGATGTCCATGTGTAGAGTCTTCTCTTGTGTTGTTGGAAGAGGGTGTTTGCTATGACCAGTGCGTTCTCTTAGCAAAACTCTATTAGTCTTTGATCTTTGTTTTGTACTCCAAGGCCAAATTTGCCTGTTAGTCCAGGTGTTTCTTGACTTCCTACTTTTGGATTCCAGTCTCCTACAATGAAGAGGACATCTTTTTTGGTGTTAGTTCTAGAAGGTCTTGTAGGTCTTCATAGAGGTGTTCAATTTTAGCTTCTTCAGCATTACTGGTTGTGGCATAGACCTGGATTACTGTGATATCGAATGGTTTGCCTTGAAAATGAACAGAGATCATCCTGTCGTTTTTGAGATTGCATTCAAGTACTGCATTTCAGACTCTTTATTGCCTATGATGGCTACTTCACTTCTTCTAAGGGATTCCTGCCCACAGTAGTAGATATAATGGTCATCTGAGTTAAATTCACCCATTCCAGTCCATTTTAGTTCACCGATTCCTAAAATGTCAACGTTCACTCTTGGCATTTCCTATTTGACCTCCCAATTTGCCTTGATTTGTGGACCTAACATTCCAGGTTCCTATGCAGTATTGCTCTTTGCAGCATCAGACTACTTCCATCACCCGTCACATTTACAACTGGGCGTTGTTTTTGCTTTGGCTCCATCTCTTCAGTCTTTCTGGAGTTATTTCTCCACTCTTCTCCAGTAACATTGGGCACGTACCAACCTGGGGAGTTCATCTTTCAGTGTCATACCTTTTTGCCTTTTCATACTGTTCATGAGGTTCTCAAGGTAAGAATACTTTGCTCCCACTGAGACCAAAAGTCTATTCTTTACATCTATGTCTCCTTTGCTGCCCTGTACGTAAGGTTGTCAGTACCATCTTTATAGATTCCATATATATGCATTAATATATGATATTTGTCTTTCTCTTTCTGACTTACTTCATTCTGTATAATAAGCTCTAGGACCATCCACCTCATTAGAACTGACTCAACTGTGTTCATTTTTGTAGCTGAGTAGGCTTCAACAACGGAGAAGGCAATGGCACCCCACTCCAGCACTCTTGCCTGGAAAATCCCACGGACGGAGGAGCCTGGTAGGCTGCAGTCCATGGGGTTGCGAAGAGTAGGATACGACTGAGCAACTTCACTTTCACTTTTCTCTTTCATGCATTGGAGAAGGAAATGGCAACCCACTCGTGTTCTTGCCTGGAGAATCCCAGGGACGGGGGAGCCTGGTGGGCTGCCATCTATGGGGTCGCACAGAGTCAGACATGACTGAAGCGACTTAGCAGCAGGCTTCAACAATACGTGAAACGTGAACTTCCAGATGTTCAAGCCGGTTTTAGAAAAGGCAGAGGAACCAGAGATCAAATTGCCAACATCCGCTGGATCATCAAAAAAGCAAGAGAGTTCCAGAAAAACATCTATTTCTCCTTTATTGACTATGCCAAAGCCTTTGACTGTGTACATCACAGTAAGCTGTGGAAAATTCTGAAAGAGATGGGAATACCAGACCACCTGACCTGCCTCTTGAGAAACCTATATGCAGGTCAGGAAGAAACAGTTAGAACTGGACATTGAACAACAGACTGGTTCCAAATAGGAAAAGGAGTATGTCAAGGCTGTATATTGTCACCCTGCTTATTTAACTTATATGCAGAGTACATCATAAGAAATGCTGGGTTAGAAGAAGCACAAGTTGGAATCAAGATTGCCGGGAGAAGTATCAATAACCTCAGATACGCAGATGACACCATCCTTATGGCAGAAAGTGAAGAGGAACTAAAAAGCCTCTTGATGAAAGTGAAAGAGGAGAGTGAAAAAGTTGGCTTAAAGCTCAACATTCAGAAAACTTAAGATCATGGCATCCGGTCCCATCACTTCATGGGAAATAGATGGGGAAACAGTGACAGACTTTATTTTTGGGGGCTCCAAAATCACTGCAGATGGTGACTGCAGCCATGAAATTAAAAGACACTTACTCCTTGGAAGGAAAGTTATGACCAACCTAGATAGCATATGCAAAAGCAGAGACATTACTTTGCCAACAAAGGTCCATCTAGTAAAGGCTATGGTTTTTCCAGTAGTCATGTATGGATGTGAGAGTTGGACTGTGAAGAAAGCTGAGTGCCGAAGAATTGATACTTTTGAACTGTGGTGTTGGAGAAGACTCTTGAGAGTCCTTTGGACTGCAAGGAGATCCAGCCAGTCCATCCTAAAGGAGATCAGTCCTGGGATTTCTTTGGAAGGAATGATGCTAAAGCTGAAACTCCAGTACTTTGGCCACCTCATGCAAAGAGTTGACTCATTGGAAAAGACTCTGATGCTGGGAGAGATTGGAGGCAGGAGGAGAAGGGGACGACAGAGGATGAGATGGCTGGATAGCATCACCGACTCAATGGACTTGAGTTTGAGTGAACTCCGGGAGTTGGTGATGGACAGGGAGGCCTGGCGTGCTGCAATTCATGGAGTCTCAAAGAGTCGGACACGACTGAGCAACTGAACTGAACTGAATATTCCATTGTGTATATGTACCACAACTTCCTTATCCATTCATTTGCCAATGGCCATCTAGGTTTCTTCCATGTCCTAGCTATTGTAAATAGCTCTGAAGTGGACATTAAGGTACATGTGTCTTCCGTGGCTCAGATGGTAAAGTGTCTGTCTACGATGCGGGAGACCCGGGTTCGATCCCTGCGTTGGGAAGATCCCTTGGAGAAGGAAATGGCAACCCACTCCAGTACTATTGCCTGGAAAATCCCATGGACAGAGGAGCCTGGTAGGCTACAGTCCATGGGATTGCAAAGAGTCGGACACGACTGAGCGACTTCACGTTCACATCTTCCCAAGATGATGGAGAAATAAGCAAGGAGACCACTTCATTTTAAAGTCAACACATTCATGTTAAAGTCAACACATTGACTTTGTGTTATCTTTTTTCTGATATTTTTCAGAAATCTGTTTATTGTTATCTTCAAAAATAATTTATCTTTTTAAAAACTTTAAACAACTTTTACTTATATTATGTTTTGTAATTTCCTTAATATCATTTTTTACCACTTCTCCAAAACCTGTTATTCCCAGTGCATTTTAGATTTTTAACTTTTAAAATAAACGTGTAAGTTATGACTTTGGATTTATTTCTGTTACAGCTTTGGACAAATATCAAACTTTTGAAATGTTATAGTATATTTTATTATTTGTCATAATAATAAAGTTTTACTTTTATATCATCTCATCCTAACCTAATTATTAAAGAGGTTAAAATTTTACCCATAGTTGTAATGTTTTCTTGTTTTAGTTATCAGTATTAATTTCTAGTTATTAATTTGGGCTAGAAATTTGTGAGCTCTGTAATTTCTTCTTTTTGGAAATTATTGAAATTTCATGTATGACCAGTTTTGACAATGTCTTCTGGATCTTGGACAAGGAGGCATAACATGTGTTTTAAAATATGACAACTCAGTTTATATCTATTTATTCAATATTGCTAATTATTATATTTTCAAAATAGACTCTATGGCTATTTTTATCTACTCAATACATATTGCTCCTGATAGTATCTTGTTGTCACCTATGTTTCTGTTTCTTTCAATTTATCCTCATATTTTGAATAGTATTTATTTTACAGAATTCTTTTTTCTGATTTGGTATTTAAACTTCATGACTGCCATACCTTCTTTATAGGTTGTTACCTTTTATCCCTCTGAGTAACTCTTTTGGTTTAATTTTATTTTTTTGGCCTTTGGGTATCAATGAACTTGAATTCCATTTATTTATTATTATTTTGCCTCATCTGATGTACTGTTTTGTCACCTGCAATTCTTAATACACCAGCAATCTAGTTCCTTTTTCTAGGTTCTTGAGCTTTAAAGTTAGGTCGTTGACTTGAGATATTTCTTGATCTTCATTCAAGCTTTTCCTTCTTGTTTCTGATCATCCACTTGTCTCTTTATTTTTGTTAAAAACTATACCAGCCTGTTCTTTATGTTAGTTGCTCAGTCATGCCCGACTCTTTGCAACCCCATGAACTGTAGCCCACCAGGATCCTCTGTCCATGGGATTCTCCAGGCAAAAATACTGGAGTGGGCTACGGTGTTCTCCACTAGGGGATCTTCTCCACCCAGGGATCGTCTCCTGCATTGCAGGCAGGTTCTTTACCAGTGAACCACTGAGGAAGCCCTTTCTCAAATTTGAGTGAAGGGAAAACTGTCTTACAGACTTCTTGTATTAGTTTAAGACATTTTGATTTTTATGTTACTTAAATGTCAAAGTATAGCAGATGCTTACTGTTCATGCTTACAGTTCATATTAAAGACACTGTGAAAGCAGACTTTATAAATTACTTAACAGAAACCTATAAATCAGTATGTTATTATAAAATCTAATATAATTGATAATGATGTTTTGCTTAAACTATGTCTTAAAAAGCAAAAGTATATTTTGCTTATTGTTAACTATTTGGCTTTCCTTGAAACATTTTTTTGAGTCATTATCATTGTTATCTTCCTTTTTTAAATTATGAACTTGTTTTTAACATAGATTCATTATTTTGGCAAGCCAGTAATTTACTAGTACACTTCAAAATGATCTAAAATACCTTCTTCATTTATTGTGCTTATATATTAGTCGCTCAGTCATGTCTGACTCTTTGTGACCCCATGAACTACAGTCCACCAGGTTCCTCCGTCCATGGAATTTTCCAGACAAGAATACTGGAGTGGGTTTCCATTCCCTTCTCCAGGGAATCTTCCCGATCCAAGGATAGAACCCATGTCTCCTGCATTGCAGGCAAATATTTTTACTATCTGAGCCACCAGAGAAACCTATATATATATGTCAGTTATGTATATATGACACTACTATGGCTAGGTAACTTGAATATTTTTTGTTTTATGCAAAGGTAGCATCCATCTAATACATCTGCTTGCCATGTAAATATGCTATCAGGGCTTTAGATATGATACTGTTCCTTCTGGGAAGAAAAGTTTCTTGGCATAATTAGATGAAAAGAAATTAAAGGTAGAAAAGGGAAATGAGGACAATAGAAAAATACATATAAATATGAAAAGGTCTGAAAGAATTAAACTGCCAGTCATTATTTTGGGAGAGCAGTGTTATTAGGAAAGGAGTAAAACATTCACAAAAGTCGTTTTTGCTTTTTAATCCATAAATGGTGTGTTTATATAATAATTTTAATTTAAAATTATGGAAAGTTTTAAAAAGTAATTAACTCATTTTTGTCTTACTTGCATGAAAGGTCTCACTTCTTTTCCTAGCAAGATCCAAACCTCTCATCTGGTAATTGACTTTTTTTTGTCTCTTCCATTTCTTATTCCTAGAGGTCCAAAATTGTTTTAGGATTAAAAAAAATACTCAGTGAAGTAACTTCCTTTTTAACATAATAATTTTGTTCCTTTCACTAAATTTAAATAATCTTTGATTGTGTGGTAACGATCAGAAAAAATATATGTGAGGAAGATGACAAAAATAAAGATTACACAAAACATCATCTTTTTCTCCTTTACTTATGCTATAGCTATAAATAGGACAGAGTCAGAAGCAGTGAGAATAACCATTAAAATTGTCATTCATTCCAGGCCATATCCTGACAACAGAATTAATTTAAAACTTGGAACATAAATGTGAATCATTACAGATTGACTCCTTTGCATGAAGCCATTTGTAGAGAATCAGCAGACAATTGGTGGTTGAATTCTTAATAGTAAAATGGTACATTTTAGCTAGACCAGTAGATGTGAGATGTAGTTTATATATAAATGCTTCAAGAAATGAGAAAACTTTCTCTACTACTGCCCATACAAAAATCAGCTTCCCATTCTGCACTTTGCTTTTGCCTAGCTCACTTTGACTATCATTTAATTTGGTGTTTCAAGTCAGGTACTGTTCAGAAGAAAAAATCCACATGATCCAATATCCATGATCTTCTGATATGTCCTCACTGAGGTACCAGTGGTCTTTAGTGAAGGACTTTGATAAAGACTTTTGTATTCAACCCCACAAAGGTAATGACCCTTGTGAATCATGGATCTCGGTTACCCATGGACTGTGGATGTTGTTATGTTACAACCAACCAAGAAGACTGTTGTCACGCACAGATAGATGGAGCTGTGGTTTTGACTGGGTACTTACCTGCTCGGGGTGGCAAGACAAATACCAGGTGAGGAATGAAACTTTTAGCTTAAAAAACAACTGCTAAATAACTCATTAAGCTTTTATATTTCTTTATGCCCCAGTGTGATCATTCCTATCTCCACTTTTAGTTGTATAATTAACTGTAGATAGTTTCTTGATATTTGTATCATCTAGACATGTAGGTGCACGAGTTTTGAGTAAACTCCGGGAGTTGGTAATGGACAGGGAGGCCTGGTGTGCTGCAGTCCATGGGGTCACAAGGAGTCAGACACAACTGAGTGACTGAACTGAACTGAGACATGTAGAAATACTTCTGTTATTCTCAGATGAACATTTAATATATTTATCAAATTGGTCTTTTAATTTGCTAAAATGGAGCCTACTCTTTGTAGTGAAACAATTAAGTTAACATGGGCATTTAAAAAAATGTACTGGTAATTTGATTTAAATAACTAATCAATTCAGTCAAAATCATCATGCAGTTGATACCCTGCTATTAAATAATGTATCTTTTTCTGGAATTATGAAATAAATATGTAATACCAGCTGTAGGTGTAAGCTAGATATTGACAACCCCATTTAGTTTTATCAACCATAGAATTTACCTTTTCATGGATCTTGGACTCTGTAACAGTGTCTAGTCTGATAGGAATGTGGTGGTGTTGTATAGTTGCTGTGTTGTGTCCAGGTCTTTTGTGACCCCGTGGACTGTAGCCTGCTAGGCTCCACTGTCCATGGGATTTCCCAGGCGAGAATACTGGAATGGGTTGCCATTCCTTCTCCAGGGGATCTTTCTGACTCAGAGGATCGAGCAGATTCTTTACCTCTGAGTCACCAGGAAAGCCTTTATAAGAATGTAGCTAATTAAAATTATATTCATAAGGTAGATAATTTCATGAGAAATGAAGAGAAAACCTAGATTCTTATGCTAGTAACAAGGCAGGCTATTTTTGCTTTATCTTTGCAGAGTAGAAAGTAAATGTTAGAAATCTGGCAATAAAACTTTTACACTGTTGAAGTGAAAGATATGCAGGAACCATAGAGGCAATTGATAGAAGCAATAATATTCAAACTTAAAAAACCAGGAGTCAGACTTAAAATTTCCTATGTGAAGTGGGGCTGACATATCTGTAAGGACATCATAAGATTTTTTTCTATTTGATTTGATATCATTCACTTATATTACTTTTTAAAATTTTTTTAAAATCCATTTTGAGAAACAGCAATTTATAATTTGAGTGAGATTAATATTGTAATTAGCCTGAAGCATTAACATCTCCCTTTTATTGTTGTCTGTAAACTGTTTACAAGGAATTGTAATTTCTTCTTGGTCATTTAATTATGTCTACCAGTGCATATTAATATTTCAGTATCTTTGTGGCCCAGCTAGTAAAGAATTCATCTGCAATACGGGAGACCTGGGTTCAATCCCTGGGTTGGAAAGATCCCCTGGAGAAGGGAGCGGCTATCCACTCCAGTATTCTGGCCTGGAGAATTCCATGGACTGTGTACTCCATGGGGTCACAAAGAGTTGGACACGACTGAGCAACTTTCACTTATTATCTCCAGTGGGAGAGACACAACCCAGTACAGAAACTTCAGTCTCTTTATGTCTTATCAAAAAGCCCTTGTCTCTGGTTAAGCCATATATATTCAGACCCACACTAATTCCTGGTGTATGGTGGGTTTGGGATTTTCAGTAAAATTTGTTGTAGTCACCAACCAAAGAGATTGTTGCCCGGAAAAACCAATGGAGGGCTATGGTTCTAGTTGGAGGTTAATTTCAAAATCATGCCACATTAAATCCCAAGTATAAATCATGCACAGATTACCCATTGGAGCAATATTTGTACCCAAGGATTGGGAAAAATTCATGTTCAATAAAATAAGACTGCCTAAATAAACAATAAAAAACAGCTGCATGATGAAATATTGTGCAGTTATTTGAAAAATAAGAATGAAAATCTCTGTACAGATGTGAGCATAGTTCTAGGAACTTTTGCCTTTAAATGATGTCAGTAGACAAGAAAGAAAGTTAAAGAATATATATTCCTCTATGCTTTTAAAAAGCTGGAATGATTTAAAATGAAATTAATAAAAACTGTTACCTACATAAGGTCGGAAGAACAGGATACAGGGGACAGTGATTAGAATGAAATTACGTACATCATTTTTACATTTGATTGTTTCTTACTGACTTGTAGGTGTCTTACGGTAATATGTGTATATTAACCCTTTGGTGTTGTTCATACTACAATTTTCTCTTGTATTTTCATTTTTTATAGTGCACTTGATGAATAGAAGTTCATAATTCTAATGTAGGAGAAAAAAAACCTAGCTTTTCCTTTGTGATTTTCACTTTTTCTTGTTGTCCTAAAACATCTCACCCTCCCTGAATATTCAGCAGATTATTCTAATCTTATACAGACTCTTCCAAAGAATAGAAAAAAGAAACAATGCTCCCCAACATATATTATGAGATTGGTACAACCTTGACCCCAAAGCCTGACATAAACAGTACTTTCTCATGTTATAAATATACATTATGGATAAATATCACTCAAGACATAGATGTAAAAGTCCAAATAAAATAATAGCAAACCAAATCTAGCAATGTATAAATAAGAAAATAAGTATATATCATGACCAAGTGGAGTTTATTTCAGGATGCAACTATTCCAGCAATAGTTCAGTATGATAAATATACTGATATCATTTCCTCATGAAAAAATAAAAGTAGAAAAAACATTTGATCATATCAATAGGTAGAGAAAACAATACAACTAAAACATTGTTTATGTTTAGAAACTTGGAACCTACAAATTGAAGGAAATGTCATTAACATAAAATAATCTGAAAAATAGAAACTGAATTCCTACAGTGAATTTCTTGGTGAAATGTTAGATGTCATTATCTTTAAAATAGGAAATACAGCAAGATATATACTGTTAGGTGAAAGCAGTACGTTAGAAAAGGGGAAAATAAGGATATAAAAGCAATCTTACCAACCCACCTAGGCAAATTAAGATGCGTAGTCTCCTGGTTTCTATTTGGAGCGATATAATAAAAAGAGAAAAAAAATGTCACTTAGTAAATGATGTGCTTTTATATACAAAAAAACTGATTTACAAATTATTGCTGCTGCTGCTGCTGCTGCTGCTGCTGCTAAGTCACTTCAGTCATGTCCGACCCTGTGCGACCCCATAGACGGCAGCCCACCGGCTCCCCCATCCCTGGGATCCTCCAGGCAAGAACACTGGAGTGGGTTGCCATTTCCTTCTCCAATGCATGAAAGTGAAAAGTGAAAGTGAAGTTGCTCAGTTGTGTCTGACTCCTAGTGACCCCATGGACTGCAGCCTACCAGGCTTCTCTGTCCATGGGGTTTTCCAGGCAAGAGTACTGGAGTGGGGTGCCATTGCCTTCTCCGTACAAATTGTTAGTGTGCAATAAAAGCTTAGCAAGATTGCCAGATACAAGATCAATACAAAAAGTTTTAAATTTCTATACATAAACAGTAAGATTTTAAAAATACAACTTACAATTGACTTACAAGAACAACAAAAGTGTTAATACATAGTTACGAATAATTCTAATAAATAATATACAGTATACTTATATAGAAAATAGTAAAACTTCATTTAGATGCATCAATAAAGATGTGAGTAAAGGGACAGACCATGTTCCTGAATAAGAAAACTCAAAACACAAAGGTGTCAAATATCCCAGATTGATCCTGCTCATAAATGTTAACCTTTACATACACTATACTCTAAAAATACTATGGAAAAAAATTACTTTTTTTTAAGTAGAAGGATATTTTATGTGCCTTTCTAGCTTCTTTGTCTATGCCCTAAAGTATTTTACATTCCATCCAAGTGTAATAATGGGAAATGGAAAACAGAACAATGCAAGTTCTATACTGGTGTGGAGAGAACAATGAAGAAATGTCATGAGATAGTAGTCCTTGGAATATTAATACTGAAAACTATAATAAACTGCCTTATAAGGCTTTGTGCCTTTCAAATTGCTGCAGTATCTACTTTTTCTTTTAATTCCTCAAGGTCTTTTAAAATATTTATTGAATTTTGACTGCAGTCTTCTGGGAGCTGGAGGTACAGAAATAAGACAACTCAGTTCCTCGAATTACCACACTTAAATTCTAATAAGGGAGGCATATTAATTAACAAACAAGATAGTATCAAATGATGATAACTCTCATAAAGTAATGTGAAGTAACATAATAGAGAGTGACTAGGGGAGAGAGGTGTTCTTTAAACTGGTTAACCACAACTGGTGTCTCTAGGAGGTGCCATTGAGTTGAAAACTGGTAATAAAGATACCAGTGGTAGAGCGTTCCCAGCCGGGGAACAGTTGATGCAACCGTCCTTAAGTGAGTGCAGTTTAGCAAGGCAGAGAAGGATAGGTGAGGAGACCTACAACGTGATAAGATAACTATCATGTAAAGTAGTAGTTCTCAAAGCATAGTCTGTAGACTCCTCAGGTGAAGGTCCTCAAGACACTTTAAAGGGTCAGCAGAGTTAAACTACTTTCAGAATACTAGCATGATATTTGCCTTTACAAATAGATGAGAAAAGAGAAGCAAAAGGTAAGGGAGAAAGGGAAAAATATACCTGACTAAATGCAAAGTTCCAGAGAATAGCAAGGAGAGATAAGAAAGCCTTCTTACTTGAACAACGCAAAGAATAGAGGAATGGGAAAGACCACAGATGTCTTCAAGAAAATTGGAGACATTAAGGGAACATTTCATGCAAAGATGGACATGATAAAGGACAAAAATGGTAAGGACCTAACAGAAGCAGGGGCATCCCTTGTGGCTCAGATGGTAAAGAAAGTGGAAAACTGAAAGTCACTCAATCGTGTCCGACTCTTTGCAATCCCCTGGACTATACAGTCCATGGAATTCTCCAGGCCAGAATACTGGAGTGGGTAGCCTTTCCCTTCTCCAGGGGATCTTCCCAACCCAGGGATTGAACCTAGGTCAACCTCAATGCAGGCAGATTCTTTACCAGCTGAGCCACAAAGGAAGATCCAGATGGTAAAGAATCTGCCTGCAATGCAGGAGACATTGGTTTGATCACTGGGTCGCTAAGATCGCCTGGAAAAGGGAATGGCTACCCACTCCAATATTTTTGCCTGGAATATTCCATGGATAGAAGAGCATGGCAGGCTACAGTCCATGAGGTTGCAAAGAGTCAGACATGACTGAGTGACTAAGTGTGTATAACAGAAGCAGAAGAGATTAAGAAAGAGGTGGCAAGAAAACAAAGAAGAACTATACAAAAAAAAAGGTCTTAATGACCCAGAAAACCATGATGATGTGGTTGGTCACTCACCTAAAGCTAGACATTTTGGAGTGTGAAGTCAAGTGGGCCTTAGGAAGCATCACTACAAAGCTAGTGGAGGTGATGGAGTTCCAGCTGAACTTTTTCAAATCCTAAAAGATGATGCTGTGAAAGTGCTGCACTCAATATGTCACAAATTTGGAAAATTCAGCAGTGGCCACAAGACTGGAAAAGGTCAGTTTTCATTCCATTCCCAAAGAAGGACAATGCCGAAGAATGTTGAGGAGTTTTGCATCTATATTCATCAGTGATATTGTCGTGTAGTTTTCTTTTTTTGTGTTTTCTTTGTCTGCTTTTGGTATCTGGGTGATGGTGGCCTCATGGAATCAGTTTGGAAGTGTTCCTTCCTGGGAAGTTTTTTGAAAGAGTTTTAGAAGGATAGATATCCAGTTCAGTTCAGTCTCTCAGTCGTGTCCGACTCTTTGCAACCCCATGGATTGCAGCATGCCAGGCCTCCCTGTCCATCGCCAGCTCCCAGAGTTTACCCAAACTCATGTCCATTGACTCAGTGATGTCATCCAGCCATCTCATCCTCTGTTGTCCCCTTCTCCTCCTGCCTTAAATCTTTCCCAGCATCAGGGTCTTTTCAAATGAGTCAGCTCTTTGCATCAGGTGGCCAAAGTATTGGAGTTCCAGCTTCAACATCAGTCATTCCAATGAACACTCAGATATGATCTCCTTTAGGATGGACTGGTTGGATCTCCTTGCATCCAAGGGACTCTCAAAAGTCTTCTCCAACACCACAGTTCAAAAGCATCAAGTCTTCGGTGCTCAGGTTTCTTTGTAGTCCAACTCTCACATCCATACATGACTACTGGAAAAACCATAGCCTTTACTAGACAGACCTTTGTTGGCAAAGTAATGTCTCTGCTTTTGAATATGCTATCTAGGTTGGTTATAACTTTCTTTCCAAGGAGTAAGCATCTTTTAATTTCATGGCTGCAGTCACCATCTGCAGTGATTTTGGAGCCCCCAAAAATAAAGTCTTCCACTGTTTCCCCATCTATTTGCCTTGAAGTGATGGGAGAGGATGCCATGATCTTAGTTTTCTGAATGTTGAGCTTTAAGCCAACTTTCTCATCTCCTCTTTCACTTTCATCAAGAGGCTCTTTAATTCTTCTTCACTTTCTGCCATAAGGGTGGTGTCATCTGCATGTCTCAAGTTATTGTTAGTTCTCCCAGTAATCTTGATTCCAGCTTGTGCTTCATCCAGCCCAGCATTTCTCATGATGTACTCTCCATATAAGTTAACTAAGCAGAGTGACAATATACAGCCTTGACGAACTCCTTTCCCAATTTGGAACCAGTCTGTTGTTTCATGTCCAGTTCTAACTGTTGCTTCCTGACCTTCATACAGATTTCTCAAGAGGCAGGTCCAGTGGTCTGGTATTCCCTTCTCTTTCAGAATTTTCCACAGTTTATTGTGATCCACACAGTCAAAGGCTTTGGCATAGTCAGTAAGGCAGAAATAGATGTTTTTCTGGAATTTTCTTGCTTTTTCGATGATCCAGCAGATGTTGGCAATTTGCTCTCTGGTTCCTCTGACTTTTCTAAAACCAGCTTGAACATCTGGAATTTCACGGTTCACATTTTGCTGAAGGATAGACATTAGCTCCTCTCTAAATGTTTGATAGAATTCTGTGAAGCCATCTGGTCCTGGGCTTTTGTTTTTTGGGAGTTTTTTGATTGCAGCTTCAATTTCAGTGCTTGTAATGGGGTTGTTCATAATTTCTATTTTTTCCTGATTCAGTCTTGGAAGATTAAACTTTTCTAAGAATCTGTTCATTTCTTCCAGGTAATCTATTTTATTGCCATATAGTTGTTCATAATAGTATCTTATAATCCTTTGTATTTCTGCATTGTCTGTTGTAACCTCTTCTTTTTCATTTCTAATTTTGTTGATTTGATTCTTTTCTCTTATTTTCCTTGGTGAGTCTGGCTAAAGGCTTGTTGATTTTGTTTATATTCTCAAAGAACCAGCTTTTGGTTTTATTAATCTTTACTATCATTTCTTTCATTTCTTTTTCACTTATCTCTGCTGTGATCTTTATGATTTCTTTCCTTCACTAATTTTGGGGTTTTTTTGTTCTCTTTTTCCAGCTGTTTCGGGTGTAAAGTTAGGTTGTCTATTCAATGCTTTTCTTGTTTCTTGAGGCAGGATTGTATTGCTATAAACTTACCTCTTAAAACTGTTTTTGCTGCATTGCATAGGTTTTGAGTTGTCATGTTTTCATTGTCATTTGTTTCTAGAAATTTTTTTATTTCCCTTTTGATTTCTTCAATAACCTGTTGGTTATTTAGAAATGTATTGTTTAATCTCCATGTGTTTGTGTTTTTTGCAGTTTTTTTCTTGTAATTGATATCTAGTCTTATAGCATTGTGGTCAGAGAAGATGCTTAATATGATTTCAATTTTGTTAAATTTACTGAGGTTTGATTTGTGACCCAAGATGTGATCTATCCTGGAGAATGTTCCATGTGCACTTGAGAAGAAGGTATATTCTTCTGCATTTGGATGGAATGTCCTGAAGATATCAATGAGATCTGTCTCATCTGGTGTATCATTTAGGACTTGTGTTTTCTTATTAATTTTCTGTTTTGATGATCTTTCCATTGGTGTGAGTGGGTTGTTAAAGGCCCCTACTATTATTGTGTTACTGTCAATTTCTCCTTTTATGTCTGTTAGCATTTGTCTTATGAACTGAAGTGTTCCTATGTTGGGTACATAGATATTTACAATTGTTATGTCTTCCTCTTGGACTGATCCCTTGATCATTATGTAGTGTCCTTCCTTATCTCTTGTAATATTCTTTATTTTAAGGTCTGTTTTGTCTGATATGAGGATTGCTACTCCAGCTTTCTTTTGCTTCCCATTTGCATGGAATATACTTTTCTATCCTTTCACTTTCAGTCCATATGTGTCTTTAGGTCTGAAGTGGATTTCTTGTAGACAGCATATATATGGTACTTTTTGTTTTTTTATCCATTCAGTCAGTCTGTCTTTTGGGTGGAACATTTAATCCATGTACATTTAAAGTAATTATTGATACACATGTTCTTATTGCCATTTTCTTAATTGTTTGGGGTTGATTTTTTAGATCTTTTTTCTTCTCTTGTATTTCTTGACTATATAAGTCCCTTTACCATTTATTATAAAGCTGGTTTGGTGGTATTGAATTCACTTAACTTTTGCTTGTCTGAAATGCTTTTTATTTCTCCATCAGTTTTGAATGAGATCCTTACGAGGTACAGTGATCTTGGTTATAGATTTTTCCCTTTCAGTACTTTAAATATAACCCTCCATTCCCCTCTGGCCTGCAGAGTTTCTGCTGAAAGATCAGCTGTTAAGCATATGGGGTTTCACTTGTATGTTACTTGTTGCTTTTGCCTTGCTGCTTTTAATATTCTCTCTTTGTGTTTAGTCTTTGTTAGTTTGAATATTATGTTTCTTGGCGTGTTTCTCCTTGGGTTTATCCTGTGTGGGACTCTTTGCACCTCTTGGACTTGATTGACTATTTCCTTTTCCATGTTGGGGAAATTTTCAGCTATAAGCTCTTCAAAAATTTTCTCATACCCTTTCTTTTTCTCTTCCTCTTCTGGGATCCCTATGATTCGAATGTTGGTGCATTTGATATTGTCCCAGAGGTCTCTGAGACTATTCTCAGTTCTTTTCATTCTTTTTACTTTTTTCTGCTCTTCAGAAGTTATTTCCACCATTATATCTTCCAGCTCACCGATTCGTTCCTCTGTTTCAGATATTCTGCTATTGATTCCTTCTAGAGTATTTTTAATTTCAGTAACTGTGTTGTTTTTATGTTTATTCTTTAATTCTTCTAAGTCTTTAATTTATTCTTGCATTTTTTTCCATTTTGTTTTCAATATTTTTAATCATCTTTACTATCATTATTCTGAATTTTTTTTTCATGTAGTTTGAGTATTTCCTGTTCATTTATTTTGACTTCTTTGTTTCTAGTTTGTTCCTTCATTTGTACAGTATTTCTCTGCCTTAAAAAAATTTTTTTTTAACTTACTGTGTTTGAGGTCTCCTTTCCCCAGGCTTCAAGGTTGAAATCTACCTTCCTTTCTTCCTTTCTGCTTTCCTAAGTTTAGTCCAGTGATTTGTATAAGTTTCCTATAGAGTGAGATTTGTGCTGAGTTTTTTGTTTGTTTGTTTTTCCTCTGATGGGCAAGGCTGAGTGAGGTGGTAATCCTGTCTGCTGATGATTTGGTTTGTATTTTTGTTTTGTTTGTTTTTTAGATGAGGTGTCCTACACAGGGTGCTACTGGTGGTTGGGCGATGCCTGGTCTTGTATTCAAGTGGTTTCCTTTTTGTGAGTTCTCACTATTTGATACTCCCTAAGGTTAGTTCTCTGGTAGTCTAGGGTCTTGGAGTCAGTGCTTCCACTCCAAAGGCTCAGGGCTTGATCTCTGGAACAAGCAAACCTTGACACTGGTAAGAGGAATTTAGCTGGAACTGTGCATGAACTGTCAAGGCCAAACATGGGCTGGCAATATGTAGAGTCCCTTGGACCATTTGGAACCTCAGGACCTCAGTCCTCAGGACCAAGAGGAGAGTCGTGCCGACTTTTCTGCAGCATCTCCTGGCAATCTTGATTCCAGCTTGTGAGTCATCCAGTCCAGCATTTCTCATGATGTACTCTGCATGTGAGCTAAGTAATAAGCAGGGTGAAAATATACAACCTTGTCCAACTCCTTTCCCAGTTTTGAACCAGTCTATTATTCCATGCTTTTTGCATGTTCTGATTTAGGGATTGTTTTCTCTTCATCTGAAGATGCCTTTTCTAGAAGTCCTCTACTTGAAAGAGGGAATTTGAAATTTATCTCAATTTTTGTCTACTTTGTCCTACTTTATTCAACTTAAAACCAAGCTGTGAAAATGTTTTGTTATTCCTAACCATCTGTCTTAACCATCCTTCTTTCAGGAGGAAACACATAGCCTGTTTTTTATTGTTGTTGTTTTTTAAGCCTCTAGTTCTTCTGTAATCATGCAGAAATTCTCCATCAGTAGCACTGTATACCCTGAGTAGCAAGCATAAACTGCAGGAGGAAATGGCAACCCACTCCAGTATTCTTGCCAGGAGAACCCTGTGGACAGAGGAGCCTGGCAGGCTACAGTCTGTGGGGTCACAAAGGTTGGACACGACTGAGTGACTAAGCATACTTAGCAACCATACACAAGATATTCGATACCAGGAATTTCTTGATCCAACTTCCTCCATTTTTTCATGATAAAGTTGTAATATAGCAGGACCATATGGAGCCATCCAGGGATGAACCCCATCCCCAGGTCCTCTGCTCTACCTCCTCTGTGAAGTACCTAGCTGACAGTATCTGATGCACATTTCCTGAGTTGTTTTACAGAAGCTAAAATCCCCACCAAATGGAAGAAATGAACTATTTGATGACCATGAGCTGTCAGACATAGTGGAGCCTGAGCCTTGATGGTATTAACCCCTGTGCACTGCACTGTCATCTCATCACCAACCAATCAGAGAACTGCAGGAGCGGGTCACATACCCTGGGACTCCCCTGCCTCCCTTGGTCTTTAAGAATGCCTCCCTGAAACCCATTGGGAATCTGGGTTTTTAGAGCCTTAGCTGTCCCAGACTTTTTGTCTGGTGCCTGTAATAAAAACTGCACTTTCCTTCATCACAACCCAGTCAGTGGCCATATGTGGGTAGGGGTGGACCCGAGTTTGGTTCAATAGCAAAATCCAAACCGGCATCATTATCGTTCCTGCTGATTTCAGGTTTGTGTTTCAGACTGCTCATGGAGCTTGCTCTTGAAATTTATGCCAGAAATTCTTACTCGTCCCTACAGTCACATCCTCATATGACTATATTTTCTTCCCTGACAAATTTACAGTTTTGTACTCTGTCTTGTTGGCTCTTGGCCTCCATTTCTCTGACACACACCTTAATTTAAATACTCTCCTTCTATTTCACAGGGATGTTATGAGTGCCAGCTGTAAATGGGTTTGGTTTCTTTCTCACAGTCTGTTTTTACATTCTTACTTGTTAAGGACAGTCTATCACTGTCTAGATCTCAAAAGTCTATAAAGGTGTTTGAGACCTAAAAGAAAGAAGTCTTGGCTCCAAATACAAAAAAAAAAAAAAGAACACAAAAAACAAAAAACTGGTATATTATTCCAACTTGTTGTCATTTAGTTGATTTGTGTCTGACCTTTTGCGACCCCATGGACTACAGCACATACCAGGCTCCTCTGTCCTCCACTATCTCCCAGAGTTTGCTCAAATCCAGTAGCAAAACTGTAAGACTCCTTTCAATTTTTTACAGACCTTTTTTTAAATGGAATGTGTTAAATGTAGCCATGTCTGATACATTTGATATGATATGTCTTTAGGCAACCAGTTTCTTCAATCTTGAAGGATTACTAAGTTTTTTCCCCTTGACCTTCTTATCCCTTTCCATCTAATCCTGTTTTGCCAGGCACTTGCTCCTTCTTCAAATAATTTTGCCAAGTTTTAAACATTCAACAGATTTGCTTTTCCTAATCTGATACATAACGTGAAAAGGAATATCTGCCATTCTACATTTCAGAATTTGTTCTTTCTCTCAAATATATCCTGCTAATGCAGTGTAAATATATTTCAAATAATAAAAAAGTTTATCTAAATAAACATAAACTTTTGTTCCTGTGGTAGATTCCAAATATTTGTTTTGGGATAATGTTTTGATCACATCTAGTTACACAGTTATTTCCTGAATACAACTTAAATTTCTTTCCACTACTGCTCTTTTCTAATAAAGTGAAGTTGTCATATTCTTAGCTTTTTCATTTCAATTAATTTCAGTTAAAATTAGAGAAGATATACCTACTATACACAAAAATAACACAAAGGAAGAAGCCGTTGATCCTGCCGTTTATAGAATGGCATCCAGGAATAACAATCACTAACTAGGTTACCCTCTGAGTTACCAGGGAGGCCCAAGAATACTGGGGTGGGTAGCCTATCCCTTCTCCAGGGAACCTTCCCAACCCAGGAATTGAACTGGGGTCTCCTGCATTGCAGGCAGATTCTTGACCAGCTAAGCCACCAGGGAAGCCAACTAGGTGCCAGGAACTTTATAACATCATTTTCTGCTTTAATTAAACCAAACTTCCCCATACAAGAATCTGCAAAGTTCATAATAACAGTAGTTACTAGAAACTTAACAGAATAGTTAGTAGAAACTTAATTTTCATTTGTTGGAGCTCTTGTGAGTATTTCTGGAACTTGCCAGGCATGTCCTGAATTTTATCCAGTAAGTCTATTTGTCCTATGGACATGAGGGTCTGCAGCGGACTCTGCCCCCTGGTGGCTACAGTCTGCTCATTCACTGAAGTCCCCCAGTGGGTGCAGCAACAGCTCCCATAGCCCCAGGCATTCCTCGAGGATTCGCAAAGCTCCAGAACCAGGCTGCCAACTTTTGATCAAGTGAAGAACAACATCCTCTGCTTTGTGTGAGGGAGCCTGTTAGAGAGCCCCTGAGCATTTATATCTGTGACTGAGTATTCTACTGAGCTGTGTATCAGGTGGTTTTCGTTTTGTATTCCAGGTCTTTTTCTCTTCTGAACTAAGGTCTGCATGTACGGACTGGATTGAAGATGGTCTTGAATAATCTGGCAACTGTTGTTTGGCTGTTTCCCTGAGAATGAATCACCTATAGTGTGACTGTTGAACTCCAGGTGAGTGAATATTGTCTGGACAAATCCCATCCATCACCTGGCACACCTATCCACGTCCAGACGCCACCAAGGGTCACAGCTCAGGCTTCTTGGCTAGAATAGAAATAAAACTTATCTTATAATAAAGAAAACTGAAGATAAGCAAATGTAAGTAGTCTGCCCAAGTTCATATGCTTAACAAAGGTCTGAGACATGATTCAAATCCAGCTTCAAGTTTTTTGGGTTTGGATTTTTTGTTTAAGAATATCAAACTGCCTCCTGAGACTCAAAGAAGCTCTTCTTTACCTCTAGATACACAATTCTGTTGTTTAAATGCTTGCCCGACATTTCCTACTACCTAGAGAAGCATCAGTAAACAAAACTGGCAATTACTCTATTTGTAAGAAGTTTACACTTCAAGGAACTGATCAGTTTTTTTTTTCCTTCTTTCCCAAGCTATTGTTTTAACCCATATAATTATGAGGAAGTAATTCTTCAGCTGCCCTTGAAGGGAGGGAGTAGGGGGTGGGTAGGGGTGGGGAAGAGTAACCTCTGACTTCTCTACAGGAGAATACAGAGTTCCTTTTTCAGAATTGACTTGTCAACCCCATATCCACTCTTTGGCAGCCTAGGGTCTGTTTCCTTCCGTGTGTTGGAGGTAAGAGAAAATAAACAAATTTATTTCCAGAGCACGGGGATCTTTATGACAGTTGAAATGCATTACTGCTGTCTCCAACGCATATTTCCCTTAGTATGTAAACATAGCCACCTGGACCCAGGAGGTAATGCAAGAGTCGCTGGGAAACTGAACAGAATTCCAGCTGCCCCTGCATATATATAACAATTATCTACTCCAGCCTTTCCTGAGCATATAAGAAGACTGTACAAAATGGGCTGGGGAAGGAGGGAGAAGAAGACTGTGTGTGCTAAGTTGCTCAGTCGTGTCTGACTGTGACCCTGTAGACTGTAGCCCTCCAGGCTCCTCTGTCCATGGGATTCTCCAGGCAAGAATACTAGAGTAGGTTGCCGTGCTCTCCTCCAGGAGATCTTCCCGACCCAGGGATGGAACTAGTGTCTCTTACGTCTACCCACATTGGCAGGTGGGCTCTTTACCACTAGCACCACCTGGGAAGCCCCGAGGAAAACACTGTTCAAGGATTAAATAGAGTTTCTTTTGGAACGGGAACCAGGAAAAAACAAGTTTATCAGCCTGAAGCGCCCAGGCACTGGTGCTGAATTTAGCTATTCAGCCCTAGTGTACAATAGTGATTTGAGTGTCAGTTGGGTTACCCGACCTGGAAATCTACATAAGATGACTTCTCATCTCATCCTTGTAGAAAGTCCAAAAACACTCCCCGGTATTTCATCAAGCCCTGAAGATTTAAACTACCATGATCATCTCTGACTTGAGACTGCTACTTCTGAGAATCACCTAGCCATCCCGTTCCTGTTCTTGCCCCATCCATCTAGACACAGATGTGAGCACTTGTCCATAATTCCCAGAGGTTAGGCAAGTGGTATCTGCCACAGACTTGACTGAAGGTTTGGGAAGAGTTACCCAGTGGGCTTGCCTAGTGGCTCAGATGGTAAAGAATCTGCCTACAATGTGGGATACCTGAGTTCGATCCCTGGGTTGGGAAGATCCCCTGGAGGAGGGCATGGCAAATCACTCCAGTATTCTTGCCTGGAAAATACCATGGACAGAGGAGCCTGGCAGGCTACAGGCCGTGGGTCCCAAAGAGTCAGACATAACTGAGGAACTTTCACCCAGTTTTACATTCCCTCTAGGGAATTTGGGGTTCATTTGTGTAACTCCAATGCTGAGACGGTTTAGGGGGCTCAATAATCTATCGTATGGATGGAGTTAGGCATCTTTTCCTCAAGGAAAAGACAAGCAACCTGCCACCTCTTATGTATTTTATATATCCTTGTTCTCAAGAGTCTTCAGTCCCCATCACGTTGGCCAGTTCTTTCTATTGACCAAAAGTTTTGTTCAGATTTTTCTGTACAGTGTTACTTAAAACCCAAATGAACTTTTTGGCCAATGCAATGCATAACTCCCATTTCTTTCCTTTTATCTCTTTCCATCTCTCCTCCTCATTCCCTTGTTCCTGGGTTAGCCCTGGGAACTTCACATTTCCTTATTTTATTATATCAAGCAGTTTATGTTTCTCTGTGCCTAACTCAGAAGGTTTGCATAACCAAACACACTTAAGTGGAAATGTTAGTCTCTCTATCGTGTCCAACTCTTTGCAACCCTGTGGACTGTCAGGCTCCTCTGTCCATGGAATTCTCCAGGCAAGAATACTGGAGTGGATTGCCATTCACTTCTCCAAGGGATCTTTCCGAAACCAGGGGTCAAACCCAGGTCTCCTGCATGGCAGGCAGATCCTTTACCATCTGAGCTACCTTAACTCTTGAGTCCTCAACAAAACCATGTAGACTTTTAGTTACCTGAACCCATCTGGCATCATGTTATCCTGTGTGAATAGGACCAGTAAGTATTTCCTCCACAGGAAAGACAGTAAAGTAGAAATCATTTAAAATTGTTTATTTATACCTTAAAAGTTGTTTTTTTTTAAATCTCAAAACATATTCATGTTTATTTATTCTCCCACTGGTTGATATAGGCCAGGTAATTTTCTTTGAACATTAGTACTTAGATTGAACCTCTGTATCAGCTTTCTTGCTTTTTTTTTTTAATTAAAGTGTAGTAGCTTTGCAGAAAAGTGATTCAGTTATGTGTGTATGTATATATATGTGTGTGTATATATATATTTTTTTCAGATTCTTTTCCATTATGTTATTGTAAGATATTGAATGTAGTTCCCTGTACTATACAGTGGGTCCTCGTTGTTTTATTTCATATATAATAGTATGTATCTGTTAATCTCAAATTCCCAATTTTTCCCTCCCCGCGATATCAGATTTCTTAAGCAAAATGCATCTTAATACTACTTTTGGTATTACATGTTTTAAGGTAATTGACAAGCTCTCCAAGGACAAAGTGTTTGTTAGGTTTCTTTGTTATTTTATAAATAACAGTGTTTTATAGCAGTCTTTCCACAGCTGTCTTCTTAGTACTTTGTCTTTGTTTAAAATTTTCAACAGTTTTTAAATTATTTTATCAGGTTTGTTGTTGTTGTCGATAGGTCACATCCCACTGTTTTGCAACCCCATGGACTGTAACCTGCCAGGCTCCTCTGTCCATGGGATTTCCCAGGCAAGAATACTGGAGTGGGTTGCCATTTCCTACTCCAGGAGATTTTCCTGACCCAGGGATCAAACCCATGTCTCCTGCATTAGCAGGTGGAGTCTTTATCACTTTGGCAAATTTGGGCACAAACACAACGGACCCTTGGTAAACAAATGACTTGATTGGAGGAAGCAGAAGTACACATGTCCAGTCGCTGCAGGCATTCGGGGTGTATTTCAGCTAATCTGGTGAGTCTGTTAAATCATAGGTTCAGAAATGCTCTCATGTACAACTTGATGACCACAGCTACCACTGCTGTATGATGTACAGGAAGGCTGTTAAGAGAGTAAATTCTAAGGGTTCTCGTCACGAGGAGAATGTTTTCATTATTTTACTCTTTTCATTGTCTGTATATGACAAGATGGGTATTAGTTAAACCTACTATAATCATTTCACAACATACATAAAGCAAACCATCATGCTGTATGCCTTAAACTTATATAGTGATGTATGTGAAGTATTTCTCAATAACACTGGAAAAAAGAGAAGTACTTTACTGTAGCCAGTTTTCCTCAACAAGTTCAAATCAGAATGTTTACTTTTGTGCTTATTTTTAAAAAAGCTTTCATGTTTTGGTTCCATCAGTTACATTAGCTCGTAAAATCCCTTTTGAACAACTCACTTTTGCATCTCCACTAAAATAAGGGACAGAGGAAGCCTAGGACTGCTACTGAATGTAGAGATGCTAAGGGTTCCAAGAGTGAGCAGGGGCTCTTAATGGGAAACATACAAAAGAGCCCCAAAGTGTTGTCAGAAATCAAAGAGTGGCACATGCCGGTGACCTGCTCAGCTGCTCCTTCCCACGTGAAATAGTTTCCCCCCCTTTTTTTTTCTCATATCTTTAGGGCTTTTGTGTTCTACTGTAAAGTGCATCTCATAAATCTGCCAACTCGGTGTTCAATATTTGCTTTTGACCCTTGAAACTTTCCCAGCAGAACCTCCCTCCCTTTAATCATGATCTACATGCTAGTAGTTTTGCAATGTAGAGAAGACATACAGTTTTTACCTTAAAGGATCCAGGAAGGAATGTTATCTTGTTCCTTCCCTTTTGAAAATGTTTTCCTGGTTTCATGCTCTAATCAGAGGATTCCCAGAACTGCATCTGCCTTTTGTCTTCACATCTGAATTAAAAGCACCTGACAGTTACTACTTCCTCCATCCCTCGACATGGCTTTTTTTTCATATTTGCAATTTGCGGATGAAATAGAAAAAATCAGTCTACTTTTTCTCCTACCCCAGGAAATGGGAATAGCAACATATTAACAGTTAGACAACCAGGTTTGAGTCCATGCTTGGCCACCCAATGTGCAACACATAAAATTGTTATCTGTAGCAAAGGTTAATCAGCCTTGTGATGGCCCTCTCTGCAGCCTCCTGTTCCATTCTTCCTGAGGTCCACTTAAAGTCTCCAGGGGTGCCTACTCCTGACCACTGTCAGTCACTCATTACCACCTGCTCCACCCACCTTATAAAACAACCCCAGTGCCTTCCTTCTGAATCAAAGCTGACTCCTCTGAAGTCTGAGCATCTGCCGTCCTCCCTCCAGGAGACACTAGGATTGAACCCACCTTATTCCACATCAGTCATCCCCTCAAACGTGGACACCTGGTGTGGCATCTTAACTTTTATGTATTTGGTTATTTTTGGCTGCACTGGGTCTTGGTTGCTGCATGCAGGCTTCCTCTAGTTGCAGCAAGCGGGGGCTTCTCACTGCGGTGGCCTCTCTTGTTACAGTGCATGGACTCTAAGCACTCGGCTTCAGTACTTATGGCACGTGGGCTCAGATGCGGGATCTTCCAGGACCAGGAATAGAACCAGTGTCCCTTGCATTGCAAGGCGGACTCTTAACCACTGGACCACCAGGGAAGCCCTGGTGTCCTACCTTCCCTAGCATTTTGTCATCCCCATATTGCTACACCATCATCAATAAGTGCCCCAATACCCTTTATCGCTTCATAAACTCTTCTGTACATGTCCAGGCTAGATTGAGAGAAGGAGGGTAATGTGTTAGGAATGGGGTGCAGAGCGGTACAAAGACTCTAGTAATGTTTTATAGGCTATAATGTATATAAGTGAGTGTTCATTTTATTGTTCTTTTAATTGGTGTATGTTTATTGCAGATATGCCTTTACATATATGATATACTTCATAATTTAAAATTAAAAATAAAACCTACCTCTGTTCCCCTGAGGCCCGTATCATCAGCCACAACACACACTCTCCCTTTTTGTCAACCACTGTCAGTTACTGAAGTCCTGGTTGTTCTCCCTCGAGGATTCCTCTCCAGTAAGGGCCTGCCATCAATCTGGCTGATTTTCATACCCAGGAGGTGACTGTCTAACAGACTGGACTCTGAGTTCCTTGAGATCCTCTGTTTAGAGACAGTTTCCCTCCCCTGCTCTCAGCCACCTTGAACTGCTCCAATCAGTAATGCAGAAAACCCACCCTTTAATGCAGAAAGTCTGCCCTTTAATGGCAGACTGTACCCTTCCAGATGTTTGTTTCAGTTGTCCCCTTTTCACCTGTTCTTCTGCCTCACTCCTCACTACTGTACCCTTCAAGCCCCTCCTCTCTCTCTGTTTTTTTTTTTTTTTTGGCTTTGCCTCATGGCATGCCAGAGAAGGCAATGGCACCCCACTCCAGTACTCTTGCCTGGAAAATCCCATGGATGGAGGAGCCTGGTGCGCTGCAGTCCATGGGGTCGCTAAGAGTTGGACACGACTGAGCGACTTCACTTTCACTTTTCACTTTCATGCATTGGAGAAGGAAATGGCAACCCACTCCAGTGTTCTTGCCTGGAGAATCCCAGGGACGGGGGAGCCTGGTGGACTTCGGTCTATGGGGTCACGCAGAGTTGGACGACTGAAGCGACTTAGCAGCAGCAGCAGCAGTTCTTTCATTGCACGTACCTGGAAAAACTCCAGACCCAAGTAAGCCCCGCCATTCACTTTGCTATACCTGTTCTAGAGCAGCTCAGCATGGCTGGAGAAAATCATAAATCTAGGCTGAGTAGGACCACCATAGATTTGGTCACTCAGCTCCTCGTCTCCCTACTCACCGCCGCCAAACAACCTTAGGACACACCTCTTATCAGTCCCTTCTGTCACTCATCATGGTAACTTTTCAAGTCCCTCCCTTCTCAAGCCTGGGACTAGCCCAGCTCGCCTTTCATTCTCAGCCGATGACTCACCTCCTTCAGAATTATTAAACAATCATACATAAACAATCTCATCTTTCAGACACAAGTCTAGAAATATACTTGAATATATGACTCTGAGCAGAGCCTTGCAGCGCCTTCCTCATTGCAGACCCTTCTGTGTTCCCCTTTCCTACCTTTAGGAAAAAAAACCTTAGTTTCCCTGGCCTGTTTAGAAAACAGACTCAAGCAACTAATCATTGAAGAAGGGGCAAAAGCGGGAGCTAAGAAGAGTCAGTCAAGAGAGGAAGGTGATAACAACTTGAGCAATAAGTAAAACTGAAGCATGGGATCATAAAGTCCTAGTTCTTCTCTAGAAAAACATGTAACAGTGTCTGACACACGTCCTTAAGTTATTTTTTAGAGAAACCAGACCACCCCCCGACTTAGGTGGAAACTGCTGACCCAAACCATATAGATCCTAGCCTGGTTGGAGCTGGAAAATGCATGATTGAGATTCCTGAAATGCCACCATGTCACCTCACCTTCTACCCGTCAGAAAAGTGTCCATGAGCTAATCACACACCCTGCAACCCTCACCCCAACACTGTCTTTAACATCCTTTCCCTGAAGACCATCGGGCAGTTTTGGTCTTTGAGCATTAGCTGCTTGTTGTTCTTGCATGGCACCTGTAATAAAACACTGTATTTTCCTTCACCACAACCCACTGTCTGAGACTGGCTTTGCTACCTGTCTTCCCTTCTTGGTATCCATATGTTTGTTTTCTACGTCTGGGTGTCTGTTTCTGCTTTGCAAATAAGTTCATCTGTATTGTTTTTCTCAAGCTTCCCAGGTGGAGGTATTGGTAAAGAACCTGCCTGCCAATGCAGGAAATGCAAGAGATTAGAGTTTGTGCTCTGGGTCAGGAAGATCCCCTGGAGGAGGAAATGGCAACCCACTCCAGTGTTCTTGCCTGGAGAATCCCATGACAGAGGAGCCTGGCAGGCTACAGTCCATAGGGTTACAAAGAGTTGGACATGGCTGAAACAACTGAGTACATACCATTTTTCTAGATTCCACATGTATGCATTAATATATGATATTTGTTTTTCTCTTTCTGACTTAACTTCACTCTGTATGATGGACTCTGGGTTCATCCATGTTTCTACAAATGATACAATTTCATTTCTTTTTATGGCTGAGTAGCATTCCATTGTGTATATGTACCACCTCTTTTTTATCCATTCCCTTGTTGATTAAAGTTCCAAAGTCTTAATGGTTTACAGAAAACTCCCTGGCTTACCCTTGCCTACTCCTCTGGCATTCTTTATTGCACGGGACTAGCTTTCTTCACTCCAGTCATACTGTATCTCTTTCAGTTCCTCAAACATCCATGCCACATCTTGCTTCTGGGTCTTTGCACAAGTTCTGCCCCTGCCCACATTCTCTCCATCTCTTCCTGAACAACTAACTCCTGTTCACCCTTCAAGGCTCAGCTCAAAGGACACCTCCTCAGGGAAGCATCCTTGACTCTCCAGAATAGGTTAGGTTAATCTGTCATGCGGCCATGAAATTAAAAGATGCTCCTTGGAAGGAAAGCTATGACAAGCCTAGACAGTGTATTAAAAAGCAGAGATATCACTTTGCCAACAAAGGTCCGTGTAGTCAAAGCTATGGTTTTTCCAGTAGTCTTGTACTACTTGTGAGAGTTGAACCATAAAGAAGGCTGAGCACCAAGGAATTGATGCTTTCAAACTGTAGTGCTGGAGAAGATTCTTGAGAGTCCTTTGGACAGCAAGGAGATCAATCAGGCAATCCTAAAGGAAATCAACCACGAATATTGATTGGAAGGACTGATGCTGAAGCTCCAGTACTTTGGCCACCTGATTCGAAGAGCTGACTCATTGGAAAAGACTCTGATGCTGGGAAAGATTGAGGTCAGAAGGAGAAGGGTGTGACAGAAGATGAGATGGTTGGATGGCATCACCAACTCAATGGACATGAGTTTGAGCATACTCCAGGATATAATGAAGGACAGGGAAGCCTGGCATGGGGATGGAAAAAGTCAGACAGGACTTAGGGACTGAACAACATCAACAACACCTGGTCATGTGCTCCCATGGCACTCTGCACTGTTTTTGATTATCGAGTTTAGTTATTCATAATGATTTATTTAGTGTTTGTCTTCCCCACCAGAATGCAAGTTCCATGAAGACATTAATGTGTCCATATCATTCATGGCTGTACACCCAGTGCCCTGCCAAAATGCCTCACAGAGAGTCAGGTCTCAATAATAGTTGCTGACTTAGGTGATTGAAACACAGATCGTCCTAGTTTGGTTTCAGTGCGCAGCTGTAACCTAAAAGCTAATAACCCATCATATTTGTGCTTGCCTTAAACACTTTGACCTTTATTTTCCATTTCCAAAGCGTTTTTGGTGTGTACAATACCGCCCTCTTCCTCTTTTCCCCTTTTCTCAGTGATGTGTCACCGATTGATGTTTTTTAATTGGGTGAGGCACAGGTAATCTCCCCGTTTATAACTCTGACCTTTCTGTGAGCAAACACACAGAGTGAACTTTGGTTTATCTCCCACTATAATGTAGCTGCTAATTACCGGCAGGCAGGCTGTCTCCTACGGTCCACGTGACCGGTGGGGTGACCAGAGAGAATCGTGGGGAAGAATAGTCTGAGGGACCCAGCGACAGGCTGTCGGGCTGGAGCTCCTGCCTCCTTGAGAGTCCCGAGTGAAGCCAGCGAGCCCAAGGAGCATGGTGCTGAGGTGAGGGAGGTCATGAAGACGCCACTGTTGGCCTTGGCTTTGTGGTCACTGATCCTCCGGCCAGGGCTGCCGTTCTGGACCTCCCACGTGAGTCGAAACTGCCAGGATGGCAGCTACGAGATCAGCGTCCTGATGATGAACAACTCGGCCTTCCCAGAGTCCCTGGACAGCTTGGAAGAGGTGGTGAAGGAGGGAGTGAAAATCGTGAGCCAGCGTCTGCTTGAAGCTGGTAAGAATACGGTAACAGAATTCTCCTCCCTGTTACCTCCTCTGCAGCCAGAGGGCTGCTAAGTGAAGACCTCACGTTCTTTGCTTGATCACCCAACGTCCTCTAAGGGCCCTTCTCTCTTTCAAGGCAGTAGATCTTCAGAAAGAAGGATTTGAGCCCTACCTCAGTGAGTTCACTCATGATACACTCTGCTCTAATAATGGGTCCAACCCAGGTGTTTGCAGCAGTGAAATGCCTCCAAATAAAACTGGATTTACTACTGAGTGTCAGGGCCTTGTGTTTCCTTCTGCATCATCTCAGAGACAGAATTTGGTCTGGACTTGAGATTTCACAGGGTTGTCTATCAAGAAGATGAATCAAGTAAAATTCCTACAGATGATCAGTCTTTGATGAAGATTTTTAATCCATCTATTCTCTCTCTGCATTTCTGGTGGTGATTCTTATAAGATGCAGTCGATGTAATAAATTTGCAAAGTGAGTGTATGCATGCTAAATCCCTTCAGTTTGTCTGACTGGTGTGACCCCATGGACTATAGCCTTCCAGGCTCCTCTGTCCATGGGGATTCTCCAGGCAAGAATACTTAAGTGGGTTTCCATGCCCTTCTCCAGGGGATCTTCCCCACTCAGGGACTGAAGCTGGGTCTCCTGCATTGTAGGCATATTCTTTATTATCTGAGCCACCAGGGAAGCCCCAAATTCAGTGTAACAGTCCTTTATTTTACTGCTGTTTTAGGGGGATGGGAAAATTATTTTTTATGTTTTATTGAAGTATAGTTGATTTACAGTGTTGTATTAATTTCTGGTGTACAGCAGAATGATTCAGTTGTTCATATATATATATTCTTTCTCGTATTCTTTTCCATTGTGGTTTGTCAGAGGATACTGAATATAGTTCCTTGTGCTATACAGCAGGACCATGTTATTAATCCATCCTATCTATACTAGTTGTGTGTATCTCTTAATTCTTAAAATAAATTATAACATTAGGTAAAACATGTATGATAAAGAGAAAGTCATCACCCCTGATAATTTCCAGTCACCTGGACATTTCCAGATTCTTTTCATGTGCTTCCAAGTTTTTGTTGTTAAGAACATCGTTGGAGTCACTACAGCACAGAAACACTTTTCTGACCTTCATTTCACATTATTCTACAAGTGGCTTTCCTGGAGTTGCTTAATCTTCGTATATCATATGAATGGATGTCCTGTATCTCTTAGATACCTTTCCAGATCATCTGGTAATTCCCTACAGTGGGATCTTCCATTGTTTTTTGGTTTCTTATGATTATTTTAAAGCTACTGCAATAACTTCCCAGGTGGCTCAGTGGTAAACAACCCGCCTGCCAATGCAGGAGAGGTAAGAGACGTGGGTTCCCTCCCTGGTTTGGGAAGATCCCCTGGAGGAGGGCATGGCAACCCACTCCAGTTGGAGAATCCCACAGACCAAGGAGCCTGGTGGGCTGCAGTCCATAAGGTCACACACAGTTGGACACAACTGAAGCGACTTAGCACTCACAACAATAAACATTTTCACATACGTTGTTTCACCGTCCTCCCGTGCTTTGAGACGAGATTGCCGTAAGTGTAATTACTGAGTCAGTGACTGTTTCATAGAACTTAATGGTTATTTATGGATGAGGATACATCCTCTAAGGAGAGAATGTCTCAATTTTCTTTATTTAAAATTCTGTGTCAATAGCAGCAGTAGTTGTCATATATCATGCATGTGTGATAACTGTCTTCTGTACAATATACTTTGCTTCAACACTGTCTGAGTCCAGATTCATATATAAATGGATGGATCTTATCTAGAGCCATAATGTAACTAGGAGGTCATTTAATAAAACCCCCTTCTATGGGCAGTGTGGTGTAGTAGAAAGAACATTTGATTTGAAATCCGAGGACCCAAATTGGTGTCCGTTTTCCAGAGCTTTCTCTCTTTGTGACCTATTTCTCTTGATCTACCTGAGCTCGGTGTTCTTGTTTTTTAAGTACCTGTCAGGTGCTTGGTGGGCCTTCCC
The DNA here is from genome assembly GCF_029378745.1 of Bos indicus. NCBI lineage: Eukaryota > Metazoa > Chordata > Mammalia > Artiodactyla > Bovidae > Bos > Bos indicus. The sequence continues at coordinate 95,148,577 of NC_091764.1, forward strand.
AAGTGGCTCTAGTGGTAAAGAACCTGTATGCCAAAGCAGGAGATGTAAGAGATGCAGGTTCGATCCCTGGGTCAGGAGGATCCCCTGGAGGAAGGCACGGCAACGCAGTCCAGTATTCTTGCCTGGAGAATTCCATGGACAGAGGAGCCTGGCGGGCTACAGTCCATGGGGTCTCAAAGAGTCAGACACGACTGAAGCAACTTAGCACACACACATAGGTGCTAGGTAAGATATATCATCTTTTTACTCACCACAGCTCTGTGCAATCAGCATTGCTGACACTGTTTCACAGCAGAGGCTTAATAATTTTGCTGAAGTCATACAAGTTGTCTGTTTGAAGTAGGAGTCAAATCTGTATCTGTCTGATTCCACAGAGTGTAGCATGTCACCACTGTAAGAGCTTTACCCACCATGAACTAACTTGCTCATTAAAATAAAGTGGTGGAACATTGTGGTTAGAAGTAGAGGTTTGGAGTCAGACAGAGGCCGGTTCACGTTCCAGCCTTTTATCCAACCTGTGACCTTGAGCAAGTTATCCTTAAATTTTCTGAGCTTCAATTCCTTCACCTATAAAATCATAGTAAATAGTTTCCTCCGGTGAGTATGGTGTGAATTAAATGAAGAGATTCGCATAAAGCACTTAATTCACTGACTGATCCGTACTGTGCACTCACTGAATGGCCGTTGTGTTTATTGTGGCCGCTCTTACTGTTGTTCTTGTCAAGGACGTTGATGTTGTTGCTGCTGCGTCCTTGCTGCTGTTAGCAGAACAAGTTACCCTGCACATAAAGTAAACAGCAGAGTGTGTTGTTCAGATATTGATCTCTGAACTCATATTACCCGAATTTGCACTTCTGCTCCATCATTTACTAGTTGAATGACACTGAGTAAGTTGTTGATTCTAAGTTCAGTCATCTCATTTGTAAAATAGAGTCAATAATGGTGAGAGGCCTTTGCATGGACTCAGTAAGAGGAGGATCTGAAGGAGGGGGAAGTGAAAGAGTAAACTGAGGCCCAGATTTCTGCATCTGATGATGCATTTTGTCAGATGAATAGTCATGCATAGTAAACCCAAGAAATGCAGCTTGTGAAGGGAAGATGGATTCATGGTCTAAGCTTATTAAGCACTGATGCTCGGGAAAAATTTAAGACAATATACTTAAGGACTAACTTGAACAATAGAAAGATTTCAAATGTTGGTGATGTCCAAGTGGAAGAGAGCAATATTTTCCCCAAGTACTTAGGAAAGCTTTGTGGGTTTGGAAGAATATACAGGACTTGATCAAAAACTTGAAAATAAGATTCCTTCAGTCTTAGGAAATCAACTTCCCAAGGTTGTATGTGCCATGGCCTCAACCTGGTCCATACCCCTCACCTGGTCCATACCTTCCACGTGTCCATGTCCCCCACCTGGTCCATATCCTCCACCTGGTCCATACCCCCGCCCTGGTCCATACCCTCCACATACTCTCATCTGCTGAGGGGGTCCCTTTCCTAGACTCCAGAGCCCATATCCAGATTCACTTTGGTCCCATCCCATCCTCAAAGCTCTCTATAGGAGAGAAAGCATCTGAGATCACCCTGTATTCTATAACATCCCCCTCACCCTCCCAGCACTGAGATCTCATGGTATGGTGTGCAGATGGCAAGCAGGATAGGGTTGAAACGACACCTGAGGAACTGCTTATAAGTTAAGCTTTAATTTGAAGTCCCCATCCCATTGTCTAAAAAGTGTTTATTGGAGGCCTCCCTGATGGTCCCATGGTTAAAGACTCCACACTTCCACTGCAGGGGATGTAAGTTCGGTCCTTGGTCAGGGTACTAAGATCCCACATGCTACACAGCGTGGCCCCAAAATAAAAATAAAAACAATATGCTAAAGTCATTAAAGTAATAATAATAAAGAAGTGACAGGGAGTGACATAAGAACTCAGAACTCAAATATTTCTAGGCTTAAAACTGGATATACAATTCCACCTCCCCCCCACTACCAGATCAGTTGGCAAAAGATAAATCTCACAGCCAGTATAAACTTACTGAGAAATAACACTAGTCTTCTCTTTTCCCTCATTCTGGATAACAGGCTTCAATGTGACCGTGAATGCTACCTTCATCTATTCAGAAGGTGTGATTTATAAGTCCAGTGACTGCCGGAGCAGTACCTGTGAAGGCCTCGACCTCCTCAGGACTATTTCAGTGAGTGCCTGCCTCTGCGGGGTCAGCTTTCACCCTCCTGCCTTGGGGGGATGGTGGCTGGGCTCCCCGACCTGTCCGCCAGCACCCCAGCTGTCTGTCAGCATCCCACCTGTCTGCCAGCTTCTCCGCTGTCCAACAGCATCTCCCCTGTCCACCGGCATCTCCCCTGTCCGCCAGCATCCCATCTGTCCACCAGCATCTCCCTCGTTGCCTCCAGCTACCCAGCTGAGTGATTTGGAGATGGGGTGCTCTGACTCTCTCCCCATCTATTTTCCAAGTGAGAGGGCCCTCCAGGAACCCAGAAAGGTAGGGAGCACCTTAGCTATGTTGTCTGTACACAGTCAGTGGTATGGAGGGGGATTATTTTGTTTTCAAAAGTCTAAAAAAAATTTCAGTGTTGGTATTAACTGATATGCCTTTGTGTCCCCTCAAGAAATACCAGAGGTGCCCTATTACAAAAATATGTTCCAACATGTGTGCTCAGTCATGGCCAACTCTCTGGGGCCCCATGGGCTGTAGCCTGCCAGGCCCCTCTGTCCATGGAGTTCTCCAGGCAAGAATACTGGACTGGGTTGCCATGCCCTCCTCTAGGGGATCTTCCCAACCCAGGGATTGAACATGTGGCTCCTGCCTTGCAGGCGAATTCTTTACTGCTGAGCGACTGGGGAGGCCCCCAAAACCCTACACCAGAAACCTATTGCAAGTCATCACCGTATACATGGTCACAGATGGATTGTTTAAGAGCAGAATCTGCAACCTAACTTTAAAGTAGTAATTGTAATGTCAAAATCTAGAAATAGGAAGAGAGAGATCCTTGCCTATTTGCTCCTCCCAACCCCAGCCCTAACCCCAACCAGAGCTTTCGGGGCTGAAGAGTGTTCCAAGCTCTCTGGAGGCAAGTAGGCTGTGAGATGCCCCTCTACGACAGAAACCTAAGAAAAAGCCCTTCATAAAGCAGAGTGTGGGCACAGAGCATGGTTCTGAAGCTCTAATCAATAACATAGAATCAACCTGATTGGCCACACTCATGTCAGGAGGCGTGGCTCATTACAGTCGCCATTTTAAATCGTGGAGGATGTGGAGTGAGCAAGAGGAGTTGAATACACTCCACTTTGCAGTTCTGCGAAGGTGTGTCTCCTCTTTCTACCTCTCCAGAGGAAGATGTAACCTGGTTCTCCAACACCGTCGATGGAATATTCCTAGTCGGGTGCCCCTTGAGAAAGGGTGGAATATATCTGTAGACTTCAAAGCAGTTACACTGCAGTTTGTTCTCTGCAGCCCTGCTTGTCGCTTCCCCTAAAACCGGAACTTGCCCTCTCTCTCCACAGCCCCTCCAAATCTAGTCTGTTCACCATGTGGCCTACAGACACTGCTGATGTTACAGTCTGCCGGTGCCTCTTCAGCCACTGGACATCCTCCCCTTGATAAGAGAGTCCAGGTTCATGTTCGGGCAGCACACCTTCAGCAGGATTCTCTTGCCTCCTTCCACAGCCTCTCCCAGCTCAGACATCCCAGAAATGTTAGAATGAGAGAGAAAGGCCCACTTTCCAGCCTTCTCGATGCCTCCCCCTTGCCCGCTTCTTTCCTGTACACTGATTCATGTTTTATTTTTAGGGATTAGTTGTTTGTTTGTTTGTTTTCTCCTACAGAGTAAAAAACAGATGGGCTGTGTCCTCATGGGGCCCTCGTGTACCTATTCCACCTTCCAAATGTAGTAAGTAGCTTGGTTTGTTGTTGTTTTCACGCCCCTGTGACTTGAAGTCAGGACGAAATCATCAATATTTAAGTGATTTATCAAACAGCAGTCTAGTTCAGATAATACAGTCAGCAGTTTGGGGCCCTTGTATTCTGCAGCCTCTCTAATAACTGTCATGCCCTCATCCAGGTAACTGCCTTTGTTCAATGTGGGGCGAATGACAGTAGCTGTTCCAGTTCAGTTACTAACATCTGAGTATGAGAAGCAAAACCGTAGAGATGAGGTTGTAGCTTCCCTGGTGGCTCAGTCTGTAAAGAATCTGCCTGCAGTGCAGGAGACCTGGTTTTGATCCCTGGGTCGGGAAGATCTCCTGGAGAGGGGCATGGCAACCCACTCCAGTGTTCTTGCCTGGAGAAGCCCATGAGCAGAGGAGCCTAGAGTCCATGGGGTGGCAAAGAGGCATGACTGAACTGACTTAGCATGAGAGATGAAGTTAGACTCCTGGCAAGATACAGGGAAGATAATGAACTTGGATAATTTGAAAATTGAATAAATGAAATATTCCCAGACACAAACACAAAGGAAAGCACCCTAGGGCCTTGGCAGGGCGCTGTTCCATCCTTAGGTCTGTAAGAACAGGAACAGTGGTAGGATTCTTATTTCATAGTGCTATTTGAGGATTACATGAATAACATACTAAAGTACTTTACACAGTGCCCAACTTAGAAGAAAAAATCTTCCAGTATGTTTTAGAGGGAAAGTACTTCTCTGGCTTCTGGAAAATCGCCCCCATCCCTCTTGTTCGTCTCATGCAGTGTAATTCTCACCACCACAAAATACTTCGTTCTGCCAAATCACCCTTCCCCAATAAAAATCCCTCCCACATGCCTTTCTTTCTGTTCCATCTCCCCCTGAATCAAGATCACTCTTTGTCTACACAGAGAAAACCTTTAATAGACCACCAAAGATGGAAGGGGATGTTGTTTTCCTTTCTCAAATACATATTAAACATCTTCATACAAACTTGGCAGCCCAGAGATACTGAGGTGAATGAGCCAGGTGTGATCCTCACCTTCATGGTGCTTGCAGTCTAGTGGAGGAGACAGAGATTAAACAGATTCTCTCTCAAATGATTACCTGGTGTCAGGTATCAAAGAAAGTTCTCCTGATGGATAAAGAGATTTAATCTAGGACCTGATGGATCAGTAAGAATCAACCAGGCAAAGAGTTAGGGGCACAGCATTTCTGGCATTTGTAAAGACCCTGATAGAAAATAAAGCTTGATATGTTTAAGGCATGACTGCAGCCATGAAATTAAAAGACGCTTGCTCCTTGGAAGAAAAGCTATGACCAAGCTAGACACTATATTAGAAAGCAGAGACATTACTTTGCCAATAAAGGTCCACCTAGTCAGTTCAGTTCAGTTCAGTTCAGTTGCTCAGTCGTGTCCGACTCTTTGCGACCCCATGAATCGCAGCACGCCAGGCCTCCCTGTCCATCACCAACTCCCGGAGTTCACTCAGACTCACATCCATCGAGTCAGTGATGCCATCCAGCATCTCATCCTCTGTCGTCCTCTTCTCCTCCTAAGGCTATGGTTTTTCCAGTAGTCATGTATGAATGTGAGAGTTGGACTATAAAGAAAGTTGAGCACTGAAGAATTGATGCTTTTGAACTGTGGTGTTGAAGAAGACTCTTGAGAGTCCCTTGGACTCCAAGGAAATCCAACCAGTCCATCCTAAAGGAGATCAGTCCTGAATGTTCACTGGAAGGACTGATGTTGAACCTGAAACTCCAAATCTTTGGCCACCTGCTGCAAAGAGCTGACTCATTTGAAAAGACCCTGATGCTGGGAAAGATTGAGGGCAGGAGGAGAAGGGGACGACAGGGGATGAGATGGTTGAAGGGCGTCACCAACTCAATGGAGATGAGTCTGGGTAAACTCCGGGAGTTGGTGATGGACAGGGAGGCCTGGTGTGCTGCAGTCCATGGGGTTCCAAGGAATTGGACACGACGGAGTGACTGAACTGAACTGACTTGATGTTTAAGGAACCACGAGTAGATCCATGTGCCGAACAGGAGAAGGAAAACCATAAAGTCCTCCGGTGAAGCCTGTCTCAAAGGTGGTCCGAAGCACCTGCATGCTCAGTTGCTAAGTTGTGTCCAACTCTTTGGGGCCCTGAGGACTGTGGCCCACCAGGCTCCTTTGTGCATGGGATTTTTCCAGGCAGGAATACTGAAGTGGATATAAGAGCTGAAAATAAAGCAGTGCATGGAAGGGAATTTCAGGGACATCTTTTTGGCTTCACAACATTTATAGTAGCTGTGGTGGCCCATTTTCTGTTTTTCTTAGTCCTATGCCCCAAAGTCCATATGTCCTAGCCTAGATGTTAGGGCAACCTGATGAAACTCATCTTAGAATAAATCAAAGTAACCAAGCCACATGTGTGAGTGCCTGTGCATGCTGTCACTTCAGTCATGTCTGACTCTGCATTTCTATGAACTGTAGCCCACCAGCCTCCTCTGTCCATAGGATTCTCCAGGCAAGAATTCTGAAGTGGGTTACCACACCCTCCAGGAGATCTTCTGACCCAGGGATCGAACCTAGTCTCCCTCATTGCAGATAGATTCTTTACCATCTGAGCCACCAGGGAAGCCCAGAGAAGGCAGTGCGTGTGTGCAGGCTAAGTCGCTTCAGTCGTATCTGACTCTTTGCAAGCCTATGGAGTGTAGCCCACCAGTCTCCTCTATCCATGGGATTCTCCAGGCAAGAATTCTGGAGCGAGTTGCCATGCCCTCCTCCAGGGACCAGGGATGGAACCTACGTCTCTCATGTCTCCTGCATTGGGAGGTGACCACTAGCACCACCTGGAAACCAAGCCACATATATAAGACAACTTCCAGAGTATGCTTAGAATGTAGCATATGTTCAGTAAATATTCTTTAAATTCACTTGTGTGAGAGGGACCTATTGTAAGTCGAATACCTGCTTGAATGACCCTATTTCATTTTTGTCATTTCCACCCACATGCTGAAACAGCTTAAAGAAGGATCTTACTTGTGCTACTTAAGTTAATCCTGATATTGGTTTATTTCTCACCTCTTGGCACAGCCTTGACACAGATTTAAACTATCCCATGATTTCAGCTGGGAGTTTTGGATTGTCATGTGACTACAAAGAAACCTTAACCAGGATGATGTCTCCAGCTCGGAAGCTGATGTACTTTTTGGTTGAGTTTTGGAAAGTCAAATTTCAATTCAAACCTTTTTCCTGGAACACTGCGTATGTTTTCAAGAATAGTACAGAGACTGAGGACTGTTTCTGGTAAGCAAGACCATTAATATCCTTCTGACATTTAGCCATAAACCATGGAGAGAAACCATAAACTCTCAGCAGACCCCTAGTTATTATCAGATGCTCGTTCCATGAAGTAACAGCGTTGGGAATGGAAACCAACCCACTTTCTTACATGCAACTGGTACATAGTTTATGTTTAACTGATTTCATTCCTAAGCTATAAATATATTTAGATAAGGCTGTTTGTTACTCCTGTTTGAACTAGATCTATTAAACACAGTTCTCTGAAGTAGGTACCCCTTAACTTCAGGTCAAATTGAAATTTCACTTAGAAATAAATCAACAGCAACAGCTAATGTTTCATTATAATAAAAAGGAATTGTATAGAGTGTATTATATGTCTTGAGAACTCTGAATAGATGTTTTTTGAACATATTTTTGAAAAGTTGCCTTTTCTTATAGAGTCTGTTAGTTAACAATGATCTGTTTTCCTTGCCTCAGTGTGATTGACATAAAGTGTGTCTATGTAATGGTAAATACATTGACTAAATATTTTCATAATTCTTTCCAAATGGCATAAGTGAAGTAGCAATAAATACAGCTTTGATGAAGTAAAGGCAAAGGGGCCGAAAGAAACATGATGTCGTTAATATAATCGACATACATTGCATGTGTGACACTCTTTGCAGTTTTGAAAGTACTTTCATGTTAGTTTTATCAATTCCCCACAGTAAACTCTCTGTAGAAAAGAGGACAAGTACCATGATCTCTGTTTAAGGAGCATGGAAATCAGACATGATAGAGAATATGCATTCTGCCTGTCCTACACAACAGGTTAGAAATCATTTCTCTCACAGCTTTTCAGAGGAATCAGACTGTTGGAGAGAACAGAGTATCAGGCACCATTGCTAAAATGAAACTACAGAGCTCACACATCTCCAGCAAAGGTGGCAGAAAGAAGGACTTGAAGGAACCTGAAGTCTCTCTCCACCAAAGCATGCGGAGGACTAAAATAGGGTACCCCTGAGAACACACATCTAGGGAACTGTAAGAATCAATACTAAGGCATCATCTTAGAAACTTCAGGCTGAACAGAAGTCAGTTTCACACAGGAGGAAAAATGACTCCTATCAGCTCTGAATTTTTGTACTATAGATTCAAAAGTTTCAATTTCTGTGTGATAATGGGATGAGAACAGAGTAGCCTTCCTTCAGCAAATAGCAAGAAGCCTTTAGAAGGGATCTGGGAAATACCTCCTGTTTGTATGAATACACGAAGATCCCCTGAAACTGTCCCTATACTCCTCCTAAATTAGACATTCATCCTAACCCTTGGGATCGTGATGTGTATTGTCCATTGTGTTAACAGAGGCAATGGATTTTAGATGAACAAGTCCCCTGGAGACATCTGTAAGCAGTGAGCAAACGACATGGAAAGCCATGAAGAAACTAAGCTGATTGCTTAGAGTTTCTCTTTGTTTCTGTTCTAGGTACCTCAATGCTCTGGAGGCTGGAGTTTCCTATTTTTCTCAGAAACTAGGCTTCAAGGAGATGTTGAGAGGAGATACCGAGTTTCAGGACATCTTAATGGATCAGAACAGGAAAAGCAATGGTAAGAGGACATGAAGCAAGATCGTTTTTTTGCCGGCTACTTCCTCACAACCATCGCCTCCCTATGAGTGATTTGGACAAATCTACCCCCAGAGCTGTCATCATACTGTATATTTTGTGTGTTTGGGAAGGTCTGTAGCTGCTTGCAACTCCATTATATGGTTCCTTTTGCAGATTCAAACCTTATCCTTGGAGAAATTAGCAAAAGTAGTATATTAACATGGGACTGCCTTTGTGGTCCAGGAGTTGGGGGTCTGCCTGCTAAAACAGGAGACACAGGTTCGATCCCTGGTCCAGGAAGATTCCACATGCCGTGGGGTAGCTAAGCCCAAGCACCACAGCTACTGAAGCCCACGCTTCTTAGAGCCTGGGCTATGCAACAAAAGAAGCTGCCAGAATGAGAAGCCCTTGCACCACAACCAGAGAAAGCCCATGTGGAAGACCCAGTGCAGCCATAAATAAATAAATAAATTTTTAAAATATATCAGCTTCTTGAAGGTAATGATAAGGCTAAAAGCCAGCTTTTATGAACCAAAATGATATCACAATCCACACTATCAGTGAACTGCTTTTTAAAAATACATTTATTTATTTGGCTGTGCCTGGTCTTAGTTGGAGAAGGCAATGGCAACCCACTCCAGTACTCTTGCCTGGAAACGCCCACGGATGGAGGAGTCTGGTAGGCTGCAGTCCATGGGGTCGCTAAGAGTCAAACACGACTGAGCGACTTCACTTTCACTTCTCACTTTCATGCATTGGAGAAGGAAATGGCAACCCACTCCAGTGTTCTTGCTTGGAGAATCCCAGGGTCAAGGGAGCCTGATGGGCTGCCGTCTATGGGGTCACACAGAGTCGGACATGATTCAAGCGACTTAGCAGCAGCAGCAGCAGATCTTAGTTGTGGCATTTGAGATCTAGTTCCCTGACCAGGGATCAAACCCAGGGCCCCTGCGTTGGGAGCGTGGAGTCTTAGCCCCTGGACCACCAGGGAAGTCCCAATAAACTGCTTCGTGTATACCTGTGGCAGATTCATGTTGATATATGGCAAAACCAATACAATATTGTAAAGTTAAAAAATAAAATTAAAAAAAAAAAGTTCGCCACAATCTAATATACTGTTGAATCTGTGACGAATCCTCAAATATTCTGAATCCTGTTTCCCCGGTGACCAAGAGGACGTATTTATTGATATCTAGCCTTAGGCAAAATTATAAGATAGGCCAAGACTGTTTCACTTGGATTTATTCTCTCTTTATTTCACTTGCTCAGTGATCTCTCATTTATAGACCAAGTATGAAAAGTGAATGGTATAAAATCATTCTCACCAAGTAATTCAGTGATTTATTTCACCCTCCACAGAAATCTTTTTACAAATAAGAATATATCAGAATACTTATGTGTTAAGGATTCTTTTTACAAATAAGGATATATCAGGAATCAACTGTCAAATTTTCTACCAGGAAAGGTTCTTGCTTGGCAGGATTTCCTGGTATCCCTCAAAATATCATTTGCTGTCATTATCAAGCATTTGCCATATTAAGAACCTACCATTTGCAAAACATTGAACAAGACATGGGAAAAAAGAAATATAAAATGATTCATGTCCATAAAATGTTTTCAATTCAACTGGACAACACAATGTAGGAAAAGATCTAATGAAGTGTCTCCCAACTCACTCATCTTAGCATCAAGCCATGCATTTCGGAAATCTGGTTACAATGCGTTGGAGAGCTTAGAGAGTCATATTGGAACTCTGTCACTGAGTTCTGAGTTAAGAAGCTGCAAGCAAAACCCAAGGAAAGGTGCTTAGGAAGATTTTATTAATGCTCACACTAACATATATTTTCCAACAACCTTATATGTGGGTGAAAGTGAAAGTGAAGTGCTCAGTCGTGTCCGACTCTGCGACGCCATGGACTGTAGCCCACCAAGCTCCTCCGTCCATGGGATTCTCCAGGCAAGAATACTGGAGTGGGTTGCCATTTCCTTTTCCAGGGGATCTTCCCGACCCAGGAATCGAACCCAGGTCTCCCGCATTGCAGGCAGACGCTTTAACCTCTTAGCCACCAGGGAAGCCCTACATGTGGGTAGTGCATTTCATTTATTAATGAAAATAGTTTTTGTAACTACTCCAGCCTTATGTAGTGGAGTAAGCACTAAACAGACGCAAATACTTGATTTTCAGAGCTGTTTCTGTCATCTACCAGTTTTTTTTTTATATCATTGGCGTCTTGGCTATAGTTTCCTTAAATCAGTAAAATTAAGGAAATGGACTAGATGATTCTTTTTTAAAGATACATGTATTAATATTTGTTTATTTTTTGGCTGTCTTGGGTCTTTACTGCTGTACATGGGCTTTCTCTAGTTGGGGCAAGCAGGAGCTACTCCCTAGTTGCAGGGCACAGGCTTCTCATTGCGGTGATTCCTTTCGTTGCAGAGCGCGGGCTGTAGACACTTAGTCTTCAGTAGTTGTGGCTCGCAGCCTCTGGGGCGTTGGCTCAGGGGTTGTAGCCCTTTGGCTTAGTTGCCTTGCAGCATGTGGGATCTTCCCAGAGCAGGGATCAAACCTGTGTCCCCTGAGTTGGCAGACAGATTCTTCACCACTGGACCACCAAGGAAGCCTGGACTAGATGATCCTTTTTAAGATCCCATGCAGCTCTACTCTGACTCCGTTAAAAAAAAAAAATGTGGGGGGAAATAAATTTGAGGAATTGGTGTTAATCTTAAAACATGAATGTAGCATAGACTTACTGGGTTCAGATTCAATCACATGGTTCCCTTCTTGCTTGGGAACAGATTATTGTATATTTTTCTCTCTGTCTTGCTCTGTCTCCTGCAGTGATTGTTATGTGTGGTAGACCGGAAACCATCCAAAACCTCAGGGGTAACCGGGCAGTGGCTGAAGACATCGTCATTATTCTAGTGGATTTATTCAAGTAGGTATAATATTTGGAAGACCTCTCCTTTCAGAAAGAAAATAAGGATTTCCAAAAGATATTCTCTTTTCTCGTGTTTTTCATAGCCTTAAATGGGATTCAGTATAAAGATAATATTTTAACCAATGTTTAATTTCTTCTTTATCATTCTTATTTAATTCAGTATAGCCTTAGCAGAGATGTATACCTTTGATATCGCTATCATGTCTAAGGACCATATGAAAGGTTTCTACCATGTGGCACAGGAAACTCTGCTCAATATTATGTGACAACCTACATGGGAAAGGAATTTGAAGAAGAATAGATACACGTATGGGCTTCCCAGGTGGCGCAGTGGTAAGGAATCCACCCGCCAAGGCAGGAGACACAAGAGACTGTTTCGATTCCTGGGTCGGGAAGATCCCCTGGAGGAGGAAATGGCAGCCCACTCCAGTATTCTTGTCTGAAAAAATTCCATGGCCAGAGGAGCCTGGTGGGCTGCAGTCTTGGGATCACAAAAGAGTCTAACACGACTGAGCACAGATACATGTGTATGTATAACTGAATCACTGCTGTACACCTGAGGCTAACGCAACGTTGTTAATCAACTGTACTCCAATATAAAATTTTAAAAACTAAAAAATAAGTAAATAAATACAAAAGTTTTATTTAAAAACAAAACAAAACAAAACATTAAACTCACATGCCCATTCAACAAAGATCCTGGTCTCCAGCCTGATCATAAGGTCTTTTTCCCAGGCAGCAATAAATCAGCTAATATCCCAGTCATATGTCTGGGAACATGGGCTGTATCTGTGCCTTTGATTGCTAGTGGCCTTTGGTCCTAGATTATTTTCCTTCAGCCACCTTTGGTAAGAGGGAAGTTCCCATTAAGTGAATTTGACTGACGCGATTATTCTTTGCCCTCTGCAGTGTAGTCACTGGGTGGTAATTTTCCCCTGCACTTCACTGGCACTAAGGGGAGAAAATTCTGGAGAACAGAAAGCATCTTTTATCACATCCCTGCTTTTTTACCACTCATCTTCTAATGTAGTTACAGTTTTATGGAGAACCCATTAAAAAAAAAAGTGCCAAGGTAATATCTGAGTCAGATTAAGCTTTAAAAAGGTGTTGCTGGTATATCTTGTGTCTCTTGCTCCATCGGCTGAATCATATGACTTCACTTACCTGTCTGGATCATTGATCATTTGCTGTCTGTATTCAGAGCAGAAGCTATTACCGCAGTGTATCATATCTGATTAGTCATTTCAGACACCTTGAATGTACTTGTCTCAGTGTTGAGAAAGATGAAGCATGGGAACTGCAGGCATATCTAGTTTCTGAAGATAATATAGTCAGCTGAGCCTTTTAGCTGCAGAAGACAAGAAAGAGGGCAGAATTATCAACACTTTATTCCTGCAACCACATTGATAGCCTCTTTCAATGACTGCTTTGCCTCCTGGAAGGAGGCCTCAGTGGAACCAGTTTGGTGTAACTTTATTTTTAGAAACTCCTTATCTACTGCCAAAGTGTTGGCCTCCTTTTATCACTATTCCCTAAGGACACCTGGCTGTGTTTCGGGAAGATCATATGAGATTCATTTGAAACTAGACATAACTTGTGATTTCAAATTATAATTCTGACACTTTCAGTTCGTTTGCCTCTTGGGTATTACTTAGCATTTTGAGATTAAGTCTTCTCATTTATCAAGTGAGAATAAAAATATCTATAAGGGTCCTTTAGGATGAGGTGTGGTAATATAAACAAACTCTTCATCACAGTCCTCAGCACATAGATATATTCACCTACGTTTGAATATTAAATGATGGTCATCCTGGCTAACAGCAGTTCAAGTGTGTTATATTATTTGCAGATTAAAACATTAAAATGATTAGCAGGTACTTCCCTGGTGGTCCAGTGGTTAAGAATCCACCTTGCAATACAGGGGAGACGAGTTCGATCTCTGATCTGGGAACTAAGATCCCACATGCCTCAGACCAGCTAAACCAGTGCTTCACAGCAAGAGATCCATGTGATGCAATGAGGATCCCTCATGCTTCAACTAAGACCCAACACAGCCGAATAAATAAATTTCTTAAAAATAAATAGATACAGCATCGAGGGTCCTCAATGTGCCAGATGTGTCTAGGAATTGAGGATGTGTACTGTTGCATTGCTTCAGTCGTGTCCAGCTCTTTATGACCCCATAGACTGTAGCCTGCCAGGCTCCTCTGTTCATGAAATTCTCCAGGCAAGAATACTAGAGTGGGTTGCCAGATCTCCAGGGGATCTTCCTAACCCAAATAACAAACGTGAAAGTGAAAGTCGCTCAGTTGTGTCCAACTCTTTGCAACCCCATGGACTATACAGTCCATGAAATTCTCCAGGCCAGAATACTGGAGTGGGTAGCCTTTCCCTTCTCCAGTGGATCTTCACAACCCAGGGATCAAACCCAGGTCTCCCACATTGCAAGAGCACGTTATGTCTCCTGCATTGGCAGGTGGCTTCTTTACTACTAGTGCCAACTGGGAAGCCCAGGAATTGAGAATACAAGGACCAGTTAGCTAATGTTAAGAAGCATACAGTGTCAGAGAAAGTGCAGGTATCAGCCAAGAGTCATTAAACCTTGAAAAACAAGCTTACATATCCAGGGCTCCCCCAAAATCTTCTTTCTTTTTAAAGAATTATCTGCAGTGAATTGCTAAAGAAACAAATGAACCTCTGTTTGTTAGTATATTCTAGATCCTTCATGTTTATTTTAATTTCAGAATAACCTATCAAAATATTTATTTTAAAAATATTAAAATTCATATAAACTTTATTAAAAAAACAAGTATCTGTATTATGATCTTCCATTTCCATTTATGTTTGTTAACCACAGCATCTAAGTTCTGCTATTCAAGGCAGCAGGTGTATAAAAAAATAAACTTATCTGGGGAAAGTAGAAAGTTTTGCAGGGGAAAAAAAAATGTTTTAAACTATCTCAAAGCTGATGTACGAATTGGTAGGAGTTCCATTTCCATTTTTTGCAGCAATCTGATTTTCATGAGAAACTTGTGCTTTTTATTCCAGTGACCACTACTTCATGGACAATGTCACAGCCCCTGACTACATGAAAAATGTTCTTGTTTTGACCCTGCCTCCGGAAAACTCCGTCTCAAATAGTTCCTCCTCCAAAAATCTATCACTGGTAAATTTCATAGACATATATACTCTTATTCTTCTGGCAGGGGTAAGATACCATTCTTCCATTTAGGACCCAGATTCTAAAATGAGCAAATTGTTCCTCCACTGGTTCCAGTTTACTCAGCAAATGTTAACTGAGCCAATTATGTGTAATAGCAGGATTCTTGCTATTAAAACTCCAGGACTTCCCTGGTGGTCCAGTGGTTAAGACTCTGGCCACCCGTGCAGGAGACACGGGTTCAGTCCCTGCCCCAGGATGACTCCACATGCCATGGGGGAAGCTAGGCAGGTGCACCACAGCTACTGAGCCAGCAATTCTAGAGCCCGTGCTCAGAAGCCACCGCAGTGGAAAGCCCACACACAGCCACTATAGAGTCGCTCCTGCGTGTCAGAACTAGAGAAAGCCTACACACAGCAATGAAGACCCACCCAGCACAGCCCAAAATAAATCAATAAATTTGCAAAAAATCAAACTCTTTCTATATGTCACTGTGCTAGGCTGTAGTCCAGCACCACACTGCAGGCTGCTATAACATCCAAACAGAAGCGACGTTGTGGGATGATCAGAAGCAGCCCTGCTAACTTAGGGGAGGTACACATTAGACAATGTAGAATGGATGAAGTTCCCCACGTCCCTGGCCCTGGTATCAGAGCTCTACCTCTAAAGATACACATTCCCGGGTTAAGACAGTCCTTTATTGTCATTAGGTTGATTATCATCCGAATTTGTACAGGAGAGGCCTGGTTTATTTCTTTTATTCCAGCATCCGATCTGGTTTAGCATTTGTCCCAGGAAAAGAGCCTCCAATTGGACATTAAATGATTAATGTCTTGATTAAATGCAAAACCCCAGACTCTAATACCACATTGGATTTTGATGGTCACTGCACTTTAACGCAGCTAAAGTCACTGGATGTTTTCTGGCCTCACACACGGTCGAGAGCAGGTTTGGAGAAGGGAGGGAGTAAGGGGCGGTCAGTCCCGAAGCCCTCAAACAACTTTAGGATGACGAGGCCCAAAGAGCAGCAAGGAAAGTTGGGGACCTTTGAGAAAATCACCATTTTGCCTAGACTGGCAATTCTAAGCCCTCTGTTTTGCAACCCTGCCAAAATTTGGGGCTGTACCCCTTCAGGGGCTGGGTCTTAACTGATGCTTTTCATTTCATGAAAAGATGATTTCAGCAAAAGTCACTGAAGCCAATGAGAGATGTTTTCCTTTTTCCCTTTTCATGTTTTCTAACAAATATACTTCTGGGTGTCATGTTCAGATTTCACTTGCACAGCTGCTAGGCTTAGGCAAAAGTCTGATTCTTTACAGGTGGGTGGGCCAAACTGTCTGAGCTCATTCGGTCTCAGGGGCACTGAGCTTTCAATCCAGCCCAATTCTGTAAAGACCACCACACAACTGCCACAGAGGCAGAGGAGTCCCGACCCCTTCTTATGTTCACCAGGGCAGACATTTGTGTCTGCCCTTAACACCCAACCAGGACTCTCTCCAAAGCAAATACAGTGGTATCAGCCGATCAAAACTCTTACTATCGCATCACGCTACTCAAAGGCAGTGGGGTTGTTTTTGTTGCCATTCTCTTTTATTCTTAAATGAAAACGTTATTTCTATATAAAACTTTATGAGAATTGAAAATTCTCATAATTGTGTATGAGAAATGCTGTATGTTGTTCTTCCTGGTTGAAATAAAATATTTTACCATCATGGGAAGGAGGAAGCACGGCCACTTTTAGTTCCTTCCCTAAAGGCAGTGTTCACAGTTTATTGATCCCAAGAGAAGACAGAATTGTGATAAGGGGATGAGAAAGAGCCCTGGTCCAAGGAAAGTTTTTCCAAAATTTCCTTTAATCCCATCCTTGCAGTTCCATTAATATTCTTTTACCTTTCCAGTTATCCTGCTTGACCCCAACAATGTTGGGATGACTCCACATGAGTGGAGTTCAAGACCAGAATCTTGTTTTTTTTTTGGAACTCATTTTAAGATTTTTCCTTTCTAATTTAGGCAAAAAATGATTTTGCTGCTGCCTACCTGGATGGAGTCTTGCTTTTTGGACATATGCTGAAGATATTTCTTGAAAATGGAGAAGATGTTACCACCTCTAAATTTGCTCATGCTTTCAGGAACATCACTTTTGAAGGTACCAGTTGCCTAAGAGCAAACTACACTTTACTTACAGTTTCTCCAAATATGCGCCCTGTAGACAGTAAAGAGAGGGTTTGGCAATAGATGGGTCAACCGTTAAATACCTTTAACTTAACTGGAGCCAACAAATGTGCAAAAGTTCAGTTGTTGGGTAGAATGTTCTATATTTGTCATTATGTCTAGTTGGTTTCTTGTTATGTTCAAGTCCTCTATATTTTTTTAACATATTTTCTATCTTGTTATCCTATTCATTGGAGAAAGTGGAGTGTTAAAATCTCCCAACTATTATTGTATAAAGCAGTGCATGTGTGGTCAGTTGTGTCCAACTCTTTGCTATCCCATGGACTGTAGCCCACCAGGCTCCTCTGTCCATGGAATTTTCTAGGCAAGAATACTGGAGTGGGTTGCCATTGCCTACTCTGAGGGCTCTTCCCGACCCAGGGATCAAACCTGGGTCTCCTGCATCTCTTGCATTGACAGGCAGATTCGTGACCACTGGCACCACTATTGTAGAACAGTTTTGTGCCAATTTTTGCTTCATATATTTTGTTGGTCTGTTATTAGGTACATAAATGTTTGTACTTGTTTATATATTTTTGCTCTATTGAGTGTTTTATTAATATATACAGTGAAAATCTTTGTTTCTTATAAACTTTTTTGATTAAAAGTCTGATCAGTTTTATCTGATGTCAGTATATCCACCTCTGCTCTCTTGGTTAATACTTGCATGGCATATCCTTCTCCATCCTCTTGCTTTCAAACTATTTGTGTCTTGGGATCAAAAGTGAATCTCTTAATAGACATCAAATAGTTGGATCACTTTTTCATAATTTTCCAATTTCTATCTTTGGTTGGAGAATTTAATCGATTTACATTTGAAATAATTACTGATCAGTTCAGTCACTCAGTTGTGTCCCACTCTTTGCGACCCCATGGACTGCAGCACGCCAGGCCTCCCTGTCCATCACCAACTACCAGGATTTACTCAAGCTCATGTCCATTGAGTCAGTGATGCCATCCAACCGTCTCATCCTCTGTTGTCTCCTTCTCCTCCCACCTTCAGTCTTTCCCAGCATCAGGGTCTTTTCAAATGAGTCAGCTCTTTGTATCAGGTGGCCAAAGTATTGGAGTTTCAGCTTCAACATCAGTCCTTCCAATGAATATTCAGGACTGATTTCCTTTAGGATGGACTGGTTGGATCTCCTTGATGATAAAGAGAGATTTATTCTGTTATTTTGCTATTTATTTTTTATATACTGCATAGCTTTTTCATCCCCATTTTATCCATTACTGTCTTCTTTTGTATTTATTTCTTTACACTGAAATGTTTAAATTTTTTTCATGTGTGTTCTTTAGCTGTTTTCTTTGTGGTTACCATGGGGATTAGATCCTAAAATTATAACCCTCTAATTTGAATTTATACTGGCTTAACCTCAATAAATACAAAAACTCTGCTCTTTTAATAGCTCCATTCCCATCCCTCTCAGACATTGGTGTTGCAGAACTACATCCTTATACTTTGTGTCCAAATAGTAAACTAATTATTTTTTAAGTATTAGTCTCCTAGATTGTCAAAAACAAAAGGTAGAGTTACAAATCAAAGTTACAATAATACAAGTTTTAGACTAATTTTTTTAAACATATTCATTTCTTAAGTAATATAGAAAAGAAAAAGTGGAATAACACATTGTTTTTATAATAATACTAGTTTTTGTAATCGCTTGCTGATTTACCTTTACTGAAATGTTTATTTCTTCCTATGGCTTCAAGCTACCATCTAGTGTTCTTTCATTTTAACCTCCTAGACTCCCTTGAGAATTTCTTGCAGGGAAGATTGGTTGGTAAAAAATCTCTCAGCTTTTATTTATTTCAGAATATCTTACTCTCCTTTCACTTCTGAAGGACAGCTTTGTTGAATAACAGATTCTTAGTTGATATTTTTTTCTTTTAGCATTTTGAATATATCAGCCCACTGCCTTCTAACCTTCAGAATATACAGTGAGAAATCTGCTTTATAATCTTACTAAATATCTCTTGCTGCTGCTAAGTCGCTTCAGTTGTGTCCGACTCTGTGCAACCCCATAGACGGCAGCCCACCAGCTCCCCCGTCCCTGGGATTCTCCAGGCAAGAACACTGGAGTGGGTTGCCATTTCCTTCTCCAAAGCATTAAAGTGAAAAGTGAAAGTAAAGTTGCTCAGTCGTGTCCAACTCTTCGAAACCCCGTGGACTGCAGCCTACCAGGCTCCTCCACCCATGGGATTTTCCAGGCAAGAGTACTAGAGTGGGGTGCCATTGCCTTATATGTTATCAATTACTTCTCTCCCTGCTGCTTTCAAAATTCTGTGTCTTTGGCTGTGGACGATTTGATTATGATGTGTCTTGGCATGGATTTCTTTAAATTCATTCTACTTGGCATTTGTTGAGCTTCTTGGATGTTTATATTCATATCTTTTATCAGATTTGGGACATTTTCAGCCATTATTTCCCTACCATTTTCTCTCTCTTTCTCTTCTCCCTCTGGGGCTTCCACAATGCATGTGTTGGTCTGCTTAGTGGTATTCCACAGGTCCTTTAAGGTCTGTTCACTTTTCTGCAATCTTTTTTATTTCTTTTCTTCAGATTTGGTGATTTCCATTGTCCTTTCTTCTAGTTCCAGCTTCCCTGGGGCTCAGACAGCAATGAAGCTGTGCACAATAAGGGAGACCCGGATTCAGTCACTGGGTTGGGAAGATCCCTAAAGAAAGGACTGGCTACCCATTCCAGTATTTTAACCTGGAGAATTCCATGGACAGAGGAGCCTGTTGGGCTATAGTCCATGGGGTCATAAAGAGTCGGACACAATTGAGTGACTAACACTTTCACTTTCTTTTTCATCTTCAAGTTCACTAATTATTCTTCTGCCTTCTCAAATATGCCTTTGAGTTTTTCATTTTAGCCTCTATACTTTTCAGTTCCAGAATTTATTTTTTTATGATTTCTATCTTTTTGCTAATATTTCCATTTTGTTCATACATCACTGCCTTGACTTTTCCCATGTCTTCCTTTAGGTATTTGAGCATTAAGGTAGTTGTTTTAAAACCTTTTTTCTAGTAGACCCACCATCACTTTCTCAGGGATAGCTTCCATTGGTTTATTTATTTTTTTCTACTGAGTAAATCATATTTTCCTGTTTCTTCATATGACTTATAATTTTGGTTGAAAACTGGACATTCGAATCTAATAATGTGGTAATCCTGAAAATCATCTGGGGAATGGTGAATTTTCTCCTTCTCAGGGTTTCCTGTTACTTGGTTTTGCTTTTTGTTTTTATTGTTGTAGGCCATCTCTGCTGAGGATCAGCCTGACATGGAAACCTGAGGTCTTCTCAGGTTTTCTGAGTCTCTGACTTCCCCCCAGTCACTTTCTAGTTTCTCCCATGTATGAAGTTGATTGACTGTTGCAGTCTTCAAGGCCTGGCTCTCCAGGGGGAAAAGAGAGAAACAAAGAGGGCACCAACCCTTTACATTCCTAGAAAGTCACGTCGGCAGTGGGGGACAGTCATATCAGCAATGGACGGGCGTGAGAAGATGCAAAGACAGCGGCCCCCACCTTTTTACTTGCACCTCTGTGATCATTAGTAGTAATTAGCCACCTGCTAGCTGTACCTATAACCTGGAGCAATTAAATAATATCCCTGACCTCAGATTTCTCATCCGTAAAATGGAGATAATAACAATTTGTGTGTCGTGGTGTTTTAGGAGGATTAAAATGATCAGTGCATATAAGGCACTTAGCACAGAGCCTGGTACAGTAAACAATACTAGCTCTTATTTTGAACCATGTGAAATTGTTGATACTTGGTAATTTTTTTTTAACCTAACCGACCATTTCTTAGACTCATGCTATGTGGCTAAAATTTCATAGATGAGAAAACTGAGGCTCCAAGAACTTAATTTTCTCAGCGTGTTCAGCTAAGTGATAGTGAAGGGATTTTGACCTTTTGGCAATCTACTTTAGGTTGTGCAATGACTTAAACGCGGTGCCACTAGTTAATACTCTCAGCAAAAACTTGTCTCGAATCATCAGGAGAAATCTCCTGACTAATTACATTTAGTGTCATCATCCTAAAAACAGTGAAAGAGAGTTTTCCTTCTCTCTAAATAGCGTCTCTCATAGAAATATCCTTCAGTGATCTCAGAGCCAAGAACCAATGCCTTCTAATTACATCATTAAGGTCAACAATTTTTCAGTAAAATAGAACAATTGGAATCTGCTTTATGCCCCGTGTCAGGATGTAACTGGTCTTTCAGTCAGGACGTCAGTGATGGTCTCTAACTGTTTCTGATTTTGCCTTAGGGCATGTGGGTCCTGTGACTCTGGATGCCTGTGGGGATATTGACAATACCATGTACCTTCTGTACACCTCTGTGGACACCAGCAAAGTATGTTCTTATCAAGAACTTGGGATTAGGTGACTGGGTGAGGAGGGTTATCCTGAAAGGCAAGTCATAGAGAAGGACTAGGAGAAGTTATATTTAGAATCTACAAGTTAATTTCAGATTTACAATTATGCCCCTCTTGGGGCCATATTCCTTAAACATTTTCTCCCGTAGAACTTCTTATTCAGAATATCCACTCTATTTACTATATAAAACATACCCACCCAGAAAACACTGATATGAAGACCAGACTATTGATGGGGTACCAATGAGAAAATTACAGGTTTTCTTTTTGGTGGTTGTTTTTTTTTTCTAAGAATTGTTTATTCATTTCCAAAACTAAAAATTTCAATGAAACATTCCCTGTTCTCTCCCTCTGCAATCTCATGAGAATCATTAATTGTTTGATCCTTCAGGCACATAAAAATAGCCGTGTAATGTTAAGCTTTATATTCACACACTATATATACACCTGGTATAGTATTGTGTGTGACTGTAATACATATTATTATATTACTATGTAATATTAGTTTATATTCTGCTGTCAAGTTAAGAGTGTAGTTTTGAGAATGTAAAACTTTGGTCCAGCATGTTTTGGTGGTGGTGAATTTTAGAAGGATGATCATTTTGGAGATGTCTCTTACAAAACTGACTCAATATATGCAGCAGTAATTTAAGGATATATTAATATTTCTATTGTCACATTGCTTCAAAAAGAGACTTTTTATAAGAAAGCACATTACAGCATAGAGATAGAAGAGATTCAAAAATCATGTAATTGATAGAACTTAAGAAATGTAGAATTCTCTAGCAGCCCCTTGACATGTATAAATATAATGAATTTTAACTATGGTGTATTTTCTCAAGCCATCATTTTTAATAGCAGTTTAATATTGTGGAAAACACTGGTGCCTCCTTTATCATGTGACTTAGAGCTAGCCATTTAATTTTTCTTGCCTCTGTTTTCACATTTGTAAAATGAAAGACTTGAATTCTATTGGGCAAGCATAATGAATGGTCATTAAAAACAGAAAACTATTTGGCCTAATAGTGTTCATGGTGAGAACCAAGTAGATCCTAACTAGTTCCCAGCTGTGTATCATTTGTCTTGTTTCACTGAGAAACAGATATGGCAGATTCACTGTGCCGTACAGTGGAAACTAACACACCATTGTGAAGCAACTATGCTCCAATAAAAATTAATTAAAAAAATTCAAATGTCACTGGGAAGGATGGTGAATCTCATCAGAAGTCATTCTAAAGCGTCTTTATCTGTTCACCCTTCTTCTCTTTCATGCCCCGACACAGTACAAGGTTCTTTTGACCTATGACACCCGTGTGAACCAGACTAGCCCTGTGGATAAGAGCCCCACGTTCATCTGGAAGAACCACAAACTTCCTAATGATATTCCAGGCCAGGGTAAGAGATCCTTCGTGAATTTCCTTTCCCTGAAGTTGTTTTTTGGAGGAGAGTAAATTTTATGGTTTATGCAATTAGCTTGTGGTTTTGTTTAGTTTAGTTTTGTTTTGTTTTACTTATTGTCTGAATAAGATGTGCCAGATTTGTAAATATGGACTTTACTTCTCTGCCCAGTGAATGATA
This sequence comes from Bos indicus, assembly GCF_029378745.1. Classification (NCBI taxonomy): domain Eukaryota; kingdom Metazoa; phylum Chordata; class Mammalia; order Artiodactyla; family Bovidae; genus Bos; species Bos indicus. Next base: position 95,171,649 of record NC_091764.1, read on the forward strand.
TTACAGTTCTGATAAAACACTGAAAATATTCCGTTCTATTTTAGCTACACCTATCTTTAATATGTGTTCTATCCACCCTTTGACATAAATTTTCCTATAGAAAACTAGGTTTGGCAATTGGCAGAATGAACACAGAGACAATAGTCTTATTCCATTTACATTTTACTACAGGAAACTCAAGGAATGTATTCAGTGTGTTTCAAGCAAGGAATACTTGATGTCATCAGGCTGAGGGGTGGTCAGTGATCTTGACCTCTAAATTCTCCCCTTTTGCCTGAGAGCACACATGCTTGGGTCATAACGATGGTTACCTACCTACCTGAGGTGAGGTCCCATCATGTCATGAAAGCCCTGACAGGGCCAGACCTTCATCCGTGCAACTTGAAGTACAACTGTGTATAACCCTGACTATCACTAGACAGGCCAGCCAAGTGTCTCCTGAGCGACAGTCTCAGGACGCTCTGCCCTCGGCTGGCTTGGCCAAGGCTTTCTGCAATGAATAGTAAGTAATTCCACATTACTAATCAATTTTTAGGGAAAAAAGTTTAAATTTGAGCAAATATTTATGTTCAAAGATGCAAAAAAAAAAGGTGTAAACACTACTAATAAAATGACTTTTTTCGTTTTATTTTTATTGTAGAAAAATTCATGCACATGATTTTAAAATCTGAGAGTAGAAATATTCATAACAGAAAGTGAGTGTACCTAGTCCCGCCTCTGTGCATCCCTGGTCTTGTCCGTTCTGCTTAGTTTTTTGCATATTTCTAAATTATATGCATGTGTTTCTTGATTTATGAGATTTAGATGTTACCTATTTCTTGTATTGATAAATTAAAATTTAGTTCATTTTCATTAGGCATACTTTTCTCTAAGCTTTTCTCAATATAGTTCTGTCTTTTTGTCAATACATTTAGTGTTTATAATTTTACATTTGTAATTTTAATTAATATGCGTAAGCCTGGAGTTCTATCAAACATGTATAAAGCTTCTTGCTTCCCAAAGTTGTAAGATGAAGATGTTCATGTCTCTATCCTTCCTTCTACCTCCTTCTCACCTCCCAAATTCTCCTGTATTTTTCTTTTATTTGTCAAGGCTGATAATATTTATTTGCTAGCCACAGGAAGCCTTCTGTCATTTACCTGTAAGTTGATTCTTTAAATTGAAAATCATTAAATATTTTCATTATTATTATTTTTCTAAGGCCCAATAGTGTGTCAGAATAACATTTCTCTGTGTAGCTCCAATGTCTCTCCTTTGTGACACACGTGCACACAAATGGATTTTTTAAATGCCAAATTCTCGAAATATTTTACAGTTTTATTTTTAGACTACACCTTCCTTGAACATTTATCCTTAGAGTTTGACTATCTTTCATATTTTTGCTATAAGAAAAATACCTGTCTTCTTCACCATATTGCTATTATCGTCTAGCTTCTTATACACTGTCTATTGCTTGGAGTCCATCCTATTTCTTCTTCTTGAACCCTCTGCCTTCGGAATAGAATAGGAAGTTAGAGGATTCAAGAGGCAGCCTGTGAGGCATGTGTGAACAATGACCTTCTTGTACAGTTTTATTATTGTTGTCCTTCTCATTCTAGTCCTCTGCCCATGCAGAACTCTGCTTCAATGCTTCATTGGGTTGAATCCACATTTTCCTGAATTTACTTACTCTTCTGTGAATCTCTCAAACTCCTTCATCTATACAGCTTCACCTACATACTGAAAAATCAAATTCCTTACACTTCCCATTAACTTCCCTCAATGACGGGGTTGAGCTTGGAAAGGACCAGCAGGCAACTCTGTCATTTACTGTGCATTCCACACTGACCTACTTTTCCTCTGATTTGTTCTCTGAATTGAAAACCAGTTGTCAGTTTCTTCCTTTATGAATCCTCCTTAGGTATATCAGTTTCAAAGACATCAGATAGTCTTCCCATCCAAATTCTGTGCTGGAAACTATTTTATCTTCTAACATTCGATGATTCCCATAAGAAAGTGTCAGTTGCTCAGTCATTTCCAACTCTTTGCGACCCCATGGACTATAGCCCACCAGGCTCCTCTGTCCATGGCATTCTCCAGGCAAGAATGCTAGAGTGGGTTGCCATTCCCATCTCCAGTAGTTCTTCCCAACCCAGGGATCGAACCCTGGTCTCCTGCATTGCAGGCAGATTCTTTACCATCTGAGCCACCAGTGAAGCCCTCCCATAAGAAAAAAATGTATAAACTATAAGAGTAACTGAAATAATGCCGCTTTGGAGGCACATTCCAAACAATTTTCTTCACAGAACAAAGATGCAGCATCTCTATTACCAATGAAGAAATTAAAAAAGAAGGATATCTTTTCTAAATTTAATTTTTAAAATTTATTTTCATTTTTCCATCAGTTCAGTTCAGTCACTCAGTCGTGTCCGACTCTTTGTGACCCCATGGACTGCAGCATGCCAGGATTCCCTGTTCACGACCAACTCCCAGAGCTTACTCAAACTCATGTCCATCAAGTCGGTGATGGCATCCAACCATCTCACCCTCTGTTGTCAGTCTTTCCCAGCATCAGGGTCTTTTCAAGTGAGTTAGTTCTTCGAATCAGGTGGCCAAATTATTGGAGTTTCAGCTTTAGCATCAGTCCTTCCAATGAATATTCAGGACTGATTTCCTTTAGGATGGACTGGTTGGATCTCCTTGCAGTCCAAGGGACTCTCAAGAGTTGTCTCCAACACCACAGTTCAAAAGCATCGATTCTTTAGTGCCCGGCTTTCTTTATAGTCCAACTCTTACATCCATGCATGACTATTGGAAAAACCATAGCTTTGACTAGACAGACCTTTGTTGCAAAGTAATGTCTCTGCTTTTTAATATGCTATTAGGTTGGTCATAGCTTTTCTTCCAAGGAGCAAGCATCTTTTAATTTCATGGGTGCAATCACCATCTGCAGTGATTTTGGAGCCCCCAAAAAATCAAGTCAGCCACTGTTTCCATTGTTTCCCTATCTGTTTGCCAGGAAGTGATGGGACCGGATGCCATGATCGTAGTTTTCTGAATGTTGAGTTTTAAGCCAGCTTTTTCACTCTCCTCTTTCACTTTTATCAAGAGGCTCTTTAGTTCTTCTTCGCTTTCTGGCATGAGAGTGGTGTCATCTGCATATCTGAGGTTATTGATACTTCTCCATTCAATCTTGATTCCAGCTTGTATTTAATTCAGCCTGGCATTTCACATATGTACTCTTCATATAAGTTAAATAAGCAGGGTGACAATATACAGCCTTGACATACTCCTTTACCAATTTGGAACCAGTCTGTTGTTCCATGTCCAGTTCTAACTGTTGCTTCTTGACCTGCATACAGATTTCTCAGGAGGCAGGTCAGGTGGTCCGGTATGCCCATCTCTTTCAGAATTTTCCACAGTTCGTTGTGATCCACACAGTTAAAGGCTTTGGCATAGTCAATAAAGCAGAAGTAGATGTTTTTCTGGAGTTCTCTTGCTTTTTTGATGATCCAGCAGATGTTGGCAATTTGGTCTCCGATTCCTCTGCCTTTTCTAAAAGCAGCTTGAACACTTGGAAGTTCACAGTTAACGTACTATCGAAGCCTGGCTTGGAGAATTTTTAGCATCACTTTGCTAGCATATTAGATGAGTGCAATTGTGTGGTAGTTTGAGCATTCTTTGGCATTACTTTTCTTTGGGATTGGAATGAACACTGACTTTTTCCAGTCCTGTGACCACTGCTGAGTTTTCCAAATTTGCTGGCATATTGAGTGCAGCACTTCCACAGCATCATCTTTTAGGATTTGAAATAGCTCAACTGGAATTCCATCACCTCCATAGCTTTGTTCATGGTGATGCTTCCTAAGGCCCACTTGACTTTGCATTCCAGGATGTCTGGCTCTAGGTGAGTGATCACACCATCGTGGTTATCTGGGTCATGAAGATCTTTTTTGTATAGTTCTTCTGTGTAGTCTTGCCAGCTCTTAAAATCTTCTGCTTCTGTTAGGTCTATACCATTTCTGTCTTTAATTGTGCCCATCTTTGCATGAAATGTTCCCTTGGTATCTCTAATTTTCTTGAAGCGATCTCTAGTCTTTCCCATTCTATTGTTTTCCTCTATTTCTTTACACTGATCACTGAAGAAGGCTTTCTTATCTCTCCTTGCTATTCTTTGGAACTCTGCATTCGAATGAGTATATCTTTCCTTTTCTCCTTTGCCTTCAGCTTTTCTTCTTTTCTTAGCTATTTGTAAGGCCTCCTGAGGCAACCATTTTGCCTTTTTGCATTTATTTTTCTTGGGGATGGTCTTGATCCCTGCCTCCTGTACAATGTTACAAACCTCCATCCATAGTTCTTCAGGCAGTCTGTCCTTCAGACCTAATCCCTTGAATCTATTTGTCACTTCCATTGTATAATTGTAAGGGATTTGATTTAGGTCATACCAGAATGGGGGCTTCCCTGGTAGCTCAGTTGGAGAGTCTGACTGCAATGCAGGGGACCTGGGTTCGATCCTTGGGTCGGGAAGATCCCCTGGAGAAGGAGATGGCAACCCACTTCAGTATTCTTGCCTGGAGAATCCCATGGACAGAGGAGCCTGGCAGGCTACCTTCTATGGGGTCGCAAGAGTCAGACACGACTGAGTGACTAACTGCGCAGCTTGCATAGCTGAATGGTCTAGTGTTTCTCCCTACTTTCTTCAATTTAAGTCTGAATTTGACAATAAAGAGTTCATGATCTGAGCCACAGTCCACTCCCAGTCTTGTTTTTGCTGACTGTATAGAGCTTCTTCGTCTTTGGCTGCAAAGAATATAATCAGTCTGATTTTGGTATTGACCATCTGGTGATGTCCATGTGTAGAGTCTTCTCTTGTATTGTTGGAAGAGGGTGTTTGCTATGACCAGTGCATTCTCTTGGCAAAACTCTGTTAGCCTTTGACTTGCTTCGTTTTGTACTCCAAGGCCAAATTTGCCTGTTACTCCAGGTATGTCTTGACTTCCTACTTTTGAAGTACTTCCTACTTTTCCTACTTTTTAAAAATTTTTCACTTTTAATTGGCGGATAATTGCTTTACAGTGTTGTATTGGTTTCTGCCACACATCAAAGTGAATCAGCCATAAGTAGATATATGTCCTACCCATCTTGAACCTCCTTCCCACCCCCTATCCCAACCTACCCCTAAATTTAATTTTTATTTTATACTGGCATATAGTTGATTTACAATATTGTGTTAGTTTCAGGTGTGCAGTAAAATAATTCAGTTGTACATATACATATATCCATTCTTCTTCAGATTCTTCACCCATGTAGGTTATTACAGAACATTGAGTTCTCTGTGTTATACAGTAGGTCCTTGTTGATTATCTGTTTTATATATAGTATTGTGTATATGTTCATTCTCATTTATCCTTCCCTCCCACCTTTCCCCTTTGGTAACTGTAAGTTTGCTTTCTGGGTCTGTGAGTCTGTTTCTATTTTGTAAATAAGTTCATTTGTATCATTTAAAAAATTTTTTTCTCAAGATCATTTTGATGTGGACCATTTTTAAAGTCTTTATTGAATTTTTTAATATATTACTTAAGTTTTATGTTTTGGGTTTTGGCCACGAGGCATATGGGATCTTAGCTCTCCGACCAGGGATCAAACCCACATCCCCTACATTGGAAGGTGAAGTCTTCCACTTCACCAGTGGGTCACTAGGGAAGTCCGTGTATCATTTTGGCTTTTTTAGATTACAAATACAAGTGTTATCATATGACATTTGTCTTTCTCTAAGAAACAGGTATCTTAAAAGATCTCTCCCTTTCCACTTGCTGAAATTGTCTTATACAACTAGAATCTTGTGAAATGCATTTGTTCTCTTTTCAGGGGTCCTTCCTAGCGTAGTTTTCACCGTCTTTTCTGCCACAGGCCCTCAAATGCTGATGATTGCCGTCTTCACGCTCGCGGGGACAGTGGTCCTGCTGCTTCTCATCGCTCTCCTGGTGCTCAGGTACCTGCCGGCTAACCTGCGGTGCTCATCTCTCAGGTGGAGGGGTGGGTGAGAGTGGGGCATCTGATGCCTGTTGATAGTATACATTCACAGGAAGGTCTCTGGACAGAGCTAAGATTACAAAGGCATTCTGCATCGAAAAGTCTATCTAAGGCAGACGACTACTGAGCGGATGAATTAGAGCTTGCCATCAGAGACATGCATGTGTTTGTGCTAAGTTGCTTGAGTCATGTCCAACTCCTTGCGTCCCTATGGACTGTAGCCCACCAGGCTTCTCTGTCCCTGGGTTTCTCCAAGCAGGAATACTGGAGTGGGTTGCCATGCCCTCCTCCAGGGAGTCTTCCTGAGACACATGAACTCAAATCTCAGTTCTGAGATTAACCAGTTGTGCAATCTTAACTGTGTTATTGGCAACTTAAACATGTTACTTGGCTTCAGTATCCTCATCTGAACTGTTGTGGGGAATTGAAATAAAGTCTGTATAATGACCATAGAATTGGCATTCTGTAGGTGGAAATGGCTATTTCTGCTCTTTTATTAATACATTATGGGAAATTTCAAAGTCGCTCTATTATATACTTTCAGGCTGAAGAGGCTTTGTTGTTGTTGTTTAGTTAAGTATTTAGTTAAGTATTGTTGTCATTGTTTAGTTAAATATTTAAGTGTTGTTGTTGTTAAGCATTTAGTTAAGTATTACATACTTTCAGGCTGAAGAAGCTGTGTTGTTAAGTCCTGACTGAATCTTTTTGCAACCCGGTGGACTGTAGTCCACCAGGCTCCTCTGGCTGTGGGATTTTCCAGGCAAGAATACTGGAGTGGGTTGCATGTTCTCCTCCAGGGGATCTTCCCAACCCAGGAATCAAACTGAGTCTCCCATGTTTCCTGCATTGCAGGCAGATTCTTTATCTGCTGGGCCATCAGGGAAGCCCCCCCATCAGAGCTGTAGATGTCAACTAATGGTCAGAAATGGAATGGCATAATAAAAGAGCATCATAAAAGCCTGTGGGTTGGTTGTGTTCCTTTCACAGAAAATATAAGAGAGAACACGCGCTTCGTCAGAAGAAGTGGTCCCACATTCCTCCTGAAGACATTTTTCCCCTGGAGTCCAACGAGACCAACCACGTTAGCCTAAAGGTAAGGCGCCCCTGACCTGGGCAAGAATGCGCGGGCTGGCGCAACTCCCCAGGGATCTGAGGAGACTTTGGTCCATGGTACAGAACGTGCCAGGCAGGGTCATTTGTTTCAGAATCCAAGACCTAGATGTTAGAATCCTCAGCTTCCTGCCTTTCCCTTGATTCTTCATGGTGCTACTTGATCCAGTGAACACTTTGGTGGAGGCTGTGGTATGGTGTGTTACTCGTTTTTTGCATGTGACCCAGAATAGGAGTGCAGACAGGGAGGATTTGTCATGGAAGGGATGTAGGAATGGGTAGGGCATCTGAGTTCCCCTAAACCTTGGGGAACTACTCTCTCACACTCAGGACATGTGACTCACTTTCTCCCTGCTGAAGAAAGAATCCTTTGCCCACACTTGCGCTCAGCCAGGAAGGCTCAGCAGCCACCAGCAACACTGCCTCCCATGGGCGGCGGTTAATTCAGGACCTGAGTGGACTTATCTCCTCCTCACCAGGACCTCAGGAGATGAACTTTATCACCCTAACTTTGCTGATGAGGAAAATGAAGGACAAAGAGTCGAGCAGCGCGGCCCGGTCACACACACTAGGGAATCAGGTTACTGCAGATGTAACCCGCCAGCTCTTCTGAGCATTTCTCATGTGCCTGATGCCTGGGCCTGTTTCATTGTTTCTGAGCTCTTTGAGGCAACGGGGCTAGAATTTCAAGAATGGGGCACAGTCTGAACCCACCCTCTGTAAGTGTGACACTAACACTTAACCATCAGAGGTTTTTCTGGTTTTTTTTCGGATTTTAATTTGTTTATTTTTGACCACCCTGGGTCTTCATTGCTGCTCGCGGGCTTTTTCTAGTTGCAGCGAGCGAGGGCTACCCTCTAGTTGCGGTGCTCGGGCTTCTCATTGCGGTGGCTTCTCTTGTTACAGAGCACAGGCTCTCAGGCACAGGCTCAGTAGTTAGGGCACCCAGGCTTAGTTGCTCCATGGCATGTGAGATCCTCCCAGACCAGGCATCAAACCCGTGTTCCCTGCATTGGCAGGGCAGATTCTCAACTACTGGACCACCAGGGAAATCCCAGTGGTTTTATACCAAAGCAAACTAGGGGGTGGAGTCCCAGAACCTCCCCATGAAGGAATGAGCGGGGTCCCTTGGAATAGGGCCAAGCCAACAGGACAGTGTGACTTGAGACACCTCCCTCCTTAGAATCAGCAAAAATAAAATTGCCACATGAGTCAGGTTTGTGTTTGGAGCCTTTCCACCACCTCTCTGGGCACCCCACCCCAAATCCTGCACACGGCACTCTAGTGGGTCAGATCCCTTCATGGCTGAGTGAGGACTAGGCCTCCCTTTCCTCCAGAAATGGTCCATGCACCAAAGTAACACTCCTATTACATCCTGAGCCACAAAAATAAAAATGCTATTGACAAAGACCAGGAACTTCCCCAGCAGTCCAGTGGTTAGGACTCCACACTTCCACTGCAGTGGGCACAGGTTTGGGTCCCGGTCAGGAAACTAAGATTCCCCCATGCTTTGCAGTGTGACCAAAAAAATAATTAATTTTTTAAAATTTTAAAATTAAGAAAAGATCTATTTCAGGCACGTGTCAGGAAGAAATCAATGAATACTCTCTTTGAAAATCCAATAATCTTACAGTCATTTACATTTCACATTGCATCTTTCCATTTGATTCTCATCAAAACCTATGACTGTAATTGTAAATGATTGTAAGATTATTGGATTTTCAAAGAGAGAATTCATCGACCTGAATGACTTAATGGCAGTACCCTAGGAAGGGAGGAGGAGACCTCTAGAAGGAGTGAGCGGTCCCCGTCTCTGGTGTGACTCCAGTTTGGGCTCCCACCCACTTCTGCCCAGGTCCCACCACGGCTCCACCCCTCACAAGCCTCCCCCACCACCTTAGAACCCTGTACTACACTTTGTTCTTTTGAGTTAAGCCTAAAACATTGTGTTGCTATGTGTTTTATTAAAATGTAAATATACTCCTAAGAGTATAACTCATCTACCCCTTGTTGGATATGACAGAATTTTTATGAGTTAATTCATCATTAGCCACTCACCTGGCTAAGGAGGAGGTCTTTGGGACAAGTTGCCATGAGGAGGAAGGTTAGAAGTGATTCAGAGCATGGGGAGTCATCATTATGCCGAGTTACAGACCAGCTGGGGAGCAGGCGACCAGGGATTAGCTGTAAGAAGAGGTTTACCAGTGCTGAGAATGAGACAGGACTGGAAGAAGACCCACAGGGATCGACCAGAGTCAGGAGAGGGGAAAATGCCACGTGACTGGACAGGCAATGGTTCGAGCTCTGGGTCAGGAAGCAAGAGTCAGGGGCGAGATCATGAAGAACGTATCCCAAGCTAGAATGGAGAGGGTCAGCAAACCAAGCAGCCAGAGGGAGAGATGTCAACAAAGTTCGAGGGGAAGGCAGCAGACAGAAAATAATGATAAAGATGCAGAGGATTCATTTGAGGATAAAACACCTTTGCTTGTAAGAAAGTGTCACCACCTTGGTCTCATTTGATCCCGAAGTATCCCTGTAAGTTAGGATTGCCCAAATAAGGGACTGAGGTTCAAATGGTTTAAATGACACAATCAAGGCTTGAGAGGGTAAAAAGAACACTGGACGAGAAGTCACACTCAGGTTCCATACATTCTCGGGTGACACATGGTGCCATGTAACCCTTTGTACCTCACAAATAAAATGAGAAACAGGAGAAGGGGAGACAAGTGATGTTTATTAATCTGTGCTGTGCCAGGCATCATGCATGGAATTGGATATTATTTATTTCACTCACATTTTCAAAATGTCCCTATGAGGTAACTTTTAACAAATAAAATACATCACAGGTTTTTATAAGAATTGAATGGAAAGATGCAATGGTTCATAATCTTTTTTGCCTTTCGAGTAGCAGACCAAGAGCCTCAAGTGTGTGTGTGTGTGTGTGTGTGTGTGTGTGTGTGTGTGTGTGTGTGTTGTGTTTCAGTCAATATTTAACTTCTTTTCAAATTAATTACTGGGATTTCCCTTATGGTCCTGGGGCTAAGACTCTGAGCTCCCAATACAGGGGGCCCAGGTTCAATACCTGGCCAGAGAACTAGATCCCACAGGCCACGCCTAGAACTAGATCCCCCATGCTGCAACTAAGACCCAGCACCGCCAAATAAATGACTGGCTTCTGTTGACAAACCAGCTGATCTCGCAACTCCAGGCTGAACCCCGAGCTGATGTGGCTGCCTCCTTAAGCCCCAGCAAGGTGTCCTCACTTGCACTGCTACTTGGGCCTTGAGGCATGAGTTCACAACTCAGATGCCAAACATGATTCCCTGAGAGCATCTGTCCGTAGCTATAGGCAGTGGTTCCCAATAGTCTGGGAGGCTGGGCAGGAAGGAAGCAAAGGAAGTTCTGGCTGAAATAGGCTACGAGAAGAAGGGGGAGAAAACCGAGTTAAGTGTGCGGCTGGTGGATACTTGGAAGGAAGGTACCGTTGGAGGGGGGAGGGGAGCATGAGAGGGGACACAGGACAATTATAACAGTTTTTCTGAGCCTGCCTGGCATGCTGTGAACCAACTGCAGTAGACACAGGCAGTCTCTCTCAGCCTTTGACCGGCAGGTGGGGAGCCAAGACGTGGAGCCTCTGGAATAATTAGCTTGTTCTTGTGCCAGATCGATGATGACAAGAGGCGAGACACAATCCAGAGACTGCGACAGTGCAAATATGACAAAAAGGTGACTAGTCTCCTTTGCTTTTCTGAAGAGCCAATCAGGGATACGTGCTGGGCCTTCTGACTCGTTGTGGCCCCAGCTCTGATGTCAGCGGTGTGATGGCCGGGGTCCCGGAGCTGACCCAAGGGGTGCTGTTAGAGCCTTTAACAGGGCTGGGCAGGGCTCTGCTTCACCGCTTACAATATTCTCAAGTCCTGGGTATACTGAAGAAAAAATAAAATTTTTAAGAGGGGGAGAGTGTAGGAAGGAAAAGGAAAAAGAATAGATTCAGAGCAGTTCAGGCAACCCTGTTTTGTATTTTGAATCACTGCGGTGGGGATATGACAATCCCATAGCAGGGTTTTGTGTCTCCCCTCCTTCCTCCTTCCCTCCCTTCTTTCCTGCCTTCCTTCCTCCTTTTTTCACTTAATTATTTTAAAGAAACATTCTCATGTGAGCCTGCCACATCCCAGGCACTAGGCACCAGGGATATAAGCAGCAGTAAAAGAATGTTACCACTTTCAAGAGCTTACAGTAGAGTGGGAAGATAGTCATGTGAGCAGATGATTATAACATGCATACAGCGGTCATCCTACACTATCTCCTTAATTCAATTGATCTTTGCAGCGAGTGATTCTAAAGGATCTCAAGCACAATGATGGCAACTTCACTGAGAAACAGAAGATAGAATTGAACAAGGTATGCTTACTTAAGACCTTTAAGTGAGAAATAACTTTACTCTGTTTTCCCCAAGCATTGAGGTCCCTGGTGGAGCAAGGTGTTATTAGGGAGTCCTGACAGAGAAACCTGCTGACCAGGAATGAGTGACCATACTTCTTGTTGAAAATCCTCCCCCCAAATTTTGTCAAAGATGTTTGATGGTACAGAACATGCTGGCATATCCTAGAAAGTGGTCCTGATGTGATGGGAGAGTAGTCAAAGGTTTGTATCCAGGTCCTCTTGCTGACAAAAGAAAGGCCATGAAGTCAGATTAATGCCAAGTGCAGAAGGAGATGCACCGATGCTTCATTGTATCAAGAGCAGTAGTATATCTTCCCAGAGATCTGAGACACAGCATGTTTTATTAGTATATTATTAGTTTTTAACCAGGTGCTCTTTTCTGGCTGAGCTGCTTTGTAAATGAGTGTGTTATGTCTTAGTTGCTTCAGATTGACTATTACAACCTAACCAAGTTCTACGGCACAGTGAAGCTTGATTCCACGATCTTTGGGGTGACTGAGTACTGCGAGAGAGGATCCCTCAGGGTAAGAAACCAGAATCATTTCCAATTTCCTAGCCAGCCAACCATGTGCAAAAAAAAAAAATGTGTAGTAGAAATTTTAAATGCTCACTCAGTGAAATAATAACAGCAGAGAGTTATCAGGAAAAATGTATGGGCCCATATGCTTATCAAACTAGATCACTCAGATTTTGTCCATTTATCCCTATTATATCATTATAAGTGAAATGAAAGTCACTCAGTTGTGTCCAACTCTTTGGGACCCAGTGGACTGTAGCCTGCCAGGCTCCTCTGTCCATGGAATTCTCTAGGCCAGAATACTGGAGTCGGTAGCTGTTCCCTTCTCCAGGGGATCTTCCCAACCTAGGGATCGAACCCAGGACTCTCACATTGCAGGCGGATTCTTTACCAGCTGAGCTACCAGGGAAGCTCAAGAATACTAGAGTGGGTAGCCTGTCCCTTCTCCAGGGCATCTTCTTGACCCAGGAATTGAACTTGGGTCTCCTGCTTTGCAGGCGGATTCTTTACCAGCTGAGCTAACTAGCTAAAAAATATTCAGGAGTGTAGACTTGAAAAAACAAAGAACAAATGTGGAAATGTGGAAAAGTGATTGCCTCTCCATTCATTTTATTTTACTTGCATATTTGCTTTTGTATTAAGAGAAAACTGGATGGTTATTAGGAAAAAAATGTAGATTTAAAAATGTATGTATGGCATAAACTCAAATTTATCCTCAAGGGAAAAAAATCATAGCCCTAAATGCTGTTCTCTCTTTTAAAAACTAATCTAAATATAACTATGGCCTAAAGGAAAGGAAACCACAATTCAATTATTATAAAACTGATAAAATTTTAAAGTGCATTCTTGAGTTGTTTATTTTTTAAAAACTACAAAATGTACAAGCCTCTTATACTTCTAATTAAATCTTTAAAGTAAGCCTAAAAATAAAATGAAAATAAAAAATAAAGCTATGAAAAGATGCTTTCAATTATGAAAGAATATATCATGACTATTAAATTATAAAGTCTAAAAAAGGGAAAATTTTCAGAAACAATATAATTATGAAAACCTGACTCAAGTAAAAACTTAAGGACGTCAATAATGGTAGAAGACATTAACTTTCCATTACAAAGAAAACCAGATTCAGTTTAATTTTTCTAAACTCCATGAATAATTCTCATTGTCTATATAAACACTGTTCTAACGTTAAAGAAAAACATGAACATCTTCTAAATTCATTTAACAGTCAACAAGGCTAGCATAAAGTTGATACTAAAATGTGATTAAAGACTAATGTCATTTATCAATATAAATGGAAAAATTATAAACGCAATACAGGTAACTCTAAGCCAAGTCATATATGAAAAGCATAAAACAGTTAGATATGGTTAGTTCTATGAATGGAAAAAATATTACTCTAATGTATCATATCAAAAGGTCTTTGAAGAAAGGCTATATAAGATCATTTTAACTGGTGCTGAAAATGTTCATTTAAATTGCTGCTGATACAATAAAACAAACACACATTCCTAATAATAATAATTTCAAGTCTCTCAAAATTAGAAATACTTTCTATATGAGGGCTAGACCATATCTGAATCATTTGGTTTCAACGTGACAAAATATTTAGATACACCAGTAAGTGAAGATTATCACAGAGGACATTTTCATAAGGAGAAGAGATAAACAAATAAACAAAAGCCATATATCAGGTGCTAAGGGAAGAGTCTGTCTGCTTATAACTCCCCTCCCTTAAACTGACTGGTTACCCACTGCTGCAGCAACCTCATCTGAAACAACAATGACTTTGGGCCCTTTTTTGGAAATTACTGGTACAATACCTAAGTTAAAACTGGGCTTTTTCCCCAGACAAGAAACTGTTGTTAGGTTTTCAGTTAGGGTCCTGCTTACAGTTTTACTGTGAACAATTAGCTTAGTTTAAATACCCTGCATCTTGATACAACCATCACCATGTTAATACTATGAGTTCAAAACTCTAGGTCATATAGTTAATACAGAAATTCAAGAGCTCTGTCTTAATGACAGAGGACTTAATAAACGGACGGAACACTTAGAGCTATTAAACCAATTGATGCAATTGGTCTTCTAAGTAAAAATGAAATCCTACCTAAGGGATTTTCTGATAGCAATTCCTTGTTGGAAAACACTAGTGTAATTTTGATGATACAGAGCCTGCAACCCAGGCACTTGTGAATCAGGCTCACCAGCCTACTCTCCTGGCAGGTACCTGCTCATTCCTTTACCACTATCTGGTGAAGAACCAGGATTTGGGATTTGTGGGCATCTCGTGCTCATCTCCTTGTGATAAAGAACCACCCAGTGTTTCTTAGAGAGAAAAGAAACATATGTTCAAGAAAACCAGGAGAATGGAGTTCCAGCTTGTTCCTGAGCCCAAGAATTCATGATCAGAAGATCATTATTGGACCTTCCCTGGTGGCCCACTAGTTAATACTTCACGCTTCTACCACAGCGGGCATGAGTTCAGTCCCTGGTTGGGCAACTAAGATCCCACATGCCTTGGGGTGTGATCAAAATGTTAAAAAATAAAAAACAAAAGAAGATCATTATTGGCCTGTAAGAATCTCTCCACAGTGGTATCCTTTAGACGACTCATCTTCCTTTTCTTTTTCTCCTGCTCAGGAAGTTTTAAATGACACAATTTCTTACCCTGATGGTACATTCATGGACTGGGAGTTTAAGATCTCTGTCTTGTATGACATTGCTAAGGTAAGAGACCCACAGACACGAAAGATATTTATGAAAGTTAAATCTGGAAAACAGACCTAGCCAGCTATCGCGTCGGTTTCTTCATCTGTAAAATGATAATGAAAGAGTGCCTGTGTCATGGGGTTTTTGGGAAGATTTTACGAAACAACACATGGGCTTTGTATAAGGCCTGACAAGCAAGTACTCAATATATATATACTGACTTATTATTTTTATTATTAAATTCTTTCTACACTGAGTTGCAGGCACACACTTTCATAGATTTGCTGGAAGTAAAAAAAAAAAAAAATCACATAAAGTTTCAGGGAAGATAACTGAATCTTCACCTTAATGTAAGAGAAAATATAAGGGCAGGCATTCGTCTTGCATGAGGTAATAAAAGATTTGGACATGTATATTTCCTAGACATGCTATGAAAAGGAAGTGGATACCAGTAACTAGGGCCCCATTCAACAATGAAGAAAAACCAGTCCCAGGAGTGAGGTATCTGATACAGTCTTAAATCATCTGAAAGACACATAGCATCGGAATCAGTTGGGGAAGAAAACGTAATACTATATGTTATTTGCCTCAGTTCACTCCCAGGACCAATGCTGAACACTAGTGTCTGCAGTACCACCACCTCTGGCCGCCAGGGGGAGACACAACAGCCATAAAAGAACTTCCTCTTTCAAAACTGAATGAAAAATTGTTTCAAAATAGATTGAAAGCAATTAGATTTTAAGAAATAATCTAACCTAACCTCTCCCTTCAGGAAGGCAAAGCCTTATTATTCATATTATTTTCATATTCATATTGAGGTAGCAGAGAACCAGAGACATACCCAAGGTCACAGACTGAATAAGTGGTAAGCAAAAACACTTTAAAAAAAAAAAAACGATCAATCTTTGCTTCATATTGTCTGCAGCTACTTAATCAGAGTCTTTAGACCTTCAAAACTGTATGCAGTACTTAGGCAAATATTAGGGCTTTAACAGTATTTTATAAAGTTAATGGAGTTAAATTTAAAACTCGACGGTGATTCTGTCCACATGTCGAAATGATTTCACCAAGCCATCTCTTTCCTGAAAAGGACAGAGCAGCTGAGCAATGTCATATCTCTTTGTTTTCCTGTCATCTGAAAAACTACAGGGAATGTCATATCTGCACTCCAGTAAGACAGAAGTCCACGGCCGTCTGAAATCGACCAACTGCGTGGTGGACAGTAGAATGGTGGTGAAGATCACCGATTTTGGCTGCAATTCCATTTTGCCTCCAAGAAAAGGTCTGTCATGAATGAAATTTTCACTAGTTTCCCACTTAAACACTTTTCTTTTTTAATTTTTGCAAAAGTCCATGTAAAGTGTTCAGGAAATGGTGATACTGACCAGAAAAAACACTTCCGTAAGAGGCAGTAGCTGGCTCATTTCCCAGCATTACCTCGTTCTCGTGTTCAGCATGTGCTTGTCAAGTTGAACAGATCTCCTCTGTGGGTTTCCTTCATCTGTGTGTCCCTTGATTTAACGGAGAAATCATGAAGGAGTTATTGGCTTGTGGAGGCAGGACTGTGTGGAAAAATACAGAAAGTTAGAGCCATAGGAGACATCAGAAATCCCCTTATTGTTCAATTTTGTCCTCTTTTATAGAAGACAGAACTAAAGTTCAGAGAGGCTAAGAGAATTGCCCAAAAAAATAGAGTATAAGACTGAAGACCCCTTTCCAAATTCTAGACATCATTCATTTATCTGTGGTAATGATAAGAAATGATGATGCTTAGAAAAAAGTCTTATCGGTAAAATATATTCTTATTTATCCCTTTCAGGAGTGGTGATGGGGGTCAAAAAAAACTATTTGTAAAGTATCAAGGGCTTTTCATGTTGAACGTTTGCCGTCCTTTATTAGAGCTCAGGGTTTAACAGCCTTAGAGGGCTAGGACTCATATATGCCTCAAAATACCACTAAATTCCTCAAAAACTAAATTCTACCTCTAATCCTATTTTTGCACTCCTTTTAGTTTTCCATAATAGACGAAAACTTACAATCCTGCACCCACTTCTTTAGCTATGTCAGGGATGCTAAGACATTGGACTAAATCCGGTTAGTGCTTACTGAGAACCTGCCGTGTGCCCAGGTTCATCGTGGAGAGAGCAAAGCCCCTTCGTGAAATGACTCACCAGGACACAAAATCAGATGACTTGCAGATCCCAGCCTACCCTCCTGAACATCCAGTTATATGAGCCTATCTGTGGGGTCGGTTACCTGAAATCTTAGCATAAGTAAATTTACTTCCCTCTCCTACAAGCCCAACCATTAGGATCCATTTTTAATGAATCACAAGCCACATCAATTCACAAGACATAAATCTGAAAAGGCAGTGAACACTTGGATGGAAAGCCAAATGAGGAAAGTGTGCTTTATCATAAGCATCTCACTATACCTAAACACACGAATCTGTTGATTTATTTAATTGAAACTGCTTAAGGTAGAAATCTTAAGAAGTCTACAGGGAGCTAGGTGATCCTGGAAAACTCCCAAGGGATGTTGGAGAATAATTAATTGTATGCCCCCATTATTAAAAATAAGATATGTAATGGGGGGTCCCAAACCCAAGTGGCTGTAAGAGCCAGACACAGGAGTGCTTCACTCTTGAAATAAACTTGATGCAAAGCACTAGTAATAGCTTGCATGCTAGCAAAATGTGAGTAAACCGATGCTTTTTTTAAAAAAGAATACCACAGAAACCAAAGAAAGCGCATCTGTGTAATAGCTGACCTCGTGGCTGCTACTGTATCACATCTGGAAACTATCAGTGACTGTCTCTCTGTTTAAGTGTGCTGTCTTTATTTTCTTTTAGTAAAAATACTGTTGTGGGTTGCCATTCACTTCTCCAGGGGATCTTTCCTACCCAGGGATTGAGCCCGTGTCTCCTGCACTGCAGGCAGATTTGTTACCATCTGAGCTACCTGGAAAGCCCATTATTTCCTTTTAGTAACTATACATATATGGCGATCCCCTGGTGGCTCAGTCAGTAAAGAATTCACCTGCAATGCAGGAGGGGTTCAATCCCCTGAAGAAGGGAATGGCTACCCACTCCAGTATTCTTGGCTGGAGAATCCCATGGACAGAGGAGCCTGGTGGGCTACAGTCCACTACATTGCAAAAGGGTCAGACGTGACTTAGGGACTAAGCCACCACCACCAAACATATATATAGTAAATACATTTATATTTACTAAAAGAAACATGTTTTATATTACATAAAATTTGTAAGTATATATTTATTAAATATTTATATATATGTAGTGTTTTATATGGAGAAGGCAATGGCACCCCACTCCAGTACTCTTGCCTGGAAAACCCCATGGATGGAGGAGCCTGGTGGGCTGCAGTCCATGGGGTCGCTAAGAGTTGGACACGACTGAGTGACTTCACTTTCACGCATTGGAGAAGGAAATGGCAACCCACTCCAGTGTTCTTGCCTGGAGAATCCCAGGGACGGGGGAGCCTGGTGGGCTGCCATCTATGGGGTCGCACAGAGTCGGACACGACTGAAGCGACTTAGCAGCAGCAGCAGCAGCAGCAGTGTTTTATATGGGCTTCCCAGGTGGCTTAGTGATAAAGAATCTGCCTGCAGTGCAAGAGACCTGGGTTTGATTTCTGGGTCAGGAAGATCCCCTGGACAAGGAAATGGCAACTCACGCCGGTATTCTTGCCTGGGAGAGCCCGTGGACAGAGGAGCCTGGTGGGCAGCAGTCCATGGCGTCACAAAGAGTCAGATATGACTGAGTGACTGAGCATGCACACAATGTTTTATATTACATTAAATATATAATTTTAAAATATTTACAAAGGCTTTCATAGTTTTATGCTGCATGTTCCATAAACTATTGAATCCTCGGCCTCTTACATTCTACTGAATTCACCCCACAAATATTTACTGAGCACTCCCTGAACCCTAGGTGCTGTTCTAGGTAGACCTTGAGGGTTTTCAGGACTATGACCCAGGCAGTTTTAGGGAAGGCATTCCATGTTTCCTCACCCAGATCCTGGCATTACCTAGTTAGCTTGGAAGGCAAGTGTGTATTCTGCCCCCATCACCAGCATTAGTGTGGTGGAGGGACTTAAAAGCGCGTCGGGGATCTCTGGGCTACTCAACCCCTTAAAGTCAAAGTCTCAATGCTGAACCCACAGACTTGTGGACGGCCCCAGAGCATCTCCGAGTAGCCAGCGTTTCGCAGAAAGGAGACGTGTACAGCTACGGCATCATTGCCCAGGAGATCATCCAGCGAAGAGAAACCTTCTACACGCTCAGCTGTCGGGACCAGAAAGGTGAGGACCTTCTCTGGGAGCCAGCAGGAATTCTGTGACCACGTCTCAGTCCCCTTGTCAGCGAGAGCAGTGTCACTCCCGCGCTCCACACTGCACAGGGTGGTTGGAGGGATTCAGTGACGGTATGAATGTCAGAGGGCTCTGAAAAGCACAGGACAACACCCTACTGCCAGCCGCCACCACTCAGCAATACTGAGTTAAAGGGCTGGGCCTTAAAATTTCCTGCTTTCCCTCTGATTCCGTTAAGAGATATGCGTCTTTAACACCTGAACTAGATCACTAACAGGACCGCATACATCCTTGAGGTCTTACTAAGAGAGTATCTATAGTAGTTTTGTCACATGTCCTCTTGTGTGTATGTTGGGGGGTTTGTTGCTGTTGTTCAGTCGCTATCGTGTCTAACTCTGTGACCCCCGTGGACTGCAGCATGCCGAGCTCTCCCCATCCTCCACTGTCTCCCAGAGTTTGCTCAAGTTCATGTCCATTGAGTCCGTGATGCTATCCATCTCATGTGTATATGTATGTGTGTGTGTGTGTTGGGGGGTAGCATAGTTTATCAAATTCTAGAAAGTTGATTTGGAGATTATACTGACTCCCCATGGAATATTAAACTTGACTGTTCTTTTTTTAATTATTAAATTTTGATTTGGAGATTATACTGACTCCCCATGGAATATTAAACTTGACTATTCTTTTTTTAAACTTTGTATTTTGTATTGGAGTATAGCCGATTAACAATGTTGTGATAGTTTTAGGTGGACAGCGAAGTGACTAAGCCATCCACATACATGTATCCATTCTCTCCCAGACTCCCCTCCCATCCAGGCTGCCACATAACGTTGAGCAGAGTTCTCTGTGCTATACAGTAGGTCCTTGTTAGGGGGAAATGTTTCATTCCATTTATCCAATTCTCGATTCACTGAGTACTTACTGTGCACCAGCTCTTACCAGTATGGAGGATGAAGATAGCTGAAGGGTGTAGGGAGGACAGGCTAGCATCTCGGTCAGAGGAAACCTCCCTAAGACAGTGGTCTTTGAGTTAAGTTTTAAAAGGTCTGTAGCTTTAATTGAAGTACTCCCTGGGTGTAAGAGGGCCTAAGCCCCCTTCCCCTGGTGGCTCATCCATTCATTCACATCTGTTTGTTGAGTGCCAGCCTAGGCTCTGCCACACTCCCACTGGCTCCCCATCCAGGTCTGGGAACCCATTCAGTCTGAAGGCTGCTGCCTAAATTTCTTCACACTGCATTCTTTCTTGTAATTCTAATGGTTCTCGTCCCATCAGAGAAGATTTTCAGAGTGGAGAATTGCAATGGAGTGAAACCCTTCCGCCCCGATCTGTTCCTGGAAACAGCAGAGGAAAAAGAGCTGGAAGTGAGTATGTCTCCCACATGAGTTTCTTTGGGGTTGCAGCAGCAAAGGAGCACAGACTCGGTGGATGAACACCAAGGAAATGTATCCACTTATAGTTCTGCAGGCCAAAAGTCTGAAATGAGTTGTCAGAGGCCATGCCTCCTCCAGAGGCTCTATAGGAGAATCCATTCCTCACTTCTCCCAGGAGCTTCTGGTGGCTCTTGACATGCCTTGGCTTGTGGCCACAACACTCTAATCTCTGCCTCCAGGCCACATTCTCCATTTCTGTCTAATCTCCTTCTACTTCTCTCCTATATGAGGATACATGTGACTGTTGCTCTCATTTAGTTGCTAAGTCGTGTCCAGTTCTTTGTGACCCCATGGACTGCAGGACTCCAGGCTTCCCTGTCCTTCACTACTGTCTCCCAAAGTTTGCTGAAACTCATTCATGGCCATTGAGTCAGTGATGCGATCTAACCATCTCATCCTCTGCCACGCTCTTCTCCTTTTGTCTTCAATCTGTTCCAGAATCAGAGTCTTTTCCGATGAGCCGGCTCTTCACATCAGGTGGCCAAAGTACTGAAGTTTCAGTCCAGGGACTTCCCTGGTGGTTCAGTGTTTAAGACTACGTACTTCCAATGCAGGAGGCATGGTTCAGTCCCTTCTCAGGGAACTAAGATACCACATACCATGTAGCCAAAAAGGTTTAAAAAAATAAAATTGAATTTTTATTTTTTTAATTTAAATTTATTTTAATTGGAGGCTAATTACTTTCAATATTGTATTGGTTTTGCCATACATCAACATGAATCCACCACGGGTGTACACATGTTCCCCATCCTGAACCCCCCTCCCACCTCCCTCCCCGTACCATCCCTCTGGGTCATCCCAGTGCGCCAGCCCCAAGCATCCTGTATCCTGCATCGAACCTGGACTGGTGATTCATTTCTTATATGATATTATACATGTTTCAATGCCATTCTCCCAAATCATCCTCTCCCAGCGTCCAAAAGACTGTTCTATACATCTGTGTCTCTTTTGCTGTCACACATACAGGGTTATCGTTACCATCTTTCTAAATTACATATATATGCATTAGTATACTGTATTGGTTTTTTTCTTACTGGCTTACTTCACTTTGTATAATAGGCTCCAGTTTCATCCACCTCATTAGAACTGATTCAAATGTATTCTTTTTAATGGTTGAATAATACTCCATTGTGTATATGTACCACAGCTTTCTTATCCATTCATCTGCTGATGGACATCTAGGTTGCTTCCATGTCCTGGCTATTATAAACAGTGCTGTGATAAACATTGGGGTACACGTGTCTCTTTCAATTCTGGTTTCCTCAGTGTGTATGCCCAGCAGTGGGATTGCTGGGTCATAAGGCAGTTCTATTTCCAGTTTTCTAAGGAATCTTGGGTTTTTAAAAAAACTTTATTTAAAAGGATAATCCAGAATTATCTTCCCATTGCAAGATCCTTAATCACACCTGCAAAGACAGGTTTTTGCAGGTGTGATTAAAGACTTACTTTTTCCAAGTAAGGTAGCATTCACTGGTTCCAGGGGTTGGGACACATCCTTGGGAGCCATTATCAGCCTGTCATCCTCCCAACTCACAAAAGAGCTCCTCCAGCACACATCACGTTCTCCGTATTTAGGAGCTAGAAGAGCAGATGTCTGTGTGATACAGTTATTAGGCTTATAAAACTACCTCCTGATTATAAAATAAATATGTCAATATCTAGAAACAATAAAGAAATGTACATTCACTCTTTCTATCCTTCCTCCAAAGAAAATGGAGATGTTCTGTATTTGCTTGTTTTATAATCCCTCACAAAGGCCTTTAAGGCTTGTGGGGGAAAAAATTTCTAATTTTTTCATTAGAATTTTATCTGAGCTTTTATAATCCAGCATATGGTAAGTAAATGTTAAATATTTATGGTTGTTAAAGAAATTTTTAAAAACTTTTGTTCCTTGCAGGATAAAGATAAAAACATTTTGTTTCAGTTTGCAAGTGACCTGCTAGATGAGGTTTATGGTCAGAGTCTACTGAGCATGAACGGGCCTTTTTTATTTCTTTCTGTTTTTTCAACATGAAAGGCAGGTTGTACCCCAAGGTGTTCTGAGCTACACCCACTCCTATCTTGCCTTCTCCTCATCCCTTCCCTTCCTGCTGCTTTTCTGGATCCTGGAATTCCTCTCCGCACATCAGCATCTCTCCTCTCAAACCCTCTTTTCTAGTCTGAGTATATCCTCATGTTTAAAACAGCTTTCACCAAAGCTGCCTCCTTGTCCATTGACTCGTGCGACTGGATGGTTCTGGAATTGGAAATGAGGAATTCGATTCCGTTTTCTAGTAGCTGGTTCCAATAGAATACAGGTCTGAAACTCCAAGACTTGGCCTAAAGAGCATGTGCTGTTGACCGAGGAGCCTGGGCTACGGTCCATGGGATTGCAGAGTCGGACACGACTGAAGCAACTGGGCACGCATGCACGCTGTATCAGCTCCCTTGTCGGCGCTTTTGTCCCTTCCTCTAAGGCAGTCAGCCAGCGGATCTTTTTCCCAGGCAGGGGTACCACCTAGTGGTGAATACGGACAACTACAGTTCTATACCGTGGTCCTCTCCTTCCCTGGGGACTCTTCGGTAAAGCAAAAGAATGCAGACAGGGACTGCATCTAGTACCATTTGTGATCCTGTTTGTGTTCAGAGTGAAGAACAAACTTAAAGCAAATGGTCTTCAGCATGCTTTTTGATTGCACAAAAGCTGCAAAGAAGCGGTATCAAATGAGATGACGGTTCCATGGGCTTCCTGTCCTTTCCCTCTTCCTCTGTACCCATCCCCCCAACACACACCCTCCCATCCCTCCCACACACACCCTCTCATCCCTCCCACACACACCCTCCCATCCCTCCCACACACACCCTCCCATCCCTCCCACACACACCCTCCCATCCCTCCCACACACACCCTCCCATCCCTCCCATCCTCCCACCTCCCATCCCCACCTCCCCACCCCCGCCACCCCCCTTCCTCGTTTCTCTTCACTGCAGCTGGGAAACTTACAAACGTACATACATTAATGTCCTCTGCCCATGTCATACCTGGGACATACTTGTGCTAAGAAAATTATTAATTTTTTAAATCTGAAATTCAAGTTTAG
The DNA here is from genome assembly GCF_029378745.1 of Bos indicus. Classification (NCBI taxonomy): domain Eukaryota; kingdom Metazoa; phylum Chordata; class Mammalia; order Artiodactyla; family Bovidae; genus Bos; species Bos indicus. The sequence continues at coordinate 95,195,288 of NC_091764.1, forward strand.
CTGGGTGTCCTGTTAAACTTTTTTTTTTTTTTTTTTTGCTATATCTGAGAACCCTAAAAGGTCCCTTCACAAACCAATTAATTCAGAAGCTCCTGAAGTCCTAAGAAATTTTGTGAATGCTCCCCAGACAACCCCACGGTCAGGCACAGTTGAAAACTAATGTCATAGAGCTTCACTCTCATTTTAGAGTCGCCTCCTACTCACCAAGCCCAGCTATTTATCCCCGTCCCCAGCACAAACCCCGCAAATGTCTGTAAGGCGTTTTGTCTCTCCCATCCCACCTCCTCCAAATCAATATTGCCGTTTTTCCTTAGCCTAGTATGGAAAGAAAGGGTGTGGCCAAGTAGTGTAGGCAATGATGACCGCAGGGAACTGGGCCATTTCATACTCGTGAGAGTTGAGATGTTTTAAAAATATTCCCTGCTTCAGTTGCTTACATCACGGAACAGAATAGTATAGGATACCACCCTCTAAGCTAATCCACCTCTTATTTACTTATTTGAAGTACAGCTGATCTGCAATCTTGTGCCAATCTCTGCTGTACAACAAAATGACTCATTTATACATTCTTTTTCATATTCTTTTCTATTATAGTTTATCCCAAGGGGATTGGCTATAGTTCCCTCTGCTATCTATATAAGACCTTGTTTTTATCTGTTTTAAAGGTAATAGTTTGCATCTACCAACCCCACACTCCCAGTCCTTCCCTCTCCCTGCTCCTTTGGCAACCACAGCTGTGTCCTCTAAGCCCGTGAGTCTTCCTCTTTCATAGATAGGTTCATTGTGTCATATTTTAGACTTCACATATGAGTGACACCATATGGCATTTGTCTTTTGCTGAGTTACTTCAATTTGTTCTCTTCTTTCTTCCAGGTCTATCTACTTGTCAAAAGCTGCTGGGAGGAAGATCCAGAAAAGAGGCCAGATTTCAAGAAAATTGAGAATACGCTGGCCAAGATATTTGGGTATGGCGGACATTTTTACTTTTCCCCACTAACTTCAGTTTTTTCTAATAATAGTTGACATTCAGTGGTAGCTAAGTATGAGAATGCCTTTTCTAATGAAAAATCACAGACTATAATACCTGACTCCAAAAAATTAAAATGATATGGAGATGAACAGACCATTTTTTCGAGAAATAATCAATTTGAAAAGCTAAGTACTGTGTTCAAGGGCAAAACGAGCCTGATTAGAAAATAGATTCTGACTGATCATATCTGTTAAAAAAATATAGTTCCTGTACTCTTCTGCAGGTAATTAGGATTTAGAAGTCTAGGAGAATCCTGAGGATCTTAAAACCCCTGGATAATTCTTAACATCAGCAAGTTCCTTAGAGTTTTAAAAATCGTAAGATCATGAACTTTGGCTAAATCAGAGTATAATTCAGGATCAAGAGAAAAGTAACATACAGTTACCCAGTAAGATTGAATTTTAGATTTCCCATGTTTGGAGGTAGATACAATGCAGAGTGAGAAAAATAGCTCTCGGAGATCCAGTTTCTAGGCTAGGATCTAATAATAGCTAGTTATGGTTACCAATTTTGTTGCTCGTAAAATTGGAATGAATTTTCTGTAGATGATTCCTGCAGTTCCTTCTAGCTCTTTCTGTAGTTTCGTTAAGTCGAGGACTCAGACACTTAGTGAGGCTAAATAAAGCCCAGGACTAAGATGGGGTGGAGTAGTGGTCCCAAACCCCCCACACCAGGCCACACAGCAGGAGGTGAGGCAGGGTTGGGGGGCAGCTAGCAAAGCTTCATCAGCCGTTCCTCCTTGCTCACGTTACCACCCAAGTTCTGCCTCCTTTCAAATCCGCAGCAGCATTCAATTCTCATAGAAGTGTGAACCCTAACCCTAAAGTCAGGGCAGAGTATCCTGAGATTGCCACAAAATAGAAATATGCTGCTAAGTTGCTTCAGTCGTGTCCGAGTCTGGGTGACCCCATAGACGGCAGCCCACTAGGCTCCCCCGTCCCTGGGATTCTCCAGGCAAGAACACTGGAGTGGGTTGCTATTTCCTTCTCCAATGCAGGAAAATGAAAAGTGAAAGTGAAGTTGCTCAGTTGTGCCCGACTCTTCGAGACCCCATGGATTGCAGCCCACCAGGCTCCTCTGTCCATGGGATTTTCCCATGGACGGAGGTGCCATTGCCTTCTCCGAAATAGAAATATAGTGCACAGTAAATGTACCGTTGTTGAATCATCTCGAAACCATACCCTCCCCCACCCCCATCCCCGCCCAGTCCATGGAAAAGTTATCTTCCATGAAACCAGTCCCTGGTGCCAAAAATGTTGGGGACCTCTGGGGTAGAGTGAAGATAATGAAAGTGTGGCCACTGATTGCTTGATCTAAACCAGCCAATGTGGGAAAAGAGCAGGAAATAATAAATGATTTCAATCTTGCCCTTTTTCATTCCTTCCCAGATCTATTACTAAGAGCAGATGAAACTGTATATGTGACAGATGAAATGTGAGCTCATGAAGATAAAACTAGGCCCCTGGTATTTAGCCTTTAATGTGGTGGTTCTCTACTTGGCTGCACATTGAAATCACCTGGGGATTTTTGCAAACTAGTGATGCTGAAGTCCTACCCGAGAGAGTCTGATGTAATTGATCTGGGTGCAGGGTGTCATCAGGAGTTTAAATAAGCTCCTCAGGTGATTAAAATACACAGCCAAGGTTGAGGAAACTGTTTTAATTGAATCAATTCATCATGAAATCAGATTATCCATCTTCATCCTTTCCACCTGCTCCCTCATTCTTTCTACCCAGCTAGATTTCTTTATGTTTTCTGGTGAGAATTTCCTGGGGACCTTGTTAAAAATTTCTCTTCTTCCCAAAGCTAGCAGTTTCCAGTTGTAACAGGTCTGTGATAGAACTCAGAAATGTATGATTTTTTTCTCTTTCTTTTTTATTTTTTTAAATTATGAAAGTATGATAACACATTTACAGGAGACTTGGAAAATACAAAACAAAGTTACATATAGTTCCACTATATAGTACAATTATTTTTTAAGCAGATAAATTAAGATTTTTAGTTGGAGTTTCAATGTCAAACTCTCAAAAGTTAATAGAATGAACATACAGAAAAGTAGAAGGATATAGTAGACCTGAAAAGCACCATGAACCAATTCAATACAATTAAGATTTATACAATTTTCATACAACAGTAGGATACAAATTCTTTTCAGGTTCCCATAGACTATAAACTAGGAGTCTCTGGAACATATCCAGGGACATAAAACAAGGTGCAAACATTTCATGGTCTGCTGCTGCTGCTGATAAGTCGCTTCAGTCGTGTCTGACTCTGTGTGACCCCATAGATGGCAGCCCACCAGGCTCCTCTGTTCCTGGGATTCTCCAGGCAAGAACACTGGAGTGAGTTGCCATTTCCTTCTCCAATGCATGAAAGTGAAAAGTGAAAGTGAAGTCGCTCAGTCGTGTCCGACTCTTTGAGACCCTGTGAACTGCAGCCCACCAGGCTCCTCCATCCATGGGACTCTCTAGGCAAGAGTACTGGAGTGGGGTGCCATTGCCTTCTCCTTTCATGATCTAATATTGAAATCATACAAAGTATGTTTCCTTATCATTGTGAAATTATGTTAGAAATCAATATCAAAAGATACTTGAAGATACCCACATATTTTCAAGTCCAAATGTGGCATTTACCAAGAGAGACATAGCCATCGAAAGCCTCAATAAAGTCAGAAAAATGAAAAAACACAGTGATTGCAGAGAAGAAATCATTTAAATGAGAAATGAAAATCAAAGATATTTTAAAAACCCCATGTATTTGGAAATTAAATGTCCACTTTTAAATGATGGGTGTATCTAAGAAGGTATAACAAGGAAAATTAGAGAATACTTAGAATAAAAACAAGAGAGAATTTACCAGAATTTGTTGCATGCTGCTGAAGCTGCTCAGTGCAGCTAAATACAATGTGAAATCTTGAATAAGGTATAAAAACAAATAATGGATACTAGCATAAAATTTTGTGAAATTTGAACAAAATCTATACATTAACTAATAATACTGTGGTGGTGGTGGTGCTTTAGTCGCTCAGCTGTGCCCAATTCCTGCAGCCCCATGGACTGTAGCCCTCCAGGCTCCTCTGTCCATGGGATTCTCCAGGCAAGAATACCAGAGTGGGTTGCCATTTCCTTCTCCAGGGGATCTTCCTGACCCAGGAATCAATCTTGGGTGTCCTGCATTGCAGGTTGATTCTTTACTGACTGAGCTTCGAGGGAAGTCCACATGTTAATTTCCTGTTTGGGTTTTTTTTTTTTTTTTAACGACATAGTAGGAAATGTATTAAACTTTTAACAAACATCCCACCCCATACCAAGGGGATTACAACATAGTCTGTCTTTTTGAGCACAGAAATGGCAAGTTTAATTGTTGTTATGATGATGAAACAGTAGAATTTATTCATCCCTTGGGTTGTGTCATGAACATTGTCTCCAGTTCTCACAACAGTTGTAATTTCCAACTGGGGTCTGCACCCAGGCGGGTCACAGGGTCACGAAGAGCTGGCATCTCATCTAAGTCATCTCAATCTAACAAAATAGACTTATTAGGGCTTTTGCTTTAGGACCCTGACTCTCTATTCTGAGGGATAATAAAAGGCTCAGATTTACTTTACTTGGTTCTTTCCTTTTTTAATTTATTTTTTAACTGAAGGAAAATTGCTCTATAATATTGTGATGATTTCTGCCATACGAGGTTCTTTTCTTATATTTCCTTTTATTGCAAGTTGTTCCTTATTAAAACTTTAAAAGATATGAATAAGCAAACAAGAAAGTAAAAACATCACCTATTTTTCAACAGGTAATGACCAGTTTTCAAAAATTAAAAATGAGATGGTAATGTTTGCTGTTACATAAACTGGCTTTTTTCACTTAAATAATGTAAAGGAAGTATCTTTCTGTGTACTTTGCGATTTTAATTTGTATTTGATAGTCCATCATTTCATAATAATTTGATTACTTTTTGTTACACATTTAGGGTAATTTTTAAATGATTGTTTGTGAGGAATAACTGCTACTTTCTTTATAGTTCACTTTCAGCACATTCGTGATAGTTTCCTTTGAATAATTCTAAGTAGAATTGAGAGGCTGGTCCACATAAGCATTCCTAAGATTTATGACGCATTTTGCTGTATTTCCGCCAGGAAGACTATAATGTATTTTTTCCTCCATCTTACATTGATTGCCATTGTGCTAACATTTGTTTTTCTTTTTTTTAATGTCTTTTCTATTTCTTTGATCCTTCCTGAGATTAAATTTTTTTGCCATATTTGTTGGCCATTTTTATTCTTTATTTAATTACCTGTTCATAATGTCTGCCTATTGCTTTAATAAATATTTATGTTTTCTTAATAATATGGAGAGCTCTTTATCTGTTTCTACATACAGCCTTTTCCATGACCAAAAAAATGAAAGTTACATGGATACCTTGATCCGACGTCTACAGCTGTATTCCCGGAACCTGGAACATCTGGTGGAGGAAAGGACACAGCTGTACAAAGCAGAGAGGGACAGGGCTGACCAACTTAATTTCATGTTGCTCCCAAGGTAAGGAAGTCCTTCTACGGATGTGACTATACAGGACTCCAGGTTGTGCCTCAGCCCTTAAGGCGGAAAGCCAAAGCATATTTGTCTAGCATTGGTTTTCTCTGTACTTTTCTTACTTTATTTATTTTTATGTATTTATTTGGCTGTGCTGGATCTTAGTTGCGGCACAGGGGATCTTTATTTGCAGCATGTGAAATTTTAGTTAGGGCATGTGACATCTAGTTCCCAGAGCAGGGATTGAACCTGGGTCCCCTGCATTGGGAGTGCAGAGTCTTAGTTACTGGACTGCCAGGGAAGTCCCTTCTCTACATTTATATAGGATTGTTCCCTTTTGCATTTTCTTCATCAGATCATTGTGTTTAAAGATGCACGTTCTTCCTAAGCTTTGTCCTGGTTTGCACTGTCTAAATTGCTAAAAGAAAGAGATTGTTTTCCAGCGCCATGGAAGGAGCGTGGATGGCAGAGTTAGAGTCACCTATGTTCCAATACCTGTTGGCCACTGTTACTGAGTCTGAGACCTTAGGCCAGTCACTGTCTCTCCTTCATATAAAAATGAAAATTAAAGCATTAATTTCTTTGCCATCTTCTTTCAGCCTCATAGTAGAGGCCCTATTACAAGAAATGATATAGATGAGCTTATTTGCAAAGCAGAAAGAGAGACAAAGATATAGAAAACAAATGTATGGACAGCGAGTGGGAAAGGGGTGGGTGGGAGAAATAGGGAGATTGGGATTGGCAGATTCGCACTGTTGATACAATGATGTATAAAATAGATGCTGGGGCTTCCCTGGTGATTCAGACGGTAAAGAATCTGCCTGCAATGCAGGAGACCCAGGTTTGGTCCCTGCACTGGGAAGATCCCCTAGGGAAGGGAATTGCTACTGACTCCAGTATTCCTCCTTGTGAAATCCCATGGACAGAAGAGCTTGTTGGGCTGCAGTCCACTGTGTCACAGAAGAGTCGGACACAACTTAACGACTAACATGTACACACACACATAAAATAGGTAACTACTGAGAATCGACTGAATAGCACAGGGAACTCTATTTACTGCTCTGTGGTGACCTAAACTGGAAGGAAGTCCAAAGTGGAGGGGATATACATATATGTACAGCTGATTCACTTTGCTATACAGTAGAAGCTAACACATTATATTTATTAATAAAGCAACTATGCTCCCGTAAAAACTAATTAAAAATAAAATAAGAGCCATCTTTAGTGGAGGAAGGCTTCCCTGGTGGCTCAGATGGTAAAGAATCCACCTGCAATGTGGGAGACCGGATTCAATCCCTGGGTGGGGAAGATCCCCTAGAGGAGGAAATGGCAACTCACTCCAGTATTCTTGCCTGGAAAACTCCATGGACAGAGGAGCCTGGCAGGCTGCAGTCCATGGGGTCGCGTAGAGTCAGACATGACTGAACAACTGAACACTCACCTTTATTAGAGTTATAATCAGGTATTAAATTAATACTGAACCTCCTATTCATCTGAGGCCACATACATGTGCTCTGTGTGTGTGCTATGTTCCTAGACTTGGTATTTGCAAGCTGTCTTTGGTTCCTCGCCACACCACTCACTGGAAATCCTCAGTTCTAGAATTCCTGGTGAACAGTTAGTACTGTCTCAAAGATTTCCGTAGAGGAAGAAGGAATTTACTGAAATTGAAGGCCCTGTTTTTTCCTTCCTCATCCAGGCTGGTGGTCAAGTCTCTGAAGGAGAAAGGCTTCGTGGAGCCTGAGCTCTATGAGGAAGTCACTGTCTACTTCAGTGACATTGTCGGGTTCACTACCATCTGTAAGTACAGTACCCCCATGGAAGTGGTGGACATGCTCAATGACATCTACAAGAACTTTGACCACATTCTGGACCACCACGACGTGTACAAGGTAACCGCTCCACCTAACCGGCTGAATGATGGTTTGGCCCAGGTCAGCAGAGCCAGAATTGGCTGTTTCTGTTACTACAGTTCTCCTTCGCTGCCCCTACCACCTCTGCCTCAGGATGCTTCCAGGATTGTCATGGATCCCCAAATCCCCAGGTGCTCAAGTCCTTGGTGTAAAATACAGTATTTGTATAGAACCTACATACCCATGTACTCTTAAATCATTTCTAGATTACTTATAATACCTAATACAATGTAAAGGCTAAGTAAAATAGTTGCTGGAGTTGTGGCAAATTCAAGTTTTACTTTTTGGAACTTTCGACAGTTTTGTTTAAATATTTTTGTATCATGGTTCATTGAATCCACAGTGTGGAACCTATAGATTCAGAGAGCTGACTTTACTCAGGTCTTTTCCTTTGTCATTTAAGAGTTAGTAAATTAGTGGTTGAGTCTGAGCGACAAGTGAAGTGGGAGAGTAAGAGTGGTCAGAAGTTGAAATTCTCACCCTGTGTAGATCAGAAAGTCTTACTAACAAGAGTTCCGGTCGAATAGAAAGTGATTATGCATTTTAGAGATATTGAGAAAGAAGAAATTAACTAACCAACACGTTTGAACCATGCATATGATTATGAAAATGAAATTAAAAGGGAGAATATCAAAGAATAATGTTAATATAAGTCTACTTCCTATTACAGGAAAAGTGTTCAGAAGCATCCGGTACAAGAATGTGTATTATGTCTTTAGTGAAGTGAAAACGAAAATCGCTCACTCATATCCCACTCTTTGCAACCCTGTGGACTGTAGCCCTGAAGAAGGCAATGGCACCCCACTCCAGTACTCTTGCCTGAAAAATCCCATGAATGGAGGAGCTTGGTGGGCTGCCGTCTATGGGGTTGCACAGAGTCGGACACGACTGAGCGACTTCACTTTCACTTTTCACTTTCCTGCATTGGAGAAGGAAATGGCAACCCACTCCAGTGTTCTTGCCTGGAGAATCCCAGGGACGGGGGACCCTGGTGGGCTGCTGTCTATGGGATTGCACAGAGTCAGACATGACTGAAGTGACTTAGCAGCAGCAGCAGCAGGACTGTAATCCACCAGCCTCCTCTGTCCATGGGACTCTCCAGGCAAGAATACTGGAGTGGCTTTCCATGCCCTTCTCCAGGAGATCTTCCCAACCCAGGGGTCAAACCCAGGTCTTCTGCCTTGCAGGCAGATTTTTTACCACCTGAGCCACCAGGAAGCCCCTTTATGTCTTAGAGGAACCTACAATTATTTTTTTTATCAAATGGTTTTTGAAAAGTAAAGTGCTAAACATGACTTTTCTGGTAATTAGAGATGGTTTCCTAAAATTCCATAAAGCCATTCAGATTGTTTCAACACTATAGAATTGTCACCATATCTGCATGACTTACATTATTATAAAGTACTTCACTCAGTTAAAATCCTTTATAGTTGTTTTATCAACTTTTTAACTAGGCTATGGCTTTCTAGGTGGCGAAGTGGTAAAGAATCTGCCTGCCCATGCAGGAGACGCAGGTGATGCGGGTTTGATCCTTGGGTCGGGAAGATCCTCTAGAGAAGGAAATGACAATCTGCTCCCGTATTCTTGCTTGGAAATTTCATGGAAAATTTCAACCACACAGCCTGGCAGGCTACAGTCCATAGGGTCACAGAGAATTGGACATGGCTGAGCATGCACACACCACATCCTAACTAAGCTATAAAAACCCTGAAGAAATTAGCATAGTACTGGTCTTGAACTAGTCCCAGCATAAGTGTGCAGGGCAATGCGCATATGAGTTCTCGAACATTTCTGAATTTGATGTGCAATGAACTGCTTCTGTTTACTTTCTGGTGCCTTTAGAAGGGACAGATTCACTGATGAGAAACTACTTCCACAGGTGGAAACCATTGGTGATGCCTACATGGTGGCCAGCGGTTTGCCTAAGAGAAACGGCAACCGGCATGCAATAGACATTGCCAAGATGGCCTTGGACCTCCTCAGCTTCGTGGGGACCTTTGAGCTGGAGCATCTTCCTGGCCTCCCAATATGGATTCGAATTGGAATTCACTCTGGTACGCAGCTGAGCACTGTAGCAGTCGGGAACCATGTGTCCCTCTGCACACCAACTAAATTAGAAAGGTTGAAGGATCCTCAGACGAGATCAGTTTTCACTTGAGGCTTACTCTTGAATCCGCCTGCCAAATACGAGGTCCAGTTACACATCCTGACATAATTAGACCTATAATAAGTGTCTGGAGAGTTCTAGGAAACAACAGTCACGACAGCACTCATGGAATGATAAACACCAACCACAAACTGAAATAACAAGCTCCAGACCTCCTATTTAAGTCACCCTATTCCCTGGTGGCTCAGATGGTAAAGAATCCGCCTGCAATGCAGGAGACTTGCCTTCCATCCCTGAGTTGGGAAGATCCCCTGGAGGAGGGCATGGCAACCCACTCCAGTATGCTTGCCTGGAGAATCCCCATGGACAGAGGAGCCTGGCAGGCTACATTCTATGTGGTAGCAAAGCTGCTGCTGCTGCTAAGTCATTTCAGCCGTGTCCGACTCTGTGCGACCTCATAGACGGCAGCTCATCAGGCTCCGCCGTCCCTGGGATTCTCCAGGCAAGAACACTGGAGCAGGTTGCCATTTCCTTCTCCAAAGTTGGACGCAAATGAGCGACTAAGCACAGCGCAGCATGTTTACTATTTATCTCTTCCCCATTCCCTCCCTCTCCCCATCTCTGACTTCTGTAAATTTTTTTTCAGTAAAATACTACAGTATTTTAAATGGATTTTATTATCTTTCTGATGTGATTGAGAAGTTTTAGAGACTTTTTTAAAAAAATTGGAGTGTAGCTGATTTACAATATTGTGTTAGTTTCTGGTGTACAGCAGAGTGATTTGGTTATACATATATATAAAATAGCTTGCATCTGCTAATCTCAAACTCCCAATCCCTCCCTCCCTTACCCCCTGGTAACCACAAGTCTTTTCTCTATGTCTGTGAATATGTTTTGTAGATAAGTTTATCTGTGTCATATTTTAGCTTCCTCAGAGATCTAATCAAGTAGCTGCTGCTGCTTCTGTTTGTTTCTGTTTTGTATTTTTGCATTGAGTCTAACAGGGAAGATTCATTACTCAGTATTTTTTTTTTCGAGTGTACATAAGCAATGTACAACTTAATGTTCTATTTTTTCAGTGTCTGTAAACACAGTGTTCAAAGGACAAATCTATAAAGAAACTCATATAGATCAAAACCTGATAAACAAACCAGAAAATCAGTAGTTGCCTCTACACAAAACCTGGTTTTGCAGTTTCTGAGTTAATCTTTAACTTCTACAAATTTTAACTCCTTGCATTCAGTCTTTCCACACAAATACTTGCTTGAGCAGCCCTTCTTCCCGATCTAATATGCCCCTGTGCATCATCTGGCCTTGGCTTTTGTTCTGCCTTTTGGGGTATCCTTGTGTTGTAGGCTCCCCTTTCCTGCTGTATTCACGTGGTACATGAAAAGCGCAGGGAATAAGATTCCAAGTCCTTGTCATCTGGGTCTTCCATCATCAGGCCACAAATTCCTAAAATGCTGCGCTGTGCCATGCTTAGCCACTCAGTCATGTGGGACTCTTTGCAACCTCATGGACTGCAGTTTGCCAGAGTCCTCTGTCCATGAGGATTCTCCGGGCAAAGAGTACTAGAGGGGTTGCCATACCCTTCTCCAGGGGATCGTCCCAACCCAGGGTCAAACCCAGGTCTCCCACATTGCAGGCAGATTCTTTGCTGTCTGAGCCACCAGCGAAGCCCAAGAATAGTGGAGAGGGTAGCCTATCCCTTCTTCAGGGGTTCTTCTCGACCCAGAAATCGAACTGGGGGTCTCCTGCATTGCAGGCAGATTCTTTACCAGCTGAGCTACCAAGGAAGCCCAAAAATAAAACAGACGGGCCATTGAGCCTTCAAGTGCACTATGCCCACCAATGGTTCCGAGCTCTGGGCTGTGTGGCTGGCACAGCAAGGTGGTGGTGAGATGGTCTCCATTCTTCTTGAGAGCCTTCTGTGTAATGTATTAAGGAACATTTTTCACCTTTGCATGCTGATCTCAAAATGTCTTCTTGTTTCTTGAAAATGTGCTTTTCTATGCTAGAGCAAAACACTTCCTGAAAGTGTGATTTGGATAATGATGCTATCCCCTAACAAATACATTCAGTTAGAGCCAAGGTCACAGCTCATTTTACCCCTTAAACCACTTCTCCCATCTAATGAGGCATTGAGCGTTGTGATCTTGAGAAGAGGGCTCACCCACCTTAACACCACTCTATGACTTCCGTGGCCTCCACCTTCTTGCTTTCTGTCCCTCACAGGTCCCTGCGCTGCTGGAGTCGTGGGGATCAAGATGCCTCGTTATTGCCTGTTCGGAGATACAGTCAACACAGCCTCTCGGATGGAATCCACTGGCCTCCGTAAGAAAGGAGAGGACTTTTCATAGAGGACAAAGATTCTGTCTCCCAACCAAGGGGAACTGTAGGATAAAAATGCATAATACTGCCAGTGAGGTGAAGCATGACTCTTCACATTGACTGACTGTGAGCCTGGGTCAGTCCAGTCCTTGCTACATATTGCCATTTACTGATCATAATTTTTTTCTTCCTTTATGGCTCAGTTTGACTGTTATTAGTCTGGGTTCGTTTGCAGTGCATTCAGGCATGCTCTACCTGGAATACTCTTAGATCCATGTAAAAGAGAAAGTGTTAGCTGTTTATTCCAACTCTTTGCAACCCCACGGACTATAGCCCACCAGGCTCCTTGGTCCATGGAATTCTCCAGGCAAGAATACTGGAGTGGGTTGCCATTTACATGGAGACCCCAAACCAAATTTCAGCTTTTTAGCTCAGCACCACAAAGTAAAATCCAAACCCAGGCCCCGGGGCTCCCCTCTCTGAGCTGGAATGAGAAGCTCCAGGGCTTAATCTAGAGAGCCTCCTTACTCAGGACCCTGAAAACCAGCACCAGACCCTCTCCCCGTGTCTGGTAATAGTTCTCATCTCACCGATGCTATTCTAAAGTTGTTTTTTTTTTTTTTTTTATGACAATGTCTAAGCTGTCAAGAGCACCCATAATAAATATTCTGGCTCAAGGGGAAACAAACGGGGCCTATGATAGCGTTCAAAACGGACACGGTTTTCATTGATCTATTTTGCATTTCCAGCCTTGAGAATCCATGTCAGCGGCTCCACCATAGCCATCCTGAAGAGGACGGAGTGCCAGTTTCTCTATGAAGTAAGAGGAGAAACCTACTTAAAGGTAAGGAACCCATAGAGATTAATAGTGCCACCTAATAGCGCCACCGGGTGGCGCTAGTGGTAAAGAACCTGCCTGCCAATGCATGGGACATAAGAGACGTGGGTTCGATTCCTGGGTTGGGAAGATCCCCTGGAGGAGGGCATGGCAACCCACTCCAGTATTCTTGCCTGGAAAATCCCATGGACAGAGGACTCTGGCGGGCTACAGTTCACAGGATTGCAAAGAGTTGGACATGACTTAGCAGTTGAGCACAGACGCCCCACCAGACCTGCTGAGTCCAACTCTCTCTGGGTATAGATCAGAGATCTGTATTTAAATCAAGTGACTGTGATGCATAGAGAAGAGTGGGAGTCCCTGTTCTAGACATGCCTTGCCATCCCACACATTTAGAGCAACCGCCTTTCGGAGCCACCAGGTGGCCCGAAGGCTGTCTGTTGAAGGTGACCAAACTCACAACAGATCTGAAGCCAGTGATCGGCTAAGACCATCTGCCTCCACCAGCCATAGCAGCACTGGCCCTTACACTGACAGCAGCTTGAAAGAGCCTCCTATAGGTAGTTGTGTCTGCACAACACACTGGCTATTTTAATTCTCTGTGAGCACATTCTCTGCAGTGTTCCCTCCAAAACAGAAGTGGTGTGTGGATTATTACAGTGCAAGTGGTTAGGCGTATGGGCTCAGTGGTGTCTGGCTCTGCGACCCCATGACTGTAACCCGCCGGGTTCCTCTGTCGGTGGGGTTTTCTAGGCAAGAATACTGGAGTGGGTTGCCATTTCCTACTTCCGGGGATTGAACCCTGGGATTGAACTCAAGCCTCTTGCATATCCTCCATTGGCAAGCAGGTTCTTTACCATTGGCGCCACTTGGGAAGTTCAAATATTTCAGTCCAAACACAGCCCCAAATCACTAATTTTTTTTGAATGAGTGGTTTTTAAAAATATAACTATCCAGTCTGCTTTTCAAACACAACCTACAGCCAAAAACTGAATTTCCTGTTGCTGCCATTTATTTTACAGCCTGCAGATGTACCCAGCAAATGTCAGTTAGTGAGTGTTTATTATGAGGCACGTGTGTTTGTAATTTACACACTTCAGGTGGGGAAACTGTGGCAAAAGTTTCGTGGCAAAAACGGCCAGAATAAAATGTGACATTTCCAGCTGTGAAACCAGTTGGATTCATTGGAGTAGCAGGATCATAAATGAATTTTCTTCCTTCTTCATTTAGAGTTTTTGTGCTGTTGCTAAGGTGATATTTGGAAATGTCTTCTGGGGAATAAAAGAAAATTCTAGTTTGAAAAAAAAAAAGTCTGGTGGATGAGATACTTTTTTGAAGATGCTTAGAAATAGAGATTGGTCTGGAGATAACACAGATGATACCAGGAACAGGTGCTGTATTGAAATATAGGCTCTGATGACAAACTCAGAGGGGAAACGTCTCTTGGAAGCTGATACTTGTCAGAACGGTGGGTTAGAGCCGACTGCCTTGTTGGCCTCCACGGTCCACACCTTTCTTGTCTCTCTAGGGGAGAGGAACTGAGACCACCTACTGGCTGACCGGGGTGAAGGACCAGGAGTACAACCTGCCGACCCCTCCAACCGCGTAAGCTGCTGGCTGGGCGGGGAGGAGCCGGGAAGTGGAGGTCTTGGCTTTGTATCTTATACTGTGTGCAGGCAGTTTAACTGTTGGCGAGGGCTTTGCCAGTGGCAATGAGGCATTGAATCCAAGGTGAGAGACAACACACATTGAAAGGCTTGGAAACCCCCTTCTCTGGCTGCTGGAGTGTTTCAGGCTCGCTCAGGAGACCAGAGGAAAGTTTAGGGCTCACCCCCTGCACATGTGGTCAAGAGTAGAGCACCCTAGGGACAAGAGACCAGTGCATTTCCACCCCTGCTCTCAGCTCTCTGCTGAGTCACCTGATGAAACAGGAACTCCCAGCACCAGGACTGTGGTTTGGGATCTCCACACGGAGTGTGTTCTCCCTGAGATGAGTAAAACAGGCTGCAGGTCTAATTAACCGGTTTCAGTTTCCCTAAAGGTGACTCAAATGGTCTTCCAGTTGCATTTGGGCCACTGCAGTGAGTCATGTGGCCATTGGAATGGCTTTTGCTGTGGTAGAGAAACCCTGTCGTGCAGACACCTGGATGCGGGACCCAGACAGATGGCAACACCATAGAGATGCCAAAACAATGCAGACCATCCGTATGGCATGGGGGGACCTGGCACCTTACTAAGAGCACCCCAGGTCCATCCTAATCTCTTAAAACCCTCCACTCATTCAGAGCCCTCCCCAGACAAGACTCACATTCCTAGGAAAGTGTGGGACCACGTTTCAGAGTTTTGTGGAGACTGGTGACTCAGATGGTAAAGAATCTGCCTGCAATGCAGGAGACCCAGGTTTGATCCCTGGGTCAGAAAGCGCCCCTGGAGAAGGGAATGGCAATCCACTCCAGTATTCTTGCCTGGAGAATTCCAGGGACAGAGGACCCTGGCAGGCTACAGTCCATGGGGTTGCAAAGAGTAGAACACAACTCTCCAAGTGTTAGTAGAGCGACTGACACTTCAGTGGCCTTCCCAGGTGGCACTGCCTGCCAATGCAGGAGACATAAGAGATGCGGGTTCGATCCCTGGTCAGGAAGATCCCCTGGAGTAGGAAATGGCTATCCACTCCAGTATTGTTGCCTGGAGAACCCCATGGACAGAGGAGTCTGGCAGGCTACTGTCCATGGGGTCGCAAAGAGTCGGACACGACTGAAGCTACGTAGCACACACACTAGGGCTTAGCACCCTCTTGGCTTCTGTTCCTCTCGCTCCAGTGGTATGTGTAAACCTAACCTCACCTCTGAATTCCACATTGTGGTGTCTCACTTGGAAATCGAAATATAATTTCCTGCTTGAAATATATTCTGCTTTCCCTACAACTACACAGAGCAAGGGTGACCGTTCTTTAGGCTCATCGGTGGAAGCCAAGGGTCGTTCTGTGTTCTCTGGACTTCCTGCGTGCAGCACAGAGTAGGCATTCAACAAGATATCAGTGAATGAAACAGGCGGTTCTGGAGCTGAGGGCTAGTCTATTTGAATGGCTGAGAAGTTCCCTTTTCCCTCCATACTCTGTCTCTCCAGGGAGAATCAACAGCGCTTGCAAGCTGAGTTCGCTGACATGATCGCCAGCTCTTTACAGAAAAGACAGGCCTTGGGGATAAGGAACCGAAAACCAACCCGGGTGGCCAGCTACAAGAAGGGCACCCTGGAGTATTTGCAGCTGAACACCGCAGACAATGAGAGCACCCATTTTTAAACCTCTGTAAGAGCTAAGGACTCAGGCAAGACTAAGTCTGGCCACACCTGGGGCAATGACCACAAGTGTCCTGAAGCTTCCGCTTCTCTGAGACCTCAGTAAAGCAGAAGAAGACTTAGATGCAGTCTCCAATAACCTCGGCTTCCCTGTCTGGGACATAGGCTTGCTTCCGTGAATCACGTACACTCTCAGTGCAATAATTACCTTCTACTCTGCGGCCTGATCTCAATAGCTGCTCCAGGGAATTTCAACCTGGGAAAGAAGAGAAATGAATATGCACTATCTCAGAGCTGGAGAGATTTTGTTCTTATTTCACCTGTTTCAGCTTTGTTTACTGGCTCTTTTTCTTTCTGTATTCATGATAACATTTTTTTTAATTGTCCCAATGATATTTTCAGTATTTTATCTCCATTAAATTATATTTAACTTCTAATTTTGGCAGACAATATGCTGTATATGAGGCAGGAATAAAAGTTAAACATTTCTTGGATCTGTGGATGTGTTTCTCTCTCTTGCACCCATTTTCCTGGAATGCACCAGCCATTGCCTTGTGCTGGTTGAAAAACTTACTTAATACCCCTGCACTGAAGAAGGGCAAAGCTAGCATTATTGCTCAGAGGTCCAAACCTTGACATTCAGCATCACCTGTGTGCATGGGGGGATTTTGTGTCTAGTTCTCTACCATAGGGGCTCTTCAGGTGCTAAATTCACATCCTGTCTATCTGTAAAGACACCTTACTCCAGACTCTGCAAATATCCCCCCTCACATCCAGCAGTTATCTCGTTCCCCTTTTAATGGCAGCCAAGCATGATTCATTCGCTTGAAATCTCTGGAAAAGGACAGAGCCAGGTTGAGTAGACTAATATCAGCACAGACAAGAACGGGCATGTCACACCCCGGCATTGACCTTCACAACTAAAACAATTGCTCCAACCAGAGTATGCCTCCCCAGGCCTCTGCCACGAAAACCACTCTAGAGGTTAAGAAGTAGGTTACATCTTCTCCGTCACCTAGAAAAGCAGACTCTCAAACAATAATAAATGATCTTCTGGTGTACAGGCTGAGCACTTAATGTGCAGCAAGAGTCTTTCTTGGTGCCTGGAGCTTTATGATCTGTTTGTGCCTCTGCGTCCAGCACAAGGAGACTTGACACTCAGGGATGAGGTTGTGATGTGGATGTTTTTGGTCATTCATTCAGGAAACATATTTGAGCTGCTCTTCTTATTCCAGGAGCTGGGCTTAGTGTACATGGCATAGGTATGGTCTCTACCAAGCCTTGAATTTTACAGGAGAGAGAAATGTAAAGTGATAAATGGGTGTGAAGACCAAACATCTACCTTGACAAACAGGCAAACTTAGCAACTCTAAGCCCGACCAGAAAATCAGTCTTTTAAGGCTCATGAAATGAAGTGAAAGCCACTCAGTCATGTCAGACTCTTTGCGACCCCATGGACTATACAGTCCAAGGAATTCTGCAAGCCAGAATACCAGAGTGGGTAGCTGTTCCCTTCTCCAGGGGATCTTCCTAACCCAGGGATCAAACCCAGGTCTCCTACATTCCAGGTGGATTCTTTACCAGCTGAGCCACTAGGGAAGAGATTGATGAAAAGCTTCTCAGCTGAAGGCGCCAGTGTTCGTGTTCTTTTATAGACTCTACATGCTCGTGAAATATTTCTTGACCTTTAAACAGATGTGTGGCCTTGGCTTGTCCACTTAACAGTGTGGATATGTCATATCAGTGATGACAGTGACTAAGGACAGTACCAGGCAAATTCTTTGCTTTTTCCTAGCTATAAATTAATTAATGTGTCCAAGCCCCTAATGTTTCATTAATAAATCAGCCTTCATAATATCCACCTCAAGGAGTTGCTATAATGATGTTTTCAGTTGAAGTATAGTTGATTTACAATGTTGTGTTAGTTTCAGGTGTACAGCAAAGTGATTAGGTATCATATATATATGTATTCTTTTTCAGATCTTTGCCATTGTAGGTTGCTACAAGATATTGAATATGGTTCCCTGTGCCATAGATCCTTGTCATTTATCTATTTTATATATAGTAGTATATGTCGGTTTATCTCAAACTACTTGTTTATTCCTCTCCCCTACTAGCCAGTTGACAAACAGCTTCTGTAAAGGGCCAGATAGTAAATAGTTTATGTTGTGCAGGCTGCCCCGTCTCCATCGCAGCTACTCATCTCTGCTGTCATATCAGGAACGCATCCATAGACAATGGCAGTGGGTAGAATGTGTTCCAATCAAAGTTTATTTTTATTTGTGACTATCGTTTGCTTCCCTGGTGACTCAGACAGTAAAGAATCCGCCTGCAATGCAGGAGACCTGGTATCGATTCCTTGGTCGGGAAGATCCCGTGGAGGAGGGTATGGTAACCTATTCCAGTATTTCTGCTTGGAGAATCACCATGGACAGAGGAGCCTGGCAGGTTACAGTCCATGGGGTTGCAAAGAATCAGACATGACTGAGTGACTAAGCACATGTTTTTTTTTTGCTTACCCCTGTTCTAGCAGATAAGCATTTTTTTTATTTAATGAATTTTTAAAAACATAACTAAAATACCCTTATCATATCCAATGAAATGAATGATAATTCCTTAATATTAATTAATAATAGCTTTATATTTATTAAATGATTTCCCTGATTGTTTCAAAAAAATTTTTTTAATTGGTCTGTTCAAAGCTGGATCCAAAAAGGTCCATGTTTGCATGTGCTTGAAATGTCCCTCTTGTCTCTTAACCTATACTGCTTCACCCGTACACACTTTTTTCCTATGACATTGATTTGTTGAAATTGAGTCATTTTTCCTACATAATTCCTTAATGAATTTAGCTGATTGATTACACACGGTTTTATTTAATTTGTTGTATTTTCCATATTTCTTGGAATTTGGTAGATAGATCCAGAAGATAATTAGAGGCGAGTTTAATACTTTCCCAAGATAATTTATGTAGCCAGTCTCCTAAAGGAGAATTTAGATGTGGAGAATAATACACTGAGATCCAGCTCCAATGATCAATACTGATCTGATTATAATCAGACTAGATTATAATGCCACATTTGGTGCAAGTTTTAATCGCCCACTCCCACTTCATGCCCCCAAAATGACAGAAAAGTTTTATATAAAGAATTGGGAAACAGGAAAGAATATCCTTAGTGAAATAGAAATTATGAGTCAGTTCTGAAAGAAAAACAAATGGGATCAGACTAAACCAAGGAAGAGTAGCCCAAAGCAGTTGGAGAAGAGGACTGCTGGGAAAAGGTAGGATGGGACCTGGGGGAGCTCCAAGCTCAGAAGGAGCAGACAGAGTGGGAAGAGAGGGTCTTAGAGCTAACCCGCACTAGGGTGGAGGCTACCATTGCCCATGAGCATGCATACACTTAGGGGAATGAAGCCAGCTTGGTCCCTGCCTCTGCCTCTGAGGGAGACTGAGGCAGCCATTGTCGGCATGCGCCTCCCTGCCCACACTTGGGAGGAGTGGAATTAGCTCCAGGGTGGAGACCACCATAACTAATGAGAGCAAAACCAGCTGAGTAGTGTGGCAATAGCCCCTCGGACCCTGATCCAGCCTCTAACCAAGTCACGTGTATCAGGGAAAAGGTGAAACCAGCACAAAAGTGAAGCACCAAGCAGGGCCTCAGGCCCTGGCTATGATGCACACCAAGGTAGAAACCACATCACGACAAATCACATATCGGGGAGAAACTCAACTCCCTCAGGGCTCCTGCTACAGCCTCTTGGGCCCCATCTCCACCTCTGTCAGGGTGATAACAGCCATTGATCATAGGAGAAGCTCCAGTTTGTCCCTGGCTCTGGCTTAAGCGACTCCAGCTCTGGCCTCACCTCCCACCGAGGTGGAGGCTGCCAGCACACCAAGGGGAAGACATGCTCACTTCAGATCCAGCTCTCCCAGCAGAACCACTGGGCGCCGAAGACTGCTCAGGATGCTTTACACAAAGACTGGCCTTCAAGACCATAACAGGTAACTGTTTCACCTAATTGCATGGGGCAGAGAAAGTTAAATTGAGAAGACAGAGGAATTTGTTTAAAATGAAAGAACAAGAACAACAACAAAAAGAAACCCAAATGAAGCAGAGATAAATAAGTTACCAGATAAAGAGTTCAAAGCATCTGTAGTAAGAATGCTAACTGAAACCTGGGGAAAGAATAGACGAATAGCGTGAAATTTTTGACAAGAAACTGGAAAATATAAAAAGGAACCAGTCATTGCTGAAGAATACAATAGCTAAAATGAAAAATACACCGGAAGGAATTAACAGCAGATTAGTTGATACAGAAGAACACATAAGTGACCTAGAAGACTGAATAATGGAAATCATCCACTCAGAATACAAAAAGAAAAACAAATTTAAAAAGAGGATAGATAAGAACAGCCTCAGTACTTCTAGGACAACATCAATCTTACCAACATTAGCAATATAGGGGCCCCAGAAGGAGAGACGAGTGAGCAAGAGATAGAAAGTGTACTTAATAAAATTGTGGCTGAAAACTCTCTCTCAACCTGAGGAAGGACATAGATTTCCAGGTACTGGAAACACAGAGTCATCAAGCAAAATGAGCCCAAAGAGACCCATACAGAGACATCTCTTAATTAAAATGACAAAAGTTAAAGAGAATTTTAAAGGCAGCAAGAGAAAAACCAAGAGTCACGTGTAAGGTAGCCCCATAAGGCTAACAACTGGTTTTTCTGCAGAGACTTTGCAGGCCAGAAGGGAGTGGCATGACGTATTTAAAGTTTTAAAAGAGAAAATGTACAACTTGAGGTTGTCATTCAGAATTGAAGGAGAGATAAGGAATTTCTCTGAAAAGCAAAAACTGAAAGAGTTCATTAGTACTAAACCAACCTCACAAGAAGCATTAAAGGGTCCTCTTTAAGTGAAAAAGGAAAAGGCTACAATAAGAAATAAGAAATTATGGGAAAGGAAAAATCCACTGGTAAAGGCAAGTATATAATAGAGTCTGGGGATCAACCACTTAAATAAGCGAGTATGAAGGTTAAAAAAATTTTTAATCAACTATAACTACAAGAAATAAGGGATAAACATGAAAATGTAAAATCCTAGAGGAGGAAATGGCAACACACTCCAGTATTCTTGCCAGGAAAATCCCATAGACAGGGAAGCCCTGGAGCACTGCGGTCCATGGGGTCACGGAGTAGGACATGACTTAGCGACCGAGCACACAAGCATGAAAATGTGAAATATGATACCAAAAACACATAACATGGGGAGAGGGAGTTAAAAATGTACCTCTGTTAAAATGTGTTTGAACTTCAATGCCTACCATTTTACAACTAGTAGATATAGTTCAATGTATATGAACACCACAGGAACCACAAATTAAAAACCTGTCATAGACATGTGAACACAAGCACAACACTGAAGAGAATCAACAAACCACAAAGGAAGAAACTAAAAGAAGAGGAAAACAGAGAACTGCAAAAACAATGAGAAAACAAGTAGCAAAATGGCTATAAGTGCATTCCTATCAAAAATTATTTTAAATGTTAACAGACTGTATGCTCTAATCAAAAGACATAAGGTGGTTAATTGGATTTTAAAAAATGGACCCATCTATATGCTGCCTATAGGAGACTCATTTCAGAGCTAAAGATACATACAGACTGAAATTGAAAGGATTAAAAAAATATATTCCATACAAATGGAAATGAAAAGAAAGTTGGGGACAGATACTCATATCAAAGTGGACTTTGAAACAGGATAGATAGAAAGATATAAATGTACATGTGTCTATATACTAACCCACTAGTAGTAATTAGAAGTCATGACAGCCAAATAGCAATGAACAGAACTAGTGTCCAGATCATGGCTTCTAAATACCATTGTCAAAAAGACTGAGGACTCTGCAGAAGTGATTGACTTTAAGACTAGGGAAGGGAAAATACAAAAGAAACCTGGAGCATCTTGTGTTCACAGAAAGTAATGAAGTAAGTACTCAAAAATAAGCAAAAAAAAAAATATGGGAACATATCAAAATGACACAGAAGCCAACTTGAAAGAACTCCCAATGGTTTCAGCTGGAAGGTAATTACTGATAAATAATAAAATTACCCATGATTCCATAAAAAGGAGGTATAATTAAATATATGAATAAATATTGGAGGTGAGACAACACTTCCTTATAGAATAATCTGAGAAATGTAGAAAAATGAAGGAAAAAGAAAATGACTATGGGAATACCAGACTAATATTTTTCAGGCAAGATCCATTCAGTTGAGTTCAGTTGCTCAGTCATGTCCAGCTCTTTGCGACCCCAGCATGCCAGGCCTCCCTGTCCATCACCAACTCCTGGAGTTTAACCAAACTCATGTCCATTGAGTCAGTGATGCCATCTAACAATCTCATCCTCTGTCGTCCCCTTCTCCTCCTGCCTTCAATCTTTTCTAACATCAAGGTCTTTTCAAATGAGCAGCTCTTCGCATCAGGTGGCCAAAATATTGGAGCCTCAGCTTCAACATCAGTCCTTCCAATGAACACCCAGGACTGATCTCCTTTAGGATGGACTGATTCCATCTCCTTGCAGTCCAAGGGACTCTCAAGAGTCTTCTCCAACACCACAGTTCAAAAGCATCAATTCTTCGGTGCTCAGCTTTCTTTATAGTCCAACTCTCACATCCGTACATGACTACTGGAAAAACCATAGCCTTGACTGGGCAGAACTTTGTTGGCAAAGTAATGTCTCCTCTTTTTAATATACTGTCTAGGTTGGTCATAACTTTTCTTCCAAGGAGTAAGCGTCTTTTAATTTCATGGCTTTAATCACCATCTGCAGTGATTTTGGAGCCCCCCAAAATAAAGTCAGCCACTGTTTCCACTGTTTCCCCATCTATTTTCCATGAAGTGATGGGACCAGATGCTATGATCTTTGTTTTCTGAATGTTGAGCTAAGCCAACTTTTTTACTGTCCTCTTTGACTTTCATCAAGAGGCTCTTTAGTTCTTCTTCACTTTCTGCCATAAGGGTGATGTCATCTGCATATCTGAGCTTATTGATATTTCTCCCGGCAATCTTGATTCCAGCTTGTGCTTCCTCAAGCCCAGCATTTCTCATGATGTACTCTACATATAAGTTAAATAAGCAGGGTGACAATATACAGCCTTGATGTACTCCTTTTCCTATTTGGAACCAGTCTGTTGTTCCATGTCCAGTTCTAACTGTTGCTTCCTGACCTGCATACAGGTTTCTCAAGAGGCAGGTCAGGTGGTCTGGTATTCCCATCTTTTGAAGAATTTTCCACAGTTTATTGTGATCCACACAGTCAAAGGCTTTGGCACAGTCAATAGAGCAGAAATAGATGTTTTTTTCTGGAACTCTCTTGCTTTCCCGATGATCCAGAGGCTGTTGGCAATTTGATCTCTGGTTCCTCTGCCTTTTTTAAAACTAGCTTGAATATCTGGAAGTTCATGATTCACGTATTGGTGAAGCCTGGCTTGGAGAATTTTGAGCATTACTTTTCTAGCATGTGAGATGAGTGCAGTTGTGCTGTAGTCTGAGCATTCTTTAGCATTGGAATTGGAATGGAAACTGACCTTTTCCAGTCCTGTGGTCACTGCTGAGTTTTCCAAATTTGCTGACATATTGAGTGCAGCACTTTCACAGCATCATCTTTCAGGATTTGAAATAGCTCAACTGGAATTCCATCACCTCCACTAGGCTTTGTTCATAGTGATGGTTCCTAAGACCTACTTGACTTCACATTCCAGGATGTCTGGCTCTAGGTGAATGATCACACTGTCATGATTATCTGGGTCATGAAGATCTTTTTGTACAGTTCTTCTGTATATTCTTGTCACCTCTTGTTAATATCTTCTGCTTCTGTTAGGTCCATACCATTCTGTCCTTTATTGTGCCCATCTTTGCATGAAATGTTCCCTTGGTATCTCTAATTTTCTTGAAGAGATCTCTAGTCTTTCCCATTCTACTGTTTTCTTGTATTTCTTTACATTGATCACTGAGGAAGGCTTTCTTATCTCTCCTTGCTATTCTTTAGAACTCTGCATTCAAATGGGTATATGTTTCCTTTTCTCCTTTGCTTTTCACTTCTCTTTTCTTAGCTATTTGTAAGGCCTCCTCAGACAGCCATTTTGCTTTTTGCATTTCTTTTTCTTGGGGATGGTCCTACTCCCTGTCTCCTGTTCAGTATCACAAACCTCTGTCCGTATTTCATCAGGCACTCGTATATCAGATCTAGTCCCTTAAATGTATTTCTCACTTCCACTGTGTAATCATAAGGGATTTGATTTAGGTCATACCTGAATGGTCTAGTGGTTTCTCCCACTTTCTTCAATTAGATTATTTAAAAAAATAAATAACAGCGTGGGGCAACATAGGGGCAAAGGATTGAGATGTGAACTATTAGTTATATATTTTGGGAATATAACTAATATTTTATAATAACTATAATTGGAGTATAACCTTTAAAATGATAAATCCCTATATTATACACCTGTGACATATAATGTTATATACCAACTATTTCAACAAAGAATAAATTTAAAATAATGCAAAAATAACAGTACTCCATAAAAATTTGAACTCCTATGTTTTTAAAAGATTCAGAATAAAATTTATTTAAAATTTGGACATTTCCCATGTGAAGGAAATGAGGTTCAATAAAACAGGGAAAAAATAATTCATGCAATTTTTTTCAGGAACCTGCTTTTGCACAAAATGAAGTTCAAGTGTCTTTCCAAGAGAGTCTTTTAAATGATCATATAGCCTTTGTTTTTGTGACTGAGAGAAGAATAAAAACTGAAATGATGTAGGAAATTGCTCCTTGTGTGCCTGAGTCATGTGAATTTTTATTCAGCCAGCAGATGGTAGACCAGATGTTGGATGATGTGTTCTGAAAATGACCTTGTTCTATTAAGTGATTATAAGTTAACCATTATAGAAATAGAAGACTTTCCAGCCTAGAATTCTCATGGACACTGTATTTGCAGCAACAGCACACTGTTTTCATGTTTGCTAAAAATGGCATTATCTTTTTTTCTGTATTTTTATAGAATGTAAAACTTTGTGCATATGTTTACACATATATTGCATAAGGCAACCCCAGTTAAAACACATCTTATCTAGCACCTTTAATTGCAATTTAACATTGTGTAGATTATTCCGCCAAATTGTTTAATCTGACCGCAGGGAAATAGAGCTCCCAGCAGAGAAACCAGTGCCACACTCTTGGTTTGTGTCCTAATATTTGGACAGATCATGACTCAGAGTCCACATTTGTTAGAAAAAACATGAGTTATCACTTCCAGTTCTGTATTTCTTTTGAAATAAATAATCAGATTTTGTGGTTTGTGATAAAATAGATGTTTTGTAAGAGTGGGAATTGCACCAGAACCTTCTGCAACTTCTAAGGAGATCCTAGATTACTTAGTCATCCTTTCTGTGGAGAAACAAAAATTACAAAAAGCAGTATTTTTCACTCTGCGATTGAAGATTTTTTTTGTTTCATTTTAATGTGATCTCAGAATGATACTTTTATAAAACACAGAAGCCTATGTTTAGATGTGGCAACAGTTCAGCTGCCATTGCAAGCCAGGACTGGCCTGCAGAGCCCCTGAAGTGCAGATTTCAGTCTCAGCTTTGCTACAGGCTAATCCAAGAGCCTTTGGACCAGTCACTTAACCTCACAGGGCTTCTGCAAGAACCAAAGTTTTTATAGACACAAAGCTTTGTAAAGAGCAGAGAACCATAATCATATTGAAGTGATGTGAAGTCGCTCAGTCATGTTCGACTCCTTGTGACCTCGTGGACTGTAGCCTACAAGGCTCCTCTGTCCTCCTCTATCCATTTTCCAGGCAAGAGTACTGGAGTGGGTTGCCATTTCCTTCTCCAGGGGATCTTCCCAACCCAGGGATTGAACCCGGGCCTCCCATATTGCAGGCAGACGCTCTACCATCTGAGTCACCAGGGAAGCCCCTATAATCATATTAGTTATCTTCTTAACCTCTCTGGACCTCAGTTTTAATGTGACCCAAAGAGAGTTGGAGATGATCTTTATAGTACTTTAAACTTTAACCATTCTGTGTACTGATGCATTTGTTTAAATAAAGCAAGAGATGTGGACAGTCTGTTGATACAGTGTAGTATCTCACTGGGTAAAGAATCTGCTTGACAATGTAGGAGATGCAGGTTCATTCCCTGGGTCAAGAAGATCCCCTGGAGAAGGGCATGGCAACCCACTTCAGTATTCTTGCCTGGAGAATCCCATGAATAGAGTGGACTCACAAGCTACAGTCCATAGGTTTGCAAAGAGTTGGACACAACTGAAGCAACTGAGCACACACATAGAATAGATTGTACAGGACCCATGTTTTATCCTGACTCTTGGCTCCGCTCCATGAGGTCTATGGTGACTGATAAAAACAAAGGCTGCTCTTGGAAACTTACAAGTTCCACTTGGAAAAGAACATGTATCCAAAGCAGCAAGTTGGGGACAGGACTCAGTGTTACCATGGGAACAAGAAGTCCCACATTCCACCACCTAGTCCCCTCTGTGAGGTCCTCCGTCTCCTCCAAAAGCACAGTTTCCTGTCTTGATTCTGCCTTGTTGCTTGTACACTTCTTCCCTAGTTCAGTTCAGTTGCTCAGTCGTGTCTGACTCTTTGCAACCCCATGGACTGCAGTATGCCAGGCTTCCCTGTCCACCACCAACTCCCAGAGCTTGCTCAAATTCATGTCCATTGAATCAGTGATGCCATCCAATGATCTCATCCTCTGCTGTCCCCTTCTCCTCCTGCCTTCAGTCTTTCCCAACATCAGGGTCTTTTCCACTGAGTCAGTTCTTTGCATCAGGTGGCCAAAGTATTGGAGCTTCAACTTCAGCATCAGTCCTTCCAATGAATATTCAGAACTGATTTCCTTTACGATTGACTGGTTTGATCTCCTGGCAGTTCAAGGGACTCTCAAGAGTCTTCTCCACACCACAGTTCAAAAGCATCAATTCTTCGGCGCTCAGCTTTCTTTATAGTCCAACTCTCACATCCATACATGACTACTGGAAACACCATAACTTTGACTAGACAGACCTTTGTCTTCCCCAGTAAGAAGGCCCTTTCCCAGCTACAGACAAGAAAGTCGGCTCCAGCTAGTTTAAAAGTAAGGAGTTTATCAAGAAATGGCAACCCACTCCAGTACTCTTGCCGGGAAAACTCCATGGATGGAGGAGCCTGATAGGGGTTGAAATGGGTCAAACATGACCGAGCAACTTCACTTTCACTTTCCACAGGTTAAGGGTTCACTCTCACAAGACTGCCTTCTCTACAGATGGAGTCTTAAGTCCCAGAGGGCCACCAGTACATCTGACCAAATGGCTACAATCCAGAGGTTCCCATGGCCCTCTCCTCAGGATCAATAATTTGCTAGGGCAATTCACAGAATTTGAGAAAACACTTATGTTTTGTTCTTATTGTTGTGGTTCAGTCATATCTGATTCTTTGTGACACCATGGACTGTAGCATGCGAGGCTTCCCTGTCCCTCACCAACTCCCAGAGTTTACCCAAACTCATGTCCATTGAGTCAGTGATGCCATCCAACCATCTCATCCTCTGTTGTCCCCTTCTCCTCCTGCTCTCAATCTTTCCCAGCATCAGGGTCTTTTCAAATGAGTCAGATCTTCGCATCAGGTGGCCAGAGTATTGGAGTTTTAGCTTCAACATCAGTCCTTCCAATGAACACCCAGGACTAATCTCCTGTAGGATGGACTGATTCCATCTCCTTGCAGTCCAAGGGACTCTCAGGAGTCTTCTCCAATGCCATAGTTCAAAAGCATCAATTCTTCAGCACTCAGCTTTCTTTATAGTCCAACTCTCACATCCATACATGACCACTGGAAAAACCATAACCTTGACTAGACAGACCTTTGTTGGCAAAGTAATGTCTCTGCTTTTTAATATGTTGTCTAGGTTGGTCATAACTTTCCTTCCAAGGAGTAAGTGTCTTTTAATTTCATGGCTTTAATCACCATCTGCAGTGGCTTTGGAGCCCAAAATAATAAAGTCAGCCACTGTTTCTACTGTTTCCCCATCTATTTCCCGTGAAGTGATGGGACCAGATGCCATGATCTTACTTTTCTGAATATTGAGCTTTAAGCCAACTTTCTCACTCTCCTCTTTGACTTTCATCAGAAGGCTCTTTAGTTCTTCTTCACTTTCTGCCATAAGGGTGGTGTCATCTGCATATCTGAGGTTGTTATTTCTCCCGGCAATCTTGATTCCAGCTTGTGCTTCTTCCAGCCCAGTGTTTCTCATGATGTACTCTGCATATAAGTTAAATAAGCAGGGTGACAATATACAGCCTTGACGTACTCCTTTTCCTATTTGGAACCAGTCTGTTGTTCCATGTCCAGTTCTAACTGTTGCTTCCTGACCTGCATACAGGTTTCTCAAAAGGTAGGTCAGGTGGTCTGGTATTCCCATCTATTTCAGAATTTTCCACAGTTTATTGTGATCCACACAGTCAAAGGCTTTGGCATAGTCAATAAAGCAGAAATAGATGTTTTGTCTGGAATTCTCTTGCTTTCCCAATGATTCAGAGGATGTTGGCAATTTGATCTCTGGTTCCTCTGCCTTCCCTAAAACCAGTTTGAATATCTGGAAGTTCACGGTTCACATATTGGTGAAGACTGGCTTGGAGAATTTTGAGCATTACTTTACTAGCGTGTGAGATGCGTGCAATTGTGTGGTAGTTTGAGCATTCTTTCACAGTGCCTTTCTTTGGGATTGGAATGATAAGTGACTTTTTCCAGTCCTGTGGCCACTGCTGGGTTTTCCAAATTTGGTGGCATATTGAGTGCAGCACTTTCACAGCATCATCTTTCAGGATTTGAAATAGCTCAACTGGAATTCCATCACCTCCACTAGCTTTGTTCATAGTGATGCTTCCTAAGGCCCACTTGACTTCACATTCCAGGGTGGCTCTAGGTGAGTGATCACACCATTGTGATTATCTGGGTCGTGAAGATCTCTTTTGTACAGTTATCCTGTGTATTCTTGCCACTTCTTCTTAATGTATTCTGCTTCTGTTAGGTCCATACAACTTCTGTCCTTTATTGATCCCATCTTTGCATCAAATGTTCCCTTGGTATATCTAATTTTCTTGAAGAGATCTCTAATCTTTCCCATTCTACTGCTTTCCTCTATTTCTTTGCATTGATCACTGAGGAAGGCTTTCTTATCTCTCCTTCCTATTCAAAAATGACAGAATGGTCTCTGTTCATTTCCAAGGCAAATCATTCAATATCACAGTAATCCAAGTCTATGCCCCAACCAGTAATGCTGAAGAAGCTGAAGTTGAATGGTTCTATGAAGACTTACAAGACCTTCTAGAACTAACACCCAGAAAGGATGTCCTTTTCATCATAAGGAACTGGAATGCAAAAGTAGGAAGTCAAGAGATACCTGGATCAACAGGTAAATTTGGCCTTGGAGTACAGAATGAAGCAGGGCACAGGCTAATAGAGTTTTGCCAAGAGAACACACTGGTCTTCTTAGCCAACACCCTCTTCCAACAACACAAGAGAAGACTCTACACATGGACATCACCAGATTGCTAACAGCGGAATCAGACTTTGCAGCCAAAGATGGAGAAGCTGTATACAGTCAGCAAAAACAAGACCAGGAGCTGACTGTGGCTCAGATCATGAACTCCTTATTGCCAAATTCAGACTTAAATTGAAGAAAGTGGGGAAAACCACTAGACCATTCAGGTATGACCTAAATCAAATCCCTTATGATTATACAGTGGAAGTGATAAATAGATTTAAGGGATAGATCTGATCGACACAGTGCCTGATGAACTATGGACAGAGGTTCATGACATTGTACAGCAGACAGGGATCAATACCATCCCCAAGAAAAAGAAACGCAAAAAAGCAAATGGCTATCTGAGAAAGCCTTACAAATAGCTGTGAAAAAAAGAAATATGAAAAGCAAAGGAGAAAAGGAAAGATATACCCATTTGAATAAAATGGGAAAGACTAGAGATCTTTCCCAGTATCAAGGCCTTTGCATCAGGGCCAAAGTGTTGGAGCTTCAGCATCAGTCCTTCCAATGAACACTCAGGGTTGATTTCTTATTGGATTTCCTTTAGGATTGACTGGTTTGCTCTCCTTGCTGTTCAAAGCGACTCTCAAGAGTCTTCTCCAGCACCACAATTCAAACACATTAATTCTTCGGCTCTCAGCCTTCTTCATGATCCAGCTCTCACATCTGTACATGACTACTGGAAAAACCATAGTTTTGACTAAATTGACCTTTGTCATCATAGTGATGTCTCTGCTTTTTTAAAAGAAACAACAGACCCAAAGTGGAGTCACTTGTTCTAAGCCCATGTACACCAAAGTGAAACTAAATATATATCCTAATTATAGCCCCAACCCCTGAGGAATCTTCAACCAGTCAACCCGGAATTACCTGGTCAGCACTGAGATAATCTGCCCTGTAGGCTCTTTCATTCCCTTTCGGAGGATAATCTTGCCTGAAATAATGCATTATTTGCTAATAATTTCCCTTTTCTGCCTTCTTTCTGCCTATTTAAAGGTCTTTTCTTTTTTATGCCTTAGAAGAGGTCCCTTCTATTTTCAAGGATGGATACTGCTCAATTCATTAATTGTTTAAGAAAGCAGATTTGATCCTTAAATTTACTCAGTTGAATTTTTTTTATTTAACAGTGTGATGGCAGCATCAGGACTGAAGACTTTCGACAACTTCGAAGACAGTAAGAGACACAGGTGTGGTGCCCTGTGAGCTGCCTGAGTTCACTGTCTTTCTCACTATTTCTGAGGCCCATGGGTAAGTCCCTTCTTGGTTCTCAGCTCTGCCCTCTTTGCACTGAGCTGCTGATCTATTTAGATTTCCATAGTTACTTATTTGATTGGAAACCCCAGCCCTTGGTTTTGTCCCCAGATCCCCAGATTCCACATCGAACTATGGGTGGTTATTGACCAGAGTTGGACTGGGTCAGACTTTTAAAAACCAGGCTTGGTCTGGATTCAGACTAGGTCTGATTTAAACTGGACTGGGTTCAAGTGTGAGGCCTTGAGTGGATAGATTTTATGTAAAGGCTATTGGTATTAGGAATCTCAGAAGAGAAAAGTCACAAAATTGGTGGGTGTGGGAAGCGCATTTAAAAGCTGTTAGAATATTCACCACGTAACCCAAGAGTCTGGTGTTAGGACGGTTTGGTCACGAAAGGGGATAGATCAGCACTCGGTTACCTGACAACCTCAAGAAGACTTCTGTGCAGTGAAAGTCAAAGTTGTTCAGTCATGTCCCCATGGAGTATACAATCCGTGAAATTCTCCAGGCCAGAATACTAGAGTGGGTAGCCTTTCCCTTTTCCAGGGGATCTTCCCAACCCAGGGATCAAACCTAGGTCTTCCACATTGCAGGCATATTCTCTACCAGCTGAGCCACAAGGGAAGCCCAAGAATACTGGAGACGGTAGCCTATCCCTTCTGCAGTGGATCTTCCCAACCCAGGAATTGAACCAGGGTTTCCTGCATTGCAGGCGGATTCTTTACCAACTGAGCTATCAGTGCAGTGAGGTACCCTGCAAAACACCACACAGTTCCCAATCCAACAGTATATTCCTTTTAGGAATTATTTTGGCCCTGAGAAACCCAAAACCTTCTCTAAAATAATAATAACAATGGAATCCTTAAAAATCCAAAGAGTTAAGCATGCCACCTTCCAGCACACCTGCTTAAAAGCTATGGTCCTAGAAGCTGTACTTATCTACCAAATGTGGTCAAAATCTTACTAAAGGCAATCTAAATTTTGTGTCTTGAGAACTTGCCTTGGTAACCATCAGGTTCATTGTTATTCAGTCGCTCAGTTCAGTTCAGTCAGTTCAGTCACTCAGTCATGTCCAACTCTTTGCGACCCCATGAATCGCAGCACACAAGGCCTCCCTGTCCATCACCAACTCCTGGAGTTCACTGAGACTCACGTCCATCGAGTCAGTGATTCCATCCAGCCATCTCATCCTCTGTCGTCCCCTTCTCCTCCTGCCCCCAGTCCCTCCCAGCATCAGAGTCTTTTCCAATGAGTCAGCTCTTCGCATGAGGTGGCCAAAGTACTGGAGTTTCAGCTTCAGCATTATTCCCTCCAAAGAAATCCCAGGGCTGATCTCCTTCAGAATGGACTGGTTGGATCTCCCTGCAGTCCAAGGGACTCTCAAGAGTCTTCTCCAACACCACAGTTCAAAAGCATCAATTTTTCTGCACTCAGCCTTCTTCACAGTCCAACTCTCACATCCATACATGACCACTGGAAAAACCATAGCCTTGACAGATGGACTTTTGTTGCCAAAGTAATGTCTCTGCTTTTTAATATGCTATCTAGGTTGGTCATAACATTCCTTCCAAGGAGTAAGCGTCTTTTAATTTCACGGCTGCAGTCACCATCTGCAGTGATTTTGGAGCCCCAAAAAATAAAGTCTGACACTGTTTCCACTGTTTCCCCATCTATTTCCCATGAAGTGGTGGGACCGGATGCCATGATCTTCGTTTTCTGAATGTTGAGCTTTAAGCCAACTTTTTTACTCTCCACTTTCACTTTCTTCAAGAGGCTTTTTAGTTCCTCTTCACTTTCTGCCATAAGGGTGGCGTCATCTGCATATCTGAGGTTACTGATATTTCTCCCGGCAATCTTGATTCCAGCTTGTGCTTCTTCCAATCCAGCATTTCAATGATACTCTGCATATAAGTTAAATAAGCAGGGTGACAATATATAGCCTTGACGTATTTCCAATTTGGAACCAGTCTGTTGTTCCATGTCCAGTTCTAACTGTTGCTTCCTGACCTGCATACAGATTTCTCAAGAGGTAGGTCAGGTGGTCTGGTATTCCCATCTGTTTCAGGATTCCCCACAGTTTATAGTGATCCACACAGTCAAAGGCTTTGGCATAGTCAATAAAGCAGAAATAGATGTTTTTCTGGAACTCTCTTGCTTTTTCCATGATCCAGCAGATGTTGGCAATTTGATCTCTGGTTCCTCTGCCTTTTCTAAAACCAGCTTGCACATCAGGAAGTTCACGGTTCACATATTGCTGAAGCCTGGCTTGGAGAATTTTAAGCATTACTTTACTAGCATGTGAGATGCGTGCAATTGTGTGGTAGTTTGAGCATTCTTTGGTATTGCCTTTCTTTGGGATTGGAATGAAAACTGACCTTTTCCAGTCCTGTGGCCACTGCTGAGTTTTCCAAATTCGCTGGCATATTGAGTGCAGCACTTTCACAGCATCATCTTTTAGGATTTGAAATAGCTCAACTGGAATTCCATCACTTCCACTAGCTTTGTTCATAGTGATGCTTTCTAAGGCCCACTTGACTTCACATTCCAGGGTGTCTGGCTCTAGGTGAGTGATCACACCATTGTGATTATCTGGGTCATGAAGATCTTTTTTGTACAGTTCTTCTGTGTATTCTTGCCACCTCTTCTTGATATCTTTTGCTTCTGTTAGGTCTGTACCATTTCTGTCCTTTATCGAGCCCATCTTTGCATGAAATGTTCCCTTGGTATCTCTAATTTTCTTGAAGAGATCTCTAGTCTTTCCCATTCTATTGTTTTCCTCTATTTCTTTGCATTGATCGTTGAGGAAGGCTTTCTTATCTCTCCTTGCTATTCTTTGGAACTCTGCATTCAGATGCTTATATCTTTCCTTTTTCCTTTGCTTTTTGCTTCTCTTCTTTTCACAGCTATTTGTAAGGCCTTCCCAGACAGCCATTTTGCTTTCTTGCATTTCTTTTCCATGGGGATGGTCTTGATCCCTGTCTCCTGTACAGTGTCATGAACCTCATCCCATAGTTCATCAGGCACTCTATCAGATCTAGTCCCTTAAATCTATTTATCACTTCCACTGTAAAATCATCAGGGATTTGATTTAGGTCATACATGAATGGTCTAGTGGTTTTCCCTACTTTCTTCAATTTAAGTCTGAATTTGGTAATCAGGAGTTCATGATCTGAGCCACAGTCAGCTCCCAGTCTTGTTTTTGTTGACTTTACAGAGCTTCTCCATCTTTGGGTGCAAAGAATATAATCAATCTGATTTCGGTGTTGACCATCTGGTGATGTCCATGTGTAGAGCCTTCTCTTGTGTTGTTGGAAAAGGGTGTTTGCTATGACCAGTGCATTTTCTTGGCAAAACTGTATTAGTCTTTGCCCTGCTTCATTCTGTATTCCAAGGCCAAATTTGCCTGTTACTCCAAGTGTTTCTTGACTTCCTACTTTTGCATTCCAGTCCCCTATAATGAAAAGGACATCTTTTTTGGGTGTTAGTTCTAAAAGGTCTTGTAGGTCTTCATAGAACCGTTCAACTTCAGCTTCTTCAGCGTTACTGGTTGGGGCATAGACTTGGATTACTGTGATATTGAATGGTTTGCCTTGGAAACGAACAGAGATCATTCTGTCATTTTTGAGATTGCATCCAAGTATTGCATTTCGGACTCTTTTGTTGACCATGATGGCTACTCCATTTCTTCTGAGGGATTCCTTCCTGCAGTAGTAGATTCAGTTGCTAAGTTTGTCCAACTCTTTGGGACCCTGTGGGATGCAGCACTCCAGGCTTCCCTGTCCTTCACTATCTCCTGGAGTTTGCTCAAATGCATCTCCATTTAGTTGGTGATGCCATTCAACCATCTCATCCTCTGTCGCCCCCTTTTTGTCCTGTATTCAATCTTCCCCAGCATCAGGGTCTTTTCCAATGAGTCATCTCTACACATCAGGTGGTCAAAGTATTGGAGCTTCAGCATCAGTCCTTCCAATGAATATTCGGGGTTGATTTCCTTTAGGACTGATCAGGTTAGAGGGCCTCAAAATATTGCCAGACAGAAGTTTGGATTGCATGAATCTGTGGCCAGATGTGGCTGGACAGAAATGTGGGTTGAACTTATTTGGTAAGTGTCCTGCCAAACTGCTACCAGCACTCAGGGAACTTAGTAGGGACCATTATGAGGAATGTTCCAGTTGGATAATATTATTTAAGAAGTGTATTAAAACACAAGGAGTACATATTTTAATTGGTAGGAGGAAGCCTCCAAAATGTTTCAAAATTCCAAAAAAGCTCATTAGAAGATTCATTGTAAAAGGCCAGAATGAAAACACTAAGGACATAAAAGGTACCTAAAACAAAAGATCTTAGGACTGCTATAATTCCTACTGCTCCCCTCTATGCTCCTTTGAGTACTTATTCTAACAATCCTCTGTCTGAATTGCCTTTCTACACTGAAAAGACTATTAAACAGTTACCTTTAAAGTAATAGCTTGGCTTGACTTTCTGCTTCCTTGGGACAGGCAGGCTGTTGGTTCCTTCTTTTGGTTATCTTTGGGAATGACTCTGATCTTGAGAAGGTAGTAACTTTTTCGCTCTCTTTGAAGATACCTCTGGGTCCATGAAGTTGTTTAATTCTGCTAGAAATATGTACTGTTTGTCCTGGCTGCAAACATAGAAAAACCCAAGTGAGAACATTTCAAAAGATTAATTCTTTCTCTTTATAAAATGAGAGATGTTACACTAATTAGGCTTATTTGGCATATTAAATTATATGAGAGACATTGTTAAATAAGTGATGATCAACCTTAGGTTATATTATATATTACATAACCTAAGGTTATATAATATAACATATTATATAACCTATGAATGTTATTAATATAATTTCAATTTTAGCAAATAATTTCTCCTGCAGAATGCAGGCTGGTGAAGAGAATCACAAATTCATGCTATGAGGCTGTGTCTTTGGGGTCATCTGCTGACCTCATTTCATTTGATGTAGGCTTTGTGCCTCATGGAAACTCCTAACGGCTACATGTCATGCATACTTAGGACCTCTCTTTGATCATTTAAACTGTGACTACAAAATCCACAAATAACAGAGGTCTTCTGTATATAAAAGGAAACCATTTTGGATCTTCCTAATTAAGATCTTACATGGAGTAGAAGTGAAACTGTTAGTTGGTCAGTCGTGTCCCACTCTTTGTGACCCCATGGACTGTAGCCCACCAGGCTCCTCTGTCCATGGAATTCTCCAGGTAAGAGTACTGGAGTGGGTAACCATTCCCTTCTCCAGGGGATCTTCCCAACCCAAGGGTCAAACCCTGGTCTCCCACATTGCGGGTAGATTCTTTGCCATCTGAGCCACATTGAGTAAAGGCTATGTGCCCAACAAATCTTCTTAAGTCAGTGAGTCTTCATATTTAATCAGATTCCCAAGCCCTGCTGTAGAAATTCTGATGTCATAGAGACCAGGACTCTGTATTTTATAAAGTTTTTGAAATATATATATGTATTTTTAAACTTTTTATTTTGTATTGGGGTATAGACAATAAACAGTGCTGTGATAGTTTCCTGTGAACAGTGAAGGGATTCGTCATACATACACATGTATCCATTCTCCCTCAAACTCCCCTTCCATCCAGGCTGCCACATAACACTGAGCAGAGTTTCCTGTGCTGTATAGTAGGTTGTTCTTGATTATCCATTTTAAATATAGCAGTGTGTACATAGGACTCTGCATTTTTTATAAGGATCTCAGGTGATTGTGATGCTGGTGGTTGTTAGAACTGATATTTGTGACACGATCAGAAATTTCCTAATGATTCTTATGTTTAAAATGACACATACCCTGAGAGTTGTGTCTAAGCTTCTATTTTCTTGCTACAGTTTCGATCTTAGTTCAGTGATCATTCTTTCCTATGTCCTGTAGAGTCCTCTTTTTTTATCCAAGGCAACTGGATTATTTTCACTTGGCTCCAAAGCCAAGGAGAGGATTTTAAAGGAGAACACAGGATGGCTTTAAGGACAAGGGAAATATCTCAAGCATGAGCTCAAAGATACATCTGTCCAGCATGAGTTCCATCAGCCCAGGGTGTAAACGTTCCTCCTAACTCCCCTTGACTACCTGGTCGCCTGCCTTTCCACCAGGATGAGGATCCCCTGGGCTGACCCCAGGTATGAGGGCCCAGAAGGTCCAGTGCAGGATTTATTCCACTGCCACACTGTCAGGGGACATTCAACTGTAAGGGATCAATTATGTTCTTCTTTTGTGTGCTGTTTCTCAAGGACTCTCTATTCCTTATCAGTTCCTGGCAAACAGGAACGAGCAGAGCTGCACGCAGCTGTCAGGACTGAGATCATGAGATCTCACCTGTTTGGATTCCTTTCAGTGACCCCCTTCAGTGACCTTTTCAGTTATGCCCTTCTTATGCAGGGTATTGAATGCTTTCTGGCCCTTTGAAGATTGTTATTTGCTTGGCTTTGTTTTTGTTCAATTTTTTTACTGCCTAAAGCTGCCTTGTATGAAGATATATAAACATGTGTTTCTGCAAATAAAGCACCCTTGTTTCACTCGAGACTTGGGTCCCCTGCATCCCTCTTCTTGTCGACTCCAATCCCAGGTCCCAATCTACAAAGACCGTGACACTGCACAGCCTTTTACAGCCTGGCTTCCTCATCTAAATCACAGGATGCAGAAAATTATTTGACTATTTTCTTAATTCCCCCAAAGATGTACATAACTAACTCTAGTCTACATGCATAAAAGAGATTAACTCGTTACATACAAAGGATGTCTTTGGCCATTTAGGGCTAGATTTTCTCAAGGAATCCTGTTGAAAAATTCTGAAAGATGTCTGAGATACAGTCGTGCTCACTCACTCCAGCTAGGCTTCTATACTCCTTTAGAAATGAGTCCTAAGGGAATACTCACCCCCATCCTGACTCCTCATGAAAAACTTCAACAGTTACCTAATTGTCATACAACTTCTAACTGAAATCAAACTAACATCTGTAAATTGGCCCTTAAATTAAAATTATTTTTGTTTTTTGGCCATGCCACACAGCTTGTGGGATCTGAGTTCCCCCACCAGCAATGAAACCCATGCCCCTGCAGTGGAAGACAGGAATCTTAACCACTGGACCAGGGAAGTCTCTAAAATTCATTTTTTAACTTGGCAAAGCAGTAGATACTAGGTTCCACTTCATACTAAATGTAAATACTGTACAAAATGAAATTGATGTGCCCTAACTTGAATGCTTGCCAAATTCAGACTTAAATCGAAGAAAGTAGGGAAAACCACCAGACCATTCAGGTATGACCTAAATCAGTGAAAATGACAAATAGATTCAAGGGATTAGATCTGATAGACAGAGTGCCTGAGAAATTATGGACAGAGGTTTGTGACTTGTACAGGAAACAGTGATCAAGACCATTCCCAAGAAAAAGAAATGGAAAAAGGCAAAATGGTTGTTTGAGGAGGCCTTACAAATAGCTAAGAAAAGAAGAGAAGCTAAAGGCAAAGGAGAAAAGGAAAGATATACCCATTTGAATGCAGAGTTCCAAAGAATAGCAAGGAGAGATAAGAAAGCCTTCCTCAGTGATCAGTGCAAAGAAATAGAGGAAAACAATAGAATGGGAAAGACTAGAGATCTCCTCAAGGAAATTAGAGATACGAAGGGAACATTTCATACAAATATGGGCAAGCAGAAGATATTAAGAAGAGGTGGCAAGAATACACAGAAGAACTATACAAAAAAGATCTTCATGATCCAGATAACCACGATGGTTTGATCACTGACCTAAAGCCAGACATCCTGGAATGTGAAGTCAAGTGGGCCTTAGGAAGCATCACTATGAACAAAGCTAGTGGAGGTGATGGAATTCCAGTTGAGCTATTTCAAATCCTAAAAGATGATGCGTGAAAGTGCTGCACTCAATATGCCAGCAAATTTGGAAAACTCAGCAGTGGCCACAGGACTGGAAAAGGTCAGTTTTCATTCCAATCCCAAAGAAAGTCAATGCCAAAGAATGTTCAAACTACCACACAATTGCACTCATCTCACATGCTAGTAAGGTAATGCTCAAAATTCTCCAAGCCAAGCTTCAACAGTACATGAACCGTGAACTTCCAGATGTTCAAGCTGGTTTTAAAAAAGGCAGAGGAACCAGAGATCAAATTGCCAACATCCTCTGGATCATTGGGAAAGCAAGAGAATTCCAGAAAAAAACATCTATTTCTGCTTTATTGACTATTGCAAAGCCTTTGACTATGTGGATCACAACAAACTGTGGAAAATTCTGAAAACAGATGGGAATACCAGACCACCTGACCTGCCTCATGAGAAATTTGTATTCAGGTCAGGAAGCAACAGTTAGAACTGGACATGGAACAACAGACTGGTTCCAAATAGGAAAAGGAGTTCGTCAAAGCTGTATATTGTCACCCTGCTTATTTAACTTATATGCAGAGTACATCATGCAAAATGCTGGACTAGATGAAGCACAAGCTGGAATCAAGATTGCTGGGAAAACATCAATAACCTCAGATACGCAGATGACACCACCCTAATGGCAGAAAGTGAAGAACTAAAGAGCCTTTTGATGAAAGTGAAAGAGGAGAGTGAAAAAGTTGGCTTAAAACTCAACATTCAGAAAACTAAGATCATGGCATCTGGTCCCATCACTTCATGGCAAATAGATGGGTAAACAATAATAACAGTGACAGATTTTATTTTCTTGGGGTCCAAAATCACTGCAGATGGTGATTGGAGCCATGGAATTAAAAGACACTTGCTCCTTGGAAGAAAAGTTATGACCAACACAGACAGCATATTAAAAAGCAGAGACATTACTTTGCCAACAAAGCTATAGTTTTCCCAGTAGTCATGTACGGATGTGAGAGTTGGACTATAAAGAAAGTGAAAGTGAAAGTCACTCAGTCGTGTCTGACCCTTTGTGACCCTATAGACTATACAGTCCATGGAATTCTCCAGGTCAGAATACTGGAGTGGGTAGCCTTTCCCTTCTCCAGGGGATCTTCCTAACCCAGGGATCGAACCCAGGTCTCCTGCATTGCAGGCAGATTCTTTACCAGCTGTGTGACAAGGGAAGCCCAAGAATATTGGAGTGGGTAGCCTCCAGTCTCCAGAGGGTCTTCCTGACCCAGGCATCGAACTGGGGTCTCCTGCATTGCAGGCGGATTCTTTACCAACTGAGCTGTTAGGGAAGCCCCATGAAGAAAGCTGAGTGCCAAAGAATTGATACTTTTGAACTGTGGTGTTGGAGAAGACTCTTGAGAGTCCCTTGGACTGCACGGAGATCCAACCAGTCAATGCTAAAGGACATCAGTCCTGGATATTCATTGGAAGGATTGGTGCTGAAGCTGAAGCCCCAATACTTTGGCCATCTGATGTGAAGAACTGACTCAGTAGAAAAGACCCTGATGCTGGGAAAGATTGAAGGCAGGAAGAGACAGGGATGACAGAGGATGAGATGGTTGGATGGCATCAGTGACTCGATGGACATGAGTTTGAGTA
This sequence comes from Bos indicus, assembly GCF_029378745.1. Classification (NCBI taxonomy): domain Eukaryota; kingdom Metazoa; phylum Chordata; class Mammalia; order Artiodactyla; family Bovidae; genus Bos; species Bos indicus. Next base: position 95,235,722 of record NC_091764.1, read on the forward strand.
AACTCCGGGAGTTGGTGATGGACAGGGAAGCCTGGAGTGCTGCAGTCCATGGAGTCGCACAGAATAGGATATGACTGGGTGACTGAACTGAACTGGACTGAAGGGCACACTGGAAGCGCCACCCCACAGCTTCCCTAAGGGAAACACACATAATAAAAGGTCGCATCCCACAGGTGGTAAGAAGCAGCATTTTCAGTATTATGAGTTCTAAGTGTTGTCAAAGTTCCCTCATGATTTATTCTGTCATCCCTGAATTACTTAAATGTGTATTTTTAAAATTTTTAAATGTTTGGGGGAGTATTTTGTTACCTTTATCTAATTGATTCTGTTTTCATTTAATTGTGATGTATACACCATTAACTTTTTTTAAGTTGTGGATACTTGCTTTATAGCCTAGAACATAAATGACATGAGTGTGCTCGAAAAATAATGTGTGCATTCTTTATGCAAGATAAATATTTTTGTGCCAGTTGTACCAGTGGGAGGGGCATTTAAAACACTCCTACCAAAAATAGTCCTTCCCTGTTTTTTAGTCCAAACCGAAAAGAAATTCCTTTTTGTGCAGCACACGGCCCTCGCTATGTGCCACTCTCCTCAGTGTTCCCTACGATCTTAACCTGTTCACATCTAACACCATCCAGGCTGCACCACTCTTAGTCGTTCCAGTGAATGTAGAAGACAGTCTTTTTTCTCTGATGCTAATTTTTCAAGCTTTCTTATACAACATACGTATTGTATAAGTAGTGCATTTTTATTCTAAAAAAAATTGAAATTACAGATAAAGTGAAAAGAAAATAAAGAATACCCCATGCTTCCACCTAGGTTTCTTTATGTAGGAAAACCACTCATAATATTTTATATACACATCCATACTTATGCATCTATGCATGTACACGCAATTATTTTATTTAAGTGGATGATATGCCCAATACATGCATGCATTAGTGCTCAGTTGTATCCAACTCTTTTTTATTCCATGGACTGTAGCCTGCCAGTCCCCTCTGTCCATGGAATTTTCCAGGCAAGAATAATGGAGAGGGTTGCCATTTCTTCCTCTAGGGGATCTTCTCAACCCAGCGATGGAACCCATGTCTCTTGTGTCTCCTGCATTGACAGGTGGATTCTTTACCAATGCACCAGCTGGGAAGCCCAATTTGCATAATACTCTGAGTTTGTGTTAATATGGTTTATCTAACTCTCAAAGGTTCAGAGACACCCCAATTTCACAGCCAGTGTTACGCTAATAATTTGGCAGGTGTATGTTCCCATGCTAATTTCTTTCCCCTGAAGTCTTAACATGACCTCAGCTCATGATGCTTGCTCAGCAGGTACTATTTGTGCCAGTTCCAAAATACATTCTCATTTGATGCTTATCAGTCTGAGACCTGGCCCTGTTTCCCAAGCTCATCTTTCACATAACCATAGTCCTGAGGACTTTTAAATCCAGTGAATCATATAGATTAAGAACAGGAAATCAGGCCCACATTCTCAACCAAGCAGCTGCCTGTTCTAGCTAATTCCTTTTGCTCTGACTTCAGGCTCTCAAGACAACTGTTCAGCCTGCCTATATGGAGCACATGTACCAGTCATGACAACACGAGTGTTTCAGTTTGCATGACTTTCCTATTTTTATTCTACGTGAATTCATTGTCACTTTTATTTTCATCTCCTGTTTTTAAATTGAACCAGTCCGTAAGAGATTGTTAGTCACTCAGTCATGTCCTACTCTTTGAGACCCCATGGGCTGTAGCTGACAGTCCATTTTAAATTTTAAAAAAATTTAATTATTTCTTTATTTTTGGCTGTACTGGATATCGCTGCTGCTCAGGCTTTTCTCTAGTTGCAGAGAGTGGGGGCTACTCTAGTTGCTGTGCAAGGGCTTCTCTTGGTGCAGAGCACAGGCTCTCAGGCACACAGGCTCAATAGTTGTGGTGCATAGACTTCATTCCTCCGTGGCATGTGAGGTCTTCCCAGGCCAGGAATCGAACTTGTGTCTCCTGCATTGGCAGATGCATTCTTTACCACTGAGCCACCAGGGAAGCCCTACCTTTTTTTTTTTAATTAATTAAAGCATGTAATTCTCTTGCTTTTGAGTTGAATTGTGTAGACAGAGGAGCTTCAAAACCTTTCCCCTGTCTGCCTCCTCTCTTTCTTCTGCTCCCAGCTATTCATTTTAAGAATTAGCTCAAGTTCACCTCAACTAGGAAGATTTCTTTGACTCACTTCATCCCAAGCTAGATACTTCCTTCTTGGAACTTCCCAAAGTACCCTGTGTTTATCAGTCACTACACTTATCACAGTGTATTATAGTTACGTGGTTATCCCTTAACTTCCCTAAGACTGTGAGACCATTGAAAACAGAGATTTTGCCTTATTCTTCTTTGTAATCTCTAAGGTCAGAGAAGGCAATGGCACCCCACTCCAGTACTCTTGCCTGGAAAATCCCATGGACGGAGGAGCCTGGTAGGCTCCAGTCCATGGGGTCGATAAGAGTCAGGCACGACTGAGTGACTTCACTTTCACTTTTCACTTTCATGCATTGGAGAAGGAAATGGCAACCCACTCCAGTGTTCTTGCCTGGAGAATCCCAGGGACAGAGGACCCTGGTGGGCTGCTGTCTATGGGGTTGCACAGAGTCGGACACGACTGAAGCGACTTAGCAGCAGCAGCAGCAGCAAGGTCTAACAAAGTTCCTGATACATATGTTTCTTTATGAATGAGTAAGTGAATAACTGAAGCACTAGTCAAACTTGAAGGTCAAAGACAACTGTATTACTTTATACTTATTTCCATATTGAATATATATACTTTGATATTTAGTTGCAAAACCTAGCCTTCTGACAACATAATTACAATAACAAAAATAATAATAGGTAACATTTACGGGGCAGGTAGCATGATAAATAGCTTTATATGCATTTTGTTGTTACTGTTGTTATTCAGTTGCTCAGTGATATTCAGCTCTTTTCGACTCCATGGACAGCAGCATGCCAGGCTTCCCTGTCCTTCTCTACCTCCTGAAGTTTGCTCAAACTCATGTCCTTGAATCAATGAACCCATTAGCTCATTTAATTCTCAAGACAGTGCTTCAAGGAAACTGTTGTTATTTTAAATTTTCAAATAAAGAAACTGATTCCAAATCCACATGTAGGTTATACTGCTTATATTGCTAGTTGTTATTCCGGTTTTAGTCTGTCCTGCATCCCTAATCCTGGTTTGTAAATTATATATATTTTCTGAGTAGATGAAACCTTAATATGGTTCTAAAGTTCAGGGCATAGAATGTTATACCCAGAGAAATGTCACACCTAGCCTCCCTTCCCTTCTGGTGTGTGGGTTAGTCACTCAGTCGTGTCCAACTCTTTGCGACCCCATGAACTGTAACCCACCAGCCTCTCTGTCCATGGGATTTTCCAGGCAAGAATCCTGGAGTGGGTTGCCATTTCCTTTCCAGGGAATATTCCCTACCCAGGAATCAAACCCGGGTCTCCTGCATTGCAGGCAGATCCTTTACCGGTTGAACCACCAGGAAAGCCGTCCCTTCCCTTCTGCTGCTGCTGCTGCTAAGTCACTTCAGTCGTGTCCGACTCTATGCAACCCCATAAACGGCAGCCCACCAGGCTCCCCTGTCCCTGGGATTCTCCAGGAAAGAACACTGGAGCGGGTTGCCATTTCCTTGTCCAATGCATGAAAGTGGAAGTGAAGTCGCTCAGTCGTGTCCGATTCTTAGCGACCCCATGGACTGCAGCCCTCCAGGCTCCTCCGTCCATGGGATTTTCCAGGCAAGAGTACTGGAGTGGTGTGCCATCGCCTTCTCCACCCTTCCCTTCTACCTTGCTCCAATTCCTACATTTTTTACACTCCATCCCAGTCTATCCCCTGGGATAGAGGTTTTGGTTTATCCCTCCTATTTCTTTTTTATGAATTGGGAGGACACTCTCAGCTCCCAGCTTCTCCTTGGGGATGGAAGGAAAGGAATGGATGTTACAGCCAACATGTTGGTTGTTCTGGAGACTGCCCAAGGCACTTTTTTTTGTCTTATCTGAATCTGAGCCTGGACAGCAGGGGATGCCAGATCTAGAGACACAGAGAACAAAGACAACAGCTTGTACAAGCCGGCAGGCATTTGGCATCAATCATCCTCCTGGCTTCGTGTAGGGTGAGCAAATGGAAATCCTCCTATCCTAGCTTCTCCCTGGGGAGGGAGAGAGAGAGAGAAAGAGATGGGGGCTTCCCAAGGGACAGCCTTCTGTCTTGCTTGTCTCGGAGCGCTGATGAAAACCAGTGTACTCTCAAAGCCTAGAGGCTGCTGAGAATAAGGCAGAAGTCTGAATTAGCATGTCCTGCACCAACAGATTCCCTAACCCTGACTCAGCACAGCCCAATCAGGAAGACTCAGCTCCTGGCTTATCCCTGAGGAGAGAAAGAGAAGACCTAAACACACAGATGACACTCATACTTTTCAGGAGGCTGCCTGAGGGCTGATTTCAGTCTCACCTGTCTCAGAGTGCGAGTGGAACTGACATAGGTCAAAACATGTTTACACTTTAAATTCTACGCTTTAGGTCTGTGCAGTTTATTGTGTGTCAGTGATACCTCAGCAATGCTGTGTCTGTCTCTTATTACAGTCTTTGTTTTAGTTGGTTTTTTTTTTTTTTGGCTTCTCTGTATCTTCATTGCCGCACAGGTTTTTCTCTAGTTGCTGCTAGCAGGGCTACACTCTAGTTGCAATGGACGGGCTTCTCGTTGCAGTGGCTTCTCCTGCTGCAGAGCACAAGCTCTAGGCACGTGGCTCAGTAGTTGTGGATCCCGGGCTCTGAGCACAGGCTCAAGAGTTGTGGTGCACAGGCTTAGTTGTCCTGCATCCAAGGGGGGTCTTCTTGAACCAAGGATTGAACCTGTCTTCCCTGCATTGGTTCAGTTCAGTTAAGTTTAGTTCAGTCGCTCAGTCATGTCCGACTCTTTGCGACTCCATGAACTGCAGCACGCCGGGCCTCCCTGTCCATCACCAACTCCCGGAGTTCACTCAGACTCACGTCCATCGAGTCAGTGATGCCATCCAGCCGTCTCATCTTCTGTCGTCCCCTTCTCCTCTTGCCCCCAATCCCTCCCAGCATCAGAGTCTTTTCCAATGAGTCAGCTCTTCTCATGAGGTGGCCAAAGTATTGGAGTTTCAGCTTCAGCATCAGTCCTTCCAAAGAAATCCCAGGACTGATCTCCTTTAGGATGGACTGGTTGGATCTCCCTGCAGTCCAAGGGACTCTCAAGAGTCTTCTCCACACCACAGTTCAAAAGCATCAATTCTTCAGCGCCAAGCCTTCTTCACAGTCCAGCTCTCACATGCATACATGACCACTGGAAAAACCACAGCCTTGACTAGACAGACCTTTGTTGGCAAAGTAATATCTCTGCTTTTTAATATGCCATCTAGGTTGGTCATAACTTTCCTTCCAAGGAGTAAGCGTCTCTTAATTTCATGGCTGCAATCACCATCTTCAGTGATTTTGGAGCCAAAAAATATAAAGTCAGCCACTGTTTCCACTGTTTCCCCATCTATTTGCCATGAAGTGATGGGACCGGATGCCATGATCTTCGTTTTCTGAATGTTGAGCTTTAAGCCAACTTTTTCACTCTCCTCTTTCACTTTCATCAAGAGGCTTTTTAGTTCCTCTTCACTTTCTGCCGTAAAGGTGGCGTCATCTGCATATCTGAGGTTATTGATGTTTCTCCCGGGAATCTTGATTCCAGCTTGTGCTTCTTCCAAGCCCAGTGTTTCTCATGATGTACTATGCATATAAGTTAAATAAACAGGGTGACAATATACAGCCTTGACATACTCCTTTTCCTATTTGCAACCAGTCTGTTGTTCCATGTCCAGTTCTAACTGTTGCTTCCTGACCTGCATACAGGTTTCTCAGGAAGCAGGTCAGGTGGTCTGGTATTCCCATCTCTTTCAGAATTTTCCACAGTTTATTGTGATGCACACAGTCAAAGGCTTTGGCATATTCAATAAAGCAGAAATAGATGTTTTTCTGAAACTCTCTTGCTTTTTCCATGATCCAGCAGATGTTGGCAATTTGATCTCTGGTTCCTCTGCCTTTTCTAAAACCAGCTTGAACATCTGGAAGTTCACGGTTCACGTATTGCTGAAGCCTGGCTTGGAGAATTTTGAGCATTACTTTACTAACATCTGAGATGAGTGCAATTGTGCAGTAGTTTGAACATTCTTTGGCATTGCCTTTCTTTGATATTGGAATGAAAACTGACCTTTTCCAGTCCTGTGGCCACTGCTGAGTTTTCCAAATTTGCTGGCATATTGAGTGCAGCACTTTCACAGCATCATCTTTCAGGATTTGAAATAGCTCAACTGGATTTCCATCACCTCCACTAGCTTTGCTTGTAGTGATGCTTCCTAAGGCCCACTTGACTTCACATTCCAGGGTGTCTGGCTCTAGGTGAGTGATCACACCACTGTGATTCTCTGGGTCATGAAGATCTTTTTTGTACAGTTCTTCTGTGTATTCTTGCCACCTCTTCTTAATATTTTCTGCTTCTGTTAGGTCCATACCATTTCTGTCCTTTATTGAGCCCATCTTTGCATGAAATGTTCCCTTGGTATCTCTAATTTTCTTGAAGAGAAAATCTTTCCCATTCTATTGTTTTCCTCTATTTCTTTGCATTGATCACTGAAGAAGGCTTTCTTATCTCTTCTTGCTATTCTTTGAAACTCTGCATTCAGATGCTTGTATCTTTCCTTTTCTCCTTTGCTTTTCACTTCTCTTCTTTTCACAGCTATTTGTAAGGCCTCCCCAGACAGCCATTTTGCTTTTTTGCATTTCTTTTCCATGGGGATGGTCTGATCCCTTTCTCCTGTACAATGTCATGAACCTCCATCCATAGTTCATCAGGCACTCTGTCTATCAGATCTAGGCCCTTAAATCTATTTCTCACTTCCACTGTATAATCATAAGGGATTTGATTTAGGTCATACCTGAATGGTCTAGTGGTTTTCCCCACTTTCTTCAAATGTACTCATAATTTTGATGTGGTTATGGGACAAGGTGAACCTGGGATCTCTCTACTCTGCTGTCTGTCTTCTATTGAGAAAGACTATCCCTAGTCTCTCAATACATCCATTTACTGCTTATTCTTTTTTTTCCCTGGCCATGCTGGGTCTTTGTTGCTGTGCATGGACTTTCTCTAGCTGCGGTGAGTGGCGGCTACTCTCTGGTTTAGTGCATTAGCTTCTCATTGCAGTGGCTTCTCTTGTTGTGGATCCCAGGCTCTAGAGAGAAGGCTTCAGTCGTTGTAGTGCATGGGCTCAATAGTTGTGGTTGTGGGCTGCAGAGCACGGGCTCATTAGTTGTGGCATATGGGCTCAGTGCCCCCACTGCATTTGGCCTCTTTCCAGGCTGGAGATTGAACCAGTGTCCCTTGCCTTCAGCTCAAAATAATTTTTATGTCAAAAAAGGCATATTTTAGGGTGACATTTTGGTTTCTTCAGTATATTTTGGAATACAATATTAGAATACAATAAAGTCAAACTAAAACTGTAAAGATTTTTCTATTGAGATTAGCTCCAATCGAAAGGTTAAATAATTTTAACTCTTTTTTTTCTTTTCTTTTATAATTGTGCGTACTGTCCTAGTTGCAGCATTTGGAATCTTTAGCTGTGGCATGGAAACTCTTATCTGGGGCGTGTGGAACCTAGCTCCCCAACCAGGGGCTGAACCCCAGCCCATGTACTGCGAGCAGGGAGTCTTAGCCTCTGGACCACCACGGAAGCCCCCATGAATTCTCAAAAGGAATAGTCTTGCAATATTTTCATGCGTAAAACTTTACATAAATTGGGAGTAGAAAGCCCTTTTTTTTAAAAGATAAAAGTTATAGAGTTCTTAACATGAACCAGGTTATTTCATAATTACATGATATTAGGCATGATTATAGGTTCTTTGGATAGCCGGACACAGCCAGTGACACTTGGATGAAAGGCTGATTTTTTTTTACAGCTCCAAACTAGTGAAGGATGCCACGCACGGCCACACAGTAGTTTTTGCCTAGAGCCATGGTCAGCAAGCTGGAGCTTTAATGGTAGTTTCATAGCAAACGGGATGAGGTTGGCTAGGTTTTGTGGCTTCCCAGGGATTGGAAATTTGAATACTTCTGAGGGCTGGAAGAAGAAGAGGCCATTCCTGGGTGTTAAATATCTGAGGTCTCTGGCAGTGGGTACTGAATACTGTAACCCAGAGGTGTCAGAACCTGATAAGGAAAGAAGTTGAAGTGTGGGTTTAGAAAACTGCCTCTAAAAGGTGTGAATGATTTTTTTTTTTTTTTTTTAATTTTAGAGACAGTTTTACTTTACTGAACATTAGGAGCATAAACAGAATCAAGCCTTAAGTATTTATCACTCAAATAATGTGCAGAATGATATAGTATCTGTTAGAAGGTTTCCAAACCTATGCTAATTGTAAACTTTTTTTCACCAGGGTTGACTGCAAGGAGATCCAGCCAGTCTATCCTAAAGGAGATCAGTCCTGAGTGTCCGTTGGAAGGACTGATTTTGGAGCTGAAACTCCATATTTTGGCCACCTGATGTGAAGAGCTGACTCATTTTAAAAAACCCTGATGCTGAGAAAGATTGAGGGCAGGAGGAGAAAGGGATAACAGAGGATGAAATGATTGGATGGCGTCACTGAGTCAATGGACATGAGTTTGGGTAAAGTCTGGGAGCCGGTGGTGGACAGGGAGGCCTGGCATGCTGCAGTCCATGGGGTCACAAAGAGTTGGACACGACTAAGCGCCTGAACTGAACTGATAATAGTACAAGTCATGTTATAGTTTATAATAAAATATAGAAATGTTTCTTAAGAATAAGTCAAAATTTTCATTAATTCAACTGAGTAGACTTCCAGTAAGTGCAAACTGATAAATATAATAAAGTTTTTAAAAATAAAATCACATTAGCTGTAATGAAAGAAAGTGAAGTCAGTCAGTCATGTCCAACTCTTTGCGACCCCGTGGACTGTAGCCTATAATGAAGACTGTTATATATAGAATCAGGTTGGTTTATTCAGGTAGACTAGAAACTTGACTCTGAAGACTTCTAATTCTTTCACATGAATGGAGAGTTTTTAGCCCTGAGTTAGAAACTGGATCAAGAGAGCACTTGTGAAATCTTCTATCACCTGACCCAGGGATCGAACCTGGGTCTCCTGCATTGCAAGCAGATTCTTTACTATCTGAGACACCAGGGAAGCCCCTTCTATCACATGGGTATTGTTAAATCACCTTAAGTCTATTCACTCTGATACTTATGATACACATGTGAGGCAGGTACTAGCATTATTATTCCCACTATAAAGGTGAGAAAATAAAGATATGGAGCTATGAAGTTACTTGCCTAGTTAGTGGCAAAGTGAAGATTTAAAACCATCTGATTTGGTTCTAGAAACAACATACCCATATGGGTTACATTATGTGTCACTGACCAGAATAAGAAAGGTAAGAAGGAAAGTAAAAATAAGTCATTCCCTAGACCTTCAGACCCTAGTGTCAACAAGAGTTGTTTGATAGAAAATATAATGTCTTAAAAGGGAGAGAATCATGCTCTTAAGAGCATCAGAATATATACATACGGAGCTAGTGAAGCAATGTGTCTGAGAGGAAGAGCCAGGGAGCAGTCTTGGAGATCAAAGAGCAAGCTCATTGCTTTTACCAAGCTGATTGTTTATTTGGAGAGGCTTAGTAGAGTCTCCTCTTCAGAGCTTGGGGCATTTCAGTTCAGTTCAGTTCAGCTCAGTTGTGTCTGACTCTTTGTGACCCCATGGACTGCAGCACGCCAGGCCTCCTTGTGCATCAACAACTCCCAGAGTTCACCCAAACTCATGTCCATTGACTCAGTGATGCCATCCAACCATCTCATCCTCTGTCATCCCCTTCTTCTCCTGCCTTCAATCTTTCCCAGCATCAGGGTCTTTTCAGATGAGTCAGTTTTTTGCATCAGGAGGCCAAAATATTGGAGTTTCAGCTTAAACATCAGTCCTTCCAATGAACACTCAGGACTGATCTCCTTTAGGATGAACTGGTTGGATCTCCTTGCAGTCCAAGGGACTCTCAAGAGTCTTCTCCAACACCACAGTTCAAAAGCATCAATTCTTCAGGGCTCAGCTTTCTTTATACTCCAACTCTCACATCCATACATGACTACTGGAAAAACCATAGCCTTGACCAGACAGGCCATTTAACCAGTTCTTAACCAGAACAGTAGCTACAAACTTTCTAATTGGAGCTCTTATAGCATCTAGCATAAACCTATTTTTTTACCAGGTGTTCCAAAATGCTTATTGAAAATATCTGATTTGGACCTAGAGTTGAACCTTACATGATAGATTGTTTTTGTTTTATTTATTTTGGGGGCTGCACTGAGCTCTCTAGTTGTGACACATGGATTTAGTTACCCCACTGCATGTGGGATCTTAGTTCCCTGACCAGGGATTGAATCCATGACCCTTGAATTGGAAGGAGGATTCGTAACCACTGGACCAGCAGGCAAGTCCCAATAGATTGCTTTTTAAAGAAAGAGAGAACAAGGATAAACCAGGAGAACAATCACATCAAAAAGGGAAAGGGGAAGATATTTCAGACAAACAGGAGGGGATTCACCCAGGAGAGAGAAAATGAGGTAGAAAGGCATACAGAGTCATATTTGTGAAGGTTAAGTTATGAAATTCTAACTTTCTCATGTCAGCTGGTGACTTTTAATAGTGCAGGCCAGGGGAAGTTCAAATCTTCTGAGGTGGTTTTTGAAATCCCAGCCCAGAGAAGATCAGGCTGATAGAGTATTAAGCAACCATGATGATTCTGAAAATGCTTCCTAGATGGTTCATACACACAACTATTGCTTCTGATAATGGAAAGGCTTTGGTGGAAAAAAAAAGAAAAACTATGGAAATGATATGAACAGAACTGTTAATTAAAGTGTTTGTTCAAAGTGAAAAAGCTTGATGTAAAATATATGTTTCAAAGTGTATAATAGCCAATTTAAAACTTCTGATTTGATTTAGACGTGAGTAAGAGGATTTGTTCAGTCAAGACACCTTCAAATATTTTTTAAAATAAAATGATATTTCTTATGGATATTTCAAAATAAAAATTTTAGATGAGAAAACTACCATATTCTTGTCATTAAATTTTGGGAAAATACTGACAGGTGAGGGAAAAAAATCAACCCCATGCCCACAACACAGAGACATTCACTATACTATGCTCATGTAATTCTTTCCTTTGCTTAGCCAGCTTTGTTTTCCCAACCCCACTTAAAAGTAATACCCAACTGAGTATAACATTACTTTGCCAGCAAAGGTCCGTCTAGTCAAGGCTATGGTTTCTACAGTGGTCATGTATGGATGTGAAAGTTGGACTGTGAAGAAAGCTGAGCGGCAAAGAATTGATGCTTTTGAACTGTGGTGTTGGAGAAGACTCTTGAGAGTCCCTTGGACTGCAAGGAGATCCAACCAGTCCATTCCAAAGGAGATCAGTCCTGGGTGTTCTTTGGAAGGACTGATGCTGAAGCTGAAACTCCAATACTTTGGCCACCTCATGCGAAGAGTTGACTCATTGGAAAAGACCCTGATGCTGGGAGGGATTGGGGGCAGGAGGAGAAGGGGACAGCAGAGGATGAGATGGCAGGATGGCATCACTGACTCGATGGACATGAGTTTGAGTGAACTCCGGGAGTTGGTGATGGACAGGGAAGCCTGGCGCGCTCCAGTTCATGGGGTTGCAAGGAGTCGGACACGACTGAGCGACTGAACTGAACTGAAATGAACTTCATTACCTTCACTATAGTTTGGCCTCAGGTCAAACAACAGTGAGGGAACACAGCCCTGCATATCAACAGAAAATTGGATTAAAGATTTACTGAGCTTGGCCCCACCCATCAGAATAAGAGGTTTCCCCCTCATCAGTATCTCCCATCAGGAAGCTTCCATAAGCTTCTTATCCTTATGCATCAGAGGACCAACAGAATGAAAACCAGTCACAGAAAACTAATCAAACTAATCACATGGACCACAGCCTTGTCTAACTCAATGAAACTATGTGCCCTGTAGAGCCACCCAAGATAGACAGATCATGCTGGAGAGTTCTGACAGAATGTGGTCCACTGGAGAAGGGAATGGCAAACCACTTCAGTATTCTTGGCTTCAGAACCCCATGAACAGTATGAAAAGGCAAAAAGATAGGACACTGACAGAAGAACTCCCCAGGTCAGTAGGTGCCCAATATACTACTGGAGATCAGTGGAGAAATAGCTCCAGAAAGAATGAAGAGACAGATCCAAAGCAAAAACAACACCCAGTTGAGGATGTGACTGGTGGTGGAAGTAAAGTCTGATGCTGTAAAGAACAATATTGCATAGGAACCTGGAATGTTAGGTCCATGAATCAAGGCAAATTGGAAGTAGTCAGACAGGAGATGGCAAGAGTGAACATCAACATTTTAGGAAGCAGTGAACTAAAATGGACTGGAATGGGTGCATTTAACCCATTATATCTACTAGTGTGGGCGAGAATCCCTTAGAAGAAATGGAGTAACCATCATAGTCAACAAAAAATCTGAAATGCAGTACTTGGATACAATCTCAGAAACAACAGAATGATCTCTGTTCATTTCCAAAGCAAACCATTGAATATCATGGTAATCCAAGTCTATGTCCCAACCAGTAATGCCGAAGAAGCTGAAGTTGAACAGTTCTATGAGGACCTACAAGACCTTCTAGAACTAGCACCCAAAAAAGATATCTTTTTCATTATAGGGGACTGGAATGCAAAAGTAGGAAGTCAAGAGATACCTGGAGCAACAGGCAAATTTGGCCTTGGAGAACAAAACAAAGCAGGCTAATAGAGTTTTGCTAAAAGAACACACTGATCATAGCAAACACCCTGTTTCAACAACACAAGAGAAGGCTCTACACATGGACATCACCAGATGGTCAATTCTGAAATCAGATTGATTATCTTCTTTGCAGCCAAAGATGGAGAAGCTCTATACAGTCAGGAAAAACAAGACCGGGAGCTGACTGTGGCTCAGATCATGAACTCCTTATTGCCAAATGTAGACTTAAATTGAAGAAAGTAGGGAAAACCACTAGACCATTCAGGTATGACCTAAATCAAATCCCTTATGATTATACAGTGGAAGTGAGAAATAGATTCAAGGGATTGGATCTGACAGACAGAGTGCCTGAAGAACTACGGACGGAGGTTTGTAACATTGTACAGGAGGCAGGGATCAAGACCATCCCCAAGAAAAAGAAATTCAAAAAGGCAAAATGGTTGTCTGAGGAAGCCTCACAAAAAGCTGAGAAAAGATGAGAAGCTAAAGGCAAAGGAAAAAAGGAAAGATACACCCATTTGAATGCAAAGTTCCAAAGAAGAGCAAGGAGAGATAAGAAAGGCTTTCTCAGTGATCAATGCAAAGAAATACAGGAAAACAATAGAATGGGAAAGACTAGAGATCTCTTTAAAAAAATTAGAGATACCAAGGGAACATTTCATGCAAAGATGGGCTCGATAAAGGACAGAAATGGTATGGACCTAACAGAAGCAGAAGATATTAAGAAGAGGTGGCAAGAATACACAGAAGAACGATACAAAAAAGATCTTCATGACCCAGATAACCATGATGGTGTGATCACTCACCTAGAGCCAGACATCCTGGAATGTGAAGTCAAGTGGGCCTTAGGAAGCATCACTACAAGCAAAGCTAGTGGAGGTGATGAAATTCCAGTTGAGCTATTTCAAATCCTAAAAGATGATGCTGTGAAAGTGCTGCACTCAATATGCCAGCAAATTTGGAAAACTCAGCAGTGGAAAACTCCAGCCACAGGACTGGAAAAGGTCAGTTTTCATTCCAATCCCAAAGAAAGCCAATGCCAAATAATGCTCAAACTACTGCAAAATTGCACTCATCTTACATGCTAGTAAAGTAATGCTCAAAATTCTCCAAGCCAGACTTCAACAGTATGTGAGTGGTGAACTTTCAGATGTTCAAGCTGGATTTAGAAAAGGCAGAGGAATCAGCAATCAAACTGCCAACACCCACTGGATCTTCGATAAAGTACAAGAGTTCCAGAAAAACTTCTGCTTTATTGACTACTCCAAAGCCTTTGACTGTGTGGATTGTAACAAACCATGGAAAATTCTTCAAGAGATGGGAATACAAGACCACCTGACCTGCCTCCTGAGAAATCTGTATGCAAGTCAAAAAGTAACAGTTAGAAGGGGACCTGGAACAACAGACTGGCTTCTGATAGGAAAAGGAGTATGTCAAGACTGTATATTGTCACCCTGTTTGTTTAATTTATATGCAGAGTACATCATGCAAAATGCCAGGCTGGATGAAGCACAAGCTGGAATCAAGGTTGTGGGGAGAAATATCAATAATCTCAGATATGCAGATGACACCACCCTTATGGCAGAAAGAGAAGAAGAGCTAAAGAACCTCGTGATGAAAGTGAAAGAGGAGAGTGAAAAATTTGGCTAAAACTCAACATTCAGAAAACTAAGATCATGGCATCTGGTCCCATCACTTCATGGCAAATAGATGGGGAAATAATGGAAACAATGAGAGACTTTATTTTTGGGGGCTCCAAAATCACTGGAGATGGTGAGTGCAGCCCTGAAATTAAAAGACGCTTGCCCTTTCCAAGAAAAGCTATGACCAACCTAGATAGCATATTAAAAAGCAGAGACATTACTTTGCCAACAAAAGTCTGTCTAGTCAAACCTGTGTATTTTCCAGTAGTCATGTATGGATGTGAGAGTTGGACTATAAAGAAAGCTGAGCACCAAAGAATTGATGCTTTTGAACTGTGTGTTGGAGAAGAGTCTTGAGAGTCCCTTGAACTGCAAGGAGATCAAACCAGTCCATCCTAAAGGAAATCAGTCCTAAATATTCATTGGAAGGACTGATGCTGCAGCTGAAACTCCAATACTTTGGCCACCTGATGTGAAGAACTGACTCATTGGAAAAGACCCTGGGATGATGCTGGGATACACTGAAGGTGGGAGAAGGGGATGACAGAGGATGAGACGGTTGGATGGCATCACATCACTGACTCAATGGACATGAGTCTGAGTAAGCTCCGGGAGCTGGTGATGGACAGGGAAGCCTGGCATGCTGCAGTCCATGGGGTCAAGACAAGAACCGACAAGAGTCAGACAGAACCAACGACTGAACTGAATATAAGAATATGCATGCAGCAAAACAAATTTGGCTATAATACAATTGGTGATTGATTCCCTTCCTCCTCCTAGTCACCATTTTCATTTCAGTGGCTCAGACAGTACAGAACTGGCCTGCCAATTCAGGAGACACGGGTTTGATCCCTGTGTCGGGAAGATCCCCTGGAGCTGGGCATGGCAACCCACTCCAATATTCTTGCCTAGAGAATCCCCATGGGCAGAGGAACTTGGCAGGCTTTGGTCTGTAGGGTCACAAAAGAACTGGACATGACTTAGAGGCCAAACAATAGCAACAACCTTGCAAAAGGGTGTCCGTGATGTTAAACTAATTTGGGAGGGCTTCCCTGGTGGCTCAGATAGTAAAACATCTGCCTGCAATTCGGGAGATCCAGGTTTGATCCTTCGGTCAGGAAGACACCCCTCTTCCTCCCCTGGAGAAGGGAATGGCAACCCACTCCAGTATTCTTACCTGGAGAATCCCATGGATAGAGGAGCCTGGCGGACTACAGTCCATAGGGTTACAAAGATCAGATGCAACTGAGTGACTAACACTTTCACTTTCATTCATAGCATTATCATAGGGTTTTTCCATACATATGCACTTTATCTTTACCAGTGTCAGTGCAGTTTGGCCCCTTTGCAGTTTTTACTTGTGGAAGCCATGTTTCTTCTCTCTACTCCATGGCCCATGTGTCACCCGGCATCAGAACAATGCTCTAATGGCTCCAAGTCTCACAAACTCCCTGAAATCTGTTCCTTCTGCATGAAGCCCCTTTCTCTTCAAGCTTTGAAACCAAGTTATCAAGGCAGGCAAATTATGAAAGAGGCACCATGCTTTTCTCTCCACCCACTCATCTTTCTCCCCAGCTATTCTACTTTCCCCCAGGTACTCAACACAAACCTACTTCTCCAGTTTCCTTCCTCAGTACAACTCAATTCAGGTAGATGGATACATGTGGACAAATGCATTCATCAGACGTGTTCAAACATGAATCCTAGTTTTGCTTAGCCAAGACCCCACACCACTAGGTGTAATGAATAAGATTGATCATTCCTTAGAAGAACAATAAGAGGTTGGGCTTCATAACTGCTAACCGATTGCCCCTGACTAATCTGTTTTTCATAGCCAGTTTAAAAAAACAAAACAAAACAAAACACATTTTTGAAGAGGAGTTGCCAGGATGTAGAAAAATCATTGCTCAATTTATTTGGCAATGAAAAGATCCATTATGGGTTTGTTTTTTTTTTAAAGGCAACTTGACTTCTGTTAGGTAATTCTTGTTGACACAGCGTTTCGATCAAATTGCTTGGTAGGGAGAGATGAGCAGAAAAGCACTTACAAGCTATCAACCACAGCAGGGACTCAATCCACACTGCACTGTGGAAAATGCAACCTGAGAAATCCACCTTGTGTCAGTGGGCAAGAAGGGGAAGAGGGAAAAAACACAGTCTTGCTAATGGAAGCCCAGAAGGGCAAGCTGCCACCTTCCTAGCAGAATTCACTGGAGAATACAGAACCCCTTTGATTCCTGAATGTGGGGTCCTGAAGTTACTAAACCACGTAAAAGCTTCTCTAAATTTTTACATTATAACTTCCCTATTTTTCTTAATTTTGACTTGTCATCCAGTCTGTTGAACTGTATCAAAGTAATTCTTTCAAAAATGATTCATGCAAGTTCTATTTTCTGAGTCCTTGAACACTGGTTACCTTAACACATGAACTAAAATTAACTCAATATAAAATTTCATGGCCACAACCTTTTCTCTCAACAAAGGCTGTAGAAGATTTTTGAATGGCGAAGTTGCTCTGCCTTTTTTTTTCTTCTCTACTACTTTGTAGGTAACATTTTCCATTTTCCCTTCACTGGAACAATCACAGTTCTTGATTTTTTTTTTTCCTCTTCTTATATACCATTCAAAACCTGTTTTCTTAATAGTTGATAGGCAGTTACCCCTAGGGAGAGACTTACCTTTATTGAGTGAAGACTTTGATAAGTTTATAAGGTAAAGTTTTAACCTCTAGGACCAGGGCCCCATAGATTGATGAGTTCAGGCTTGAGAGCTTCTGTGTTTAAGAGAAGTCATCTGCTGGTTGCTGAAAGGGCACGGGGAGGAGATGCCCGGACTTAGGTATTAGTGGCACCATGGAAAGGGAGACTCTGGAGATGTAAACCAATTAGAAAATCAATGGACAAATACTCATTAAAAACTCCCCCTTAGAAAAGAAGTTTGCTGAGAGGATTATTGTGGGAGTTCTTTGGTCATATTTATTTTACTTGTGTCCATATATGCATTTGGGCTTCCCTGGTGCCTCAAAGAACCTCCTGCCAATGCAAGAGACGTGGGTTCGATCTCTGGGCTGGGAGGATCCCCTGGAGATGGAAATGGCAACCCACTCCAGTATTCTTGCCTGGAGAATCCCATTGACAGAGGAGCCTGGAGGGCTACAGTCCATTGGGTTGCAAAAAGAGTCAGACAAGACTTAGCGACCAAACTACATGCATTTATTTTTAGCAAACCATTTGAAAGTAAGTTGCAAACATCATGACACTTGACCATAGCCTGTATTGGCTAAAAACTAGGACCTCCTTTTGCATACACAGAATGCAATTTTCATGCCCAATAAATGTTTAAATGTACAATGCCATTTAATATGTAGTCCTTATTTATTTAAATTTTTCCAAATATTCTCCCCTAAAATGTCTTTTGTAGATATCCCCCCATCATACACATATACCCACTCAAGATCCAATTAAAGCTTACACATTATTAATATTAATATTTTGGGCCGTCACGTCGCCTTAACTGCCTTTAACCTGGAAGAGTACTTCTTCATGCTTTTTCTAGAGCAATGGGTTTTTGAGGGGTGGGGAAGGGGATATCTATTAAGTAACTGACATTTTAAAAAATAATATAGGCCAGTTGTCTTGCAGAATGTCCCACAATGTGGATTTGGCAGATTCAGGAATGGCTGTATGATTTGTGATGCCCCACATGATGAAAATACAAGACTGTCTGTTCAGAAATTAGTAAGAATTTCAGGACAAGTGACAGCAGGGCGTTAAACCAAATGTGGGTCCCTTCTAAGGATGATGATGATGATGTGTGTGTGTGTATATATATATATATTTTTTTTTGCAGGAAAGATTGCTGAAACTTTTATTTTTTATTTTGCTTAGAGCAAGTTAGAGATTGTAAGATTATAAACTGGTAACTTACTATAGAGTTCATTTATAATTTATATTTAGAACACATCTTACTATTTTTAACAAAAAAATTTTTTTTACTGTTATAAACTGGTTAGATTTAAATTATTTTTCTATAACCTGAAAGAAGATCTGGGACATTTAATACAGAAATACTGTCTGGTTCAGTGGCACTAAGTACATCCACATTGCTGTGCATCTCTCACCATCGAGGATGGGGGATATTTCACCACACAGGTCATGTGCCCGTGGAGCTGGCCCCAGCCAGATATGATCCCCATGATGTGATTTAGGCAAAGATGTAAGTGATGCTGTGCACCTCCCATCACATCATATCAGGAAAAGCACTCAGCTCAGGAAAGTTTTCCTGATTGTGTTTTGATCAGTGCTTCTGTTTGATTTTATTTGATCTTAATTTTCAGTAAGAATATCATTCTTAGGTTGGACTGTAGACTCTTTTGTGTCTCTCACCTTTACCTTCCTTTTCATTTCTATCTTTCTCCTCTATTTTTTGGAGGGCCTCATCAATTTTTCCATCAAATTCATGACTCCATTTTCAACGGTGTCAGTTTCTGCTCTTCATTCATAGCTTTCAGTGGAAAGTCAATAATACAATGAAATTTTTTGTTTTCTATGAACCCTCTCCTATTCTATCCATCTCCCATTTCATCTCATGCCTTTTCTTCTCAACCTGTTTTTCTTTATAAATTTCCTTCTCTTGATAGAGACAGCCTATCTTCTCATATCCTATAGAAGATGCTAATATTATTTTCCTAAAATTTCTTTGGGTTCCTAAAATTGATAGTTTTTAGAAATTTGAGCTTTCAGGATGATGTTCCTTTTCCCTCATATGGCAATATTTCTAAAAGACTCCATGTTGTCCTGGTTCTTTTTTCTGATTACTCATCTTTACATTGAAAGTGCTAGCAGACAATGTGTTTCTCAACAGAGAGAGTATTCAAATTTCTCTTGGCAATGCTCCCTAGTATTCCTTTCTCAGACTGCAGTTTTCTGGAAGATTGATATGCACAGTTGAGAACACAATTCTCTGTATCCAGGGGATGTTCATCTAGTTTACTCAGCTAGACTGAAATAAGATCTTTTCCTAGTAACATTTTCCTGGGTTTTGACCCTGGGTTTCATTTACATGTTAATTTCTATCCACTTTCCAAGAATTCATTGCCTAAGACTTGTATTCTTGTTGTCTTCATTTAAAAATATCAATGGCAACTAGACCAACCAAATCTTGATCAAATACTTTTCACTTATTCACTGTTACACACAGTTTAGGCTTAAATCCTTTTTTATAATCTGAAAGGAGATCTGGGACATTTAATACAGAAATATCTTGCATCTGTAGTCAAGATTAAACAGAACTAAAAAAGGGTTGCATTTTGTTAACTGTTTTTACTTGGCCTTGGTATTTCTGTCTGTAGAAAGAAGAGAAAAGACTAAGATAATTAAGAGTGGGGGAAGGAAAGTAAATAGAGAAATTGGTGGCATCTACTCCAGTACGTCGGACACCTGATGCAAAGAACTGACTCACTAGAAAAGACCATGATGCTGGGAAAGATTGCAGGCTGGAGGAGGGGGAGACAACAGAGAATGAGATGGTTGGATGGCATCACCAACTCGATGAAGATGAGTTTGAGCAATCTTTGGGAGTTGGTGATGAACAGGGAAGCCTGGTGTGCTGCAGTCCATGGGGTGGCAAAGAGTCAGACACGACTATGCGACTGAACTGACTCCAGGAGATAGCCACTGAATTTAGAAAAGAAATAGAAAAAGAAAAATTATGAAAAAAGAACCCCAGGCAAAAAAATTACATCTCTTAAACAATGAAGAAAATGTGCTTGGCCTCAAGGGTGTTCAGTCTTTTTTTCAGCCTCTTTGGAAAGTAAAGATGGGGACCAAGATGCCTATCAGCTGGGTAAAAAGTTTATAGTTATCTGTAGAGAAAGATAATGATACTAAATCACCTACTCTATCCCATCTACTCTACTCTACTAAGCATCTACTCTAATCAGTATTCAACTTGTATAGCAACTTCTCTTTTAAACTCTGCTTCATTTACTTCAGTCAACCCATGCCTGATTCACGTCTCACCCTTATACTGTGGTCCTAAAGCTACGATGTGCTAGTGGCCTTACAATTGCTGACCAATGGCAGCTCCTCTTTTATGTAACCAATTTACAAAACACCTGCAGTCTGGAAATTACAATGGATGGTAGCTTATATAAAGTCCGAGCAAGTGAGTAGAAGAGAGGATAGGGATATAGTACAGTTGTTCAGTTGCTATGTCATGGCTGACTCTTTGGGACCCCATGGACTGTAGCACACTAGACTCCCCTGTCCTTAAGTATCTCCCAGAGTTTTATCAAATTCATGTCCATTGAGTCGGTGATGCTCAGTACAGAACTGTGCTATAGGTGAGCAAAACAAGCTGCACGGGCATTAAGCTTGAGCCCAGGAATGTCCATCTTTTCTTTGGTTCTGTAGCAGTCTGAACTCAATAATCTGATCTCAAAGTACCAAATGGTAAGTTCAACTACCAAAACAACCTGCACAAAAATGAATGTAGGAAAATAATAAATAAATACAAGAAAAATTAACTACAGAAGTAAATATACATAAGGAAGTTGAATATTACCCTACACATTTAGTAAAACTTAGTAAATTTTCCAGTAGTAGATTAAATACAAAAAGCTAAGACTTGTTTCTCAAGGAAGGAGGAGACAAAAGTAATGAAAAAACCAAAGAGTAAAGCTTGTGACTTTTTGAGGTCTTGTGTAGATACAAACCATAATATTCAAAGTCATTCCAATGTCAGATGTGTGCATTTGAGAGAGAAAAATATTCAACAGTTGATTAAAAGGCACAGATTGAAATAAAGTGGTGTGAAAAATATTCAAGAACAATAAATTGGAATAAGAATACATAATAAGGTATATAGTAGATAATAAATGTTTAAAAGATAATAATGTATAAGAATGTATAATAACTCTTATACAAACATCTACAAAGTTTGAAGAGCTGATAAGAGAAAGACTCAGTGGGTTGGTGCAAGGGCCAGCACCACCCTTCCTCTAGGAGATGAGTCGCCTATTTGATGGGTGGGGCGGGATGTGGGAGCATTTGGTAATAGAAACTCCAAATAGGTCTAGAGTTACCAGAGCAGAGGAGGCTGTGTTTAAACTTCTCAGAATGTAGCTCATGAATTTGCAAGGAGTTATGTGCCTTACAATGACATGTGAATTGCAGATAAGCAGTGATAGAGGGCACTGTTTGGGGAGGCTGACTAACACCCCCCAAGTCAGAGGATCTTTGTGTCCCTACTCCACACACCCACCCTACCTCCCCACTCTCCACCTCACCACATCCCCCACCCCCACCCACACACACACACATAGAGGCATTGGAGGGGTCTGAGAATGAGCCAGAGGATCCAGTAGAATCCAAGTCTGGATGGAGAGGTTGACCAGAGTGCCAGAGACAGCCAGCTTCCTTCCCCAAAAATGTACATTTTCTTTCCATGCTGAGAGGTGACATCTGAGCCAGAGGCTGCATTTCCCAGTCTCCTTAGCATCCAGGTATGGCAATATGTCTAGTTACTGTTGATGGAATGTGAGTGGAAGTGAATAAGAAGTAAGAGAGCTGTCCCATATTCTTGGGTGATGGTTCCTGTATCCAGTTTGACAACCACAGTGAATTCACAAGGGCTACCTAGAATATGGGCTTCCCTGGTGGCTCAGATGGTAAAGAACCTGCCTGCAATGTAGGAGACCTAGGATATGCTAAATATTCACAGGAAATAATAGTATCAGTGGAAGATACCACAATGAACTAAAGGGAACATTTGAGATATTATAAATCTTTGAGGAAAACATAGTACCATCTAGGACACTGAGTAAATTACTACTTATAAATTGTTTGATCCTAACTAATTAATAAAAGAAACTGTTAGATATTTCTTTTGCCCTGCAAGATTCTCAGGGCACTATGAACCAAGAAAGATGGGGACATCTGTCTTAGGGAATGGTGGAACCACAAAAGAAAGGATACTGGATTCTAAATTCCCACATGAAAGAAAGCCACCAACCAATAAAGAACTCCCGCATTAGACTGGTATATGAGTCAGGAATACATTTCAGTTGCATTAACCATTGAACTTTGGGAGTTTGTCATTACCTAACTAATATGCAGAGCATGTAGGAATCCAGATGTGAGGCCAAGAGCCTCAGATGTCAACAGTGGATTCCTTCCACTGCTGTACCACAATGAGGACAGAAGAGATGAACTACATCTCACTGGAAGCCACCAAGCCAAAAAGATGACTCACAGAGTAGATGCCCTCTACCCAGTCAATGCATAAGCTCCCTGAAACAAAAATGAACCTTAAGTAAAGGGGCAAAGAATATGGAGGAGGTGAAGAATGCTTAGAATTTAGCCCAAATGAGATTGAGTAACAAATTTGTCATGCTAAAATTTTTGCCATCGGTGCATAAGTGTTTAAATGCTGTTAATTACACCTTTTGGAAAGAAACAGGCTTACTTGATGTGTTTAACAATTTGCATAGAGATCTGATGTAATTGTTTTATATCTTTCCTAGCAAGACAAATGTGTTTTGCCCTCTAGGGAAGGTGCCTCTTTCCCTCCCTTCCCATCTCCTCTCAACAACTACGGTAAGCTCAGAAGAAAGATGGAGAAGGTGGTGCCTTGGTCCCCAGGTGGATGCAATCATAGGTAAGCAGGGCTCTGTTACACACTGATGGCAACTTCCGGTACCTGTTTATTTATAGGGCTTTGTCGCTCCTTGCCTGCTGTAGACCGTGGTCTTAATGGTCTTTATAACACCTGTACGGGACACACAAGGTGGGCTCAACAGAGGTCTTATTGGATGAATAAAATGCCTTTTGCCTACTTCACAATGTCACCTAGGGCACCCTCTGCCACCTTCACAATGTCCCCCAAGGCACGGTGTTGCCTACTTCACAATGTCACTTTCAACAGACCCCGCACAGAAATGGGGACTTCACAGGAGTTTTCTGGGATATCACTGGTTTCAGTCCCATCTAATCTGAATCACTCGCCAGTGGTGGTTCCAGCCAATGAAGTTTTGAAAAACAAACGATCCGAAGTCCTGAGCGGCAGCAAATGGATTTAGGTTAAACAGCGGGGATGGAGAGGGGCACTAAACCCTGAGTTGTAAGCACTTGGGAAGCCCTCTCCGAAAGCGCGAGGAATCGGAGCTGCGTGCAGGCAGGGGTATGCATTTCTACACTGCCCAGGACGCCCCCTCTCCGCTGCTGCAAACCAGTGGCCGGCCCTGGAGGCCAGCGGTGTGGACATGAACTGATCTGTCCCAGCCCTGGGTCGCCATACCGCTCGACGGAGTGCGGAGAAAGCAGCAAGTAGGTCCCAGGAGTGCAGGAAGGGAACCGGCCCGGCCCGGCTCACGGGGCGCTAGAGGGTCAGAAAGGACCCGCCCTTCCCAGACGGGCCCAGCAGGGCGAAGGTTGTCCTCAAGACCACGTGAGGTTTCCTCGCCCCTAAAAAGCCCCAAACAGGCCGGGCTTATGAGAGAGGAAAGTTAAGAAGGACGCCCGAACCTCCGCGTCCGGGCGCCCGGCTGCCGGCCCTAGAACCTTTCTGCCTGCAGCTGCCTGGTCCTGCCAAGCGGAGCGGAGATTGCGGCCGCCGAGCAATGTCCCGCCACAGCCAGGATGAGCGCCTAGGGCTGCCCCAGCCGCCGGCCCGGCTACCGCTGCTCCTGCTGCTTCTGGCCGTCGCGGTGCCTCTGAGCCAGGCAGGTGAGCCGCGCGCCCAGTGTGCCGCCCCGGCCGGGGGCGCCGGGAGGGACCCTTGGAAGCCTGCGCTCTCCCCTCTGCTCGCGTGCCGCCCCGTGCGCTCCAATCCACTCAAGTTGACTTCCCGCGGGTGTCCGTCTGTTTTCTGGGTGGAAGCCAGCTTCTGCCAGGGGGAACGGCCCGGGTTGTTCCAGCCCTGCTGGCCCTCGGGGGTGGCCCCTGACGAGGACTTGGGGGTGTGTTTCTCCGAACTTAGAAAGTGCTGGCCGGAATTCTTGGCAGACAAATAGGTTCTCTCCGGCACGGCTCTTGGCTTTGCTGATTCTTGACTGATCCTAAAAGAGTCAGCCAAAGGACATCTAAATATATTTATTCTCATCATAGAGTGTGATCCAGGTTGCCACTTTTTTTTTTTTTTTTAAATTGACAATGGCTTTGGTTTAAAGTGTTGAGAAGAGCAACCTGGTATTGTTAGCTTGAAATGTGCTAGGCAGTGTACCCAAGGATTTATGTTCTTTCATATACTGCTCACTGCAGTCCTAAATGGGCTTCCCCGGTGGCATAGTGGTAAAACAGAATCCGCCTGCCAATGCAGAAAACGCAGGAGGCGTGGATTTGATCCCTGGGTGAGGAAGATCCCCTGGAGAAAGAAACCCACTCCAGTTTTCTTGCCTGGGAAATCCCATGGAAAGAGGAGCCTGGCAGGCTACAGTCCATGGGGTGGCAAAGAGTTTGACACGACTTAGCCACTAAACAACAACAATAACACGATCCTAAATAGGTTTATTATCCCTATTCTACAGATGAGAAAGTTTGAGACTGAGCAAGTTTAATGATTTGCATAAAGATACACAGCAAATGGAGGCAGAGCTGAAATGCAAAACGGCATGTACTTGGCTACTCCCCTCTTAATAAAACAGGTTTTAAACAAGGTTTTATCCCTACAGGTATTGACACTGAACTGTACCCTTTGCTTCAAAAGTAAAAGGAGTGGGTGTGTTTGTGTGTGTGTTGGGGTTGGGGGGGAGGTCTGGGTTTTGTCTGTTTCACTCCCAATGAGTAAAACTAAGATTAAGTTAAAAAAAAAAAAACCAAAACCTGAAAAACTTCAAAAGTAACGTGTAAGAAACAATTTATTTAAAACGAGAGAGGATTCATTTTATTTCCTAATCCCCTTTCTATGCTGACCTTGCGCAAGACTAGGGTGGGGTTCAGCAGGGCTATCCCTTCCTAAAAGCGCCTTATGGGTTCTTGTTCTACTGTCTTCCATCAACCAGTATGTGCAGTTACCAGATTTCAAAGCCTTAGCTTTCGCAATGTGCCCACTTATCACTCTTAAATTTTTCCAGTCTCTGAAGCTGCCTCAGCTTCTGAGCTCAGAAGTGATCACTCCCCCGGCTCCTGATCCGTGATTTGCTTGCACATTCTGGAGGCGGTGGTGTCGATGCCGCCTTGTGGTGGCTCACTGAAACTGCTCATTTTTGGACACACCTGGGACAGGCTGGGGAGTGCCCCGGAAACGGAAATGGCGGTAGTGTCTGGAAGGATGGCAGAAACTTTTCTCCCTTTCCTGGTCTCCTTTTAGATTATTGGGATTGTTTTAAATGTTCCGGTAGATGGAATGGGCAGCCTAAAGAATGAGGTGGAGACATTGTTTTTCTGAAGATGGGGCACTGTTTATTTAGGAAAATATCACCCTGCAAGAAATTGCTTCTTAAACTGAGTCCCCGATTCTGGCCTCAGTCTATTATAGACTTCAAACATAATCACATTGCATTTATCTTTCCAGACCAAAAGCCCCACGTGTGTTTTAGGTTGCCTTGTAAATTTTTCTTTTCTTTTTTTTTTTTTTTTTTGCCCAGCAGCTTGTGGCCACAAGCAGAGATTGAACCCAAGCCATCGACAATAAAAGCATGGAGTTCTAACCACGGGACAACCAGGGAATTACCAATTTTTCTAGTCATATGTATAGAGAAGTCAGGTTGTCACTAGGGAAAGAGATGGGTTGGTTGCCAAGACACTCAAAGTGGCATGTGCCTTGGTAAAGTGAGTTTCAGATCTGGCCCTGGGTTTCTCAGGGATAGACTCTAGAAATTCATTCTTTGCAGTTCTCCAGAGCTGATCAGATACAAGGAAACTGATTTTTAACAATCCGGTTATTTGTGTAGCCTGCTCTGGGCACATTCTCACTGTAATCAAACTACCTGGGATAAAAAATATATCAGGGATTCTCAGGCTGAGGACCTGATTCATCTACCTCTCACTAGGACTGGGCATTTCAGACAGTACATAACTGCTCCTTACCAGTCACTGCTTGCCCAAAACAGCTGGTCACAGACTCCTTTTCCACTCTTCCATGGCTTACCAGTACCACTTGAGACTAACTGACTGCCTGTCTAGATTAGCTAATCCCTTTAAGTGGCTGTCAAGGAGTCTACAGTCCTGGGAGTTGTTCAGGCTCCTTAATTGACAGCAGATTTGTGGTTGAGGCCAATCTCAATTGATCCTTTATCTCTGAGGGCTTCCTTATTTCCAGATTCCCTGTGGAAGTTGCACCATATGTTCACTCTTTCCATTGTAGGTCTTCATTCTTGGAAGTCAAATATTAGAGAGATGGGTTGAAATTCCAAGCAGAAGGCATGGGGCCAGACCGCCTGTGTTTGAAGCCTGGCTCCAATACTGACAAACTGCATTACTTTTAGCCAATTATCTAATCTCTCCATGCCTCAATTTCCTCATCTGTAAAATGGGTATTATAATAATACCTATATCGTAAGTTTGTTATGAGGAACAGTGCCTGGCACATAGTGTGAAAGTCCATCAGTCATTTCCGACTCTTTGCGACCTCATGGACTATACAGTCCATGGAATTCTCCAGGCCAGAATACTGGAATGGATAACCTTTCCCTTTTCCAGGAGATCTTCCTTCCCAACCCAGGGCTCAAACCCAGGTCTCCCACATTGCAGGCGGATTCTTCACCAACTGAGCTATCAGGAAAGCTTAACTAACTAGTGCCTTAACTATTAGGCTATATAATTGAGTGTCTATTATGACCAGCCATGGGAGTTGCTTTTCTCTGAAAAGGCATCATGGATCTCTTGATAAGAAAGTGAAAGTGAAGTTGCTCAGTTGTGTCCAACTCTTTGCGATCCCATGGACTGTAGTCTACCAGGCTTCTCTGTCCATGGGATTTTCCAGGCAAGAGTACTGGAGTGGGTTGCCATTTCCTTCTCCAGGGGATCTTCCTAACCCAGGGATTGAACCCAGGTCTCCTGCATTGCAGGCAGACGCTTTACCCTCTGAGCCACTTGATAAGGCAACAGAATTGCTGATGATAATTCC
Source organism: Bos indicus (assembly GCF_029378745.1). Lineage (NCBI taxonomy): Eukaryota > Metazoa > Chordata > Mammalia > Artiodactyla > Bovidae > Bos > Bos indicus. The sequence goes on from NC_091764.1 coordinate 95,263,324, forward strand.
TGTTCAGTGAAGTAATAACTTGTTATAAAAACAGATTTTCTTAATCATGGCCTAACATTTTAGGGAGTTGGGGTGCCTACCAGTACATTAAGCAGCTCTTTCAGAAAGCACTTTCCTGGGTTATAAGTGTCTGAAGTCATCATGATTATTTTTGCCAAAGTGCAATTTTATTAACCATGGCTGCTTTAGAATTTCCCAACACTTTCCTGTTTTTTGGGGTTCCCTGGTGACTCAGCTAGTAAAGAATCCACCTGCAATGTGGGAGACCTGAATTTGATCCCTGAGTTGGGAAGACCCCCTGGAGAAGGGAACAGCTACAGTATTCTGGCCTGGAGAATTCCATGGATTGTACAGTCCCTGGGATCACAAAGAGTCGGACATGACTGAGTGACTTTCACTTCACTTCACCTCACCTCACTTCCTGTTTTTCTGTACCAGTTTTTTTTTTTCTTTAATGTGGTAACGTATTATCTTTTTTAAAAACACACACACACTTTTTATTTTACATTGGAATATAGCCCACTAACAATGTAATAGTTTCAGGTGCACAGCAGAGCAACTGGGCCATACATACACATGTATCCATTCTCCCCCAAACTCCCTTCCCCTCCAGGCTGCTTCATAACATTGAACAGAGTTCCCTGTGTAATGCAATAGATCCTTGTTAGTTATAAGCTTTAAATACAGCTGTGTATATATGTCAATCCCCAAACTCCCTCATTATCCCTTCCCTTCACTCTTTGCCCTGGTAACCATAAGTTTGTTCTCTAAGTCTGTGACTTTGTTTCTATTTTGTAAATAAGTTCATTTATATCATTTCTTTTTAGACTTCCCATATAAGCTATATCGTATGATATTTCTCTTTCTCCCTGTCTGACTTACTTCACTCAGTATGATAATCTCTAGATCCAGCCATGTTGCTGCACGTGACATTATTTCATTCTTTTCAATGGCTGAGTAATATTACATTGTATATATGTACCACAGTTTGTTTATCTGTTCCTTTGTCAATGGACATTTAGGTTGCTTCCATGTCTTGACTATTGTAAGCAGTGCTGTAATGAACATTGGGGTGCATATATCCTTTCCAATCATGTTTTCCTCCAGATATATGCCCAGGAGTGGGATTGCAGGGTCATATAGTAGCCCTATTTTTAGTTTTTAAAGAAACCTCCATACTGTTCTCCATAGTGGTTGTATGAATTTACATTCCCACCAACAGCGCAGGAGGGTTCCCTTCTCTCCACACCTTCCCTAGCATTTATTGTTTGTGGATTTTTTGATGATAGCTATTTTGGCTTGTGTGAGGTGATATCTCATTGTAGTTTTGACTTGCATTCCTCTTATATGGCTGGATGGCATCACCAACTCGATGGACATGAGTTTGGGTGAACTCCGGGAGTTGGTAATGGACAGGGAGGCCTGGCGTGCTGTGATTCATGGGGTTGCAAAGAGTCGGACATGACTGAGTGACTGAACTGAACTGAACTCTCTTAGTCCTATATTAATTCAATCACATCCCAGTTGTTGAACTGGATCAGGCGAAGGCTGAGAAGTCAGTCCTGTGCTAATTAGAGCATCATGAGTGACAGCTGTGTGACCACAGAGGCCTCCATACCTGCCACGTTGACTAGGAAGGATGCAGGGTGCAAACATAAAAGCATCTCATTTTTATCTCCCCCAGTCCCATCAAGCTTCTTCAGTGGAGCCAGAAACTTTCTTGTCTCTTGGAAGAAATCTAGAGCAAGTTTCGATTTTTCTTGTCACTCTGTTCATAATAGCAATGCCTTACTCCCTGTAATGGTGAAAATCTCCAAACTCATGAAGAAAAAAATCTCTTTCCTTAACTGCTCATTTTTGACCTAGCTGTCAGCGTGGACAAGTGACAATGCCACCTACCTCTTAGTCTTCCTAATGCAGCTCCTCCTTCTCACTAGGCTGCACTGGCTCCTCCAAGCTGCAGGAGCTGAGGGGAGGACGGGAGGTGAGGGCAGCTGGCCCCACCCAGGCGGTCTGGATGCTCTTTGGGACTAAGAGCATCAGAAGGGCTTTGCTGGCCCACAGTCACTGATTTTGAACTTCCACATGCTACCCCCATCACATGGGTAAGTGCAAGTCTTGGGCTGTCATGTCAGACTCCTTTCGCTCCTGGAATTTCAGGAGTCCACCTGCAACTCCTTTTGTCCATCTAAGCAGAAGTCAGGGAGAAGGATATGAAGCAATATTCTCTGATTTGTTTTTCTTTTTTAGGAATGACTGAAACTTTGTCCTAGTAGTTTGGTTACACTTGCTGACTCTTTGGGGGCGTAAAAACAGCAAGGTATCATTGCAAATACAGTAAGAAAGCAGTAATGAATTTGTGGGCATCTGAATATACCAGCTCCCCATCTAGTCAAGGCTATGGTTTTTCCAGTGGTCATGTATGGATGTGAGAGTTGGACTGTGAAGAAAGCTGAGCACCGAAGAATTGATGCTTTTGAACTGTGGTGTTGGAGAAGACTCTTGAGAGTCCCTTGGACTGCAAGGAGATACAACCAGTCCATTCTAAAGGAGATCAGTCCTGGGTGTTCTTTGGAAGGACTGATGCTAAAGCTGAAACTCCAATACTTTGGCCACCTAATGAGAAGAGTTGACTCATTGGAAAAGACTCTGATGCTGGGAGGGATTGAGGCCAGGAGGAGAAGGGGGTGGCAGAGGATGAGATGGCTGCATGGCATCACCGACTTGATGGACGTGAGTTTGAGTGACCTCCAGGAGTTGGTGATAGACAGGGAGGCCTGGTGTGCTGCGATTCATGGGGTCACAAAGAGTTGGACACAACTGAACTAAACTGAACTAAACTGAATACTTAGCAATGTTGAATGTCTTTTCATGTGCCTCTTGGCCATCTGTACGTCATCTTTGGAGAAATGTTTATTTAGGTCCTCTGCCCATTTTTTGACTGGGTTGTTTGTTTTTGATGGTATTAAGTTACATTAGCTGTTTATAAACTTTGGAGACTAATCCCTTGTTGGTCACATAATTTGCAAATATTTTCCCCAATCTTTGGGCTGTCTTTGGTTTTGTTTATGGTTTCTTTTGCTATGCATAAGCTTTTGAGTTTAATTAGTTCCTATTTGTTTTTGTTTTTATTTCCACTACTCTGGGAGGTGAATCAAAAAAGATATTGCTGTCGTTTATGTCAGAGAGTGTTCTGCCTATGTTTTCTTCTAGGAGCTGTGTAGTGTCTTTAATCCATTTTGAGTTTATTTTTGTGTATGGTATTAAAGAATGATCTAATTTCTTTCTTATTTTTTTTTACATGTAGCTGTCCAGTTTTCCCAGCATCATTTATTGAAGAGACTATCTTCCCACCATTGTATAGTCTGGCCTCCTTTGTCATAGATTAATTGAGCACAGGTGCATGGGTTTATTTCTGGGCACTCTGTCCTGTTCCATTGATCTATATATCTGTTTTTCTGCCAGTACCATACTGTTTTGATGACTATAGTTTTCCAGTATAATCTGGAATCAGAGAGCCTGGTCCCTCCAGCTCTGTTTTTCTTTCTTAAGATTGTTTTGATGATTTGGTATCTTTGTGTCTTCATACAAATTTAAAATTTTTTTGTTCTAGTTTTGTGAAAAATGTCATTGGCAATTTGATAAGGATTGCATTTGATCTGCAGATTGCCTTGGGTAATATAATTATTTGGACAATAGTGATTCTTCCAATCCAAGAACATAATATATTTTTTCATCTGTGTCATCTTTGATTTCTTTCATCAGTGTCTTATAGTATTCCCTGTACAGGTCCTTTGCACCCTGGGTAGATTTATTCCTAGGTGTTTTATTTTTTTTAAACAATGATAATGGCAATGTTTCCTTAATTTCTCTTTCTGATGTTTCACTTTTAGTGCATAGAAATGCAAGAGATTTCTCTGTATTAATTTTGTATCCTGCAACTTTACTGAATTCATTGATGAGCTCTAGTAGTTTTCTGGTAGTATCTTTAGGGTTTTTTATGTATAGTATCATGGCAGTTTCACTCCCCCACCCCCGCAATTTGGATTCCTTTTATTTTCTTCTCTGATTGCTGTGGCTAAGACTTCCAAAGCTATGTTGAATATAAGTGGCAAAAGTGAACATCCTTGCTTGTTCCTGATCTTAGAGGAAATGTTTTCAGCTTTTCACCATTGACTATGATGTTATCTGTAAGGCTGTCTTATACGGCCTGTATTCTGTTGAGGTATGTTTTCTTTATGGAGAAGGAAATGGCAATCCACTCCAATATTATTGCGCAGAAAATTCCATGAACAGAGGAGCCTGGAGGGCTACAGTCCATGGAGTTGCAAAGAGTCAGCCTTGACTGAGTGACTGAGCATGTGTTTCCTTTATGCCCACTTTCTGGAGAGTTTTTAAAAATCATAAACCGGTGCTGAATTTTATCAGAAGCTTTTTCTGCTTTTATTGAAATGATCATATGGTTTTTATTCTTTAGTTTGTTGGTGTGGTTTATCACACTGCTTGATTTGTGAATATTGAAAAATCCTTGCATCCCTGGGATGAATCCCACTTAATCATGGTATTTGAGCCTTTTAATGTATTGTTGGATTAGAATTGATAGTATTTTGTTGAGGATTTCTGTGTCTGTGTTCATCAGTGGTATTGGCCTGTAATTTTCTTATGTGTGGTATCTTTGTCTGATTTTGGTATCAGAGTGATGGTGGCCTCATAGAATGATTTTGAGAGTTTTCCTTCCTCTGCCATTTTTTCAGAACAGTTTCAGAAGAATAGGTGTTAGCTTTTCTCTAAATGTTTGATAGAAGTCACCTGTGTCCCAGACTTGTGTTTGTTGGGAGTTTTAAAATCACAGTTTTCAGTTTCAGTGCATATGATTGGGCTATTCATATTTTTTATTTCTTCCTGGTTCAGTCTGCATCTTTTTAAGAATCTGTCCATTTCTTCCAGGTTGTCCATTTTATTGTCATACAGTTGCTTGTAGTAGTCTCTTATGATATTTTGTATTTCTGTGGTGTCAGTTGTAACATTTTTTGCATTTCTGATTTTACTGATTTGAGTCCTCTCTCAATCTGGCTAAGACTTTATCAGTTTTATCTTTTCAAAGAACCAGCTTTTAGTTTTGTTGATCTTTGCTGCTGTCTTCTTTGTCTCTATTTCACTGATTTCTGCTCTGATCTTGTTTTCTCTTCTTCTACTAACTTTAGGTTTTGTTTGTTCTACTTTCTCTCATTGCTTTAAGTGTGAGGTTAGGTTGTTTATTTGAGATTGTTCTTGATTCCTGAGGTAAGACTGTATTGCTATAAATTTTCCTCTTAGAACTACTTTTGCTACATCCTATAGGTTTTGGATCATTGTGCTTTCATTTTCATTTGTCTCTAGGTATTTTTTGATTTCCCCTTTGATTTCTTCAGTGATCCGTTGTTTGTTGAGTAACATATTGTTTAACTTCTGTGTGTTTGTGTTTTATTGTTTTTTTTTTCTTGTACTTTATTTCTAATCTCAAAGTGTTGTAGTTGGAAAACATGCTTGATATGATTTCAGTTTTCTTAAATTTACACTCACTTTGTGGCCAAACATGTGGTCAGTCCTGGAGAATATTGCATGTGCACTTGAGAAACATGTATTCATCCGCTTTTGGATGGAACGCTCTATAAATATAAATGAAGTCCATCTAGTCTAATGTGTTATTTAAGGCCTGTGTTTCCTTATTGGTTTTCTGACTGGATGATTGACGAAAGTGGGATGTTATGGTCCCCCACTATTATCGTGTTACTGTCAATTTTTCACTTTATGGCTGTTATGATTTGTCTTATGAATTGAGGTGCTTCTTCGTTGGGTACATATATATTTGCAATTGTTATATCTTCTTCTAGGATTGATCCTTTGATCATTATGTAGTGTCCTTCTTTGTCTCTTAGAAGTCTTTAAAGTCTGTTTTGTCTGATAGGAGTATGATTACTCCAACTTTCTTTTGATTTCCATTTGCATGGAATATCTTCTTTCATCCCCTCACTTTTAGTCTGTATGTGTCCCTAGGTCTCAGGTGGGTCTCTTATAGACAGCATATGTACAGATCTTGTTTTTGAAGTCATTCAGACAGTCTCTGCCTTTTGGTTGGCACGTTTCATCCATTTGCATTTAAGGTAATTATCAGTATGTGTGTTCCTATTGCCATTTTCTTAATTATTTGGGGTTTGTTTTTGCAGGTGTTTTTTCTTCCTTTCCTCTTTTATTTTCTTCTCTTGTGGTTTGATGGTCATCTTTAGTGTTATGTTGGGTTGCTTTTTCTTTTTTGTGGGTATATCTATTGTAGTTTTTAGGTTTGTTGCTTCTATGAGGTTTTGATATAGCAGTCTATAGTTGCACAGTTTGTTCTAAGTTGCTAGTCTCTTTCCTACCTAGAGGAGTTCCTGTTGTATTTGTTGTAAAGCTTTTCTGATGATGTTGAATTCTTGACTCTTGCTTGTTTGAAAAGCTTTTGGCTTCTCCCTCAAATCTGAATGATATACTTGCAGGGTAGAGTATTCTTGGTTGTAGTTTCTTCCCTTTCATCGCTTTATATACGTTGTGCCACTCCCTTCTGGCTTGCGGAGTTTCTGCCTAGAAGTCAGCTCATAACCTTATGGAAGTACCCGTGTATTTTTTTGTCATTTTCCCCTTGTTGATTTTCATATTTTTTCATTGTCTTTAATTTTTGTCAATTTGATTACCATGTGTCTTGCTGTGCTCTTCTTTGGGTTTATCCTGCCTGGGACACTCTGCACTTCCCAAACTTGGTTGAGGGGGTTTCCTTTCCCATGTTCGAGAAGTTTTCAGCTATCGTCTCCTCAAATATTTTATTAGATCCTTTCTCTATTTCTTATCATTTTTGAACCCCTATAATGCAAATGTTGGTGTGTTTAATATGTCCCAGAGGTCTCTTAGGTTGTCTTTATTTCATTCTTTATTTTGTTCAGTGGCAGTGATTCCCACCATTCTGCCTTCTAGGCCACTATTCCTTCTTCTGCCTCATTTATTCTGCTTGATTCCCTCTAGTATCTATTTAATTTCAGTAGATTAAGTTAAATCTACTGATTTAAAAAATCTGTTTGTTCTTTAGTTCTTCCAGGTCTATATTAAACATTTCTTGCACCTTCTCAATCCTTGCCTAAATCATTTATCCAAGATCCTGGATCATCTTCACTATCATTATTCTAAATTCTTTTTCTGCCTATCTCTACTTCATTTAGTTGCTTTTCTGGGGTTTTATTTTGTTCCTTCATCTGAGACATAATCCTCCACATTTTCATTTTCTCTAACTTTCTGTGATAGTGGTTTTTATTCAACAGGTTGCAGGGTTGCAGTTCTTGCTTCTGCTGTCTACCTTCTAGTAGATGGAGTATCTAAGAGTTTTGTGCAAGTTTCCTGATGGGAGGGACTGGTGGTAAGTAGAGCTGGGTCTTGCTCTTGTGGACAAGTCTGTGCTCAGTTAAACTTTACCCCACTTGCCTGCTGATGGGTATGGCTGTGTTCCTTCCCTCTTGGTTGTTTGGTCTGAATCAGCCCGACACTGGAGCCTACAGGCTGGTGTAGATAATGGTGACCTCATGGAGGCCTCATGCCAATGAGTACTTCTGAGAACTGCTGCTACCAGTGTCCTTGTCTCCATGGTGAACCATAGCTGGCCCCCTCTTCTGCAAAGACCCTCCAGCTCTAGCAGGTAAGGTCTGGTTCAGTCTCCTATGTGGTCACTGCTCCCTTCCCCTGGGTTCTACTGTGTACCAGATTTTGTGTGTGCCCTCCAAGAGTGGACTCTGTTTTCCCCAATCCTGTGGAAGTCCTGCAATCAAATCCCACTGGCCTTCAAAGTCAGGTTCTCTGGGGATTCCTTCTCCTGTTGCCAGACCCCCACATTGGGAAGCCTGACATGGGGCTCAGAACCTTCACTCCAGTGGGAGAAATTCTGTGTTATAATTTATCTCCAGTTCATGAGTAGCCCACCTGGTGATTATGTGATTTTATTTTATCATGATTGCACCCCTCCTACTATCTCATTGCAGCTTCTCCTTTGTCTCTGGATATGTGGGACAGCTTTTTTGGTTGGTTCTAGCATCTTCCTGTCAATGATGGTTCAGCAGTTTGTTGTGATTCCAGTGCTCTCTCAAGGAGTGAGTGCACATCCTTCTACTCTGCCATCTTGAAGCAATTCAAGGGCTATACCAGTTTATCAGAATATATACAAGATAATTCCCAGAAATGGGAAAAGCCTCAACTAAAGTGATACATAGGGAAGGAAAGGAAGTAGATAAAAGTGTGAGGACTTGGTAAATGGCCAGAAGGAACAACATCAATTTCCTTTTTAGGGTAAGAGCATTGGGGTGCATGTATCATTTCCAAGCATATTTTCCTCCAGATATATGCCCATGAGTGGGATTGCAGGGTAGTATGGTAGATCTATTTTTAGCTTTTAAAGAAACCTCCATACTGTTCTCCATAGTGGCTATATCAATTTACATTCCCACCAACAATGCAGGAGAGTTCCCTTCTCTCCACACCTTCCCTAGCATTTATTGTTTGTGGATTTTTTTTTGATGATAACCATTTTGACTGATGTGAGGTGTTATCTCATTGTAGTTTTGATTTGCATTTCTCTAATACTTAGCAATGTTGAGTTGAGAATACCCAGATCAAATCGGGTAGATGTTTCTTGCCTTCATCACGGTAAGAACTAAAGGAAAAGGTGTTTATCTGAGGGTTGGGAATAGGGTGACTTTAGTTTGAGATGTGTGGAGTTTGGGATATTTTGAGAAAATTTAGGGAGGTTCTCTCATAAAGACTAACATACAAATATTTTGACTGAACATTTATTATAGACTCTGACAGGGCAAATATAAGCATGGCATCACATTTATTGATTAGACCTTAGCTAAAAACATTTTTTTAATAGATAACTTCAGAAGAATTTCTGGGAGAAGTATTAATACTTATTAATCTTTATTATTAAATTTTGTTTCCTGGTCCTGAAACTTATAGAAAAGATCAAAACCTTTCTCCAGAAGAAAATTGAAAAGACCCTCCTCCTTCAGTCCTGAAATTGGGGTATGTGTATGTTAGCTGCTCGGCTCTGTCTGATTCTTTGTGATCCCATGGACTAGCCTACCATGCTCCTCAGTCCATGAGATTCTCCAGGAAGAATACTGGAGTGAGTTGCCATTCCCTTATCCAGGGGATCTTCCCAACCCGTGGATCAAACCCAGGTCTCCTGCATTTAGGCAGATTCTTTACCATCTGAGCAACCAGGGAAGCCTCAAAATTGGGATAGAAAATTTTAAATAACTATTTCTTGGTGATTTACTTTCCATAATATTTGAAGTTTTTATCCGTGAACTTCATCTTGGGTCTTGGTTCTGACACACAAAATAGAAACTTTAGTTTTCACACTTATTTAGACATTATTTTCACTTGTGTCACCTGTTATGTTTTGTTGGATTCCAAATTACAATGCATTAACTATTGAAATAGCAAAAAAGGTAGTAGCAGCAATAATGTAGTGAATCTCAAGGAATTAATTTTGTTTAACATTTTAAGAATTGTTTAAGAATACATTTGTTTTACCTTTTTAAAAAAAAAATAGAGAAGGTTCCAGTTGCTTCTACAACTTAGGTCTCACAATTTTTTGATAACTTATCTTTAAGATGTGACTAGAAAATGTATTAATAATGTTATTATGTAGGTTTCTTATACTACAATGAAACAGGAATTTACTTAATGTGGTTAAAAAAATGAAACTAATAGAGGTAGTGAAATTATGAGGAAACTTGAGTCTAACACTTGCAACTCCATGTCTGTATAGACAGCAGATATGTTATAATCTTCTTGGGAAAAATTGTGAAAGTCTCTTGATTGAGAGAGACAGGCTTGCTCTGAAGTTTGTCCTGCAGCCTTGCAAACACAGCTACAGTTCTAATATAAAGTAGTGTCAAGTTACTCAAACCAGACCTAAGATATCAAAATTCTAATTTACAGTGAGAAATCAAGAATTAATATACTGCAGATGTGATGTGAATCTGTCTCCAATGGTAACCTTCCAGCCAGTGTAAAAGCTGAGGATTTGAGTGGCCATAGGATAAAACATTATATTAAGCCCAAGGGAGTCAATACAATGAGATACATGATGCCACCCCTCATTCTTAAGAAATTTATAGTCAAATTTACTGCAACAAATACACACAAATTCATATAACTAAAGAGAGATCTAGATGAGCAGTGAGCTTAGTGCTGAATCAGAATGGGGCAAAGTTGACTTTCTGTTGATAAGACTTTTTTTTTTTTTTTACAAGTTGATATCTTTATTTTTTTTAATTTTATTTTATTTTTAAACTTTACATAATTGTATTAGTTTTGCCAAATATCAAAATGAATCTATCACAGGTATACCTGTGCTTGACAAGAACTCTGAGTTAAGCCAGCAGTGAAGAACCAGGTACACTTCTAGGAGGTGAAGGAAAGAGATCATTCCAGAGCCAAGCAAACCTGCAGCATTTTTATGTACTAGTATTTTGTTTCCTTGAAGATTTTTTCTTTTAAACTAATCCGTTTCAACCTGCTTTGTGTATTAGACACATTATTCAACCCACCTCATATTCTGCCTTTTATTCTAGCTTCAATCAGGTAAGCTGAGGCACTTCACCTCAGCCAAACTGCAAGAGCCCCCACTTTCTACCTCAGAGCTCTTCTGAAATCATAGCTGTTTAGTACTGGAGCATGTGCATAACTGGGAATGGTCAAAGGCCACTTTTGACCTATGCAGGATGTGAGTAGGTGGATAAATGCTCCCTCTTTCCATCCCTGGGGTGTGGTCTTCAGAGGCTTATTTTGCACACCTCTTTGGACCATCTTAAATGCACCCTGCTGCTTTCCCTCCCTCTGTGTTTCACTCTCCTAGCCCCCTACTCCTGTTCTCTGGAGCACTTTGCCAAATGATTCTCTTTTCATCCAGAATCTCAGGCTCTGATTTCTGGAGAGAGTGAGAGCTAAAATACCAACTTATGATTTTGTTGCCTGGAGATTGATTATTCATTAGTTAGTTATTTTCTTAGTGATTCTGATGAAGAGATAAAGCAAATCTAAAAACCAGGTATCCATTTATTTTAAGTCCTTTCAGAGAAGGAAAGATGCAAAGCCAGGGTACAGAGAAGGAAGTTGAGTGACTGTGCTCATTGAACATGAAAGAGAAAAGCAATTCGAGGATCATAGTAAACTATTAGCTAAAACTAATCTGAATAGATTAAGTTGCAATTTTGCTTTTATATTTTCTCTGACATATGCTCTGCTTTCTCATGTATCTTTTTTCCCTCTATCTGACTGACTATATTAGGGGGAAATCGTATTGCTCAGGGTTGAAAACCACTTCCTCTTTCATAAATGAAGTGCTAGCAAACTTAGGTTCCAACTATGGGAAAGAGTGATTTCGGCCATGTATTACTGTTTTACGGATTCTAAGACAGTGTGACGAATTTTTTTTTTTTTTTAACTGAAAACAATTAACTTATAGAAAATATTAGAATACATAAAGAAAAGAAATTCAATTTGGGTGTTTGGGTTTTTACTTAGAAATCAAAAATTGATGGGGCTTCTTTTCATCTTTATTTATGGAAGAAAAAACTTTTTTAGAAAGTAATATTCTCAATCATTCAATAAATATTTATCAAGTGCATTGATTCTAAGGATGTTACTGTTATAAATGTTTAAATCTCATTTTCACGAAGATGGCATTTGCCCCTTGGACATCTGAATGTCCTCTAGGCTTCTTACCCGAGCTTGAGGACATAACGACTTGAGTTATTTTAGACTAACTTCTGTGAATGTTCAGGTAAATTTCACTTTGGGGTCAGGAACACACACATGTAATCTAGATCCATCACAGAAACAGTATTGTGCCAGCTCTAGCATTCCCAGGATATGGGGTCATCAGCAAAAGTGGCCCCTACCTTCACAGAGCCTGCATAGAGCAAGGCTGAGATTAGAATTATGTGATATTTTTCTACCTTTTTGCTATTACAGTTTCCACACCAGTCACTTCACAACGTGGGGATTTTTTTTTTTTTAATAGAAAAGCATAAGGCTTAAACTAATCAAGTATTTAAGAAAAAAAATTTTTTTTAAAGGCATGAGACTGGACAACCAGGAAGAGTTGATATATGGAGAAAACATTGAGGAACGGAGGACATCAATTAGGGGTAGCACAAGAAACTCAGATTTTGGCTTAATTCTCAAAGCACTTGCTAAATTGGTCAGTGTGTTAGCAGTAAATTTTTCTCATTGAATTCTCTTGAGGACTGGGTAAAAAAAATTTTTTTTTTCCCATATATGGGGGCACATGAATGTCAAAAAAGCACAGATTTGCAGAAGTTTATTATTTGTGGTAAGAAAAGGGGGTAGTACCAGTAACAGTGAAACAGCCATCCTTTCTCATTTCCCTCCACGGTCACTGGTGGTAAGGGTGGATGAGAATGCAGGAGAAAAGCTGGGAAGGGGCTGAGGCTGTAGCATTCATGGTCCAAGATCAGTTTGGAAAGCATATTTATTATATTTGGGAGGAGCAGAAAGGATGTTTCTGTAGATGTTGCCCACAATTATCCAACTATGGTCAATTGACTCAGTAACAATTGGACTCTCTTTCATGACCAGAGCTTCCCTGGTGGCTCAGATGGTAAAGCGTCTGCCTGCAATGTGGGAGACCCCGGTTCGATCCCTGGGTTGGGAAGATCTCCTGGAGAAGGAAATGGCAACCCACTCCAGTATTCTTGCCTGGAGAATCCCAGGGACGGAGGAGCCTGGTAGGCTACAGCCTATGGGGTCGCAGAGAGTCGGACACGACTGAGCGACTTCACTTCACTTGACTTCAAGACCAGAAACCTGGTGAATAGGTGTTCTGCACCTGCCTCTGTTTATCACTGCCATTACTTCCACTTTACCATTTTCAAAGAAAACCCACCATTATGGGCATGACTTGACTGAGAACAACTGACTTTCCTGCTCAAGATCTTTCTTTAACAGTTATAACACTGGCTGATCAGGGCAGCTTGACCAAGTCCCAGTCTATCACCTTGTTGGGCCAAGGTGCCGTGATGCTCGAACAGTAAGATTCTAATTTTAGTGCTCATTTCATATACAGTTTTCCCTGGTGGTCCAGTGGTTAAAACACTGCACTCCCAATGCAGGGAGCCCGGGATTTGATCCCTGGTCAGGGAACTAAATCTTATGTGCTGCAACTAGGAGTTCGAATTCTGCAACCAAAGATTCCACATGCCTCAGCCAAATAAATAAAATACTGAGTCAGTTTTGAATGTTGAAAGCAGATAACTGGATTTAAATATTGTATCTGAGCTTTCTAGTATCTTAACCACTCAAAACTTAGTATGTCCAAAACTAAACATATGCTCCCTCCCAGACATGTTTCCTTTCTGCTCCCTCTCTCAAGTGATGATACAATACCCATCTGCTGAGTCCCAGCCCAGAATCTGAGTCATTCTGGCCTCCTCCCACCTCCCTGATGACCTGAATATAAAGTTTCTCTTTAACCTGAGCAGCTGTGCAATGGTTTCTTAGGCAGAGAAATGAATGCTGTGTATACCATTTCTTTTCTTCATTTTGCTCTCTTCCTATGTCCTCCTCCTTTTTATAGATATTTATTGAATACCTATGGCTTCCCAGGTGGCTCAGTGGTAAAGAACCCACTTACCAATACAAGAGACATGGGTTCATTCCCTGGATTGGAAGATCCCCTGGAGAAGGAAATGGCAACCCACTCCAGTATTCTTGCCTGGAAAATCCCATGGACAGAGGAGCCTGGCAGGCTACAATCCATAGGGTCGCAGAAGAGTCGGACATGACTTAGCGACTAAACAGCAACAAAAATTGAGTACTTGTTGTGGGCCAGACACTGTATTAGGTACTGAGGAAACAAGTTCACAGACTGGGAGCAGGAGCAGACGTGTAAGTAACATTAGACCAGCAGACCTACGTACAAGGTACATAGAGCTTGTAGAGTGAGTCAGTCCCTATAAAGGGGGTGCTGCTTCCTGAGTCTTAAATAACAGTTTTGAGATTACTCAGTAGTCAACAAGGGGGCAAATCTCAGGCAGAGGAAACAGCATATGTAAAGTCAGAGTGTTGGACCAGCTCATGGTAGGCCGGAGAACTGTGTGTAATGGTTTCGAGATCACATGGAGTGCAAGAGGTGGTGGATGAAACTAGATAGGTAGGCAGAAACCAGGTCATGAAGGACCAAGAGGATAAGTCAAAGAATTTTAATTCTAGGAAGTAGAAGCTGTTGACAATTGGGGGTAATCAAGTCAACAAATTAGTTTTGCATTTTAGAAAGGTCACTCTGGCAAAGTATGAAAAATGGATTAAAAGTCAGAGAGACCTGGGGGATAAAAGCCTCTTCAAAGTTTAGGCTAGCTGTGATATCGAAACTAGCATAGCAATGGTCTTCCCTGTGTCTCAATAGTAGAGAATCTACCTGCCAATGCAGGAGACACGGGTTCGATCCCTGGTTCTGGAAGATCCCACGTTCTGTGGAATAACGAACCCTGTGCACTGCAACAACCGAGCCTGTGCTCTAGAACCCGGAAGCTACAACTACTGAGCCTGTGTGTGGCAATTACTGAAACCCAAGCATCCTAGATGCTGTTCTCTGCAAGAAGAGAAGCCACCACAATGAGAAACACATGCATCGCAACTACAGAGCAGCCCCTGCTTGCCACAACTAGAGAAAAGCTGGTGTGCAGCAACAAAGACGCAGCACAGCCAAAAACAAATAAATTTATTTTTTAGAAACTAGCATAGAAAGGTAGAGCTAAGGAGGCACTTACTAACAGGAGTGCTATTTAGGAGGTTTTGATTAAATATAAGTTGTGGAGGAGAGAGGAGACCTGGATGGACTTGGGTTTTAGGCTGAAAGACACAGAGCTAGAAAGCAGATTGGAAGAGAATATGAGTTTTGCTTTGGATATTTTTAATTTCTAGTGCTAAAGGAATCATCCAGAAGGTATTAACCATTGTGCTGTTGGGGATAAAGTGGAACTCCTGGGAAAAGTAAGGAAAAGGCAAGTAGAGGAGGTGGTGATTCAGAAGTGATTGTTATTCCAGAGGCCATGGGAGGAAAGAGGTTTAAGAATAAGTGGTCACCAGGGACATGTGCTTTTGGAAGTTCATGTGACATTAGGATTCAAGAATTTCTTTTGTGATCCAGAGAGGGCTGCTGTGGTTGGTTAGCTTAGAGCTGCAAGACAGTGGAGCACGTGAACCACTGCAGAGAGGGAGCTTTAGGGTACATGAGCAAGAAGATATAGGGTGCAGTGAAGTTCCTAATGAAAGTGGCAGATCCACTTAAGGAAAGTGGTGGGACTCAGAGCATGGGTGGAGGGATGGAGGAGACCATCAATTCACAAAATTATCAGGAACTTGAGGAATCCACAGGTGATAGCTTCTATCATTTCTACAAAGTAAGAATCTAATGTCATTTGTGAAGAATTAAGCAGGAGACCCCCTTCCATTGAAGGAGGCAGAAAGGCCACAGCCAGGAGGAAGAAATCAAGGCATCTGAAAAGAGTTAACCAGACCTGGCTTCCAGCAACCCACTGACTCAGGACTTGAACCAGGCCCTGCCAAAGACTTTCTCCCAATTCTACACTTCCTGGGTTCTGTTGAGTTTTCACCAGGCCTCTTTTTTTTTTTTTTTTAATATAAAAGAGAGAAGAGACTTTCCACTATTAAGGGAGGGGAACTAGAGAATAAAATTAAAAAACTCCTCAATCTTTTTTAAATGTTGTGTTTAAAAAAGGTTTTTTTGGTTCAATGTCTCAAATTCATCTGATCTCCTATTAGCTCAGTTTTGGATACTGACTGCCGCCGACCCTCCAGGACACACAGGCTGAGGACAACTTTATGACCCAGAGCCAAACAAGATGCACTGTGGGAGGTTACTATGTATCCTGAGAATAATTGGAACCACACTTTTTGGAGTTTCTCTCCTCTTTGGAATCACAGCTGCTTATATTGTTGGCTACCAATTTTTCCAAACGGATAATTACTATTTCTCTTTTGGGCTATACGGTGCAGTTTTAGTATCACACCTCGTCATCCAAAGCCTGTTTGCCTTTTTGGAGCACCAGAAAATGAAAAAATCTCTAGAAACCCCCGTTAAGTTGAACAAAACTGTTGCTCTTTGCATTGCCGCATATCAAGAAGATCCAGGCTACTTACGGAAATGTTTGCAATCTGTGAAAAGGCTAACCTACCCCAGCATTAAAGTTGTCATGGTCATAGATGGAAACTCAGAAGATGACCTTTACATGATGGACATCTTCAGTGAAGTCATGGGCAGGGACATGTCAGCCACGTATATCTGGAAGAGCAACTTCCACATGAAGGGTCCTGGTGAGAGAAATGAGTCACATAAAGAGAGCTCACAACATGTCACCCAGTTGGTCTTGTCCAGCAAGAATATCTGCATCATGCAAAAATGGGGTGGTAAAAGAGAAGTCATGTACACGGCTTTCAGAGCACTGGGACGGAGTGTGGATTATGTACAGGTCTGTGATTCAGACACCATACTTGACCCTGCCTCATCGGTGGAAATGGTAAAGGTTTTAGAAGAAGATCCCATGGTTGGAGGTGTTGGAGGAGATGTCCAGATTTTAAACAAGTATGATTCCTGGATATCTTTCCTCAGCAGTGTGAGATACTGGATGGCTTTTAACATAGAAAGAGCCTGTCAGTCTTATTTTGGCTGTGTCCAGTGCATTAGCGGACCCCTAGGAATGTACCGAAACTCCTTACTGCAGGAATTTGTGGAAGACTGGTACAATCAAGAATTTATGGGCAGCCATTGTAGTTTCGGAGATGACAGGCACCTAACGAACCGAGTGCTGAGTCTGGGCTATGCAACGAAATACACAGCTCGATCCAAGTGCCTTACTGAAACACCTAAGGAATATCTCAGATGGTTAAACCAGCAGACCCGTTGGAGCAAGTCCTACTTCCGAGAGTGGCTGTACAATGCGATGTGGTTCCACAAACATCACCTGTGGATGACCTATGAAGCCGTCATCACTGGGTTCTTCCCTTTCTTTCTCATTGCCACAGTAATCCAGCTCTTCTACAGGGGTAAAACTTGGAACATACTCCTCTTCCTCTTAACTGTCCAGTTAGTGGGTCTCATAAAATCATCTTTTGCCAGCTGCCTTAGAGGAAACACCATCATGGTCTTCATGTCCCTCTACTCCATGTTATACATGTCAAGTTTACTTCCCGCCAAGATGTTTGCAATTGCAACGATTAACAAAGCTGGGTGGGGTACTTCTGGAAGGAAGACCATTGTTGTTAATTTAATAGGACTCATCCCTGTAACAATTTGGTTCACAATCCTCCTGGGTGGTGTGGTTTTCACCATTTATATGGAATCTAAAAAGCCATTCTCAGAATCGAAACAGACAGTTGTAATTGTAGGAACATTGCTGTATGTATGCTACTGGGTCCTGTTTTTGACACTGTATGTGGTTGTCATCAAGAAGTGTGGCAGGCAGAGGAAGGGACCACAGTACAGCGTGGCGCTTGATGTATGATCTTACATTTGGTGTTTGCAGTTATAGATGCAGACACATGCACACAATCTTCATCCCTCCAGGGGACTGCACGGTGTCTTGGCATCAAGTATTGCCACCAAAGGAGACATATCGCTGCTGCTAGGACTTGAACAAAGACATTTGTATGGGTTTATTTTAATTCTGCCAAAGTAAAGTGACACGTCAAGAAGGATGAGTCAGATTTAACCTGATATTTCTATGAAAATGGGAAGAATTCTTTGTTCATGCACTCTTTCTTTACTTTACGTTTGCCTAACAGTGTTCTGCCCTATCGGAGAAGGTGATGGCACCCCACTCCAGTTCTCTTGCCTGGAAAATTCCTTGGGCAGAGGAGCCTGGTGGGCTGCAGTCCATTGGGTCGCTAAGAGTCAGACACAACTGAGTGACTTCACTTTCACTTTCATGCACTGGAGAAGGAAATAGCAACCCACTCCAGTGTTCTTGCCTAGAGAATCCCAGGGACCGGGGAGCCTGGTGGGCTGCCGTCTATGGGGTCGCACAGAGTTGGACATGACTGAAGTGACTTAGCAGCAGCAGTAGCAATTCTGCCCTATATACCTCACTAGTGATAACTTACATGGGTTGTTGTTGTTCGGTGGCTAAGTTGTGCCCAACTCTTAGCGACCCCATTGATGGCAGCACACCAGGCTTTCCAGTCCTTCACTATCTCCTTGGATTTGCTCAAACTCATGTCCATTGAGTTATTATGGAAGAAAAGGATTTTGAAACTCAAGGGAAATTTCTTTCAACATATACAACCCTAACTTATGGACTGTGTTTGTAGCTATTTTTTTTTTTTTTTTAGAAAAGTTTTCTGTCTAACTACCAAGTGAAATGCCAAAGGATATTTTATAGACTGTACTTTTATATAATTGTACTGTTTTAGAAGTTTGTATGCCAATCTTAAAACAAATTGTGCATAGTTTTATATTTTACTCCTCTGCCAAAATTCACCTATTCTTCCTTTTTTAAAAATAAATAGATTCTGAAAAAATTCATACTTGAAAAATGTCTACCCAAAATGTGAAGCTTGGTTGACTGATATTATTCATGATAGATAAAAAGAATAAAGTGTTTCTTTCTCTCTACTTTTAAAATTGAATAGTTAATTTCTGTGAAAAGGTGCTTAAACTTTCAATATTTTAATTTTTTTCATTTATTTTTAAATATTTATTTATTTGGGAGCTCTTGTAACTGTTTATTTAGTTGCAGCACATGGTATCTTCCAACTTCATTGCAGCACGTGTGATCTTTAGTTGAGGCATGTGGGATCTAGTTCCCTGACCAAGGTCCCCTACATTGGGAACAAGGAGTCTTAACCCCTCCCACTGAACCACCAAGAAAGTCCCTTTCTTCATTTGTCTTCAGTCAGTTCAGTTCAGTCGCTCAGTCGTGTCCAACTCTTTGCAATCCAATGAATTGCAGCACGCCAGGCCTCCCTGTCCATCACCAACTCTCGGAGTTCACTCAGACTAATGTCCATCGAGTCAGTGATGCCATCCAGCCATCTCATCCTCTGTCGTCCCCTTCTCCTCCTGCCCCCAATCCCTCCCAGCATCAGAGTCTTTTCCAATGAGTCAACTCTTCGCATGAGGTGGCCAAAGTATTGGAGTTTCAGCTTTAGCATCAGTCCTTCCAATGAACACCCAGGACTGATCTCCTTTAGAATGGACTGGTTGGATCTCCTTGCAGTCCAAGGGACTCTCAAGAGTCTTCTCCAACACCACAGTTCAAAAGCATCAATTCTTCGGTGCTCAGCTTTCTTCACAGTCCAACTCTCACATCCATACATGACCACTGGAAAAACCATAGCCTTGACAAGACGGACCTTTGTCGGCAAAGTAATGTCTCTGCTTTTCAATATACTATCTAGTTTGGTCATAACTTTCCTTCCAAGGAGTAAACGTCTCTTAATTCCATGGCTGCAATCACCATTTGCAGTAATTTTGGAGCCCCCCAAAATAAAATCTGACACTGTTTCCACTGTTTCCCCATCTATCTGCCATGAAGTGATGGGACCAGATGCCATGATCTTAGTTTTCTGAATGTTGAACTTTAAGCCAACTTTTTCACTCTCATCTTTCACTTTCATCAAGAGGCTTTTTAGTTCCTTTTCATTTTCTGCCACAAGGGTGGTGTCATCTGCATATCTGAGGTTATTGAGATTTCTCCCAGCAATCTTGATTCCAATTTGTGCTTCTTCCAGCCCACCATTCTCATTTATCTTAGAAAAGGCCAATATATCTGTCACACTTTGGAAGTAGAAATTCATACTTACATGTACCAAAAAGAAGTCCTTGAAAAGCAAAGCCAAGTGGGTAGAAAAACACAATTTTTTCATAAGATTGAAAAAAAAAAAAAGCGAGTGCTTGATCTCAAAAGAAAGCACTAGGTATCCAGCAATAGATGAAATTTATGTATCAAAGATAGTCTTTGGAGATTCTCATAGTGTTTTTCCAGGCCAAGAAGAAGTGGGAAAAATTATCTGTGTAATTTGGACAAATATAGTACAGTTCATCATTTTGTTCTGTGACGTGTATTCACTGGATCCTGTCCATATGTTGAACATACTTCACCTACCTTTTTTTTTTCCCAAAGTTTTTTTTTTTTTTCTCCAAAGTTCACTTTGTTGTTGTTTAGTCGCTAAGTTGTGTCCACCTCTTTGCGACCTCCTGGACTGCAGCATGCCAGGCTCCCCTGTCCCTCAACGTCTCCCGGAGTTTGCTCAAATTCATGTCCATGAGGTTTATATGGGTGAGTGGGATAAATTATAACAAGGATAAAGCATATAGTACGCACAAAGCACGCTAGTAAAGTAATGCTCAAAATTCTCCAAGCCAGGCTTCAGCAATACGTGAACTGTGAACTTCCAGATGTTCAACTTGGTTTTAGAAAAGGCAGGGGAACCAGAGATCAAATTGCCAACATCTGCTGGATCGTCAAAAAAGCAAGAGTTCCATAAAAACATCTATTTCTGCTCTATTGACTATGCCAAAGCCTTTGACTGTGTGGATCACAATAAACTGTGGACAATTCTGAAAGAGATGGGAATACCAGATCACCTGACCTGCCTCTTGAGAAACCTATATGCAGGTCAGGAAGCAACAGTTAGAACTGGACATGGAACAACAGACTGGTTCCAAATAGGAAAAGGAGTATGCCAAGGCTGTATATTGTCACCCTGCTTATTTAACTTATATGCACAGTATATCATGAGAAACACTGGGCTGGAAGAAGCACAAACTGGAATCAAGATTGCTGGGAGAAATCTCAGTAACCTCAGATATACAGATGATACCACCCATGGCAGAAAGTGAAGAGGAACTAAAACGCCTCTTGATGAAAGTGAAAGAAGAGAATGAGGAAGTTGGCTTAAAGCTCAACATTCAGAAAATGAATATCACGGCATCTGGTCCCATCACTTCATGGCAAATAGATGGGTAAACAGTGGAAACAGTGTCAGATTTTATTTTGGGGGGCTCCAAAATTACTGCAAATGGTGATTGCAGCCATGGAATTAAAAGACGCTTACTTCTTGGAAGGAAAGTTATGACCAACCTAGATAGCATATTCAAAAGCAGAGACATTACTTTGCCGACAAAGGTCCGTCTTGTCAAGGCTATGGTTTTTCCAGTGGTCATGTATGGATGTGAGAGTTGGACTGTGAAGAAAGCTGAGCACCGAAGAATTGATGCTTTTGAACTGTGGTGTTGGAGAAGACTCTTGAGAGTCCCTTGGACTGCAAGGAGATCCAACCAGTCCATTCTAAAGGAGATCAGTCCTGAGTGTTCATTGGAAGGACTGATGCTAAAGCTGAAACTCCAATACTTTGCCCACCTCATGCGAAGAGTTGACTCATTGGAAAAGACTCTGATGCTGGGAGAGATGGAGGGCAAGAGGAGAAGGGGACGACAGAGGATGAGATGGCTGGATGGCATCACCAACTTGATGGACATGAGTTTCAGTGAACTCCTGGAGTTGGTGATGGACAGGGAGGCCTGGTGTGCTGCAATTCATGGGGTTGCAAAGAGTCAGACACAACTGAGCAACTGAACTGAACTGAATTGAAAGCATATAGAGTCAAAAGTGGCAGAATCAAGCTCCACCTATTGTTATTTAACTTTCTAGGAAAGATTTTTTCTGATTTATACAGATAATTGCTTCATCTCTTCTGTTTGGCCTACATAAATATGTTCACATAGTAGACGTGGTATCAAGGTTTAATATTAATAGCTGTATCAAGAATTGGCACATAAAAAATGGATGGATCAGGTACCCCCAGCCTTGTTCATTTAGCTACTCTGGGATCTTATTTATTCATTTTGATTTTTGAGATGACCCATCTTGCCTTGTAGCTGGTGCTCTGTAGACCTGTGTTAAAAACACAACTGAACACATGAAGAGCTGAATTAAAAGTACTGTAATGAAGCAGAAATGTGGAGAAGTGTTCAACCATGTGGTTCCTGCCTTTCTACTTCCTTTTTATGCAGACACCTATATTCACCCATCTTGCTTAAGAATAAAACTGCACAGCCTACCTTCAGAGTACAAAAAGGATAATGTTCTACAATGTATACTTGCACTGATTGGAGAGCTTGTGGAAAGCAAACAGACCATGCCATTAAGTGAGACAAAACCTTGAGTTTGCCTTTCTATTTATGTTCCAAGTTAAGCTTTCAGTTCAGTTTAGTTCAGTTCAGTCGCTCAGTCATGTCCGACTCTTTGCAGCCCCATGAATTGCAGCACGACAGACCTCCCTGTCCATCACCAACTCCCAGAGTTCATTCAAACTCATGTCCATTGAGTCGGTGATACCATCCAGCCATCTCATCCTCTGTCATCCCTTTCTCCTCCTGCCCCCAATCCCTCCCAGCATCAGAGTCTTTTCCAATGAGTCAACTCTTTGCATGAGGTGGCCAAAGTACTGAACTCCTTATTGCCAAATTCAGACTTAAATTGAAGAAAGTAGGGAAAACCACTAGACCATTCAGCTATGACCTAAATCAAATCCCTTATGATTATACAGCAGAAGTGAGAAATAGATTTAAGGGACTAGATCTGATTGATAGAGTGCCTGATGAACTATGGAATGAGGTTTGTGACATTGTACAGGAGACAGGGATCAAGACCATCCCCATGGAAAAGAAATGCAAAAAAGCAAAATGGCTGTCTGAGGAGGCCTTACAAATAGCCAAGAAAAGAAGAGAAGCAAAAAGCAAAGGAGAAAAGGAAAGATACAAGCATCTGAATGCAGAGTTCCAAAGAATAGCAAGGAGAGATAAGAAAGCCTTCTTCAGTGATCAATGCAAAGAAATAGAGGAAAACAACAGAGTGGGAAAGTCTAGAGATCTCTTCAAGAAAATTAGAGATACCAAGGGAACATTTCATGCAAAGATGGGCTCAGTAAAGGACAGAAATGGTATGGACCTAACAGAAGCAGAAGATATTAAGAAGAGGTGGTAAGAATACACAGAAAAAAACTGTACAAAAAAGAGTTTCACAACCCAGATAATCACGATGGTGTGACTACTCACATAGAGCCAGACATCCTGGAATGTGAAGTCAAGTGGACCTTAGAAAGCATCACTGTGAACAAAGCTAGTGGAGGTGATGGAATTCCATTTGAGCTATTTCAAATCCTGAAAGATGATGCTGTGAAAGTTAAGCTTAGTAACATTCAAATGTCAAATTCTCTGCTTCTTATAAAAGATGAATGAATTGCCTGAATTTATTTTAGCAACTATTCAGTGTATTTACATTGAATTTTTTGTAATATTTTTGATAAGAAAAAAAAAAAAAAGAATTAAGCAGGAGAGATAGGGTAGAAAGTGAGAGAATGTGGATGCTTTGGCCCAACTATTGAGGGGGATGAAAAGGGCTGCAGACCAGGGTTGAACCCTATTCTGTTTTGAAAAACTGTATTTATTTTATTATTTATTTGGCTGCATTGGGTCTTAGTTGTGGCATGCACGATTTTCAGTGTGTAATGTGGGATTTTTTTGTTGCAGCACTTGGGCTCAGTAGTTGCAAAGCACAGGCTTACCTGCTCCAAGGCCTGTGGGATCCTAGTTCCCTGACCAGGGATTGAACCCAAGTCCCGGGCATTGCAAGGCAGACTTTCAACCAGGGAAATCTCAGATCTTATTCTTGGTTGAATGACAAGGAGGGTGAGAGGTCCAGCTCCTGCCTTGCCCAGAATTCCATCCCTAAGGTTGAGGCACTTAGACCGCCTTTCTGATGCTCCAACTACACCCCTACCTTTGACCTGGTTCTTTGTGCTGTAAGCTAATTGCCTTTGTTCAAGGCTCTGGTTTTCCCCCATTTGTAACAAGGACAAGGGCTTGCCAGGTGGCTCACTGGTAAAGAATCCACCTGTCAATGCAGGGTACATGGGTTTGATCACTGGGTCAGGAAGATCCAGTGAAGAAGATGACAACACACTCCACTGTTCTTGCCTGGGAAATCCCATGGACAGAGGAGCCTGGAGGGCTATAGTCCATGAGGTTGCAAAGAGTCATACACGACTTAAGAGACTGAACAACAACAATAACAAGGATAAACTATGGTGTGACAGATTTCCCAACTCTAATAGAATGAAACTCTTTAAAAGCAGATGTACTAGAATTGTTGGTTACACAGAAAAAGAAAGCCATCAGCCACTCAGTTCAATCGCATCCTAGCATTATTCCTTTTTCTTTTTTTCCAGGGGTCTACTATGCAACTGCGTACTGGATGCCTACCGAGAAGACAATACAAGTCAAAAATGTCCTAGACAGGAAGGGGGATGCCTATGGCTTTTACAATAACTCTGTGAAAACCACAGGCTGGGGTATCCTGGAGATCAAAGCAGGGTACGGTTCTCAATCCCTGAGCAATGAGATCATCATGTTTGCTGCCGGCTTTTTGGAGGGCTACCTCACTGCTCCGTAAGTACCCCAGTCATGGTAGAGAACTGCAAGGCAACCTCTGTCCCTTTCTTTTTTCAGCAGTATCATTTTTCTTCCTAGCATTGTACACTAGAATTGAAAAGTCACCGTGGTCCTTCTCATATGATAGAAACATCAGAATTACATTTACAGGGACTTCCTTGGCAGTCCAGTTGTTAAGACTCCGAGCAGGGGGCCTGGGTTCAATCCCCGCTTGGGGAACTAAGATCCTAAGTTCTGTGCAGTATGGCCAAAAGTTAAAAAAAAAAAAAAAAAAAATCACAATTACATTTGTATCTATAATCATGCTGCCTAGAAGGAGCAAAGCCCCCAGTTGTGACATTTAAAACATTTCCCTCTCATGAAACTGTTGTAAAGACAGCTAAGTCATTTCATCTCACTAGTCATTTATTGTCAGGGAGAAAGCAAAAGGGAAGTGGAGTGGCTCTTTGAGAAGCACAAAACAGAGAGGATTAACTAAAATTTAATTAAAAATAAAATGTAAGAGCATTTATTTTTAACTGTTTCTTAGAATGATACTTTCAAGTGGGCAAATATTTTAAATTGAAATTTTGATGTCTTATCATGAATGTTCTATTGTTGTTTGATTCTTGAGTTCTTCCTTTGTCTAATGAAAATAACAAAAATGTAGTTATAATAATGCAATCATGATGCATCCTTTTTGGAGAATGCTTCCTTGAGGAAAGGAAAGTTGCAAATTATCAAACAAGCCTCATTCTTCCTTTGATATAAAATATCTTGAGGACTTGGCTTTCTTCTTTTTATGTTCTGTGACCTAGATCGCTGAGTGCAAGTTTAACCAAACCTCATTTTCCCCTGTTACAGCCTTAGTCATAGTAAACACAGTGCTGGTCTTAATCTGTTTCTAAGTGCTGGCAATTATATCAAATGTTGAATGGCTAATTACTGGGCTCTGGCTGCTGTGTGTTTTTTTTTTAACCTTAAACTAAAAATTCCTGTTTTTATCTTTCTACCAAATTTTTATTACCTTGCCATACAAGTCCCCGTAGTAGGGAACTCTCTATTTGGAGATGTAGAAAACAGTAAAGTGAATACAATGTTTAAAAACATGTTTAAAACTATTATTCTGCATATAACAATCCAGACTTTTTTCTTTTTCCCTCCAAATCCTTATCTGTTTCTGGATCCACTGAATTCTCATTGCATTCTTTTTAGAAGTTTTTATCTATTTATTTATTTTTGGCTGTGCTGGGTCTCGTTGCTGTGCAGGCTTTTCTCTAGTTGCGGAGAGTAGGAGCTCCTCTCTAGTTGTTGTGGGCAGGCTTCTCATTGTGGTGGCTTCTCTCATTACAGAGCACAGGCTCTAGGGCCCTCAGACTTCAGTAGTTGGGGCTCCCAGGCTTGAGAGCACAGGCTTAGTAGTTGAGGCACATGGGCTTAGTTGCCCCTCGGCTTGCGGAATCTTCCTGGATCAGGGATGGAATACAGGTGGAATCTGTCTGGCAGATGGATTCTTTACCACTGAGCCACCAAAGAAGCTCCTGATTTCAGACTCTGAATCCGCCTTCCCTAGGATCCTGTAGCAGCAGCCTGGGGATCGGGGATCAGGAGTGAGGGAGGGGCCAGCCTAGGAAGCTCACTCATTACAGGATCCTTTAGGAAACATTGGGAAATATTCTTGGCAGCATCTCTGCTGCAGAGAACACAGAAAAAGTGATTCAATCATTAATCCTATGGGAGTCTGAGAGGAAGGCACCCCTGTAGACCAGAGCAGCCAGGGAGGCTTTGTGGAAGCAGTGAGTGATGAGAACCCTTAGGCTTTAGCCAAAATCATTCAAGGTGGAAGGTAACAGAAGGGAGCACTGAAGAAAGGCACTCAGTCTGAAGAAGTTGCATTTACAGTGACCAGGAGTGGAAGCTCCAAGTGAGCAAGCAGGGACATCTGGTTTGAAAAGGCAGATGACAGCCATGTCATGGAAGCTCTGGGTAGAGGCCCATGTGACGGTGGTCATTCTCTACTTCAAGCAGAGTTCTCTTGAATTGGAAAGACAGCCTCTTTGTTCATCTCCATCTAGGATTTGTGAGTGTGGAAACTCTCCCCAGCTGCTCATGATGGGCTTCCCCTGTAGGTGGTACTAGGAGTCTGAGAGGAGCTCTGCTCTTCGCAGGACTTTGTTGTATCTCACAGAGCCCGAGAAGATGCTGGTGAGCAGGAAGTTGCCTGATAAAGGATAGAAGAGGGTGGAAGGAAGAGTGAGATCAATATTTGTATGTTTGAAGGAGAAGAAAAAGAAAGAGAGGAGGAGAGGACAAGAAGAAAAGAGGAAAGGAAGGAAGGAAGGATGGAACAGAACAGGAAAGAGGAGGAGGAGGAGGAGGAATAATTACAACCAAGGGATATCCCTGGCTGATCAGCGGTTAGGACTCTGTGCTCTCACTGCCGAGGGCCCAGGTTCAGTTGCTGGTTAGGGAACGAATTGCCCATGAGCTGTGCAACCAAATAAATAAATATATGCTACTATTTTTTTTTTAATTATAACCAAAACCCTCTTTTTATTTATTTTTTTTTCAATGTATGTTTTGGCTATGCTGGGTCTTCACTGTGGCACACCGGCTTAGTTCCCCAACCAAGGATCAAACACAGGTTCCCTTCATTGGAAGGCAGATTCTTAACCACTGGACCACCAGGGAAGTCCCCCAAACCTATCTTTAGAAGGGCATTTCCCATAAGCTCCTTTCAGAGGCTGTCATTCTGACTGCATTACTGAGAAGTTCAGTAAGTAAGGGAATTTCTGAATCAGCACACATTCCAAGGCTCTGCTCTGTGCCTTGCTCAAAGCTTGGAGCCACGGGATACGATGCAGCAAGTGTCAAACAGACCCCTGGCAATGGGTTGGGGAAGAGGGAGGAGAGGGAAGAGGTTACCAGTTTCCTGCCTCCTCTCTGATATGGTCCATGGGGTGAAGGCTTAGTACACATTCTGTGGTGCAAGAGTTTAATTTGAAGGAAGTGCCAAATGGAGTAGAGAGCTGGGGCTCACAGAGACAAGAGCTTTTGCAGGGAGATAGGGTGGGAGAGGCGGGGTGGAGGGTGGTGGTGGTATGGTTGGTGAGTGGCAACTGGAAGGATTCCTGGAATCGAGACTCTTAGACTGAAGGCCCCATCAAAGAAGGACTGCAGCAGTAAGAGCTCCATGCACTGTCTCAGCTGAGCAGGAAGGCAGTGGGACTCCCTCTGAGCAAAAGTATCCAGCATTCTCTGAAGCAAAGCAGAAATAGCTTAAAATATCAACCCTCTGGAAGGACTGTAGCCACAAACCAATGGTGGAGAAACAAGTCACAGGCTAGAGTCTTTTGTTTTCAGCTACACTGCTGCTGCTGCTGCTGCTAAGGTGCTTCAGTCATGTCCGACTCTGTGTGACCCCATAGATGGCAGCCCACCAGGCTCCCCCATCCCTGGGATTCTCCAGGCAAGAACACTGGAGTGGGTTGCCATTTCCTTCTCCAATGCATGAAAGTGAAAAGTGAAAGTGAAGTCGCTCAGTCGTTTCTGACTCTTAGCGTCCCATGGACTGCAGCCTACCAGACTCCTCCGCCCATGGGATTTTCCAGGCAAGAGTACTGGAGTGGGGTGCCATTGCCTTCTCTGTTCAGCTACACAAGGGGAGTTATATGAGAAGCAATAGCATCTTCATACCCAGGCATCATTTCATCCACTTAAAACATATACTGCTGGAGACTGTTTTGCAAAGTACAGTCCCACGTACCCAGACACAGCCTTGGTGCTAGGGCAAAGAAGGTGAGTTTGTGCCAGAGGCCAGAAGAAAGAGCTGCCTTGTTTCCCTCTCATTTTACAGAGTTGCTCAGGCAGCTACCAAGAGCAGTAGAAGGTATAGGCCTACCACTTTCTTCCATGTTTAAAATGGAGTGTTCCTTATAGTCTCCTGAACCTCCTAAGGGCAGAAGTGTGTGGAAGGTTGGAGATCGTGGAATGAACGACTTGAGATAGACAAGGATGTTGGTTTGACAACCTCGGAAAATATCATTTGAAATATGAAATATTCAAGAAACCAAATCAAAATGCAAAGACATATCCTCATATGCTCCATCATCACCTTTGAAGCATTCTGCAATTTGCTGCTTCTCTGAACTTTTACAACATTCTCCTGGGTCCAGCCCTTTGTATCAATACTTTATCCTGAAGCTCACGGCCATCTACCTGCGCTGCTTCTGCAGGGTGATCTTGTGTGGAGCAGCAGCACATCAGCTTAGAGCAGGCACTCACTGTTTTCAGGGGTTTCTCTCACTGGTTTGCTCTTCTTCATGCTCTACTCTCCCTCTTCTTTCCCTGCCCCACTCCCATCCCCCGAGGAACCCCCTCCCTGTGTGGTGCACCACGAATTTCACATGTGCCCATGAGCCGTGCCGTGATGCTCCTTCTGCCTCTTGCTCATCCCCTTCCTAGCAACTCTTCGAACTATGATTCCTAAGAGCCAGATGCTGCTCTTCACATCTCTACCGATCAAAATACTGCTCAACCTCCAAGACCCATCTCAGGTGCTGTCTCCTTGATGAAGCTCTTCCTGACTCCATTTCTACTGGGTCAAAGCCCCATCTTTCTCCTCCACCATCTGTTAGTGCTTTGGGGACAGGGTCCCCATCTTTCATCTGTGCATACCCAAGAAGCCCAGCACAGCACTTCTGCCACCAGCACTTACTTAACAGGCTTGTTAAGTTGAACTGAATCCTGTTGTTGTTCCAGTTTTATTAGAGATGAATCAGAAGTGTGAGCTACCTATTTCCATGTAATGCCCTGTCTAGCAGCCTTGGCCAGATGGAATTCTTTCCTCCTTTTTTCTTTTTTTTTAAACTCTACTGGGGTGGCTCCCTAAGAGTTGCAAATTAAGAGTCTCTGATGGCTCACTAATGAGGTAAAAGCTGATAAACAGCCATAGATTGGTTTTTAATAAAATGAGTCATGAGACCTTTGTGGAAAGAATGGTGATGAGGGT
The DNA here is from genome assembly GCF_029378745.1 of Bos indicus. Lineage (NCBI taxonomy): Eukaryota > Metazoa > Chordata > Mammalia > Artiodactyla > Bovidae > Bos > Bos indicus. The sequence continues at coordinate 95,292,876 of NC_091764.1, forward strand.
GTGGAGACCTGGTCTGCTCTAGTTTTTAGCAAAGCAGCTTATCTCATGCATTGCTGGAGCAGCTGCAGAAATGACTTCTTCAGGGTTTACGCAGCTTGGGTGAGTGAATTCCATGCAGCCAACACTTGTGAATATTACCTTGTGCTGGGCTCTGGGAACAGAGAGACAGTGGGGAGTGAGTTCCTCAGTACTTTGCTCACTCTTTTTAAGTTAATGTGTTGACACAACAGTTGCTGAAACTATGATGAAAAGATATTCTAGCAAGATTTTGACACAAGTAGAGAAAGTAGGGAAAGCAGTCAAAAGGTGGAACCTTTTCAATGTTTGTCTTACCATCAGATACTTCAAGAATCTCCTCCATACCCCCAAACTTGCTCCTTCTGATATTAGAAACTGACTATGGCTTCTGGTCAAGGCTGTAGACACAGCAAAGATAAGTAAGACACAGTTCCACCCTTAAAATTATCAAATGACACATCAACCAGTAATTATTTGGAAATTAACATGAACCACAAAATGGTGATGATGATGATAACGACTGGCATATATATATAATTTAAAATATGTCAAGCATTGTTCAAAACATTTTATATATGTTATATTACTTGTATGAGGTGTGTGTATGCTCAGTTGTGTCTGACTCTTTGTGACCCCGTGGGCTGTAGCCCACCAGGCTCCTCTGTCCATGGGCTTCTCCAGGCAAGAATACTGGAAAGTGAACGTGAAAGTGAAGTCACTCAGTCGTGTCCGACTCTTAGCAACCCCATGGACTACAGCCCACCAGGCCCTCCGTCCATGGGATTTTCCAGGCAAGAGTACTGGAGTGGGGTGCCATTGCCTTCTCCATTAACATCGGCTAGGCATATTATATTTACTTGGAGCTGGTATACTTGGTGACAGCCTTAGTGCCCTTGGACACGGTGTGCTTGGCCAGCTCCCCAGGTAGCAGCAAGCTCACGGTGGTCTGGATCTCCCTGGAGTGGGTTGCTATTTCCTCCTCTAGGCGATCTTCCTGACCCAGGAATTGAATGCACGACTCTTGTGTCTCCTGCATTGGCAAGTGGATTCTTTACCACTGAGCCATCTGGGAAGCCCATTAAATTATTTCATCCATAACAGTGCTATAAGATATATATTATTATTATCTTCCTATCATTGATGAGAAAACTAGGGCACAGAGAAGTTCAGTAACTAGCTGAAAGTCACAAAGCTAGTAAGCAGAAGCCAGGTTTGGAAACAAGCTATCTGGCTATGGAGTCCACGCACATGCACACAACACGTACAAACACAAATAGATTAATCACAATGGGAAATACTAGAGGAGCCCGTTCCTACTAAAGGAAGTAGGAAATCAAAACAGCTAGGAAAGAGTAGGAGAGAGCTCCTGACAAGCACTAAGTGAAACTCACTCAGTCGTGTCCGACTCTTTGTGACCCCATGGACTGTAGCCCACCAGGCTTTTCTGTCCATGTCATTTTCCAGGCAAGAATGCTGGAGTGGGCTATACCATATCAAGTGATATGGTATTAACATAATGCAGATAGATTTAAGGAAAAGTGGGCATACGAGTGTGTGAGAGATGGAAAGGTGGGTGAAGTCTCCGCCAGCTTAGGAGGAAACTTACTGACTTTACACACCATAGGAGCTGGAGCTAAATCTAACACATCCTTGATCTGGAGACTGGTGTGGGTTCTGTTTGATGAGAATTCAGAGACATGGAGAAGCTGGGAGTCTTTCATATGGTCGAAGAGCCCTGAAGGAGTAGGTCGAGCTTTAAGCTCAGAATTCAAAGCCTCTGCTCTTATCTGCTGTCCGGTGTTGCTATAACACACACGAAATGTAGAGTCCCAGGGCCAAGGGTCAGAGAAGGGCCTCAGCCTTCTGAGGGGGCTGTGAGTGGACTGTGTTCCTCAGGGCCCCTAGATGGGGCAGAATCAGGCGAAGCCTCCATTTCTGATCTCAAGGTACAGGTTTCTCTTCACCTGCTCTGAATGTCAGAATCAAAAAATTTAGCCCTCACCCAAAAAAGAAAGAAGCAATTTTAATAATCCTAGCCTAATTACCCTCCTCTATCTCCATCTGTCCTGTCTACTGTGCTGTGGACCTCTCAGCTCCACCCCCAAGTCAGGGTGAATGTTCCTCTGTTTCAGGGTTTCTCAGCCTCAGCACTTTAACATCAGGGATTGAATTATCCTTTGTTGTGCATTGTAGGATGTTTAGCAACGTCCTTGCTATTTACCCACTAGATGCCAATTGCACCTTCCCTCCCCCTATTGTGACAATGAAATATGTCTCCAGACATTGCCAAATGGATGGAAAAATCACTCCAGTTGAGAAACATGGCCTGTATTGAAATAGACTGAAAAGTAGAGAGGATCTAGAACTCTGAATGGAGCTGGGCAAGATGCAGTGGTGGAGACCTCAGCTAAAATGTATGACTTTTGTTTCTTTACCTGAGTGACCACTGTGGGTCAATAGCCCACAAACTATTTTTTTCCAAAAAAAAGAACTTCATTTTCACTTAAATCATTTTAATGTTAAGAGCCCATTCCTCCTCATGGCAAGAAATGTGACCATAGTTATTTCAATAAGAACAAAATAATTTATCATTGAGACTAAGTCAGTTCAAAATAGGCTTCCCAGGTAGTCCTAGGGGAATGAACCTGCCTGCCAATACAGGAGCATAAGAGACATGAGTTTAATCCCTGGGTTGGAAAGATCCCCTAGAGGAGGGCATGGCCACGCACTCCAGTATTCTTGCCTGGAGATTCCAATGGACAGAGGGTCACAAAGAATCAGACTTGACTGAGCACGCACCCACAAGCAGTTCAGAATATTACACTCCTGTCCCAAACACTTGTCTCCAGAATGGACTGGTTTTACTGAGGCATCATGGAGGGAGGGGAGATGTTTAAGTAGTGATTGTCTGTCTTGTGTCCTTCTCTGGAGCATCTACGGAAGTGGAAGGATCTCACTGAGTCTTTAGCTTTGGTGTTTCCCCACCTGACATCAGATGAGGCTTCCATGGTCTCCCTGGTCTCCAGTTGCACAATCAATGCCATTGACGCTGCGATAGTCACCCCAAGTGTTAGTCCTCTGCCCCGAGAAGGTTCATCAGCTCCCAGTGTCCTCTTATTCCACCCTAGACCTGACAAGAGCAACTTTGGCTGCCCGCTAAAACTCAAGGTGGGTGCAGAGTTTGCTGCATTTAGCTCATGAGCCCAGACAGTCCAGGAAGCCATCTCTGCTTCCCCAGGCAACCTTGGAGGGGAAACATCAGGGCTCTTGCTTCTAAGCAACTAAATCAAGTCACCCAACATACCTGTAGTTTCTGCATTCCATTCCCCTGAACTATGAGGCCAGGGCAGAAGATCTCTTACCTGTCACCCACATACCTGTCTAGCTTTATTGCTGTTCTCTCCCTCCATTTTAGAGGTGATAGAAAAGGGATCAACTTGATAGAGAATATGGCAGCATAAGAGATATATAAATAAAAGTTAAATGCAATTCCTCAATTAAAAAAAAATACTTAAAAATAATTTGAAGGAAATGGCCTCATGAAGTTTGTTGACGTCAAGGACCATAAGAGATTTCAAAGGATTTTAATGTTTTTTGCCTGGATCTGCTGGGCCCTTGTCCTTGAAACAAATACTTTAAATATGCTTAAGGAAAACTTGAAGAATTGTTTTCTTTTGCTTTGTAATCAGTATATTAAAGAGACATTCATATATTTCAAGAATTGCTTAAATCCTGATACCCAGTTGCAGTGCTAGAAACTCTTAGATAAAGGATATCTAGATTTCCACTGTGCTGAGGGCCAAATTCCCATTTTTGAAAGCTGAGTCATGGCCTGCTTACAGTGCTGAACTCTAGGTCAACAAAAGCCTCAGGCTTCCCATGTGGCGCAAGTGGTAAAGAACCCACCAGATAATGCAGGAGACTCAAGAGATTAGGTTCAATCCTTGGGTCGGGAAAATTACCTGGAGTAGGAAATGGCAACCCATTACAATATTCTTGCCTGGAAAATTCCATAGACAGAGAGGCCTGGTAGGCTACAGTGCATGGGGTCACAAAGAGTCGAACAAGACTCAGCACAGCACAGCACAGTACAGTACAAAAAGCATCAAATGAAAACCAGAACTCAGACTTTAGGTAAAATTCCAGTCCAGAGAGTGCAAGGAGCTCACAATTCGACCTACTCTGCTCTAAATTTAGAGCAAATGGTAGACAAAATGTGCCACAAGAGAGCTTCGTGGTAATATAGCTGGTCCCCCAAACAGGGTTGAACAACTCTTGAACCAGAAATGGGGCAGAAAACAAAGAGAGGGAGTATGGATCTGCTGGGCCCTTGTCCTTGGGACAAACACTTTAAATATGCTTAAGGAAAACTTGAAGAATTGTTTTCTTTTGCTTTGTAATCAGTATATTAAAGAGACATCCATACATTTCAAGAATTGCTTAAATTCTGATACCCAGATTTAAGCTTGTGAACATATGATTTTAAACATACAATCAAAGCTATTCATCATAATTTGCTATAGTACCAACATTAAATTACAGTTACTCTGGAGTATAAGTTAAATGGTTTAAAGTAAGCCTACAACATACCTACAAAAACACCTTCCTATCTCATACATGCAAATTACTTCTCCATGTAAAGGCCTCATCACTCTAAGTTTCCCTGCTCCAGAAGTCACTACTCTAAGGCTTACTGTGGTCTGAAGAGAAGGGGGAGGGAAAAAAAGTAACAAGGACCGATAGCTATATATATTAATAAAAGACGACACAGCAGAAGAGAATGCAATTCTATAAATGCAAGCCCTCAAGAAGCAGCATGTTATGATAAACCCCTTCTTTAGAAAGGCATCATTTCTATCACTGATAGCACAGGCTAAATTAAATTGTACAGCATGCCATCTTCAAATAACAGTTGAGGCAATAGAATAAATATAGAAGCATCACAGTGAATCCCACTTAATACAACTATACAGACCAACACTTCTCTACAAATTAAGTTCTTTGTCTGACTGCCAGTTAAATACAATTTTAATTTCATAGCTTAACAATTAAGGGTCATACCCTGAAGTCAATACATATACCTGGCATTTCAGTCTAAGCTATTCCATGTACATAGCTGAAATCAATTACAAAGTATGGCCTAACAAATGCTATGCTAAGTCACTTCAGTCGTGTCCGACTCTGTGCGACCCCATAGACGGCAGCCCATCAGGCTCCCCCGTCCCTGGGATTCTCCAGGCAAGAGTACTGGAGTGGGCTGCCATTTCCTTCTCCAATGCATGAAAGGGAAAAGTGAAAGTGAAGTCGCTCAGTCGTGTCCGACTCTTAGCGACCCCATGGATTGCAGCCTAACAGGCTCCTCCGTCCTTGGGATTTTCCAAGCAAGAGTACTGGAGTGGGGTGCCATTGCCTTCTCCGAACAAATGCTAGGGGAAATTTTTTAAAGTAGTTTTTACAAGTATTAAACTTATCTTGCACACTTAAGTCATCATACATACAGGGCGAAGTCAGAGCTTTTATATTCCAGTTTATTCTTCATTTAACTTTTAAAACACTACTATAGTTGAATATTAAAACAAAAGCAAGTAGTGAGCATATTATGATTATAGCCCTTCACTCAATCACTACTGCAAATAAAACACTCGCAGTGAGTGTTATTCACGGACCCTACTAAGAGGTCTGACACTGAACACCACCCCTAGGATGATGTTCATCATCCACATATGCTTCTCCGTTGTAATGGTGCCATCGTTCCTGATTTGGATCAAAGTCCACTAATTCTACCTGGTCCATTTCATCAGTCTCTTCTACCTCCTTCCTCTCAGGCAGAAATTTTTCCAGCAAAGAGAGTTCATCAGGAGAGAGAAAGCCATTCTCAGGAAAGTTTACCTTAAATTCAATGATTAGGCGACCCTTTTCATATGGCCTATGATAAATTGGCATGCCTTCATTTAGCACACACTTGAGATCTCCATGGGTAACAATCTGACCTGGATGAGAAGTGATGACTATGATTCAGTTGTCAAGAGTAGATATTGGCTTCTGGAAGCCACACAATGCCTCAGTCAACTGTATATCCATACACATGAAAAGGTCTTCTCCTTGTTGAGTAAAAACAGCATGGTCCTTCTGATCTAAAGCAAGGATAATATCTCCTGGCTCCGGTCCTGGTTCTTGGTCTCCTTCACCATGGAATGTTATCTTGTGGCCATCTTTCACGCCTTTGTCAATATGAACTTCTAGAATTTTCTTTTCTCAAACTGTCTTCCTTCTGTTGTGGCTTTTACATCTATCTTTAGGACTGATCCACTCCCCATGGCCCTGGCAGTCCATGCAGACAGACTGAATTTGCTGAACCATTCTAGGTCTTATTTGATGAATTCTTATTTGTATTCCAGTACTTTGGCAACTGGGACAGCATTCTGCCACTCCTTTCTTACCACTTCAGCCTTCACATTTGTCACAAATCACATTCTTTTGCAGAGCTACTTTTCTTGTTGCACCATTATATAAAAAGGTTACTGCAAGTTGACGCACAACGTTTTTACCTCCCTCTCTCTCTCTGCATCCTGTCTCCTCCTCTGAAAAACATATCAAAGATGTCCGTGGGGGAGCCCAAACCACCACCTGCTCCACCGTCTTTAATTGCCTGTTCTCCTCCTTTGTCGTATGATTCCCTTTTCTTTGCATCAGAGAGCACTTCATAAGCTTGAGAAATCCATTAAAATGTCTCACCTTCATTTGGATTCTTATCAGGGTGGTACTTCAAGGCCAGTTTCCTGTAAGCCTTTTTCAATTCTTCTTGGGTGGCATTGGGTTTGACCCCCAAGACATCATAAGAAGTAGTTTTTTTCACCATTTTCACCTGCCAATTAGCAGGCCGATGCCAGTGTCAGGGAGTGGGGAGGAGCGAGTTGCTGTGCACAGCTCAGGCAGCCACAGCTCCTCCGCCTCTCACTGGGCCCTTGTCTTTGGGACAAACACTTTAAATATGCTTAAGGTACTCTAAGTTATAAATGAAGGAAAACTTGAAGAATTAGTGGGACAAGAAGGAAGATAAGAAGACAGGTAGATATTTAATAAGAACTTGTTTGAAATATAAATGAAAATTAGGGAAATTAATTTTTTAAAATATTAATAAGTGGGTAAACCTTGGCCAAGACAAAGTCAGAGAAATAATTTCTGAATCAAACACTGGTATTGAGGGATTTACATAGTACACTGCCCAGAGAGAGAAAGGGGTAAAAATAACGAGAGAGCTGTTATTAAATAGAGAGATTTGATTAAGAAACTCCAACATATGTCTATCAGAAGCCCCAGAAAAAAACAATATAAACAAAAATTGGAGGGAATTTCAGATAAGGAGGAGTTAACAGGGTAGTAGTTGAGAATTGATCAAAATTGAAAAAGACGTGAAGGGAATTCCCTATGGCCTAGTGGTTAGGATTCCAGGCTTTCACTGCCATGGCCCAAGTTCAGTTCCTGCTTGGGGAACCGAGATCCTGCAAATCACCCAGTGCAGCCAAAGCAAAGAAAGGAAAAAACAAAAAACAAAACACTTTCAGTGTTCCCCAGCAGTCCAGTGGTTAGGATTGAACACTTTCACTGCCATGGGCCCAGGTTCGATTCCCTGGTCAGGGACCTAAGATCCCACAAGGTACGTAGTGCAGCAAAAACACAACAAATAAACAAAGGAGTCCTTGGTTAGAAGACACAGCCTATTAAATTGCTACAACCCAGAGGGTGAAACTACAGAGAACTGAGGATAAAGGGAATAATTTTATCTTTATCAACTGAGCTATCAGGGAAGCCCAATATTTTTAAAGTACTAAGGAAAAATAACTAGAGTTTTAAAACCATTTAAATTATCCAAGAGCAAGGGCAAAATAAGGATATTTTTAGATAAATAAAATATTTCACCATGCCCAGACTTCTATTAACCTGTTGATATTATAGGACATACACTGACAAGAATAGCAGGAGGGAATATTTGGGATATAAGGAACAATCATTAACACAAGAAAGAAAGAAAATAAGATTTAATTGTAAAACTTTGAAAAATTTTAATTTTTTTAATTGAAAAGGTAAAACTAAATCTTCTAACAATAACATGATGGATGATGTCAATGGGTAGGTAAAGCTTGCTAAGATGTATATGTTTGGAGGAGAGAAATATAAAATTCATTTAGATTTTATATGGGAATTCCCTGGTAGTCCACTGGTTGACTCTGTGCTTCCATTGCAGGGGCACCGGTTGCTCCCTGGTCGGGGAACTAAGATCTCATCTGCCACTTTGTGCAGCCAAAAACAAACAAAAATTCACTTAGATTTTATAATAAAATGCATAGTTATGAATGTTTTTGAAATTTTTAATGATGGTTGCCCTTAGGATCGGAGAAGGCAATGGCACCCCACTCCAGTACTCTTGCTTGGAAAATCCCATGGATGGAGGAGCCTGGTAGGCTGCAGTCCATGGGGTCGAGAAGAGTCGGACACGACTGAGCGACTTCACTTTTACTTTTCACTTTCCTGCATTGGAGAAGGAAATGGCAACCCACTCCAGTGTTCTTGCCTGGAGAATCCCAGGGACAGGGGAACCTGGTGGGCTGCTGTCTATGGGGTCGAACAGAGTCGGACACGACTGAAGTGACGCACCAGCAGCAGCAGCAGCAGCCCTCAGGGTGGACATACAGCTGACCCTTGAACAATGCTGGGGTTAGAGGCATTGGTACACCCATCCCCAGCCCTATGCAATCAAAAACCCTCATGTAGACTTATAATTGGCCCTCCATATTTAAAGAGTATGTATTTTTTTCTTTATCCACATGTAAGTGGACCCTTGTAATACAAACACATGTTGTTCAAAAGTCAATTGTACATTTTATGGCTTCTAAATTAGCAGAAGCTAAAAGAAGGATAATAAAATGTTATCTAATAGGGAAAATATAAAAGAACGATGAAGAAAGGGATGGTAATTGGAAAACAGGACAGATTATAAAATGAATATTATAAAAATGAATCCAAGTATATTAAAATCACAATAGATGTAAAAGGATTATTTTCATTAATTAAAAATGTTCAAAAAAATAAATAAATAAAAACGTTCAATTGAGGAGATGTTGGTCAAGGACACTAACATGCCACCAGTAGGTAAATAAGTCCTAGAGATCTAAGGCACAGTGTAGTGGTTGTAATCAACCATCCTGATTGTAAACTTCAGAGCTGCCAAGAGATTAGATCTTAATTGTTCTCATCACAAAAAATGAAATTATAATTATGTACCACGATAGACGGAGAAGGCAATGGCAACCCACTCCAGTGCTCTTGCCTGGAAACTCCCATGGATGGAGGAGCCTGGTAGGCTGCAGTCCATGGGGTCGTGAAGAGTCAGACATGACTGAGCGACTTCCCTTTCACTTTTCACTTTCATGCATTGGAGAAGGAAATGGCAACTCACTCCAGCGTTCTTGCCTGGAGAATCCCAGGGAAGGAGGAGCCTGGTAGGCTGCCGTCTGTGCGGTCACACAGAGTCAGACACGACTGAAGTGACTTAGCAGTAGCAGCAGCAGCAACCATGATAGAGGTGTTAACTAATACTATGGTGGCAATCATACTGAAACAGATAAATGTATCAAATCATTACACAATGTTATATGTCAAGTATAGCTCACCAAAAATGCTTACTGTATATCATATGAGGGACATTTAATTTTTAAAATAAGTTTTAAAGAAGCTCAAATAGCCAATAATCCTGAGGGGAATGGAAATTAAAACAACATATCATTTCAAATACATCAAATTGTTGAAAATTTGAAAGTCTGATATGCCAAGTGTTGGTGAGGCTATGGAACAAAGAGAAATCTAACATGTAGTTCAGAAGAATGTAATTTGGTACAATCACTATGGAGAACAATTTGGCAATATCTATAACTCTAGGTATATAGAATATTCACCCCAGCATTTTTATATGTGTGTGTGTATATATATATATTCTAGAAAAACAAATGTGTAAAAAGAGATATTTACAAGAATGTTTGAAGTTGTATTATAATAGTGAAAAATTAAAAACCAGTTAAATGTTTATCATCAGATCAGATCAGTCACTCAGTCATGTCCGACTCTTTGCGACCCCATGAATCGCAGCACGCCAGGCCTCCCTGTCCATCACCAACTCCCGGAGTTCACTCAGACTCATGTCCATCGAGTCAGTGATGCCATCCAGCCATCTCATCTTATGTCGTCCCCTTCTCCTCCTGCCCCCAATCCCTCCCAGCATCAGAGTCTTTTCCAATAAGTCAACTCTTCGCATGAGGTGGCCAAAGTACTGGAGTTTCAGGTTCAGCATCATTCCTTCCAAAGAAATCCCAGGGCTGATCTCCTTCAGAATGGACTGGTTGGATCTCCTTGCAGTCCATGGGACTCTCGAGAGTCTTCTCCAGCACCACACTTCAATAGCATCAATTCTTTGGTGCTCAGCTTTCTTCACAGTCCAACTCTCACATCCATACATGACCACTGGAAAAACCATAGCCTTGACTAGATGAACCTTTGTTGGCAAAGTAACGTCTCTGCTTTTGAATATGCTATCTAGGTTGGTCATAACTTTCCTTCCAAGGAGTAAGCGTCTTTTAATTTCATGGCTGCAGTCACCATCTGTAGTGATTTTGGAGCCCAGAAAAATAAAGTCTGCCACTGTTTCCACTGTTTCCCCATCTATTTCCCATGAAGTGGTGGGACCAGATGCCATGATCTTCGTTTTCTGAATGTTGAGCTTTAAGCCAACTTTTTCACTCTCCACTTTCACTTTCATCAAGAGGCTTTTGAGTTCTTCACTTTCTGCCATAAGGGTGGCGTCATCTGCATATCTGAGGTTATTGAGATTTCTCCTAGCAATCTCGATTCCAGCTTGTGTTTCTTCCAGTCCAGCGTTTCTCATGATGTACTCTGCATATAAGTTAAATAAACAGGGTGACAATATACAGCCTTGACGAACTCCTTTTCCTATTTGGAACCAGTCTGTTGTTCCATGTCCAGTTCTAACTGTTGCTTCCTGACCTGCATACAGATTTCTCAAGAGGCAGATCAGGTGTTCTGGTATTCCCATCTCTTTCAGAATTTCCCACAGTTTATTGTGATCCACACAGTCAAAGGCTTTGGCATAGTCAATAAAGCAGAAACAGATATTTTCCTGGAACTGTCTTGATTTTTCAATGATCCAGGGGATGTTGGCAATTTGATCTCTGGTTCCTCTGCCTTTTCTAAAACCAGCTTGAACATCTAGAAGTTCATGGTTCACATATTGCTGAAGCCTGGCTTGGAGAATTTTGAGCATTACTTTACTAGCGTGTGAGATGAGTGCAATTGTGCGGTAGTTTCAACATTCTTTGGCATTGCCTTTCTTTGGGTTTGGAATGAAAACTGACCTTTTCTGGTCCTGTGGCCACTGCTGAGTTTTCCAAATTTGCTGGCATATTGAGTGCAGCACTTTCACAGCATCATCTTTCAGGATTTGAAATAGCTCAACTGGAATTCCATCACCTCCACTAGCTTTGTTCATAGTGATGCTTTCTAAGGCCCACTTGACTTCACATTCCAGGATGTCTGGCTCTAGGTCAGTGATCACACCATCGTGATTCTCTGGGTCATGAAGATCTTTTTTGTACACTTCTTCTGTGTATTCTTGCCATCTCTTCTTAATATCTTCTGCTTCTGTTAGGTCCATACCATTTCTGTCCTTTATCGAGCTCATCTTTGCATGAAATGTTCCTTTGGTATCTCTGATTTTCTTGAAGAGATCTCTAGTCTTTCCCATTCTGTTGTTTCCCTCTATTTCTTTGCATTGATCGCTGAGGAAGGCTTTCTTATCTCTCCTTGGTATTCTTTGGAACTCTGCATTCAGATGCTTGTATCTTTCCTTTTCTCCTTTGCTTTCTGCTTCTCTTCTTTTCATAGCTATTTGTAAGTCCTCCCCAGACAGCCATTTTGCTTTTTTGCACTTCTTTTCTATGGGAATGGTCTTGATCCCTGTCTCCTGTACAATGTCACGAACCTCATTCCATAGTTCATCAGGCACTCTATCTATCAGATCTAGGCCCTTAAATCTATTTCTCACTTCCACTGTATAATCATAAGGGATTTGATTAGGTCATACCTGAATGGTCTAGTGGTTTTCCCTACTTTCTTCAATATAAGTCTGAATTTGGCAATAAGGAGTTCATGGTCTGAGCCACAGTCAGCTCCTGGTCTTGTTTTTGTTGACTGTATAGAGCTTCTCCATCTTTGAGTGCAAAGAATATAATCAATCTGATTTCGGTGTTGACCATCTGGTGATGTCCATGTATAGAGTCTTCTCTTGTGTTGTTGGAAGAGGGTGTTTGCTATGACCGGTGCATTTTCTTGGAAAAACTCTATTAGTCTTTGCCCTGCTTCATTCCCTCTTCCAAGGCCAAATTTGCCTGTTATTCCAGGTATTTCTTGACTTCCTACTTTTGCATTCCAGTCCCCTATAATGAAAAGGACATCTTTTTGGGGTGTTAGTTCTAAAAGGTCTTGTAGGTCTCCATAGAACCGTTCAGCTTCTTCAGCGTTACTGGTTGGGGCATAGACTTGGATTACTGTGATATTGAATGGTTTGCCTTGGAAACAAACAGAGATCATTCTGTCATTTTTGAGATTGCATCCAAGTACTGTATTTCGGAGTCTTTTGTTGACCATGATGGCCACTCCATTTCTTCTGAGGGATTCCTGCCCGCAGTAGTAGATACAATGGTCATCTGAGTTAAATTCACCCATTCCAGTCCATTTGAGTTCGCTGATTCCTAGAATGTCAACATTCACTCTTGCCATCTCTTGTTTGACCACTTCCAATATGCCTTGATTCATGGACCTGACATTCCAGGTTCCTATGCAATATTGCTCTTTACAGCATTGGACCTTGCTTCTATCACCAGTCACATCCACAGCTGGGTATTGTTTTTGCTTTGGCTGCATCATAGGACTGCATAAATGAATTTTTACATAGTCATAGTATGGAATACCATCAGCACATGAAAATAATAAATTTAATCTGATAATAACATAGATAATTCTTTTAAAATGTCATATGGAGGGGTGGGAGGTGTGAAGGAGGTTCAAGAGGGAGGGGATGTATGTATACCTATCACTGATTCATGCTGATATATGGCAGAAACAAACACAATATTGTAAAGCAATTATCCTCCAACTAAAGTATTTAAAAAAAGAGTTGACCATGTTATTTAGACCACTTCCAGAATAAATTATATTAATGTAATTTAATACTATAGATTTGTATTAAATAAATATTATGACACTAAATGCAAAAAATTTTAAAAATGTCATGTGGAAACAACAAGTTAGAGTGGTAGATGGTATGATATTATTTATTTGTTTATATATGTTCTGAAACATGATAAATAATGCTATACATTCAGTTTAGTTCAATCGCTCAGTCATGTCCAACTCTTTGCAACCCCATGAATTGCAGCACACCAGGCTTCCCTGTCCATCACCAACTCCCAGAGCTTGCTCAAACTCATATCCAGTAAGTTGGGGTGCCATCCAGCCATCTCATCCTCTGTTGTCCCCTTCTCCTCCTGCCTTCAATCTTTCCCAGCGTCAGGGTCTTTTCCAGTGAGTCAGTTCCTCGAATCAGGTGGCCAAAGTATTGGAGCTTCAGCTTCAGCATCAGTCCTTCCAATTCAGGACTGATTTCCATTACAATTGACTGGTTTGATCTCCTTGCAGTGCAAGGGACTCTCAAGAGTCTTCTCCAACAACACAGTTCAAAAGCATCAGTTCTTCAGCGCTTAGCTTTCTTTATGGTCCAACTCTCACATCCATATATGACTACTGGAAAAACCGTAGCTTTGACTAGATGGACCTTTGTCGGCAAAGTAATCTCTCTGCTTTTTAATATAATGTCTAGGTTTGTCATAGCATTTCTTCCAAGGAGCAAGCATCTTTTAATTTCATGGCTGCAATCACCATCTGCAGTGATTTTGGAGCCCCCAAAAATAAAGTCCTTTACTGTTTCCATTGTTTCCCCATCTATTTGCCATGAAGTAATGGGACCGGATGCCATGATCTTAGTTTTCTGAATGTTGAGTTTTAAACCAGCTTTTTCACTCTCCTCTTTCACTTTCACCAAGAGGCTCTTTAGTTCCTCTTCGCTTCTGCCATAAGGGTAGTGTCATCTGCACATCTGAGGTTATTGATATTTCTCCCTGAAATCTTGATTCCAGCTTGTGCTTCATCCAGCCCAGCATGTCACATGATGTACTCTGCATATAAGTTAAATAAGCAGGGTGACAATATACAGCCTTAATGTACTCCTTTCCCAATTTGGAACCAGTCCATTCTTCCATGTCCAGTTCTAACTGTTGCTTCTTGACCTGCATACAGATTTCTCAGGAGGAAGGTAAGGTGGTCTGGTATTCCCATCTCTAAGAATTTTCCAGTTTGTTGTGATCCACACTGTCAAAGGCTTTCATGTAGTCAATAAAGTAGAAGTAGATGTTTTTATGGAACTCTCTTGCTTTTTCAGTGATCCAACAGATCTTGTCAATTTGATCACTGGTTCCTCTGCCTTTTCTAAATCCAGCTTGAACATCTGGAAGTTCACGGTTCAGGTACTGTTGAAGTCTAGCTTGGAGAATTTTGAGCATGTGAGATGAGTGCAATTGTGTGGTAGTTTTAACATTCTTTGGCATTGCCTTTCTTTGGGTTTGGAATGAAAACTGACCTTTTTCAGTCCTGTGGCCACTGCTGAGTTTTCCAAATTTGCTGGCATATTGAATGAAGAACTTTCACAGCATCATCTTTTAGGATTTGAAATAGTTCAACTGGAATTCCATCACCTCCACTAACTTTGTTCATAATAGTGCTTCCTAAGGCCTACTTGATTCGCATTCCAGGATGTATGGCTCTAGGTGAGTGATCACACTCACACTCTGGCTCTAGGTGAGTGATCTCACCATTGTGGTTATCTGGGTCATGCAGATCTTTTTTGTATAGTTCTTCTGTGTATTCTTGCCACCTCTTCTTAATATCTTCTGCTTCTGTTAGGTCCATATTATTTCTGTCCTTTATTGAGCTCATCTTTGCATGAAATGTTCCTTTGGTATCTCTGATTTTCTTGAAGAGATCTCTGGTCTTTCCCATTCTATTGTTTTTCCTCTGTTTCTTTGCACTGATCAGTTAGGAAGGCTTTTTTATCTCCTTGCTATTCTTTGGAACCCCAGTCAGTCTTTCCCATCAGGAAGCTTCCATAAGACTCTTAACCTTATCTATCAGAGGCAGATAGAAAGCAAACCAAAGTCGTAGAAAACTAACCAAACTGATCACATGGATCACTGCCTTGTCTAACTCAATGAAACTATGAGTCATGCCATTTAGGGCCACCCAAGATGGATGGGTCATGCTGGACAGTTCTGACAAAATGTGGTTCACTGGAGAAGGGAGAAGTGAATGGCAAACCACTCCAGTAGTCTTGCCTTGAGAACAAAAATATATGACACTGAAAGATGAACTCCCCAGGTCAGTAGGTGCCCAATATGCTACTGGAGATAAGTGGACAAATAACTCCAGAAAGAATGAAGAGATGGAGCCAAGCAAAAACAACGCCCAGTTGTGGATGTGACTGGTGATGGAAGTAAAGTCCAATGCTGTAAAAAACAATATTGCATAGGAACCTGGAATGTTAGGTCCATGAATCAAGGCAAATTGGAAGTGGTCAAACAGGAGATAGCAAGAGTGAACATTGACATTTTAGGAATCAGTGAACTAAAATGGACTAGAATGGGTGAATTTAATTCAGGTGACCATTATATCTACTACTATGGGCAAGAATACCTTAGAAGAAATGGAGTAGCCCTCATTGTCAACTAAAGACTCCGAAATGCAGTACTTGGGTGCAATGCTCTACATTATTTATGATTAAATATTTAAATACATATATGTATTAAAATGTGTATGAGAATAATAAATACTGATTCAAGATTGCAGTTACCTCTATGGAGATTGAGTGAGTGAAGTCGCTCAGTCGTGTCCGACTCTGTGCGACCCCATAGACGGCAGCCCACCAGGCTCCCCCATCCCTGGGATTCTCAAGGCAAGAACACTGGAGTGGGTTGTCATTTCCTTCTCCAAAGCATAAGAGTGAAAAATGAAAGTGAAGTCACTCAGTCGTGTCCAACTCCTAGCGACCCCATGGACTGTAGCCCACCAGGCTCCTCCATCCATGGGAGTTTCCAGGCAAGAGTGCTGGAGTGGGTTGCCATTTCCTTCTCCAGGGGATCTTTCTGACCCCGGGATCGAATCCAGGTCTCCTGCATTGCAGGCAGACGCTTTACCCTCTGAGCGACCAGGGAAAGGCCAGGAAGAAGGGAGAAGGGAGGACAATTAATGTCGGCACTTCAATTCTAGCTTATGTTTTATACCTTTTTTAAAAATATGAAACAAATATAATAAAATATAATGAATGATTTAATATAGTTGACTAGTGGATCCTTGGGTGTTTGTTATATTCTATGCTTTTCTATACACTGAAAATATTTCCAATTTTAAATTGTATGTTTGATTTATTAAAAAAGGTAGGGAAGGTTTGCAATAGGGAACCTCCCACTTAGCCAAAATATCAAGTAATTTACTGTGATGGGAAAATCCCAGAAGAAAAATGGAAATGTAACGATTTTCATCTCTCCTTTCAGACACATGGATGACCACTTCACAAACCTCTACCCACAGCTGATTAAGAAACGTTCCATGTTGAATAAAGTGCAGGACTTTTTAACGTACGTATGATTAGCATCCTCTTCTCATTGCTGCTGAGGCTTCAGGGATTGAGTCTGTCATTTCAAACAGCCGTTTTCCCTTCACCCATTTCTTTTCCATTTCTAAGGCAGGACTCTGGAGTGGTTCTTATAGTTAAGTGTAACACCTCTTGTTGATAGCGTAAAAACTGGTTGCAGACAAATGCCTTCTAATTTATGCCCTTTCAGAGGTCAGGTTAATATATCACATTGTCAGCTATGACACAGCTAGAGGAAACCTCACAGTACAAGACAGGCAAAACCAAACCCCTGGATCCCTTCCACCTGGGGGCTCCTCTCCTTTAGAAATCCCCCTCCTCCCTCTCTAAGGTGCTTTCTTTTTATGGACCTAGACTCATCCTAGCTGGGGAGTTAGTGCACATCTTAAGTTATAATTCCTCACATCCTTTGAGAATATTTTTATTTTAGTAAAGCTTTCTGGAGACTAATAATTCTCAATATTCAGAATTTGTTTTACATTTGTGGGAAGGACAGACTGAGACTAATTTGGGGATAGAAGAACTCTTGGTTTGGCCCTCTAAAATATATACCTAGCAACCTGTTTGCCAGATGTGAAGGTCCTTCCGAGCATCTAGGCTAGATCTCATGAAGCACTGATACTGTGTTTTTAAATTGATCTGGAGATAGCCTGAACAAATCAGAAACTGCTTTTAGTATACAAAGTTATGTCAACTCATCTTGCATAAAGTGCAGACAACTAAAACATGAGATGAAAGGAGTATAAAACAATGACAAAAAGACTTTTTTGTAGGACAGTCATTGAGGCAGTTATTGGCAAAAACTGGAATACAACAAATCATAGACTATGAAAATGATCTGAGAGAAATATAAGCAAATACAAACCACTATATCCTTATGGATTTAGTGAAAACATTATAATGTTATATGAGATGCATTTGAATAGTCCGTCCTCAGCTTTCTTAGGTCTCAATATCACAGATAAATAAATAAATAAATATCACATCTGTGTTTCTAGATAGTTCTAGGTAAAGCATGCAGAGTTATAAAGAGAGAGTCATAGTCCTTGGGGCTTCCCTGGTGGTTCAGATGGGAAAGAATCTGTCTTCAGTGCAGGAGACTTGGGTTCAATCCCTGGGTCAAGAAGATCCCCTGGAAAAGGGAATGGCTATCTACTTTAGTATTCTTGCCTGGAGAATTCCGTGGACAGAGAAGCCTGGCAGACTGCAGTCCACGGAGTCATAGAGACTTGGACATGACTGACTGACTAACATGTTCACTTTCATAGTCCTTGGGAGAAATAAAAAATCATTTAGGATTTGCTCTGATATCTTTTCAAAATGATTGGAATGTTACAAGAGCCAGAATTTAAATTATACTAACCTTTGTGTGGGCTTAGTTGCTCAGTCGTGTCTGATTCTTTGGGACTGCATGGACTGTAGCCCACCAGCTCCTCCATTCATGGGGATTCTCCAGGCAAGAATACTGGAGTGGGTTGCCATGCCCTCCTCCAGGGGATCTTCCCAACCCAGGGATCAAACCCAGGTCTCCCACATTGCAGGCAGATTCTTTATCATCTGAGACACCAGGGAAGCCCTACACTAGCATAGGAATCTGAATATATAATCTTTAAGTGCTTGGTTTTAATTTGGCTTTGGATGAACAACCGTAGAGACCACTAGTACAAATCTAATTTGTCTTCCAGGAAGCAAGATCAGTGGACCCGGGAGAACATCAAATATTACAAGAGTGACCCATTTTGGAGACACGCAGACTATGTTATGGCACAAATGGATGGGCTGTTTGCAGGGGCAACAAAGAGAGCTGTATTAGAAGGAAAAAAGGTAAGATTTCTAGAAAGCTACTCAGGATTTATATGGTATGGCAAGAATACTGAAAATGGTCTTTAAAATTACATTCCAGTTAAGGAGAAAATCAAATTAGGACTAAAGAATAAATTTCTTGCATAGAAGTACTGTCTTATCTATCTCATTACTAGAACCTGACTCAATGTCTTACACAAAATCCAAGCCTAACACATAAATAAACCAGCTTGTTTCTGTATCCTCTCTGTCTCGTTCATGTGCCCTGGGTCAGCTTAAAGTCCGATATGAATGTACTGGCTATTTGATTAACCTACTAAAGCTAGAGTTTTAGACAATATGATAAATAAAAATGTATACATTTTTAAAAGTGTACAAGTACTATGATTTCCATCCTCCACAGCACTTGCACACACATACACACACATAAACACACACACACAACCCAGGCCCACATGTCATAATTTTTTCTGAAAAGTTTACTGAATCATTGAGGATAGAAAGGTACTGTTTAATATACTTCCAAAAATTAGGAAGAGTTTATTTCCTGGAGGTAATATATATACCACACGCACACTGGACAAAATATACAAAATGACAGTTTATAGAAAATAGGTGCAAAAAGTATTCTTAATCACATGAGCTCAGCCTTGGTAATAAAACTAGAAATACAAATTAAAACCATACTGAGAAATGCTTGTTGTTTAGTCACTAAGTTGTGTCCACTCGCTTTGTGAGCCCATGGACTGTAGTCCGCCAGACTCCTCTGTCCATGGGACTTCCCAGGCAAGAATATTGGAGTGCATTGCCATTTCCTTCTCCAGGGGATCTTCCCGAACCAGAGTTCGAACCCATGTCTCCTGCATTGGCAGGTGGATTCTTTACCACCAAGCCACCTGGAAAGCCATACTGAGAAATCTTTTCTTACTTATCAGTTTGGCAAAAATTCCAAAGTGTGAGAGCATACTGTGTTAACAGGTAATAGGGGGAAAAAAACATTTTCCTAAAAGACTGGTGGGAATACAAAATGGCATATCTGCTATGGACAGCTTGGCATCCAACACCAAAATCACATACTCATTTATCCTCTGATGCAAGATTTCCAGGATTATCACAAAGGTTCACTGGCAGCAATATAAACCTATTCATTGCAGATAATTTACGTAGTGAAAAGACTGAAAACAGCCAAAGACATGAAGACTGGCTGTACGAATGATGTGGCTGTAAACAGGAATGAGGTG
Organism: Bos indicus; assembly: GCF_029378745.1. Taxonomy (NCBI): domain Eukaryota; kingdom Metazoa; phylum Chordata; class Mammalia; order Artiodactyla; family Bovidae; genus Bos; species Bos indicus. Next base: position 95,312,766 of record NC_091764.1, read on the forward strand.
TATCTCCATATACTGCTATGGACTGACCTTCAGAATCTGTTATTAAGTGTAAAAAGTAAAGACTGGTGTATATCATGTGCTGCCTTCTGCATAAGAAATTGAGATAGATAGATAATAGATGATAGATAGAGAGATGATAGATTTACACATATTTTCAAGGAGAAACAGCAATGAAAGTGTAAACCAATAACTAAAAGATAAATGAAAGGAGAATGGAGGGAGCAGAAATGAAAGCTACATTCCTCTGGATGTAACTTGTTTTTTTACATTTGACTTTGAAACCATGTAAATGCTGTTCATACTTACACAAAATTTTTGGAAGCTAAGTGATTCCTAAGACCTGAAAACGAATGCACACAAATATACTTAATACATCAAGTTCATGGTATAACCATATGGGCAACAGTTAGATGATGTCAAAACAGAGTTACTGAACTTCCCTGGTAGTCCAGTGGTTGGGACTCCACACTTTCAGTGCAGGGGGCATGAGTTCCATCCTCGGTCAGGAAACTAGGATCCCACATGCCACACAGCATGGCCAAAACAAACGAGCAAAAAACAGTTATCCTCACAAAGCAGTGCATCCTCAGTGGAATAGATGCTAAGGATAAGAAAACCACCAAAACAGAAATAGACAGCCTTGACTTGTAATCTTACTTTAGTAAAAATATTATATTGCTATTTTGAAATCTGATAGATTTTGATACATAAAGATAAAGCAAAGAAGTATATTAGATAAAAAGATTTTCAGCACAAGAAAAGTTAATGAAGTAAACATGCTGTGTATTTTTTAATTAACATATAGGTAGGAAATCATTACTTTTGGCTTCCTTAATTTAAAAAAAATGTACGTTTCCTTTCTTTGTCCCTTGAAAAAGCCTAGAAGTAATGACAATAGCCTTGACCCAGCAGCATTTAGTCTTCCCCAGGAGAATATGGTCTATCTTAAACAAGACATAGAAGCACTAGCCATGGAGAAAAAGATTGGGAAATTTGACTAATTAAAATAAGAATTTCTTTTTATCAAAAAACAATATAGAGAGTGAAAAGATAAGCTGCAAACCAGGGGAAGATATTTGCAATGCATTTAACTAACAAAGGATTTGTATCTAAAATACATAAAGAATGTCAACAAATTTTTAAAAAGAACATACCCAGTAGAAAAATGGGTAACGGGCACAAAACATCAACAGGAACTTCACAGCAGAGGAAGCACAAATGACCAATACACATGTGAAGAAATGCACGATTTCAAGGAAATGCATCATAAAGCCACAGTGAAATCCTATTACACACCAGAACTGGGAAATCCCAACCACTACTGGTGTAAGTAAACTCTTACAACCACTTTGGAAAAGGATGGGACATTACTTGAAACATTTGAGGTTAATACATATTCTACAACCTGGCAGACCCACTCAGAGATTAGATACAGTCTTGAACATGGGGTCCACATATGTAAAAGTTCACAGCATCATTGTTTACTGTGAGCTGTAAACGTCTCAAATGCTTATCCTAAGTATATTGTGATACCGTATGTTCATGTAATGTGATACCATATGGGAATGAACATGAACGAACCGTTTCCACACTGTCGACATTGATCCATGTCAAAAAATAATTTTGAGCAAGGGAATGCACATGATATGATTCTATTTATCCATATTCTAAACCAGGCAAAGTTTTAAAAATATATTGCCTAGGGATTTATACATAGATGATAAAATGATAGGAAAGCAAGGAATGAACAACTTGAAATTTAGCAGAGTGGTTACTGCTGATGGGGAACAGAAATGAGATTGGTGACTTTCTAAGGCACAGCTGATAGTCTATTTAAAACAGTCTATTTTTTAACTGGGATGCAGGTACATAGGAGTTTATTTTTATTATTTTTTCTTAAAATGTGCATTTACATCTTCATTCTTTCATATGTATGATATCATTCTTGATTTTTAAAATAAATGCAAAAAATTTAAAGGCAAATTACAAACTGAAAAAATCTTGCAATTCATGTCAGACTTAAAGAGCTCTTAAAAGTAGATAAAAAAGAATAACCTAGTAGAAAAATAAAGCATGTTAACAGTTCACAAAAAGTAAATCCAAAGATTCTTAAATATATATTCAGCTGTATTCATAAATGCCAAGATAAACTACAGTGAGGGGACTTCCCTGGCAGTCTAGTGGCTAAGACTTTGTCTTCCAGTGCAGGGGGTTCGATCCCTGGTTGGGGAACTAAGATCCTACATGCCTCATGGCCAAAAAAAAAAAAAAACACATAAAACAGAAGCAATATTGTAACAAATTCAATAAAGACTTTAAAAATGGTCTACATTAAATGTAGCTACCAGATACTGTTTTTTCCTTATCAACTTGGAAATAAACTAATTGTTTAATTCGTTGTTGAGGCTGTAATAGTATAATTGAAATAAGCCCTGTGAAGATAATATGGAAATATCTATTAAAATCAAAATCATCTTTAGAAATCTGTTCTACACAGATTATAATATAATGTGTGTTCTACACACATTATTATAGAAAATAATGTGTCCAAGGCTCATTATTGGAAGATTGTCTTTAATAGTAAAAGACTAGAAACCACCTGAAAGTCCATCAATAAAATACTGATTAAAAACATTATAATGCATCCATTCATAGACATACTGTTTAAAAGAATGAAGAAGATTTTTACATCCAATATGGAACGGTCCCCAAGACACCAAAAGATACGAAGAGGGAAAAAAAAAAAATCAAGGTGAAAAGAAGCACATAAAATATATTATTATTTATGTTTTAAAAAATGTATTTGTAAGACATTTTAAAAAGATCCCTTGGAGAGGGCATGGCAACCCATTCCAGTATTCTTGCGTGGAGAATCCCCATGAACAGAGGAGCCTGGTAGGCTACAGTCCATAGGGTTGCAGAATTGTACACGACTGAAGCAACTTAGCACAGCACAAGGCATTTTTAAAAGTCTAAAGAGATACACTAGAAACCAAGTGGTAAGCTGGAGATAGGATTGAGGTTTGAGCAAACAGAGAAGAGGAGTGAAAAGAATTTCCACTATAAATCTTATGGCAACCCACTCCAGTGTTCTTTCCCAGGAAGTCCCATGGACAGGGAAGCCTGGCAGGCTACAGTCCATGGGGTCACAGAGTCAGACATGACTGGCCATGCACACATGTATCACTTGTGCCAAGACTGAAAAAATCTGCAGTAGAGAAATGCAAGCAGAGTGCTCTGTTTTCCTTTCCTAGGACCCACTCTTCGAATCTGTGGATAAAAGGCTAAAATGTCTCGTAAACTATAAAGTAATAAAAATTATTTTATAAAGTACAAAAAAATCTTGGTATCTGTTACATGAGGGACTCTTCACAAAGGAATACCTAACAAGGGGAACCCTCCCAATAGAAAATGACATGTGATAGTAACAAATCAATGTTAAGTGCAGTCTTTGTCTTTCCCCAGCCCATGACCCTGTTCCAGATTCAGTTCCTGAATGCTATTGGAGACCTGCTGGATCTGATTCCCTCACTTTCTCCCACAAAAAACTCCAGCCTGAAGTTTTTTAAGAGATGGGACATGGGACATTGCTCTGCCCTTATTAAGGTGAGTCACTCGGTAGCCTTTCTCTTTGTCCTTCTTCTGGTCCATGGAGATTCTTTCTATATGTCACCCAAACATGGCATCTCACCACCCCTGCTGTAGTTACATATCACCTCATGGGTTCCTCTGTCATGGAAGTTAAGAACTGGAAGGAACTGATAGAGGGAATTGGATGTACATGATGTTAAAGAACCCACCTGCCACTGCAGGTTCAATCTCTGAGTCAGCAAGATCCCCTGGAGGAGAGCATGGCAACCCACTTCAGTATTCTTGCCTGGAGAATCCCATGGACAGAGGACCCTGGCAGGCTACAGTCCATGGGGTCGCAAAAAATCAGACACGACTGAAGCAACTTAGCATGCACACAGCACTTCTGTTTCTTCCATCATTTTTCTCATGCTGTATGTACCTGCCACTCCTACCTTCTAGAATCTTCCATTTTGGAAGCTAGGACAGAATCTGTCTTGTGTACATTAAAGGTTAATTTTCCACTACCAAATATAGCAATAAACACCTCAGTAGATGTATATTTCCCACATTTGCAGTCAGTTTTCTGTTTACTTCACTGTGATTCTGGCTACAGGTTCTTCCTGGATTTGAGAACATCTTTTTTGCTCACTCAAGCTGGTACACATATGCAGCCATGCTCAGGATATATAAACACTGGGACTTCAACATCGTTGATAAAGACACCAGCAGCAGTCGCCTCTCTTTCAGCAGTTACCCAGGTAACTAAATTTAGAGAGACATCTCAGTACTTTGAGTCCTATTTCCAGATGAAACCTTGGTGATTCAGAGTAACTGGAATGGATGAATAAATGTTTAGTGATTAGCATATATTAATAAAAACTGGTTTTTAGAGTGCTGTTTGAAGATATATAACTCTATTACTTTTACTTAAAGTACTATGTCATAAACTATGTTAAGAGGATTGCCAGAAATTCACTTCTACAAATGCCAACTGAGTATTAAGTACAAGTCACTTTCTGAGGCTCTGAAGTGGAAGCAAAGATGAGCAAGAAAGATCCTGATTGCAATTTCTCCTTGAGAGCCTGTCTCCAGTTCTCTTTTTTATGATTTTTTTAGTCGAAGTATGGTTGATTTACCCATTTCTTGTATTCTTTGCAATATCCACAGGACTTTACCTAGCGTATGGCAAAAAATAAATTCAGCAAAAAATAAATTTTTGCTGAATGAATGAGTGAATGAATGTACAAGCTTATAGGTCTTATACTAACAAGATAAATAAAATACAGATAAGAATAATATTACTGCTGAATACTGTATAGGCTACAAAAGCAGTGTTAGAAATGTTGTGAGTATTCAAAATAGGGATAACTCACATCTGATTGTTGGGAAAAGGAAAAAAGTTGAGATTTGAGATGAACTATGAATGATGACTAGAATTTGAGCAAGTAGAGATGGATGAGAAGGGACAATCTTTGTAGAATAGGAGTTGCAAACTCCTATGCCTAAAGCAGGGGGCTTCCCAGGGGGCTCATGCTTGCAATGGGCTTCCTAGGTGGTGCTAATGGTAAAGAACCACTTGCCAATGCAGGAGACATTAGAGGTGTGGGTTTGATCCCTGGGTTAAGAAGATCTAAAGGCATGGCAACCCACTCCAGTATTCCTGCCTGGAGAATCCCATGGACAGAGGAGCCTGGTCGGCTACAGTCCATGGAGCCACAGAGTTGGACACAAATGAAGAGACTGAGCATGCACATATGCATGCCTAAAGGAGACAAGAAGATGATATAAGTGAATAAAAGGGATCAGTAAAAGTAAATAGAAGTGGAAACAATTGTAGCAAAGACAGGGTCCATTGAAAGGGAGTCAGCTGTTCAGCACCTACTAACCATTGTCACCCGGACACGTCCTGGAGATCAGTATTTCCATATCCTCTAGCTTCTCAAGAGAGAAATATGGATTTAAAAAACAAAACCCACTGTGTAAACCCCTAAAATTGTATCTGATAGCTGGAATTGCCCCCAACAGCTGGTTTGCAACCTCTTCAGAAAACATCACCAGCAAAAAGACAAGGGGGAAGTTCTTACCAAACATCCAAGTGTCCTATAGGGATATGATGTGGATACTAACCTCTAATTACAAATATGCAACTTACAGGGTGGTTATACCAACTACCTGTCATATCTACCTTTGAAAGAGTATTTTTGTCTGAGTATTATTGCCTCTTCTGGTTCTGTTGTTCTTGATAATACTAGCTTTACCCTATCAGGAATTCTGACCAGGGGAATAGTGGTCTGTTTTACTGTCCTTGTGATCTGATCCTTCCTTTGAGATCACTTGGATTTCATCTTTGTTGTTGTTTGCTGAATTGTTTTAGTATTGAGGGGGACTGAGGACTCCTTTCTGCAAGTTAGACCATGATTTGATTCTTTGTTCCAAAATTTAAGGACAGCAAGATACTGAGACAATGAACCATTCCTATTCTTCCTCCTATTTTTGATAAAATGCAAAATTCAACAGCTACCTGAAATCTTTGCTTTCAAAACTCTCCAATCTTAACAGTCCTGGATCCCAAAAGTAGTGAGGGAGAAGGACATGGAGGAATTTCGTATGAAAACGTTTGGCTTGCTAATATTTGCATATATTGTTGTTGTTTGATCGCTTACTTGTGTCTGACTCTTTGCGACCCATGGACTGCAGCACACCAGGCTTCCCTGTCCTTCCATCTCCTGGAGGTTGTTCAAACTCATGTCCATTGAGTCGGTGATGCCATTCAACCATGTCATCCTCTGTTGTCCCCATTCTCCTCCTGCCTTCAGTCTTCCCCAGTATCAGGGTCTTTTCCAGTGAGTTGGCTCTTCGAGTCAGCCAAAGTATTGGAACTTCAGCTTCAGCATCAGTCCTTCCAATGAATATTCAGGGTTGATTTCCTTCCAGAATAGACAGATACAGAAGTATATATATAACTGAGAGAAAACAAAAGACATCTTTCTTACTCCAAGATGTTTTTATAGGAGCCAGTAGAGCAGTGTAATTCATAATTTCTCTAACTAAACTGCTTTGTTCTCAACAGCAAACATGAAAACCACATAGAATTTTATTTATATTACAAAGAATTTTTTAATTAAGGGATCAGTCACATCGGATTCATTCAATAGGTGTGGAACTAAGCTTTGCCGTGAACTCTATGCCATGTGAAGGTGCTGTTGATCCCAGAAAAGAAGCTGGGTGACTTGTTTTTTTTTTGGTGGAGGAATGCCACGGTAGATTGAGTGAATTAGGATCATGATGTTGGTTTTGTACTCAGAGTAGCAGGACCTGGAAGTTCTTCCTAATATGGATAAATATACTAAGAATTGTTGAGTCAGAACTGATAGATCAAGTCATGATATAATTTATTCATCTACAATTTTCCATTAAAATGTGCTAGACAGAGTGTTTGTGATGAAAAACAGGACAAATGGTCTCTATTCTAACAAAATTTTACCTTCTTGTAAAAAATAGAGACAAATAAAAGAAAGCAATGCTTAAAGTGTGATTTGTGTAATAATAGGGAAGAGTAGTTTGGGGACGATGAGAAAACTTTTAAGAGAAAGTAAAGTTTATGTTAAGACACAAAAGCAAGTATAAATTAGGCAGACCAATCGGGATATGTGATGGAATGTGATGGAATGTTCCACATGGAACATAGCACATGTAAAAGCCTGTAGGCAAGAAAAAGTTCAGAGAAGCCCAGAGGGAGGGAATGAAGGGCAATGCAAGACCATTAAAGTGACAAGTGAAAGTGACATTAATAGATTTGCATTTTAAAATTACAAAATGCCAAGCTCCTGAGCGCTGGACAAGAGAGGCTTCCAACAGAACATGTAGAAGTGTGAGGCAACAATCCAGGCAACTCAAACCATGTAACGTGTTATAGCTCAATATATGGAGAGAAGATTGATATTCATCTTCAAGAAGAAAAAAAATATGACTGCTGAATTACTAGAGCAGATCTTGGCTTTCTGTATATTCCTGTTGTTCCTGCCAAAATCCTTGAGGGATAATTGCCTAGTAAGAATTATTACAAGGGCACTCTCAAAACTGTCCTCCAGCATAGGGGGATAGGAGGAGCATTAGTAATCCTTCACACTGCCTTGGTCAATATTGCAAAAGGATTTGCTTACCCCAGCACACCCAGACTTATTCAAGCCAATCTCGTGCTCTGGGTTCACCAAGAGTCCCAGCTGACTTCATAAAAATAGAGGAGGTTATTCAAGGAAACAAATTAATATAATATCCCCCATTTTAATCTAGAAAGGTTTTAAGGCAGTGTCCAGGATGACAGAGTAGAAAAATTCTGAACTCATGGGCTCTCATGGACACACTAAATCTACAGCTAAGTATGGAACATTTCCCTCTGAAAAAGATCAGAAAACTAGACAAAATGCTCCCCACAACACAAAATAAAAGAAACACACTGAGGCAGGTAGGAGAGGCAGAGACAGGTCTTGCAAAAGACCTCTCCTTACTGTATGCAGCAACACTGGACAAGGACTCATGAGCCTGCCGCTTCTCCAGGAGAAGTAAGGGATTGGAGCCCCACCCCAGGCACCCCAACCCTTGGGGTCTGCCCCAGAAAGATGAGCCCCCAAAACTCCTGGCTTAGAGACCCAACAGGGCTGAGCTCCAAGGGTTCCAAAGTGCTATAGGAATGTGAAATTCCCCTATTAAAGGATTTTGCATGTGGTCTTACCCCCAGAGCGAGCTGAGTAACAGTAGCTTGGAAAGGGCCATACGTGAAGGAGATTCGTTGTCAATCTAAAGGCATCAGCTGGAGAGGCAGGGGACAATTGAAAAGCTCCTGGGCTCCCCTGGTAGCTCAGTGGTAAAGAATCTGCTTGCCAGTGCAGGGGATGCGGGTTCGATCCCTGGTCTGGGAAGATCCCACATGCCGCAGAGCAACTAAACCTGTATGCCACAGCTACTGAGCCTGTGCTCTAGAGCCAGGGAGCCACAACTACCAAGCCTGTGTGCCCTAGAGCCCGTGCTCCACCAAGAGAGAAGCCACAGCAATGAGAAGCCCATGCACTGCAATTAGAGAGTAGCCCCCACTTGCCTCAACTAGAGAAAAGCTTGCACAGCAACCAAAATCCAGCATAGCCAAAAATAAATAAATAAGAGCAAAAAAAAAAAAAAAACCCTCCCGAAGGCAGAGGCACTCATGGACCTGGTTGTTGCACTCTCCACCTAGCACGCTAGAACAGGTTGGTGAGCTTGGATACAATACCCTCCCAACTGCCTAGCTAAGCAGGCAGGGGTGGATGGTGGTGACACCGTCCCAGGTCCTGGCTGAAGTCTGCAGGTACAGTGGTTGCGCCACTCCCCCACCTCCTGGCTGGGGCTGGAGAGCTGTCTTTCTGAAGCCAGTGAGCGTGCTCCAGCTGCTACACTCCTCATCAGTCTTGCTAAAGCCGCTGAGCACGTGCAATCCACACAGGGGACACCCTTTGATCCCTCGGCCTTGCTGGCCAAGGACACTGGCATTCCTGAGCTCCACAGGGCTGTAACCATCAGAAAGACAATTCTCAGCAGGCAAACATCCCCGGGGCACTGCACAGACAGCAAGTGGAAATAAAACCCAAGTATTCCTGTGAAAAAGACCTATTTACTTAGCCTGGAGCTTCAGCTTCAGACAGGCTTCAGGTTTTCCACCCCTCTAGAGGCTCAGGAGACATAGCCAGGGAACATAAGCTGGGAGACATCATGCTGGCACACCCCCTTGGCCTCACTATAGCTCGGGAACACTTCCCAGATAAAAGGTTATACACTGGGACTTCCCTGGTGGTCCAGTGGATAAGAATCTGCTGTCCATGCAGGGGCAACAGGTTTGAGCCCTTGTCCGGGAAGATTCCACATGCCACAGGGCAGCTAAGCCTGTGTGCCACAACTACTGAAGCCCATGTGCCTAGAGCCCATGCTTTGCAACAAGAGAAGCCACCATAATGAGAAGCCCATGTACTGCAAATAGAGAAAGCCTGCTTGCAGCAACACAGACCCAGCACAGCCAAAAATTAATTAATTAATTTGAAAAGCAGTTAAAAAAAAAAAGTTTATATACTTCTCTGGATCCTTAGTTTCTGCCACCATCACTAGGCACTCCTGGAAGAGGAAATGGCAGCCCACTGCAGTATTCTTGCCTGGAAAATTCCATGGACAGAGGCTACAGTCCATGGGGTTGCAAAAGAATCAGACACGACTTAAACAGACAACACATATGTAAAATAGATGACTAATAAGGACCTTACTGTATGACACAGGGAACTCTACTCAATATCTCTAATGGATGTGGGGAAAAGTGAACCTTTGTACACTGGCTGGTGGAAATCTGTATTGGTGCAGCCACCATGGGAAACAGTATGGAAGTTCCTCTAACACTACAGCTATCATATGACCCAGCAATTCCACTCCTGGATACATATCCAAAAAAAAAAAAGCCAGAAACACTACCTTGAAAAGATATGTGCCCCTCAGTGTTCATAGCAGCATTATTTACAATTTCTAAGACATAGAAGCAACCTAAGTGTTCATCAACAGATGACTGATAGAGAAGATGTGGTATATATGTTATATATATATATTTATATATATACACACACACACACAATGGAATACAACTCAGCCATAAAAAGAATGAAATTTTGCCATTTGGAACAATATGGGTGGACTTGAAAGGCATTACGCTAAGTGAATTATTTCACTTATGTCAGAGAGAGAAAGACAAATACTATATGAAATCACTTATATGTGGCCTCTAAAACAATATAAATTAGTGAATATAACAAGAAAAGAAGACTCATAGATATAGAGAACAAACTAGTTGTTACTAGTGGGGAGGAGAGAGGGTTTACAGAGGGTAGGGGGACTGGGAGGTACAAGCTATAGGGTGTAAGATAGGTTACATTTTACAACTCAGGGAATACATCAAAGTGTAGCCTTTAGAAATTATATTAAAAATAAAATTTGTTCATGTCAAAAAAAAAGATCTATTGATTTCTATTGCATTGAAGCTTTAAATTAATCAGAGAGAATCAACATGTCAGTAAACCTGAGTCTTCCCATCCACAAATATTGTTTCTTTATTTATTTAGGTCTTCTTCTTTAATTTGAGCAATTTTTTGGTAGTTTTTAGTATATTGGTCTTACATACCTTAAACTAATTTGAATCCTAAGTGAATTTTGATGCTACTGTCATCAGATTCGGTTTTTTATTCCCTTTTCCAATTGTTCATTGCTTGTATGTATGCATTAGTTATCTATCACCATGTAACAAGTCATGACCCAAACTTGTGACTTGAAGGAATGACAGTAATTGTTTAGCATTTCATAGTCTCTATGGATAAGGAATTTAGATAGGGCCCAGTTAGGATGGCTTGTGTCTACAAAGACCCGGAGACTGAGGGGCTGAAATCTCTGATAACTTAACTGAAGCGAAAGGATGTACTTCCAAGGTGACTCACTTCCATGGTCAAAAAGATGCTGCTGACAAATCGATTCCCTTCCATGGGCCTCTCTGTAGAACTGCTCAAGTATTCTTGAAAAAGGGCTCCTGGTTCCCCCAAACCAAGTGATCCATAAGAACAAGGCAGAAACAGCAGTGACTATTATGACCTAGTCTCAGAAGTCACATGCTGTCACTTCCACCACATTCATTAGAAAGAGGTTGTTAATGATTAGTCCACACTCAAGAAGAGGACGTTAGAATCTATCTTTTTAAGGGAAAATTGCCAAGGAATTGTGGAAATTTAAAAACCATCACAATATTGAAATACTATTTTTTGTATATTTACTTTTTATCTTGAGAATTTTCTAAGTTCATTTATCATTCTAATAGCTTTTTTTTTTTTTTTTTTTTTTTGGTAGATTTCTTGGGATTTTTCTAGATGCCTCATCAGCCCATCTCTGTAGGAAGACACTTTTACTTCCCCCTTACCTTCTCTGTCTTTGTTTTCTTCCATGAGTGCACTGGATAAGACCTCCACGACTGTAGACTATAGACTAGAAGTGGCATGGAAATCCTTGCCTAGTTCCTGATCTTAAGTGAAAAAGTATGCAGTCATTACCATCAAGTATGATGTTAATTGTAGGCTTTTTGTAGATACCCTCTATAAGGTTAAAGAGGATTCTGTCTCTTACTACTTTTCTTTATGTTTCTATCAATGAATAAGTGCTGCACTTCATGCAATTCTCATTTTCTATTAAAATGATCACCTGATTTTCATCTTGTATTCATATAGTGAGTTCCATTGATTAATTTTCAGATGTTAAATCAACTTGGCATTCCTTGGGTAAGCCCCAATTAATCATACTGTTACCCTGGAGAAGGAAATGGCAACCCACTGCAACATTCTTGCCTGAGAAATCCCATGGAGAGAGGAGCCTGGCGGGCTACAGTCCTTGGGGTCACAAGAGTCAGATGTGACTGAGTGACTAAGCCACCGCCACCGTACAGTTTACCATTTTTACTTGTGGGAGGAATCATCCAATTTCTTTGTGTTGCTATTGGAATGTTCACCCTATGAACATTTTTATTGCCTTTTAATGCACCTTACCCAAATGTTTGCCATATTAACAAAAGTCTCACAAGCGCTCCTCTTCGAAGCCTTCCTTAACTTTCAGGCAGAGCCAGCTACCCCTCCTTTCAGCTTCCCTGGTGCCTGTGGGTAACTTCTTCAAAGCCCATGTTCCGTATTCATGTCTGCATCCCCAGGGCCAGTACAGAGGCTTGCATATGGTAATCATTGAATAAATATTTATGGAGGCAAGGAAGGAGGAAAAAGATAATGGAAAGAAAAAGGAAAGGAGACAGCAGACAGATTACAGACAACCCATCCTGATGTGGACATGTGGAAACTGGAGAGAGAAAGATGGGAAATTCAGTGAGAGGTGGAGAAGGGCCTGCTGAAGAGAGCATCATCTCTATCACAGTCTCACTGACTTTTCTTCATCCTGCCCTCCCCCCCTTTTTTTTTAAATAAACTGCATGTTTTTAAAACTAATTTATTTAGCACCCTCCCTTTATACTGTTGATTTGAAAACAAGAGTCTAAGATGTTCAGGAATTGTTATCAAGGCATCTCAGATGCACACCTGGACAGTGTAGGGATTGGACCTGTAAGTTGATCCTTTGTAGCCACCCAGGTGGCACTAGTAAAGAACCCGCCTGCCAGTGCAGGAGACAGAAGAGATGTGGGTTCCATCCCTGGGTTGGGAAGAAATGGCAACCCACTCCAGTATTCTTGCCTGGAAAATCCTGTGGACAGAGGTGCCTGGCGGGCTACAGTCCATAGAGTCTCAAAGAGTCAGACACGACTGAAGCAAGTTAGGACCTTAATAGGAATGACATGAATAGGACCCAACTAGTTGTATGGGAATTAGGCAGCACCCAAGTTTTAAGTAAGTTACTTTAAACTCATTTGTGCTTAACCTGTCTTTGAAATAAAAAGAAAAACAAAAAGCCCCCAAAACTAATGTTTGTTTAGTTCCTACTTATGTGTCCGGCATTATAACTTACACTCAGTGTATGCATAATTCACATTTGGTGTGTTTTATGTCACTTAATTTTCATAAAGACCTAACAAGGAGGGTATTGTATCAGTATTTTTCAAATAAACAGGTTCAGAGAAGTTAAATAGCCTTTTCAGAACCATACTGCTCAGAAGTTGGGCAGTGCGGTTCAAGCAAAACATATCTGACTACAAAATACCCATTTTTTGGTTTGTTTGTTTGTTTTCAGAAATGGTTCCATTTGTATGTAAGTTAAATGGTTAAAACTAAAAGAGACCGTGGATTCAAAGGGCCTCTTGGGATGCGGGTGGGTGGAACTTTTGCGTGGGAACCAAAGCTGGAACCTATTCAAAGTGTTCTAATTGAGGAGTACAATAAATAATGATGATGCCTATGAGGCCGAGGCTTCCCGCTTAATTATCTGTAAGTGGAGCTCTCCAGAGCGCACTCAGTATGTTTCACCAAGCATGCATGTGTTCCTACTTTGCATTACATCTGGGCGTTCCATCACCTCCCACACACATATTACATACCCCTTTACAGTTTTCTCTGGAGCTTGTTAAAAATGAAGATTCTAAAGTGCCATCCATAGGAATTCTTAACCAGTTGATCTGGGTTGGTACATTCAAACAAGCACCCTAGGCGTTTCTAACTTATTGGGTTTCCATGTCTATCCTTTTAGACTCTGGCAGCCCTTCGGGTTTGGGTAGACATGATTTTGCTCAGCCTTCTTCTGTTTGAAGTTCCAATACTTGAAAGTAGGAAGATAAAAGAATACCCTCAATGCCTGGGGAAAATGTAGCCAAGTCTCCTTCATAATCCATAATATTACTACTTTCATTCATTATTAAATTGCCTTTATAGTTGTAAACATTTTTAATGAAGTACAATTACTTTTATTAATTTCATGTTACCTCTTTTATCCTAGATACTTTGATCATAAGGCTGAAACATATACAAACTATGATTTAATACATGCCAAGATCTATATCTTCTGCCTTTAAAAAGCAGAAGAACCAAAGGAGGAGAAGAAATAAAAGTAGAATTAAATAAAAGTAGAACTCGGTCACTTATTCCAAAGACTGTAGGTAGATTTTGTAGCACTTCATTCCTGCTTTCCTATGTGCCTTTCTTTTGTTTTATGTTCCTCTTTGGTATCATCCCAGGATACTGAGTAGCCACCCAGGTGGCGCTAGTGGTAAAGAACCCGCCTGCCAATGCAGGAGATGTAAGAGATGTGGGTTCAATCCCTGGGTCGGGAAGATCCCCTGGAGGAGGAAATGGCAACCCACTCCTGTATTCTTGCCTGGGAAATCCCATAGACAGAGGAGCCTGGAGGGCTACAGTCCAAAGAGTCACAAAGAATTGGACAAGCTGAAACAACTTAGCACCCGGATGCTGATAACATCTGCCAGGCCACCCCTGCCTTGAATCATGCCCCACCTAGCCAAAGAAAGCTTCTTCCCTTCTATCTTTATAGAAATTCCACCTTATTCTCCACACTTTGCTTGATTGACTAGTCATAAGGTGATTTTCCCCACCTCCACCCTGTTTAAACATGCAACTCCCCATGATTCACCCTCTCCTTAATTGCTTCTAATGTATTTGCTCCATTGTGCCTATGTGTTGTTGCCCTTTGCATGACTATTCCCCTCAATGTTGTCAGATGTATGTTAGGGTGGAAAAGGCATGTGTTGAGATTCAGTTCTAGATTTATCCCTGACAATGCTGTTTATAAGCTTTAAAAAGCGAAATACTTAAAAAAAAAAAAAAAAAAAACCACCTCATCTAAGTGCTCTTTTTGTGAAGATCAAATGAAAGTATCCATCCTTCTAAAGCAAAGTTTCTGATGTGTAGTAGGTACACTATTAATGTTAGTCACCACCATCTTCTCCTTCTCTCTTGTACGTAACAGTTATTTACTGAGTACCTACTATGTTTCAAGGGGCTTCCCAAGTGGCACAGTGGTAAAGAATCAGCTTGCCAATGCGGGAGACGCAAGAAACACAGGTTCGATTCCTGGGTCTGGAAGATCCTTTAGAAAAGGAAATGGGCAACCCACTCCAGTGTTCTTGCCTGGAGAATTCCATTGACAATCCGTGGGGTCACAAAGAACTGGACACGACTGAGTGACTAAGCACAAAGATACTACATGTCAAATCCTTTTCTTGCCACTGGAGTGAATAAGACAGAAAAAGTTCCTGCCCTGGTGGAACTTACATGCTATGGGATAGATGGAAAAGGAAACAGTAAACAAGTAATATAACCTAAAGTAAATAACTTCTTATTGAAGAAAAGCAAACAATTTTGATTGTTTGAACATTGATTAAATGTACACCCACCTCTTCATATTTACTCTGTATAATCTTTGCTGTTGTTCAGTCACTAAGTCATGTCCAACTCTGCGATACCATGGACTGCAGCACGCCAGGCTTCCCTGTTGTTCACTATCTCCCCAAGTTTGCTCAAACTCATGTCCCTGAGTCAGCGACATGCTATCTAACCATCTCATCCTCTGTCATCCCCTTCACCTCCTGCCTTCAGTGTTTCCCAGCATCAGGGTCTTTTACAGTGAGGTGGCTCTTCACATCAGGTGGCCAAAGTTTTGGAGCTTCAGCTTCAGCATCATCCTTTCAATGAATATTCAGGGTTGGTTTCCTTTAAGATTGACTGGTTGGATCTCCTTGCAGTCCAAGGGACTCTCAAGAGTCTTCTCCAACACCACAGTTCAAAAGCATCAATTCTTTGGTGCTCAGCCATCTTTATGGCCCAAGAGATTATTATTATCTTAGAATAAGAATTATACTTATTGTTTTATTTGAGCTACTTCAGGATATTCAGGCTCCAAAGTAGGGTCTTCATGTGCCTGAATATCTAATAGTATGAATCTTTCATTGATCCCATTCCTATTGCAGGGTAAAGCAGAAATGTGCTGAAAAATAAAAACAAAAACCCAGCCATACTTGATTGAAGAATAATTACTGGAAAGTGAAGGGGGAAATTGGTTGGTACCAGTTAGGTTCTTAGCAGAAAGAGAAGTCAAAGAATGCCATTCTGTAAGGTAGGAAGACTGAGTCCATTGTAGAGTAGACAGAACAAGTGACTGGAAGATTTCACGTTGTGTGATGACATGAGAGCATCTTTTCTTAGGGAGGAAACAGAGGTTTTTCCCGCAGCAGTCACCTTAGTGCAGGGCTCCTGGTGGAGACTCAGAGTGGAGCACAGGTGGGTAGGGAGAGCAGTCTGGGCATGTGACTTTTGGAGAAGCTGAAGGAATTCTACTACAGTCTCTAGGCTGGGGTCATTGCACAGTGCTTGGAATGTAGTAGGTGTTAAATAAAGTTTTGAGAATCAGATAGGCTTTGAGACATCAGACAGCCCAGCATAGGTGATTGCCTTCCCCAAGATCTGAGAAGTGACGTAATTCCTCTTTAGCTGTGGGAAAAACCTAAGCAGAAAGGTGAGTATGTTGCCAAGATATTACTTTGTTTTTTCCTTTAAAAAAAGAAAACTATTCCTGAAGTGTCACATCCATCTATGTTAAAATCAAATGGCAGTAAGACATTTGAAAACAAAATATGTTGTGTAACTGGGTTACTATTATTATTATACTGGCTACTGCTGAACCCTCAAAAGTTTGTGCTGTAAACACATATGTGATTAGTATTGCTTTTGAGTATATAGGACAGTGTCTCAGCTGGGCACATTCATGCATCCATGGTTGGCTGGGGTTGGGTGGGCAGCTCTGCTGATCTTGGATGAACTCTGTCGCACTTAGGGGGCTGCCCAGCTAGAGGCTGGGCCTCCTGCACTTTGCCTCCCATCCCAGATACTAGGCTAGGCTGCACCAATTTTCTCAGCTGTAACAGGATTATAAGGGAGTGAGAAGAAGTGTGCAAGGTCTCTTGAGGCCTAGGCTAGAACTGGCACCTTTTGTTAAGCCAAAACAGTTCAGATTTAAGGGGTGGGGAAACAGACAATGTCTCTTGCTGGGAGATGCTGCCATGTCCCATTGCTAAGTATGGATAAAGCAAGGGGTGAAGACATGCAGTACAGATATTTTTACAATCGTGATCCTCATGCCTGACCCTGAGTTGTATGTCATTCATGAACTTGGTCAACAATAAGTCTACTCTTTTGGAAGGAAGGAAGGAAGGAAAGTTTTTGGTCTTCACAGCGTTGCTGAAATTCAGCCTCTTTACTGGTGCTGAATAGAAATGCAGAGACAGAGTTTGGGGTGAAGCAGAAAAGAGTAGCTTTTATTGCTTTGCCAGGAAAAAAGGGCCATAAAGGGCTAATGCCCTCAAAACTATATGACCCACCCTGAAGAGGGTAATGAGGAGTTTCATAGTGTGAGGAGCAGGGCATTGATCAGCTAATAGACAGTTCTTGGATTGGCTGGCATCAAGGTGAAGCTTCAGGCACCATCAGTCTTCAGTCTTCTTCAAGCACCAACCAGTCTAGGGTCTTTGTCCTTGTGGCCAGGAGTTTTCATCACTCCAGATGAAAGGGGGAGGGGGTCTGCTTCTTGTAAAAACAACTTAGGAATGTGTGTCAGGCCTTTATCTATGTCTTTCAGGGAAGTGAGAGTTCAGTATTCTTCTGTGTGGCAGAATTATAGCTTAAGTTGTTACCAGTTCCCCAGCCCAACAGCTATTCTTTCTTCTTCTGCTGCTGCTGCTGCTGCATCACTTCAGTCGTGTCCAACTCTGTGTGACCCCAGAGATGGCAGCCCACCAGGCTCCCCCGTCCCTGGGATTCTCCAGGCAAGAACACTGGAGGGGGTTGCCATTGCCTTCTCCAATGCATGAAAGTGAAAGTGAAGTCACTCAGTCGTGTCCAACCCTCAGCAACCCAATGGACTGCAGCCTACCAGGCTCCTCCATCCATGGGATTTTCCAGGCAAGAGTACTGGAGTGGGGTGCCATTGCCTTCTCCTCTTTCTTTCTACATCTTCACATTTTCCAATGATTAACTCTTGAGTCAGTATTTTACTTCAGAAGACAAGGACGCGGGGGCTTATGGTTTCAAAAGCTTTGGAGCAGTTAATGTATGTGATGTGCAAATGAACACCTTTTAAATTTTTAATGGTTTATAACATTATCTAAGTTATAGAGAATTCAGATACCTGTGAAGATACCCAATGAGCTACAAGAAAACTTTGAAAGGCAATTCAGTGAGCTCAGAAATAAAATTAATTAACAGAAAGAATACCAAAGAGAAATTGGTATTTTCTGAATACCAACTGAAATTCAAAAATAGAACCAAGTAGAAACTCTGGAGCTGAAGAACTTTAAATGAAATAAAGACTGAATTAGAAAGCACTGGAAATACTGGAGACCACATGGAAGAGAGAATTAGTGAGCTCGAAGACAAATCTAGAAATGATATAGATAGAAGAGAGGAAATTAAGGTCTACAAAGAAGAAAATCCTATAGAACTATCTGACTCCATTAGGAAATGTATCATTAGGGTAATGGGTATCCCAGAAAGGAGAAGGGAGAGTGAGGAGAGTGTATTGAAAGAAATAACAGTTGAGGACTACCCAAACCTGGGGAAAAAACTGGACATACAAGTCTATGAAGTTAAGCAACTGATGTGTCTTTTTTGTGCCAGTTCCATACTGTTTTATGACTGTAGCTTTGTAGTATAGTCTGAAGTCAGGGAGCATGATTCTTCTAGCTCTGTTCCTCTTTCTCAAGATTGTTTTGGCTATTTGGGAACCTTGCAAGTATTATGCTAAATGAAGTAAGTCAGATGGAAAAAGACACATATCAGATGATTTCATTCATATGTGGAATACAAAAATAAATTAAAAATAAATGAACAAACCAAACCAAACAAAAACAAACACACAGATACAGTGAACAGATTAGTGGTTACCAGAGAGGAAGGGTGGCAGGGGGAGGGCATTTTGGGAATGAGCACACTGGAGTGTATACAGGAGGAGAAATATAATATTTATATATACAAAAATTTATATAATGTTCAGTTCAGCTGTTCAGTCGTGTCCAACTCTTTGAGACCCCATGGACTGCAGCACACCAGGCCTCCCTGTCCATCACCAACTCCCAGAGTCCACCAAAAACCATGTCCATCGAGTTGGTGATGCCATCCAACCATCTCATCCTCTGTCGTCCCCCTTTCCTCCAGCCTTCAATCTTTCCCAGCATCAGGGTGTTTTCCAGTGAGTCAGTTCTTCGCATCAGGTGGCCTAAGTATTGGAGTTTCAGCTTAGCATCATCTTCCAAAGAATATTCAGGACTGATTTCCTTTAGAATTGACTGGTTGGATTTCCTTGCAGTCCAGGGGACTCTCAAGAGTCTTCTCCAACACCACAGTTCAAAAGCATCAATTCTTCAGCACTCAGCTTTCTTTATAGTCCAACTCTCACATCCATACATGACTACTGGAAAAACCATAGCTTTGACTAGATGGACCTTTGTTGGCAAAGTAATGTCTCTGCTTTTTAATATGCTGTCTAGGTTGGTCATAGCATTTCTTCCAAAGAGCAAGTGTCTTTTAATTTCACAGCTGCAGTCACCATCTGCAGTGATTTTGGAGGCCAAGAAAATAAAATCTCTCACTATTTCCATCGTTTCCCCATCTATTTGCCATGAAGTGATGGGACCAGATGCCATGATCTTAATTTTCTGAATGTTGAGCTTTAAGCCAACTTTTTCACTCTCCTCTTTCACTTTCATCAAGAGGCTCTGTAGTTCCTCTTCGCTTTCTGCCATAAGGGTATGTCATCTGCATATCTGAGGTTGTTGATATTTCTCCCGGAAATCTTGATTCCAGCTTGTGCTTCATCCAGTGAATTTGAAGTGTCAAATATTTCTTCTTTGGGTAAAACTCCGCCCCCCCCCCCGCTCTTGAGTAACTGTTCAGTAGTTTAGTAATTGGGCCTTCCCTCATAGCTCAGTTGGTAAAGAATCCGCCTGCAATGTTTAGTAATTAGATGCCTTTCTTTTGCTTTCCAGTAGGTGGCGACATAGCGCAAGTTGGTTTTGTTGTGGTTTTTTTCCTTTTCTATTTTTTGCGACGGGGAGTGGTCGGGGTTCTTTTCCCAGAGCTGCCTCTGGTTATTTTTGAGAGCTGTCACTTCCCACCCTCTTCTGTCTCTGTCAGGGATGTTGCCCTGGACCCTCATTGTCACCGGTGCTGTTGGTGGGGCACCTCTGAGATAGCAGGTTCCTCGGCTGTGTGCAGTTCCCTGGGTATGGGGAGGGAGAGAGTGAAACGGAACCGGGGTCGCAGGTGTCTCTGCCTTGACTGGGGTTGTAGGTGCTGCTGCTGGAGGCAGTGGGGGAGGGGAGGCTGAGTCGTGGTGCCCTGTAGCTTGAGGAACAGGGTTGCAGGGCTTGCTGCCGCTGCCTTCCAGCTCCCTGTTGGCTGGGGGTGCTGTGACCAGGCCACCAGACTCCTGTGTGCCACCTACCCAGCTATTAAGGCTTCTCCCGGGCTCTGGGCCCAGCTATTGTGGCCAGGGGTTCAGGACTACAGGTACTGCCTTCATTGTTCCTCTGGTTCTTCCTCCTCCATATGGTCCAATCCACCCACCTTTAGATAACAGATGTGTGGAATTCTCCAGCATCCTGCTGTGTGGGGCAGAGTCACCTTTGTTGAGTTACGGATGCTTTACTGGTTTTACTGGTTGTAGATTGAGGGGGAGAGATAAACGGAGTGTCTCACACCCCTGTGATGTTGATGTCACTCTTCCAAACGGGGCACATTTTAAATACACTTGGTAGGATAATAAGGATAAACTCTTCTGGGTTGTCCTAAGCAAGAGATCTAAATAGAATTAGAGGAGAATGGTCATTGTTTATAATTCAAGTGGCTATTTTAAAAAAACCTTCTGAAAGTCCATTTTTAAAAAGATTTTATTTATTTTTGTCTGCACTGGATCTTCGTTGCTTTGTGCAGGCTTTCTCTAGTTGCAGCGAGCTGGGACTACTTACTCTTGGTTGCGGTGCAAGGGCTTCTCATTGCAATGGCTTCTCTTGTTGCGGAGTATGGGCTTTAGGGTGCACAGGCTTAGTTGCTCCACGGCATGTGGAATCTTGCTGGACCTGATCTGTGTTCCCTGCATCGGCAGGCGGATTCTTATCCACTCTGCCACCAGGGAAGACCTCAGGTGGTTATTTTCTAAGTCCTGGAAGATGCTTTATTAACTGTAAGGGTTCTCTTTTGTCTCTTAATTAAATTTAGTAAGAAGCTTACTATGAAATGTAATTTGCCAGCTGGCTTTCATCCCAGATGTTTCACTCTATCCTTATCTAACATAGAGTGCCTTCTGAAGTTGCTAGTGAAAGATTAGAGCAAGAATATAATTTTACATATTCAAAGAACACTTGTTTCTCTTATAATGCTATATTTCAGGACTTTGTCCCTTCCCTGGGCCTTTTCTTTAACGTTAAACTCAAAATTATAAAATTAGACTCCTTGACTAAAGTTTTTTGTAAGACAGTTTATCTTCTTTGTTCTAGAACTCTAGATGGCCTACTTTTTTTTTTTTTTTTTGGTCTTCTATAAACAGTCTTGCTCTTGAATGAAATACTGTTCCTTTCATGTTAGTATTAGTCACTTACCTATACATATTAAAGAATGCCTGCCCTCTTGTGTCCATCGAGGCTGCTACAATAAGGAGTGAATTAGCAAGAATATTAGGCCAGAAATACAGCTTTCCATCATGTGGAGATTTTCTATCAGAGAGCTTGCTCAAGGCTGCCAATATGGTTGTTCAGATGAAACACTGCAAAATGACTCCAGCTCAAGTGGTGAATGAATAGTCATTAAAATTTGCTTGTATATAGTCATTAGTATGACTATATAATCATACTATGACTATATAGTCATTAATACTTTGCTTGTCAATCATGCATCCTTAGGTCTGGTTCCTGATTTAATGTATTTTCATCAAATCATAAAATCAAAATTTTTCAATGGAGAGCCCAGGGATGGAGGTTCACCGGCATCTGCTGCCGAGGTGAACCAAAGCTGGAGGAGGGCAATGACAACTGACACCCTAGAGCTTGTTATAAACAGTGAAGCAAGCCAGAGAAACACTATTATTGCATATTAACACAAAAACAGTACTGATGAGCCTATTTGCAGGGCAGGAATAGAGTCGCAGACAGGGAACAGACTTGTGGACCCAGCAGGGGAAGGAGACGGTGGGATGAACTGAGAGAGTAGCTCTGAAATATATACGCATTATATGTAAAATAGATAGCTGGTGGGAATTTGCAGTGTGATGCAGGGAGCTCAACCTGGTGCTCTGTAACAACCTAGAGGGGTGGGATGGGGTGGAAGGTAGGAGGGAAGTTCAATAAGGAGGGGATGTGTGTATACCGATGGCTTATTCATGCTGATGTATGGCAGAAACCAACAACACTGTAAAGCAATTATCCTCCACTTATAAATTTTTAAAAACCCCCAAAAGAAATAATAACTAATACTCTGCAAAATGCATTGTATATGCGAAGTTCTACATTAACAATGATGGTTTGGTATTTTGCATGTATGTACGCTGATTCATATATTCATGTTTCCTGTAGGGTTTTTGGAGTCTCTGGACGACTTTTACCTTCTTAGCAGTGGTTTGGTATTGCTGCAGACCACAAACAGCGTATATAATAAAACCCTACTGCAGCACGTGGTACCCCAGTCTCTCCTGGCCTGGCAAAGAGTCCGGGTGGCCAGTATGATGGCTAATAATGGCAAGCAGTGGGCAGAGGTCTTTTCAAAATACAACTCTGGTAAGTGGCCCTGCAGAATAACGTTTACGCATGTATGATTTTTTTAGATTTTGAGTTAACCAGCCAAGCAGTACCCATGCCCTGTCTTCATGTCTTCTCTGCTTCAGGCACATATAACAATCAGTACATGGTCCTAGACCTGAAGAAGGTAAATTTGAACCATAGCCTTGACGAAGGCACTCTGTACATTGTGGAGCAAATTCCTACATACGTAGAATATTCTGAACAAACTGCTGTTCTACGGAGAGGTACTTTCTTCATGCTACAAGTCTGATGAGTGTGTGTGTGTCTGTGCACACATATATGATGGATAATGTGTGGTGTGTGAATGTACTATGGGGCTGTGTATGGTGGGTATGCAGGGGTGGGAATGCTGTTGCTTTTCACACAGGGAAAGAATGACAAGGTTCAGCACATGTAAAACCTACACCTCAAACTCTTACATGACAATGTACTCTTTTTTATACTATTTATTTTAAAAAAAAAGTGTTTTGTACTATTTATTTATGACCTCTGTTGCATGCACTGGTTAAGTCACAGTGATGATTTTTCCTAGTACAGAGTAGCGGCTCATTCAATACTTATTTTGGCCGCACCATGCGGCATAAGTGATCTCAGTTCCCCGACCAGGGATGAATCGAACCTGCACCCCTCGGTGCGTGGAGTCTTAACCACTGAACCACCAGGAAAGTCCCATGACAGTGTACTCTTACATGTGTGTGCATGTGTGCAAAGCCACTTCACTTTAGTCATGTCCAGTTCTGTGTGACCCTAGGGGCTGTAGCCTGCTAGGCTCCTCTGTCCATAGGATTCTCCAACTAAGTATACTGGAGTGTGTTGTCATGCCCTCTTCTAGGGGATCTTCCTGACCCAGGGGTTGAACCAGAGACTCTTAAGTCTCCTGCATTGGCAGGTGGGTGGGCTCTTTACCACTAGCACGACCTGGGAAGCCTACCTTTGCAATTTCACTGGGTTTTATGAAAATGAATTGAGATAATTTCTATCGATTCTTAAGCATATTACCGGTTCATAGCAAGTCCTAGCATCTTGCATTGAACATACTGCTCAGCACACACAGGAAGTCCTCACTGGATATTTGTTGAATAAATGAAAGAGAAGATGATGTCTGGGTGGAAGTTTACAGGCTAGAAAGTTCAGTTCAGTCGCTCAGTCATGTCCAACTTTTTGCAACCCAACTTTTTGGACTGCAGCACGCCAGGCTTCTCTGTCCGTCATCAACTCTCGGAGCTTACCCAAACTCATGTCCATCGAGTTGGTGATGCCATCCAACCATCTCATCCTCTGTCATCCCCTTCTCCTCCGGCCTTCAATCTTTCCCAGCATCAGGGTCTTTTCCAGTGAGTTATTTCTTCTCATCAGGTGACCAAAGTATTGGAGCTTCAGCATCAGTCCTTCCAATGAATATTTAGGACTGATTTCCTTTAGGATTGACTGATTTGATTTCCTTGCAGTCCAAGGGACTCTCAAGAGTCTTCTCCAACACCACAGTTCAAAAGCATCAATTCTTCAGTGCTCAGCTTTCTTATGGTCCAATTCTCACATCCATACATGACTACTGGAAAAACAATAGCTTTGACTAGATGGACCTTTGCTGCAAAGTAATGTCTCTGCTTTTTAATATGCTGTCTAGGTTGGTCATAGCATTTCTTCCAAGGAGCAAGCATCTTTTAATTTCAAAGCTGTAGTCACCATCTGCAGTGATTTTGGAGCCCCAAAATAAAGTCTCTCTCTGTTTCCATTGTTTCCCCATCTATTTGCCATTGAAGTGATGGGGCCAGATGCCATGATGTTAGTTTTCTGAATGTTGAGTTCTAAGCCAACTTTTTCACTCTCCTCTTACTTGCATCAAGAGGATCTTTAGTTCTTCACTTTCTGCCAAAAGGGTCGTATCATCTGCATATCTGAGGTCACTGATATTTCTCTCTGAAATCTTGATTCCAGTTTGTGCTTCATCCAGCCTGACATTTCACATGATGTACTCTGCACATAATTTAAATAAGCAGGGTGACATATACAGCCTTGATGTACTCCTTTCCTGATTTGGAACCAGTCTGTTGTTCCATGTCCAGTTCTAACTGTTGCTTCTTGACCTGCATACAGATTTCTCAGGAGGCAGGTAAGGAAGTCTGGTATTCCCATCTCTTCAAGAATTTTCCACAGTTTGTTGTGATCCACATAGTCAAAGGCCTTGTAGTCAATAAAGCTGAAGTAGATGTTTTTCTGGAATTCTCTTGCTTTTTTGATGATCCAACAAATGTTGGCAATTTGATCTCTGGTTCCTCTGCCTTTTCTAAAACCACCTTGAACATCTGCAAGTTCTGAGTTCACGTACTGTTGAAACCTGGTTGGAGAATTTTGAGTATTACTTGTTAGTGTGTGAGATGAGTGCAATTATGTGATAGTTGGAACATTGTTTGGCATTGCCCTTCTTTGGGATTGGAATGAAAACTGACCTTTTTCAGTCCTGTAGCCACTGATGAGTTTTCCAAATTTGCTGACATATTGAGTGCAGCACTTTCACAGCATCATCTTTCAGGATTTGAAATAGCTCAAGTGGAATTCCATCACCGCCACTAGCTTTGTTCATAGTGATGCTTCCTGAGGCCCACTTGACTTCCCAATCCAGGATGTCTGGCTCTAGGTAAGTGTGATCTGGGTCATGAAGATCTTTTTTGTATAGTTCCTCTGTGTATTCTTGCCACTTCTTCTTAATATCTTCTGCTTCTGGTAGGTCCATACCATTTTTGTCCTTTATTGAGCCCATCTTTGCATGAAATGTTCCCTTGATGTCTCTAATTTTCTTAAAGAGATCTCTAGTCTTTCCCATTCTATTGTTTTCCTCTATTTCTTTGCATTGATCACTTAGGAAGGCTTTCTTATCTCTCCTTGCTATTCTTTGGAACTCTGCATTCAAGTAGGTATATTTTTCTTTTCTCTTTGTCTTTGGCTTCTCTTTTCTCAGGTATTTGTAAGGCCTCCTCAGAAACTATTTTGCCTTTTTCCATTTCTTTTTCTTGGGGATGGTCTTGATCACTGCCTCCTCTACAATGTCACAAACCTCTGACCATAGTTCTTCAGGCACTCTATCAGATCTAATCCCCTGAATCTGTTTGTCACTTCCACTGTATAATCATAAGGGATTTGATTTCGGTCATACCCAAATGGTCTAGTGGTATTCCCTACTTTCTTCAATTTTAGTCTGAATTTGCAATAAGGAGTTCATGATCTGAGCCACACTCAGCTCCCAGTCTTGTTTTTGTTGACTGTATAGAGCTTTTCCATCTTTGGCTGCAAAGAAGATAATCAATCTGATTTTGGTATTGACCATCTTGTGATGTCCATGTGTAGAGTCTTCTCTTGTGTTGTTGGAAGAGGGTGTTTGCTATTAACAGTGCATTCTCTTGGCAAAACTCAGCCTTTGTGCTGCTTCTTTTTTTTTTTTAATTTTATTTTTAAACTTTACGTAATTGTATTAGTTTTGCCAAACATCAAAATGAATCCGCCACAGGTATACATGTGTTCCCCATCCTGAACCCTCCTCCCTCCTCCCTCCCCATACCATCCCTCTGGGTCGTCCCAGTGCACTAGCCCCAAGCATCCAGTATCGTGCATTGAACCTGGATTGGCATCTCATTTCATACATGATATTTTACATGTTTCAATGCCATTCTCCCAAATCTTCCCACCCTCTCCCTCTCCCACAGAGTCCATAAGACTGTTCTATACATCAGTGTCTCTTTTGCTGTCTCATACACAAGGTTATTGTTACCATCTTTCTAAATTCCATATATAGGCGTTAGTATACTGTATTGGTGTTTTTCTTTCTGGCTTACTTCACTCTGTATAATAGGCTCCAGTTTCATCCACCTCATTAGAACTGATTCAAATGTATTCTTTTTAATGGCTGAGTAATACTCCATTGTGTATATGTACCACAGCTTTCTTATCCATTCATCTGCTGATGGACATCTAGGTTGCTTCCATGTCCTGGCTATTATACAGTGCCGCAATGAACATTGGGGTACACGTGTCTCTTTCCCTTCTGGTTTCCTCAGTGTGTATGCCCAGCAGTGGGATTGCTGGATCATAAGGCAGTTCTATTTCCAGTTTTTTAGGGAATCTCCACACTGTTCTCCTTAGTGGCTGTACTAGTTTGCATTCCCACCAACAGTGTAAGAGGGTTCCCTTTTCTCCACACCCTCTCCAGCATTTATTGCTTGTAGACTTTTGGATCGCAGCCATTCTGACTGGTGTGAAATGGCACCTCATAGTGGTTTTGATTTGCATTTCTCTGATAATGAGTGATGTTGAGCATCTTTTCATGTGTTTGTTAGCCATCTGTATGTCTTCTTTGGAGACATGTGCTGCTTCATTTTTACTCCAAGGCCAAATTTGCCTGTTACTCCAGGTATCTCTTGACTTCCTACTTTTGCATTCCAGTCCCCTATGATGAAAAGGACATCTTTTTTGTGTGTTAGTTCTAGAAGGTCTTGTAGGTCTTTGTAGAACCATTCAGCTTCAGCTTCTTCAGCATTACTGGTTGGGGCATAGACTTGGATTACTGTGATTTTGAATGGTTTGCCTTGGAAATGAAGAGAAACCATTCTGTCATTTTTGAGACTGCATTCAAGTACTGCATTTTGGACTCTTTTGTTGACTATGAGGGTCACTCCATTTCTTCTAAGGGATTCTTGCCCACAGTAGTAGATACAATGGTCATCTGATTAAATTTACCCATTCCAGTCCATTTTAGTTCACTGATTCCTAAGATGTCAGTGTTCACTCTTGCCGTCTCCTGTTTGACCACTTCCAATTTACCTTGATTCATGGACCTAACATTCCAGGTTCCTGTGCAATTTTGTTCTTTATAGCATCGGACTCTACTACCATTACCAGCCACACCCACAACTGGGCATTGTTTTTGCTTTGGCTCTGTCTCTTCATTCTTACTGGAGTTACTTCTCCACTGATTGGAGGGTTTAAACAAAACATTGTGCACACCAGAGAACCCACAGAGACTGAGCTTAGACCTGCCTTTGAGTTTTTGTCTACTGTGGAGGTATGGGTCAGCAGTGGCCTGCTGACCAGGGGCAGCAGGGGCAGGGGCTCTGGGTACAGCAGACCTGGGTATGGCATAAGACCTCTTGGAGGAGGTCGCCATTAACCTCACCATAGAGCCACCAGAACTTACACAGGACTGGGGAAACAGACTCTTGGAGGGCACAAACAAAACCTTGTGCACACCAGGACCCAGGAAAAAGGAGCAGTGACCCCACAGGAGACTGACCCAGACTTGCCCGTGAGTGTCCAGGAGTCTCCAGCAGAGGTGTGGGTTGGTGGTAGCCTGCTGCAGGGTCGGGGGCACTGAGTGCAGCAGTGCATGCATGGGGCCTTTTGAAGGAGGTTGCCATTATCTTCATTAACTCCACCATAGTTTGGCCTCAGGTCAAACAACAGGGAGGGAACACAGACCTGCCCATCAACAGAAAATTGGATTAAAGATTTACTAAGCATGGCCCCACTCATAAGAAGACGACCCAGTTTCCCCCTCAATCAGTCTCTCCCATCAGGAAGCTTCCATAAGCCTCTTATCCTAATCCATCAGAGGGCAGAGAGAATGAAAACCACAATCACAGAAAACTAATCAAAGTGATCACATGGACCACAGCCTTATCTAACTCAATGAAACTATGAGCACGGGTCATGGTGGAGAGTTCTGACAAAATGTGGTCCACTGGAGAAGGGAAAGGGAATGGCAAAACACTTCAGCATGCTTGCCTTGAGAACCCCATGAACAGTATGAAAAGGCAAAATGATAGGACACTGAAAGTTGAACTTCCCAGGTCAGTAGGTGCCCAATATGCTACTGGAGATCAGTGGACAAACAACTCCCAGAAACAATGAAGAGACATGCGAGAAAGGAGCTCAGCAGTTTGACACGGGGACAAATCAAACAGAGAGAGACACGAGACCATGGCATGAAGAAGAATGTATTGGCCCAGGATGGCTGGAGAGGAGGCTGTGATGTGGAAGATAAGGTAGTGATGAGAAAACTACAGCCCTTGGATCTTGCTGAGGAGTTTAGCCTTTATCCTTTAGAGCATCAGTCCCCAGCCTTTTTGGCAGCAGGGACTGTTTTCATGGAAGACAATTCTTCTACAGCCTGGGGTAGGGGGTGGGGATGATTTGGGTTTGGGGATGATTCAAATGCATTATATTCATTGTGCACTTTATTTCTGTTATTATTACATCAGCTGCACCTCAGATCATCAGGCATTAGATTCCAGAGGTTGGGGATCTTGCTTTAGAAAACTGGAGTCTTTGTAAAGGGAGAACACACTGAAAGAGAGAATACAGGAGGTGAATTAGGAAAATGTTGAAATAGGTCCACTGAGAGATGAACAGGTACAGAACCAAGATAACGTGTGGATCCTGGGGATCAGGGCTGGTCCTTCATTTCCCAGGTCCTCACATTCATCTAGTAATGACACCCAGGGGGAGATGCCTCACTCCACGGTGGCTCCCGCCAGTGAAATGCACACCACGTGCGTAAAACAGAATTGACTAAGGTGGAAACTTCAGTTGCTAAGAAGATACGCGTGCTACCAAGCAGTGGACCTGCCTCCACTTCTTCTTGGGAAATCCACCTGAGAAGTCAGATCACTAGGTGGTTACTTGGTTAGCACGACAATTCAAAACTGAGGACCCAGCTATCTGACTCTGAAGACTGGTCCATCCAGCTCCTAAGAGCCTGATAGTAATAGCCAGCCTCAAGAGGGAGATGCTTGTTAAAGTAGACTAGTTACCCCAGGCCTTTTCTTCTTGGGACTGCTGCTGCTGCTATGATGGGATTTGGGTTCTTTGCAATCCCATTTTTAGATTCCATGAAGAAATCTACCCTGGTATTAAATAAACTGATGATGATCTGTCTGTAGTTTGTGGGGCTTTATGTTTTATTTTTCCCCCAGAGGCAGAAAATACAGAGTTAAATTCAGAGTGTCTACCATATACTTGATGTATCTTTTATTTATTTTCTTTTGTTTGACTTTCATAACGTGTTTCCAAGGGCTTCCCAGGTGGCACAGTGGTAAAGGATCTGCCTGCCAATGCTGGAGCACAGGAGAGTTGGGTTCGATCCCTGGGTCGGGAAGATCCCCTGGAGAAGGGAATGGCAACCCACTCCAGTATCCTTGCCTGGAGATCCCACGGAGAGAGGAGCCTGGCAGGCTACAGCCCATGAGGTCACAAAGAGTTGGACATGACTGTGCAACTGAGCACACACACATAACATATTTCCAGATAAGTAGTATTGTTACCGGAGAAGGCAATAGCAACCCACTCCAGAACTCTTGCCTGGAAAATCTCATGGATGGAGGAGCCTGGTAGGCTGCAGTCCATGGGGTCGCAAAGAGTCAGTCGGACACGACTGAACAACTTCACTTTCACTTTTCACTTTCATGCATTGGAGAAGGAAATGGCAACCCACTCCAGTGTTCTTGCCTGGAGAATCCCAGGGACGGGGGAGCCTGGTGGGCTGCCGTCTGTGGGGTTGCACAGAGTCGGACACGACTGAAGCGACTTAGCAGCAGCAGCAGCAGCAGTATTGTTACTATCTTACTGAAAGGGAAGAAAAGCTGAGGAAGAAACATATGATTTTCCCAAATAAGTGATATCGTACAGCCATTTTTTAAAAAGCCCCACAAACCTAGTATTTAGAAGCCACAGTGATGTATCGATAGAAGTCCTGGGTGCTTTTAGTCAGAAGGAAGGCATTCAACCTCTCTGAACCTCTGTTTCTTCCTTTAGAAGGAAGAATGGTAATATTTATACATCAGCAGGTGGTTTTGATACTATATTGCTGGCCAAAAAGTTCGTTCGGATATTTCTATACACTGTGATGGGAAAACCTGAAGAAACTTTTTGGCCAACCCGATACAAGATACTCTTTTAAATGCTTTTTTAACCATAAAGCTTTATGAAAATGTAAACAGCAACCATTTTTATTATTCATTTGAGCTATTCACGTAGAGAACTGTAATAGTTAATGTTCATCTACTGTTTACAAAGTACCAGACCCTGTCGTAAGCTCTGCCATCCACGTGAACTCACTTAATGCTCACAGCAGCGATCCTTGTGAGGTTAGACATCATTGTTCACATTTTACAGATGAAGACGTGAGCCACAGAGGGGTTAAGTAACTTCTGTAAGGTCACATACCAGGCAGTCTAACTCCCCAGTCTCAATTACCTAGATATACTGCAATAGTAAATGTGATTTTTAGCCTGTACTTTCAATGTTGTCTTTGTCTGCCTTCACCCTGATGCTGGCTCCATGCCCCAGAATCAGTGAGGTTGAATGTTTTGTCATTTGTTTTGTCCTAATAACTTCACCTCGAGCAGCGGATCCTATAAAATAGTACAGAGAAAGGAAGGCAGACAAGGGCCAAGAGAAGATGCGAGTGGCAGTTAAACCCTGAATGGTGAAGGTGGTCCTACATTGGCTGACAGTCCTGCAGCAATACCTGAGGCTACTGTAATCTGAGATGTTCCTGAAATGGTGATTTTATTAAAGTTGTGTCACATTTGATGCCTAGTGACGAAGGGCTGGCACTGTGAAGCTTCGAATGAAGCTGAGCCTTATCAATGTTTAGGGTCAGAGGAGTTACAAGTCTACTGGAATCTTAAGATCATCTCCAATCCCTTCACAATATAACTTTTCCTTTCCCTCTTCCTACTTAAAAAAAAAAGAGGGGGCAGAAATGAGGTTAACTGACAAAGGCCTAATTATTCAACTCTGAGCCTAGAAGTCAGGTTTTCTTCTGCTTAATAGATTGCCTTAAGACTCTGGGGTGAAAAACCAAAAAATTCTGATGCTCTTCTCCCCCTAATGGAATAATCTAGACTATACTGGTTCTGTAAATTTCTGAGGATCTGTGTGATTACCAGGGTTCACAGCCATTATTTGTGTAATATTACTTTGTAATTACACAGCTGTGCTGATGTTCAAAAGAAAGTACCATTCATGACACTTTGTTTCCTCTCTCTTTTGTCTTCTGTC
This sequence comes from Bos indicus, assembly GCF_029378745.1. Classification (NCBI taxonomy): domain Eukaryota; kingdom Metazoa; phylum Chordata; class Mammalia; order Artiodactyla; family Bovidae; genus Bos; species Bos indicus. The sequence goes on from NC_091764.1 coordinate 95,344,723, forward strand.
AATCCCACCCTTCTCTCTCTTCCATTCCAAATCAGGATATTGGCCCTCCTACAACATTCCTTTCCATGAAAAAGTTTACAACTGGAGTGGCTATCCAATACTGGTCAAGAAGCTGGGTTTGGACTACTCTTATGATCTGGCTTCCCGAGCTAAAATCTTCCGGCGTGACCAAGGAAAAGTGACTGATATGGAATCCATGAAATATATCATGCGATACAACAGTACGTAGCACATGTCTCAGGAATCATTCTTCAAAACTCCTTTTCTTCCCCATGGATAAAGAATCCATGTAAGGTTATCACCTCTGTACTAGAAGGCAGTCTAAGAAGTTATTGAATTATCTAGTATTCAGTTGATACTATGCATATTATATATTCAACAAACAGAATTTTGTCCTTCTTTATAAAGATAGGGAAGAAGATTCTATAGATTTAATTGAAAAAAGTCTTATGTAAAACACAAAACAAATAACCCATACGGGGTAAAACCCATACGGGGTATACGGGGTAACTTTTTTTTCTTTTTTACCGTACCATCCCACACACAGATTTCCTTCCAAGGACAAAAGCAGTTACTAAAATAAAAATTACCCATAAACCCTTTGTTTTTGATGAACAATATCAAAGTCAGATTCGTATTTGTTTTGTTCAAAAAAACTGGACACACACTTGTGCTGTTATTTCTCTTCTGTCCAGTCATCACTGTGAAGGTTTGTGAGTGCAGGTTGAGCCTGGAGTAGGGGCTCGAGGTTGCCTCCCCCCTGTACAAGTCACAGGGGCCTTCCATATGTGGGAACAGACTGAGCAGAGGAGGCCTCTGGGGTGTATGCTCTGGACACCTAGGCTTGAATAGGGCCACACAGCTTACTGTGGAAAAAATGCATCTCAGAATGGCCAGCACTCATTCTGTCCCATCCCTGTTCCCTAGATTACAAGCAGGACCCTTATAGCAAGGGTGATCCCTGCAACACCATCTGTTGCCGTGAGGACCTAAACTCACACAGTCCGAGTCCTGGAGGTTGCTATGACACCAAGGTAATGTGCTGTTGGGTTCTGTCTGCTTTATTTTTGCTGTGCTGGGTCTTTGCTGTTTGGGGTTTTTTCTGCTTATGGTGAGCAGAGGCTACTCTCCAGTTGCAGTGCCTGGGCTTCTCACTGCAGTGGCTTCACGGGCTTCAATAGTTGCAGTTCCCAGGCTCTAGAGCACAGGCTCTGTTGTGGCCCATGGGCTTAGGTGCTTGACAGCAAGTGGGATCTTCCTGAACCAGAGATTGAACCCGTTCTCCCACATTGGCAGGTGGACTCCTTCCCACTGAGCCACCAGGGAAGTCCCACCCTATTGGTTTTCCAGTGCCTAGGCCTATTCAAAGGCAGAGCTGCAGAGATTTTTGTGGCATAAATCACAATAACGTCTCTTATTGTGCCTGTGCTCTGTTGCTAAGTTGTGTCTGACTCTGCAACCCCATGGACTGTAGCGTGCCAGGCTCCTCTGTCCATGGAACTTCCCAGACAATACCGGAATGGGTTGACATTTCCTTCTCAAGGGGATCTTCCTGACTCCGGGAATGACCAGTGTCTCCTGCACAGGCAGGAGGATTCTTTACTGCTGAGCCACGTGGGAAGCCCAATGTCTCTTAAACATGAACTCAATTACAGAATCAGCTTTTTCAGGTTATAGTGGTAGGTCCCTTGCACTAACTTCCAGTCCCTGCTCTGTCACTTCATCACATCATCTCACAGTGCTTCTGAAAAATGGAAAGAAGAGTACTTGCTTCCTAGGGTTGTTGTGAAGAATGAACAATTTAATATCTATAAAATGTTTACAACAGTACTTAGCATGTTATTTGTAAATGTGCATAACCATAATGATGATGATGATGATGATGATGATGGTCATAGTGTTGCTGTCTTAAGTTTTCCCAGACTGGCCCAAAGTCCAAAGAACATATTGAGAGCACAGTGATGTCACTTTAAACGGAAATTGAATCGAGCTGAAGGAATAAGTATTGGGCCAGATGCTCAAGCACTAAAGGGTTTTCACTACACTACAATTGTTAAGTGCTGTAATGTGTCTCACAATATAGGTAATAAGTTTACAGTGGGGTTGAAGCCCACTCATATAGGCTTGTGAGAACCAGTTGTTTAAAACGTCAACACCAGTTTGATAGCCTGAAATGGTGGGATATTTACATCATGGAAATCAGCAAACACTACAAATTGGGGTCTTTTTTCCTAAGAGAGCTAACTGTTAACAACTTATTGGCACAGGACTGCATCTGGAGTGTCCAAGATTATACATTAACTATCTAGTGGGTGGAAAAGAATCATTCTACCACATCTTTTTGTACTTTTGGGCGTGGGCATGTGTCTATTCATTTGCATCTATGGTCCTAAATTCTGAAGAAATCTATTAGATTTAAGAGTTAACTGTTCTATCTGAAGCTCTGAAAACTATTAAAAATGCCAACCCCCTGACACATTATTTTTTCTGTCAGCCTAATAACTAAACAGAAGAGGGTTTAGAATGGTTTGAGCCAAGCTTTAGTCTTTAATGACCAAGATTTTGTGTAATGTACAAAAAATTTAGTGGATGTAGTGAGCCTGGCACACATGAAGCCCCAGTGAATGCTTTTGTATTTATTTCTTTTTAATGATATTTGCAAACATTCAGTAAAGTGTGTAAAAAGTGTTATATCCATTCCAGAGTACACAAAGAGAATTACTTGAACTGGGGAGAAACCAAGCCAAGCTTTCATCTGCCAAATTTTACCTTTTTGAGGAGACAAGAGCCTGCCAATTTTTCATCAAAAAAGGTTCTGTTGAAGCACATATTTTAAAAATATCACTTCTCTTGAGCCATTTTGAATGAGGAAAATCTGAAGTTATGAGACATTTTCTGCTTTCCTCTCTAAGCTTACGTTCTGCTGTGATCCAATGTTCAATCAAGTGTTTTTAAGAACCATGGACCTTATTTTTTGATATCAAGTTCCATCTACTTTAATACTCTTGTTACTGCCCTGATTAATAACAACTTTTACTGAGGAATTAATACATTCTAGGTACTGCTTCAAGTATTTACTCTCATTAATCCTCATGACAACTCTTCTATGAAGTAGGGTTATTAGTCTAATTTTACAAATAAGAAAACTGAGTCAAAATAAATTTTGGAGGTTGAATTCTAAATATGAGTAATCTGACTCCAGATCTCACACTTTGGGCTGTTAGTTTAATACTCTTCTACGAGTCAATGCAGGGCTTCCCAGGTGGCACAGTGGTAAAGAATCCACCTGCCAAGCAGGAGACATGGGTTCAATCCTTGGGTTGGGAAGACCCCCCCTGAACAAGGAAATGGCAACTCACTCCAGTATTCTTGCCTGGGAAATCCTATGGACAGAGGAGCCTGGCAGGTCATGACTTAGTGACTGAACAACTAGTCAATTCACATTTGGATGCCAAATGGATACACAAGAGCATATTGTGGAAGCTTGCAGGATTTTATTTTAAGGGGAGCTAATATTGTGACTTTGGACAAAGAGCAGGGACCCCATCCAAAGGGGCTTAGTCGTGTTTTTTCCCAATGGTTTTCTAAAACATCCCCCTCCTCTCTCTGCAGGTGGCAGACATCTACCTGGCATCCAAGTACAAAGCCTATGCCATCAGTGGGCCCACCGTACAAGGTGGCCTCCCTGTTTTCCACTGGAGCCGTTTTAACAAAACTCTCCACGAGGGCATGCCAGAGGCCTACAACTTTGATTTTATTACCATGAAACCTATTTTGTAACTTGACATAAAATGGAGGGAGATAAGGGAATAGAAGGCTGCAAGGAAGATACCAAAGGCACTATTTTAGCTGTTTTTCCATTCAGAATTAGTTTTAATGAAATATATTCAATTCAGTCTATCACTTTCATTTTCTGCTGCTGATTTTGTCATTTTTAAAACAAGCGCCTACAATTGGGTGGGGCACCATACAAGAAACATATGATAAGTAAACAATGCCATTTCAGCACACAAGCTTATACACCAGAAAGTATGTAGAAACTGCTCCCTTGCCCCGAGATCCACTGTCTCCATGTATGCCTGGCTGCACAGGCCGCACCTCCCACTTCCCCTGGGCAGCTATGCCATGTGACAGAGTCCTTGGGGGGACTCCGAGTTGAGTGCTGCTCCCAGGCCCCGGCTCCTCAGACCCTGACTCCCTCATGCTCTTTCCCTTTCTCCTTGCTGGATGGTTTTCATGACAAAGCCCTAAGGGATGGTGGAACCTCCAAGAGAAATGCAGTTAGTACGTTTTTGTTTTTTTCTGGTCATTAACAAGCAACAGTCGAAGTCTTTCTCTGGTGTACATACACAATACAGCAGACTTTAATGTTGTTACCTATTAGTTAAAAACAGTTTATCTAACCTAGCAGCAGCTCTGCCTAACAACATTTCTTTCAAAGCTGGAGGATTATATGTTGTTTGAGGGCCACAGTGTTGTCAAATTAAGTAAACCATACTGAACGGTCTAACAGTGACTCTTAACAAGGTGAGAGACTCACAAAAGAAAACAATACTCATAAGGTCTGAGGATAACAGAATGAATCAGAGTACTCAGAATGTTAAAAACCCAGTAGTTTATTTCAAAGTATAAATTTCAGGCTTGCTGGACAAAATCCCACTACAGTTAACACTTATACAGACACCACTCTACTGTACATTTAAAAAAGAAGAAAAAAAAAACAAAACAAACCCACAAAAACCTTCAAAACCTAATAAAAATAGGGCAACTTGCTACAGCCCAGTTTCTATTAGACATCGGAAGGTCTTACATTGTCATTATTTACACTTTCAACTGTAATAAAGAAATATTAGGATGCAAGTTTCCTACAAAGGAATTATTTTTATACTTAATTTTGAAATGGCTGATAAAATTCTAAAGCCAGGATTCCCCAAATGATGTTTGATTGCCCAGTTGCCTTATTTACAAAAAAAAAAAAAAAAAATTTTAAGGTAGCAATTAAATATAAAGGGTGGGTATTTGACTCTACAAGTAAAAAAAAAGAATGACAAACTTAGCATGATGAAACTGAAGATGAGAAGACAAAACACGTGTTTGTATCGTTCTATTCCTCCCCACTGGCTGGCTCAAGGGAAGTAAGTTTTTGGAATTGGATAAACCTGCCACACTAATGAAACACTTTACAGGAATTGTTCTAACCTTTTTTGTTTGTCCCAAAGTTTTCAGAAAGGGGAGGGGCCATCATTTACCCAGTAGAGAATAAGGCAGGCACAATTATACATTGGTTTTAAATAGAGTTATTTGCAATAATCTAATACTGGGACATGGTCTTTCTGGAAATCAGAATAAAACAGGCCAATGACTGGTCAATGATCAAGTTAAAATAATGAATAAATCACAGGATATTGAAATAGCCCAACAAAGAAAGTCTAGGAGAACACTTGGAAGTCTTTGCGGTAATGTGCTGTGCCAACATTACAGTGTATACAAATGAGAGAGGAGGATAACGCAGGTATTATTCTGTTAATCTTGTACAGTACTGGAAAATTTGTGGAACAAGATAAATGCATATCATGCAATATTAACACCTTGCTGCATGAACAATAATTTGGAAAATACAAGCAAAAGAGCAAACAAACAAAAAAACCACGTTAACACTTATTGGCTACAGGAAGAGAATTGTATGGTGCAGCCTGCCTAGGGAGTTCTGCTGACAGGTGGTCCTAAGCTCCTTGTTTGAGGTCATTTTATTCAATCAAACTTTTCATTTCTTATCTGGCAATGGGGGTTGGGACAGTGGGGAACACATGTCTGTGAGGCAAATGGCATCCCAACAAACATTCACTTTTCAAGGAAGCAAGCTCTGCTCTTCACTTCTCTCGTCAACTTCCACTTTGTTAAATAGCACACAGTATTCTGCATGTTTTAAAAAGTGAGTCCAGAGAAATAGAGGGATATAGTTACCTCATAAAGTTACCTGTTACCAACAGATGTCTTTGTATGTACTTTATAAATGTACTGGCAAGACTATAATTTTAAAATGTGAGGCTTGCTCACACTTAAAATTGGGTGAAAATTACTCTGACAAAGTACAAAGTAGACAGTAACAAACATCACCATTACCTTTAAACATCATATAAACATCCTCTATTTCAGGTTGAAGTATCAGAAGTTTCCAGGATTTCCAATAAGGCAATACTTACACAAGTATTGTCAGACTAAAAAGGTAGCAAACTCGCATTCCCAAAGTGGGATTATTAAGCTTATTTGTAATACTCTGTGAAAAGATACTGTGAAATTAAAAAAGGTACCATGAAGTGTGATTGCTATTAAAAATTATGTGACCAGTAGCTATTTCTAGTTGAGTCCTCCATTCTCTGTCTCTAAAGAAACAACCAAACAGAAAGCTCTCTTCAACATTATAAAACCTGCCTGAAATAAAAACCTAGAGTTCAAGTCTAGCACCCATTGGTAACTCCAATATAGTTGTTGCCTATAAATTCTGTGGCAGGCTAATTGAAAGAAACCATCTTATAATATCTTTTCCCTCAAATAATTACAATCTCTCTTTGTACCTTCCCTCCACTACATGGAATAAAAAGTTTTATTTTACTGTAGTAAATCTATTTTTTAGGGTTACTATTTATTTCTTTTTTCTCTGACAGAAATCACACAGTATAGGTCAAAATAATATTTTCATTCTACTGGGCTTTCTTCACCTGATTATATAATGCTATGAAAGCTTTTTCTTTAAAAAAAAAAAAAAGGATTAGTAAACATAAAGTACTCACCAAGGGAAGCTTTCTAGGCTAGGTAAGCAAATTATCATATGACCATAAAACCGGTCAATAAAGAACAATTTTGAACATGGGCTTTCTATTCTGTCAACTGAAATGCTCTTCAACACATAATCAACACTGCAACCACTGCAGGTAAAAACATATGTACATGCAGATATAAGACAGGTGCTCACATACATCTAGAAGATCATCAATTTCTCCCTTTAAAAATTTTCATTGGCATGACATTGGCAATTTCTTTACCATCATCATTAGACCCACAATGAGTAATGCCTACATAGTTGGTTGGCAAATATGACTCATGGAAATTTTAATTCTCATTGTGGCCTATTTTCTGAAAGCAAAAGGAAGATTTTGGAGCATTTACTTTTGGCAATCTGTAGGCTTTCTTCCACATCAATCAAACTTCACATCCAACCTGACAGTACAGTGACCAGTAAAAGTCTCTAAAGAGAGTTTCTTTACAAGTAGAATGTTTCCTATTATAAGCCATTGAAGTCGCAAACCAAGAAGCATTAATATGGAAATGACAGTTCCCTCTTATAAGTCCAGAATACATTAATGACTTAACTCATTTAAGAAGGCAGGAATATGATTTCAAATATGATATGGAAGATGGCTTGAAAATGTATTCCACAAACTCCACAAATTCCTTTCCAAGTATCGCCAACCCCTCTTATCCCCCAAATTACGCCATCTCTCCTGTCTTGAGCTACCTACACTCCAACACGTACCTGATACCAGTATAACTGGCACTCAAATAGAAAATCCATAATCAAAGTTTGATTAAAACTTTGAAGAGGAACAGAGATGCACAGAAGTTGTAAAGTCATTCTTACATAAATGACCCCAAAGGATATACTTTAAACCTTATCCAAAGCTGACATGTGTTGAATCAGATAAAATTTAGCACCATCAAAAGAAAAGATTAATAATATAGGAAGAATGATATGAGGATAAAGAAGAAATGGAGCTTTCCCTTTGATAGTTTAGCTTACTGTATTTTGTGAATTTTACTATTTACTTTCTTTGAAAGAATACTATGGGTGATAAGGTGAACCAGAATTGTTTTCATAATCTCTAAGACAGTGTGCAACATAGATACTAAAATATGTTTGAAGGGAAATTGGCTCATATAAATGTGGTCTTCTTTTGGTTCATTTTACAGAGTTAAATAGTGACCAGAAATAAAGAGCATTAATTTTCTTGGAAGAAAAGAGAAAGTTAAATGTAATGATGTCACTGATCAGACTACATATAAAAGCCTTGGTTTATAATTTACTTGAGGGAAATGTGCTACATTTGGTGGAGAAAAAGGAGAAATGAGGATGAAAGGTTGACAGAGAAGAGTAAACCACAATGGAAAAACGGCCCTGTTTACTTTTGCAGTTAATCTTTAAGGCACAAAAATAAATGGAAAAAATCTCAGATTAGAAAAGGGAGGGCCCACTGCAATTCTTTTTCATTGAATTGACAACCCAGAAAAGACAAAAGAAAACATGAAAAGATCTTTTCCTGTGTTCAGATTAACCTTTTTAAACTATTTGACCATTTTGCTTTTTACTTTTTCTTTGGGTTCCATTTAGAGTCAGTTTAAATCATCTATCTATAAACCTACAAATCACGTAGAAGCAGAATCATGCCAGATACATACCTCAAATCCTTTGATCTACTTGCTTCACACTGGAAGAGAGGTAAATTTGAGAATGAAAATGGGAGATTCCACTGTAATAAACATATAAATACAGAAAAGCACACACCACACATATACTCCAGCCTCAAAACTAAAGCAAGGTGCACATTTGTATTTCAAAACCTTGAAGCCTGAATTGTTCAGGAAAAGATTCTGCTTTATGGGCTGAGTTTATTCTGATTATAAACAAATGTAGTGTATATACACATCGGTCCAAGAAATCTTGCACAATGTGCATTTTACAATGGGTATCATGCACAAGATTAAAACAAGACCAAAAAGTAGAACTTCTGAAAGAGGAAGAGGGAAAGGCTCCAAGGTTTAACTGCTCTGCGAAGAAGAGATCACATCTGTTGACTGAGGATCACAGAAAGGTCCAAAACGCCCATAAATATCCTTGGCTCGTACTGCAAAGTAGTATTTGCTGCCAGACACGAACTGGGTGAGAGTGCATGCCATGGGCAAGGGAAGTGCCTTGACTTCGCCAATCTTCTTCCACTGTGAGGGTACAGTGGCACTGGGTTCCTCGTGGTAAGCGTACAGGTGGTAGCTGTCAACAGTGGCGCAGCTTCTGTCCACCTCCAGAACACTCCAGGACAGTACAATGCCATTTTGACTCTGAACTCGTGCTAACTTCAAGTGAGGCTTCTGAGGCAGAGACGTGCTGGCAGCTTCAGGGGGCAGACGCTGTGGTTGTGGGGCTTCTGGTAAGGGTGCCGGGTGCACAGGGCGTGGGGGCTCCTAACAAAAAAAGAGTCATGTTGATGGATAATGATTGGAGAAAGGACTGTTTGTTAATGCGAGAACTGTAACATCCTAGAAATCACTTACTTTTAGAGAGTCTTCATTTTACATCAAGAATACTGGGAAATAGCAAATATCACACATCTGGCAAGTTCTCCCTGATGATTTGAAATCAGTTCATGACCCAGAAGATGAGTGTTGAGATTATTCCCTCTGTGCTTTTTGGGTCTGAGATACTGAGTTTTCCTTAGGAGACAAAAGCCCTGGCTGATGGAACATCATCTTGACAGAAACTGAAATAATCATCTACTTCTGATAAAATAATTAATGATTTAATGGTCTATACCACAGACCCTTGTTTTAATATAACATATTTTTTAATAACATATGTTGGCAGTCTATCAATCATCTAAAATTTGAGTATCAACTCTACTTTCATTTTCAGACTGTTTCTCCATAAAAAGACTAGCATATTCTTATAAGTTAAGTACATATAACACTGACTGTGTATTATGTTCTTGGTCAGTCTGCATGTAAAAGGTGACATTTATACCAGACTGTGAAAGAGAGAATTTAGAAATGTAGAAATAGTTGTGAATCTTTCTGCTAATTAGGTAAAAGCATGAACAAGGGCATGGGGATAGGCAAATGAGGGGATTTATGGGCAAAAACACGGAGAACATGAAGAAGAACACACAAATTTGGAAAGGTAAGTTAAGGCCAGATAATGGAAAAGCATGAATACTAAGCTTACAAACTGACTTAATGCTGGACATTATTATCATCTGGGTTTTAAGATTACAATGATAACAGTTTTTTCAAAAAGATTTAAGTAAGAGCCAGGAAACAGAGATATAAGTGGTCTTTTTTTCCCCCAAAGTCAAACATTATTGCTCAATGACTTTAGTTTGGAAGTCATGAAAAAAATAAGATTTCCTTAACTGAAATTCATTTAACAAAATTATGTTTTAATATGTATTTCATTAAATGGATAATTTGCATATACTAAATAGTGAATTCTGTGAAGATCTGTTATCTTCTAAATCTCCATGCCTTTTCAAAGTTCAGTGCTAGTAATGTGCACGTAGTAACAACTCAAAAAAGGATCTGCCAAATAATCTCAAGGAATGAAAATATGCTGAAATTCATGTGTGAAGTGGAAAAAAATTCATATACACATCTAGAGAAAAGCATAATCCACAGTTTAAAAGCTAAAATAGATACAAAGTTAGAGGGGAAAAAAAAGCAAATGCAAATACATTAAACATGGAAAGCTGAAGAAAAACAGATTTGAATACTGGCCACCTTACTGTATTACTTCTCTCAAATTAAGTAAATAACATTAAATAAACATACAACTAGTAAGATCTATGAGAAGGCTGAAGTCATGAACTTGACTGGAGAGAGTAGGAATTTAAGGAGTGTGATAATAGCTTACAACCTATAACAGCCCTTTCTAATTCTTAAAATTCGAGGCTACCAAATCCTCTCATATCTTAAAACAGTTAAGTCAACTGAGTTACTGTTTAGTTTCTGCCACTGCAATGGAGGTTTCTATTGAAGTTTTAGAGATAATATATCAGGGATTTGCTTCAAAATATTCCAGTGCATACACAGGTTTTAGGAGTTTGGGGGTGGCAATACAGAAGAAAGAAAACTGGCTATGACTGCTGAAGACTGATGACTACTGAAGACAGGTGATGGGTATGTGGGGATTGCAACACTAGTCTTTCTACTTTTATATATATTTTTGAAAATTCCCAGTTAAAAATATTAAAATTAAATTAAAAGAATGTTTCTTCTATGAGATACTGCTGCTGCTGCTGCTAAGTCGCTTCAGTCATGTCCAACTCTGTGCGATTGCATGGACTGCAGCCTACCAGGCTCCTCCGTCCACGGGATTTTCTAGGCAAGAGTACTGGAGTGGGTTGCCATTGCCTTCTCTGATGAGATAAGTGTATTTATTGTAAGACAATTCATATGGAATCATGTGTTAAAAAAAGCTCTGATGGATCATCACATTTGCAAAACTGTGGCATAAATAAGAGATTTTTACTATATATTTCTCAAAGGAATATGGGATGAAGTAAGTTATTTGTAGTTGCAAACAACAGTAATGAGATATTTGCCACAGATCCTATAAGGCTAGATCTGAAGCACTGTGACAACATGCTGGAGGTGCTGGGACCAGAAAAATTTGAGTTTTAAAATGGCTCTGCCTCTGACACTAGTTTGGTAATGACACTGAGTAATCACTTAATGATCTCTAAGACACAGTAGCCTCTTCTATCAAATGGACAATATTGATTCTCAAGGGCTTCCCTGGTGGCTCAGACGGGAAAGACTCCACCTGCAATGCAAGAGACCTGGGTTTGATCCCTGGGTTGGGAAGATCCCCTGGAGGAGGACATGGCAACCCACTCCAGTATTCTTGCCTGGAGAACCCCATGGACATAGGAACCTGGTGGGCTACAGTCTATGGGGTCACAAAGAGTCAGTCACAACTGAGCGACTAAGCACACAGCAAGGTTGGGAGGAGTAAATAAAATAATACAAGTAAAATAGTAGAGTGCCTCGTATATGTGAAGTGCTCCATTAACGTGACTTTTTTTCACTGCAGTGGGACAGTAAAATAACAGCTGCTAAGAGCACAGGCTCTGGAACTGAAATGTAATGGGTTTTATGAGGTATGACCTGGGGCTGGTTATTCAACCACTCTGTACATTAGCTGCCATACCAATAATAAAGGATAAAAAAAGAAAGCTAGAGTTCTGAAGAATTTCTGTGTAAGGACCACATAAATTAACAGTGCCTTGTGCATAGAAAGCACTTCACAAACTAAGCCATTATTATGTATATTTTAAAAAGGATGCATTGCTTGGTAAAAAGTGGTATCAGCCTCAATCTCCTACCACCATTAGAGCCAGCATTTCCATTCACACACTCTATCATACCAAATACTATTACAGTCAGGTCACAGGATAATGTGACATTGATTTGGAGACTAAAACTAAGGAGAAATCTTTGGTTTTCTCTATTATTTCTTAACCAATGAGTTCCCAATACCACTAGATGATTAAAAGTAGTAACTGATAAGTCAGAAAAAGACAAATTTATATGATATCACTTATATGTGGAATCCAAAAAACACAAATGGTCTTCTTTACAGAACAGAAACAGGCTCACAGACACAGAAAATAGTTATGGTTACCAAAGGAGAGGGGAAGGGATAAATTAGGAGTATGGGATTACCAGATATACATTACTATGTATAAAATAGGTTAACAACAAGGATTTACTCTATAGCACAGGCAACTCCATTCAGTATCTTATAATAAACTATAATGGAAAAGAATCTGAAGCTGTACACCTGAAACTACCACAATACTGTAAATCAACTACAGTTAAATTAAAAAAAAATTTTTAATTAAAAGTTTAAAACCAATAAAACGATAGCAATGTAACAGAACTAGTATAAAATTCTGAGAAAAAAATAAAATTAAACATGCAACAATATTTCTTAAAATATTTAATACTTTTAAAAAATATTCACTACTCAAGAATGCTCTCTTTAACCTAACCATAAGTTTAACATGGTCTATTTCACTTCTCATGCCCCAGACGTGGACTCTTTTATATGCTGCACACCACCACAAGCAAACTCTATACTCCTCAACCATCATTACCCAGAAGTGCTTCTGGGTGATGGTGATAGTACCAGCTGCAGTGGTATCTGACAGCATTACAGGTGAGGATTTTGTGAAGCCAAGGGTCCTCACTTACAGTATGCACTTGTGGTGGTCGGTGATGCACTGTGAGCTGAGGTCCCGTTGATCCCAGGGTTAATCCATTGTTTACAACATATGTAGTTGCTTGAGGCACTCGGACTGTAACACCTATAAAAGAAAATGAAGTGATAGAATTAGAATTCTATTCTCAATTTGGTAGAACACTGAATTAAACATTTAAAAATCAGTAAAGTGATGTTTTTAAAATTCAAAAGAAAAAATATATCTAACCTAGAAGTCTATACTCAACTAAAGTATCATTTGAGCATGAGGATAAAGAAATCCTCACATATGCAAGCTACCAAAATAAACAGTCTACCTCCATGAACTTTTCTTCAAGTAGCCACAGAGAGACAAGATCAATAAAGGACAACAGGAGACACAGTGAACAGGAGATCCAGCATAGGAAAGAAATCAATGCAATCCATACCCAAAATCCTAGCACACTGAAACACTGGCAGAACATAGAAGGCAGACAGGCCAGAACGGAGCACTGGGACTCTAAAGATAGAAAACATGAAGCTCTCTTCACAAAGATCTCTGCTGTCTCCAGAACAGGCAAGTTAATCTTGCCTCATTTTAACAATGTTCCTCTCTTCCTTTCCATGCTCTGCTGATCAGCTGAGGATACTCATTTCATCCAACAGAAAACTTTATACAGACATTAGGGCAACAAAAGCAGAAAATTTAGAAGCAGACTTCCTCAGTAGTACAGTACATAAGAATTTGCCTGACAATGCAGAGGACACAGCTTTGATCCCTGGTCTGGGAAGATCCCATATGCCACGGGGCAACTACTGAGACTGTGCTCTAGAGTCCAGTCTACTCTACAGCTGCAACTACTGAAGCCCGAGCCCCGAGAGCCTGCACTGCACAAGTCACCACAATGCGAAAGCTGAACACCACAACTAGAGAGGAGCCCCTGTTCCCTGCAACTACAGAAAGCTCATGTGCAGCAATGAAGACCCAGTGTGACCAAAAATAAAATAATTTTTTAAATTAAAAAATGGAGAAAATTTAGAAGCCTCTCATCGCTCAACCATATTTCTGCAATATATCCAGTACTGTGGGTACCTTGCCTGGGGTGAGCCCTGTTTCCCAGAATTCATTTAAGACACTGCTGACGGATGTCCCCAAAGAAAGCTCTTGTAAACTTGAGAAAGCTAAAGCCAGAATGTGAACTAGAGACTCTGTTTAGTTTATTTTCTCCTATAGCCATCACCTAATAATGGCATGACTGAAGTTTCAGTAAACAGGTGGATTTGTCCCTGCTTGTTAAGTTTGGCAAAACTAAATATTTTTAGTGATACCTATAGAGATTGCAAAACCATACAGAAAAACAAAAAGTAAGGGTGATGGTTACCTCTGATGGAAAGGGAGAAGGATGCAATTAAGAGCAGGCATACACAGACTTTTGGATTCTGATAAAGTTCTATTTCTTAGCCTAGTGGAGAGTTCATATGTGGTTCATTTTGCTATTTTTATTTAAGCTTTAGATATATCCTTTATAGAAACTTGTTTGTATATTTTGCAACTGAAAACATATATATTTCATATATATATATGTGTGTGTGTATACACACACACACACACACACATAAACACACACACACAGAAATTACAAGTTACCTTAAACATTTTCCCATCTTTTATTTCTCAGCCACTTTCCATACCTTTAAGACTCTCATTGGAGGCTATCCTTTACCATTATCTCCATCTGGGCTAAGTCACAATTGATCATTCCCATTTTAATTAGGCAAGTTGTCTCTAAAGTATGGTACAGACCAACATCAAATCAAGTAGGCCATAAATAATTAAACTGAAGACAACACACAGAACACAAATTAGATACCAGTCCATTTTTTTCTGGTTAACTCTCCTAAGAAAAGAAAATGAATGAATAATAGTTTTAGTATGATATGGAACACTTTTTGCTGCATCTAACATCAATATAAGCCACTCCAACTACATGCAAAAGAACAACATAAACAGGAAAAGGGTCTCTTACTGTTTTGGGGATTGACCTGCCGAACAGCAGGAGCCTGCATAACAGTCCCTCGAAGGGGAGCCTGAGCTGGTGGTGCGGGCAGGGTTGTATAAACCACCTGGTGGTTTGCAGGAGCTCTCGGTACAGGGAGTCTCGTGGTCACCTGAGTCACTGGACGATGTGTTACATTCACGGTGGTTGGAGCTAATGAAAAGCAGAAAAATAGATTTAAGATGCAGTAAATTCTATGTTAAGTAAGCAACATTAAATAACAATTCACTTTATACAAAATCTAATTTACTATAATAGACAAGAGTCTCCTTTTGTAATCGTGAAAAAGTTAAGAATGACAGGGTCAACCAAGGTTAATATTAGTACAATCCAAGTTTGAGAAGAAAAGAACACCTCAACCATGTCCAAGGCCCTTCCCACTCTCGTCTGTCTAGATAAATAAACATGTGAAGATGAAGAAAGGGTTTAGACTTTGGGGAGTATGATGCTATAGGAGTGACTTAGAAGGGTAAATTTTCCCTTCCTCAATGTTAAATTATTCTTAGCAGAGTGGAATTTTAGGCCCTCCAGGCCTTCTACTAATGGGTATAAATCAAGAAGAGTAACTTGTGGTCCCATAGTTCAAAAAACTGACTGGCTATTGTAACTGACAGGTTCTTCAGATAAGTCAAATCACCTCCTATTCCAAACAATAAAATACCTATTAAAATATAGGCTTCTTCGTTCTCTATCATGGCATTCCCCCTAATTTATGTTCCAGAGAACATTAATGCCTTGAGTGATATTAACATATATTTACCAATAATGAGTTCTAAAATGTTCACCGATAGCATGGAGTACAAATAGTGATTTTAAGGAGTTAACAATTTTTTGTTAAAACTTTCTGAATTAGAACTACATTTTACAAATGATGTGTTAGCTATATAATACATATCAATAATCAATATACTTTCCTATGGAAAAATATGTTCTACAATAAAACAAATTTGGAGGTAAAAACTGTATACAATAAAGAGACCCCTTAGCCTTTATATATCCTAACTTTCAACGTGAGTCTTTACAAAGAAGAAGAAAGTATATAAGGAGGAATACTTAGCTCTTCATCTTTTTATTCCCCATTTTATTATCTATATTATTAACACTTCTTTCTAAATCATCTAAATTGACTGTCATTTTATTTCACTGGATAAAATTCCATGTAAGCTCAATGCTTTCCTTAATGAGAAAAGTGTTTATGTAAGCATTTCACAGATAAATTTCTTAAGCAATGGGCTATTTTATGAAGAAGACGACCTGTCTTAATTGGCTTCCAAACAGATTAGGGGAGAAGGCAATGGCACCCCACTCCAGTACTCTTGGCCTGGAAAATCCCATGGATGGAGGAGCCTGGTAGGCTGCAGTCCATGGGGTCTCTAAGAGTCGGACACGACTGAGTGACTTCACTTTCACTTTTCACTGTCATGCATTGGAGAAGGAAATGGCAACCCACTCCAGTGTCCTTGCCTGGAGAATCCCAGGGACAGGGGAGCCTGGTGGGCTGCCGTCTATGGGGTCGCACAGAGTCGGACACGACTGAGCAGCAAACAGATTTGGAGATACAAACTACATGTTGAAATGTCTAGTTAATAGTTTCTTGAGAGGTAGCAGGGAAAATATTAATGGTTATCTTCTGACAGTAGTGTTAGGCCAGTTAAAACAATTTCTAGTTAAGAATCACTGAAAAACTCTTATTTGATCAATTATAACATCTTGGTTATAATTAGAATGAATCATTATATTCATCCCTTCCAGAGAAACTGTATTCATTTCTGCTGTTTACACTGTCAGATGACAAAGACATATATAGTTTAACTCTTCTTTATAACCATTCTGTATCAATGCTGCTAGTTAAAAGACTGTCTGCAAAATTAAGTTACACTGCATTCAAAAACATACTTTGTCTTCAAAATGACAATGAGGAATATGCCAATACAATTTTTTTAAAAATAAAAAATAACAATGATTATTCTTAATCCTCTAATCTTTTAAAAAAATAGTTATAGCTTTTATAACTTATTACTAACATAATTAGGGTTAAAACAAGTTCATCTCAAGGGAATGTGAAGAAAAGGACAAAATATCTGCAAAAGACATTTGGTAAAGGACTCATCCAAAACATACAAAGAACTAGAACTCAACAAGAAAATGTACAACCCAGTTAAAAAGTGGACAAAGGCTCTGAACAGACACCTCACCAAAGAAGACGAACAGATGGCAAACAAGCACAGTTAGAAAAGCTGCTCAACATAATATATCATCAGGGAGATGCAAATCAAATAACAATGAGATTCTACTATCCCTATTAGAACGGTGAAAATCTAAAACACTAACAATACCAAATGCTGGTGAGGATGTGGAACAACAGTTCCTTCCTCACACTCACTGCTGGTAAAAATGCAAACTGGTACAGCCACTCTACTCTGGCAGTTTCTGCAAAACCATACTCTTCCTGTATGATCCAGTAATCATGTCCATTGGTACTTACCTAAATGACCTAATTTTCTGTCTAACCTTTCCACTCAGTTTCACAGTCATATTTCACAACAGGCAAAACTAAAGTTTCACCTCAGTGATTCAGTAAGTTTACCTGTCGGTAGCAAGTGTATGGTTGTCTGAGATGGTCCACTTGTTGGCACTCCAGATGGTTGAAGAGGTGGTGCTGGCTGGATGGGTTGCAACGGTCGAGATAAAGCCTGAGAAGAACTCATGGTTGACACAGCGGTATGATTTACCTTTTTAGGGTCTGTTAATTAAAAGTGAAGCAATATGATTACTGATACAAAAATATTAGATATACAAGTTTATCTTTGCCATTCAGTCACATTTTACCACTAAGAGAACAATTTCATTGTATTTTAATTAAGTGTACTTCTGCCAATGTGAAAACCAAGTCAGAACCTTAAATAATTCACTGTTGGTTCTAGCATAGATTTTAAATCACATTTAAAGAAAATATAGTTGTAATTTTTTTTAAAAAATGAAAAGAATCCTACTTTTAACTTAATACAACACGCTTACGGCTTTAGCAGCAGCTACTTTAATATTTGAGTGTTGATGAAGAAAATGCACATTAGATGGCAGAATTTAAGTAACACTCAATGGTGGGGCAATGGAGAGAGATTCTAAGAGGCAGGGATGCTACATAGGGAAAAGGCAAGAGTACTGATGACAAACTTTTATTTTACTTTTTAATCCAAAACCAGCCCTATCTGTGTCCTCTTACAAATAACCAGTATTAACCTGTGTGCTCTAGGAAATTTCTGTAAGATTTGTGTATTAAAAAAATAGTAAAAGCAATACAGAAAATTTGAAATGTTTAAACAGTACTCAGACAGGCATAAATTCAACCCCAACAAATGATGACATAAATCTTCCAATTTTATATCAGTTTTATACAAAGAACCTGACCTTACTGTCACATAATGAATTGTATAGCTACTTAATTTTGGTTTTCTTGAAACCAACTGAACTATCTTATTCCCTAAAATATAATTTCTTAAAATCTCTAGTATTTTTTTTTTAAATTAATGTCTTAAAGGTATAATAACATCTGATCCTACTAGATTTTTCACATGCATTATATAATTACCACCACAAAGTTTTACAGATATGTCTATGAATAAAGTCATTTTGTACAGTCAAATAAGTTTGAGAAATACTCAATGAATCATTCTTGGAGATTTACATTGTAAATCAGCACAGTAAAGGTTCAGAGATATCTGTATTAAGGGAAAAAACCCATATAATTTTAACTCAGCATTTCCCAAGCATATTTAACCATGAAAGTTTTTATTTACAGACACCTATTAACACTGTGGAAGAATAACTTGGAATATTGTTCAACAGCTAACCAATATAATTTCTAAATATTATAACTCAGAATAATACTGAGAATTCTGGGTATACATGCTTTTTAACAATATCTTGATTTAACGCCTACATTAAAATATACATATACACATATGGAAAAAACATTTAAAGTCCAAAGACCTAGATTCAATTCGTACTCTAAATCTATCCTCAATTCTAAAATGGGCATTACAGGGTTATTGTAAGGATCAAGTGAAATAACAGATATAAAAAGAGAAGTATTCCATAAGTTAAATATTCTCCTAGTTGCTCTGTTTTCCTTTATGCTTTGTTAATATTCTCCCAAGATTTGACTTCAGTTTTTTACTTCTAATCTTAAAAACTCTTTCTAAAAAGGACACAAACAGTGCTGTCAAGATTTGTACTAAGTATAATGAGTTAAGAGAGAAAAATGGTACCAAAGCATTCCTTAATATGATTACTTATATTTAAGTACCTTGTAAAGCTCCACTCTCTTCATCATCCATTGTGAGATCAATGACGCCACCTGAATCGTTGCTTGTGGCTTTTCCACTCTAAAAACAAAATATTTGCATTTTGCTATGGGAACTCTGGTAGGCATAAGGAAAATAAAACAATACTGAAGGGAAGCAATGATAATGCACAGCCTGGTTCAATCTGGACCCCTAAATGACTTTACCTAAAGAGTGTTTGTCACATAAATGACCCAAGGATACTCAAGAGTCAAATATCTGCCACACACACACAAAAAATCTTCCACAATAAATTATTTTTTTAATTATATTGTCAATCACATAGAGCTATGCTCTAAGCACTTTAAGTGATTAAATGTAAACATAATTCATTTCTAATATTTAAATGTTGACCAAACCTACACTAAATTATCAACATTAATTCACAGGAAGACCAAAGGCAACTTTAAAGTCAGCATTAGGTTACATAAAATAATCTATTTTTCTCCCCTAAAGAATGGTATGGTATCATAGGATGTAATGTGCTATAATCAGATGACATCCAGTTTGACCAAAGTCAACTCATTGTCCAAAATTATTAGAAATGTAGTTAAAACTTTTTTTAAAACTATATAATGGCAACAAAAAAAGGAAAGCAGTACAACATAGACCTAAAGAGCCAAGATCTTCAAGTCAAAAAGAATAACTGAATCTTTTAGTTCCAACACTTACAAGTTATGTGAACTTATGTTAAAATGTCATTTTCTAAATTTCAAAAAATTGGATATGAAGTCTATTATAAGTATTAATACAAATATGCATTCAAACAGCTTAACACCAGGCATGACACACAGTAACCACTCAATAAATGCTAATCATAATTACTTTATGGTATATTTACAGTCATGTCAACTCCAAATGATTACGGTTTTCATCCACAACACTAAAGTTTTACAAAATTAAAGAAAATGATATCTTGATGTTAGATATACAGGCCAAATTCAAAGACCATGATGTAACTCTAAATCTTACAATTATAAACCTTTTCTAAGATAATGACTTCACAGAAAATGACTTGTTAATAAACATCACAAACCTGTAAATCCGAAACTGAAAAGTTCTTAACAAACCCTTGAAGAAAATAACAGAATCCACTTGCTACAACAGATCTATAAGATCCACTTGTCCAACTAAAGTCCACTTTTAGAATTAAATTTTAAATTCATCAAAAATTACGAGAACAACAGGCAAAGACTAGTAAAGTAGAACCCAACTAGAAATAAAAGATAGTCAATAAAAATAACTCCAAGTGGAGCCAGATGTTGAATTTAGCAGACTTCAAAGCAGCTGTTAAAAATATATTCCAAGAATTACTAGAACAAATAATCCCAAAACTTACGTAGGATCATAAAAGACCCAGAATTGCCAAAGCAATCCTGGGAGAATAGAACAAAACTGGAGGCCTAACACTCCCAACATCAACAATACAACAAAGCTATCGCAATCAAAACAACATGTGGCGTTGGCATAAAAACAGACATGGATCAGAAGAGAGCGCCCAGGAATAAACCCACACACCTATAGTCAACTAATCTTTGACAAAGGAGACAAGAATGATAACAATGGACAAAAGACAGTCTCTTCAGCAAGTGGTGCTGGGAAAGCTGGGAAGCCACATGTCTATCAATGATGCTGAACATTCCCTCACACCATACACAAAAGTAAACTGAAAAATGGCTAAAGACTTAAATATGTAAGACATGACACCATAAAGCTCCCAGATGAGAATGTGGGCAAAACTTTCTCTGACATAAATCACAGCAATGTTTTCTTAGGTCAGTCTTCTGAGGCAATAGAAATAAAAGCAAAAATAAACAAATGAGACCTAAAAAAACTCATAAGCTTTTGCACAGCAAAGGAAACCATAAACAAAAAGACAACCTACAGACTGGGAGGAAATACTTGCAAACAACACAACTGACAAGGCCTTAATTTCCAAAATATATAAACAGGGTATACAAATCAATAACTAAAAAACAAATAGACCAATCAAAAAAATGGGCAGAAGGCTTAAACAGACATTGCTCCAAAGAAGATGGGCAACAGGCACATGAAATGATGCTAATACAGCTAATCACCAGAGAAATGCAAATCAAAACTACAAGGAAGTATCATCTCAAACTGGTCAGAAGGATCATCATTGAAAAGTCTACAAACAATAAGTGCTTAAGAGTATGTGGAGAAAAGGGTACCCTCCTACACTATGCAACCACTATGGAGGAAAATAAAGAGGTTCCTTAAAAAACTTTACCACTTGATCCAAACATCTCATTGCTGGGCACAGATCCAGAGAAAACTCTTAACTCAAAAAGATACATGAACCTCAATGTTCACAGCAGCACTATTTACAACAGCCAAGACTCTTGAGAGTCCCTTGGACTGCAAGGAGATCCAACCAGTCCATTCTGAAGGAGATCAGCCCTGGGATTTCTTTGGAAGGAATGATGCTGAACCTGAAACTCCAGTACTTTGGCCACCTCATGCGAAGAGTTGACTCACTGGAAAAGACTCTGATTCTGGGAGGGACTGGGAGCAGGAGGAGAAGGGGACGACAGAGGATGAGATGGCTGGATGGCATCACTGACTCGATGGATGTGAGTCTGAGTGAACTCTGGGAGTTGGTGATGGACAGGGAGGCCTGGCGTGCTACGATTCATGGGGTCGCAAAGAGTCGGACACGACTGAGCGACTGAACTGAACTGAAGATACAAAAGAAACCTAAATGTCTACTGACAGATAAATAGATAAAGATGTCTCTCTTACACACACACACACACACGGAATATTAATCAGCCATAAAAAAGAATGGACCTAAGGATTATCATGGAGAAGGCAATGGCACCCCACTCCAGTACTCTTGCCTGGAAAATCCCATGGACAGAGGAGCCTGGTGGGCTGCAGTCCATGGGGTTGCTAAGAGTTGGACAGGACTGAGCGACTTCACTTTCACTTTTCACTTTCATGCATTGGAGAAGGAAATGGCAACCCACTCCAGTATTCTTGCCTGGAGAATCCCAGGGACGGGGAGCCTGGTGGGCTGCTGTCTATGGGGTCACACAGTGTCGGACACGACTGAAGCGACTTAGCAGCAGCAGCAGCAAGGATTATCATACCAAGTGAAGTAAGTCAGAAAGATATATGATATCACTTACACATGGGATCTAAAATATACAAATGGATTCACTTATAAAACAGAAACAGACTCACAGACATAGAAAACAAACTAATGGTTACCAAAGGGCCAAAGGCAGGGAGGGATAAATTAGGAGTCTGGGATTAGCAGATACAAACTTCTATATATAAAATAGACAACAGTAAGATTCTACTATATATCTAAGGGAACTATATTCATTATCTTCTAATAACCTGTAATGAAAAAGAATATATACATATGTATAACTGAATCATTTTGCTGTACACCACAATCTAACACAACATTGTAAATCAATTATACTTCAATTTTTTAAGAACAGACAACAGAAAAATTAAGAGCATTAAAAATCAACACAAAATTAAAGTAGGGGGAAAAGTACCCCAAAACAAAAAATAGATGATATATTTTTTAAATTATAAAACAGACCTAAATTCAACCATATCAAAGACTAAACCAACTGAATGGAATAAAATTTCCTATCAGTATTAGGGACTGTCAGATAAAATAACACATCAAAAAATCAATAAGTAAGTAGTTTTTTCCTCCTAGATACTCACTTTAAATACAAATACACAAACACACTGAAAAAAACTGCTGTAATTACATTAATGTTAGAGAAGATACAAAGAGTAAGTCTTATAAAGATAAAAGGGTCAATTTGTCTTTCTTTTTATTGTTTTAATGCTCTATTATAAGGTGCCTATTTTTCAATAGTGTATAATCTATAATAGGAAGAGAAGGTCTATAATCAATGAGCTAATCTACTGAATTCTATTTTTATTTATCCTAACTTGACTGATAAAATTCATCTATTATCACATACTACAGTAGTCTCCTGTTTCTATTTTCTAAAGAAATAAAATCTAATTATTTCAATAATTATTAACAGCAAATAAAAGATAGTCATGATAGCTGGAACTATTTTTATCAGGCTCTTCAGTGTTCTACATTCATTAACAAATTTCATCTATAATAATCTGTGGCTGAGATCAGCATTAACCATATTTTATATGTAAGAAATCAAATCCAAGGTTTAGATAACTTACTCAAGCCTTACATATTAGGTAAGTTAGAGCTGCCAGAGTGTCTGACTCAGCTGCTGCTGCTGCTGCTAAGTCACTTCAGTCGTGTCCAACTCTGTGTGACCCCTGAGATGGCAGCCCACCAGGCTCCCCCATCCCTGGGATTCTCCAAGAACACTGGAGTGGGTTGCCATTTCCTTCTCCAATGCATGAAAGTGAAAAGCGAAAGTGAAGTCGCTCAGTCGTGTCTGACTCTGAGCGACCCATGGACTGCAGCCTACCAGGCTCTTCCGTCCATGGGATTTTCCAGGCAAGAGTACTAGAGTGGGGTGCCAATGCCTTTTCCATGTCTGACTCTAGATCTTATTATTTCTATGTCACTAGGTTCATGTTTTTCTGCCATCAATTCTGAGAAAACTTATGTAATCAAGAAACATTACATGCCTTTATCTGCATTTATACATATTACCAAAGTTCTGAAACTGCTAAAAAACATCTTGTGTCAAATAGGTTTTAATACTAAGAATCTATTTTATTAAAAAGTTATTTAATCATGTGTCCTTCCCCCAAATGACCACTCTCATCATATGAACACTAAGAAAATTTCAAGAAAGCAAAGATATTGGCTTTGTAGGGTACTTTTTTTTTGTACTAAAACAAAGAAGAAGATCATATTTAAAAGGCAATAACAAAGAATATATTTGAAAAGCTAGAATAGGGCACTTCGACAACTGCAGAGAATGCCAGTACAGAAGACCGGGCTGCTCCCTCCACACACATCTCTCCAAAGGAACTTGGGAACTACCTTAAGGTTTGGCTGGCTACCAAAAATGTGGCCCTTAGAAAGTTTACATAAATTATTGATAATTTTCTTATGTCCCTTAAACACCTTAAATAATGAACTGTGTCATACTGGCTTATCATGGTTGATCTGCACAAACACCAAGACTGATGATGCACATCTGGTTTCACTGTTAGGAGTCTTGCATTTTGACTGCCATAGCTGGTTACACAGAAAGAAGCAGCTGTCCAATCAGCTCAGGCCATGATACTCAGTCAGGCTTACCTGGGCAGAGACTTTTGTCACTTGTTACTTAAGGTAGTATCCAGAGAGAAAGCCCCTCCTGTGCAGTGCTGGTTAGGGAAGAACATGGAAGCCTCAGCCTGACCGCACTTGATCCCACTTGATGCTTATTTTTTTTCCCTGCTGGTTTGGTTCTCTATTTTTTGCTGTGATAAACCATAACCATGAGTATAATCAACCTATCACAGGTTTTATGAGTCCTTCTAGCAAATCAGCAAAATTGAGGTGGATCTCAAGTCCCTCCAAACAGTAATATAAAACTACAGATGCAGCAGAAAATGATTTCTACACTGTCTTACAACATATGCTGGTAGTTTCAATAAATAATGTTTTACCACATAAAATATATTAGTAATGTACTACATGAAATGAGATCTATGAATAAAATATGTAATAACAATGATATGGAATATGCTAATAAATACTTATTTGGAAGACATTAGAGAAATCTTCATTCAAGGACTACAAAAAGAGAACATTTTATATCTTTAATTATTTTCTCATTAGGTATGAACAACAATCATTTCCATACATGCCATCTAGTTCCTTCTAAATTATGATAGTCTTAGAAGTGTTCAGAAGTACAACTAAGACAGACTTGGCATAGGAAAAAGAAGTTATCTGAGTGGTTAGAAAGCTAAGAGTGTAAAGAATCATAGGCTACCTATTTCACACCAGATTCTATTTGCTACCAAGTAACATACAGGGTCGGAGAAGGCAATGGCACCCCACTCCAGTACTTTTGCCTGGAAAATCCCATGGACAGAGGAGCCTGGTGGGCTGCAGTCCATGGGGTCGCCAAGAGTTGGACACGACTGAGTGACTTCACTTTCACTTTTCACTTTCATGCATTGGAGAAGAAAATGGCAACCCACTCCAGTGTTCTTGCCTGAAAAATCCCAGGGACAGGGGAGCCTGGTGGGCTGCCGTCTATGGGGTCGCACAGAGTCGGACACGACTGAAGTGACTTAGCAGCAGCAGCAGCAACATACAAGGTAAAAAGCTAACAGCAATTTCTTAACATATGTTTTAAAACAACTGTAGTGTTACATTATCAAAGTATTTTTGCACAACAAAACTTTTATCTATAACCCAAAAAGCCAATAAAGCATCAATTTATAACTAGCAGCCCATATATATTTCCATAATAATTTCTTATTATATAATAAAACTTGCATATTACATTTACTATTTAAATTCATAACTGGAACTCATTCAAACCTTTGATCAGGCGTGACCTTAACAGATTAGCTGCCTAGTCATGCTACTTGTGTTTTTCATACAATGGTAGTGAATTACTATTCCTGTAAGCCAAATAAAATATTCATTGAGAGACTTTCCTGGTGGTCCAGTGGCTAAGACTCCACGCTCCCAATGCAGGGGGTCTAGGTTTAATCCCTGGTCAGGGAAGTTAAGATCCCACATGCCACAACTAAGACCTGGTACAGCCAAATACATTCATTAAATAAATAAGAAGAATTTTTTAAAAAATATTTTTTGAGAACTTAGAATTTGGTTATATAGTCTCTTTGCTAATCTGATGCAGACACTTCAGGTGTCTTTTGGATCTACTAGAACAAGTTGCTTCATCAAAATAAAAGTTATAGAATACAATGAAAACTAAAACTTGTGAAGTAGTAATACATGTCTTAGAATTTCTAGAACATAATAAGTAGCTGAGTGTGACTAAATTTTATATTATTTTTTTTTTATTTAAAAAGAATATTTTTAAGCAAAGAATTTTAAAAGTATGGCAAACTTCTATATCAATTTTAATTTCACTGAAATGTTTACAATATTATATATACTTTATTTCAGCAATCTAATATAACTTAAAAATTTTTTTTATTTTATACTGGAGTATAGCCAATTAACAACGTTATGCCAGTTTCAGGTGGACAGCAAAGGGGTTTAGCCATACATATACA
Source organism: Bos indicus (assembly GCF_029378745.1). Taxonomy (NCBI): domain Eukaryota; kingdom Metazoa; phylum Chordata; class Mammalia; order Artiodactyla; family Bovidae; genus Bos; species Bos indicus. The sequence goes on from NC_091764.1 coordinate 95,371,317, forward strand.
TGTACCATTCTCCCCGAATTCCTCTCCCATCTAGGCTGTCATATAACATTGGAGTATAACTTTTTGCAATGATGAAAATGTTCCATATCCTTGTTTTCCAATATGGTAGTTACTATCTATGTGTGGCTTTTGAGCCTTGAAATGGGCCTACTGTGATAGAGGAAGTAAATTTTTAATTTAAGGCTAAATTAAGTCCATTTTCATTTAAATAGCCTACATGTGATTAGTGGCTACCACATTAGACAGCACAACTCTAGAAGAATCACCATTTATAACAAGATGAAAACACAGCCATTACAGTGTACATCTTCCTCTCCTAAAACATTACCTAGTATGTCCAAACAAACAAGAAAAAAATTACTGAGAGAAATGAGGATGTTTGTAATTTCTTTCTTTAGCTTTGGTTTTACTTTATAAAGTAAAGCTAGACTTCCTATGTTACCTAAAAGTCACTGAATATATTGATGCTTCCTATACTACATGCCTCCCAAAAAAGTACTCCATATACTTTTAATTAAAAACACAGCTACAAGACATCCTCAGAAACAATCAAAACTTTGACCTTTAATATCATATAAAAAGCCTGCTAAAATTTGTAAGAAATAAAATATTTCTAATAGCTTTAGTTTGAGCTATACAGCATGGGGTGTGCTGCGATTCAAGGGGTCGCAGAGTCGGACACGACTGAGCGACTGATCTGATCTGATCTGATCTATCTATCTTTAGTCAAAAATATCATTTTAATAAAGATGAATAGTCAAAATTAAAGATCACTATGCTCTTGTTTTAAAATTCACATCATTTATTCATGCCTGACTTACTCAAGATTTTTTCTCTCACTAGGAAAATAAATGAGTTTCCAGATATGATTAAGAGGAAGGGAAGAAATTAGACCATCAAACATGCAATGACTTCCCTATGCATCTATTATACCTAAAGCAACGTAGAAGAAGAATCGTGATGAACTTTATTAATACAGGAAAAATGGAGTTACTCCACTCCTGGGTGACTTAAATTTAACATGAAAAAGTACCAAGACTGGCAAAATGTTAATAAGCCAGAAAAACCAAAATTTTCTTTCCATAAAACTATTTCTGATCAGCTCTGAACAACCTAAAATGGTGTCTCTGTGTGTGCTGGCTATGGCAGGACAAAGGATGGGGAGGCGTGGGGAGAGATAAACCAGGGAGACCTTCTTAAACAGATGGGCCAGGAAGAAATTACATGTGGAGACTAAAACTTCCCACTGTATGAAAGAAAATAACCAGACTGTCAGTTATATACAATCCAATATCACTAAGAGAATTACTAATCAAAAAAATTCAATTCTTGTCAAACAACACAGAGAAGCTGTTTGAAAAATTTTGGACAGTTGTAAAAAACAAACTTGGAATAATTTTCATTTTATCAATGAATATCAACAGAAATCCATCTTTTCATTTTGAAACAGTAGGAAACATCTTACCTGTGATGTGCTATCGGCTGCTTTCTTATTAACAGAAGCATCTACTGTTTTGTTTGTCTGGTTTTCTAAGGAGTCAAAAAACAAAACAAAACTCAGAGCTATTTTTAAAGGAACCTACAAAATGTAAAAGGACAGGTTTCTTTATGTACAACAATTCACGTTAATTTTCTCCAATAGTTTTTTGTGTGTCAACATGTTACATATGTAAATTACTCTCTCAGAGACCACTGCTACAAATCTTTCAGAAGGACAAATTGATACTAGAAATCCAAACACTTCATATACCCATTAAACAGAAATTTTAACTCTAACCAAATGAATATTGCAGGGAAGCAATTTAAGATGTGTATAACCTAAATGCTGTAACACAAAAAGTTAAATAAAATATAATCCTTCCCTACTACACACCTCTGGAGAAAAAAACTTAGTAACATGCCAAAATGTAATAAATTCACTAGAAAAATAAAATGATCCTGATGAAATATACATGCATAATCTCAATAGCTCAATCACAGATGATTTTCCTTTATTCATTTTTCAATAAACTTGTATTGAGTATGTACACACACACAAACATACATATGAATTTTGCATGTATAGAACTACAACTATATAGTCGTATAAAAGATAGCTGAATGAAAAAACAGCACAGAAAACAAAGTATGTTTTTCTGCCTCAATTTCTAAAGAAAAGGTATTAAGTTTTGTCAAATGTCTTGAGCGTCTACTGAGGTGATTAATCAGTTTTTTCTCTTTGGTAATGTGGTCAATTACATTAATAGGAGTTCTCCAATGCTGAAACATCCTTATCCACACTTTCTGTCAAAAAGACTTTAGTCAAAATATGACACTCCTTTCATTTGTAAATCTTCATAACATACATACAAAGTAAATCATTTATCAATATATTTAAAAAGATAAAACCAGAAATGATAGATACAATTATTTCTATCTATACATTAAAAAAAATGAGGATAAATATCTACCTGTTAAAAAGAGGGTTTTACAGGCTAGGTTAAGTAAAAGGGGCCCTTCCAATTTCTGCCTACCCTATCTGAATTATCTTAGTTCTTTGCATAGCAAGAAAATATACATATATACACATACATATATGTACATATTCCTGTGTGTGTATATATAACCTAAGGAATCTCTCAGGTATATTTAAGATGTATGTAACTTTTAAAAGACATATACATATCTCTAATATCTTAAAATTACTTCATTTATAATGAATCAGCTTCATTTCTGGACTGCAAAGTTCTTGAAATACTACTTAATAAAAAAATTTTTTTTAATTAGTACTTCTTAAAAATACTACTTAATAAAAAAAAAAATTAATTCCAGGTTACTGACATGCAGAGTATTAACACACATTCAAGACATTACCAAAACATAAGCAATTTACTACCAGTTTTAAAAAACATATATACAGTGTTAGAATACATTCATTTTGATTTAAAACACATTTTCAAGTGAAAATAAAAGGTACGTCAAGAAGCAAAGCAGGTGAGGGAGTTTCATTTTTATTTTCTGTTGATTGGTTGGTTGGCTGGTTTAGTTCTAAGTCATGTTGGACTCTTGCAACCCAAGGGCTGTGGCCCACCAGACTCCTCTGTACATGGAATTTTCTGTGGAATTATCCTCATACAATTATTCTCAAGATTCAGGAAAGATTTAAACTGATTAATGAAATGTTTTATTTCTACACACACACAAATACTAATAAATATGAGAGTTTTCTTATCCAGCATGATTCTCTCTTTGACTTAATTGTCTCAGGACACAAAGGTAATTATTCATAAAGCTGTAATAATATTCTTTATCCTAGATTTCCCATTAACTTCTCCTACCCTTTTATTAGATTGTTGTCTTGATTCTCAATGTAACATTTTATAGATTCAATGTATATTTTGTTTTCTTTTACTACTTCAGATGAATTTTTAAAGTTAAAAGTTACAATTCAATCTATCAAGCAATAAAATTGGCAGGATATAAAGTCAAAAATTGTACAACAAACTCTTTCTATCATATAAGAAACATCTCTGTCTCTTTATTCTTAAAAGACACTGTCACTTTTAACCAACACTGAATTTTTACCAGCATCAAAAAACGGATGCGTGTATGTGCACAGGACATCACGAGCATCACAGAGCGGATGTGCATTACGTGCATGTGCGTTTCACAGGCGTGTGCTAGTAGTGTACCTTGGTAGGTGCTGAATAACTGAATGAAAATAAACGGAGTGCAAAAACTTGTAAGTCATTTTTACAACTCTCTCTCTCATCTAGAGCATTCCCAAGTGCCTGTAACTCCATTTTCGCCCCTCCTGTAGCCAGTGTTTGTGGATGTCACACTCCTTCCTCTCTGTAAAAATCCTTTAAAACTCTACTTCCCACCATCTTGCCATTCACTCCATTCTCGTACCTTCCCAGAGCTCCCATATTCTCTCACAGAAACCTGAATATATTTACACTCATCACATTTATAATTATTTAACATTAAGTTCCCTATTTGACTATGAGCTTAGTTAGAATAGGGACTATTTTGTACATTTCTGTGTGTCTGCATGATTTTAGAACAAAACAGGCATTCAATGTTTTATGAATGAATGCATGCATGCTAAGTCACTTCAGTTGTGTCTGACTCTGTGCGACTCTATGGACAGCAGCCCACCAGGCTCCTCCGTCCACAGGACTCTCCAGGCAAGAATACTAGAGTGGGTAGCCATTTCCTTCTCCTGTGAATGAATGAGATAAACTATAATTTGGTCTCTAAATTTCCAAGTAATCCTTAGGACAACTTTTATTTTACACTTTATAAAAAACATTGACTTACTCTACGAAGATATATGTATATAAATATATACAAATGCATGCTGTCTAGTTATACATTATGTAGACAACATATTAAAAAGCAGAGACATTACTCTGCCAACAAAGGTCCCTCTAGTAAAGGCTATGGTTTTTCCAGTGGTCATGTATGGATGTAAGAGCTGGACTATAAAGAAAGCTGAGCACTGAAGAATTGATGCTTTTGAACTGTAGTGTTGGAGAAGACTCTTGAGAGTCCCTTGGACTGCAAGGAGATCCAACCAGTCCATCCTAAAGGAGATCAGTCCTGGGTGTTCGTTGGAAGGACTGATGTTAAAGCTGAAACTCCAATACTTTGGCCACCTGATGCGAAGAGCTCACTCACTGGAAAAGACCCTGATGCTGGGAAAGATTGAGAGTAGGAGGAGAAGGGGACGACAGAGGATAAGATGGTTGGATCACATCATTGACTCGATGGACATGGGTTTGGGTGGACTCTGGGAGTTGGTGATGAACAGGGAGGCCTGGCATGCTGCAGTTCATGGGGTCGCAAAGAGTCAGACACAACTGAGTGACTGAACTGAACTGAACTGAAATAAAACTTACATAAGCATAGTTTTCAAAAAGTTTTAATTAAATAACTAATTAATTCATCACTTTATGGATGTATTAAAGTTTGGCTTCAACCTTCATATTCAGCCAAATTTTGCTATTTGACCTCAGCTTAGGTTTTTGCAAGCCTCAATAGCTAAATGCTTACTTTCATGCCACTTATGGCATCCTTAAAATTATGCATAATCAGAGAATATATTATCTCATAGGACCTCCTTCTAATTAACATGGTAAACAAAGCCAAGCTTATCATTAATATTTTTGGTTAATATCTAATAATTTACTTTCAAATATATGTAAGCATTCCAAATAGAACTCAAAATGAAGATCTCCATAATATAATTTTTATATTAAAGTATATGTGTTAAATATATATATGTTAAAATATAAAGTTTTAAGTATACATATAAATGTATTATCACAAAAATAATAATTACTAAAATTATTAATTTTATATACAAAAAAAATTAAAGACAGTCAAGAAATTAAACAAAACAGACTGACATTACAACTAATAAAGTGCATTAAGCTAGATAATTTTGGGAAAAACACACCCTTTGGGTCAACAAATGTTCATACAATGTTAACAGGATAATGAAATTAAATTATAATTCTGATGTGTGTGTGTATGCTCAGTCAGGTCCAGTTGTTTGCAACCCTGTGGACTGCAGCCCACCAGGCTTCTCTGTCCATGTGATTCTCCTAGCAAGAATACTGGAGTGGGTTGCCATTTCCTCCTCTAGGGGATTTTTCTGACCCTGGGATCAAACCTCCGTCTCCTGCGTTGCCTGCATTGACAGGTAACTCATTTACCAATGAGTCACCTGGGAAACTCATAATTCTGCTACTGTATAAGTATTTAGGGAACTTGCAATCATAACATTAGACAGAGTAATCTCTCAAGTTATTTACTTCTTTTCAGGCTATGGTCTTTCAGGGAAAGTTCTATATTTAAGAATTTACCTTATCTTGTAACCATGATTTAAAAACAATGTCAACTAAGCTCAAAATTTCATAAAGAAAAACTCCAAAATCACAGAAAAGAAGGTCCATGATAATCATCTTCCACCCAACATGGTAAAAAACAGTAATGACTGGAAGAAATGTAACCCACCCCCCAAAAAATCTTGCTCATTCACTGAACTCAATTCAAAGTAGGCATCTAAGGAATGTTGTGACAGCAGATACTGCTAATAAATATCATTACTGTACCATGCAAATATTTAATTTTAAATACTAATAATAACTGTATTTTAAGTTTCAGATTTAATTTTATATCCCAGATGTTAATTGTATGAAGGTGATATTCAACTTCATTCCAGTATGAATTTTTATCTACCATTCATTTACTCTTAGTAACTCTATGAAACTCTTATTTTATGAGAATATATACTCAGAAGACAAGTACTCTACTGAAGATCACATAAGAAATTAGAAAAACAAGCCCTGTATATATCACATGTAAAAATTAATTTTGTACTTTATAATTTTTTCTTATATTTCAAGTTCAACTATATCAAAAGGACAGCTATTACAACAATTTCACTATATACATGATGCCCAGGTACTCTTTCCTGTCTTTCCAAAAGTAGTGGGGATAAATATAAAATCAGAAATGAAGAATAAGCAAGTTCAAGAATGTATATATAATCTATGCTTTCTAAGAACAAGGAAGACAGAGTTCTACAGATTTTAAATTAGGAACAATCAAGTTCTCCTTCTTGTAATACTACAAAGTATATATAAATATATAAACATAATCATGTAAAATATGCCATATGGGAAAATATATAAGAGAAAACAAGAAGCAAGGAAACGTTCTGCAGTAAATTAAAGAGGGAAGACCTAGTATAAAACCATTCAAATTTGGAAGATAGGAGTGAAGAATGCAAAGGTTTTCCCAAATGGGATAATGGGCAGGGGCTTCCCTAGTGTCTCAGATGGTAAAGAATCTGCCTTCAATGCAGGAGACTGAAGTTTGATCCCTGGGTTGGGAAGATCCCCTGGAGAAAGGAATGGCAACCCACTCCACTATTTTTTTTTAAATTCATTTATTTTTTAATTGAAGGATAATTGCTTTACAGAATTTTGTTGGTTTCTGCCAAACATGAACAAAAAATATGGAACACTTCACAAATTTGCGTGTCATCCTTGTGCAGGGTCATACTAATCTTCTCTGTATCATTCTAATTTTAGTATATGTGCTGCCCAAGTGAGTACCACTCCAGTATTCTTACCTGGAGAAGTCCATGGACAGAAGAACCTGGCAGGCTACAGTCCATGGGGTCACAAAGAGTCGGACATGACTGAGCAACTAACACTTTCACTAGAGAAGATGTGTGGTTGTTATTTTCCTCTTATTAGCATATATTATGTCACTTAGATACTTTAAAACATACTGTTTTCTGTATATTCAGATATATCTGCAAAATGTATTATGAAAGTAATTCACAATGCTTGCTACAAAGACAAAATTAAAAATTTTCCCAGGTTAGGAAAACTAGTAAAAGATGAATTACAAATGATAACTTCTCAGTCAAAATAAACTCTCAGATCCCACTTTAACATCATTCCTCTTGGGTAACTAAAATAGTCTCTGTGAAATTCTATTCACTCTGTCTTCTAATAATGTTTGTCAACTACATACACACATACACACACAAATTCAATTATCTACAGACTATTAACAAGCTTGCATTTCTATTATTAAATCTACATGTTGACTTACCAATTCTTGTGGTGGTAGTGCTGCTCTGTTCTGCAGGAGATGAAGTACTAAAAGCAGAAATTGGAATTTTCATCTGTATAGGACCTCGATTATTTGACGGACTATAGAGTCCTGATGGGCCTACTGTAGGTAAAGAAGTCCTGGTGGCTTGTACAATAGAGTGTGCTGTTGGAACGGCCTGTACAGCAAGTGTTGTTCCTAACGGTGCAGCACTGGCAGGAGAATTCCTTTGAATACTAGGACTGGGCACAGAAGGAACGTTGTTTGGTTTCGTGGGGTTTGGCAAAGATGGCAAAGACACTGGATTTTTGGTAAGACCACTCACTGTAGGTGGGCTTTGTACAGAAATGAATTCAACGTTGCCTGATGGTTGATTGGTCACTAAAGTCCCTGGATGGCTCTGGAGGAGCTGAGGCTGGGAGGATACAGCAACAGGTACATGTAAAATCACTGGTAAAGACTGTAAAGAGATTGTAGGTTGGGGATTTCCACTAGGCACCTGAGTAGAAGCAACTACTGTAGCTGTGTTGGGTGCAGGAAGAACTGACGTGGCTGTCAGAGAACCTGAAGTCACTGGAGGCTGCAATTTAGGTTGACTACTGACAACCGTTGGAGGAGTGACAAGATTGGTTGAAGATACTATAAAAAAAAGAGAGAAGTTTCAGTTTAAATGCTATCTTTATCAGCTAAAATAATACAAAGTTGATGTAGTGCAATATATACAGTAGTCTCTCATATCTTTTAATTTGATTTAAATTCTTGAATTCTTAGATTATTTGCAGAATCATTTCTGCATCTACATTTGGTACATTATGAAAACAGCACGTTTTATCATTAAGATGGAGGACTGCTATTTCTGTACCAAGAGTCTCTGAAAATTAGCATACTTACTTCAGAGTTACTAGCGGGAAATACAACTATAAAACAGTGAAAACTAGGCAAAATTGTAAAGACAATTTTGAAAGTACATTAAAAATGCCTTAGAACACTGGCAATATATAAACTCAAACAGAGTATCTAGAAAGAGTATCATAAATTCATAATAGGTGAACTTAGTGATGGTATTTTATGATATGGATAAAGTGAAACCTGTACCTGTGGATCCAATTTTACTGAACTCCCTGGGAGAAGAACTAGTGAGGAGAGGCTACTACCTCTATTAACATTCTACTGACATTATGTGATATGGAAAATAACATAGGGAAGATGGGAGAAGAATTAAGGAGCTGACAACAAAGAGCAGAGTAAATCAAAATGTTGGTCGCTGGAGTTTTATAGTCTTTTTAGTTCAGCCATTTATGTATCTTCTCATTTGAGCAGGTTTAATAAAAATCAATGACTAAGTCTCCTTCTCACTGATTTGTAAAGTCTTTCCAAAATCACAGGCACACATAAAGCATTACTGCTGCATACCAAATAAGGCTGGCTGGCTCAAGGACGAGTGCTCGGACGACTGGCTGAGCTGTAAGCTGAGCTCACAGCCCATTTGATGGAATACCACTTTTACTTGAAAGACTGACTTATAAACATACTAGGGTTATTCACACTTGGGTATCTGGCAAATTTTTTCTTGAAAATAAACCAAAGAAGGTAGAGACTTCAAAGAAAACAACCAACAGTATCGATTGGCAATAGTAAAATCTGAGTTTAAAAAAAAAACTTAGAACTTGGGACAATACATCTACCTGCCACCCTGAGAGCATGGTTAGCTTCCCAAATCTTTAAAGGCTCTTCTGAGAAAAACTGATAACAAAGTAAATAAATACAATTAAAAAAAAATTATTAATGAAATGTACCAGTGTTTGGAAGACTTAGAAAACTCGGTGAATATTTTCCAAGTGATCAATGAATGATATTAGTAAAAGACCCATCCAAGTACAAGAGAGATAAACGAATTTAGTGAAAAATGTACAAACGTTTATTGGTGTGATTTCTGATTTCACTTTGCAACTAACCTTTAAGAAACCATTACTTGCTATGTCAAAGAATAATACCCACATTCTCTCTAGGCCTTTTCCAACTACATATTTGTATGAGGCTGAATTTTCTTCACATAATTCAACTAAAACAACAAACTGCAACAGATTGAATGCAGACACAGATATGAGAATCCAGGTGTGTTTGGCCATCTTAATGTTTTAAGTGAAGTTTAAAAGAGACATAAAAATTTAATATAATAATACTCTTTTTGCTAATTTTTTAAATTTTGGTTAAGAGCTACTTTTCACTAAAACTTGCGACTTATGGTATGTAATTCTGTGGTTTAATTGCTAAATCATGCCCAATTCTTCTATGACCAAATGGACTGTAGCCCACCAGGCTCCTCTGTCCATGGGATTTCCCAGGCAAGAATAGTGGACTGTATACTGGTACAAAATACAGGTTTGCAATTATTTTTAAGTGAATTAATAAACATTAAAAGATTATATGTTTTAATTTCTACCATAGTAAATATCAATTATATACCCACATAAATACAATTCTGTAGATTCTTAATAATTTTTAAGATTATACAGGGATGTCAACACCCCAAAATTTGAGAATCACTACAGCAGAAATCTGAATTTCTGTATTTTTATGCACATCTGTGATCCTACTTTTTAAACAAAATTTTGCTCTTAGCACTCAATTTTACATAACTGTGTTCAGTTTCTTAGTCCATTTCAAGCTCAAAAGTGTGTAAGAAAAGAGAACAAAAGCCTTCAATTCCTAACAAAATGTATTTTGGTGTTAAGAATATTACCTGTATTCACAGGGGTTTGAAAAGATGGTGGTGCACTCTCACTTATATTTCTTTTGGACTCCAACATCTGTCTCACCGTGTTTGTATTTCTGTGAAATAGATACACACACAAATGGTCACTGGACATGCCGTTCTAGGGGATATCTACTTATGCATACAGAAAGCAGTGGCTCATAGGAAGAAAGGGTAGCTAGACTTGGATATTAATTTAAAGCACTAAACTGGGAGTGAATGCGGTGAAGCAAAGCTGGTATGAAAACACTGGAATGTTGGGGTGTAGGGCGTCAGGGGAAGAGTCTTCCTTTTATATTCTATGTCCTTAATACTTTAACCTGAAAACCAAATATGGGTCCGAATATCTGCAACACATTAGTTTTTATCAACTCTGACCAAAGAATTTCTCAAATACTTAAGGTAATACTATTTAACACAAGTGGATAAAGAAATCTGCAATGACAAAAGAAAGCCTTATAAAAAAACTAGCAAAATCAATATCCATAGGAGAACAATTACAGCAAAGCAAAAAGAAGCAAATATACTTAATTCAGTATACCAAACACTTATCTCTACAAAAATATATAGCATCACATTCTAAGATCTTTCTGCACAATAAAGAAAATCAGAACCTTGTTCTCTTAATGAAAAACTTGATAAACAGCCTGTTTACAATTCTCACCTGTAGGGCACACTGTTATTGCTGATGACATCAACTACAGACTTTCCTGGTGATACAGGTGGGTTTGGTGGGTTCTGGGGAGAAAAATACCAAGGTAAAATAAAGCCCAATTCACAAGCAATCTTTCAGTCCTCTAAGTGCTTTGTTAATATGTTATCTGTTATTTCTATGCTGCTGCTAAGTCGCTTCAGTCTTGTCTGACTCTGTGCAACCCCAGAGATGGCAGCCCACCAGGCTCTCCCGTTCCTGGGATCCTCCAGGCAAGAACACTGGAGTGGGTTGCCATTTCCTTCTCCAATGCGTGAAAGTGGAAAGTGAAAGGGAAGTCGCTTAGTGGTGTCCGACTCTTAGTGACCCCATGGACTGCGGCCTACCAGGCCCCTCCATCCATGGGATTTTCCAGGCAAGAGTACTGGAGTTGGTTGCCAGTGCCTTCTCCCAGCTTATTATCTAAGAATGGTTATAAATACTGTTACCTCATAAGACCCCTTTAGAAATGGCAGAATTGACTGCTTTACTGTGGAAATAGGGCATTTGATGACCAAAACGTGTAAATTAATCATCACTATTCTACAAAACAAGACTTAGAAACTTATGTTTTTTGCCACTTACTTACAAATCTGTTGCAAAATTTAAGTCTTTTTGTAGGTGTAAAATAAAAGGATTAGGGAATTAATGGTATTAGATCAGGAGTCTGTGAACTTTATAAAGGGCCAGATTGTAAATATTTTAGGCTTTGCAGCTACTCAGCTCTGCCACTGTAGCACAGAAATTAGCCATAGATGATATGTAAGTGAATAATCATGGTTGTGTTTGAATAAAATTTTATGTATGGACACTGAAATATGAATTTCAAGTTATTTCTATAGTACAGGAGAAAATCTTTCTAAGAAAAAAAAAAAAACCTTGGCATTGGCACATATTAAAGTGCTTACACAAATTAGTCTATTGTCACAACTACTTACTGTATGAAAAGTGAATAATTCCTAGACCTCAGTTTTTTATGAGTAAATAAATAATGTGAAAATAGTTTATATGCTAAAAGTGTTCAGTAAGCATTAACAATATGAATCTAAAGAATAACTAGAAAAAAAAATAAATAAATTTAAAGAATAACTAGATACTCATTCAATAAACATCTAGTAAATGCCTACTAAATACCTAGCAGAGGAAGCACCAGATTACAAGCAGAAACTCAAGAAACAAGGAAAATATTTGTTTATCCTCAGAAGTAACTGATTACCAATTAAGTGGTATCCTAGGTCACAAAATTATTTTTATAATTTTTGTTTAAAAAAAACTACTTGTCACTATGTGACTTATAATTTCATAAAAAGATGCCCCAATTATAACTTCAGTACAAACTAAGCCTTTTTCCATCCTCCAAAACAGGGACTATAGAAATACAGTTGTAACATTTATATGCTAATTATCATTATTTGGGCCTCCATTATAATTCTTTCATCATCTATTTCTTAAACTGAGAAAAATAAGTCCACTCAAATCTTAATTAAATATAATACATATTAAACAAAAGGTGATAAACAGAAGCATATCAAGCAGATGCCACTAATCACTCTTCTCAACAACAAATATATTTTGCTACTTTTTATAGGATAAAAGAATGATTTTATCTGTGTAGAGGAGGAAAAAAGATAAAGAATTAAGATAAACTGCTCTGACAGAAACATTTGAAATATCTAGAAAAGGAAATGAAAGTAACATTGTAGCCTCATTGGGAAAAGTTTTAAAAAATTTTTAGGGGAAAGAAGTGCATCTTCTAGTAAGTCTTTGAGTAATCAGTACACTCAAAACACTTAAAATGAAGGTACACATTTCAGAGGGAAAAAATATAAAAGGAGTATAAGCATAATAAATAGGTATATATAAGTAAAGTATGGCTTAATGTCACTGGATGGAGGACCTTAAACACTACAGTGTGGTGACATCAGCAAGATGGCAGAACTGAAAATCCTATAGAATCCTTCCCTTATGAAAACAATGACTTAACAACTTAAGGATCAAATTTCACTTGTAAGAAGTCAAGAAACCTGTTGAGAGATTAGAGCACCCTAAATGAGAGTAAGCCCCAAAGAGATAAATAGTACAAGGTAGGAAAGTCTGTTGCACTTAACCATCATATCCCACCTCCTTCCTTCCACAGTGTAGTAAAATAGAAAAGAAAAAGGGAAAAAAAATCCCCAAAAGTGTCCTCTTCTTCAGGAAAGAAACACTGGAATTTGCATGCAACACTGACTTTCGGGGGACACTGATCAAGGTACTGGCTTCCGTCTCACCCAACTTGGAAGAAGCAGCACACATTGGGTGTCTTGGGGGGTAGATGAGAAGAAAGGCAAACCTCTTGGCTTGGTACTAAACCAGAAAACTGGCAGTAATACAGAGAGACAGTAGGGGTAACTCCAGTATAATGGTTTGCTAAAGCAGCAGCAATTTGAAAGGCAGATACCAGGTCGGGGATGGGACGTTCCCAAATAGAACCAGACAAAACTCTGCAGATTGGAGATACACACACAAACGCCAAGAAAATGCCATCTCTGAAAAAAGGTTTGAAAGGAGATCAGAGTTATCTAACTTGACCTACTAGTAAAGGTCTTCATCTGTACAAAGATATTCCAAAAAGATGGGAAGTGTACTTTTTCAAATGCCTAATTTCAGCAAAAGAGAAACATACCAAAAAAAACAGAGAAATATGGATCAATCTATGAAATTAATCTCTAGAAACTAATCTTAAAGAAACAGACCTAGGAACTACCCAACAAAGAATTCAAAATGACTATCATTAAGATGCTCAATGAGACAGAAAAGAACACAGAAAGAAAACTAAATGAAATTAGGAAAATAAAGCAAGAAGAAAATGAAACTTCAGAATAGAACCAACAGAAATTCTGGAGCTGAAGCCTACAACAACTGAATTTAAACATTTACTAGAAGGGATAAAAACCAGACTGTATCAAGCAGAAGAAAGAATCAGCAAACCTGAAGATAAATCATTTGAAATTATTGAGTTAAGAGAATCAAACAGAAAAAGTGAATGAAAAAAAGGTAAAGACAGCCTAAGAGATTTATTAGACACTATCAAGTGGGCCAATATACAAATATGGGAAAACAAGAATGGAAAGAAAGAAAGTAGGCAGAAAGCCTTCTTAAGTAAAGGCCAAAATCTTCCCAAACTTAAGAAAGAAAACCGACAAATTCAAGAAGGTGAAAGACTTCCAACTCAAAGAGACCTACACTAAGAAACATTATAGTCAAGTTGTGAAAAGTCACAAAGGTTGTAAAAGTGGCAAAAGAAAAGGGACCCATCACATTTAAGGCTGCTTCCTTAAGATTATCAGTGCTTTTATCTCAGAAAAAACCTAGCAGGCCACAAGGGAGTGGAATGATATATTCAAGTGCTAAAAGAAAAATACTGCCAAGCAAGAATATCATAACCAGCAACACTATCATTGCAAAAATGAAGGCAAAATTAAGAGTTTCACAGTAAATACAAAGCTGAGTGCATTTTGCACCACTAAATCCACCATACAAATGTTAACCAGAGTCCTTCAAGTAGAAATGAAAGGACACTAGAGAGCAACCTGAAAGCAAAGAAAAATATAAAACTCTCTAGTAAAAGTAAATACAAAAATAAATACAAAATACTGCATTACTAGAAAGTGGAAATAGAAATCCCACCTAATTCTAGTACAGAATTTAAGTATAAAATATAATTGTAAATCTATATTAACGTACACACAATACAAAAAGATATAATGTATGATATCAATGAAGTGGTGGGAGGAAAAAAGTGACCTGAATTTATTTCCAGTTTAAAACAGTTGTAAACTTAAGAGACGTGCAAATCAAAACTACAATGAGATATCATCTCACACCAGTCAGAATGGCCATCATTAAAACATCTATAGTATTATTAAAATGTCCATCCTACCCAAAGTGGTCAAAAGTTTCAATGCAATCTCAATCAAAATTCCTGTCATTTTTTGCAGAAATAGGAAAAGGCATCCTAAAATTCAAATGAAATCTCAAGAAATTCTGAATTACCAAAACAATCTTAGAAAAGAACAAAGTTGAAAGCTTATACTTCTAATTTTAAAACATGTTACAAAGCTACAGTAATCCAAACAGTATGGTGCTGGAATGCAGACAGACACATAGAAATGTCAAACAGAATACTGACCCCAGAAATAAACTCTTAATGTAAACACTCAAATGATATTCTACAAGGGTGTAAAGGCTACACAATGGGTAAAGAACACTCTTTTGACAAACTGTGTGAAATTGGATATCCAAATGCAAAAGAATGAAGTCAGACCATTAAATCATATATAAGATTTAATCCAAATGGATTAAAGACATAAAACCTAAAACTATGAAATTAAGAAGAGAAAACACAGAGGAAAGCTTCACGACAGTGGATTTGGCAATGATTTCTTGGATCAAAGCAAAGGTAACAAAAGCATTAACAAGACAAAGAAGATTACATCAAACTTAAAATCTTCTGCACATGAAAGGAAACAATCAACAGAGTGAAAAGGACACCTACATGATGGCAGAGAATAACTACAAATCATGTAACTGGTAAGGTGTTAATATCCAGAACATAAAAAGAACTCCTACATCTTAACAATTAAAAGATAAGTAACCAGATTTATGAATGGCCGAAGGACCTGAATAAACATTTCTCCAAAGAAAATATGCAAAATGATCAATAAGCATGTGAAAAGATGCTCAACATCACTAAGCAGAGAAATGCAAATCAAAACCACAATGAGATAAGGCCTCACATCCATTAGGGTGGACACTATCACAAAAGAGGAAAAAAAAATTTTTTTGCCAAAAATATACAGAAATTGGAACCCTTGTGCCATGCTGATGGGAATGTAAACGATGTGACTGTTCAGTTCCTCAGTGTTACTTGTTCAGTCGTGCCCAACTCTGCAAGCCATGGACTGCAGTCCACCAGGCTCCTCTGTCCATGGGATTTTCTGGCAAGAATACTGGAGTGGTTTGCCATTTCCTTCTCCAGGGGATCTTCCAGACCCAGGGATGGAACTGGGGTTTCCAGCACTGAAGGCAGATTCTTTACCGACTGAGCTACCTGGGAAGCCCTAAATGTGACTTTAGCAGTGATGTGACTGCAAAAGAAAACTATATGGAGGTTCCTCAAAAAATAACAGAATTACCAAATGACCCAGCAATTTCACTTCTGGGTAGAAATATCCAAAACTTTGACCTCAAAGAGGTATCTGCACACCAATGTCATTGCAGCATTATTCGTAAGAGCCAGAAGTTGAAACCAGCCCAAATATCCATCAATAAATAAATGGATAAAGAAAATGTGGTATATACATACAATGCAGTATTAGCCTTAAAAAAGGAAATCCTGTCATATGCAACAACCCAGATGAACCTTGAGAACACAATGCTTTGTGAAATAAGATAAAACAAATACTGTATGACTGCACTTATGAGATATCTAGAGAAGTCAAAACCATGGAAACAAAGTAGAATGATCATTTCTAGGGGCTAAAGGGGAGAGGAAATGGTAGTTGTTCTATGGAGGTCTTAGTTTTGCAAGATGAAAAATTCCTAGAGATATGTTACACAATAATGTGAATATAGTTAACACTACTGAATTGTAGGATTTAAAATGGTAAATTTTATGTTAAGTTTTTATTACAATTAAAAAAAAAAGAATTATTTTTAATAAAAAATTGAAATGCAGGATTTAGATTAAATCTAAAATTTGAGAATCAACTATAAGTCACTGATTTCCATAAAGGAGAGAAATATCTTGATATTTCTTTTATAGTAAAAAAAAGATAAAGGATGAAAGTTAAAGATATCAGTCATAAAGCCCTAAAATAGATTAAACATGAATACGGTCTTAATAGCAAACTGCTTATGAGGATTTTATTTTCTTTCAGAAATTAATAGAAAATGTTTTAAGCCAAATCTGAATAATGGGGTTTGTTATTAACTGATTAATATCAGAGGACCAAGGAGCAAATCTAAACAGAAGAAAAGAATCTGAAGTGGTATTGCTTGTTTAGTTATTTTGGTAAGGGGGATAATTCTCAATATTATTTTATGTGTCTTGTTTTTAAAGCCTAGAAAGACATATGTAAAATTATAGTGGAAATTAAAACATGGAAGAACAAAATCTTTTGACATTTCTCTAGAAATATCTCTCATAAGAAGAAAACAATAACAAGAATGAGTTAGAAAGATGTCTAAGTTTTGAAATTTAAAACTGGCCTTACAAACTAAAAGAAGTAACACAATTTGAAAGACTGAACACTACCTTAACATTTTCTTCAAGTGCCACACACACTAATTGTTCAAATTAATCTTTTCTGATTTTTAGGAATTACACAGTATTTGTCCTTCTTTCCATACTTATTGTAGCTCTTCAAGACAAACTTTTCAGGGATCATAATATTTTTATCTGTGTATCTTAAGGTCTCTGCCTATCTCCTTTAACTAAACAAGTAAGACCTGGAAAACAGTTCTGATAACAAATGAGATATGCACAAACACTGGAAAAATACAAGGTGGGCAGCACTACTTAGTTCAGACACAGGATGAAAAGAAAAAAATGGAAAATCATATTGTAAAAAACAATGGAAAAATTTCAAAACCCTATGTTTCGTTCAGGCATAGCAAATAAAGGTTTATACCAATTTTCTAATAGAAGAAACAGTTTTTATAGTGTGACCAAAAAAAAAAAACAAACTTTTTTTAAAAGCTGAGAAACTAGAGTTTAAAATCAGAAATGTAATTACATCAGTGAAGAAGACCATAATAAAAAAATCTTTGGGTGTGGCCAAATGAGGATTTGATGATTAGCCTGTGTAAACAAACTGTCAGTTGCTCAAGAAAAGATAAATCAGAGCTTAAAAATTTAAGTTCAAAGAATATAAAGATGCAGAACAGATTTGTAGCTGCCAGAAAACAGGAGGTAAGGGTAGGGTAAAAGCACGGTTGAAATTGTAAAAGAGAAGCAGGAGGGTATCCCTGTGTGGTGTGTATCTTGAACTGTGGTGGCAGGTTACATAAATCTATACATGAGATCAAATTGCAGACAAACACACAGATAAACATAATTAATTTATGTAAAACCTGAAGGAAACTGATAAAGTCTACAAAACTATCTGATAGAACTGTACTAATTTCTTGGTTTTGATAATGTACTATGGGTATAGATTTCACCAATGAGTGAGGCTGAGTGAAGGGTTCATAGGAGTCTGTGTGTTATTGTTCCAATTTCTTGTGTATCTATCATTTCAAAATGAGTTGTTTTAAAAAGTCAAGTAAACAGGATATGAAAATGACTCAAGACAGAAATATCTATAGGAATAATGACTACTACTGAAAAAACTACTATTGGAAATTACTATGTACTAGGCAATAAAGTGCGATTCGTGAGGTCGCAAAGAGTCAGACACGACTGAGCGACTGAACTGAACTGAGGCAATAAAGTTATCAAGACTCAAAGAAATGTAACTTGCTCAAATGAAAAAAAGAGGAAAAGAAATTCAACTAAAAACAATACTGCAATGTACAATGCTATACTAAAAATCCATATTACAGAATAACTAAGGAAACAACAGAAAGCAAAGACTAACTGCAGACCACAGTTTGTGCTATGCTACGACACCTGTACTAAACTACATGGAGTAAGAAAGGAAGAGGAGAACTGGGCTACTTGAGGCCGTGTAATACTGAACTGTTTTGCAGGACATAAGAGACTAAACCACTACACTGGCAAATACAGGCATGCCTTGCTTTAGTGCACCTCACAGACACTGCATTTTTAAAAAACTGAAGGTTTGTAGCAACATGCGTCAAGCTTGGTACAATTTTTCCAATAGCATTTCCTCACTTCTTGTCTCTGTGTTACATTTTGGTAATTCTTGTAATATTTCAAACTTCTTCATTATTATTATACTGCTATTTGTTGTTGTTTTAGTCACTGAGTTGTGTCTGACTATCTGTGATCCCATGGTCTGTGGCTTACCAGGCTCCTCTGTCTATGTGGTATTCCAGGCAAGAATACTGCAGTGGATTGCCATTTCCTTCTTGACCCAGGGCTCAAACCTGTATCTTCTGCATTGGCAGGTAGATTCTTTACCATGTAGCCACTAGGGAGACCCTATTATAGTCTACAGTGATCTGTGACCAATGATCTCTGATGTTACTGCAATTATTTTATGTTTTGCATTTTTTAATTAAGGTATGTACATTAAAACGTATCTAAACGATTTTTCAGACATAATACCACTGCTCACTTAATAAGACTACAGAATTAATGTAACATTTATGTATTTTTTTCTTTAATGAAACATTTTTTTTTTTTTTTTAACAAATTTGTGGCTTGCTTTATCACAATAATTGCTTTACTACAGTGGTCTGGAACTGAACCCACAGTATCTCCAAGGTATGCCTGAGAGAAACATGGTAAGGCAAATCCCCAAAGCTTAATTTTAAAGATGGATAGAAAATACAATTTCAAGAATGCCTTACATATACATATTACATGTACTGATGTTCATATGAAAACAATGAGGATTAGAAAGGGTTAATGAGCAGAAGTTCCAGAAACAACATGCAGGAAGTACACAGTGTAAAAGAAAATTTCAGACTTCTTTCCTCCTAGGTCAGCACCTCCTAAGATTACCACTTAAAGCTAAATATCAACTATCCAAGAATAGAAATTCTTACTTCTTGTCTTTTCTTAAGATCTTCTTTGGCTGCTCCAAAGCGTTTGGTTAACCTGGCTATCTTGGCCTAAAAAAAGCAAAAATGAGACAGAAATCAAATGGCATTATAATATTAAAAAGGAACCTGTGCATACATAACAAGAAATCTATGGGTAATAGGATCCTCAGAAGACAGTCAACAGCAAAGAAAATAAGACAAGTTGTTGTATAATCCTTGACTTCAAAACCCAAAGTAAACACTCTTAAGTTTTAGAAGATTGGCTTTTTTCCTCCTTGCTCACAAACCAGCATATTTCTGAATATATGTGCTTGCATTTCTTATTATTTAACATAGTTGGAACCACACTTAATTTTCTCACTGAGAATTATATATTAATAGTAAACATATCTATAAATCACAGAAGATCCCTAACCAATAGTACATATGAGTCTGAAATTCTCTAGGCCAGAACACTGGAGTGGGTAGACTTTCCCTTCTCTGGGGGATCTTCCAAACCCAGAAATCAAACCCAGGTCTCTTGCATTGCAGGTGGATTCTTGACCAGCTGAGCCACAAGGGAAGCTACATCTACAGTAATCAAATACTTCTTTTCAACAATTAACCTACTGGCAGATAAATAGCAGCAAGATCTTTTTTGACCCATCTCCTAGAGTAATGAAAAATAAGTAAATAAACAAATGGGACTAATTAAAAGATTTTGCACAGCAAAGGAAACCATAAATAAGATGAAAAGACAACCCTCAGAATGGGAAAAAATATTTGCAAATGAAGCAATTGACAAAGGATTAATTTCCAAAATATAAAAACAGCTTATCCAGCTCAATATCAAAACAAAAAAAAATACCAATCAAAAAATGGGTAGAAGACCTAAATAGACATTTTTCAAAAAATACATACAGATGGACAAAAAACACATGAAAAGATGTTCAACATCACCAATTATTAGAGAAATATAAATCAAAACTACAATGAGATATCACCTCACATTGCTCAGAATGGTCATCAAAAAAAAATCTACAGACAACAAATGCTGGAGAAGGTGTGGAGAAAAGGAAATCCCTTACACTCTTTGTGTGAATGTAAATTGATACAGCCACTGTGGAGAATGGTATGTATGTGTGTGTAAGTCGCTCAGTCGTGTCCAACTCTTTGTGACCACATGGACTGTATACAGTCCATGGAATTCTCCAGGCCAGAATACTGGAGTGTGTAGCTTTTCCCTCCTCCAGGGGATCTTCCTAAACTAACCCAGGGATGGAATCCAGGTCTCCCTCATTGCAGGCAGATTTCTTTACCACCGGAGCCACAAGGGAAGCCTGGAGAACAGTACAGAAGCTCCTTAAAAAAACTACCATATGACCCAGCAATCCCACTACTGGGCATATACTCAGAGAAAGCCATAATTCAAAAAGACACATTCACCCCAATGTTCAATGCAGCACTATTTACAATAGTCAAGACATGGAAGAAACCTAAATGTCCATTGAGAGAGAAATGGATAAAGAAGATCTGGTACATATATACAACAGAGTATTACTCAGCCATAAAAATGAATGATATAACGCCATTTGAAGCAACATGGATGGACCTAGAGATTTTCATACTGAGTAAAGTCAGACTGAGGAGGAGAAATATTGTATGACATCTCTTACAAGCAGAATCCAAAAAGAAATAATACAAATCAACATTTACAAAACAGAAACTGACTTACAGACTTAGAGAAAGAACTTATCATTGTCAGAGGGAAGGGATACAGGAAAGGTTTAGTCAGGGAGTTTGGGACAGACATGTACATACTGCTATTATTTAAAATGGATAACCAACAAGGTCCTACTGTATAGCACAAGGAACTCTGCTCAATGTTATGTGACATCCTGGATGGGAGAAGCGTTTGGGAGAGAATGACAGATGTATATGTATACCTGAGTCCCTCTGCTGTCCACCTGAAACTATCACAACACTATTAATCAGTTATACTCTAACATAAATAAAAAGTATTAAAAAAAGAAAAGAAATGCCTGAGATGGAAAAGGTTGGGAAAGAAGACACATGGCAGAAGGGGGCTTTAAAAGCTCTCACCCATCTCAGGAAATTGAGAACACTATCTGAATGTTCAGGACATAATGCAAGCTCACAAGTGGCCTGAAAAGACCCTAAGCTGCCACCTCAGACTAGCTTTCAGAATTTATGCAAGCAGGAAGAGAAGAATAAGGCAAGTGTGATAAAACAGGTTGTAAATGGTCTAGCCTAAGTGTTGAAAGAGTACCCCAATGCAGTTAATCTGCAAACATTTGGGAGAGTAACCATTTTATTTTTTAGGCTCCAGGCATTTAAATGAAAGTTGCTCAGTCATGTCTGACTCTGCTACCCCATGGACTGTAGCCTGCCAGGCTCCTCTGTCCATGGAATTCTCCAGGCCAGAATACTGGAATGAGCTGTTCCCTTCTTCAGGGGATCTTCCCAATCCAGGGATTGAACCCAGGTCTCCTGCATTGCAAGTGGATTCCTTACTGTCTGAGCATTTAAGTTAACTGTCAAAATATCAGCTGACCACTAAGCTAACAAAACATAGACTTCAGTGACCATACACAATAACGAATATATACTTTCCAAAAATTGTTTAGAAAACCCACTAATCAAGCAAACAACAACAAGCAGCAATAGCAAACCCTAGATAGAAGGGGAAAATCTGATTTTCTGAATTGTCACATTGCAATATTCAAAATATCCATTTAAACAGTAACAATGAACAAATTAGGGCATATGCAAAGAAGTAAGAAAGTATGGTTTATTCACAGAAAGAAAAAAAATTAACAGAAATATAGCTCAGGCATAAGACTTACTAGACAAAGACTTTAAATAAATGGTTTTAAATCTATTCAAAGAGCTAAAGGATACCATTGAGAAATAATTTGAAAAGAAAAAAAGGAAAAAAATGTCTCACTAATAGGGAGAATATGAGTAAAGAGACAGATATTATATCTTTTTTAAAAAGCATAAATTCTGCAGCTAAAAGTACAATAACTGAAATTAAGAAATTCACCAGAGAGATGGGAGGACAAGACTGTGAAAGAAAAGTTTTGTATACTTTTTTGCATAATAGGTATTAATTCAAGAGGTTAAGTTTAATCTCCAGAGTGATCACTAAGGAAAAAATAAAAACTTTATAGAAAGAGAAAAATGAAGAGAGTTTAAATGGTTCACTAGAAAAAAATCACAAAATAAGGCAATAATGTAGGAATTAAGCAACAAAAAAGGTGAAAGACAAGTAAAATGGTAGGACTAAGTCTTTCTTTATCAATAATTTAAATGTAAAGAGATGAAAAACTCTTCAGTTAAAAGGCAGAGATTGGCAAAGTGGATAATAAATCATAACCTAACTCTATGTTGCCTACAAGACTTCATCAAAATGTAAAATTTCTGTGCATTAAAAGACATTATCAAGAGAGGAAAGTAAAAAGAAAACTTACAGAATGGGTGAAATAGTCATAAATCATGTACTTTAAAGTGTTCAATATCCAAAATATGTAAAGAACTCTTACAGCTCAACAATAAAAAGGCAAAAACAAAAAATCCAGGAATAAAAATAACTTAAATTTTCTCTAAAGTAGATACACAGATGTTTAAACAACACATGAAAAGATGCTGAACATAAGTAGCCACTAGGAAAACACAAACCAAAATCACAATGAAATACCACTTCATATCCATTAGGATGTCATAATTATTTTTAAAAAACACAGACAGTAACAAATGTTAACAAGGAAATGGGAGAAATGGAAACCTCAACATTGCTGGTGGGAATATAAAACAGGAAACAACTGACTGTTCTACAATCAATTAAAAGAATTACCATATGACCCACAATTCCATGCCCCAAAGATTTGAAAACAAGTATTCAAACAAATACTTGTATACAAATGTTCACAGCAGCATTATTTTCGATATTCAAAAGGTAGAAAGAACCTAAATGCTCATCAAATGTTCATCAACTGAAGAATACATAAATAAAATATGTGTATGTGTGTGTATGTATACACAAGTTAACATCTTGAATTAATTCCTATTTATTTTCAACAGTATAGAAAGATAAATATTACTTAGCAATGAAAAGGAATATAGTAGTGATACATGCTACAACATGTATGAATCTTAAAAACATTATGCTGTGAAAAAACAGGCCAGACACAAAAAGTCACATATTGTATAACTCTGTTCATATTAAATATGCAGTATAGGTAACTCAGTAGAGACAGAGAGCAGATTAGTGGTTCCCAAGAGCTAGGGGGAGAAGGAAATGAGAAGTGACTATTTAATGGATACAAGGTTTGCTTCTGGATTGATAAAAATGTTCTGGAACTAGATAAAGATGATGATCATACAACAGTGTGAAGGTACCAAATGACACTGAACTGTAAACTTTGAAAGTAACTGCTATCCAAATTTTACTTCCATAAATATCTAAATATCAGAACAACAAAGAAAGAGATGGGAACTAAATCGGGCTGAGTAAAATGTAAATAAATGGCATGGTAAGGACAGATCATAAATGAATGGAAGCTACAATATGAAATCAAATGGCTGAAATAAAAATACTGTGAGCATTAACACTCTGCAGTGGGCTTTCCTGGTGGCTCAGTGGTAAAGAATCTGCCTGACAATACAAGAGGTACAGGTTTGATCCCTGGTCTGGAAAGACACCACATATCGTGGAACAGCTAAGCCCGTGCACAACAACTACTGAGCCCGTGCTCGAGAGCCTGGGAACCACAACTACTTAGTCCATGTGCTGCAATTACTAAAGCCCGCACACCCTGGAGTCCATGTGCAGTAACAAGAGAAGCCACCACAACTAGAGAGTAGCCTCCACTCGCCTCAACTAAAGAAAACCCCACACAGCAATGAAGACCCAACACAGCCAACAAATAAAGATTAAAAAAAAAAATACTCTGTAGGACAGTGAAGCAACTGGTGGGATTAGGAAAAGTGGATCAAAAACTAGGAGATCTAAGTTACAAATCAGAAAATGAACACAGGTTTAAACTGGTACACAACTGAGGAAACTGAACTACACAGAAGAGAATTAACATGCAGCATTTTAGAAAGATGAATACAATGCTTGAGAAGGACCAGTAAAGATGTAAAAAGCAGTACCAAAGTGGTCGTGTAAAAGGCTGCTATTATAATCAAGGAACTGGGTAATGATGGTCTTGTAGAAAGTTAAAAGATGTAAAAGACAAACTTTTATAAGAAATTTAAAAGTTTTAATTTGGCAACTCACTGTGTATACGTGAAGTGATATAGAGGAATTAGTTTCCAAGAACTAAAAAATTGAGAATAAAAGAAACAATGGGAAGACATTCCTTGAAGATTTTTCTGAGAATTCAAGAATTTTGAGTAAGGGGAACAATGTGCAACTCCACAACATGACTTATTTGTGGAGAAGATGATTGATTTGATGCTGCAAAGATTAAGATTCTAAGGCTACAAAGAAATATGCTAGTGCAAAGGTTTATTAAGTTAGAGACAGACTTGTATCTTAAAAATATGAGTTAAAATCTCAGGTTCTAAAAGCACAAAATCATAGATGCAGCCATGGGACTGATAACAAACCATGAATGAAATTATTCTCTTAAATCTTCCAACATTTTCAGTTCTAATTCAACATTCTAAATAGTACTAGTAAAATAAAATGTAATGATCAGACAACACTATCACTAACTATATAAGGACCCGCTAAAGGTAAGAAACAGGAATAGTGTTGTCCTAAATGATGCATTATAAAATAACTACAATGACCTTATTATTAATAAAGTCTCACTTTAAATAAAATTTACAATATTAAATTAAAAAACTAAACTTGTTGGCTGAGATACATAATTCCTAAAATCTAGTCACAGTTGCTTGCAATTTGCTTTCAACTGCGCAACTTTATTTTCATGAAACACTTCTCCCTTATTTGTAAGTAAGGCTCTATAAGTGGTTTTCAAGTCAGCATCTGAGACAATGCTCATTTTTCAGACAACCTACCAAATAGAAACACATTCCCTTCTGACAGAATGAATGCATTGATGAAATTTCCCAGTTTCTTAATCTTGGAATGAAATTAATTACTAACACATGCTACCATGTGCACATTTCAACTAATCAGAAGCTCAAGCACTATGTGTTAATATACAGACATATTCAATAAAAAATTAAAAGTAGCAATTATTCATAAACACAGATCAACAAACTAATGTCTTTAAAAATACAATTCATTGGAG
Source organism: Bos indicus (assembly GCF_029378745.1). Lineage (NCBI taxonomy): Eukaryota > Metazoa > Chordata > Mammalia > Artiodactyla > Bovidae > Bos > Bos indicus. Next base: position 95,397,364 of record NC_091764.1, read on the forward strand.
GAAATAGATTAATATAAAAAGAATCACAGCAAACATTATTTAGTACTTAACAGCATTTTAGATGATGCCAGCCTTTCTTCACTGACTGAAGAAATACTGAAGATGCACTACCAAGATTATTTCTGAGGCTTGGCATGGGTTGATACATATCTCAAAAGTATGTTGAAGTCTGAACCCCAAGTATTAGAACACAAACTTATCTGGAAATAGGTAATTGTAGAGGTAATTACAGTTGACCCTTGAACAACATGGAGTTGAACCGCATGGGTCCAATTATACATGGAAATTTTTTTTCAATAAATATACTATTCATATTTTCATTTTACAGATCTTTAAATTGAGTTAGAGTCTGTGTTCAATTAGAGATCACCATAACTGAAATCAAAGGAACTAGGGTTTGAGTTCTGATTCTATCCGAACTGTTCACTGCTGTGGGTGAGTCATTTATGAATTTCTTCATTTTCTGAGGCAGGTACCAGTACACAGATTTTCAACTGCAGGCAGTGGGGACAGCACCTCTAACCCTTACATTGTCTAAAAGTCAACTCTAGTTAAGATGAGGTCCTACTAGAATAGTGTGGGTCCTAATCCAGAGTGACTAGTATCCCTAGAAAAGGGGGGAATTTGGAAGCAGACACACATACAGACACAGCACTATGTGAAGATGGAGCCAGAAATCACAATGATACTTCCACAAGACAAGAAATGCCCAAGATTGTCAGTAAACCGTAGGAAGCTAGAGGAGACAAATGCAACAACTCTTTCTTACAGCCTGATGGCAGCTTGACCTTGGGCTTTTAGCCTCCAAATCTATGAGACACCACATTTCTGTTTTGGAAGTCACCCAGTTGATGGTATTTTTTTTAATGGCAGCCTGAGCAAACTAATAGCGATTCCTTTTATTCCTAATACTTATAAGTTAAATATACTTTATTGTCAACTTGGAAAACATATACTAGAAAGTAAGTTATGAGAATGATGACATGTGGATATGCAATTTACTGTACAAACCTGTAGTTCAGCAAGAACTGTTTTATGCCTCTTGTTACACTCAATCTTTTCCACTCGTGTTTTCAATTCTGCCAATGTCTTATCAAATACAGCACACTGCAGTGCACACAATTTTTCTTCCAGTAACCACTGTACAACCTAAAAATATATATTCCTTTGTTACAAAAATGGAATTTCAAGCAAGCAGCAAACAGTAAATATTCTGAAGTACTCATAAGACAGTACTAATACATTAGCTAGTTTGTTTAAAAAAAAGTACTGGCATCCATAACACAATGATATCTGTTGAAATCCTCTACTTCTGCCTATATATAATATCTACTGTAACAGAATAAAATGTACTAAAAATAGAAAATTTCCAGAGGGTGAAATTTTTAAAACATTTTGAAATTGGAAGTTTTAATATTTTCCTCCCATACCCTCTATTGTGATTTGAGGAAACAAGGTGAAGGACCAGATTTTAATATTTTCTAATCTGTTACAGATGATATTTTTAGCAGACACTAAGAATCTCACTGCTCTATGAAATTTACTCACAGTTTTTGTATTTATCTCATTATGGACCCATAAAGAGGACACATGGTGCGTATCCATGGACCACACTTGAGTAACACTTTCCTAGAGGAGTAAACCCTCAGTATACACAGATGTTTTCAAAATCCTTTCACATAGCTATCTTCATATTTCTAATAGCTCTAAAAGAAAGACTAAACTGGCATTATTATCACCATATGATAAAAAGATCCGAGAGAAAAAAAGCTACTTTTTTACTGTCTCTGTTCCTTTCTCTAATGGGGATATTTACACTTTGAGGCCTAGGTTATTTATAATTTCACCATTAAATCTGTAAGGCTTTGAAAAATTAATTTCACCCAAGTCTCCTATTCTTCTCTTAAAAAAAGATTTGTCGACATTTATGAACACATTTTGAAAAATATATTAAATACTTCATATTTTCATTATTTTTATCTCTAGTCTAATACATACAGTGAGAAGTTTCCAATGCCTGTACTTTAAATATTCCTTTTCCCTAGTCCTTCCAGAGCCTTGTTCATACCATTTTTAATACTAACCCTAAAACACATAACAAAGAGCTTAGAATGCAGGGACTTACAGTCATGAAATCAGCTTATGAAAAAAATTATAAAAGCTAAAATGTTAACATATGAGACTCTAATGTTCCTACTAGAATGAAGTTGAGTGTAGAAGGGAAAAAAAGCTGAAAACTGATACTCAGTTTTGTATAAAGCAAGTAAGAAGTCATAATGTCTCTCCTATTTTGATGATTAGTATCATATCTTTAGAAAAACAAAAACAATTTAGCTTCAAAAGAGTCACAAGGAATTTTAGAATTAAATTAAGGGTAATAAGCCCAATCACTTTCTTCAAGTTCTTTGTTTCTATGAGAAATCTGAATATGTCAATAAAATACAGAGTAAAGTCAAAAACCTAGAAGAATAAAGATGGTGGTGCCTTTTATTTAATATGGTTTTAACTTATAATCTCTAACACCTTTTGTAGCTTCTGGTTTATATCTCCTTTGGCTGTAATCTTTACTTGAAATTCTGCCTCATATTCCTCTTCCAAATATCGACGGCGTTTGGACTGTATATTGTCCATGTCCTCTGACTTAGAACGTTTTCTTCTAAAGAATTCACCTGAAAAGAAAAAGTAGGTGTTTTTATTCAACACCAATTAGATGCTTTTATTATAGACTTTAATGCTTATTTTCCATCCTCAGGAAAATATTATTTCTATCTACAAAACAGCTTTCTCAATCATTTGCTTTTGTGATCAGAAAAGTTAGTAGATAGCTTTTAGCTTTAAACTTGAAATGATTTTCAATATGCTAAATATGAACTTCCTAATGGCTAAATAAGCAAATGGACGAACAACATGAACAAAGAACATTCTTTCCTCAAAATCTTCCTATTAAGATGGAAGATGAACTAACAATATGAGATCATCTCAAACTCATTCCTTTTAATAAATTCTATATACAACATGAATTCTGACAAAATACAGCATTCATTCACAAGTCACAGATTTCTCAGCATGCATTCTCATATCACATACTTCTACAACTGTGCATAGCTTTAATTATTTAATTCTTTCCCCTCAGTAATATTTTTTCCTCACTAAATTTAGGAAAAATTCTTCCTTAATCATTAGCCTTAGGAAAATAACATATCAACAGTTACTCTTAACATATCTTAAGAAATTGCAAATATATATTGATAAAAATAATAAAATTAATGTTATTAGGAAAGCAATTTGGTAAATAATAAATATTCAAAGACCTTCACTTAGAAATTTGTTTTAAATACTGACAACACTCATGAGATCATAAGCAAGTTTTATCTGGTTTCTTTTTGAAAGAAAAAAAATATAAGAAAGAAAATATTAAAATCTCCACACTTATTAAAGAAAAATGGCTATATGTGACCATAAATTTTCCTCTCTACCTCACCCTATATCCATATCTATGTGCCTGATTTAAAATCCAATTCTATTCCACAACTTTTCTTGTATTATAACTTACACATGCACAGATGGAGGGCAGTAAGACAGAGAGTTACAGAATACCAATTTCTTGACTTCTGGTCCAGTGATCTTTCCGTAAACCTAATGACATTCAGTTACATTGTTTTCCCCTTCCCATAAGGCTTAAGAACTTTAAATAAACTGAGATACATACTTTCATTAGCCATATCACCTCAGACACAATTCCTATAGGCCCATGATCTAAAAGAAAATCTAAAACAACTTCTCTCAAGATATTCAGATAGTACCTTACTAAATAGTAAGCTTAAATCTTTCTTATGGAACAATGGAAAGAATAAACAAAACAATAAAGCACATGAAATAATTAACATTGAGTTAACCATCAACAAAATGATTTTACTGTGGCTTACTTAAACTGAAAAATTTTACAATCATTTCATGGACAGAAGAGTATTTTCTACAGCCTTAAAAGCAGAAACAATTTTTAAAACAATTTCAGGTTTGCTTGTACATGCTTACTTTTCTCAGAAGGTCTTTCATCTTCACGTATTACTTGCTCTTCCTCCTCAGGTTTGCTGTCCTTTTCATTGCTTTCTACTTGTTCTGTAACAAAAATAGAAAAGGAAAATTTCTTCCAATATAATTTGTCAACAGTTCATAATAATTTATATTTTTGGTGTAATTAACCAGCTAATGATATTTTATAAAATCAGTCTCAAAATGTAAAATATTGGGAATAAAAAAAGGAGCATGAACTGGTGGAAATCAATGACCAAGTCTAGCTTTAAATGTTCTTGCAAGTACATAATAAACTCTTAACATGGAAAAAAAATAATTTTGATTTTAAAACAAAATATCTTAATAATTTACTGTCATCAATAGATGTGAAAACAACTACTATAGTGCATTTAGATTCCTTTACATTCAGTTATTAAAACTAAAACATTACTTGTGACTAATTACAAAAAAATACAAAAAAAATTACAAGTTACTGACAAACTCAAAACACCTAATATTTTTGACCAGATAGGCTGAATCACTATTTTAATGGTTATGGATAGGTAAAGTCTATCCTAAAGATATCTTTTATCCTAAAGATAAAAAAAAAGTTTTACTAAAAAGTATTAGCTACTTCAATACCAGTGCCAACAACTAAATTAGCTAGGTGCTTGACATACATTACTTCTTATTCTCCAAATAATCCTACACGATAAACAGTATTTTTGCCATCATGTAGATAAGGAAAGTAACATTCGGAAAGGTTAAGTAATTTTCGGGCTTCCCAGGTGGCACCAGTGGTAAAGAACTCGCCTGCCAATGGAGGAGAGTAAGAGATGCAGGTTTAATCCCTGGGTCAGGAAGATCCCCTGGAGGAGTATGGTAGCCCACTCCAGTATTCTTGCCTGGAGAATCCCATGGACAGAAGAGCCTGGCTGGCTTCACAAAGAATAGAACATGACTAAAGCAATGTAGCACAGGTAATTTTCACAAGAGGCATATAAAAGCTAACAATTAAAGAACGTGACCAAAAAATATTTATAAAGATATCTATACAACTGCAATGTTATAACAAAGAAAATTCCACAGGCACCAGAAATGGCCTTTGGTCAATCAATTTATAGCTCCTCAACTAACTCAATCATTTAGGGGAGAAGAATGATTCTCTAATCACTAATCACTAATCACTAATATACTTGGATTCTATTTTTCTCCCTTATATCCTTTAGCTTCAATAAAACATGCCATATTTCATCATATACTGCAACCAAAATTAAATAAGCAATGATGTGCATATAGCACTATATAAAGATTCCAATAAGGCATTTCTGCTTCAAACACCAGGATTTTAGTTTCAACAGCCCTGAGTAGTGTGTGTGTGTGTTAGTTGCTCAGTTGTGCCCAACTTGTGATCGCATGAACTGACTATAGCCCACCAGGCTCCTTTGTCCATGGAATTCTCCAGGCAAGAATACTAAGTAGAAGCTGAGGTTTAAAAAAAAAAAAAAGGGAATTTTTAGGAGAAAACAGGCAAACACGACTGTTTGTTTCCTATTACAATATTTTTCACACTAAGATATTAAAACAATAAATCTGTAAAACACAACAATAGTAAAAACAAGAATGTTAACACAGTACATATAAAGATTACTGAGACTATACTTAAATTTTAAAGTTTAAAGTATTAGAAAATTAACTTCCTATTTACCACCCTATGCTCATGAGAAATGTTTTTCAGATTTCATCCCTCAACCTCAGTTCAATGAAATCAAAGTTTGTTTTGCTCCTTTGTAGACTACACATTCATTACAAAGCATTTACTGTATTTACTTTCCCAAGTTTTCTTGTCTTTAATACTAAGGGTGGTGACTCCCATAGTTTCCTAGTTTCCAGAGTAACTGGGTTGCTTAAGATTAAGATTTACATAGTCTTAATTCAGCAAACCATCATACCACCAAAGGACAAAATTAGTCTTGTAACTTCAATCGATCAGAAAACAGCAGAGCAAACTGGCCTGGTTTGGTCTGCCTGTCTTATGTGTATGTTACTCTCCCTCTTCTCCAAGAGAGATGTCAAGCTAAGCTTGCGATTCCTTCATTTTATTAAAAAAACTCCTCTTATCATCCAATTCCCTTTTTCCAAATTTGTTTAGAAGATGAGACTATATTCTCAATACTTAAAACACTTATTAGGACTTAAAAATAGACAAAGAGAATTAAAATTTAGGCTTGAGTTTGACTTTATTAATAAAGAATTTGGGATTAAAAAAATGGTATTAACAGAATCTACAGAAAGGAGTAAGGCCCTATCTTTAATATTTTTTGTTGTTGCTCACAAAGCCTATACAGAATCTAAGTGAACTTGCATCAACTCAGAATAATAATCAAAAGCCTATGTACACAGGTTTATATATAACTTAAAGTAGTTTCTGGGATTCCTAAAAGTTATCCAAATACTTAGGTTAAGACTGTTTTTGTTTTTTAGAAGCTGTCCTCATCCACAGTTTCTGCTGTAATCCCTCCCATCTTGAGTACAGACTCATATATTGGCATGCTTTCATATGCATTTCTATCTGTGGTATTCTTTCAACCAGATGAGACAGTAAATTCCCTAAGAGCAGGTACCAAACCTTGTAATTTTGGTGATCCTAAAAACCTTGGGAGAGAGCTAAGACAAATCTTTCTGATGACAGTTACCTTTAATATAATTCCACTAAATTACAGTAGAAAAACTGTGTTGTAGAGGATAAGAAGACAGAATTTACATCAGGGGTTATTTCCCCATTTTCAGAATTACATGGAATAGAACTCTATTCCAAAAAAATATGGACAAAACCATTGCCCTGGGTCAGAGTTGACAAACATTTTCTGTAAATGGTCAAAACATAAGTATTTTCAATCTTGTGGGCTCTATGGTCTCTGACACAACTGCTCGATTCTGTGCTTATGATGGGAACTACTGATAAAAAAATATGTAGTACATAAACAAATAGATGTGGCTATGTTCCAAGAGAACTTTATTGACCAAAACAGTTAGGGCTTATAAGTCATAGTCTGCAATTCCCCACCTTAGATTAATGTCTCTGAGAAACACTTAAAACAAAAAGTTCCTACAGACTAACTAAAGACAATATAATCCACAAAAAAAAAAAAAAAGGCAAAGAAGATAAAACAAGCAATTTATAGATACTAGGAGAAGGCAATGGCACCCCACTCCCGTACTCTTGCTTGGAAAATCCCATGGATGGAGGAGCCTGCATGGATGGAGGAGCATGGCTGCAGTCCGTGGAGTCGCAAAGACTGAGCGACTTCACTTTCATTTTTCACTCTCACGCACTGGAGAAGGAAATGGCAACTCACTCCAGTGTTTTTGCCTGGAGAATCCCAGGGACGGGGGAGCCTGGTGGGCTACCGTCTATGGGGTCGCACGACTGAAGCGACTTAGCAGCATCAGCAGCAGGAACATAAATAGCCAACGTAAATGTCAACCTCACAAGACATATTAAATGTCAGGAAAATGTGGCATTACTGGTAAAATGTCTTTTCCAGAACATTTTTAAAGGCTTTGTTTAACTAATACAAATTTCCAAATAATGTATCTTCCACAGTAAGTTTTTGTGCTCCCTTTTAAAGCAAAATTGGGGGGCAAAGTTACATTTTATTATCTTTAATTCTCCCATTCTCTCTGAAATTCAACTTCAAATAGGCTTTCAACTACGCTGCCCCTTGTGACAAATGACCTCCAGGTCATTAAATATTTCTCTTCCACCTTAACTGAACAAATAGCAGCATTTGATACATAAATAGAGCTAGTTCTTCCTTCCTTCTCAGAACATTCTTTACTTGACTTTCTAAGACAACAAAATCTCCTAATTTTCTTTCTAACGGAAGCTCTTTCTTGGTACTCTTTGCTGGTTCTTCCTCATCTCCTCAATCTCTAATCACTGGACTACAAAGAGCTCAGTTCTTGGACCTCCTCTCACTCACTTATGTCTATATGGTCATATAGACATTATCTATGTGTGCATGCTTGGTCATGTCCAAATCTCTGAGAACTCAAGAAGTGTAGTCTGCCATGCTCCTCTGTCCATGAAATTTTCCAATCAAGAATACTGGAGTGGGTTGCCATTTCCTACTCCAGCCATATGGTAATGTATCTACTCCTAATTATTCCTAGACAGTCCAAGCCTCTGCCCTAAAATCCAGATATATATCTAACATGGGCAACAACAGCCATCTGAATCTGACCTTCCTCTCACATTTCCCTTTCCAAAACTGGTTTTATCTTTGATCTTCCTCAACTTCTTGATAAAAAAAATCTGCAACTTCCACACCAATGTATAGGAATACGAGGTTCCATAAAGAAAATTCAAATAGGTTAAGACAGTTGAATATTAGTGGGCTGAGATAATAAAGAATTTTAGCTGAACACAGTAAACAGTGAAAACAAATTATTAATAATTTTAATTGTCTAAACCATGGCAATTCTATTACTTTCCCTAAAGCAAAATTAGAAATCTTAAATTCTATTCCCATGCAATTATCCTGATTAGCATTTATGATCACTTAATTTATCTTATAAATAAATTAACTGAAGATGAGATGGTGGATGGCATCACTGACTCAATGGACATGAGTTTGAGTAAGCTCCGGGAGTTGGTGGTAGACAGGGAAGCCTGGCGTGCTGCAGTGCATGGGGTTACAAAGAGTCGGACATGACTGAGTATCTGAACCAAACTGAATTTATCTTAAGGATTCAGTAAAAAGGGAAAAACAAATCAATCAGATATTTTTAAAATCTGAAATAATATCTGGAAGGAAATTATGTCAGAACTTAGTATAAAGTCTTATTTACTCTCAGATTATTCTCCTCAAAAATATTAAGAAATAACAATGTTTAAAGAATTTTAAAAAGCCAAGTAGTCAGAAGAGCTCTCCCTTTCATTTCTCCATAAGAAACAGAATGACAAAGGCAAAAATGGAAGGAAAATTTGAGAATACAGTAGCTTGAAAGCTAAGGAGAATCTCAAGAGAGAGGGACTGTTATTAAGAGATCATTTAAGTATGAGAATAAAATTAAAAGAAGGATGCACCTGGATTTAACAACAGGACCATCAATGTCACTCCTCTGAGAACAATTAAGTAGGAGGCTGCTGCTGCTAAGTCACTTCAGTCGTGTCCAACTCTGCGACGTGGAAATCACAATTCAACTAAGTTAGAGAGTAATAGGAAGAGATGAAACTATGCTAGCTTTGTTAATGTAACTTGAAGAGTGCCACTGAAGACAGGAAAGATGGAACAGTAGCTAGAGGAGAGTATAGTAGGAAAATACATGAAAGGTATAACTAATGTGTACACCTCCTCTAGTGTTGCTGCAATGTTCCCACAGAGAAACCTTTCTTTTCCTAGCCTTTTTACACAGACTATGATTTTAAACATTTAGTGAGTATCAGTTATTATACAGTAGGAATAGCTGCAATCGTTTTAGATTTTTCTATCTTTGTAAATCTGAAATAGCTTTTCTATTTGCTTTCTGATATCATTCATTATTTTTTATTGATGCTAATACATATCATAACTGCTACATTTAAAACAAATTTGCTAAAGAAGTGTCTGAAATAAAAAGTTTTATGTTTTCCTACTAGTACAGCCATAAGCATTAGTACTTAGAGGGAAAAGCCAGATTTACAATTCTGTGTTCTGAAAATACTAAAAATTAGTCAAGAATAAGGAATCTGAAGAAAGTAATACCTTGACAGATGAACAGCAACAAATATGACATGAAACAGATTCTACCACCATATAAAAAGAACAAAGAACAGATAAGAAACTATACTTTAATCTACAATAACAAAATTTCCTTTGGATCCGGGGACAGAAAATAAAAGTTCAGTTACCAGCTAAGAAATTAAATCTATTACTAAACTTACTCTGTTAACAGCATACAACCAAATAAAAGTCTAAAAGTAAGTAACCAAAAATAAACCCAACTCTGAATTTTCAAAGTATGCAATAGGGGTAGCTGAATATTCATCTTGCTGCATTTAACAGCACTGTGTGGGAGGAATAGTCTCCAACAGCCTAGATTCTGGAATAAAGGTAAAACATATAAACCCATTAAAGCTTCAATTTGCTCTAACTTTCTTATATTCACTACCAAAAGATATTTTTAATACTACTCTCTCTATACTTACTGAGAAATAAGTGAAGTTCACCCTAAACGCTGTTACTTATTATCTTTCTAAAATGTAAATTTGATCATGTTATTCTCCTCTCCTTGAACTCATTCAATGGTTCCCCAGTGCTAGTATGTTCTGGCATTATATGCAAGGTCCTCCATGACACACTTTTCTTTATATTACTTAAAATATTCTTATATTTCTTATATTACAAATTACTTACTTAATTCCACAAACATTTACTGAGCACTAACTGTGACCCAAGTATTATTTTGACCTGATTATGAGGGCTCAGAGCAGAAGTGATAGCAGTGAAGATGACGAGAAGACACTACATTCTACATCTATTGTGCAGGCAGCAACAACAGGATTTCCTGACAGACTGGATATGGAACATGAACCAAACAAAAAAAGAATCATTCCAAGATCTTTGACCTGAGCAAGTAGGATGCAGTTGCCATTAAGAGGGATTATCTTCATTAAAACTCTACGTTACACAGATAGTGAAAGGAAAGTGCTTCCCTGAATACATCTGTATCTCATAAAGTTACTCTCCTCTAAACTCCCAGCCTACCAATTTAACATTATTACTGTATTCACAACCTTGTATTTAATGGCCTGTGGTTTAATTCTTGTCAGAATCCTCAGGGCAAGTAATAAATTTTACCTTTAAATCCCCAAGCCAAGAAGAACCTGGCCTTTCTATATACACAGGTTTAATAAATGAATGAATGCTCTTTGGAAATGAAGTCATCTTTAATAAGGGGAAAGTTTCTATTTCCAAAAGAAATGTAGGTTTGATATATTGGAGTGGGGTGGGGGAATCCTGTGTCTTTTTTTTTTTTTTTCTTCAAACAAACTAAAACCAAATGCTATGCTTCTTATTACAAGGTCACTCCACTCACAGGGCTCTAAGGCTAAGAGAATGTGACACAAAGGAACCATAAGAGTACTCATGCCAGTGTGAAAGTAACTGAGAAAGTTTCACATGGGAATGATGCTTGAGTTTGACCATGAAACCAAAGTAGGATTTTCTCATTCTCCCTTTTTCTCTAGCAATAACAAAAGAGATGGGAAAGACAAGCATTGACCAAATCATGAAGTTTATACAGTTTTTATATAAGGAGTCTGAAATAATCCTAAAAGTAATAGGGATCTAACCAAAGAGAGGAACATAATCAAATAATAGAGATGTAAGTTATTAAGAGATCATTTAGAAAATGAATCAAACATTAGGTAGAATCTAGAATGCTTAGGAAGCAAATGGATAGTCTTTATCAAACATATAATTAGGCCTCCAGGTTTCTGAATTCCAGCAATGATGGTATCATTCCCTGGACAAAGAATATTAAAAAAAATCAGATTTCAATTGGAAAATTGTAAAATGGAATTTGTCACACTTGAAGAAAATAAATTAAATAGTAGGCCTTTATAATAGATTCAAGGTTATTCAGTTGGTAAATGATAGCAAGAACAACTTTTAGAATTTTGATTATGTACTGGAAATTGTTATATTACAGTGTTATATTGGTCCATCTTATCTCTATTTCCAGTCTACAAGCTTCTTACGGGCAAGTGTAATATTTTCTACGTTTTTTATCTCCCTTCTCAGCACTTTACATAATGCTGCTCTCAGAATGCATCTTTGTTAATTCTGAATTCTGTGAAGTTAGGAACCTGTCAAGTTAGAGTATTCTGCTGCTGCTGCTGCTAAGTCGCTTCAGTCGTGTCCAACTCTGTGCGACCCCATAGACGTCAGCAGCCCACCAGGCTCCCCCGTCCCTGGGATTCTCCAGGCAAGAACACTGGAGTGGGTTGCCATTTCCTTCTCCAATGCATGAAAGTGAAAAGTGAAAGTGAAGTCGCTCAGTGGTGTCCGACTCTTAGCGACCCCATGGACTGCAGCCTACCAGGCTCCTCTGGCCATGGGATTTTCCAAGCAAGAGTACTGGAGTGGGGTGCCATTGCCTTCTCCGAAGAGAGTATTCCAGTCATCATCATTCTCAACTTCCTCTGTAACTAAAAGAAACTTAAAACTTTATGAGAATGTTTAACTAAGCTGTTTATTAAAGCTAATCAAAATCTTTAAAATTTAAATAATATGCTAACCTGGAGAACATGTCTCATTTTGTGATATAACTTCAGACTCATCCTTTTCACCCGAGATATCCTCTTCATCAGAGAGGACCAAGAAGGCTTCTTTTGGCAAGCTCTCACTACTTTCTTGTTTAGACGGTGAACCAAAAGAACCTTCCATCTTTTCTTCCAAATCTGGATTTGACTCATCAATTGGAAGGAGAGAAGCTTTAGAAAAGCAAGTGAGTTCATCTTCAGCAGGTGCAAGCTTTTCCAAAATAGGAATGATTTCATCTGTCTCCATAGAATCTGTATTTTCTAGGATATTCTCATTTTTGTCATCTTTTATAACATCTTCACTAATGGTTTCCATAAGGTCTGCAGAATTTTCTTCTTCATTCTTTTCACTGTGGTCAATCTCCACACTGCTAGATATAGCCTCCTCTCCAAGAGCAGATTCTGTGATTGCATCTTCTTCTAACTTCTTTTCAGGAGACAGATCTGAACAAATAATTGTATCATCTGTTTCGAGAGCTTCTGCATCAGCATCACTATTACCATCAGCTTTATTTTTCTCATCAAATGAGAAAATTTTATCTAACTTTTCATCGTCTCTATTTTGTTGAAGAAAATCATCACCTTTATTGCTACTGGGCTCTGTACTATCAGTTTCAGGAACTGGTTCACAGGCTGGTACCGAACTTGGGTCAAAGGTGGGGTCAAAGGCTGTCTCAGAAGTTGGTTCATCAGAGGCTGGATTACCAGAGGCTGAATCACCAAAAGCTGGATCACTAGAAGGCAGATCACCAGAGCCTGGATCATCAGAGGCCAGTGATTCAGAGGCAAGATCACCAGAGGCCGGATCATCACATGCTGAATCACTGGAGACTGGTTCACTGGAGACTGACTCACCAGGGACTGGTTCACTGGTGACCAGTTCATTAGAAACTGGCTCACTGGAGACCAGTTCACTGGAGACTGTTTCACCAGAGGCAAGATCACCAGAGACAGGGTCATCAGAAGCAGGATCACCAGAGGTTAATGTTTCAGAGGCCAGGTCTCCAGAGACAGGATCTCCAGACCCCAGACCTCCAGTAGCCAGATCAGAAGCTGGATCACCAGAAGATGGTTCAGCAGTCAATTTAGAGGCTAGATCTGGACTTATATTATTTGCAGACAAAGGTTCACACTTTAAGTCATCATCCTGCTTGCTTTTTACATGAACATTTAAGGTACAGGGTGTTTCTTTCCATTCTGCTTTACTTTTTTCAGGGTCAAAACAAACATTCTCAATGCCATTCACCTCTTCCTTGTCATTAAGATAGTCCATATTTTCCAAAGGTGAGGTTGGGTCCAAATCTCCATTTTCATGGTTGCCATTTAACAGCTTGACATCAGTTTTCAATAGTTCTTCCTTGACCTTGTACACTGCTTCAAGTTGCTGACGATCACTCACTCTCATTGTTTTTCGAGCCTTAAAGACTTTTTTTTGAGGTTCTTCTATACTATCCATTTTGAATCTTTAAAAAAAAGAAAGAAAAAGAAAGAGTTTAACAATTGAAACCAAAGCCACCTAATTATAGACTTATTGCAAATTGATCTTAGAAGCAAGCACCACTTTATGTAATTTTAAAGTAATTATAGAAAGCATAATTATTTATGCTAATTTATTTAAAGCATAACACATATAATGCTGTGTATTAATTTTTATATTTATTGAATTTATATGACATAAAACTGATAATAGGTACAGTTCATAAGAAATTAATTACTAGGCAATGTTAGGGGGAAAGTAGTTTTCATTCTCAGTAAGCTAATGGATTCAGAGTATGGAGGAGAGAGCGTTAAAAAAGTACATGAAGTAAAAAAGTAGTTGTCATAGGAATAATAAGAGAATGAAAGCAGAGAGGAATGGGGGAGAGGTATAGAGGTAGGGGAAAAAAGAAAGGAGAATTAAGGAACATAAAGAAATATTACATTTGTAACCAGAAATATCTAAATAACTGTTAACATAATGTAACAGATTATTACCTAGAAAGTGAAAAGACAACTCACAATAGAAGAAAATACAGTTGACCCTTGAATGTGGTTTGAACTTTAGGGGTCCTCTTAAAACTTGGAATTTTTTTTGATAAATACATACTATACTACTACCTGACCCACTGTTGGTTGAATCTGCAGGTACAAAGGGCTAATTAAGTTACATGAGGATCTTCAACTGTGCAGGGGTTCGGCACCCCTAGTCCCTCCATTTTTTCAAGGGTCAACTGTATTTGCAAATCATATATTTGCAAATAATATATCTGATAAGAGATTTACATCTGGAAAATGTAAAATACTATTGCAATTGAAAAATAACAACAACAAAAAAAAACAACTTAAAAATAGGCAACAAACTTGAACAGACATTTCTCTGAAAGATACAAAAAAAGACAATAAGCAATGAATATAAACAGATGCCTCACATCATTTAGTCATCAGAGAAATACAAATCAAAACCAAAATGAGGTAACATCTCACACACACCAGGATGGCTATTATCAAAAGAAATAATGAGTGTTGGTAAGAATGTGAGCAAATTGAAACTCTCATACAATGGCAACAGGATTGTAAAATGGTACAGCTGCTTTGGAAAATAGTCTGGCAGTTCCACAACATGCTAAATATTACGCATTAAATTTAATCTTTCCTCTTTTTTGTAATGTATTCATGTAAAGCTATAAATTTCCCTCTAAGCGCTGCTTTAGCTGCATCTCACATTTTAATGTGTCATATTTTTCACTGTTCTATTAAAATATTTTCTAGTTTCCAATGTGATTTCTTCTTTCATCTGTGAGTTATTTAAAAGTATATTTCTTTAAAAGGTAGTAACACACAACTATGTGAATAGGCTCTTTAAAATACATATACATAAAGTCAATTTCATTAATAAAAAAATGAGGCAGTGTAGATTTATAAGTCACTAAGCATTGCAGATTTTAGGCCTAACGAAGATGTCCACTTGAAAAAAATAAATTAACACCCTAAGACATAATTTCTCAAATTGTAACCTTATTTGAATAGGGGTCTTTGCAGAGATAATAAAGTTAAAATAAGGTCATTAGGGTGGGTCCTAATTCCATATGATGAGTGCACTTATTAAAAGGGAAAAATCTGGACACAGACACATACATGTGAGAACGCTGTGTGGTAACTGGAGTTAGTCACAAGCCATAGCTAGGAGAGAAATATGGAACAGATCCTTCCTTAGCTTCATCAGTAAGGGCATGGCCCCCTCAGCACCTTAATTTCAGACTTCTAACTGCCAGAAATGTAAGACAATACATTTCTGTTATTTAAGAAAAAAAATTTTTCTTTTTCAAGCAATGTGATTTACCATATAAACAGAAGGTAAAAATAAACAACAGATTATCTCAACACAGAATATTCATTCTACAAAATTCAAAACTGAGTCATAATTAAGCTCTCAGAAATCTAATAGAAGTAAACAACTAAAATCTAATACAGGTTATCTATAAAAGAAAATTGCAAATATCATACTAAATGGTAAAATAGATCAGAACTAAGATAAGGATATTCTCTATCAATGTTTCTGTGTGTGTTAACATCTGGCCAGTTCACATTTGGTCCTAGAAAAAGACAATGTTGCCACTCTACAGTGGAATAAAACAAACATCCTTTTAAGGACTAAGATATACAGGAATCATGAATATTGCTTTTAAATGGATATTCACTTAGTATCACCATTACCAGTATGAATGATGCTAGGATATACTTGCTTGGAGAAGGGAAAAAAGCAGCTCTGAAATCTAGGAATTTAAGGTTCAAAGCTCAGTGTTATTATAAATTGATCTGATGCTTATAGCTAAGCCATGTTGGACTTAACAACCTCAGCATTTAAATTAGGCAAGGTCACTGTGCAACCCAGCAACACATAAATTACTAAATATCTTCCCCTTTGACTAAACAAGTGATGGTTACACTTTTTTTTTTAATCACTTGTGGTTTTACCTTCACTGTAGTTTGTCTTTCTTATAGGTAATAGTTACTGAGATAGTTACTGAGCACAGAATTGCTCCTCCCGTCCATCACTTTCTGATAGTACCTAATCCAGAGTAAGGCTCTCCTGCCTCAAACCCTTCCAGCAAAACCCAACCTATACTATAAGTAAACCCTTTACCAGGTTTTTTTCTAATATCCTCCTACTGATACACCTCAGTTTCCCCCAAGGTGAGCATTCTCTCTCACTGCAACAAATAATAAACCCAACTTTTCAATTACATGTATGTTCCTGATATTCCATCATTCCTCTAGCTGAAAGGCACAAAACTATGGCCCAGCCTATTTGCTGGAGGCCAGTAAAGCTTGAGAATCAACCATTTTGTCACAGCACTTCTAGATTGCAGTACAAAATCTGCATTCATACTATTACCGTAGGCCAACTACTTATATTTCTTAGTCTTCCTAGGTTTTTAAGTTATATAGCTGAGTAAAACTATTTATAAAAACTACCTTAAAATGAGAAGAAACGTCAAAGCAAAATTATCATAGCACTATTTTTAAGGATTATTAAATGCAGCTACAATTTAAACTTCAAAATTTTCCCCACCTACAATCCATTTTAAACTCACTTACTGAAAAATGTTCTGCAAAGAAGATACAATGCAAGTTTTGTAGACATTTTCCTTGCTGACTCCAAACATAAAAATGATTAAATTTATAGTACTAGGAGTGTGGTTACCCTTTAAATATTTTCAAATACTGAACTGCAGTTCTTCTGGATTTTGACATTGTAAAAGCCACATTTCTCAGCCATTATATACATAACTGGTCACTGTTGCCAGATGCATTAAAAACAAACATTCCTCTTTTTAAAAAAGCATATTTTCATAATTTTTAGTAATTCCAGTAAGAACATGAATTCTGCCAACAGAAACATGTGCTTTAGTTCTAACTCTTATGTACTTACTGTGTGACACAGGGCAAGTTACCTAGCATTTCAATGTTTAATATCAGCCACCTTAAAAAGGGAATATCAGTACCTGACACAGAGGTTGCACTAATGATTATGAGATTCTATACATTAAGTGTTTGGAAGGCAGTTAGCACTCAACAAATGTTATTGTAATTGTCTATGTACATTCAGGATGTTTTTAGGCATACAGAATCTGAAACAAGTTTCTCTTAAATATTTTTGGTAGTTTGTATATGAATTAGAAAGTCTACCATGTACACATCATGTTCAATGTTAACTGCCACCAAGTAACATTTAATAAAAATAAATGTTATCAAAGCAAGCTGGTTTTATCAACAAAATTGCCATCAATACAGTAAAATAAAAGCCTATACAAAGAATTACAGAATAACTACCATCTATACCCACAAGGGCGCACACTACAGCCATTTACAGGATCTTTTTAGGGTTCTAAGTAAATATAATAAATAACAAAGCAAGAAGGAAGAAGCATGAACAACCAGTTCAAACTAGTTCAGCCATATCTATGCAAACCAATCAGCAGTAAGTTTTTTTAAATCTATTTTGCATAAATAATGTATATTTAAGAAAGACACAGCAGAGAAGGGTGTGTTACCTGCAAACAAGTCTCCATTACTATATGACTGGAACAAAACATTTCTAAAGATCATTTTAAATATCGTCATCTGGAACTGACATATCATTCACAAAACTATACTACAAAAGAAATACTACTTTTTTAGGTGGCAACACTACAGTCATGAAACTCTCACAGGACTGCAATTTATTTTCATAGGAAAAGCACTTATATTTTACAGCAGAAAGTGTCTGCCATATCTAGAAGCAAATATGTAAAATGTAATGAACTACTTTCTCCTGAAAACATTTTTCATAAGGAAGATAATAAGAAAAACATGTTTTAAGTCCTTACTTTAATGTTTAGATTCAAGAACTGTGGGGAAATATCACCACTTTAAAAAAAAAAATCTTTTTCTACAGCATTAACAAGAATTTCACCTTTACTAAAGGAATTTATATTTAAATAACCAAGAAGGGTATGTTACCTGCAAATAAGTCTCTATGGCTTGGGGTTTTTTTGTTTTTTTTTTTTCAAATTTTGGGTAAATTATTTTTAAGGAAAGCCCAATAAGCCTCTTCTTTAAGTGAAACCATTATTTTCTTCTCTGCTTCATCCCTCTCCACCCATTCCTTTCACACTCTTCTTCCTAGCAAAGAGATTATAGCTATGAAACAACAAAGAGAAGTATTACCAAAAGCTGTAATGTCTTAGCCTACAATCTGCCTGCTCAAAAAGCTCAAGAATTTAAGTGGCTGTTCAAGAGCTGCTCACAAACTCAGCCAATCAGCAGCCAGCATTCTGATTCCTGCCCAGCAACAGGAGACAGACAATAAGGTCAGAAAAACATAGTTAAAACCTGGATTCACAACACTTCAGTGAGGTTCTTTGTCTGATAAAAGTAACCTAGAACATGATTGCATAAAATTCTAAACCTATAACGTACACAAAATATACCACATAAATAAAATAGAATAAAAGGTGTAAATCTTATTTATCTTCATTTAAAGAATATTTCCAGAAATATAAATCCATGCCCTACCTGGGGAATGAGTCAAATATGGACAATACATAACAAGAACATACATCTCTACACAATGGGTTAGAATCTGCGAGATTCAACTGTAAATTTCTTTTTAAAATTCCATAGTCTTTAACGTATATAAAACATTTATACTAAAAATCCAGCAAAATCTTAAATCCAAATAACTAACAAGATTATTTTCATACCCATCTATCCTTATCGTTATAGATTTCCAATTCCAAAAGTTAATTGTATTCTGGACCCAAAGGTTAACTATGGATAGCATTATAAAGTGTTTTGCTGTCTACTGCACTGAACTGACTTAGTTTGATTCATTTAATGAAATTAAAATGTGATTCTTAATAACCTGTATTAAGTGTTTTAAGTACAATTACTATATTCTTTGCACCTTAACTGCCTTTGGCAGCACGTTACAAAAAGGTTATGAGCTCTCCCTTTTTGAAGAAATAAGCAAATATATATACTACATAATAAATATTCATGTAAATTGAAGGGAAATTTTTTCTACATGATATCATTCTAGTCCTTTAAAAATAAAATTATAAAATAAAAATAGGAAATCTGTTATCAGAATATTTTTTCTCAAATTCACTACCTATGAGATTTTTAGTAGTAAATTTTTAAAATAAACTTCATTTTTTTCTCTTTCAATTACAGAGGAACCTTGTAATTTTTCAAACATACCCAAGAGGGAGCTTGCTGCAGCCATACTCTTAGTTTATATAATCTCACCATAGGAAAAATAAATCAGCAGCTGCTTGAATGCTTCAGTCTCGTGAGAGAACTGAAATTCACTGTTTGATTGGCTTAAAGCCATAGCTGCCTACACCAATCAGACGTCAGCATCACAAACCTTGCCCGGCAACAAGGGAAGCAGATGAGGGCAAGTGCTCTACCAAGAATCCAAACGGTGTAAAATTCAAGGTGAACTATGAAATTGACACATATTTGTAACATACCCCCAGATTCTTATTTCAATAACAGGTCCATAGCAGGGTTTTCCTGATTAAATAAACAAGGATCTATACTACTGCTTTCCAAGAACTGCTTTAACTAACAAGGCAACAGGAAGTACCAAAACTGTTGGGTCAAAGCGCACAGACACATACACAAACACTATATTAATTCAAAGTATGGATATGTGATGAAATATATTTAAAAATAAAATTTTAGCAAAAACTTGCAAAATGCTAAGCAAAGCCATTTAAGTGGACTTGACATTTCTATCTTTGACACAAGCACTCCAATTAAATTCATGCTTTTAACTGATAGTACTGTAACATTATTCTGAATAATGGGATGCTGAAAATAATTTTTCAGATTTGAGTTTATGTTAAATGGATTAAACAAACATTAGTCAGTAGGCTTGACTAATGATGGCTTACTCTTAAATAATCACTTTATGCTGAGGATTCCTAGCCTCTATAGAAACGCAACTCAGTTACTGTGCTAAGAATTCCATTCTCAATTGAGAACCGTGTGATATTATTCTGCACTTCTAAATTTTACTTGAGAATTCTGCAATAGTCCTGGAAATAAAATCATAAAGAATAATCACTCTGCTAATCTGCATACTGTTTACTGTTCATTAGTGAAGACTGGTGAAACTGCGAGTGAAATGATTCATCCTCTTGATATTTATCTGTGCAGATTTAATATAGTTTCTAAATTTTTATCTTAAATACTAGATATCTTGTCAACTTTGTCAATAGCTATTTTTCTAAAACTGTAGTAAAACATAATCACTACTCCTATTAAAACTTCCACAAGGATTTTCATCTTGTTTCCAAACTTCTCTTGAAGTCACTCACAAAGCATTGGCAATATTTACTTGAGAATCCAGAATCCCTTACAGTTCACAATTCTTCAATTCTACTATGCTATGGTTCTTCCCTCAATTGCAAAAAAACACTACTGCACTAAAAAAAAAAAAAAGGAAACATTAACTGGTGGAAATCCATTCCTTATCTAATAATTTAACTCATGAGTTTGGTATGGTTTCACGTGCTCATAATATTTGATGCAACAAATAACCCCTTCTGCCTCTCAGCAACCTCATGATATCAGCTGAGATATCAAAACATATAATGGGATATCCCTTAACTAAATGTTTAAAACTAATCAGCAACAAAGGAAACAGAAGTTTGCTCTACCAACAATCCCTTGGACAAAACAAGAGCAAATCAATATTGATTAATAAGCACAGCAAACCAGAACAATCACTACAGTCTAATTTGTTGCATTCACTGATATATTTTGAAGAATACTAGAATATTCTATATGAAAAAATGCAAATGCAAGATACCTTAAAATAACTTCTTCCAGTGTATTTCGGGGATCATTCTGTTACATACGCAAAGTCAAATTAATTGACCTGATCCAACAAACTCAATTATAGAACACACTTATTAAATTACATCCCCTCAGAAAATTAGCCAGTTATCCATCAGGGCCCACTAGCTTATCCAACTCATCAAACTCCACCAGCACCTGGGCAGCAATGAGTAAAGTTACAGACAGCTATGTATTTTATTTCCTCAAGAATTTAAGAACCACTTTTCCAAAATTTTTCATACTTTACTTGGATGAATTAAAATACCCAGAATGATTTAGGAGGGCAACATGAAAGATGTGAATCCTTCAAATGATAGGAAATAGATCTCACTTTTCTTATCGACTCAATCTAAGGAGAAAGGACAGACAGCTTACTTTCTGTGTCAGTCAGCTTTCACTAGGTAATAAAGCAGTAAGGAAAAAAAAAATGACTGGCTAATAACTAACAATCTTCTTCATTCTAGGTCATCAGCTGAAGAAGCAGCAAATGCTTCCCCAGCCCCCACAATTCCAGGTCTTGTGGCATAGAGAAAAGCCCATAATGACCGAGAAAAAAAAGCCCACAATGACAGAACCATACAATATACAATGGATTTTAAAGCTTTTTCTTAGACACAGTATACGCCACTTGCACTCACAGCCCATTGGCTAAACCCAAGTTAAGAGGGTAGAGAGAAAAAAGCTCTCATGGGGAAACATTTCACGTCACATGGCAAAACGCAGGGATAGGTAATCTTACCAAAACAATAACAACAGTGAACTATATAATTTACCCATTGGAGTAGGAAATGGCAATCTACTCCAGTATTCTTGCCTGGAAAATTCCATAGACAGAGCAGCCTGGGAGGCTACAGTATATGGGGTTGCAAAGAGTCAGACACAACTGAGCATGCATGCACATATAATCCACCACAACTCAAAAATACATTATTATAAAAGTTTGGCAAAACAAAGATTTCTAAACTAACAAAACCAAATCTACTCTGTGTTCCAACATTAGCATAATAGTTGTCACAGGATAAATCACCCAAACTCTCCTGATTTCATGTCACTCACCAGTAAAACCAAGGAGGTTAGACTAGATGCTTGCTAAGTTTGATTCTAGCTTAAATTTTGAATTATTTTACTAAACTCTAGCTATATTGATGTTCTTTTATAATTAATTTTTCATTATTAAATACAGAGAACATGCAGCAAGATATAAACTCTAACATAATGAACACATGTGAACCCATCATCCAGATAAGAAATTAAAAACAAAGCCTCCTGTATAACACTATCAGATAGCATGCTACTCCTTCCCCATCCCAATTCCTTAACTCAAAGATAAGCATAATCTTGAATCTGATGTTTATTATTCCCAGGTATGTCTTATACTTTTTTTCTATATTATAAAGTCCCCATTTTATTAATGAAACAACCCACCTTAAAGGGATAAAGAAACTGACACTTATCAAGGGGTATTTATATGTCAGACCCTATACCAAGGCATATTTTTTCCCATTTAAGTGACAAGTTATACAAGTTCAACTTTACATCTGAAATAATACATCAATAGCCAGGCTACTATCATTCATTACATGGATAATAATTAACTTAGTAAAGTAAAAAGACACTTGATTCAGCATGAAATTGCTTTCTTTGCATATATACACTTCTTATGCATTTCATCCTTTAAATTTTGCAACCATGGGGGTCTTCCAGAGTTCAAAACAATAAGCAATAAACTATACTGTATTTGCCACTATTTTCTTCTCTCTTTGAAAATGGAAAAGTCATTTAATATAATTGCTAAGGCCTATTCACACAGTGAATGAGTTCTGACTGTTACAGCCTCAATTTCATCAGCCTACAGACTGGTTCACATATTAGCGCCAACATTATTACAAAGAAGCTCTTAAACATCCAAGTATCTTTTTAAAAGTAACTTTTCATTAAGTCATCCAAGCAAGTAACAATAGAACTAGCTCAACAAACCACAGGGAATTTCCTCAATCTGATAAAGAGCATCTAGGAAAAACCCATAGCTAACATACTTAATTGTCAAAGACAGAAAGCTTTCACCCTAAGATCAGAAACAAGACAAAATGTCTGCTCTTAGGCACTGACTAGAGGTTCTAGCCAGGACAATTAGGCAAGAAAATGAAATAAAGGTCATGTACCTTGAAAAGAAAAAACTGAAACTATCTCAATTTGCAGATGATAAAATCCTATGTACAGAAAATCCTAAGAAATCCATCAAAAATTTTATTAGAACCAGTAAATAAGTCTAGAAGGTTGCAAGATATAAAATCAATATATTGAAAAATATAATAAAAAATACTTGTAAAAACAATTTCAGAATGAAATTAAGAAAATAGTTCCATTTACAATAGCATAAAAAGTAAATTTAACAAAAAGTACAAAACCAATACTCTAAAAAATTACAAAGTGTTGAAGAAACTAAAGATCTAAATAAACAGAAGGACACCTTATACTCTTGAGTCAGAAGTCTTAATATTAAGACGTCACTACTCTCAAAACTGATTGACTGATTCAAGGCAAAGCCCTATCAAAATCTCAACTATCTTCTTTGCAGAAACTGACAAGCTGATTCTAAAACTCATATGGAAATGCAAGAAATTCCAAATAGCCAATATGGGGGAGGGGGGTGCGGCAGGGAGAGACAGTGAAAGACTCACGCTTCACATTTTCAAAACTTATTATAAAGCTACGGTAATCTTTACAGTGTGGTACTACTAGGGCTTCCCAGGTGGCTCAGTGGTAAAGAATCCACCTGCCAATGCAGGAGATGCAGGTTTGATTCCTAGGTTGAGAAGGTCCCCTGGAGAAGGAGATGGCAACCTACTCCAGTATTCTAGCCTGGAAAATCCCATGGACAGAGGAGCCTGGTGGGCTACAGTCCATGGAGTTGCAAAGAGTCAGACACAACTTATCAACTGAGCATGCACTACTAGCAGGACAGACAGAGAGAGCAATGGAATCAGTTCAGTTCAGCTCAGTCGTGTCCAACTCTTTGCGACCCCACGAATGGCAGCATGCCAGGCCTCCCTGTCCATCACCAACTCCCAGAATTCACTCAAACTCACATCCATCGAGTCGGTGATGCCATCTAGCCATCTCATCCTCTGTCGCCCCCTTCTCCTCCTGCCCCCAATCCCTCCCAGCATCAGTCTTTTCCAATGAGTCAACTCTTCGCATGAGGTGGACAAAGTATTGGAGTTTCAGCTTCAACATCAGTCCTTCCAAAGAACACCCAGGGCTGATCTTTAGAATGGACTGGTTGGATCTCCTTGCAGTCCAAGGGACTCTCAAGAGTCTTCTCCAACACCACAGTTCAAAAGCATCAATTCTTTGGTGCTCAGCTTTCTTCATAGTCCAACTCTCACATCCATACATGACTACTGGAAAAACCATAGCCTTGACGAGACGGACCTATGTTGGCAAAGTA
Organism: Bos indicus; assembly: GCF_029378745.1. Classification (NCBI taxonomy): domain Eukaryota; kingdom Metazoa; phylum Chordata; class Mammalia; order Artiodactyla; family Bovidae; genus Bos; species Bos indicus. The sequence continues at coordinate 95,422,014 of NC_091764.1, forward strand.
ATATCTCTGCTTTTGAATATGCTATCTAGGTTGGTCATAACTTTCCTTCCAAGGAGTAAGTATCTTTTAATTTCATGGCTGCAGTCACCATCTGCAGTGATTTTGGAGCCCAAAAAAATAAAGTCTGACACTGTTTCCACTGTTTCCCCATCTATTTCCATGAAGTGATGGGACCAGATGCCGTGATCTTAGTTTTCTGAATGTTGAGCTTTAAGCCAACTTTTTCACTTTTTCCCTTTCATCAAGAGGCTTTTTAGTTCCTCTTCACTTTCTGCCATAAAGGTGGTATCATCTGCATATCTGAGGTTATTGATATTTCTCCCAGCAATCTTGATTCCAGCTTGTACTTCTTCCAGCAATGGATTAGAACAGTCAAAAAATATACCCTCACATTTATGGTTAAATAATTTTTGACAGGAGTGCTAAGACCATTCAATGAGGAACAAACAGTGTTTTCAACAGATAGTGCAGAAACAACTGAATAGCCACATGTTAAATAATGGCTTTGGATCCCTATCTCATACCATAAATAAAGACTAATTCCAAATGGGTCAAAGACCTAAATCTAATGGCTAAAATTTTTAATCTTAAAAGAAAACAGATATAAATCTACATGACCTTAGAATAGTCAATGATTTCTTACATATGACCCAAGAGATTAACAAAAGAAAAAAAAACTAGACCTCATAAAAATTAAAAATTTTGTGCTGCAAAGGTAACCATCAAGATAGTGAAAAGATAACTCACAAAATGGGAGGAAATATGTGTAAATAATATATCTGAAAAGAGACTTGTATCTATTAGAATATATAAAAACTGCTATAACTCAATAATAATAAAACAACCCAATTTAAAAATGAGCAAAAGACTTGAATAGATATTTCTCCAAAGATAAGCCAATAAGCAACAAACATAAAAAGATGCTCAACATCATTAGTCATTAGAGAAATGAAGATCAAAACCATAATTAACACTTCACACACAACACAATGGTTATAACCAAAGCAGAAAATAACAAGTGTTAGCAAAAGATGGAGAGAAATTGGAATCCTCATACAGCTGATGGGGCTGTAAAGTGGAGCAGGTGCTTTGAAAAAGAGGCTGGCACTTCTTGAACTGTGCTGCTATAAAAATCTAGCAATTCTACTCCTAGGTATACATATCCACAAGAAATAAAATCACATCCATGCAAACACTTATACACAAATACTCATAGAAGCACTTCTCATAACCTCCTAAAAGTATCTATTCATAATAGCCATAGTCCAGCATAGTCCAGCAACTGATAAATAAAATGTGGTATATCCATTAAAATGAAATATTATCTGGCTATAAAAAGGAATGAAGTACTGATAAATGTAACTTCATGAATAAACCCTGAAAATATGCTGAGTGACAGAAGCCTATCACAAAAGGCCACACACTGAGTAACTTTATTTATATGAAATGTCCAGAATAGGCAAATCTATAAAGACAGCAGATAAGTAGCTGGCTAGTACTGGGGGTTGGGGAAGAAATGAGGAATGGCTCCTGACGGATACAAGATTTCTTTATAATGTAATAAAAAATGTTCTAAAATTAATTGTAGTGATGGTTACACACTGTGTGAATGTTTTAAAAATCAATGAGTTGTATACTTTAATCATGTGGATTATATGGCATGTGAATTACATTTCAATAAGCCTGTGATTTTTTTTTTTAACAGCAAAACTAGAGTTGAATAATTTTTCATTTGTTTTCAACCTATGACTTTTACTGGGTCACACTTTCAAAACAGACAAAGCAACAAAAACAAAAAGAACTGAGAATTGGTTCCCACTTTAGAGAATTAACACTTCTAGGTCAACAAGTAGACCTGTAATTACACTAGTATACTTCTATAAAAGGCAATATGTAGAAAAAACAGCAACCTTGTTCTCCATGTGTTCCTCTCAGATAAGCCAGTTACTTTTTTCCCCCTGTCCTAAATGGGACATAATTCTGTAGTATGTTTATCTCATAGGATGTAATAATGGACATGAGAAGATAAAAGAACAAAACAAATTTTACCAACAAGAAAACAGTACTGAGTATGGTGCAAATGAACGCTCCAGGTACATATATGAATCAAGTATCCTATACATAGAAAATGCAATCAACTGCCTTTTCCAAAAGGACTAGGGAGTCTTAAGTGAAACAGGAGCATTCTCTTTTACTATAAACTGGTACCATAACCAAGAGGCCTTACATGTAATTAATGATAAACTTGCTTATAAACAAGGCTTATTTACTGAACTTTCTGGTGTTACATAATGCTTTGTCACAGGTTCTCAGTGCTGTCTTTATTCAATATGAAGTGTCTTGCCACTGTATTTACCAGTACGTTACATGTATATTTCTAGAAATAATTATTAGGGGAGGCAATGTGGGGAATGAATGAAACAGGTGAAGGGGATCAGGAGGTAGAAACTACCAGTTATAATATAAATAAGTCACAGGGAAGGAATGTCATAGCACAGAGAATACAGTCAGTAAAATTGTAATAATTTTGTATGGTATATAACCTATAATAACATTGAATCACATTTTATACCTGAAACTAATATAAAACCGTAAGTCAACTATACTTCAATTTTTAAAACAAATATTATAAATGGACTATAATACCTACATTCATGTCTATTTTATGAAATACTTTGGCACATCTCATCATGTATTTAGTATAAGATTAATACATTTTAAATGCCCAAGTTTTGCTGTCAGAAAACATCTTAAAAATATGCTGGTATCACTATGACGTACTTTACAGGTCATTTAACAAAAGAATAAAAAATAAAGTAAATATCCGGGAATAATATTAATAAGCTACACGGTGTCTGGAATATAAGATACACTTAGTGAACACCGACTAAAAGAATGATGGGCTATATACATATAACTAAAATAAAAAATGATTCTTAAGCGAAACAATGAAATTATTTTATAAAGCAAAGGTAGTAATCTAGAATATCTCTGACAGAATTACACACTAACATGTTGGCATGTTCACATACAGCAGGTTTACACAGAAGTCAACCTTCCTTTGAGAAGTCAGGATGTTTACTAACAAAAAGTAACATATACCCACCGACACAAAATGCTGCCTCTAACAAGGTTCAATACAGAACTCCATTAAAATTAACCTAATCTGACATAAGAAGCATTTTTCAAGGCTTATAAAACTTGTTTAATTAGTTGATTTCACATTTCAAGAAATAAAATACCATTTTGAAAAAAATCTACTTTTGCTTATTACATAATGATGAAAATCCTCTTTAGAATAATAAACATACCCCAAAGGAAAACCCCTGCAGCCATCTTATCAGTTCTCTCACTGCAACAGAAACTGAAATACAATTTGCATAGTCACTGTGGTTGGCTAAAGAAAGCAGGTTCATGTAACCAATCAGAAAACTAGAAAGTGGGCAATCCTAAGAGGAGAAATTTTTAATCTGCCTGGCAACAGCCTAAAAATAGAAACAATATGCTAGTATGAATCCCAGAATAGACGTGAATATAAGAGGAAAACCACCAGCAAAAACACTTTATTTTCCTGGGGAAAATTATGTACCTTGCATTTCATCTAGAATATTAACTTGGAACTTTTTCTTACTAAGTGGCAATTAAAGAAAAATGAATTCTAAGCTAAATTAATCGACCAATTTCAAGTTACATGCCATTGTCCATACCATTTTACTTATATATATACACATGTATACATGTACATAAATATTTAAGTGTTCTTTTTTCAGGAGAAAAAGTTAACACTTTAATCACAGTTCTTACATCTCTAAACTTCTAAAATCTGTCAAAATCTGAACAGTGCTGCATTTTTTTTCCTAACACTTTTCCCCTGCAATCATTTGAGAATCTTACTTAAGTGTAGAAGATTTTACTGTGTATTAAAAATATAAAGATTAAATATTAATCAAAGCAGATCTCTAAACAGGTGGGGATTAGGCCTTATTTTTTGACACAAACTTGTTCCAACATATAGTGCTTTCCACACAGTCAACATTCAATAACTGTTTTTTCAATCAAACTACAACAATTCCTGAGGAAAACAATCTTGTTATTCATGTCAAGTAAAAGTTAAACATATAAATATTTAATCTTTACATTACCGCTATGTTTGGTTTTTCAGTTTTGTTTAATGTGGGATAATATTAAAGTTGACAACATGTTTCTGTCACCCAAATAAAAGAATGTTTGTCATCATTCTAACTTTCCAACCTAATTATGCTTCAGTCTTTCTCAGCATTAGTTCCTCAGTGGTGTCCAACTCTTTGCAACCCCATGGGCTATAGCCCACCAGGTTCCTCTGTCCATGGAATTCTTCAGGCAAGAATACTGGAATGGTCTGCTGTTTCCTTCTCCAAGGGATCTTCCTGACTTAGGGATCAAACCCGGGTCTCCTACATTGCAGGCAGATTCTTTACCATTTGAGCCACCAGGAAGCCACATTTATGTTTAGTATGCATGCTTGTATGTATATAACACATTTACTCTGGAGAATCATAAAGATGCCAAGCAATGTGAAGTCTAATGCAATTAACTATGAAGCTCATGAGCTACTACAGAATGACCAAAATTAAAAATAACTAAATAAAAGGAAAATAAAGAGAAAAGGTAAAAGGGGAAAAAATCTGTTTTTATTTTCAAGAATTTAAATTATAGCTGTTGAAATGAAAGGTTGGTTACAATCAAATCATATTAAAACAAATGTGGCCTATCAAAGTTCATGTTTTAAATATCTCAAACCCTCCATTATGTTTTAATAAAGTGGTAAATTAACTTTTAAAATGTTTTCTTTGGTCAAAAAAGGAATTCATGTATTTGATATTCGGAAAGTCTAAAAACTTCATTATGAAAATTACATGTAAAAGACTTATTTTTAATAAAGCTTATAAACAATGTGTTTAAGACATAAAAATGCAGAACAGTTTTAAGTAACAAAAAGAGCTCCAGTGAAGGATGAAAATACATCAAAAAAGCAATCCATTGGTAGTATATCCTTTTAAGGATAGCTAGATTCTAAAATTAAGTTCAACCAAGCCTTTAAAAACATAAATATTATTTTAAGCAGTGTTCTGAATGAAAGGTAACTTAGCTTATTGTTTTACTTATTTTTCTTAATGTTGTATTCACATGTGACTTGGATATTCAGATCTAACTTAGAACTGTATCCACATCTTTAAGACAATTTAAATCTTAAATGTAAATTCATCTTGTTCACTTACCTGAACAAACTATGATCCTCATCAAAAAAAAAGACATGAATTAACCTATGAGTTATAATTAGGAAGAATGTAACAAATGGGTTGAAATTTGATAACAAGGCACAACAAGTGGGAAAAAGTATTTTACAATTCCAGATATCTAAGTCAAATTATCACTTTAAATATATATCTTAGCACTTCATATTTCCTTAAAATTATTTAAAGCAGTTATTATACATTTTAGTTTTACTGACACCAGTTTTATATTTAAGGGAACAGAAAAAGCATGAAATTTTCAAAGTAAACATTTTATCACACACCAATTGGAATTTTGGGAGGATTGAATTATCAATGGCACCTTAGTGTTAAAAATTAGTACAGCAAGTAAATGCTCTAGAGAAGTTTAGATACATGCCAGAAATGTCACCCTCCTCCGTATCTCTATACTCTTACCCATCTCTAGACCCTGACCTCCTACAACCCACAGGAATTCAAAATGTCATCTGAGAACCAGATATTCTGTGGCCGTAGCCTATGTGTACAGAAGTTTAACAACAAACATAACTAAATTTCAAAAAGAAGCCTAATCTTTCATTTCAAAGAGGAAACTCAAATTCTTCTTTGTACCTACAATTTTTCCCTTCTGTAAAAAAGCAATATTTGCTAGTATATTATCATTGAATAGATTTAACTAAAATTATGTTTACTGCAACTTTTTGAATTGATCTTATTTGCAAATCTATGTTTTTCTTCTGTTAGAATTTAAGAAAAAACTTACGCTTTTGATAACAAGATCTCTCTTGGGCATACAACTCAGAATGGACCAGCATTCTTCCAGGGAGCAAAAAAAGAAAAATTACATGCCCACTCTGAAATCTCCCTGGCAAACAATGCATATAAGAGAATATAATCTACTTGTGTTAGGCAAATATTCTTAAAAGCTTACTTTCACAAGTTGGGCTATCAGAAGCTACTACAAAAATCTTGTGATATATTTTAAGAAAACACAGTTCCTTTACCAAAAACTAAGGATTATCACTTTGTTTTCTTTCAGAACCTAAAAAAAAAATCTGCAAATCTCACCAAAATATTATACTTTGAAAACTCCCTTAATCTCTCTCCTACTAACCATTAGACCAAGGAAGCCAATGTTTTCCACCCATTCTATAAACATATTGACTGATGACCAGAAGTATTACTGAGATCTCATGTTCTTCTGTTCTCATCTAAATCTGCTCATATTAGTTGTGCTTGCTACTGAATTTGGTTTATGTTTTTACTTTAAATTACAGACTACAATTAAACTTTGTATAAACTGATGAAATATGAGTGCAAAAAAAAAAAAAGCTTTTAGATCTGCATCAGGAGAAGATAATAATGCAGAAAAAAACACAGATTGGAGAGAGTTGGCTTGGGCAAATCATTCAAGACCTTTAGGTCTAAAGTTTTCCATCTGGAATAAATGGAAAACAAAGGACTGAGAGGATCCTTAAATTTTGACTCAAATAAAATTTTAATAAATTCCACTCAAAAACCCATTGCTCTACTGAGAAATGGCAAAGATAGCTTGGAGTACTTGTGTATTTATCAAATGCCTACATGGTCACTATTATAGGACAGTTTTTAAGACACTAAATAAACAATGTGATTAAAAATTTTTATAGAATTATAACCAAAAATTTGTTACACATGTAAATTTTAACAAATGTGGAAAAGAAATATAGGCAGTAATACCATCTGTAGAAACTTTTCTACATGAATAACCATGAAAATTAGGAGAAGTACTCTATTTTCCATTTACTGCTATCTCTCCAGTATAGACTATTTAATCCTAATAATAAAAACAGGCTTTCAAATGTGTAATTACAAACAAGACCTCTACAGAGCCCTGTCTTCCTGATAGGGTTAGTACACCCAGTTTTTATGAGCCAGATTTCTGAAAACTAACTCTGCATAAAGAATAACTCAAATTCAAATGGGGGGTGGGGGGAAGAGTATGCCTTTCTTACCAATCTCAATTCCACTTCTGCCCATAACCCTACTTATAATTCAGTTATATCCACAAGACTTCACAAGTAGTTGCTAAGCAACAGCAACATGCTGAGTTCAGGACTATTGGAAATCTGGCTGTCTGCCACATTAAAATATTTAACTGAGCCTAGAGCCTCCAGAATTAAAAAAGAAACAGAAAGAAAAGGAAAAGGAAGGGATTGGGGAGGGAAACCCAAAGAAATACATATATGCAATACGCCACCAAGTTCTTTTCAAGGGTTCACAAATTCAAATCAAAGACCTTATTTTGGTATGTTCAAATATTTATCATAGTTCACTACAAAATTTTTTTATCATCCTTTAAATATTGGAATACACATTCTAAAGTTATTCTACTGGAGAAGACATGTGATTAGCCAGGTCACTGTTAATGGCAATAACAACTCTCTCAATAATATACTGTGCAGAGAACAGTCCTTGGAGAAAACTAGAAGGGCAGTCTCTATGAAATGACTCAGACTTCCTATTAGATCTTTAAGGCCCAGAAACAAAAAATTATACATTCTCATTAGAAGCACTCTATCCCTATAGGCATGACTAACTACCAAATGAAAAGAATTTTCTATCCTAAATTGCACTTTTTAAACATTTTAAACACCTCTAATACCTTAAAAAGTAAGCATATTCAGATATGTATTAACAACCTAAAAATTAACTGTCATTTTTCAACAGAAACTGAAAAGGCATTGAGTATGTTCCCTGACTCATTCACTGGTAAAAATGAAAATTAAGAACATAAAGACTGCTTGTTTAGCTGATAATGGCAACTTCAAACCAATAGGAAACTTCATATTTAGTAGTAAAACATCACAGATATTTCCATAAAAGGCAAAAACAAGAAGTGTAGTATTACTGTTCTAGAAATCTTGACAAAAAGAGTAAGACCTCAGAGAAGATATAAAGAAGAAAACATTTAATTCAGAATAGCAAGAAAAAAGGTTATCTAGAAACATCAACATATAAGAAAAAGACTGACAAAACAATGAAAGTATGTGAAACATTAGAACTATGTTGGGTATATGACTCAATGTAGAGAAATATCAAAGGCACAGAAAAGTAACAAGTAACCACAAGTTTCGAGAAACACTTTAAACCTAAAAAGCATAGTGGGCTCGCACCCCAGCCCTTCTCAGGTGCTAGGCCTCCTTCCTCCGCTCCTCCACCTGCCAGTCTTCCGTGGGAAACAATCTCGGCTTATCTTCCGGGGAGGACAGTGCACTGAGTTGGGGTGCCTCACACCAAGGGCATGCCAATCAGTGAGCAGCAGCCTGCCAGCCTAGTGGCTGCAATGCCAAATAGGCGGAGCTTGTCACCTGGGTGGGAGGCGGGCCTACCGCGCAGCTGTGGTAGCAGAGCAGCCCCCAGTTCAAAAAAAAAAAAAAGCATAGTGCTAATAGGATTAGTACCAGAATAAAAGAGTATCTATTAGTGAATATAATAAAGACAAAAAACTCAAAAGGACAAAAAAAAAAATCAAATAAGCAATTCATAAAAGGAACGTAAGAAAAAATATTCAACTTCAATAATAATCAGAAAAAGACAAAACAAAGAGACAATATTTTGTTTACATCAGATTGGCAACTACTTGGGATTCGTGGTGGCTCAGACGGTAAAGAATATTGTTAGCGATAATGTACAGCAATGAGTAGCATCATACACTGCTGATATAAGACTTCAGTGTCATAACTATTTTCAGGGGCAAATAAGCAGAACTGTGTAATCACTTTGATACAACAAAGGGCTTCCCTGGTGGCTCAGATGGTAAAGAGTCTGCCTGCAAAGCAAGAGACCTGGGTTAGATCCCTGGGTCGGGAAGATCCCCTGGAAAAGCGAACAGCAATGCACTCCAGTGTTCTTGCCTTGAGAATCTCATGGACAGAGGAGCCTGGTGGGCTACAGTCCATGGGGTCCCAAGGAGTCTGACAAGACTGAGCCACTTTCACTTTCACTTTGACACACCAAAGAATACATTGAGATATCCATCTTAAGTATTACTAATAATATATTTTTAAAAGGTAATGTATCAGGATATCTACTGTTGTACTATAATAGCAAACAAATTAATAATCAATCCCTAATAGTTAAAAAATACTGGAAGATCCACTAAAGAATAAAGAACAATAAGAGAAATTAAGAACACAGTAGATACTTTTTATTGGTGTGAATATTAAGTATACAAGTAGCTACAGAATTCAATATACTTAACAGTATAAACTTTGAAGTCAGACATACCTCTTTGAATACAGGTATGATCATTTCCTTCTTAAATAACCTGTCCAAGATACTTATCGTCTCCTTGACTCAGTATCTTCATCTATGAAACTGAGACTATTATAATGCCTGCCTTCATAAAAATGTTACGGAGATTAATAAGGACATAAATAGAAAATTCTCAGACATATAAGTAGTCAATAAGTATTCAAAATGTTATGCAATTATGCTTTAAAATGCAAAATAATATATTTCTAAACATTTATATATGCATATAAGGGATATTTCAAAGTCTGGAAGGATAAATGCCAAACTAGTTACACCAGTTCCCTTGAGGAGAAAAGACAAAAGATACAAACTTTTACTTAGACCTGATATTTCAGTTTCAACTTTCAAATGACAACATATTTGTGCGATTTATCTTAACAGTTAAGCTCATTCCACTTTTCCCAATCTCTTTCATTCATAATGCTAAACCAAGGCAGCAGTGATGTGACATTTATGAATGTAGACAGGGACGTGACATTTATGAATGTAGACAGTGTAGTGACTCACATAGACACTAAGCTCCTGAAGAGACAGGGAAAGAAGGCTACCATTGAAAACACAAATTCCCAGCTTATGCCATGAGCAGCAAGCAACAGCTCCCTCATAATCACTTGGGTCAGCATACACACAAAGTAAAACAGGAACTCTCAAGCACAAAGATGAGTACAATCAATTAAAAATTTCAGGGCAGGCGGAGGTAGGGATTATACAAAGGACAAACAGAAAGCTAAGAGATATGAGGGATATACCCAGAAGCAACAACATTCATCCAAGAGGAAGTATAGAAAAAAAGAACTGAGGGGAAAAAAAGGAGAGAAGTAAGAAAAAAACTTCACAGACCTAAAAAAAAAAAGTTTTCCAAAGAAAAACTAATTACCAAAACAAACTAAATTAAATTTTTTAACACTTAGATAGACATACTATGTTAAGATTTCAGAAAACCCGTATGAAGAAATACTAATAACTCAGAATTTTTTTAAACATCATTTTAATTACAAAGGAATAAAAATTACTGACATCAGACTTGTCATCAGCAATACTAAATGCTAAAATAAAACAACAATATCCCCAAAGTTCAGGGAAAACTTATTTTTAGCCTAGAATCCTATTGCCAGAAAATCAACAAGGACAGAAAAAATCAAAGTATTACTTGTGAGCAAAGACTGAGTTAATAAATTATTGTAACATATATAAAGATATACTTACAGATAGAAGACAGCAAAAGACCCTAGGAAGAAACTCAGATCAGGGGAATAGCAATGCTCCACAAAACAAGTAAAACTCATGAGCAGACTAAAATAATTGAGGACCGACCGTCTTTAAAACAAATATTCTGGAACAAAATACAAGATAATTACAAAATGGGAATTAATGGACTTTAAGATTGTGGAATAAGGAACAAAGGAATAAAGAAAAAATCTAAAAGTTACTAATAGTTACCTAAAAGTTGCTAATAGTTATAGTTACTAAAAGTTACTAATAGTTATCTAAAAGTTACTAAAGTCTAATCTAAAAGTTACTTAGGCTTCAAACTGGGTAAAATGACAAAAATACCATCAAATAAATATGTGCTATATATTACCTTATAATAAAATAACGTAGAAAGGTTGAAAACAGGTTAAAATGATACATTAGGCAAATGCCAACCAAAAAAAAGTTAAGTAGATGTACAAAACCTACATATAACATATAAAAAAAAATTCAAATTTAAAATCCAGTAATGGAACAAAAAAGATATTTCTAATTAATAAAGGTACAATCCACTAGAAACATTATGTCTGATATACCTAAATACCACTTCAGATCACATAAACCAAAAATATATTTTTAAAAATTCAAGGAAAAACTAATAAATTCAGATAGACACACTTCTTTCTAAACTCTACAGATGAAAAAAAACAAATATTAAAAATGCATTTCTCAATTAACATGAAGTGAAGAAGTGAAGTTGCTCAGTAGAAAAGTAAATAGAACTGTATATCCAAAAAACCCAGAATACAAATTTTTATGAACAAAAATCAACATACATTAATATTGACTGTGCATATGGTGACAAGGAAATATTAATAAATTCAAAGACCAACCCCCCCCACAAAATTCACACAAGGCCACATTCTCTAGCCATAACTTACTACAGTTAGATAAACAATAATGAAATGAGAGGGAAAGTTATCTCCTTATAAATTTAAAAAAAAACTTTAGATTAAGGAGCAGTCAGTGGTAAAATAATATAAACAACAAAGTATTAACAAAATACCACCCAGGGAATTCAACTAAAATGATACTCAGGAGAAAACCTAAATGCACATATTAATAAAGAAGCACAAACTCAAAAATGCAAGTAAAAGTTATAAACCCAAAGAAAGTAACTACAATAAAAATTGAAAATTATCATGGGAAACTCAATAAAACAGCAAGCAATCAATGAAATCTAAAACCAGCTCTTTGAGAGACTTCCTCAAGGGGGAAAACAAGCAAGGAAAATCAAAAGAAAGCATAATAAACCACATTAGAAATTAAGAAAATATAATTATAAGATAATACACTTGGTTCAAATACTTAAGTATATTACATGTTATCAATGGAATACATGAAAAAAACTAAGGGATTTTAACTTGCTTCAAACTCAATAAAATTCAGCAGTGGAAAGTGGCTGCCAAAAACGTCAATGCAAACTTAAAACTGGAGAACGGAAGTACACTGTCAGAAAAAAGGAACATTCTTTTTAGTAATGTATTTACTTATGAGCATCACAGATAAAAAGAGACTTTTAAAAACAGTAGAATATTAGTGAGGGTGGGATGATTTGGGAGAATGTCATTAAAACATGTATAATATCATATATGAAACGAATCACCAGTCCAGGTTCTATGCGTGATACAGGATGCTTGAGGCTGGTGCACTGGGATGACCCAGAGGAATGGTATGGGGAGGGAAGAGGGAGGGGGGTTCAGGATGGGGAACACATGTACACCTGTGGCAGATTCATGTTGATGTATGGAAAAACCAATATAATATTGTAAAGTAATTAGCCTCCAATTAAAATAAATAAATTTATATTAAAAAAAATTAAAACAGTAGAATAAACAAGAGGATGACCAGGCTAAAGAATGACCTACAACAATGCAGTATATGAGCAAATGTCAGAAAAATGGTGGATATTTAGCCTAGAAAACACAAGAGAATTTTAATGGCTTTCTTTAAATAGTGCAGATTTGTCATGTAAAAATGACAGAGAGATACACAGAGAAAGAGACAGACACAAGGTAGAGGGCAGGAACAAAACAATGAAAGGCCAATTTTGTTTCAAAATCTGCAAACGTTCATTGTTTTGGATGTCCAACAAAAGAAGGAACTGCCTTATAAAATTAGAGCCTTTCTTTTCTGTCGCTAGAAACGATGCAGAAGCCAGATAACTACCTGTCAGAAATAACAAACAGTAGACTCCAGTGCAAGGTGTGATGTTAGATCACTCACGTCTGTTTCACTTCAAAGATTTTCTAGGTCTACATTGCTTGCTAAACAAAAGTTGTTGCCTAAGAGGAACACCAAAACTAAAACTTCAAATTTCATTCCCTAGATTTTTGGATCATGCACACTCAAGCTTAACAGTCTCGAAGACTGCACAACTTTATTATGCTCATGTCCTTTATTTTTGTTTTATATGCCTTTTTAGGTTTTTTTCTCTATAGACAGAACACTCCTGTTTTCCAACATCTTTCTTTGCCGTGACCCCGAACTCTAATAGTAATCAATAAATGCCTGTTTTGGTCTAACAACTCCTTGCCTCTTTATCTATATACATATATAAACCAGTCTATCTCCACTGTCTTCCTAGCCCAACATTCTCCCAAACATTGCCTCAAAGAGAAGTCTGAAAACATTTCCCAACTGTGCTCTCTACACCAAAAGAACACATCCAGCCTCATTCTTCCACTGAACCTCAAGCACATTATTCAAAATTAATATATTTCTACTATCACCATTTCTCCAATTCTAGTGAAATTCTTTACTTGGAGGAAATACATCCACAAATATACATTTTTATACTTCAACAGAACATATATTAAAACAATCATTTTTAAAATCCCAAGCAACACAGTCAAAGGGCAATGGGAAATAGTTTGGGCCCCTGAAACATGAGTGTGCCTTTTATCACAGTTGACCTCTAGATTTTAAGCATTCAACTACACAGTAATAAAGGACCAACTACCCTTTATCTAAAGAACTGAAGTCCCAACTAAAACTAGCACTTTCAGGTTGCAGAAAGAATCTGCTATTTAACTCCCAGAAAGAATGCAAAGGCAGAGAACTGCCTATTCTAATTCCTTCCCTCCATTTCCCTAAACTAGCCTCACCACCCTCTCTCAGCTTCATTCAACTTTCTTACCTCCCCACTCTCATTCCTCTAAAACTATTATACCAATCTGTAATATATCCTATCACTGGCCATACTGATACAGTGTGAAAGAGTGAAGGACAGGAGAACCTGGCATGCTGCAATCCATGGTGTCACAGAGTCTGACAAGACTTAGCAACTGAACAACAATACTGATATATCAGTATGCATTTCTTTATAAACAAATCTTCATATCTTTTCATGCATGCTGAGTTGCCTTTGTTATGCCTGACTTACAATAATGGTTACCATATTCATTATTTTATATAGTTATTTTTATTTCAATGAGATTTTTTTGTATGCAATTTTTCAGACACACACACAAAAAATAATAAATGCTCATGTACCTTTCACCAAGCTTAAGAAATAAAATATTAGACTCAACAGAATTTCTAATTAATACATTCTTGTTAGTTTTAGATTCTTAAATTCACTTCATAAAATGGTAATGAATTTAAATATGTGGAAATGGAAATGATAAAGGTGGTAGGGAACACTTGACCATGTTATATGTATAAATATACATTATCTAATATATGTTAATGAGTCACTTGTGAAAACAAGCATTCTGATTTTGAAGTCAAAGGGGTACATTTAAACTAAAACTTCATGTTTAGTAAGGTTACAAAGTCATCGCTCTTTATGTACCAGTTGGTGTCACTACAACTGAGAACACAGTAACAGGACTATGGAGAGACCTAAAACTGATTTCTATGTAATAAGAACATATTGTATGCATGAATAATACTCATATATGAAGCCTATTGTTATTTTCAATTTAAACCTGAGATAAATTAGAGAAGATGAAAATATTTTTAAGAAATCAAATCCAAATATGACATTCAGAATCTCCTGAAAATTAACATTAAACAATCTAGTAATCTTAGTATTAATAAAACTAAAAACAAAAAAACTTCTCAAAGGTGAGAGACAGATATAAGGCCTGAGGAGGTAGGGGAGGGATAAGAGTTATCATAGAAAACGGACCTGAATCTCTTACCTGTGGGCAGCTTGATACTGTGAAAAAGACTTCCTCTTCTGTTAACCACTGCTACTCAGTTCATTTGTATAAGCATAAAAGCTAATGCAGATTTCTAGATCAGCTTTTTTTGAACCTAAATTCCTTGTTTGGTACATATTCATTTAAAAAAAAATAGGAATACAGTAGACTGGCTACATTTTAAAATTCCTTTCAGTGGTTCACATCTGTTGTGTAGTTTGTGCAGCAAACATCCCATCAACCACAAAAGCCAGAAAACATCAGACAGCATGTCAGTGAAGCTCACAGAACACTCAACGTACATCTTCCAAAGGACTGTTGTAAGTGAAGATGCCTAGAATCAGAATTCTTTTGTATAGCTTTCTATGCTGCCAACTATTAGGTCTGCAGCAACTGTGTGCAGTTAAGTACCTCCCACATATTACCCAATAGTATCAATAGGTACAAATCTACAAAAGCAGAGCAAAAACTTAAAAGGCTTATAGCTTCTCACTATTTCACTTATTCACTGGCAATTGTGGAGGTCTCAGTACTCCTATTCTAATGCATCAACTCTGTTCTTTCAGTCCAAAAGGCTGCATTCTTATACATTCCAAACAGAAAATCCATGACACATATTATTTGCTACCCTAGCACAGCCAGACTGCAGTTACAGCTAGCTGGCGCCAGTAAGAACAATTTACATAAAGCAGTCCTCATTTCATGACCAAACTGAAGAATACTGCTGAGTAAACCCTCCCCCATTTGTTCCCCAACAGGCACTGACTGGTTCTAGAATATATCTAGTTATCTATTTACTAACATGATTAAAATCCAGGTAATAAGAAAAAACCAACTTAGAGTTCTTATATAACTGAAATTCTAACCCCACTACATCAAGAATATTTTTAACCCCCAGAGATATTCAAAAGCCTTAATTTGTGGCATAAATCAACATGATTACATAAATCCAATGATTGCTACTTTAACAATCATTAAAAATATAAGTTATAATTCATATTAGCTAAAAGCTGTCCTTATTCTACTCTACAGCTGCCTTTCAAATTTTAATTAATCACTTAAATAGTAAATGATCATTAAATAGACGTGTTCTTAGAATGATATTGCTTTATGTTTTACCAGATAATAAGATAATACATCTTCAAGTGTCACTATTATGATGTTTAAATTATTCGACATATTTACCACTGGTGAATATTACAAAAGTATGCACTCAGTATCAACACTCAGGTATGTTACATTACAAGTATCTACATAAGAACATATTTTGTGTGATATATTCTTTTTGAACCTAAATCACTTATGTATTGTTTTAATGGATCAGATCTGACTGGGTAAAAATTGAGTCATTATCTATGAAAGTGTTAGTCGCTCAAGTCATGCCTGACTCTGTGACACGATGGATTATATAGCCTCTGTCCCTGTAATTTTCTGGGCAAGAATACAGGAATGGGTTGCCATTCCCTTCTCCAAAGGATCTTCCTGACCCAGGGATTGAACCCAGGTCTCCTGCACTGCAGGTAGATTCTTTACCATCTGAGCCACCAGGGGAGTCCATTTAATATGCTAACTAAGGGTTATCCAAAATATGTTCCTTATTTTTTAATCTTATGTTCAGTTGTCTTAAAACACAGGTCTTAAATTATCCCTACATGCAATAAATAAGGCTCTAAATAAGGAAATGATAAAGCTATATAAAAACAGGAATTGGTAGACTTCTAATATGTGGATAATCCTAAATGCTACCCACATTATCTCTGATAAGTAGTATAGATTTCCTCAACTATATTCTCTTCTTAGGATCTGTGCTCCACCAGCATCATATGAAGGGACAGGGACAAGTATATAAGATTGTGTGACTTCATATAGTAGACACTGTGCAAATTAACACTTGGTGGGAGTAAAGATTTTATACCAAAAGAACAATTGATCATAAAATCTCAGAGTCGGAAATCATCTAAGTATTGTATTCATTCCAGTTTTAATTTTGGTTCCTCCCTCTTTCTACTTTATACACCCAACTCTTTGAATAAATGTACTTTAAAATCAAAGGAACTAAAGTCCTTTAATCCAGCATAAAATATAATGTTAATAACAAGTAGAGACTGTTTTTTAAAGCAAAATAAATTAATCCCAACAATGAATTAATTAACTGTAAGAAGCTCAAATTTTCTGCAGCCTGCTTATCTAAGTGCCAAGAATGGAAGTTACCACACTAAAATTAAAGTTGAGAAACAGTGAGAAACAATGTTTCTCAAACTAACAATGGTAAAGAATCAAGGTTTTATTTCCAATCCATTACAGATTAGTATTCTTGTAAAACACAATGAAGATGAGTTATCTGGGGGTGAGGGAAGCATATAAAATATATGATTCTTATTCTTTGATCTGATATAAAATTATTTTCTTAGATTGATGTAAAATTTTCTAGACATTCTTAATTTTAGTTATCTAATGGAGGACCAGGAACAGATAAACTGATAACTGACCCTGAACTGACCTACAAAACACATTTTGAGTAGGGTTCACCTAGCTAGTCACTACCCCATCCCACCTCCAGCATTTTCAGTTGAGCATCTCTTATTTACTTCTATGCTCCTTTTTTCCCTGCCCCAGTGTAAACTCCTTGAGAGCAAAGGATCTTGTATTCCAGCCATCAAAACAGTACCTGGGAAATTAAGAGGGGCATAATAAATATTTATTAAATTTGTTGATTCAACTGATCAATTCACAGTACATTGTTGTTTCACTGTATCATGCTGCCCTAGCACAAATAAAAACTCTTTGTTTTGTCCCCTTCGGGCTCTTGAAGGTCTTCAATTTGAGATTTAAACACCTTGCTCTTGGGCATTGTTACTGTGTATCAGCCAGGGCCCTAACAACCCTCTTTCCCTAAACCCTTTTCTAGAGTACCTAGTACCCCAGACCTCTCAATTTCATAATGATTAAAAAAAGAAACACAGAGCAAAACAATTCATGCTGGAGGGAACCTTGTGAGGAACAAGCAACCAATCTTACTCATACTTTATTTGTGTCATACACTACACTAGGTACTTTGTTTTGCCCATTTAAATCCCAGTATCAACTCTATATGGTACTTTATCCCCATTTTAAAGAAAACTGAAATTCTGAAAATAAGCAAATAGCCAGGACCAATTGAGCACTTACTATATAGGCATTATATTGATACTCTGAGCACTATTCTAACAAATGAGTGGAAGAATATGAATTTACCTTGACCCTGTTTGATTCTAAAGTTCGTATTCTTACCTGTGGTCCAACCACCTTCCTCATTTAATGATCACAAAATGGCATCTAGAGCTTAAATAATTTATTCAAACTATGCAACTACTCACTAGCAGCACCAAAACAATCACTTCCTGACTTCTACATTAATACTTTCCGCTCTGCATGACATGATGCTTGTATGTCAGAAAAAAAAATCAGTCAGATGACTCCACTGGGCAGTACTGTCTGGTTTACTTCAGCAGAGAAGGCAGACACCCTCAAGAAGATGCAGAAGCAACTCTAAGCTTTTTTTCTTGTGTTAAACTCCCCCTTCTCATTAAACTCAAAGATTTATTGAGTAAGCATTATTTTCATCATTTCCATACTTAAACATTCATGTCCAATAACAGACTTACAAATTACTAATAGAGAACACTCAGTGAAAGTTCTAACCTGAGCAATTTATTAAAAATCCCTTATGTGAATAAACTTTATGCTTTCTTCCAAATGACTTTCTCTTTCAGGAGTGTAAGAAGTGGGAAAACAAGGGAGTCAATCAATGTTTCCTGTGCAAGTTAACTGGATTTTCAATTTTCCCTAAAGCTTTCTAATTTGAAACTCACTTTCTAAAAATGAATAACATTCTTCTAGCACATCACTGGGGTTACCAATGTCATGGCATTACATGAACACTAAGAAGCTGGCTTACTCTGGAAAATGTGGAATTCAAATTCACATCAGATCACAAGTATACACTACCATGTTTCATGGATCATCAAGGAAGTCTTCACATAGCTGAGATGGTAAATCTTTTATACATGGAAGTGAAATATTAACAAAAACAAGTATATATAATGGCCTATGAAATTATGTAGTCTAGTACAGTGAAGAGAACTTTCTATTAGGAACTTACTTATTTTAAGTGTTAATATTTCTTAATCAATTTAAGCAAAACTCTTTTATAAAGTTCATTCCATTTACCTGTTCAGTAAATTGCACATTGTGAATATAATTTAACATTTTTTATTCAATATCATCATTAAAAACATCAATAATGATATAACAAATAAATATAGTGATAGATTTAATAGAGTGATAACATGTAAAGAGAATTTATTATCACATTAAAAGACTTTGAAGAACTTAAATGTTCCTAGTTTGTATTTTTTTAACCACTTTACTTTCAAATGAATGTCACTTTTTGCTGATGTCAGTGGATCTCCTTCAATCAGTAACGATGGTACTCTACTATAAAATCCAGGACAAGACAAATGTGCCGTATCTTCTAAAGAGTAAGCTGATTTTACATATGCTATCTCTCCTACCACATGAAGTAGGTCAGATTTTACTTATGTTTACTTTCTTCTGGATGAGAAGCTGTATTTTAGATATTAATGGCCACCAACAATCTGTGAAGTAAGCAGGATAGGGATTTGAAAGGAACAGCTCACAGGAGCCCAGAAGGTAATATGAATCAATGAAGAGGACCAGCTGTGAGGAGGAGGCCCTATCTGAAGGAGACTATGTACTAAACTGTTGATTATTTTTCTCCAGCAAAATACATTTCTAGCACTACCCAATATTCTATTTTCTAAAAGATGAGACATGCAGATTTTTGTTTAAAATCTGGCAACTTTAAGTATTAGAGAAATATAGCAGTGGTTAAAACATTAAAGAAGTCTGCTCGCTGCCAGTTTGTGGCCACTGAAAGAGAACTATACTGTAAGGACTCTCATCTGTACTGAAACATATAAAACTCTTAGGCCCTGAATTCAAGTTATCTCTTTAGAAAAAGTTATTTTCTCACCGCATGTGTGGACTACTCAGCCAGACTGGAACCGAAACATTTCTCCTACTCTAATTCTGCAATGACAACATTCTATATTGGCTTGACTTAATAAATACATCTACCACTACCCACATACAGCAAAGGAAGGCTAATTTATTCAACAGAGAGGACCCAGGAGTACAAATATGAATATATCAATTACCAGGTAGATATAATGGTGTTAGTTACCACTTCTGAGCATTAATTCTATGAGAAATTTCCCCTTCTTTCTAAACATAACACATTCCCTGATCCAATCCTATCTGATATAGTATATGACATCTGAGAAAAGAAACTGAAGAGCATTCAAGTACTACAGAAAAATTAGTATGCTAGATATTTGTGGAGTATTTTTTGGTATTATTCAAAAACATGTAAATCGCCAACATATCCTTGCCAAATAGATAGGATTTTTTCCTCCATTTTATAGATAAGGAAATGAGAATCAGAAAATGTAAGTTAGGCAATATAAGAAAAGGTAGCAAAAGTATAATTCAAATATAGGTTTGAATTCTTGGTCAATGTTCTTTCTGCTACCTCAACATTTCTCTTGAAGATTTATGCTAGCAAAATGGCTTGTGAAAAGGAATAAACAAATGAGGAGGGCAAAAAGTGACAAAATAATAATGTAACATGTTAATTACCCAGCACCCAGATTTATTATGCCCTCAATTATTGAGCATAATAGCTAACATTCAGCATAGAAAATTTAAAAACTGTGACTAATCCTAAAAGTAATAATCCCAGTGAGGTCAACTTTATGTTTATAGTTGCTTATGTTCAGAGCTGCAAAAGTGCAACATGGCACTGAAAGAATCAGAAATGAGTAACCACAGTGCATTGGTGTTTCCTCTTGTCTAAGTAATAATCAGTGGATTCATCTTGTGGAGGGTAAGGTGGATGTAAATTTTATAGTCCACAATAGAAGGCAAGAAGAATGGATCATTAAAATTTCCCTGAGGCCCTACTCTGAAGGTTAACAGAAATTGATCAATAATTTCAACCTAGTTAGTTTCTCTCCAGCAATAAAGAATATAAAACCAAGTAGCTGGTTTACATCATATGCAATTTTTGAAATACAGTGAGCTGTTTGTACTATAAGAAGCCAAAAAAATAAGAATGATTAGAGTCACAGCACATTCACTTTCCTATTTCATACTCTGGGGCAAAACCTTACTGAAACGAAATGCACAATGGATAGAATTGCTCACATATATTGGATTTGTCACACATATTGGATTCGTAGTTCTTTTACTTTTTCACAGGCAAGCTCATATGTACATTTACATAAAGAAATGTTCAGATTATGAGAATTCATTACGGCACACAAAAAAGTCCTAATAACTTTACAAAGTAATAAATTAATACATAAAACGAACATACTGCAGCTGTTGATTAAACTGAGCTAATGATCCCAAATAAATTTTAGGCCACTGAATAAATAAATACTGATTAAGTTAGGAAAAACAATAATGTTGCTTAAAAAGTTTAAAAATAAGAACAAGTAAAAACAATTTGAGGGCAAGGCAGCAATTTTAAACTGTTAAATCATGCAAATATAGGTCTTAAAATATAGGTCATGAAAATTTGTATATCAGAAAAGAAATGAAGGATATATGTTCTAGAGTATTTTTCAAGCTGAATTCCACAGTCCCTTAGCACCTAGACATCTACAAATAGGTGACCTAGATCCTAAAGACCATAATTGTCATACATGATCTGGTTTCAAACTTTCATTTTTATCATAACAGACTAATTGTTCTCATTTTATTAAGTAAGTTTATAATAAGTAAATGTCATAAGTTCACATTATAAAATACTTACACAATAAATACACCATTCATATACCCTTTTTATACGCTAGGATTCTTCATAACAACTTAAGGTGCAGAAAGTTGCTATTTTTTAGAAGCTGCTGTATTTAGAAAGTTCAAAACTTACTGTTCTGTGTCATATTAGTCAGGGATATATTCATAATACTCTTGATAAAGATAGAGGGATGTACTATATCATTTAGAAAAAAAATTTTACGTACTGAGATTTAAGTATTAGCGCTTTAATTATAAATAACTGTTCTGCTATCTGAAATAATATAGTAACAAAAATTTAATTCTCCTACTTTCTGGGTCACTACCGACTTACAATATCTCAATAAAGTTTTCTACTTCAGAACAACGTTAAGAAAGCTTTTTGAAAATTTTGAAACTAAATTAACAAAGTTACTGAGTCATTAGTTTAAGTATACTACAGATTTTAACTAAGGTAAACTGGGCACACATAATATCACTTAATTAACTAAAAAACAGATTTACTTCAGTCCTGTTGCATAAGAATATATTAGATACAAAGAAAAAGGTATTCAGACCTAGAAAATGTGAGCTATTTCTAAATTCAAAATCTGAATCTCAATGTCAATTTAAGCAAAAAATATAATGATAAAAAGTTAGCTCCATCAAAACTGAAAGAACTGGGTGGCCGGGAGGAGGCAGCATAATAATAAAGAACTGGAACGCACAGCACAAAAAAAGTAACAGTGCAAAAAATTTTTTTTAATTTTTGTAACTGTGATTTATATCCAGAAAATTAACATTCTTCCCAGAAAGCAATCAAACAATACCTCCAAAACATACAGATACACACACACAAATTTAGAAAAATCACAATTTTCATGCAAAACAAGACTTATTTATGGCTTCTTTAAAAAAAAAAAAAAATCTGAGATAATATACTGTTCTTTGTTTCTACAAATAAATAACAAGCACTGAATTTTCCAACAAAAAAGGAACATGAAGTTAATCAGGGCCAGAAAAGCATTACTGTGGTGATCAAATGTTCTGGTAATGACAGAGCATAAGATGGTGAGAAATTACAGGAATTTAACCTTTGACCTCAGCATGCTATGTACTATTTCCATAAAAGAGGCTTATAGGTTCTACCAGCAAACATTTCAACTTCTTAGCCAGCAAGCTCTAAGTTCACCTTCCTATATAAACTTAGTAAAATGCAAATATTTTTTAATTAAAATGTTCAGAGATCAAGAGTAATTGGTTCTTACCTCTGGTCCTGATGCAAGTGACAGGTCTCCTTAGTGGCATAGTGGCTGCCTAAGCAGTTACAAAGACTAGGTTAGCAGCCATTTTGAGACAGCTGCACTGTCTCAGTTGCACTAAAGTGTAATTAAGATGGCTGCAGTGTGCACTCAAGAACTCACACAGTGGAAACTCAGCTATGTATCAAACAAAGCCCCTCCCACTATGTCAGCCTGCAGGAAACTGAACACTGACAACAGCTAATGCATATACTGCAACAAACAATGCAGCTACTCAGAACACAGAAAACAGAAGGCAGCAAGCCAGTTGTGTAACATAATGCCTGCGGATCCCGACTTGCAATACAGAGTTTGGGTACATCCTGATCCCAAACAGCTTAAAGTCCATGCCACATATTAGCAGTTACAGAGATAGAGCCAAATCACACACAGCAAACATCAGGGAATTCGCTTGAAAGAAAGCCTCCATTTCAGTCCAGAAAAAAAAAAAAAAAAAAAGTCAAACTCTGCTCAAGGTCTTTTTTTTTTTAACTCTTTTATAGTACTTTTTACATGAAAAGAGTGCCAATTTTTATAATTTCTAGAAAATTAAGTTTTTTAAATCCTGATAATCAATTTCAATTTATAGAAGGCTAGTTAAAGATTTTCCCACAGAATCTAAGCTCCAAAAAGTGCTCAAATCTAGCCAATGGTTAAACCTTCCAATCAGATTTTTCACTCTTGACAATAATTTTAAATAAGTACTGGGGAGGACTAGAGACTTTACAGCTGAAATGGCAACAAAGCTTATTTTAAGTAACCTGCAATAAAGGTAAAAAAAATTTCTTCTAGTCTGTAGCCCAGATGGTCACAAAGACATCTCCAGGTGAGTGGTTGGTCCCAGGGCAAATTTAATTTCATGCCCTGGCACAGACCTCTCAACATTTTGACATGGGTGAAAAGCAAATAAAAATAAAGAATGTAGACACCCTCAAGGGGAAAAAGTGGGTGTATTAACAACAAGAATTAGTTTTTAGCATTAACCAACCATTAAAAGAAAAAGGACAAAAGCATAGAAAGAACCTGTTTGCTTGATAACTCACATCAGCTAGGAAATCCATCTTTTCCTTTTCTCTTACTTGGTTTACCTTCCTAAATTTAGCTGCCTTGTGCTCTCTTGTCTCTATCCACCACTAAAGGTAAGTATTTATGAAAACTTGCTAAGGGTGTGGTAGGGATTAGCCAAAAGAAGATTGGCCCCCAAAACTAATGATTGTGTAAGCTGAGTGATGGGCACATGGAGCTCATTATTTCATTCTATTTCTCTATACATTTGAAATTGTCCATAATAAAGGTTAAAAAAAATTCTGCTTTTTAAAAGTCCTTATTTATCCTTCATGAGATTAGTCAGACAATGTAAACTGCTTTAAGTCCTGCATTAGGGGAAGAAAAGTTGATATTAATACTTGATCCAAGCCACATTAATTCTTCAAAAATATAATGGATTCTCTGAGGGTAGCTCAGATCTATTTGTTAAAAGCAAGAAATTGGTAAACTGGGAAAGATTCTAACAGGACAGACATTACTGTAGCACCAGAATGTGGCTAAGGTTAATGGCGAAACAAACAACCAAAACATTTTGAGCTGCCTGATGAACAGCAGTTGATATTCAAGCAGCAGATTCTTTTGGAAGCTTGTTCTACAAAGATTTACACTGTGTAACATACCTTCAAGTATAGGGTGCTCCCCCGCACTCCTTAAACCTCCTATGTCTTGCCAAATACCTTTCCAATGTAAATACTAAATACTTTTTTCTCAATCTAAGCTTTCCAGGGCAAGCTAAGCTGCTGGCTATTGGCTATTTGTGCTTAGTCGCTTCCTTGTGTCCCACTCTTTGCAACCCCAGGGACTGTATGCAGCCCGCCAGACTCCTCTGTCCATGGGGATTCTCCAGGTAAGAACACTGGAGCAGGTTGCCATGCCCTCCTGTAGGGGATCTTCCCAATAGCTCTTATTGGCTATAAGAGCCACCTTTTCACCCAATTCAGATTTCAAAATAAGAAACATAATCTAAGTTCCCTCCTTATACCAATCCTCCTCCAGCCACTACAACCAATTTACTACCGATGGCAACCCACTCCAGTATTCTTGCCTGGAGAATCCCATGGACAGAGGAGCTTGGTGGGCTACAGTCCATGGGTCGCAGAGAGTCGGACACGACTGAGCAACTTCACTTTCACTTATTTATATTCTATTATCCCAAGACACTTTGAGTCAAATCAATAAATATATCGATTGTCTACATGCAAGGGGCTTTAGAAGACAAAGGAGTAGAAAAGTACATTAACATAAATCAAGATTTCATGTTTTATATACATTGTTTAAAGTAATTCTCACACTAACCCTACAAAGTAGCTTTTTCTCTGATTCGTGATTGAGGAAACAGGCTCAGAGATTAAAGAACTTCATGAAAGTGCTAATAGCTAAAATATAGTCTAGGCTACACTCAGCCTAAGCCTACTTGAGCTTTGTCCATCCCTTCCCACATTGGTTCTGTTTCTATGCAACACATAAACAACTTAGAATAATGGTTAGGCTGCTACTCAGAGAACTGGTGTCATTGCCAGTTTCACTCCTTATCCCAAAAAACTATGCTGGTTTACTCAATAAATCCTATTCGTAATTCAACCTAAATTATCTTATCACTGACAATCCTTTTTTTGCTCTCCTTTCCCCTTATTGTGCACAAACCCCAAACCAGGTGTACTTGCTCTCTCAAGATCTTTTATACATACCACCAACATACTCAGCATCTTTTGTCATTGACATCTTTACATATGAGTCCTTATAGGACAGAAATCACAACCTAATTCATTTTCCACTCACTTCCATAGTGTGAAACACAGTATTTATTTGCTCAATATTTGGTGAGTTGGAATTAATTCCTTGTGTTTTTTAATTTTTTAAAAATGCATTTTATTGAAGTATAGTTGATTGACAGCATTGTGTTAATTTCTACTGTACAGCAAAGTGACTGTCATACACATATATAACTTTTCATATTCTCTTCCATTATGGTTTATCACAGGATACTGAATACAGTTTCCTGTGCTACACAGTAGGACCTTGTTGTTTATCCATTCCCCTATATAACACGCAGTCTGCATCTACTAACCCCAAACTCCCAATCCCTCCCCAACCCCACCCTACTCCTTTGGCAACTACAAGTCTGTTCTCAATGTCTATGAGTATGCTTCTGTTTTGTAGATATGCTCATCTGTGTCAAACTTCAAAGCCCATATATAAGTGCTATCTTACGGTACTTGTCTTTCTCTTTTCTTGTCTTTTAAATTATGAAAGTACTATAAAACATTTACAAGAGACTTGGAACATACAGAACATAAGTTATATATAGTTCCACTATATATTACAATTATCTTAAGTAAATGAAGATTTTTAGCTGGAGTTTCAATATCAAACTCTCAAAAATTAATAGAACAGACAGAAAAGTAGGATATAGTAGACCTGACAAGCACTATGAACCAATTCAACATAATTAAAAGACTTACACAACTTTACACACAACAGCAGGATACAAATTCTACTCAAGTTCCCATAGACTATAAACCAGGAGGCACTTGAACATATCCAGGGTAATTCCCTGTGTTTTCATTTCTTCCACAAAAATCTCTGAAAATTCTACATCTTTAAGAACCTTCATTTTTAGGATCTCAACTCTTATTCTCTAGGAAGAATATGTCAGCTAAGTTTTTAACTGTCAACTTAAAAAACTCTGCACTTCAAAACCCAAGGTGGAAAAAATATCTTTTGTAGAGCATTTTTCAGTTTTTAAAGTGTTTAATAGGCACTATACAGGAGAGAGAGAACACATTCTTAGAATAGCTGAATTCTGAAAAAAAACTATAGAAAATTACAAATATAACCATATTATCTACTTTAAAAATTTTCAATACTACTAAGAAAGAGTACAGCTTGATTATATAATGTCAGATTATAATCAACTTGTTTTAGGTAGAGTCTTAATAAACCCAATTAATGTTAATTTGTAAAAGCAAACACATCTGGAAGGCATTTCTAATGTAAGGTAAACATCTCCATGACTACTCAATGTTTTACCCTTTTCCTAAGTAAAACTAGCACTCTCATTTCATTCTTACTATGACCATGTAAAATAATGGTACTATAATCTCAAACATTTTATGACTAGAGAATATAATCATTTGCCAAGGGTCACACAAGTAGTAATGAAAAAGAACTATAAGAGAATTAACTTTAGTCAACTACTATAGTTTTAATATATCACATATCACACTATTAGAAAACTTTGCATATGTAGAATGTTGAAACTTCCATGGAACCTAAACAAATGGCTTCACTGTATTAAGTATAAAATACATTTTATTAATTTTGTTAATACATTTTAATTACACAGGTTACTATCAACATTAAAAGTAACATTAGAAGGTTATTAAGATGGTAAACTGAAAACACCTAACTTCACTCACTCAAATCCCACTAACCTACACTGGAGGTATTTTTTGAAGGCATGAATCCTCAAGAACAAAGAGAAAAGTAAGAGGGACAATAGCTACAAAGATTTCTGGGAACTGGAAAATAAGCAGAATCACTGGTAACTAACTAAGCCATTCCCAAAACACTACATTCTAAGTTGCATAGGGGATAAGTTAGGAACCAATTTGATTTACAGGCAGAAACTTCAAAAGACATAGAAACCAGAAGAACTAAGCACTTTGGAAATTGAGGTCAACAGAGCAAATAGTAGGATGGCATGACTAAAAAAGAGAATATTAGTGAAAGCTGTTTGTGAAACAGTGAAATCTCTAGATGTCCTTACCACATTCTACTGAATGCCTGCTCTCCCCAATCCTAGCAAAGATCTGAAAACAACATCCACAGTTTAAAAGGAGTGTAGTAACTCAACTAGTAAAGAATCTGCCTGCAAAGCAGGAGACCCCAGTTCAATTCCTGGGTCAGGAAGATCCTCTGGAGAAGAGACAGGCTACTCACTCTGGTATTCTTGGGCTTCTCTGGTGGCTCAGATGGTTAAGAATCTGTCTGCAATGCAGGAGACCTAGGTTCAATCCTTGGGCTGGGAAAATCCCCTGGAGGAGGGCATGGCAATCCACTCTAGTATTCTTGCCTAGAGAATCCCCATGGACAGAGGAGCCTGGCAGGTGACAGTACACAGGGTCACAAAGAGTCAGGCATGACTGAGCTTAAGCACAGCACAGCACAGCCAGTGTTATGTGGCAGCCTGGATGGGAGTGGAATTTGTGGGAGAATGAATACATGTATATATATGGTTGAGTCCCTTTGCTGTCCACCTGAAACTATCACACCATTGTTAATCAGCTGTACTCCAACATAAAATAAAAACTTTTTTTAAAAACTGAGAGCAGCATATGAAAAAGAGAGGGACTGAGTGCTCACTGAAGACAATCCAGTCCTCTTCCTTCATTTATCTTTCAGAATGCTGGCAATATCCTTACTCTCCATGTATGAAAATGAAAGACTACTTTCTAAGGGTATATAACAAGCACAGGACACAAGACCTTAGGTCTTGGGAACTCTCCAAAAACAGCCCACCCAGACCAGCCCATAATGAAGTCTAAAACTGACAAATTTAGATATTCTAATCAACTTTTTACTCTGCCACAATATATTATACAGTCAGGCAAGAAAGAGAAAGACAACTAAGAAAAGTCTAATATGGAAGACAAAAAATAAAACACATAGCAACAGACTACACAGGGAGAACACTTCAAAAATAAATTAATATCCACATATATTAAAAGATGCTGCATTCATGTGTCAAGAATAGAATACTACAAAGAATAAACAAGAGAAATTAAGAACATGACAAAAAGAAAAAAGAAAAAGAAGGTCCTTCAACAGAAGGACCTCATGATAAAAAATCTACCTGAGCAAAAAGACAAAGTTGTAAACAGAAGAGAAAAAAAATGTGAGTATCTACCCGAAAATTCACCTTGGAATGATAGAATAGCAGGAGATATCACCAGTAAAATCATTTAAGAAAAATTTCAGGGTTGAAAGACAACAGCTGCTAAACTGAAAGGGACTGATGAATTCCAGGAAACAATAATAAATAGATCAATATCAAGGAATTAAAGTGAAATTTCAGAAAACCTGGAAAGTAATAACAGATTCTACATGCTTCCATTGAGAGAAAAAAATCAAAAATAAGAATGGCCTTAAATTTCTCAGTGGTAACATAAGCAAGAAGAGAATAGAGTGCCTTTAGAATTCTAAAGTAAAATGATTTCCAACCTAGCCTTGTATACCTAGCCAAACTATCAATCAAGCATAAAAATATAAAATGACAATTTTCAGACACACATGGTCTCAAAAAACTTATTTCCCATATACGCTTTCTCAAAAAGCTACTAGAGAATGTGGTCCACTCCTCCTAATAACAGAGTAAGTCAATAAAAAGATATAGCACACAGAAAACAAAAGACCTACACAAAAGAGGGGTGAGAGAAATCCCCACAACAGTGAATAAAATTTTAAGGATGAAAGTAGTGTACCAGATGTAGAAAGTGAGTAGGTAGCCCAGAGCAACGAGAATTAAGAAACAAAAATGAATCATGATCCTTCCTGCCACTGAAGCTGGATGGGTAGGGGAAGGCGGGTGTCTTCTTAACAAACATAAAAAGTCCTTAGTAAAGAACTGTACCAATTGTACTATCAGGCTTCCCAGGTGACGCTAGTGGTAAAGAACCCACCTGCCAATGCAGGAGACACAAGAGAAGTGGGTTTGGTCCCTGGATGGGCAAGATCCCCTGGAAAAGGGAATGGTGATACACTTCAGTATTCTTGCCTGGAGAATCCCATGCACAGAGGAGCCTAGCAGGCTACAGTCTGTAGGTTGCCCAGAGTCAGACTGGACTACATCTCAACTATTATACAGATGAGATTCATGGATACACACATCCTAGTATAAAGTTACCTTCATGATCAACTTGTCATAACTATATCAAGAAAGTGAGTCAAGACTTCCACAATTCTCTTAGTTCAATGTAGAAAACTTTAAGTAAATTACTTAACCCTAGAACGGAGAGTAAGGATTACCTAGGACTAAAGTTTAATTTAGTTTACATTGTAGTTAACTAATTGCAGTTAACATTTTATTTTTAATGGTCATATAAGAAAAGCACTATCTTCTTAATCTACCTTTAACTCTTAATTTAAGATATATTTTGTACAAATGATTATTTAAATAGTCTCTTGATCCAATACCCTCAGAATTCAGGAGAAAAAAATATTCTATGAAAGATCTTAATATAGGTTGTAAGTTAATAAACCATCAGGTTATTTTAAGCACAATTCTATAGAAAAATACTAAATATACTGATTGGCCTTGTTTAAAAACTACTTAGAAGAATGATTAAATCTTGTATAAAGTAGCATAACTGAGTTTCTCTACTTTTTATGAACTCACATACATAGTCTCAATAAGAACTTGTTTTCCTTCCTTCCAGGATAAAACTGGATAAATCAAATTTGTAACCATGACCACAGAGACAGGTGATATTTAAAAACAAATCTCTTTTAATTAGTTATGACAGGGAACAAGGACTGCACCTCAAGCATAGAAACGATGCCTTGTTTAAGTCTTCACAGGAAATCATTATAGTATCTTTTTCATAACTTAACAGATTCCCAGCTCAGAGGAATAAAGAATATCACTTGTTGACAGACAAGGAAAAATGTGGGAATCTTAAAGAACCATGACACAGTACAGCTTTAAGTACACCAGGTGAAAACTCACTGAAATAAATTATATGGCTCTTAGCTCCTAATCTTGTAATCAAGCAGATAAATAAGTAAATTATTATACTTTATAAAACAACTAGACAAGTTAATTCATATCAAACATATATAGTTTTGTTAAGCAGATAAAAGGAAGCCCTTCTATACTTAACAGTACTATGTTAGATCAATAAAGCAGTCAAATAAAACATCAAAATAAAATAATTGGAAAATCATTAAACAAACTTATATGGTCAAGTCTATGCCTTATGGGGTAGAAACCTGGTCACAGGAAGGGTTATGGAAGAAAACTGACACTTCGTTTTGCCTCAATTTTAAGTTAGCATGTCCAGCAAGGTAAATAAGCAGTGAGGGATCACACTGCACCCTAAAATTACAAAAAGAAAACAGGATAATTCTGTATGGACCTAGCCCCCCAAATAAATGACTTCATTTCTAACTTTGACAATGACGACAGTCTGAAGAATTATGATAAACCTTGAAGATACGTAACTAATGTGAGAAAATGGCTGCTTTTTCATCATGAGGCTGGTGAATTCAATATCCCTGAAAGATTTTTATTCTTTAAATATTCTAGTGGTGTTTTCTGTTTTTTGTTTTTGTTTTAATTTAATGAATAAATCCTAAATCTGGACTCTCTTACAAACCTTTGCAAATAAACTACTTTTCTGAATGCATATTTTTCCTACTAGGGAGTGGTATTATCAAACTTACTCTTTTAAGTTATTTCTTAAACACCTAAAGTTCTAACTCCAGTAATCAAGAATACTGTCATTTTCTATATACCTCCTTGTACTTCAGTTCAGTTCAGTCACTCAGTCGTGTCCAACTCTTTGCGACCCCATGAACTGCAGCACGCCAGGCCTCCCTGTCCATCACCAACTCCTGGAGTTCATTCAAACTCATTGTCCATCGAGTCGGTGGATGCCATCTAGCCATCTCATCCTCTGTCATCCCCTTTTCCTCCTGCCCCCAATCTCTCCCAGCATCAGAGTTTTTTCCAATGAGTCAACTCTTCACATGAGGTGGCCAAAGTATTGGAGTTTCAGCTTTAGCATCAGTCCTTCCAAAGAACACCCAGGACTGATCTCCTTGCAGTCCAAGGGACTCTCAAGAGTCTTCTCCAACACCACAGTTCAAAAGCATCAATTCTTCCACACTCAGCTTTCTTCATAGTCCAACTCTCACATCCATACATGTCCACTGGAAAAACCAGAGCCTTGACTAGACAGACCTTTGTTGGCAAAGTAATGTCTTGCTTTTGAATATGCTATCCAGGTTGGTCATAACTTTCCTTCCAAGGAGTAAGCATCTTTTAATTTCATGGCTGCAATCACCATCTGCAGTGATTTTGGAGCCCCAAAAAATAAAGTCTGATACTGTTTCCACGGGCTCTCTACAGCTGCTCATGGTTGCCTCTTAGTAAATATTCATGTCTTACTAAAAGATTCATCAACTGATTGAAGTCAAATCTGAAAAGTATGTCAGGAACAAGTGCTAAGCATTTTATATAACTAACCTCATTTAATCCTCAAAATAAGCCTACCAGGTAGGTGGTATCACCATTTTGTGTAAGAAATACTGTTCCGAGACACTAGTTGGCCAGGCTCCAAGACAAAATTACTATATGTTCCATTTCACTGTATTACTAAATGGCTTTAGGAAAATTCTTTGCCTTTTCTTCTTTTTCTTCTTCTTAATTTGCTTGCATATTTTTAATCTTCCCACTATTATATCACTTAAGTTTTACGGGGAAGAAGACAATCACACAAACGACACAAAATTAAGTCATTCCACCTTTTCATCAAACCCTTATTAATTTGCATACATCTGTCCTTCAGATTTATATTTTAAGAACTTACTAATAGTTAAGCAAAAGTGTTTTCTTAATTTTTTTTCTATTTCTTAATGAATGAAACTCAAGATTTTTTTCCCAAAAGTTATTTAACTATTTATAATTTTGCAGATGCAAAGTGTCTGTCAAATCTTTTGACAATTTATCCAGTGGGTTTGAAACTTCATGGTTAATTATTCTCTGAAAAGTTCTGACATCTGTGGATTATCATGAGTTAAATGAAAGGAGTTAAAACACCTTCTTCACCACCACCCCCCTCCTTTTTATTTGGCACCTAAAACAAAGGGGTTCTGTTCTTTCAATAAGCAAATATTTACTGAATAATAAGGTAGGTATTGTGGAAAGCAACTTTATAATTTTAATAGCAGTCTTATACCTAATTAAAAGGGCTTGTCTTTACAATGTGATACTTGTCAAATACATCAATAAGATAAAATTCCTCACTGCAGGATGCTTATAAAGTTCTACACAAGTAATTATAAACATAAAAGTTGAAAGGAATAAAAGCCTTTAAAAGAGATACAAAGTAGAACAAAGTAAAAAGAGAAATTAGAGACTCCTAGCTCAGGATAACAATATCCTTTATTAGGCACATTATGAGTATATTCTCCTAAACATACTACTTTCCCACCTCTGGGATTTTGAATACCCTTTACTAAGAATATCCTTCTAATTCTTCCTTTAAAATACAATTTTTCTAAGGTTTTCTTGACCTCCATCTAACAGAGTCCCATTTTTTGTGCCTCACACACATATCTATTGTGTTATATTTATCATCTGTAGACAACTACTTTTACCTACTTATTACTTACCAGTTAAGTTTTACCTGAAGGCAAAGAATTTATGGCCACATTTTTTTTCACCTGTGTATATTACAAAGCCCTCAAAAATGACATTTTCTATCTTGAAAAAAGTACAGTTTATTTATATAGTTATAAAGGAAGAAAAATAGTATCTGGATAATTCAAACATAAACTCAACTTTGAAACTACAAGAACCAGTTCAAACAGTCAGAGTTTACCTACAGTCTTTCATCCTTTTAAAGTAAGTTAACTGGCAAGATTCAAAGATATTACACTGAGTTCTTGCAAAAGTCATCATGATTTAATGTTTTCAGAGGCAAGTAGAAAGAGAAAGAATTCTACCTAATAAGATATTCATAGTAACTAGAATCTCAGTCAGGAATCATGACTGTAAAGCTCTCAAAATTTCATTTCAAAGGAAGATGTGTATGTGTATGCATGTGTGTTTACTCAGTCAGGCACATCTGACTCTCTGTGAAGCTTTGGACTGCAGTCCACCAGCCTCCTCAGTCCATGGGATTCTCTTGGCAAGAATACTGGAGTGGGTTACCAGGCCCTCCTCCAGGGGATCTTCCCAACCCATGGATCAAACCCATGTCTCTTGTGTCTGCTGCATTACAGGTAGATTCTTTACCCACTGAACAATCAGGGAAGCCCATCAAAGGAAGCTATAGACAGTTATAATTGGATTTAAGTCTTAAAACAGAGAGTCAGTTTTCAGTATCAAATTATCAATTAGAGACCACTTCTCCAGCTTCCTTTAGTAGCAGAAAATGCTACGTTCTCTAATATCCATTTCTTTCCTTCTTTCATAAAATTTTCTAACTTTAGCTGAATGAATGGTTGTCCAGCCAGATACTCCATTTCCCAGCCTTCCTCTCCCAGCTATGTATGTTCCAATGATTACATACAGATCCATAAAACATGCATCAAACCGATATATGCCACATCCATATGAGGCTCTCAAAAGAATGATTGTGCACTCCCATTATTCTTTCTCCCCTGTCCCTGGCTGGTGAAATCATCCATGTTCAACCTAGAAACCATGTTCGACATACGAAAACCACAAATATTAAGCCAAAGCCACTTACACATCTGAAGAGTTTTCCTCTGTATTACTTTATAAGAAAAATAAACATTCATTATCCTTAAAACTAAGTTTCTGAAAAAGTTTAGCCTTTACTGTACTCCAACAGTTCCTGACATTTACTACCTAAAAGAAAACAAAAGTGAAAGTGAAAGTGAAGTCGATCAGTCGTGTCTGACTCTTTTTGACCCTGTGGACTGTAGCCCACCAGGCTCCTCCGTCCATGGGATTCTCCAGCCAAGAATACTGGAGTGGGTTGCCATTTCCTTCTCCAAGGGATCTTCCTGACCCAGGGATAGAACCCAGGTCTCCTGCATTGCAGGCAGACACTTTAACCTGTGAGCCACCAGGGAAGCCCCAAAAGAAAACAAAGGAAGTTAAAAAACAGCCTCTTTTCCATTCGTTTCCCCATTTATTTCTTTTCTTGAGACATTTAATATAATAAAGGTAACAGGGCAGGTACACACCTAAGCTGAAAAGTCTTAACTGAGAAAGAGCTGACGCAGTAAAGTCATTCATTATTGTTTCACCAATCTCTTTTTCTTTTGTCCCTGGTCCTCAAAAGAGCAGAATCTTTTCCTAACATCTAAGTTTACGCTTCTACAAAATGGAAGACATCATCTTTGACAATTACTGACTCAAGGAGAGATTCTTTCACAGCTCTTTTAGTTCCAAGAACCTCCATTTTTACATCCAATTCAAGCTCTCTATGCTATGCTAAGTCACTTCAGTCGTGTCCGACTCTGTGAGACCCCATAGACCCCAGCCCACCAGGCTCCCCCGTCCCTGGGATTCTCCAGGCAACAACGCTGGAGTGGGTTGCCATTTCCTTCTCCAATGCATGAAAGTGAAAAGTGAAAGTGAAGTTGCTCAGTCATGTCCGACTCTTAGCGACCCCATGGACTGCAGCCTAACAGACTCCTCCGTCCATGGGATTTTCCAAGCAAGAGTACTGGAGTGGGGTGCCACTGCCTTCTCCAAGCTCTCTATTAGAATGTAAAAGTGCCATACACATAATTCCTGGGTACCTACCAAAACAATGTTTCACAAAGTAGCACAGGGTTACACAAACAACAAAGAGAGGGAGAAAGGATGACACAACTAACTCACATCATCATCATAGAAAGGGGCTCTCCCTCCCTCTCAAACCAAAAGGGATAAAGCCAGTTATTCATAGTTATCTGATACAAAATAACACAAAACTTTTTAATAATATTCTGAACAATGAAAAATTGCAGATGCAAATAAAGTATTTCTGACAGTAAAGTTAATAGATCATCTTCATTTCCCAGACATTTGTGTTTATATAAGTCCAATTATTATATAAAGACTGTCAAGCAGACACAATCAACTGTACCCTTAGGCCAGCCACATTTTTTAGGAGGGGGACCAACGAGATGTCCTAGTCATTCTCTTAAAGATTAAAAAACCCAAAGATCAAAATTCAAACTTGGAAACATTCCATTATAAATCAATACTAATACCCTGGTTTTCTCATTTTGCAGCACTTAAAAACACTGAAAATGCTGCCCAGCACTCATACTGTCTCCAATACAAAATGGATTTCAGCATACAACTTGAAGCATATATAAACATAGTTTAACTTTGGAATTCACTTTTCTGTTTTGAAAAAAAACTATAACGACAGAAAACACCACTGAGTTACTCCCTACACTGCATGACAGTCTGAGAAAGAATACTGAGAAGTAATTTCTAGTCTTGCAATCTCCAAAGAACATAACAAGATCAAATGGGCAAGAATTTGAAAAGAGAAGGTCCACTAATGGATAGGCAATTTCTGCGTACTATAAGAAACTAAGAAGGACAATACTCTCCAGAACTACTCAATGATACTTATAATTTACTGTTAAAACATCACCCAATTTTTCCCTATAATGCCT
Source organism: Bos indicus (assembly GCF_029378745.1). NCBI lineage: Eukaryota > Metazoa > Chordata > Mammalia > Artiodactyla > Bovidae > Bos > Bos indicus. The sequence goes on from NC_091764.1 coordinate 95,458,527, forward strand.
CACAGCTGTTAGGAACTCGAAAGTAAGATCTTTACTCTCAAACTTCTTTCTGCATGTGACTCCTTTGAACAACTAGGTATGATAATATATGAATTTCCCTATATCTCAAAACTTAAAAACAAAGTAATAGAAGTTTTTTTTAAGCCAAATCACATCTAAACCTCTTTGCCTTCTTGAACAAATTTAAAATCATTAGATATCCTCTATAATTCAGAATTGTTAATAAGATCCTCAGTTACCATAATGAACATTCTATAAATACTGATTTGTCTCTAGGAGTAACAATTCCCAAGCAAAATAACCTCAAAACTAACTTTGCAAATTTTTGTTCTCACACTTGATACCTAACCCCAATTCACAATCAAGATGCCAGCCATCGCTTCCTGACCCTATCCATATGCATTTTTCTAGTAGCATTTCTCTCCTCTCCCTAATTTACTACTGTGCTGTGTGCTTAGTTGCTCAGTTGTACCCAACTCTTTGTGACCTCTTGGCCTGTAGCCCATCAGGCTGCTCTGTCCATGAGATTTTTCAGGCCAGAATACTGGCATGGGTTACCAGTGCCTTCTCCAGAGGATCTTCTTGACCCAGGGATCAAATCCATGTCTCCTGCGTCTCCTGCATTGTAGGCAGACGCTTTAATTTACTGCAACTTATATATTATAGTCTGGAAACATAAGAATCACAATAGAGAACTAGGAAAAATGCTCAAGGGCAAAGGTCATACACAAAAAAGTAAAAATATGCAAACTTCTATAAGTGGATTTGCTTGAAAAATACCCAAAGACAAAATTTCCCATTAAAAAGAAAATACTGAAGAAAAGTAATTTAGTATCGTAACACAATTTCTAACTTGTCCTAGATTCATTTTTATAAAGCCGATATTTTACCATTTGATTTTTATCTTTATTTCCTTGATTTCTCCTTTACACACATGACACAAATTTTCAAGTTTCACTATATTCAACATAAATATTTTGGCAATTATTTTATATTCTTTCCTGTACTTTTTATAAAAATATTTTTAAAAGTAGAATTACAACTGAAATACACTATTAATCAAGATATTTTTCACTGCAATCAGCAGAAAGAATAGATTTAATAGAGAATTAATTTATGCTAATAATTAGGGAAACATCCTTATGAGAGAAATAGTCAATGTTACCAAAGAGATTAAAAAGAAAAAATTTTAATCTTTATTACATATTATTTACTAGGCTCCATACTGACCAAAAAACGAATCAGATAATGTTTCAAAAATTTCCCATTTAAAAAAAAAGGTCTATGTTAAACAAAGAAGAAAAATTGTTTTTAAATATTATAGAACACTTTACCTCAGCAAGCTATTTCTCTTCTAACTTTATACTTGCACTATTAACATGATGTTATATCCTAAAGCAGATTAAAAATGAAAATGAAATCCTACATCCTCTACCTTATCATCCCTATTAACAATATACCATTAGAGGAAACCAGTAAAGTAACACCTTAATAAAAAATAACAAGTACCACAATTTTTCCTAGAGTTCCTACACAGTACATTTTTGTGGGATCTACAGGAAATGCATCATATCCGTGAATTAAAAACAAAACTGTATAAAGATGTAAATTATCCTAACTTAGGTTTCATGCAACTCTAAACAAAACTTCAAATATTTGGCTGTTTTAAAAATTTGCCAAATTTATTACAAAGGCGGGGAAAACTCACTTAGAAAATTATGAAAAGGAATGCTATGTGTTTTCCCTTCATATATTTATATAGTCTATAGCACTACAGCAGATAAAGTAGTACTGCTACATAAACAAGGCCCTGTTACAGTGTTGTTAACCTGCTTTTAAATTTTACATAAAATATTCCTGTGAGAAGCTGATAAAACTGTAACTCTTTCCCCATAAAAACTTGCAAATTATGTTCACTCACATAAAACTGTGTATATCATGGAACCCATGCAAGTTTTCAAACCTATCTATAGATCCCCCAAAGGTCAATGGGCCTAATTAAATAGCCCTAGTAAATGAAGCAGAACTGACATCTCAAACCTAGTAAGTTATGGTCAAAGAAGCATCTTAAAGCAATAAGAAATGAATCACCAATACAAAATTCAAAGAAAATTAGGTATTTGGAAAAGATTGAAACTAGCAACCCATCTTTACCCAATGTCAAAATAAACTCTATGTAGATGCAAATGTATTTTTTAAGATAATTAAAACACCTGGAAAAAATAAACAGAATAATCATTTAGTTCATCTTATAACAGGTAATATTTTTTATGCAGAGAAGTCCTGGAAAAATAATAAATGAAAAAGCAGTGCACATCACTACATTAAAACATAACAATTCTAAGTGGGTAAAACCACGTCCAAATCTGCAAACCAATAGATTGTAGACAGCCAGGTTCTTCCACCCATGTAATGTTCTAGGCAAGAAATACTGGAGTGGGTTGCCACTGCTACTCCAAGGGATCTTCCCAACCCAGGAATCGAACCCATATCCCTTGTGTCTCCTGCATTGGCAAGTGGATTCTTTACCACTGTTCCACCTGGAAGCCCATAGCAATTGTTTTTAAAAATTTAACTGAAAAAAAAAAAACCCTGCAAAAAATATGAAAAGCAGTTTTCATACTCACAAACAACTGTTGCAAACAAATAAGAAAAATATTAAGATTTACCACAAAAAAAGATGCACAAAATATCCTCAAACAGCAAAGTCAAGAAAAATGAGAAAGTTGCATATATATTAAACATTTAAAAGTTCAATTTCACTAGTTACCAGGAAAAAAAGTTAAAAAGCTACTATTTCTCAACCACCAAAATCATGGTGGCATGGGAAATGCTTTTCAAAAAAACTAAGTTTTTATCTATTTTGTAAATTACTTTAAAAGCCCTTTGAAACAGTAATTTCAAAGAAATAAGATATAGATTGTGATTCACGTACAAGATGTTCACTGTAGCTTTATTTATAATAGAGAAATGCAAAATGAACAAAATGTTCAATAAGGAAAATCACAGTACATTCTTATTAAAAACACTGATTATGTGGCTGTTCAAAAACATATTTCAAGAACATTTGATAATTTAGGATATTTTCACAAAATGAATATTATGCAATCATTTTTGAAAAACATACTTCTAAAGAACAATGAAATGGATAAATATCCACAATATAACACTAGGTTGTGTGTGTGTGCATGCTCCAGGCTCCTCTGTCCATCAAATTTCCCTGGCAAGAATACTGGAATGTGTTGCCGTTTCCTCCTCCACAGGATCTTCCCGACTCAGGGATCAAACCCATGTCTCCTATACATCTGCTGCATTGCAGGTGGATTCTTTTCCGCTGAGCCACCAGGGAAGTAAATAGCCACAATACGACATTGTGTGTGTGTGTATATGCTCAGGTTAAGAGGCAGAAATGAAATTATGATCCAGAACATAAACTAACTGATCAATCAATAAATAGGAAAGTCACAAAAACATTTAGTGTGTTTATTTCTAATTAATTTTCGACACCTTCTAAACGTGCTAAAACAAGTAAAAAGTTTTAAATATCAATATTCAAATCACAATTTAAAGAAAACACAAACTTTAATGGCTTTGGCTTAAGTATTCAAGTCTTTTTTTCCTGAATTTTTTGTTTAAAATGTACAAATCTAAAAGGATTTTTTTTGACTCCTAGTAACAGAATTCATTCAGTATTCATTCAATCTTAATAGTAACTTAAATTCCAAATCATGCCTGTTATTCACAGAGTACTAATGAACAAAAAATACTAGATGTTCAGACAGTACATTATTCTTAGTTTTAAGTTTATAGAACTATACTTGCCTTTCTAACAAACGTTTAACAGCAAAACTGTCCTACCAATACGTATTTACATAGTTCGTTATGTTCTTCAGTGTTGTCAAGTGCCTCTTATAAGCTTCAACATTAACCTGAGGCAATCATTTGTATATGCAAATGAAAACATAAACTTAAATATATAAAACAAAATATTTCACTTTTCTGGAAGTGCAGAATGAAACATGCCCTATGACAGAAGTTCTTTTCTTAACCTAACTATGTATGTATACACAGACACAGAAAAAAACATGTTTCAACTCTTAAATATTTGAAATTATACCTGGAGATGGAAGGGGTGTGCTGGGTAATCAACCTGGAAGCATAAAAGGGGAAAAATCACACAACTGCCCTCTAAATATATTTCTGTGTAAAAGACTTAGGAGGTTCAAAAATTATATCACAACAACAAATACTCTGTTCAGAAAAAAAGAATTATTCCTATCATTGCATTCTATCCCCTGTGTGATGTCATTTTTTAAAAACCCATCAACCAAAAGTATTCCTTTCAACTACATCTATTTAATTCTTATTAACAGTACCTGTAGGCAACAAAGTCCCTAAACCAACCAAGATTATAAAGCGACAGCCACTTCTTCATTTGACAGGTGACTAATTTCAGAGTTACATAACCAACCAAGAAAACAGTTGTTGTATATACAAGCCAAAGATGACATTTATGACAACCATTTACAAGTTTTCAGGCCAGTAAGAAATAATTTGCACAATGGTAGAATTATATTAAATCGTATAAAACTTCTCCCAGAGGCTTACCTAAGATTTAAATATAGTGACACTACCATTTTAAACTAAAATAATCAGAATACTTGTAAGTACTTTAAGAAACTAAAACCAGGAACAGACAACTTAAAAAACCAAACACAAACTATCTTACACACATTTATATATAGCAGGCTGTTTTTTTAATCAACTGATTTATTGATGATTCACAATCTCCTCAGGCCTCAGGGTAGTTGGGAGTTCTTTGTAGAATTCTTTATCAGGAAAATTTACCGAGTTTAAGAGTTATATTTTACATATCATTACAATTTTAAAAGTCAAAGTAAAAAATATAATCTAACTGAAGCAGTAATAGACATGCAATCAGAAATAGAAAAAATGTAAAACTCAAATGCAAGCAAGGTTAGAGGCACACCACTGATTAAAACTCCACCGACTGAAGATCAAATTATTTTAAAAAATATAAATACTTAAGGAGATTGAGATTTCTTTTTAAAACAACATTATATAGATTCTTCCAATGTCCCCTCCCTCTCATATTTCTAAACCTCAAACTGTTTCTATTTTGAAAACATTCCATAATGAAACTGGTAAGGATAGGGTTAAAAATGTATTTGCAAATATGCAGTTCAAATAATTGCACTTCCCGTGAGAACACCACTAGGTGCTGATCTTTAGCTCCCTAAATAAAAACTTGAATCCAGCAATACACTTAAAGTGAAATTAAAATCGAGAACCACAAATGGACAATCATTTTTACACAAAATTAAGTCCACAGCTTCTCAGAGAATAGGAGAAACACACACACACACACAAAAAACTCTTAAGTCGCTACAGGAATACAGCATAAAAGAAACGTTTTCCTTGAAAAATACAGGAATTCCCGCGTAACAAAACGAAACCCCTCAAGAAAGAAAAAAATTAAATCTAGAACCCGAATGGCGTCCAAGAACATTAGATCTTGAAAATGAATATTGCGCTTGCGCAGCCACCGCCCCGCCAGCTGCACAACTGCAGCTAGAGCCCGACCCCGCAAGATCACGTGCTCCCATGCAGCGCCCGCCCGCAGCTCCGCAACCGCGCAAGCGCAAACACAACTCCCGCAGCCGCCATAATGCGGTCTTGACTCTTAAGAAATACAATAGTAATTTAACAAAATGTGGTTATAACAGCCCCTGGGACTCACATATACCTTTCGGGGCGGGAGATGAGGCTGGAGGAACCAAGTTCCGTCCTAAAGAGTCGTCCCGCGCAGCCGTCCCCACCGCTGCCGCCTCAGTCTCGCGCTCCCCACTCGCCGCGCCGCCGCTGCCTCCGCCGCCGCCTCCGCAGATTCAAAAACAAACCCGCTTCTCCCCTGCACGCGCCGGGGCCGTTATGCAAATTATTGTAGGCGGGGCTTGGTGGTCGTACTATTGGCCACGCCCGCCGTGCTTTCAGCCAATAGGCTCCCGGATTGGCTGTTCCCCATGCAAATCTCCAGGGTTTTAATTTGAATGAGAAATATTGGCCCCGCCTCCTGCCGTGGAAAAGAGAAGCTAGTCTGAGGTGGTGGCGCTGTGCCCTTTAGTTGCAGTGAGGTGTGTTTTTTGAGTGGCGCATCGCTCAACCGGTGGTAGCACTTTGTGAGCGCCCTCTATGAGCCTCAGGAAAGAAGGAAGGAAATAAGTGGGTGAAAGTTAAAAAAGCTAGGGCAAGGTTTTCGAAAAAGACTGTAGCATGTTACTTTATCGTTTATATTAAAAACTCGGAAAATATACATTAAACTGTGTAAGTCAGGAGGAAATGGCGCAAACACATCTTTTCTTTCAGTTATTCTCTTCCAGAACAAGCGCTTCCAGTTATACCTTTCCACCTGTTGTATCCCTGTTATTCAGTTTTTTATTGCGAGCCAAACCCTCATGAAGGCCACAGAGTGTGATTAAAAAAAAAAAAAATGCTCCTCGTGTTTTTTGAAGAATCTGGGCTTACGTCCAGTTACTCCTGCTTACTTGCTTGTTACTTGGAATAAGTGTGTTAGTCAGTTTTCTCGTCTCCAAAATGATGATAATAACTGTAATTCAAATCAGTTGAGGAGGCTAAATGATTGGATAAATGTAAATGTGTTCTGCAAAGCAAAGGCAGACTGATGAATTGATAGTGAGGTTTGGTTGGTTTTTTTTTAAAAATATCATTAGTAAACCCTAACGCTTAATCTATTCATTCAGTATTTATTTAGCAATGAGTGTGTTCCAGACCTATATTAATTTGCTCATCTTTAAGAAATCTCTGCTACAGTGGAGGAGACAAAAAAGTGAACAAGGAGTTTTTATAAATAATTAGAAATTAATGTGGGGTGGTTAATATTTATTTCTATAACTTGATTCTGTCCTTAGCACAGAATATATAGTACATTGGTGCTCAGTAAATTACAAATAGAGTCTCAATTATAACAAATTATGTATTATAATTTACTTAACACATAGTGCTCAATTATAAAATAGATGCTCAGCAAATTACAAATCTATCAATATTTAAAATTCTATAATAATAAATGAGGTTGGTATAGTAGAGTTCATTAGCTTTCTTTGTCTTCTATAAGCAAATAAAAATGAATCATTTTCATAATAGTTCATTCTTAATTGTCTTGGCTAATGACAAATAATTGAACATGAACTCACCAATTGGTCAATTTTCTTTCTTGCTCATATTCTAGGCTTGCCTCTCTAAAACTCCAATTAGACAGTTTTATTGTATTTGAATCTTCCCCCATATATCCTCAACCACATGTTTATAAGCTCTTTAGCCATTCTACCTACTGGTTAATCTAACCAATCATTCATTGTTTCAATCAACAAGTACATCGTTTTTTATTTATTCACACACTTTCCTAAGCACTAGAGATGCCCAGAGGAAATGACACTGCCTCTAATCAGGAAGGAGTCATATATACAGATTCCCATTATGAGATCATTACAATCATGAGATTATATACTAAAAATAAAAGAAATATAAAACAAGAGAACATAAATCTTCCTTGTGGAATGTAGGAAAATTTCACAGAATAGGTGATGCTTGATCTGACTCATAATGTAGAACTTAAAGTGGCAGTCAGAATAGGTACAAAAGAAAGAAGATTCAAGTTAGGTAAAACAGAAGCACAAAGACATTGTAAAGGGGAAAAGGTGTGGGTTAAATTTATAGTAGGATGATACTTAGAATATTTATCAATCCTTGTGGTACCAGGCACTGACCAATTAGAAGAGAAGATTTGAAGATCCCTAATTTACCAGATGTTAATCTTCTAGTTGTAGGTTTGTGGAGAGGTCCAATGATTCTTCAGCTGAGCATTGAGACAAACTGGATGGTAGGAGGGATATTTGGTGTAGGGCAGCTACTTACCAGTAAGTACTGAAGGATTTATATATTTTACCCTCCATGATGGGCTTATTTATATATACAGACTGAATAGTCTTCTAGAAAAAAAGTGGAGTAAAGCTATATCACAGAAAAAATTCCAAAAAACAAAAAGGAAAAAAACCTAAAATAGTCAACATTTTAAAATGAAGCAATTGAGCAGCAATTGAACAAGGAAAATAAAACTTTTGAAAAACAGTATAAACTTGAGAAAGGAACAGTTAAAGAGGAAAGCTGGAGTTTCTAAGTACTGTTAGAAACAGTCTAATTTAGTGCTTATAAAAATGGGCTCTGAAGATACACTACCTGAATTAAAATCTTGTCTCTTCCTGCAATGGAGGAGACCCTGATTTGATCTCTGGGTTGAGTAGATCCCCTGGAGGAGGGTATGGCAGCCCACTCCACTTTTCTTGCCTGGATAATCCCTATGGACAGAAGAGCCAGGCATGCAGCAGCCCATGGGTTCGCAAAGAGTTGGACACAACTAAGCATCATCTACTCAATGGACATGAGTTTGAGCAAGCTCCAGGAGTTGGTGATGGACAGGGAAGCCTGACGTGCTGCAGTCCATGGAGTCACAAAGAGTCTGACATGACTGAGCGACTGAACTGAACTGAACAACTAAGCACACATGCACGTTCAGCTTCTTACTACATATTCTAAACTTCTCTATCCAAATGGTTTCAGAAATAGGAAATGAAAAAAAAAAAAAAAAAGAAATAGGAAATGGGCTTGGTAAAAATTGCCCTTATCTGGTAATGTTTTTACAAAGATTAAATTATGATAAAACACTTTGAGGAATGCTGACTATATACTAGCATTAATACCTTGATGAGTGTTAGCTAATAGTAATCATAGTATCAATAGTAGTATTAGTAGTATTTGTCAGAGTAGTAATAGCACAAACGTAGATCACTGAGCAGTTTCTGTCTATATATCCTATACTACCATTAAGATAGAATATGAATGAACCATAACCTTATAATTCTTGTTGTCCTCCAATTTTCAGAGTAGTTTACTGAGGTGTTAAGTAGGAAAACCTGGAAAAACTTAAGAAATAACTTCTTGGAATAGGTGTATAATAAAAAAGAATCTAAGATGATCTTTGGAAAATTCTGAAAGAGATGGAAATACCAAACCACCTGACCCACCTCTTGAGAAATTTGTATGCAGGTCAGGAAACAACAGTTAGAACTGAACTTGGAACAACAGACTGGTTCCAAATAGGAAAAGGAGTACGTCAAGGCTGTATATTGTCACCCTGCTTATTTAACTTATATGCAGAATATATCATGAGAAACGCTGGGCTGGAGGAAGCACAAGGGGGAATCAAGATTGCCGGAAGAAATATCAGTAAGCTCAGAAATCCAGATAACACCACCCTTATGGCAGAAAGTGAAGAGGAACTAAAAAGGTTCTTGATGAAAGTGAAAGAGGAGAGTGAAAAAGTTGGCTTAAAACTCAACATTCAGAAAACGAAGATCATGGCATCTGGTCCCATCACTTCATGGGAAATAGATGGGGAAACAGTGGAAACAGTGTCAGACTTTATTTTTTTGGGCTCCAAAATCACTGCAGATGGTGACTGCAGCCATGAAATTAAAAGATACTTACTTCTTGGAAGAAAAGTTATGATCAACCTAGATAGCATATTCAAAAGCAGAGACATTACTTTGCCAACATAGGTCCGTCTAGTCAAGGCTATGGCTTTTCCAGTGCTCATGTATGGATGTGAGAGTTGGACTGTGAAGAAGGCTGAGCACCAAAGAATTGATGCTTTTGATCTGTGGTGTTGGAGAAGACTCTTGAGAGTCCCTTGGACTGCAAGGAGATCCAACCAGTCCATTCTGAAGGAGATGAGCCCTGGGATTTCTTTGGAAGGAATGATGCTAAAGCTGAAACTCCAGTACTTTGGCCACCTCATGTGAAGAATTGACTCATTGGAAAAGACTCTGATGATGGGAGGGGTTGCGGGCAGGAGGAGAAGGGGATGACAGAAGATGAGATGGCTGGATGGCATCACTGACTCGATGGACATGAGTCTGAGTGAACTTCTGGAATTGGTGATGGACAGGGAGGCCTTTGTGCTGCCATTCATTGGGTTGCAAAGAGTTGGACACGACTGACCGACTGAACTGAACTGAAGATCTCTACACCTTTGCATTCACACCCTGTGTAATCATTTCCCCTTGAGTGTGGACAAAACTCATGACTTCCTTCCAGCCAATGTTGTTATTGTTCAGTCACTACGTCATGTCCAACTTTTTGTGAACCCATGGACTGCAGCATGCCAGGCAGCTCTGTCCTCCACTATATCCCAGAGTTAACCAATAGAATATCACAAAGTTGAATAAATTTTTCAGATGTAATGAAGGTCTCATAAAAATTGATTTTGAATAACCAAAAGAGATATTATCTTGGATGGGCCTGACTTCATCTGGAAAAAGCCCTTTAAAAAGGAACTGAGCCTTCCGTAGGGAGAGAGATTCTCCTTGCTTGTTTGCTGAAGTAATCAGAAATGAAAGAGAATAAATTATAACTGTACTCCATAAATACAAAGGCTCATAAGACACTACTATGAACAATTATACATCAACAAATTGGACAGCCTAGGAGAAATGGATAAATTCCTAGAAATGTATAACCTACCAAGACTGAAGCATAAAAAAATAGAAAATCTGAATGCACCAATTAACCAGTAAGGAGACTGAATTGGTAATCAAAAATTTCCGAACAATAAAAGGCTAGGACCAGATGGTTTCACTGGTAAATTCTACCAGACATTTAAAAGAAAGCTAATACCAAATTCTCTTCAAAATCTTCCAAAAAAAATGGAAGAGGAAGAAACAAACTCATTTTAGGAGGACAGCATTATCTTGATACCAAACCCAGGAAAGGATGCCACCAGAAAAGAAAATAACAGACCAGTATTCCTAATGAACATAGATGAAAAATCCTCAAAAAAATATTAACAAACAGAATTCAATTAGCAAACAATACATCAAAAGAATCATACACCAAAATAAAGTGGATGTAATGATAGTCAAGATCCAACCAGTCCATCCTAAAGGAGATCAGTCCTGGGTGTTCATTTGAAGGACTGATGTTGAAGCTGAAACTCCAATACTTTGGCCACCTGATGTGAAGAGCTGACTCATTTGAAAAGACCCTGATGCTGGGAAAGATTGAACGTGGGAGGAAAAGGGGACGACAGAGAATGAGATGGTTGGATGGCATCACCGACTCAATGGACATGGGTTTGGGTGGGCTCCGGGAGTTGGTGATGGACAGGGAGGCCTGGCATGCTACGGTTCGTGAGGTTGCAAGGAGTCGAACACAACTGAGCGACTGAACTGAACTGAAGGATAGTTTAATACCTGTAAATCAATCAGTATGATATGCCACATTAATAAAATGAAGGATAAAAATTATGATCAGCTCAATAGATGCAGAAAAATGTTTGACAAAATTCAACCTTATATATGATCAAAAACTCCCAACAAAGTGGTATAGAGAGAATATACCTCAACATAATAAAGGCCAAATATGACAAGCCCAGAGTTAATACCACTCTCAAGGTTAAAAACCTAAGAGCTTTTCCTCTAAGACCAAGAACAATACAAAAATGCCTACTCTTGCCACTTTTATTCAACAGCGTATTGAATGTCCTAGCCAGGACAATTAGACAAGAAAAAGAAATCAGTTATCCAAATCAGAAAGAAAGAAGCAGAACTGTCATTATGACAGTTTTATTATGCAGATTACATTATATGATATGCAGAAACCCCTAAAGACACAAAGAATCACACACACACACACACACACACACACACACACCTGAACCACCAAAGCAATCTTGAGAAAGAGCAAATCTGGAAACATGAGGGCTCTAGTATCAAACTATATTACAAAGTCATAGTAACCAAAACAGTATGGCACGGGCATAAAAACAGATATATAGATCAGTGAAACAGAATAGAGATCCCAGAAGTAAATCCACAAATATGTAAAATCAACCAATATGTTAAATATAGTAAGTTAATTTACAACAAAGGAGCCAGGAATATACTATGGGGAAATGACAGTCACTTCAGTAAAAGGTGTTGGAAAATTAGAACAGCCACATGCAAAGAAATGAAGCTGGACAGTTGTTTTATACCGTATACAAAAATGAATACAAAATGAATTAAAATCTTAAATGTAAGACCTGAAGCTTTAAAACTCCTAGAATAAAACAGATGTTATGCTCACTGACATTAGTCTTAGTGAGTTTTTACACTTGACACAAAAAGCAAAGGCAACAAAAGCACAAAGAAACAAGTGTGACTACATTAAACTAATAAGCTTCAGCATAGCAGAGGACACTATCAACAAAATGAAGAGGAAGCCTACAGAATGGGAGAAAATAATTCATAAATTTTGTATCTGATAATAGATTAATATTTAAAATATATAAAGAACTCATACACTCAACAGCAAAAAAATATTGAAAAATAAGCACAATATCTGAATATACATTTTTCTAAGACATACAAATGACCAACAGATACATGAAAAAGTGATCAAATCAGTAATAATTAGGAAAATGTAAATCAAAACCACAATGAGGTATTACTTCACTCTTATCATAATGACTATTATTGAAAGGACAAGAGATAACAAGTGTTGATGAGGATGTAGAGGAAAAAGGAACTTTTGTGCACTGTTGCTGGGGATGTAAATTGGTGCAGCCACCATGAAAAAAAAAAATTAGAGGTTTCTCAGAAAACTTAAAAATAAAACAACTATCAGATTAGATCCGATCAGTCGCTCAGTCATGTCTTCTCCAACACCACAGATCAAAAGCATCAACTCTTTGGCGCTCAGCCTTCTTCACAGTCCAACTCTCACATCCATACATGACCACTGGAAAAACCATAGCCTTGACTAGATGGACCTATGTTGACAAAGTAATGTCTCTGCTTTTGAATATGCTATCTAGGTTGGTCATAACTTTCCTTCCAAAGAGTAAGTGCCTTTTAATTTCATGGCTGCAGTCACCATCTGTAGTGATTTTGGAGCCAAGAAAAATAAAGTCTGACACTGTTTCCACTGTTTCCCCATCTATTTCCCATGAAGTGGTGGGACCGGATGCCATGATCTTAGTTTTCTGAATGTTGAGCTTTAAGCCAACTTTTTCACTCTCCACTTTCACTTTCATCAAGAGGCTTTTTAGTTCCTCTTCACTTCCTGCCATAAGGGTGGTGTCATCTGCGTATCTGAGCTTATTGATATTTCTCCTGGCAATCTTGATTCCAGCTTGTGCTTCTTCCAGTCCAGCGTTTCTCACGATGTACTCTGCATAGAAGTTAAATAAACAAGGTGACAATATACAGCCTTGACGAACTCCTTTTCCTATTTGGAACCAGTCTGTTGTTCCATGTCCAGTTCGAACTGTTGCTTCCTGACTTGCATACAAATTTCTAAAGAGGCAGGTCAGGTGGTCTGGTATTCCCATCTCTTTCAGAGTTTTCCACAGTTGATTGTGATCCACACAGTCAAAAGCTTTGGCATAGTCAATAAAGCAGAAATAGATGTTTTTCTGGAACTCTCTTGCTTTTTCTATGATCCAGCGGATGTTGGCAATTTGATCTCTGGTTCCTCTGCCTTTTCTAAAACCAGCTTGAACATCTGGAAGTTCACAGTTCACATATAGCTGAAGCCTGGCTTGGAGAATTTTGAGCATTACTTTACTAGCGTGTGAGATGAGTGCAATTGTGCGGTAGTTTGAGCATTCTTTGGCACTGCCTTTCTTTGGCATTGGAATGAAAACTGACCTTTTCCAGTCCTGTGGCCACTGCTGAGTTTTCCAAATTATGATCCAGCAATTACACTTTTAGGTATTTATTGAAAGGAAATTCAAACACTAACTCAAGAAGATACATGCACTTCCATGTTCCTTACAACATTGTTTACAATAGACATGGAAGCAACTTAAGTGATCATTTAATGGATCAAAAAACAAATAAGATGTGATATATATATAATGAAATATTATTCAGTCATAAAAAGAATGAAATCCTGCCATTTGCAACACCATGGATGGATCTTGAAAGCATTTGGCTCAGTGAAATAAGTCAGAGAATGACAAATACCATATAATCCCACTTACACGTGGAATTTTTTAAAAAATCAACAAAGTAGAAGCTAAACTCATAGATCCAGAAAACAGGCAGACACTTGCAAGAGATGTGGGATAAGGAGGTAAGTGAAATGGGTGAAAGGAGTCAAAAAGAACAAATTTTCAGTTATAAATAAGTCATGGGGATGTAATGTATAGCTTTGTTTCTAGTTTAAAATAATGTATTATATATTTGAAAGTTGATAATAGAGTAAATCTTGAAAGTTCTCATAAGAAAAAAAAATTGTAACTATGTGTGGTGATGGATGTTAACTAGACTTATTGTGGTGATCATTTTGCATGGTATACAGATATTGAATTATGTTGTATATCTGAAACTAATAAAATATCATGTTAATTATTTCTCTATTTTTTTAAATTAAAACTTTTATATCTCAAAGGACAAGATCAAGGAAATAAGAAGACAACCCACCTAATGGGACAGAATCATTGAAAATCTGATTAAAGTCCAGAATTTATAAAGAATTTTTATAACTCACAACAATAACCACAACAAAACCCAGTTCAAAAATGGGTGAAGTACTTAAACAGACTTATCTACAAGAAGATATACAAGTAGCCAATAAGCATACAAAAAGGTGCTCCACAGCATTAGTCATTCAGTTCAGTTCAGTTCAATTTAGTCGCTCAGTCGTGTCTGACTCTTTGCGACCCCATGAGTCATAGCACACCAGGCCTCCCTGCCCATCAACAACTCCCGGAGTTCATTCAAACTCACGTCCATCGAGTCAGTGATGCCATCCAGCCATCTCATCCTCTGTCATCCCCTTCTCCTCCTGCCCCCAACCCCTCCCAGCATAAGAGTCTTTTCCAATGAGTCAACTCTTCACATGAAGTGGACAAAATACTGGAGTTTCAGCTTTAGCATCATTCCTTCCAAAGAAATCCCAGGGCTCATCTCCTTCAGAATGGACTGATGGATCTCCTTGCCATCCAAGGGACTCTCAAGAGTCTTCTCCAACACCACAGTTCAAAAGCATCAATTCTTTGGCACTCAGCTTTCTTCACAGTCCAACTCTCACATCCATACATGAGTACTGGAAAAACCATAGCCTTGACTAGACAGACCTTTGTTGGCAAAGTAATGTCTCTGCTTTTGAATATGCTGTCTAGGTTGGTCATAACTTTTCTTCCAAGGAGTAAGCATCTTTTAATTTCATGGCTGCAGTCACCACCTGCAGTGATTTTGGAGCCCAAAAAAATAAAGTCTGACACTGTTTCCACTGTTTCCCCATCTATTTCCCATGAAGTAATGGGACCAGATACCATGATCTTTGTTTTCTGAATGTTGAGCTTTAAGCCAACTTTTTCACTCTCCTCTTTCACTTTCATCAAGAGCCTTCTTAGTTCCTCTTCACTTTCTGCCATAAGGGTGGTATCATCTGCATATCTGAGCTTATTGATATTTCTCCTGGCAATCTTGATTCCCCCTTGTGCTTCCTCCAGCCCAGCGTTTCTCATGATATACTCTGCATATAAGTTAAATAAGCAGGGTGACAATATACAGCCTTGACGTACTTCTTTTCCTATTTGGAACCAGTCTGTTGTTCCATGTCCAGTTCTAATTGTTCCTTCCTGACCTGCATACAGGAAAATGCAAATTAAAAATCACAATGACACACCACATTATAGCAATTAGGACTATCACCAAAAACAAGCAAACAATAATAACAAATGTTGATGAGAATGTGAAGAAATTAGAATTCCTATGCATTACTGGTGGGAATGTAAAATGGTATACCTCTGTAGAAAACAACAGACATTTCTCCAAAGAAATGTCTTTGTTCAGTTCAGTTCAGTCACTCAGTCATGTCTGACTCTTTGTGACCCCATGGACTGCAGCACACCAGGCTTCCCTGTCCATCGCCAACTCCCAGAGCTTGCTCAAACTCATGTCCATTGAGTTGGTGTTGCCATTGAACCATCTTATCTTCTGTCAGATGGCTAATAAACACATGAATAGATGCTCAACATCATTCATTATTAGAGGAATGCAAATCAAAAACTACAATGAGATATCATCTCACACTGGACAGAATGACCATAATAAAATTAAAAAAAAAAAATTCACAAATAACAAGTGCTGGAGAGGGTGTGGAGAAAAGGGAACTTTACTGCACTGCTGGTGGGGATGTAAATTGATACAGCCACTATGGAAGACAGTATGGTGATCCCTTAAAAAACCAGGAATAAAACCACCATATGACCCAACAATTCCATTTCTAGGCATATACCCTGAAGAAACCAAAACTGAAAAAGACACATGATGTACCCCAATGTTCATTGCAGCACGATTGACAATAGCTAAGACATGGAAGCAACCTAGATGTCCATCAACAGATGAATGGATAAAGAAGCTGTGATACATATATATAATGGAATACTACTAAAACATAAAAAGGAACACATTTGAGTCAGTTCTAATGAGGTGGATGAACCTAGAGCCTATTATGCAAAGTGAAGTTAGTCAGAAATAGAAAAACAATGTATATTAAAACATAATATGGAATCTAGAAGGATGATATTGATAAACCTGTTCACAGAGCAGCAATGGAGACCCAGATATAGAGAACAGACATAAGGACAAAGGTGGGGGAGAAGAAGGAGAAGGTGAGATGAATGGAGAGAGTAGCATGGAAGCATATACACTAACTTATGTAAATATATAGCCAATGGGAATATGCTGTACAACTCAGGGAACTCAAATTGGAGCTCTGTAATAACTTAAAGGGGTGGGAATGGGTGGGGGGGAAGGGACATATGTACACCTATGGTTAATTCATGTTGATGTGTGACAGAAATCAAACCAATATTGTAAAGCAATCATCAATCAGTTAAAAATAAATATTTTAAAAAATCACAATGACATGCCACATTATAGCAATTAGGAGGGCTATCACCTAAAACAAACAAATAATAATAACAAATGTCGACAAGAATGTAAAAGAATTAGAACTCTCATGCATTACTGGAAAGAAAAAGTGAAGTTGCTCAGACGTGTCAGACTCTTTGTGACTCCATGGACTGTAGCCTACCAGGGTCCTCTGTACATGGGATTTTCCAGGCAAGAATACTGTAGTGGGTTGCTATGTCCTTCTCCAGGAGATCTTCCTGACCCAGGGATTGATTGAACCAGGGTATGCCTCATTGCAGGCAGATGCTTTACCATCTGAGCCACTGGTGGGAATGTAAAATGGTATAGCCTCTGTGGAAAAGAGGTTGACATTTCTTCAAAAAGTTAAACAGAATTACCATAGGATTCAGCAATTCCATTCCTGGAATATAAACCCGAAAGAAATGATAGAGGGAATCTGAGATAGGCTTGTACACTCAAGCAAGACAGACAGAACACTTAAGAAATCCATACCGCAAGATCCAAATTTACAGGCCTGCTTAAAGCTGTGACTTAATCTCAACATTATATCCCTCACCTCCTTCCCCACCACCTCATGCTAAAATGATTAGATTTTTAAAATAACATTACAGTACAGCTGGGAGAGCTAAAAATCACAGTGATGGAGATGAAGAATGCCTTAAATGAGCTCATCAGTAAACTCAACATAGGTAAGCAAAGAACCAATAAACTTGAAGGTAGGTCAATAGAAATTACCCAAACTAAAATGCAAAAAGAAAAGCAAGAATCAACAAAAAAAATAGAACAGAATATTCAAGAGATGTGGAATAATATCAAATGGTCTGATATTATACATAATTAGAATCCCAGAAGGAAAAGAAAGAACAAAGTAGAATATCTGAATAACAATGGCCAAAAATTTTCCAAAATTAATTACAGAAAGTAAATCTCATATCCAAAAAGTTCAGAGAACCAAGTAAGATAAATACAAAAGCCCCACAATTTAGGCATATCATATTTAAATAGCTGCAAATCAAAGACAAGCAAAAATCTTGAAGTCACCCAGGGAACAAGATATATTACTCATAGAGGGACAAGGCTTAGAATTATAACATATATGTCTCATCAAAAACAATGCAAGTCAAGAGACAATAAAGTGACACTTTTCAAGTGCTGAAAGAAAAAAAAACATAATTCTATACCTGGCAAAAGTATCCTTTAAAATGAAGAAGACATAAAAAATACTTTCAAACAAATCAGAACTGAGGAAATTCATTGTCAGCAGAAATACTCTAAAAGAAATGTTAAAGAAGTTCTCAGGGATAAAGAATATTAGATAGGTCAGAAACACGCATCAACATAAAGGACTAAAGAGTATCAAAAATGAAATAAATGAAGGTAAAAGAAAATATTTTAAATTACTCTAAAAGATAACTTGTCTTTAAAGCAAAAGGCCATTCTACCATTCTATTAGGACAGTTGTTTTAGATAATGAGAACAGGTAAGACTAGTGAATTCTATGAAATAAGCATATCAACATACTTTGCCATAAAATGAGTTAGTTCCTTGGTTGAAAATTATATTCTTTGGAATATTGTGCTTAAGGCATTCTGTAAATCCACAGGTTGTGGTGGGTTTAGAAGAAGTATTGTAGATAAGAAAGGTAAATCTTCTTCCAAATTATATTAGTCTGAAATAGTCTATATCAGTGAGAACAAAGTATACCCTTTGAATGATGGAATTAATCTAATGTAATCAGCCTGCTGCTAAGATAGACTTATCTCCAGGAATGGTCTCAAAGCAGGAGGGTCATTGTTGGTCTCTACTGTTGCAGCTTGGGCTCATTGCAATGGTTTTGGTTCATGGAAAGCCATGTTGTTAAGTCCATGCATAACCTCCGTCCCTGACCACATGACCACTTTGTGCAAAACCCCATTTGTCAAGGACAGGGATGTCTGAGGAAAAATGATGCCTAATATCTATAGAATGGGTCGTCTTTTCTGCCTTATTTTAAATGTACTCTTTTGCTGAGGTTGTTCTTAGGTGATATTCACAAGGAATACAAATATCTCCATACTCTGTGCTCATTTGGAGGGGTCCATTCACATACCTCTACCCCAAACTGCTGTGTCATCAGTCTTCAAATTCTGTTTTGTTCCTGACCATCCAGCCAGATGCCAGCAAATGCCCATTAATAAATATAGATCCATACTTCTAACCAACTCTTTGGTCCTGATACAGTAGACAACTGAATGTACCAGTTGAAATCCCACCAAATGAGGTTTTTCCTTCACCCATATTCTTCAAGTCTACTCCAGAGTGTGACTGTGGTACTGTAGCCATCCAGTTTCAAATGATGCCAGTATATAATTCAGAACCATCTTTAATCCAGGCCCACCCAAATTTTTCTTAGTTATAGGAAGTCCCCATGTATTCACAGGTGCAAAAGAGAGAAGAAGTGTAGCAGAAAACAGAAGCAGACTCATACAACTTACTACTTCCTGTACCAATTTTTCAAGACCAATCTATACTGATGATAGAGTGCTGCCATGCATACTTAATTTTATGCTTCTGTGTATCATACAATACTCAGTTCATGACAGGCAACTGAGGTTACATGGTAACTTAGTGGCTTGTGGTCAAGCTGTCAGTCTGTATTAGGGCCTATAGTGGGACAGAAGCTATTTCTCAAAGGACAGTAGTCATCCACAGAAGATAGTGTACTTCTGCCTAAAAATCCTATAGGAGTCAGCCAGAGGTTCCATATAGTAGCCCTATCTACTAAAGAAAGCACAAGCATAATCATATCTGCTGAGTTATATGGCCCAAATGACAGAACAGATTGTGCAGAAGACTAGATCTGATGCTGAGGTTCTTCCAGGATCCATATCAAACCAGCAGGCTTTGGGTTATCCAGTAAGTGCATCATCAGTTCAGTTGAGTTCAGTTCAGTCACTCAGTCGTGTCCGACTCTTTGTGACCCCATGAATCGCAGCATGCCAGGCCTCCCTGTCTGTCACCAACTCCGAGAGTTCACTCAAACTCACGTCCATCGAGTCAGTGATGCCATCCAGCCATCTCATCCTCTGTCATCCCCTTCTCCTCCTGCCCTCAATCCCTCCCAGCATCAGAGTCTTTTCCAGTGAGTCAATTCTTCACATGAGGTGGCCAAAGTACTGGAGTTTTAGCTTTAGCATCATTCCTTCCAAAGAAATCCCAGGGCTGATCTCCTTCAGAATGGACTGGTTGGATCTCCTTGTAGTCCAAGGGACTCTCAAGAGTCTTCTCCAACACCACAGTTCAAAAGCATCAATTCTTCAGCGCTCAGCTTTCTTCACAGTCCAACTCTCACATCCATACATGACCACTGGAAAAACCATAGCCTTGACTAGACAGACCTTTGTTGGCAAAGTAATGTCTCTGCTTTTGAATATGCTATCTAGGTTGGTCATGACTTTCCTTCCAAGGAGTAAGCATCTTTTAGTAGTAGCTTATGTTGTCTCTAAAATCCAAAGAGACACAAAAGTCATCCTGTCTCTTTCTTACTAGTAGAAGGGATCAAATGAAACAACTTGCACTTTATTTTGGAAGGGACACCTTCCAAGTCCATTCCGTGGATCACTGGACCCTATTAAGCAAACAATTCAGGAAAGGTCATTACTGGTCCTTCAGACAAAAGAAAAGTAACTAACAAAGACATTACAAAAGGCTGTTTCTTTTTTTTTTTTTTGTATATACTGCAATTTTATTTCAATCGCACAAACGAAGTTAGCGTGTAGGAAATTTAAATGGAACAGTATGGTAAAAATAGCAGAGAAACAAAAACTCTACAAAGAAAGTACACCTAGAGCATGAGGATTCAACATTCATTAGTGTTTCATCTTCAGTTCTGACTGACACTTGATGCTTGCAAATTCTGAAACAAACTTTGAGATCATGATGACTATTCTGAAGAGATTTCAGCACCAGCACTAAGGTTGTACATTCAGTTGGTTTGCAGTTGACTTGTTAGCCATTTACATAGTGTGTCTGATGCAAAAGATGCTTCACAAATGTGGGTTCTTAGCCTAATTGGAGTCTTCTCTATGTTCCAGCCCCAATTCTCTCACTCCTAATCAAAGTGCTAACATTAATATAAGAGACCATTTGATGTTATAATTTTAATCTGCATTGTAACTTAGCCGCTCACACATCTAGACTTTGGACTTGGTCAGAAACCTTGACGCTCTGCAGATAAAAGAGATAGAGGTTTATTTTAGGGCAGTCATAGAAGCCATCTTGTTCCTTATCTGGATCTAAAGCTGGAAATTTAAGGTTCTGAACTCATAATTTTTGTTCTTCAAGTTCTACAGTGCCTCTGGAAGCAACACTATTGTTTTTCCCATGAGATAATCTATGGTAATAGCTATTTCTATAGGCCATTGATTGCTCATGACAATGTGTTATAATTTAAGTATCTTGCCCACTTCATGCAGTAGGCTACCATTTTATTACTGGCAACAGGGTCATTAATCCCAAATTTAGGCAGATCAGAGAATCAGTTCAAAAGTCCCATCATTTTGTTTCTGTTCCCTGGAAACAATTGTTCGTACCAATAGAAATATCAGTTAGTATTAAATAAGAGAAGTTAAGATCTAAATGAGTCTTGTGAAGTAAGAGATTCTATATGATTTAAACCTTCTACACCTGTAGTAGAAGCTAGCGAAATAACAGCTAGAGAAGGCTAGTTGAAGGAACAGGGAAGGAGTCACTAACTAACTTCTCTGAAAAGTAAGGGTTGTATAGCTGCCTAAGTGGGACTGCAAAGGGAAAGCTATTGCCTCTGTGTAGTTAGCTATGGCTTCTGTGTCCTAACCAAGTGTCTGTTGCTCATCAACAGGTTTCACAGATAGGAAGACAAGGTGAAGTGAAGGAGAGTGAGGACCATCTGGAAGTTGACAAGGTCAATATTTGACCTCTTTGTTCACCAATTTTGACTAAGATGACCTTTAGAGAGCAATGGCCAGTGCTTCACTTCAGGCTTCTGAAGTACATTTCAAATGGTATTAATAAAAAATAAACCTGTATTTTAAAACATTTTATCAGCATATTTGAATAATAGGCAAGATAAAAATCCTATAACCTTTAGCTTGAGAGGAGCTTAAGAAGGTATATATGCCATTGGTGAGTCTTTGGTGGGTGGATAAAGAATAGAGATAAAAAATGTTATATTTCAAGGAGCAAAAATCAAATTGACATCAGACTTCTCCTCTGTTGTATTAATACCAAATACTTAATTGAGCAATATCATAATAGTTTTGAGAGGAGAAAGGATGGGACATTAGAAATTATGTTTAAATTGTCTTTAATGTAAAAAAGTAAATAACAAATTTATCCTTAGATACTCAAAAGTTCAGAAAATATATGACCTATGTGTCCTTTTAGAAAAGCTACTGACAGTTATAGGCCTATTTACCTAAGAGATTAACCAAAATTAATACCTCCAAAATTAGAAGGTTTGGGTATTAGTTAAGCAGATTTGTTTAAAGGAACTATAGGCACAGCACACAACTCCCAACAAAAATTCTGAGAATAATAATTTAAGAAGCCACTCTGAATTGACTTTACCACACTAATGATCTTGCAAGAATGCAAAAGGGTGGATGTCTCCTTCTCAGAGAAAATTGGACAAAATGTAAAAGCAAGCAGTCTCATTATAAATATTATTTTCCTTTAGATTTTGACCAAAAAAATATTTCTTAGGTAGTCTCACCCTCAATCAAAGTATATATTTATTTTTAGCATTTCAATTAAATAATGAGACAATTATAAGCTATTAAACCCCAGTATAATTTCTGTAAGAAAATACATCAAAATAATGATGAAATTTAATTGAAGTGATGATACTTTGATTGAGTTTTATCTTTTTATTTGGAATTATTTTCCAAATTGTCTTTCAAAAGCAAGTATAAATTTGTTAATTGTAGGAGTTTGCTTCCCAGTAAGATGTAGCCAGTCTCGCAATGCCTAATCCCAAAGTCCTACTAGAGGAATGGATATGCTATACACACAGGAGACAACTCCAAGTTTCATACTCAAGATACTTGAAACCTGAGGCGAACTCAAACAAAATAAATTTGTAGTAATCTAAACCCAACAGTGGGCTTCCCTGGTGGCTCAGAGGTTAAAGCGTCTACCTGCATCTGCCCACAGTGCAGGAGACCTGGGTTCAATCCCTGGGTCGGGAAGATCCCCTGGAGAAGGAAATGGCAACCCACTCCAGTATTCTTGCCTAGAGAATCCCATGGAAGGAGGAGCCTGGTGGGCTACAGTCCAGGGGGTCGCAAAGAGTCAGACACAACTGAGCATAATCCCAATTGGATCAAACCAATGCCTCTCAATCTAACTTCCTGAAAGTGGAAAAGATACGAACTCTCTGGGATAAAAACAATATTTCAGTTCCCATAAGTTTTTGGATATACAATATTCAACATACAATTCTTTTAAAATGAGACTTGCAAATATGAAGGAAAGATACAGCCTTTAAAAACAGACCTCTAGATTACCCAGATAATGCATATATCCAAAGAAAAACATGATCTGAAAGGATACATGCACCTCAATGTTCATTGCAGCACTGTTTACAACAGCCAAGACATGATAGCAACCGAAATGTCCATCAATGAGGAGTGGATAAAGAAGATGTGGTACATCTATACTATGGAATATTACTCAGCCATTAAAAAGAATGAAATAATGCCATTTGCAGCAACATGAATGGACTTAGAAATTGTCATGCTGAGTGAAGTAAGTCAGACAGAGAAAGACAAATATTGTATGATATCAGTAAAGTACCTACTACATTCCATTTATTGAAGGTTTCCAGTGTGCCTAGTATGTGCCAGGTATTTTAAATATTTTGTGTCATGTAATCTTTACAACCCTGATAGGCAGACATAATCTTCATAGTGGAGGAAATTACAGATCAGAGAGATTACCTGAAAAAGTTAGTAAGTAGTAGGAATGAGATTTAAATACTTGACTCAGTATACTATAATCTTTTCAATACAACTGAGATCTCCAATTAGGAAACAAATAGGAACTAGTATAAAGCTAATATTTAAAAAAAAAAAAAAAGCCTCAGGCCCCACCCTAGAATGTTAAACCCAAAACTCTCTGCTAACTGGTAACCTCCACATTTCAAACTCCATAGTCCAAATTACAGAGGAAGCTAGGGTGTTTGTCCTAGATGTTTACAATCACATTTTTAACTGGTCATCTCATAGGATGTAAACTAGCTTCCCTCCAATCACATACCTACCCTGATCTAATCACTGATCTGGAATGCAATTCAAGGTAGCTTTCCTGAGCAGGGCTTGAGTTAAAAGATGACAGTGGAGTGGGTAGGGGGAACTTCTCTGGTGGTCCAGTGGCCCAGATCCTGCACTCCCAATCCAGAGAGCCCAGGTTCGATCCCTGGTCATGGAACTAGAGCCCACATGCCACAACTAAGTGTTTGAGTGTCATCACTAAAGATCCTGCATGCCACAACTAAAGATTGGTTTAAAAACCAATTATTAGACATAGTGGAGGAAACATGAAATGTTACTGCATAAATTAAAGTTAGGCTCAGCTAGTTTTGTTAGTGATGAAAAATCAATAATACTGACACTTTTTAAAGATAGAAGTTTATTTCTCTCATACATAAAACATAGGCAATTCAGGGCTGTCACACCCCATCATTATGTAAGGAATGCAGGCTCCTTTTAAATTTTTTCTCCTTCTATCTGAGAGCGACACCATCCTGAGCATGGACCTTTTGCCTCATGCGACCAAAATGGCTGCTTGCTTGCCGGACATTATGCCCACATTTATCTTGTGAGAAATTTCCTTGATGCAACAATAAACTCTAAGTCCACTAACATGCAAGCTATCATAGAAGTTTTGGGACAAAAAGGTCTGCAGATGAAATGAAGATGCTCAAATTATGTGGCTTATTAAATCAATTTATAACAGAATGAGAAAACAATGAAAAAGAAACAAGGATAATAGTTTCATACACTTAGGATGCAAGTAGATGGAATCACCACATTAACTGAATCCTTGATTACATAATGTTTATATATTCTCTTTTTCTGTCTACTACATCACTCTTCCCCTTTGATGGTATGATTTTGATAAGCAGAACTAGGATTTGAGCAAAGGAGTTTGGCAGACAGGTTTCTGGAACCAACAAACTTATATGTTCTATCAACAAGAGGCAGGGATGAGTATGCCTGGCTGCAAGTGTAGCTCCCTAATTAGCTTACTGAACAATTATGAGTGTTATCTATGCTTGTAGGGTAGAACGTGTGTGAGGCCAAAATGGTACCGTGATAAATATCACTAATGAGTAGCTGTATTCCTTTTCTAATGCTGTGTCACAAATTATCACCAATTTAGCAGCTTAAAACAACACCCATTTAGTAGTCACAGCTCTGGAGGCTAGAGGTTCTGCGTGACTAGTTTCTCTGCTCAAGGCATTGCAAGGCAGAAACCAAGGTTCATCTGGGCTGAGTTCTTATCTGAGGTTCTGTGGACGAATCCACTTCCAAGCTCATTCCTCCTGTTGACTGAATTCAGTTGCTGAAGTTGCAGGACTGGGGTTCCCTTTCCTCACTGGCTGTGAACTAGGGGCTGCTCTTAATTCCATGAGGCTGCTGATCTTCCCTGCCCTGTGGCCCCCTCCTTCTTCAAGGCAGGAATGGTGTATCAACTCCTCATGTTTTGAATCTCTAGCTCTCTGTTTCTGATCTTTATGCCTATATTTACAGCCTTCTTAAACTTAGGTCAGGCCCACCTGGATAATCCCCCTATAATAAGATAAACTGATTTAGGATCTCAAATACATCTGCAAAATCCCTTCACAATAACACCTAAATTAATGTTTGATGAATAACTAAGTGAAGGAGCAGCAGCAGCAGCACAGGAGAAGGCAATGGCAACCCATTCCAGTACTCTTGTTTGGAGGATCCCATGGGCGGAGGAGCCTGGTAGGTTGCAGTCCATGGGGTCGCTAAGAGTCAGACACTACTGAGCGACTTCACTTTCACTTTTCACTTTCCTGCATTGGAGAAAGAAATGGCAATGCACTCCAGTATTCTTGCCTGGAGAATCCCAGGGAAGAGGGAGCCTGGTGGGCTGCCGCCTATGAGGTCGCACAGAATCGGACACGACTGAAGCAACTTAGCAGCAGCAGCAGCAGAAGTAAAGGTGTATATACACTGGGGGCCAGAAATTTAGAGGACCATTTTACAGTTCTTCCTACCACAGCAGCTGCTGTTAGCCCAAAGATATACCTGTACCTTGTGATTCAATTTTTTTTACCCCTTTCTACCTACGAAAATTCTTGTTTGTCCTGTCATATACTTCATTTATCATATGTAACTTAAACGTTTTACAAATTACTTACTTAAAATATGTATTTAACACATTTTATGAAATTTGCCTACATCTCATAAGCTATCTGCCTACACATATCTATAGCTAACACCGTCCATGAATTTCACCTTTATTTTATAGCTTACCCAGTATCTAGACTTAGTACTTCTTATGAGTTTCAAATATCTCATTTATTTGCTTTATCCTGAATGGAAGAATGGAATATTCTCAAATAAGACAGCACACATACATTCTTTCAGTCAGCAAGTAAAGAAAGAAGTGAAAAGGGTATGTCCCAACCACCCCCAATTAAGGAATTTCACAAACATTTCTGCTTATGTTTCGCAGGTCAGAACTGAGTCATGTGAACATACAATCAGGTAGATGGCTTCCCCTACCCCTCTCTCTAGTTTCCTCTTAATTGTTCATGGATCATTATGCCTTGCCAATTAAACCCTTAGCAATACTGGTGGTTTAGCCACTATGATGTCCAACTCTTGCAACCCCATGGACAGTAGTCTGCCAGGCTCCTTTGTCCATGGGATTTCCTAGGCAAGAATACTGGAGTGGGTTTGCCATTTTCTTCCCAACCCAGGGATCAAACCCAGGTCTCCTATATTACAGGCACTCTCCTGTACTGCAGGCAGGTTCCTTATCAACTGAGCCACCAGGGAAGCCCTAGCTGATGAGTTAGCGATGGTGAAGTCAAGTCCAGGTGATAAATGGAAATGATGGTCTTCTTCACTGCCACCGTTGTTACTTTGCTTATGGATGCATTGAGCAAGAACAAGGTCAAGGGTGATTGACAACCATAATGTGGGTCGTATCATCCAACTAATAACTAGCCATCATATTTTAAGCAAGGGTTATCAGAATGAACTCAGAATTTGACTGAAGCCATTGGGCAACAAATTCATATATCTTATTATGAATATATAATATATCTTATCATTTTCCTATTTTTAGGAGATCCAACCAGTCCATCCTAAAGGAGATCAGTCCTGGGTTTTCATTGGAAGGACTGATGTTGAAGCTGAAACTCCAATACTTTGGCTGCCTCATGCGAAGAGTTGACTCACTGGAAAAGACCCTGATGCTGGGAAGGATTGGTGACAGGAGGAGAAGGGGACGACAGAGGATGAGATGGCTGGATGGCATCACCGACTTAATGGACATGAGTTTGAATGAACTCCGGGAGTTGGTGATGGACAGGAAGGCCTGGCGTGCTGCGATTCATGGGGTTGCAAAGAGTCAGACATGACTGAGCGACTGAACTGAACTGAAAGCCCATATTCTGATAAGTGGAATTAGTGATGTCCTGGGTCCTAAGAACTTGATATATTAGGTCAGGCCAATACCCAAAAGTTTGCCATTTGCCCTCTCCCAGTGTGTGATGTTATATCATTCTTTCTGTGGGATTTCTCATCTCCCATTATTCAGATATTTTACTTTTATAAACTTATTTAAGCCTGAGAACTGCCTTAGTGCCTATAATTCTATTGTCATGGCTTAAATCAGTTTTTGTTACATCCAGTGTCTTCTTGAAATATACATTTAGCAATGTCTTAGTAAGCTGACTGTCAAATTTTTCTTGCCAATTCCACTGCTGCTGCGGCTGCTGCTGCTGCTAAGTCACTTCAATCGTGTCCGACTCTGATTGACCCCATAGATGGCAGCCCACCAGGCTCCTCTGTCCATGGGATTTTCCAGGCAAGAGTACTGGAGTGGGGTGCCATTGCCTTCTCCGAAATTCCACTGCAATGAAGCTAAAACCATTGATTTCTGAAGTGAAGCATCTTTTGGCAGAATTCATAGTACACTGTCTAAATAGCTACTGCCTTTCTTTTAACCTCTGCAATTGCTATGCCTAGATCACTTGGTTGTTGTTCAGTCACTACATCATATGTGATTCTTTGGAACCCCATAGACCGAAGCACACTAGGCCCCTCTATCCTTCACTGTCTCCTGGAGTTTGCTTAAATTCATGTCCATTGAGTTGGTGATGCTATCTAACCATCTCATCCTCTGCTGCCCCCATCTCCTTTTGTCTTCAATCTTTCCCAGCATCAGGGTCTTTTGCAATGAGTAAGCTCTTCCATACCTGTTTTATTTCCTTAATAGTTGCCACTTGGGCCAGGCTAACCCCAATTTCTTCCAACACTATAGTTACCCAAAATTGTATTTTGTTTTCTGTCTCCATATCAGTTGGTATGGAAAATTAGCTTTCAAAGCCTATTTTCAGCTTTTTCAGTTTATCATTTCAACAATGTGTTCAGGACCTTGTGCTTAAGAATTCCCTGGGAGATCTGAGTGAAAATTCAGACTCTTCAGCTGATCTCAGTCCTATAGAATCAGAGTATCTGAGTACAAGGCCAGGAATCTTCATTTTAACAAGCTTCTTAGCTAAGTCTTGTGTAAAATAAGAATCGCTGCCTGGTTGGCCTTCTCTTATCAATTGAATCCTAATGGCTACAGAGATGGGTGAATAATCAAACCTTGATTGATAAATTTGATGGGGCAGTGAAGAACTAGTATAATATTCCTTCTTGGGGAAGAATTTATTTTGCCTCTCAACATAAAGCCAGATAAAAAAAGTGGGGCAAAAGAGTTAATGTATTTATCCAAGATCACAAAGATAGAAGGAGTTAAGCTGCTTCTTATGCTCCTGTTCTATGCTGAAAGGCATAAGATCTTGGAGTAGACCATAGAACAAATACCTGAAAACATACAACTAAACTATAATTGAGTGAAACAGGCAAAAGTAGATTTTGTATATTATACACGCACTGTTGTTTTACAGTCGCTCAGTCGTGTCCGAGTCTTTGCAATCCCATGGACTGTAGCCCGCCAGGCTCCTCTGTCCATGGAATTCTCCAGGCAAGAATACTGGAGTGGGTTGCCATTTCCTTCTCAATTATACAGGCATAAATAAATGTTTAAAATTATTCATAATTATTTTTGGGAAGACCTGGAATGTAGAAGTTATGTTAGAACTTGATCCACTTCAAACTCCATTTCTCCATTTTTAAAAGCTCAGCTACAAGTGTTCCTATTGAAGAAATATTACCATTTACTTGCTTAGAAAGAAATTAAAGGTGATATAATTCTTGCTTTTGCTAATAAATTAAGGAAAAATTCTCAGTGAAGATAGAGCATGTGGCTGTTGCTCTAGGCCATTACTCACACCCACTCTGTTACCAAACAACAGTTACCATGGGACTATTAGTGGTCCTGCTAGCCATTGGTCAGCACAGCAGTTGGCCCCTCCCACAAGCAACCAACTGTCAAGGAGTGACGTTAGTCATCCTACTCAGCCATTGGTCAGCACAGCAGTGGGCCCCTCCCACAAGCAACCAACTGTCAAGGAGTGACCGTTAGTCAGGTGCCCAGGCAACCATCTGTCACAGAGCCAACCCATTAGTGGTTCTGCTCAGCTATGGGGGGGCCCCAGGCCCCACCCACCCCACCCACAAACAACCAACTGTCAAGGAGTGACTGTTAGTGGTCCTGCTCGGCTATTGGTCAGCGCTGCAGTGGGCCTGCCCACAAACAACCAACTGTCAAGGAGCAATAGGTGGTGAGGGGATTCGGACAAGAATCTGTGGAGTGGTAGTTGGCAGGTGGAGAGTGAGATAAAAGGCAGAGCCCTGTCTTCTCCCCAGGGGCTCTCCAGCTCACCTGGCCTTGAGTGAGTGGTGAGCTGAGGGCCCAGGGAGCAGGCTGGGGACTATGTCCTGAAAGGCTTCAGAGCCCCTGCCAAGGCCGCCTACTGGCCAGCCCAAGGCCTTGAGGTGGCAGTGAACCTCTTCCCCATCCCCACCTCTGTGGCCTCACAGCTATCTTTCTGGGGCACAGTCTATGGGACCTGCCCTTGCCATATGAGGGCCTGAAGAGCCCAAGGGTCAGCTGGGTCCTGGGTGCCTGGCTCCCTCAACAATGATGATGATGGCTGGGCAGGGTCTGGGAACCTGGCCCTGAGGAAGCCTCCAGCTGAGGTCTGCCTCCTCTTAGCCAGGACCGGGACTTGGAGGGTGGAAGTCATGCCTGGGGACCTGACCCTTTCTTGTCAGAACAGAGAATAATTATTTGTTTGGTAGAGATTTATAGGAACATCCTTATCTGACCATGACCTGACCTCCAGAACAAAGGCTTTCACCACGCACCTCCCTCAACTTTCTTAGAAGAGGGCTTTGCTGAAAGCTTTTGGGGAATCTGGGTTTTTAAGACATGAGCCACTCATCTCCTTGCATGGCCCTCAATAAACTTTTCTCGGTTCTGAACTCCAGTGTTCAGGCGTTATTTGGCCTCGCTGTGCACTGGTTACAAGGGCTTGTGTTTTGGTAACAAAAGCAATTTTAGGTCACCTACAGAATCCCCTGACTTGGGATCCCAGCAATATACAAAAATGTGGCAGAAGTAACTAAGAAATAAATGAAAGTCTAGAGAGGAAGTAAATTTGAACTAATTTTTTTTCATATTTTACTTTCATTCTCCTTGTTAAAAAAATGTATCTAAAAATTGGAGCTAAAGAAAAAGGATGATTGAATGTTCTTTCAGTGTTACATTTCATCCTGTAAACAGGATGAAGTACTCTAGGATTAAGTACTATGGTTTAGAACTGTAAAGGTACATATCACCGTGTAGATTTTTTTTCCTGGCAGATATATGAGTAATAAATGGGAAGAGATATCATCATAGGTTATATTAGTCTTATTGGATTTTGATCACTTTTGTCCCAAATGTAACAAATTTATTTTGGTATGTCTTTCTTGAAGGTTTATTTTATAGTCCTTAGTTTATCTAATTCTCCTTTAAATCAGTTTTACAATCCTAGTTCCCTCAGAATGAAATAAATTGTTGAGGGTGTCATTATATGTGTGTTTGAGTTATTTTAAACTTTATAGAAATAAAATTTAACTTTCACAGTTATGGAAGTTGTTCCACCTAGATGCCAACCCGTACTCACCCAGCTAGAGCCAGTGAAACTGCCTTGTTCAGGAAGTACATCTCATGGAATACTTAAGGCATTACTCTTTTTGGTCTTTGGAGTGAATTCCAGGCAGCAATATAATTTTACTTAAGCTGACCTCTTCTGTATCTCCTTTTTTGTTTCTGGTTCTTGGTCAGGTTTGGTCCCAGTTCTGATGTGCACATAACTGTTCCCATTGGTAGCAGCAAGGACTGGAAATCTGATTTTATGATCTGAATCATTGGTGATCTCTGTTGATCTGGTGGGATTCTACTCTCTGTTTAATGAGATGTGGTGGAGTATTTTGGCTTTTTTTGTCATTTTTCTTGCTTATTTGACAATTTATGAATCCAAATGAATTAAGCAAATGTTTTGTGCCCACTGGAAAGAATAAAAGAATCTTTGGATGTCTAGACAGGTGAGTTTTCTGTTCTGGGTTTACTTTTTACCCATGGATAAGGTTGTACAACAGAATCTTTGAATTCTCAGTGTGTCTTTGTTATTTAAAATAGCAAATGCATTGTACTTCCCTGATGTACAGTGGTTAAGATTCTGAGCTTGCACTGCAGGGGAACCTGGATTCAATCCCTGGTCAGGAACTAAGATCCTGCATGCTGCACTGTGGGGCCAAAAAAAAGCAAAACAAAACATAGCATATCCATCCCATTGCATTAGAAAGAGGTAGTGCATTACTTTTGGAGTATGTTCACAAAAACAAATTAAATAGCCTTTACATTAAAGGAGCTCCAATTTTGTTGGTTTATACACACTAAAAAAAAAATCTTACAATCTATAAAGAAGATAAGAATTCCAGGGGAAAACCCCTGAATTTCTAAGGTTCTCAATGTGCTGGCCTTTTCAGAAGAAACAAATCTCATTAAAAACTTCTAACTCAGATGAATTTAGATATAAAAATCAAGTTCACAGGACTATGGTGAATCCTTGGACAAATAGGACTAGTCTGATAGATAAGGTTCAAAAAAATAAATAAAAACTGTATCTTCCTGATTTAATTAGTGAAGAATAAGCTATAAAAATTTAATATCATGAAATATATATTCAATTAAATTGAATTATAATTCTAATAAACTTTCTCATATCAATAGTAATTATGTTCCATTAACACATCAACTTAAAATCCTTAATTTCAATATGCTAATATTGGCTAAAGTTTCATTTCTGATTACCTGAAAAATTTCTAAATATGATAGAATACTGAAAATTGGTCATTATATATTAATAGATATATTAAGTATGTTATATATATAAAATATACATTTATTTTTATATATACTTTTTTTATAATAAGACTTTAAAATTATTGATTTTAAATGTATGTATTTATTTTTTATTTGGAGGCTAATTACTTCACAATATTCTATTGGTTTTGCCATACATTTACATGAATCCACCACAGGTGTACATGTGTTCCCCATCCTGAACCCCTCTCTCACCTCCCTCCCAATCCCATCCCTCTGGGTCATCCCAGTGCACCAGCCCTGAGCACGCTGTATCATGCATTGAACCTGGACTGGTGATCCATTTCACATATGATAATATACATGTTTCAATGTACAAGGGTTATCATTACCATCATTCTAAATTCCATATATATGCATTAGTATACTAGTATACTGTATTGGTGTTTTTCTTTCTGGCTTACTTCACTCTGTATAATAGGTTCCAGTTTCATCCACTTCATTAGAACTGATTCAAATGTATTTTTTTTAATGGCTGAGTAATACTCCATTGTGTATATGTACCACAGTTTTCTTACCCATTCGTCTGCTAATGGACACCTAGGTTGCTTCCATGTCCTGGCTATTATAAACAGTGTTGCGATGAACACTGGGGTACATGCGTCTCTTTCATTTCTGGTTTTCTTGGTGTGTATGCCCAGCAGTGGAATTACTGGGTCATATGGCGGTTCTATTTCCAGTTTTTTAAGGAATCTCCACACTGTTCTCTATAGTGGCTGTACTAGTTTGCATTCCCACCAACAGTGTAAGAGGGTTGGTTCCCTTTTCTCCACACCCTCACCAGCATTTATTGCTTGTAGACTTTTGGAGTGCAGCCATTCTGACTGGCATGAAATGATACCTCATTGTGGTTTTGATTTGCATTTCTCTGATAATAAGTGATGTTGACCATCATTTTATGTGTTTGTTAGCCATCTGTATGTCTTCTTTGGAGAAATGTCTGTTTAGTTCTTTGGCTTATTTTTTGATTGGGTCATTTATTTTTCTGGAATTGAACTGCAGGAGTTGCTTGTATATTTTTGCGATTAATTCTTTGTCAGTTGCTTCATTTACTATTATTTTCTCCCATTCTGAGCACTGTTTTTTCACCTTGCTTATAGTTTCCCTGGGATTTCTTTGGAAGGAATGATGCTGAGGCTGAAACTCCAGTACTTTGGCCACCTCATGAGAAGAGTTGACTCATTGGAAAAGACTCTGATGTTGGGAGGGATTGGGGGCAAGAGAAGGGGATGACAGAGGATGAGATGGCTAGATGGCATCACTGACTCGATGGACGTGAGTCTGAGTGAACTCCGGGAGTTGGTGATGGACAGGGAGGCCTGGTGTGCTGCGATTCATGGGGTTGCAAAGAGTCGGACACTAAGCGACTGATCTGATCTGAGAGTTTCCTTTGTTGTGCAAAAGCTTTTAATTTTAATAAAGTTCTATTTGTTTATTTTTGCTTTTATTTCCAATATTCTAGGAGGTAGGTATAGAGGATCCTGCTGTGATTTATGTCAGAAAGTGTTTTGCCTATGTTCTCCTCTAGGAGTTTTACAGTTTCTGGCCTTACGTTTAGATCTTTAATCCATTTTGAGTTTATTTTTGTGTATGGTGTTAGAAAGTGTTCCAGTTTCATTTTTTTACAAGTCATTGACCAGTTTTCCCAGCACCACTTGTTAAAGAGATTGTCTTTTCTCCATTGTATATTCTTGCCTCCTTTGTCGAAGATAGCGTGTCCATAGGTGCATGGATTTATCTCTGGGC
This sequence comes from Bos indicus, assembly GCF_029378745.1. Classification (NCBI taxonomy): domain Eukaryota; kingdom Metazoa; phylum Chordata; class Mammalia; order Artiodactyla; family Bovidae; genus Bos; species Bos indicus. Next base: position 95,492,906 of record NC_091764.1, read on the forward strand.
TTTCTATTTTGTTCCATTAATCTATATTTCTGTTTTTGTGCCAGTACCACACTGTTTTGATGACTGTGGCTTTGCAGTAGAGCCTGAAGTCAGGCAGGTTGATTCCTCCAGTTCCATTCTTCTTTCTCAAGATTGCTTTGGCTATTCAAGTTGTTTTTGTATTTCCATATAAATTGTGAAATTATTTGTTCTAGTTCTCTGAAAAATACTGTTGGTAGCTTGATAGGGATTGCATTGAATCTATAGATTGCTTTGGGTAGTATACTCATTTTCACTATATTGATTCTTCCATTCCATGAACACGGTGTATTTCTCCATCTATTTGCATCCTTTTTGATTTCTTTCACCAGTGTTTTATAGTTTTCTATATATAGGTCTTTTGTTTCTTTCAGTTCAGTTCAGTCACTTAGTCGTGTCCGACTCTTTGCAACCCCATGAATGTCAGCACCGCCAGGCCTCCCTGTCCATCACCATCTCCTGGAGTTCACTCAAACTCACATCCATCGAGTCGGTGATGCCATCCAACCATCTCATTCTCTGTCATCCCCTTTTCCTCCTGTCCCCAATCCCTCCCAGCATCAGAGTCTTTTCCAATGAGTCAACTCTTCACATGAGATGGCCAAAGTACTGGAGTTTCAGCTTTAGCATCATTCCTTCTAAAGAAATCCCAGGGCTGATCTCCTTCAGAATGGACTGGTTGGATCTCCTTTCAGTCCAAGGCACTCTCAAGAGTCTTCTCCAACACCACAGTTCAAAGGCATCAATTCTTCAGCACTCAGTCTTCTTCACAGTCCAACTCTCATATCCATACATGACCACTGGAAAAACCATAGCCTTGACTAGATGGACCTTTGCAGGCAATGTAATGTCTCTGTTTTCAATATGCTATCTAGGTTGGTCATAACTTTTCTTCCAAGGAATAAACGTCTTTTAATTTCATTGGTGCAATCACTATCTGCAGTGATTTTGGAGCCCCCCCAAATAAAGTCTGACACTGTTTCCAGTATTTCCCCATCTATTTCCCATGAAGTGATGAGACCAGATGCCATGATCTTAGTTTTCTGAATGTTGAGCTTTAAGCCAACTTTTTCACTCTCCTCTTTCACTTTCATCAAGAGGCTTTTGAGTTCCTCTTCACTTTCTGCCATAAGGGTGGTGTCATCTGCATATTTGAGGTTATTGGTATTTCTCCCAGCAATCTTGATTCCAGCTTGTGCTTCTTCCAGCCCAGCGTTTCTCATGATGTACTCTGCATAGAAGTCAAATAAGGAGGGTGACAATACTGTACTCCTTTACCTATTTGGAACCAGTCTATTGTTCCATGTCCAGTTCTAACTGTTGCTTCCTGACCTGCACACAGGTTTCTCAAGAGGCAGGTCAGGTGGTCTGGTATTCCCATCTCTTTCAGAATTTTCCACAGTTTATTGTGATCCACACAGTCAAAGGCTTTGGCATAGTCAATAAAGCAGAAATAGATGTTTTTCTGGAACTCTTTCTTTTTCCATGATCCAGCGGGTGTTGGCAATATGATCTCTGGTTCCTCTGCCTTTTCTAAAACCAGCTTGAACATCAGGAAGTTCACGGTTCATGTACTGCTGAAGCCTGGCTTGGAGAATTTTCAGCATTACTTTACTAGTGTGTGAGATGAGTGCAATTGTGCAGTAGTTTAAGCATTCTTTGGCATTGCCTTTCTTTGGGATTGGAATGAAAACTGACCTTTTCCAGTCCTGTGGCCACTGCTGAGTTTTCTAAATTTGCTGGCATACTGAGTGCAGCACTTCCACAGCATCATCTTTCAGGATTTGGAATAGCTCAACTGGAATTCCATCACCTCCACTAGCTTTGTTCATAGTGATGCTTTCTAAGGCCCACTTGACTTCACATTCCAGGATGTCTGGCTCTAGGTGAGTGATCATAACATCGTGATTATCTTGGTCATAAAGATCTTTTTGTACAGTTCTTCTGTGTATTCTTGCCACCTCTTCTTAATATCTTCTGCTTCTGTTAGGTCCATACCATTTCTGTCCTTTATCAAGTCCGTTTTGCATGAAATATTCCCTTGGTATCTCTAATTTTCTTGAAGAGATCTCTAAGTCTTTCCCTTTGTTTCTTTAGGTAGATATATTCATAATTTCAGGATGCTAATATTGGCTAATTAAAGGTTCATCTGATTACCTGAAAAATTTATAAATATGATAGAATACTGAAAATTTGTCATTATATATTAATAGATATATTGAGTATGTTATATATATATATAAGGTATACATTTATTTTTATATATACTTTTCTTATGTTTATATGTTATTAAACAGCTGTCTGTAAGTGTTCATTTTTGCCACCTTAAGAAGGTTTAAAAATGATGTACGTATGTGGTTATGAGGGTCATCATAGATTTCAGTGAAGTGTTAAAATGCTTACATATGACAAGTATCAAATCTTCATGTTCTGTCTCTGAAATAGCAGTTAGTTAATTTTTTAATATATATGTAATATGGGTGTTTAAGACTACAGGTAGTCTTCACTTTGCACAATTCTGACATGTATGAATTTTAGTTACCACATTTTGTTTTAGCATGTGTCAGTTCAGTTCAGTTCAGTCACTGAGTCGTGTCCAACCCTTTGTGACCCCATGAACTGCAGCACACCAGGCCTCCCTAACCATCACCAAGTGCCGGAATCTACCCAAACCCATGTCCATTGAGTTGGTGATGCCATCCAACCATCTTATGTGTATCATTTTGTAATTCTAGTTACTGTGAGATAATAGAAAATATTTATTGGTCTCTTCCCCCCAATTCCTGACACATGGTTCCTGAAAGCTTTATAATTCTTGGGTGCTGAGTGTCTTTTGTTCTAATGAGTTGACTTAGGTTGGGCTTCTGGATGGCTCCTGAGTAAGGGCTGGTCACTGGAAATGCCAGACCATGATTATAAACTTGGAATTGTAATCTCCCCCCACCCTACCTCATTCTCTTGAGAATAGAGAAGGGTTGAAAATGAAATCAATGATGGATCATGCATATGTGATGAACCTGTGGGATGTAATACTATCTCCAGGGAGAAAGTGTCAGAATTAAGCTAAAAATGCAGAACAACAACCAGTTAGTGTTGCAAATTGCTTAGTGTGGGGGAAAAAACCCAAACATTTGGTGATCAGAAGTGTCAGAAGTGAAGTGTTCTGTGTGAAAGTAAAGAAGAAAAGCACAAGAAGAGAAATGTAGGTTTCTCGAATGTAGTTACAATGCGTGTTAGTTTCCTAGGGCTGCTGTAGCAAAATACTATAAACTGGGTGGCTTAAGACAACAGGAATTTATTCTGGAAGCTACAAGTCTGGTGTTAGGGTCCTCATTCCTTGCCTTTTCCAGCCTCTGTCAGCTTCAAATGTTCCTTGGTTTACAGCTGCATAGCTTCAACCTCTGCCTGCACCTTCACATGATGTTCTTCCTACTATCTTCACATTGCCTTTTTATAAGGACACCAGTCATACTGGATTAACGCCAGTATGACCTCATCTCTTTTTAAAAAATGTATTTATTTTTAATGAAGGATAATTGCTTCATAATATTGTGAGTATGACCACATCTTAATCAATTACATCTTTTGTAATTGCAAAAATTTTGTTTCCAAATAAGGTCACATTTTAAAATAGAAGGGGTTATGATAACTTCCAATTATCTTTTAGGATCATCATTCAACTTATAATATCATCTTTAGTTAAATAACACCCATTTGCCCAAAATGTTTCCAATTTAATTATCATGGTATATTAATGTTAGTAATTGCACAAAGTAAAAACTTTGCTATAGGTCTTATTAAAAAGCAAGACAATAGACCCCAAATGCAGTTGCTTATGCTAATAATCCCCAGATCACCGAACTGAAACTTAATTACAATTTTGGCTCTCCCAGAAAGGAAATCTTAAAATTAGTCAATTAGGAATTACCTCCTAAGCACTAGTTAGGTAATCTGCCTGATAGACTCCTGTGATCCCCCAAAGGAAAGCAACCTTGCTATAACAATTTGCTTTTATGCCAAGTACAACTTCCTTGTGTCTGCTCCCTTCTGCTATGAAAATCTTTTATTAAGTACTGGTCTTCAGAGCTCCTTTTTATCTGCTAAATTGGATGTTACTCAATTCAAATCAATTTTTGCTCAAAAAACTCTTAAACTTTTTAATATGATTCAGTTTATCTTTTAACACAAAAATTACTATGTTAATAACAGATGCACACCATGACCAATGATCAATCATGTTGCTTCTTTCAAGGTCTGTTCACACCCTTGCTAAGCCTGGTTATTTTCTGGTTTGTGTTTGTTTTTGATAACCATACTGAGTGTAAGGTGATGTCTCAGTGGCTTTTATTTTTTCATTTGCATTTCTCTAAATAGATAGCATATTGAAAAGCAGAGACATTACTTTGCCAACAAAGGTCCATCTAGTCAAGGCTATGGTTTTTCCAGCGGTCATGTATGGATGTGAGAGTTGGACTGTGAAGAAGGCTGAGCACTGAAGAATTGATGCTTTTGAACTGTGGTGTTAGAGAAGACTCTTGAGAGTCCCTTGGACTGCAAGGAGATCCAACCAGTCCATTCTGAAGGAGATCAGCCCTGGGTGTTCTTTGGAAGGCAAGGTGCTAAAGCTGAAACTCCAGTACTTTGGCCATCTCATGCGAAGAGTTTACTCATTGGAAAAGACTCTGATGCTGGGAGGGATTGGGGGCAGGAGGAAAAGGGGACAACAGAGGATGAGATGGCTGGATGGCATCACCGACTCGATGGACATGAGTTTGAGTGAACTCTGGGAGATGGTGATGGACAGAGAGGCCTGGTGTGCTGCAGTTGACGGGATCACGAAGAGTCGGACATGACTGAGCAACTGAACTGAACTGAACTGAATGGTTAGTGATGTTGAGTGTCTTTTCATATTTGGCCATTTACATATCTTATTTGGAGAAATGTTTATTCAAGTCTTTTGCCTATTTTTTAATTTGGTCATTTGCTTTGTTACTATTTTTGTGTTGTAGGAATTCTTTATGTATTCAAAGTTATTTCCTCATCACATGTATGATTTGCATATATTTTCTCTTATTCCATTGGTTGCTGTTTCATTCTGTTGTTTCCTTTGGGGCACAAATATTTAAAATTCTGATGTAGTCCAATTTATTTTTTCTTTTGTTATCTATGTTTTGGTATATATACATAAACATCACCAAATCCAATGTCATAGCTTTTCTCCCATATTTTTTTCTAAGAGTTTTACAGTTTTAGCTCTCAGATCTTTGATTACTCTTTTTGAGTTAGTTTTTGTGTATGGTGTTAGGTAAGGGTTCAACTTCATTCTTTTGCATGTGGATATCCAGTTTCCCCTACATTATTTGATGAAAATAAATATGTTGAAATATGTTTCATTATACGATGAAAAAATAATGTCCTTTCTCTATTGAATGATTTATCATTTGAGCAAATATGTGAGGGTTTATTTCTAGACTATTTTATTCTATTGGTCTGTCTGTCTTTATGCCAAGACCATAGTGTTTTGATTTCTATAGTTTCATAAAAAGTTTTAAATCAGGAAGTGTGTGAGACCTCCAAGTTTCCTCTTCTTTTTCAAGATTATTTTGGCTACTTGAAGTCTGTTGAGAGTCCATGTGAATTTTAGAATGGATGGATTATTTTTTTTCTATTTCTGCAAGAATAAAGTGTTATTTTTTACCTTCTTCCCATATAGAAGAGATTTGTTATGTCATTAAAATAATGTTCTGTGCTTTGTGCTGTACTTAATTTTTAGTGTTCACTTCTGAAAAAGCTGTTTCCTTGCAATTGTGTTACTTTCTGCTATGTTTTATTTTTTTGGCCCACACCATGTGGCTTGCAGTATCTTAGTTCTCCAACCAGGATGGAACACAGGCCCTTGGCAATGAAAGCATGGAGTTCAAACCACGGGGTGGCTGACCACAGAATTCATGTTATGTTTATTTAAAATTACTGTTTTGACATTTTGATTAATAGACAGCAAAGCTATAACCATTTATTGTTCTAAGGTGTATATGATTCTATGTTAATCATGACCACATCTCTTTTTATAGCTTAAAAATTTTTTTTCCTTCCAAAACTAGAACCTAAGTTCAAGGAAAAAACATAAGAAGTATTTTGCTATTCAGAGATCCCCTGGAAATCACAAATGTTATTGTTACCTTATTAAAAAAAAAAGTTAAAAATGAAGCTCGTTTGATATGCTCTACTTTTTGAAATTATTTCCACACTGTTTTAAGAGGTGTATAGAAAGAACTTCCCAATCAATACAGTAGCATAACTTTCCTTGGTTAATTGTATTTGATATTCTTTTAAGAATAAAATGTATGTATATTTAAGGTGTGCAACATGCTTTGATATATAGTACTTAATAAAATTATTACAATAGCAAGCTAACTAAAATATCCATCTCCTCCCATAGTTACATTTGTGTGTATATTAAAAATACCTGATATCGGAATTCCCTGGTGGTCCAGTGGTTAGGCCTTTATGCTTCCACTGCAGAGGACATTGGTTTGATCCTTAGTTGGGTAACAAAGTGTTAGGTAACTATGTGTTAGTTGGGTAACACATGCCACATTGGGTAGCAGAAAAACAAAACAAAAAACCTGATACCTACTTTCTTAGCAAATTTCAAGTATGCAATACAGTATTATTAGCTGTAATCACAATCTAGTACATTTTATCTCTAGAACTAATTCATCCTATGTAACTAAAACTTAATACCTGTTGACAACATCTCCCAGCTTCCCTCACCTCCCTGCACCTGGTAACCGTCATTCTACTCTATGCTTTTGAAAATTTGACTATTTTAGATTCCACATATCAGCACAATCATCTAGTATTTTTCTTTCTGTGTCTAGCTTCTTTCCTTGTCTTAGCATAATGTCCTCCAAGTTCATCTACATTATATAATATTGTTAAAATGGCAAGATTTCTTTCTTTTTAAAGGCTGAATAGTAGTCCAGTGTGTGTATGTGTATATGACAGTTTCTTTATCCATTCATTTGTTCATGGATACAAATTGTTAACATATCTTGCTTATTGTGACTAATGCTGCAATGAACATGAGAATATAGATATCTCTTTGAAATACTGATTATATATGTATGTGTGTGTATATATATATATATATATATATATATATCTCATATACACATATGTCGTCTGCTTCTCCTCCTGCCTTAAATCTTGCCCAGCATCAGAGTCTTTTCTAATGAGTCGGCTCTTTGCCCCAGTGGCCAAAATATTGGAGCTTTGGCTTTAGCATCAGCCCTTCCAATGAATATTCTGGATTGATTTCCTTTAGGATTGATTGGTTTGATCTCCTTGCAGTCCAAGGGACTCTCCAGAGTCTTCTCCAACACCACAGTTCAAAAGCATCAATTCTTCTACATTCAGCCTTTTTTATGATCCAACATCCATCATGACTACCAGAAAAACCATAACTTTGACTATATGGACTTCTAATACACTGTCTAGGTTTGTCACAGCTTTTCTTCCAAGGAGCAAGCGTCTTTTAATTTCATGGCTGCAGCTACCATCCAGAATGATTTTGGAGCACAAGAAAATAAAGTGAATCACTGTTTCCATTGTTTCCCTATCTATTTGCCATGAAGTGATAGGACCAGATGCCATGATCTTCGTTTTCAAATATTGAGTTTTAAGCCAGTGTTTTCACTCTCCTCTTTCATCTTAATCAAGAGGCTCTTTAGTTCTTCTTCGGTTTCTGCCATAAGGATGCTGTCATCTGCATATCTGAAGTTGATATTTCTCCTGGCAACCTTGATTCCAGCTTGTGCTTCATCCAGCCTGGCATTTTGCATGATGTACTCTGCATAGAAGGTAAATAAGCAGGGTGGCAATATAAAGCCTTGTCATACTCCTTTCCCAATTTGGAAAAGTGAAAAGTGAAAGTGAAAGTTGCCCAGTCGTGTCCAGCTCTTTGCAACCCCATGGACCATACAGTCCATGGAATTCTCCAGGCCAGGATACTGGAGTAGGTAGCTGTTCCCTTCACCAGGGTATCTTCCCAACCCAGGGATCGGACCTGGGTCTCCTGCATTGCAGGCAGATTCTTTACCAGCTGAGCCATAAGGGAAGGAATCATCCATTGTTCCATGTCCAGTTCTAACTGTTACTTCTTGACCTGCATACAGGTTTCTCAGGAGCCAGGTAAGGTGGTCTGGTATTCCCATCTCTTGAAGAATTTTCCAGTTTGTTATGATCCACATAGTTAAAGGCTTTAGCATAGTCAGTGAAGCAGAAGTAAATGTTTTTCTGAAATTCTCTTGCTTTTTCTATGATCCAACGAATGTGGGCAGTTTGATCTCTGGTTCCTCTGCGTTTTCTAGATCCAGCTTGAACATCTGAAAGTTTTTAGTTCATATACTATTGAAGACTTGCTTGGAGAATTTTCAGCATTACTTTGCTAGCGTGTGAGATGAGTGCAATTGTGCAGTAGTTTGAACATTCTTTGGCATTGCATTTCTTTGGGATTGGAATGAAAACTGACCTTTTCCAGTCCTGTGGCCACTGCTGAGTTTTCCAAATTTGCTGGCATACTGAGTGCAACACTTTAATAGCATCATCTTTTAGGATTTGAAATAGCTTGGCTGGAATTCCATCATTTCCACTAGCTTTGTTCATAGTGTTGCTTCCTAAGGCCCACTTGACTTCATACTCCAAGATGTCTGGTAGGTGAGTGATCCCACCATCACAATTATCTGGGTCATTAAGATCTTTTCCATATCGTCCTTCTGTGTATTCTTGCCACCTCTTCTTAATATCTTCTAGTGTTCTATTTTTTGATAGGTATATCAGTAAGCCCCCCCTTTCTTTTTTATTCAAATTCTACCTCCAACCTTAAATATAGAAAACTATGCCTTTGCAAACTGAAATTAAACATTCTTTAAATTGTATTTCATTCTCCCTGACCCCTTGGCATTTAAGAACAAATACTTCAGCTGAGTCTCTTTATTTTTCTTATGTTCCTTATTTTTATGTTAACCATAAAAATTTGTATGCATTCAGTAAGAATCTGTCCTACTTTCTATGAAGATACAATTAAACAAGTCAATTGCCCTATGAGGGCTGTACTGGAGTATATTTTACAGAAAGAATCTCATTTCATTGGATATGAAAAGCCTACCATGAAGGAACTGGCATGGTTCTTAATATGTGGAAACAAAACACATACATTAGTCAGGTTGAAACACAATGAGTCCAGCTTTTAAAAATAAATGTTTTCAAGACTAATTTTCAAAAAATTTTTATGATCGTAAGGGGGAGTATTAAGAAAAATTATCCAAAACTCAGAAACAAGACCAAAAAATGACTCAGTTCAGTTCAGTTGCTCAGTCGTGTCCAACTCTTTGTGACCCCATGAACTGCAGCACGCCAGGCCTCCCTGTCTACACAAACCCATGTCCACTGAGTCAGTGATGCCATCCAACCATCTTATCCTCTGTTGTCCCCTTCTCCTCCTGCCCCCAATCTTTCTCAGCATCAGGGTCTTTGCAAATGAGTCAGCTCTTCACATGAGGTGGCCAAAGTATTGGAGTTTCAGCTTCAACATCAGTCCTTCCAATGAACACCCAGGACTGCTCTCCTTTAGGATGGACTGGTTAGATCTCCTTGCAGTCCAAAGGACTCTCAAGAGTCTTCTCCAACACCACAGTTCAAAATCATCAATTCTTCGGTGCTCAGCTTTCCTCATAGTCCAACTCTCACATCCATACCTGACTACTGAAAAAACCATAGCCTTGGCTAGATGGACCTTTGTTGACAAAGTAATGTCTCTGCTTTTGAATATGCTATCTAGATTGGTCATAACTTTCCTTCCAAGGAGTAAGCATCTTTTAATTTCATGGCTGCAGTCACCATCTGCAGTGATTTTGGAGCCCCCCAAAATAAAGTCTGACACTGTTTCTCCATCTATTTGCCATGAAGTGATGGGACTGGATGCCATGGTCTTAGTTTTCTGAATGTTGAGCTTTAAGCCAACTTCTTCACTCTCCTCTTTCACTTTCATCAAGAGGCCTTTTAGTTCCTCTTCACTTTCTGCCATAAGGGTGGTGCCATCTGCATATCTGAGGTTATTGATATTTCTCCTGGCAATCTTGATTCCAGCTTGTGCTTCCTCCAGCCCAGCATTTCTCATGACTACATGTCCTTTTAATGTCTAACTTTCCTAACCCTAACCACCCAGGATTATTTAATTTTCTTGGGAATATAGTTTTATGTGACTTAATATTTAATATTGATTAGACCCCAGACTTTGTTATAAGTTTTTTGAAATTATAATTTTATTTTTCAGGGAAAGATGCAAATCATTTCTTTCCCACAGAGGAAAAACAAAAAACTTTGAAGTTTTTCCCAAATCTAGCATATGCATTTCTATATTATTTTTCAGATGGACATTTATATATCTTCCATTCTTCTAATTCTTCTTTGAACTAACTTACCGTCTAACTCATTAATGAGATAAATAGTAATCATTGACATATTCATTCTATATTTGTATAAAAGTCATGTTTTAAAAATTATGCTCTTTTAAAATCACACTTTGGCACTTCCTAATTAAAATCACACTTTGGCACTAGCTTCTCTGATTTCTCTTTTCTAATTCAAACTACACAGTGCTGTCAGTCTGATCTTCCTAAACTACCACTTATGACACTCCTCTCGGTACGATGAAATATCCTACAAACAGGATATGTTTCCAAAAGTTATTAGCCTGGCATTCACAATCCCTCATTGTTGCGGCCCAGTTGCTTTTAGAACTTTATCTTCCACACAAACTCTCATTTCAGTCAAATGAAAGTACAGTAATTTTTAAAAACCAAAATGTCATATTAATACAGTGAGATTTAAAGATCTCATCTGACTTGTTTTACTGTCCTCTTCCCTTTCTGAAATTTCTATTTCAGCAAACCAACTCATTTTATCTCAGCCGTTAACCCACCATGGGAAGTGAATGCCTGAATTCTTACAGTGTTTTAAACACAACATAAGTAAAGATATATTGTGATGTAATAAAGATATATTTTATCTTTTTTCCTGGTTCCTGGTACAGAGGATCAAAAACTCTTGGAGAAGAGTATCTTTTTTATTACCAATGGGTGACTTATGACAGACCCCTAGATAAGCTCAAAGTGGGGACTGGTCACCAAGAAGACCAACCATGTGATGAAAGGATTAGATGCTTAAGTCTTTGAGCCAGACTGACCTCTAGGGTGGCAGGGGGAGCTAGAGATTGAGTTTAATCATGTGGCCAATGATGCATCCCTTGGACTGCAAGGAGACCCAACCAGTCAATCCTAAAGAAAATCAGTGCTGAATATTCATTGGAAGGACTGATGCTGAAGCTGAAACTCCAATACTTTGGCCACCTGATTCAAAGAACTGACTCATTGGAAAAGACCCTGATCCTGGGAAAGATTGAAGGCGGGAGGAGAAGGGGACGACAGAGGATGAAATAGATGGCATCACCGACTTGATGGACTTGAGTTTGAGTAGGCTCCGGTAGTTGGTGATGGACAGGGAGGCCTGGTGTGCTGCAGTCCACGGGGTCACAAAGAGTCAGACACAACTGAGAAACTGGACTGAACTGAACTGAGGAAGCTATGGAAACCCCTAACGTTACAGCCAAGACAGTCAGGAGTGCAGGTGGACTTATAGTTAGCGACTCTAGTAAGGGCAGTCACTGGAGAACTGAGTTCTTAACCTTTGGAGTCTTCTAACACGGGGTGTTAGTGTCAGAATATATTGCAGTACACCCCACTTGGGGCTGCAGTGGAGTGTATATCTAACACTATATGTTAATAGTTTATATTCCATGTATGGAAAAAGCTTATTAATCCATTTGTCTGCCTTATCCAGCCATCTTCTTAGGAATTCTCTTCCATGGCAGTGAACTATGTGATTTTTGCCTTTTGGGTACTGCTGATCTGATCAGAATAGATGCATGAGCTAAATAAACCAATAAAAGTCTGTCTTATTGACCTGTGTGTGGAATGTGTATGCTACTGCTAAGTCACTTCAGTCGTGTCCGACTCTGTGTGATCCCACAGACGGCAGCCACCAGGCTCCCCCGTCCCTGGGATTCTCCAGGCAAGAACACTGGAGTGGGCTGCCATTTCCTTCTCCAATGCATAAAAGTGAAAAGTGAAAGGGAAGTCGCTCAGTCGTGTCCGACTCTTGGCAACCCCATGGACTGCAGCCTACCAGGCTCCTCCGCCCATGGGATTTTCCAGGCAAAAGTACTGGAGTGGGGTGCCATTGCCTTCTCCAGTGGAATGTGTATAGAAACACTGAAATGTTAATCTGTTGGCAGGTGTGCTGGAGCAGGAAGTATCTGGCATAGTAAGCCTCTGACAGATTTTTGTTGAATGACTGCATAAAAGAAATTTCTGTAACTTTAGGGCTTGAGAGGGCCATTTCCCCTCATACACGGAAAACTGAGAAAAAGTGAGAAGCAGAGACAAAAAGATCACGTAGATTGGGAAAGATGGTAAGATAAGCACTTTGGACTCCTAAAGATTCTCCTATTCCAGACCTAAAGGCCCTTATACATCCTGCTTTGGTTTTCCTTGAAATGGACCTGCGGTTTCCCATTTGCCCAAATTAATTTGAGTAGATTTTTGTGTCTAATGTTTAAGGGTAATTTTTTAGTGATAAAATCATGATTCTCAGACAAATATAAAAATACTATGTATTAAAGATTTTACTAGCTCTGTAGTAGTTAAGGGCTTCCCAGGTGGCTCAGTGGTAAAAAATCTCCTTGCCAGTGTAGGAGATGCAAGAGACACAGGTTCAATCCCTGGTTCAGGAAGAACCCCTGAAGTAGGAAATGGCAACTCACTCCAGTATTCTTGTGTAGAAAATTCCATGGACAGAGGAGTCTGGTGGGCTAGAGTCCGTAGGGTCGCAGAGAGTCAGACATGGTGAGCATTCACACAGGCAGTCATAGTAGTTAAATGAGGAAACCAGTAAGATGTTACAACAGATTCAAAGGAGAATCCAAACAAGAGACACATTTATTGATCAAGAATATTGAAAGGAATTTGCATACAACTGACTTTGGAGAGAGAGTGAGAGTTGTCACACCTCTGGACAGAATGTATATGTTTGGCTCTGGACAAGAATTATCTGCACTGTTACTTGTTTTCTACAAGTTAATTTTCATCTCTAAAGAGTTATAAAATAGCCTAGTCAAAGAGAAAAGTGACTCTCTCTCTATGATCAGATCATTCCAGCAATACAGCTGGAATACGGTTTTATTGAAGGTACATCCAGTCATCTTGTTTGCATATTCTGCTGTCCTGTTTCCTCATACTATTGAAAGTGTGAACTATTAGTCGTTCAGTTGTGTCTGACTCTTTGTGACCCCATGGACTATAGCCCGCCAGGCTCCTCAGTCCATGGAATTTTCTATGCAAGAATACTGGAGTAAGTTGCCATTTCCTACTGCAGGGGATTTCCCAACCCAGGGCTCAAACCCAGGACTCCCACATTACAGGTATATTCTTTACCATCTGAGTCATCACACTATTAATACTAAACAAATGATTCCTGCATTAAAAGGAGTGTTTTCATATCTCTGTGTGAGAAAGTTATCCATCTTGTGGAAAATTTGTACCTACACAGAGACAAGAAGGAAATCCCTGCTGTCACAGAGGTTGAATCAACCCAGTGATCAAAAGATATTAAAACCCCTTGTATCCATTCCCCCAGGCTTTCCTGATAGCTCAGTTGGTAAGGAATCCAATCCCCCAAGCTGACTTTAAGCCACTCGAATACAGGAAACTTGCCTTATGCCAACCTGACCTTTACAAAGTATGTTGTAAGAAGCAGCTTAGAGCAAATCAATATTTGCTAACTGATTGTTTTAAGTTAGCAAACTGAAATAAGAAATTTGAGATTCTGAAGATTTAAAACAACCAAAACAATGCAACAACAGAAACTAAAAACAGACACTTTTCCTAGCCTGCTGTCAGGAAAACTCAGAAAAGGAAGATTCTTGTGATCTACTGAAGGAGTCCAGTGAACTCACTGTCAAATCTTCAAGCCTTTACTGGTCTCATAATATAGAAACATTTAAAGTCTCTATAAAATTTATGAACATCTGAAACTCAGCGGGGCCCTGTGAAGCTCACAGGCACAGAGGCTTTTTTCCCCCTAGTTTCCTGTAGGTAAGCCTCCATGACCTTCCCAGAGTTCCAGTGGGCTAATCAAGGGAGAAGCAGCCAAGAAAGCACCTGAGACAGGATTAGAGGGAGCAGATAAGCTCATCATAGTTAGGAGACAGACCACTTGGACACACCCTAACCTTGTCAGCAACCCCAATCATGGGGAAGTATCGTTAGAAAACTCTTTACCAAGTTCTCCCAGATGGGGACATACACCTTTTCCAAGTAGGAGCCCACTGTGTCCTCCTTTGCCTGGCAAAATAATAAAGCTATCCTTTTCTACTTCATCTAGAACTCTGTCTCTGAGATTCAACTCAGCACCAGTGCACAGAGGCCAAGCTCTCAGCATCACAGTTAGTTTAGTTGCTCTGTTGTGTCCAACTCTTTGTGACCCCATGAATCCCAGCACGCCAGGCCTCCCTGCCCATCACCAACTCCCAGAGTTCACTCAGACTCATGTCCATCGAGTCAGTGATGCCATCCAGCCATCTCATCCTCTGTTGTCCCCTTCTCCTCCTGCCCCCAATCCCTCCCAGCATCAGAGTCTTTTCCAATGAGTCAACCCTTCGCATCAGGTGGTCAAAGTACTGGACTTTCAGCTTTAGCATCATTCCTTCCAAAGAAATCCCAGGGCTCATCTCCTTCAGAATGGACTGGTTGAATCTCCTTGCAGTCCAAGGGACTCTCAAGAGTCTTCTCCAATACCACAGTTCAAAAGCATCAGTTCTTCAGTGCTCAGCTTTCTTCACAGTCCAACTCTCACATCCATACATGACCACTGGAAAAACCATAGCCTTGACTAGATGGACCTTTGTTGGCAAAGTAATGTCTCTGCTTTTGAATATGCTATCTAGGTTGGTCATAACTTTCCTTCCAAGGAGTAAGCATCTTTTAATTTCATGGCTGCAGTCACCATCTGCAGTGATTTTGGAGCCCCCCAAAATAAAGTCTGACACTGTTTCCACTGTTTCCCCATCTATTTTCCATGAAGTGGTGGGACCAGATGCCATGATCTTCATTTTCTGAATGTTGAGCTTTAAGCCAACTTTTTCACTCTCCACTTTCACTTTCATCAAGAGGCCTTTTAGTTCCTCTTCACTTTCTGCCATAAGGGTGGTGTCATCTGCATATCTGAGGTTATTGATATTCTCCTGGCAATCTTGATTCCAGCTTGTGTTTCTTCCAGTCCAGCGTTTCTCAGCATCACAGCTATACAATAAACATTACTTATGCTTCTGGGCTTCCCTGGTGGCTCAGCGCTAAAAGAATCTGCCTGCAATGCAGGAAATCCAAGAGAGGTGCATTCAATCCCTGGATAGGGAAGATCCCCTGGAGAAGGAAATGGCAACCCACACCAGTATTATTGCCTGGAAAATCCTATGGTAGAGAATTCTGGTGGGCTATAGTCCATGGGGTTGAAAACAGACATGACTTAGCGACTAAACCACCACCACCACCATGCTGCTGGGACTTTGCTGAAAGTCCAGTGGTTAATATACTACACTTCCAATGCAGGGCATGAAGTTTCAGTCCTTGGTTGTGGAACTAAGATCCCACATGCCATTCTGTGTGGGCCAAAACAAAACAAAAAATCACTTAGGCTGTATTTTATATATGGAAAGAAAGAAGCCTGTAAAAAAAATTGGGAGGGGGGATTTATTGTACAAGGTACTAGGGGGAATGGGCTGATTCTATCTTTTCTTCTCCCACCCCTCATCTCTCCCCCAAGTCTTAGGAAGCTACAGTTAACTTGAAATGATTAAGGATAAAGATAGTGAAGGCTGCCAAGCGCTCACTGAAATACAGCTAATAAAGAGAGCTTAAAAAAAAGAATTCTTCCCAGGAGCTGACTGTTGGGGTTGGAAAGGCATGTCCTCCATAGAGATAAGTTGGTCCAGGGTGAGTGAGGAGACTGGTCCCTAATCACGGATCTCCCATCTCCAGCAGCTGCTTCTCTGGGAGATCAGTGTAAGACTAACATGCTTAGATAATGAATTCAAAATATTACACCTAGCTGTGAACCCACACAGGGACCTGAGGACTGCTCAGACACAGGGTCCATGTCTCCCTACCCGGTGCTCTTCTTGCTGTAGCCTTCTTTCTTCTGCCTTCACGTGCTATCATCTTCCACTTTTCTGTCAAGCTGTAAAGACAAACCTACCCTGGTGATTTGCCTCTGTGGGAGTTTTGTTGTTAATCACTACCAGGAACTAAACCTGAAAAACCGTGACAGAAAAAAAGGAAGCTACAGTGTTATTACAGTAGACTAGTTTCTAACTTAGTAAATGACAAGTGGAAACCAATTTTAGGACTTCTGTTTTCCCCTCTACTTTTATTTCTCCAGTGAGGGGAAGGGCGGAGCTTTCCTCTAGTCCCACCCTCATATTCCACATTAAGATGTAAATGAGACATGAAGATAAAATCATGGCACTAGATTAGGTATCTCTTTGATACAAATGACAATTTACATATTTAAAGCCCCTATAGCTTTTCTTGCCTGGAGAAGGCAATGGCAACCCACTCCAGTACTCTTGCTTGGAAAATCCCATGGACGGAGGAGCCTGGTAGGCTGCAGTCCATGGGGTCAAGAAGAGTCAGACACGACAGAGCGACTTCACTTTCACTTTTCACTTTCATGCATTGGCGAAGGAAATGGCAACCCACTCCAGTGTTCTTGCCTGGAGAATCCCAGGGACGGGGGAGCCTGATGGGCTGCCGTCTATGGGGTCGCACAGAGTCGGACACGACTGAAGCGACTTAGCAGCAGCAATCAATAATCACTAAATCTTCTATTTTAACATTAGCAATGATTTGGTCAAGTTTAACGTGTCATTCTTTGTGTTATTAAAGCAATATTAATTTTTACTTGCTCTCCAAATAGAAAGTTATAATATGGAATATATTTATTCACACTGCACATATTTTCAGAGGTACAATAAATAAACTACTGATCAGTGCTTTGCTTTCATTCTTTAACATTCATGAAATATTCTAATAATATAAACTTAAAATATAGAGTCAGTCAGTTCAGTCAGTTCAGTCACTCGGTCATGTCCGACTATTTGCGACCCCATGAACTGCAGCACACCAGGCCTCCCTGTCCATCACCAACTCCCAGAGTTCACTCAGACTCATGTCCATCGAGTTAGTGATGCCATCCAGCCATCTCATCCTCTGTTGTCCCCTTCTCCTCCTGCCCTCAATCCCTCCCAGCATCAGAGTCTTTTCCAAAGAGTCAACTCTTCACATGAGGTGGCCAAAGTACTGGAGTTTCAGCTTTAACATCATTCCTTTCAAAGAAATCCCAGGGCTGATCTCCTTAGGAATGGACTGGTTGGATCTCCTTGCAGTCCAAGGGACTCTCAAGAGTCTTCTCCAATACCACAGTTCAAAAGCATCAGTTCTTCAGGGCTCAGCCTTCGTCACAGTCCAACTCTCGTATCCATACGTGACCACTGGAATAACTATAGTCTTGACTAGATGGACCTTTGTTGGCAAAGTAATGTCTTTGCTTTTGAATATGCTATCTAGGTTAGTCATAACTTTCCTTCCAAGGAATAAACGTCTTTTAATTTCATGGCTGCAGTCACCATCTGCAGTGATTTTGGAGCCCCCCAAAATAAAGTCTGCCACTGTTTCCACTGTTTCCCCATCTGTTTCCCATGAAGTCATGGGACCAGATGCCATGATCTTTGTTTTCTGAATGTTGAGCTTAAAGCCAACTTTTTCACTCTCCTCTTTCACCTTCATTAAGAGGCTTTTTAGTTCCTCTTCACTTTCTGCCATAAGGGTGGTGTCATCTGCATATCTGATATTTCTCCCGGCAATCTTGATTCCAGCTTGTGCTTCTTCCAGCCCAGCGTTTCTCATGATGTACTCTGCATGTAAGTTAAATAAGCAGGGTGACAATATACAGCCTTGACGTACTCCTTTTGGAACCAGTCTGTTGTTCCATGTCCAGTTCTAACTGTTGCTTCCTGACCTGCATACAGGTTTCTCAAGAGGCAGGTCAGGTGGTCTGGTATTCCCATCTCTTTCAGAATTTTCCACAGTTTATTGTGATCCACACAGTCAAAGGCTTTGGCATAGTAATAAAGCATAGTCAAAAACAACAGAATGATCTCTGTTCATTTCCAAGGCAAACCATTCAATATCACAGTAATCCAAGTCTATGCCACAACCAGTAACACTGAAGAAGCTGAACGGTTCTATGAAGACCTACAAGACCTTTTAGAACTAACACCCCAAAAAGACATCCTTTTCATTATAGGGGACTGGAATGCAAAAGTAGGAAGTCAAGAAACACCGGGAGTAACAGGCAAATTTGGCTTTGGAATATGGAATGAAGCAGGGCAAAGACTAATAGTTTTTCCAAGAAAATGCACTGGTCATAGCAAACACCCTCTTCCAACAACACAAGAGAAACTATAGAGTAGATTGATTTTATTCATTAAAGTGTGTATATTGTTTGTAATCTAAAATTTTTTCAAGTTGTAGTAAAGTCACTTCATACTGAGGAAATCATCTGAGTCTTTTGTACTGGTGATTTCAGTAGAAGCATATTAAGAAGTGGAAGGTTGGGTTTCACTTCTATATAGTGAACATTAAAGGTTATTCATGGAAGGCAGGGGAGACTACACGTCTGTGGGAGCAGGGGATACATGGGGATTCTCTGTACTTTCCGTTCAATGTTTCTGTTAAACCTAAAACTTCTCTTTAAAAAAAAGTCTGTTTAAAATAGTTACCTGAGTAGGAATAAAACAAGGTAACTTAGACACAAATAATAAACATTTAGACCCCATTTTGATACAAATAATTGTTAACATTTACTGAGTTTTTAACTATATGATAGAGGCTGTGCTGTGTGTTTCACATCCCATAGCCAAGCCTGCAATTGGTCACCTCATATGTTCTCTCCTTATCTTCCCCTTAGTAACAAAACTTTCCATTTTTAGCTAGGTATTTGACTCCCTAGAATACTTTATTTTCTAGCTTCCCTTGCAGGTAGAAATGCCTAGAATTGGTGAGTACTTTGTTTCCCGGCAGTGTACCCAAAGGGAGAGAGCATACCTTTTTTTGCCTCTTCCTCTTTACAACTTTTCACACCTAGCTGAAAGGAATGTTTGCAGTGTTGCATAGAACTAAGTTTTATCCAATAGGCAATATCCAGTAAGCAAAAGTGAAACTGAGCAGGACTCTGTGGGGTTCCTAGACACGGAAGCTTGCTTGTGTCCCCTCGGTTCTTGTTTGCAGGAAGTAGGCTTCAGCCTCCATGACCTTCCCTGTGTACTAAAGTGTAGGTTCAAGCAGTTGCTTATCAGGGAAGGGAGGGGATGCAGAGACAAGGGAGGAGCAGTCAAGAAAGAATAGAGCAGTCTTGGGACAGTGTCCTGGTTCCACCTCAAAGGATATACACAACAGTATCTTTGAAGTCTTTTGCAGGACTAAAACCCCCAACAAATGGAAAATGTTAACTACTTAATGAACCATTCCTCATTCCAGAGAGAAGGTCACAGTTTAATAGTCTTGAGAACCACAGAATCTCATCAGGACGATCAGTTCAGTTCAGTCGCTCAGTCGTGTCCGATTCTTTGAGACCCCATGGACTGCAGGATGCCAGGCCTCCTTGTCCATCACCAACTCCCGGAGCTCGGTCAAACTCATGTCAATTGAGTCAGTGACGCCATCCAACCATTTCATCTTCTGTCGTCCCCTTCTCCCATCTTCAACCTTTCTCAGCATCAGGGTCTTTTCCAATGAGTCAGTTCTTTGAATCAGGTGGCCAAGGTATTGGAGTTTCAGCTTCAGCATCAGTCCTTCCAATGAATATTCAAGACTGATTTCCTTTAGGATGGACTGGTTGGATGAGGATACCTGAGGGACAGTTAAAGGAATGCAAGCCCTGCACATACCTTGATCCTCATCGGCAACCCTGCCCTTGAACCATTATAAAACTCTTCACCAGATCTCCCCTGGATGGGGACACACAGTTTTTAAGGGCATGAGTCCACTGTGTCCCCCTTTGCCTGGCAAAGCAACAACACGATTCTTTTCAACGTCATACAAAATTCTTTTCTCAGAGATTTGATTCAGCACAGAGGCCAAGTTTTTAGCATCAAAAGTAGTTTCCAGTAAGTTTCTGAAAAATCTACTTTAAAAAGAGGAGGCATGATTTTCTTCACACCTTTCTTTTTTTCACTAGCTGCTGCTGCTGCATCACTTCAGTCGTGTCCGACTCTGCATGATCCCATAGACAGCAGCCCACCAGGCTCCCCTGTCCCTGGGATTCTCCAGGCAAAAACACTGGAGTGGGTTGCCATTTCCTTCTCCAATGCATGAAAGTGAAAGTGAAGTCGCTCAGTCATGTCTGACCCTCAGCAACCCCATGGACTGCAGCCTACCAGGCTCCTCCGTCCATGAGATTTTCCAGGCAAGAGTATTGGAGTGGGGTGCCATTGCCTAGGAGATACAGATTTTGAGACAGTTTTGAGGATGGAAGAGCAACAAGATAGAAGGATAGGTCTTTGAGAGCTAGCACTGCTTTCAAACCCTGCCTCCTTTACTTCCAACAAAGTATACATGAAAGAGAAAAAACTACCAACTACCATTTGACTGAACTATCTATTCTTTTTAGTTTTCTGTGTTTCATGCTAAATGGATTCACAGTAAACACAGGATTAAGTATGAGAAAATTGGGTAGTGCATCGAACAACAACAACAGAAATATTATACATGGTACTGGTTTAGATGTGGAGCAGCATGTGGTATAGATTCAATATTGCACACTGACCTTTTCATGACAAACATTCCCCTACTTTAGCTTGGAAAGGAAACCATGTACTGACTGGGGCTGTAGCTTTAGGGGAAATGATAAGAAAGATTAATACTTCTGTGTGTCTTGTCTGCTTCCTGACACTTTCAGCAAAGCCTTACAGGCTAGAGACAGACAGTATAGAAACAGAGATTGACGACACTACAACTTTGCTAAAAGAGTTACTATCTGTCTGAGGCCTGTATTCTAAATTGAGGTCTCTGCAGGGATAAAACTTTCTGCACCCCCCAAACCGAACCAATTATAAACAGTGGCTCAAATCCCTCAGCTTTAGCAGGAGATCAGTTGCTAACAAACAGTAGATTAGGGTTTCTTTCTTCTCACTCAACTGTTTTAAATGACTACAAAGTAACTCCATTAAATTTAGGGAGACATAGTTGGGCAGAATAATACAACCAATAAGTAAAAGACCAGCATTCAGGCTTAAAAAAAAACGATGTCTATACAAGGTCTTGGCTATGATTATAAGAACTGAAAGTAAATAAAAAGGAAATCTTATTTGAAAGAATTATATTGCCTGCAAGAAGGAACTTGTGAGGGAGCAAAGCTAAGGGCCATGAAGATTGTGTTATTCTTCCAGGACTGCATAACAAAATACCACTGACTGGGAGCTTAAACAACAGAGATGTATTTTCTCACAGTTCTGGAGGCTAGAAGCCTAGGATCAAGATGTTAATGGCTTTGGCTTCTTCTGAGGCAGCTCTCTGTAGTGTGTAGACAGCTAACTAACTGCATGGCCTTGTTTCTGGGATCTCTCTCTTTTTTGAAGGACACCAGTCATATCAGATTAAGGCATCACCCTTTTGACCTCATTCAACCTTCAGTTCAGTTCAGTTCAGTCGCTCAGTCGTGCCCGACTCTTTGCAACCCCATGAATCACAGCACGCCAGGCCTCCTTGTCCATCACCAACTCCTGGACTTCACTCAGACTCACGTCCATCGAGTCAGTAATGACATCCAGCAATCTCATCCTCTGTCATCCCCTTCTCCTCCTGCCCCCAATCCCTCCCAGCATCAGAGTCTTTTCCAATGAGTCAACTCTTCACATGAGGTGGCCAAAGTACTGGACTTTCAGCTTCAGCATCATTCCTTCCAAAGAAATCCCAGGGCTCATCTCCTTCAGAATGGACTGGTTGGATCTCCTTGCAGTCCAAGGGACTGTCAAGAGTCTTCTCCAACACCACAATTCAAAAACATCAGTTCTTCGGTGCTCAGCCTTCTTCACAGTCCAACTCTCACATCCATACATGACCACTGGAAAAGCCATAGTCTTGACTAGATGGACCTTTGTTGGCAAAGTAATGTCTCTGCTTTTTAATATGCTATCTAGGTTGGTCATAACTTTCCTTCCAAGAAGTAAGCGTCTTTTAATTTCATGGCTGCACTCACCATCTGCAGTGATTTTGGAGTCCAAAAAAATAAAGTCTGCCACTGTTTCCACTGTTTCCCCATCTGTTTCCCATGAAGTGATGGGACCAGATACCATGATCTTCATTTTCTGAATGTTGAGCTTTAAGCCAACTTTTTCACTCTCCACTTTCACTTTCATCAAGAGGCTTTTGAGTTCCTCTTCATTTTCTGCCATAAGAGTGGTGTAATCTGCATATCTGAGCTTATTGATATTTCTCCCGGCAATCTTGATTCCAGCTTGTGCTTCTTCCAGTCCAGTGTTTCTCATGATGCACTCTGCATGTAAGTTAAATAAGCAGGGTGACAATATACAGCCTTGATGTACTCTTTTTCCTATTTGGAACCAGTCTGTTGTTCCATGTCCCGTTCTAACTGTTGCTTCCTGACCTGCATACAGATTTCTCAAGAGGCAGGTCAGATGGTCTAGTATTCCCATCTCTTTCAGAATTTTCCACAGTTTATTGTGATCCACACAGTCAAAGGCTTTGGCATAGTCAATAAAGCAGAAATAGATGTTTTTCTGGAACTCTCTTGCTTTTTCCATGATCCAGCAGATGTTGGCAATTTGATCTCTGGTTCCTCTGCCTTTTCTAAAACCAGCTTGAACATCAGGAAGTTCACGGTTCACGTATTGCTGAAGCCTGGCTTAGAGAATTTTGAGCATTACTTTACTAGTGTGTGAGATGAGTGCAATTGTGTGGTAGTTTGAGCATTCTTTGGCATTGCCTTTCTTTCAGATTGGAATGAAAACTGACATTTACCAGTCCTGTGGCCACTGCTGAGTTTTCCAAATTTGCTGGCATATTGAGTGCAGCACTTTCACAGCATCATCTTTCAGGATTTGAAATAGCTCAACTGGAATTCCATCACCTCCACTAGCTTTGTTCGTCGTGATCCTTTCTAAAGCCCACTTGACTTCACAGTCCAGGATGTCTGGCTCTAGGTCAGTGATCACACCATCGTAATTATCTGGGTCATGAAGATCTTTTTTGTACAGTTCTTCTGTATATTCTTACCATCTCTTCTTAATATCTTCTGCTTCTGTTAGGTCCATACCATTTGTGTCCTTTATCAAGCCCATCTTTCCATGAAATGTTCCCTTGGTATGTCTAATTTTCTTGAAGAGATCTCTAGTCTTTCCCATTCTGTTGTTTTCCTCTATTTCTTTGCATTGATTGCTGAGGAAGGCTTTCTTATCTCTTCTTGCTATTCTTTGGAACTCTGCATTCAGATGCTTATATCTTTCCTTTTCTTTGCTTTTCGCTTCTCTTCTTTTCACAGCTATTTTTAAGGCCTCCCTGTTCAGTAAACCCTTAATCCAATTTTCTGTTGATGGGTGGGACTGTGTTCCCTCCCTGTAGTTTGGCCTGAGGCCAAACTATGGTATGGGTAATGGCGACTCCTAGGACTGTTATATTCAGTGCTCCTGACTCCACAACAGGCCACCATCAACCCATGCCTCTGCTGGAGACTCCTGGACACTCACAGACAAGTCCAGCTTAGTCTCTTATGTGGTCATGCCTCCTTTCTCCTGGGTCCTGGTGCACACAGGGTTTTGTTTGTGCCCTCCAAGAGTGTTTCTCCAGTCCTATGCAAATTCTGTATCAAATCCCACTGGCCTTTAAAGTCAAATCCCTTGGGGTTTTCAGTCCTTTTGTCAAATCCCCAGGTTGGGGAATCTGTGGTGGGCCCTAGAACTTTTGCAACAGTGGGAGAACTTCTTTGATCTAATTGCTCCCAATTTGTGGATCATCTGCTCCATGGCTATATAATAGGGCTAATGGCAACCTCGTCAAAGAGGATTTATGCCAAGTGGTGGGCCTCCCAGGTCTGCTGCAGCCAGAGCCCTGTCCCTGCAGCAGGCTACTGCTGACCTGTGCCTCTGCAGAAGACACTTAAACACTCAAAGGCCTATAAGTAAATACAAAAGAAATAAGTAGACCTATAAGTAAATTAAAAATAAATATAATATTGAATCAATTTTTGGATGGAATATTTCTGGTTTTATCTGATGGTTTTTATTAGATTATTATTATTAATTTATTTTTAGTAAATATTTTGCCCTGGGAAGGTTTCTTTAAGTATGGCATTTTCCTGATGCATTTAGAGTATGATTGACCTGGTCAATATTTTTAAAGAATACTTGTTACAGAAATTAATGTACTCTCTAATCAACCAATTCTGGTTGTTTTTTTTAATTCTTTAAAATTTATTTTTAATTGGAGGATAATTGCTTTACAATGTTGTTCTGGTTTCTGCTGTACAACAATGTGAACCAGCCATAAATATACATACATCTCCTCTCTCTTGAACCTATTCTCCCACCCCTATTCTTTCTTAAGACTGAGTAATATATCATATCTTCTTTATTCACTTATCTATTGATAGGTACTTCAGTTGCTTCCAAATGCTTTGAATATAAGGCAGGTATATATCTTTCTAATTAGTCTTTCCATGTTTTTTGGATAAACACCCAGAAGTAGAATTACTGGATCCTGTGGTAGCTCTATTCTTAATTTTTTGAGGAACCTCCATACTATTTACCATAATGGCTGCACCAATTTATATTTCCACTGACACTGTACAAGGCTTTCCTTTTCTCCACATCCGTACCAACCCATGTTATTTGTTCTCTTTTTGATAATAGCCATTCTGACAGGTGTGAGATGATATTTCATTGTGGTTTTGATTTGCAAGAAATAAACTATACATTTAAAGCCAGTATTATTTGAGGCATGCTGGATTGTTCTGTCGTCAATTTGGCTAATATGGGAGTGCATTTCCCAGAATCCTTTTCCTTATATAGTTCCAGGTTAGAGTTGACCACAAGAAGAATTTGTTCATGATTTGAGAAGCAGAAGTGAAACAGTAGCCATGTCTGTCTTAAGGTCTCCATGGTGATGACCAAATGTCATGGTGCTCGGTGCCTTCAGTTTGTCCACTCCACTCTGTTCTACACTAGTCTTTTCTTCCCAGCTGCTTGCCCTTCTGATCAATAGCAGTTGTAAGCCCACCACCAGACATGTAGCAGTGGACACACAGAGGTTATAGTTATGGAGAGACATAGCTTCCCTTGGAGTGCTCAGCCAGCTCTCCAATCACAGTCCTACATTGGCTACTGGGCTTCTGAGATTTCCTTGCAAGCTTCCACTTGTACCCCTACCCCAGGACTTCAGGAGGATTGCTTATAACAACTATTCTTCCAACTTCCTCTTCCAGATCTTTACTTCCTCAGCTCCTCCCACAGTTGTGCAATCTCTAGTTCTGGTAATAAGTTCCTTGTCTAAAAACACACATAGTGACTCTGTTCCTTCCCTGAACCCTTATGATACATTCAAATGTGTATGTCTTAAAACATATGTAGACCACGTTTATCCCAACTGTCACGTACATTGCCACATTAAATCTTCCTAAGAACTACAGAAAGGTAGCACTGCTATTATGTCCATTTTACAAATGTGGAAATGGATTTAAAGAAGTTAAGTAAGGACTTTCTGATGGTCCTGTAGCTAAGACTCTGAGCGTCCATTGCAGAGGGCCTAGGTTCGATCTCTGGTCAGATACCACATGCTGCAACTAAGATTTCGTATTCCACAACTAAGACCTGGTGCAGCCAAAAAAAAAAAATGTTAAGCAATATGTTCACATTGTCATGCAGCAAGCAAGTGATGAAGTTAAGTTTATAACCCAGGTTACCTGATAGAGCCCAAGAGCTTAACCATCAGATGTTAATACCTATCTACCTTCTGTACAGGAATTCTACCCTAATTCTTATCCTTTCTTACTTTAGTGACTTTATGTTAATCATGCTACCTGTTCCAACAGCCATATTATACAGCAATTAATAAAGATTGCAAATATGTCATCAGGATTTAGTTAATAGCTTAGGAAAGAATCCGTTTTATTGAAAGTCTGTTCATCTATTTCTACATCAGTTCCCAAAAAGCAAAACCCCTGGTTAGGTAGAACTCCATTCTAGGCAAGTTCTAGGGTTTTTCTCATTTTGTTTAATATTTTAAAATTGAGGAATGATTAATGACACATCCTTGGCATATTGCCTATGAAAACAGAGACTTTAAGTTAAGTTGCCACACTCAGTTCTTGTGTGTGTGTACCAAAAGAAGCATTCTCATAAATTTTATTACATCATCCTGAAGACTTTCAAAACAACCTATTTCGTCAATATTTTTGCTGAGTATATTCCATTGTAGGTTAGTGCAACACAGTAGGTATAATTACCTGTGCTATACAGTAAATCCTTGTTGCTTATCTATTCAATAGTAGTTTGTAAATGTTAATCTCATACCTCTAATTTGTCCCTCTCCCCTTCTCTCTCTCCTTTGGGAACCACAAGTTTGTTTTCTATGTCTTGTGTGTCTGTTTCAGTTTTGTATATACATTCATTTGTGTTGTTATTTGTCATTGTTGTTCAGTTGTGAAGTCGTGTTTGACACTGTGTGACCCCATGGACTGCAGCATGCCAGGGTTCCCTGTCCATCACCAACTCCCGGATCTTTCTCAGACACATGTCCATCAAGTTGGTGATGCCATCCAACCATCTCATCATCTGTCATCCACTTCTTCTGCCTTCAATCTTTCCCAGAATCAGGGTCTTTTACAATGAGTCAGTTCTTTACATTAGATGGCCAAAGTATGGAGTTCCGGTTTTGGCATCAGTCCTTCCAGTGAATATTCAGGAGTGATTTCCTTTAGGATTGACTGGTTGGATCTCCTTGTAGTCCAAGGGACTCTCAAGAGTCTTCTCCAACATCACAGTTCAAAAGCATCAGTTCTTCAGTGCTCAGCTTTATTTATGGTCCAACTCTCACATCTGTACATGACTACTGGAAAAAATCGTAGCTTTGAATATACAGACCTCTGTTGGCAAAGTGATATCTCTGTTTTTTAATATACTATCCAGGTTGTCATAGCTTTTCTTCCAAGGAGCAAGCGTCTTTTAATTTTGTGACTTCAATCACTGTCCACAGTGATTTTGGAGCCCTAAAAAACAAAATCTGTCACTGTTTCCATTGTTTCCCCATCTATTTGCCATGAAGTGTGGGGACCAGATGCCATGATCTTTGTTTTTTTAATGTTGAGTTTTAAGCCACCTTTTTCATTCTCCTCTTTCACCTTCATCAAGAAGCTCTTTATTTCCTCTTCACTTTCTGCCATTAAAGTGGTGTCATCTGCATATCTGAGGTTGCTGATTATTTAGATTCCACATATAGGTTATATCATATAGTGTTTGTCTTTCTCTGTTTGAGATATTTCAGTAAGCATGATATCCTCTAGGCATATCCACATTGCTGCAAATGGCATTATTTCATTCTTTTTTATGACCAAGTAATATTCCGTTTCATATATATACACCACATATTCTTAATCCAGTTGCTTATTGATGGGCCATTTGTTTACTCCATGTTTTGGCTATTATAAATAGTGCTGGTGTGAACATTAGAGTGCATGTATCTTTTAAAATTACTGTTTTCATGTTTTCCAGATATATACCCAGGAGTGGAATTGATGGATCATATGGCAGTTCTGTTTTTAACATTTTAAAGGAATCTCCATATTGTTTTCAAAAATGGCTGCACCAATGTATATCCCCACCAGCAGTACATGAGGGTTCTCTTTTCTCCATATTCTCTCCAACATTGTTTGTTTATAGACTTTTTGGTGATAGAAATTCTACCTCATTGTGATTTTAATTTCTATTTCTGTAATAATTAGTGGTGGACAGCAAACAGCAGCTGCATGATGCTGTACTCCAAGGCCAAACTTGCTTTTTACCCCAGCTGTTTCTTGACTTCCTACTTTGCATTCCAGTCCCTTATGAAAAGGACATCTATTTTAGTTGTTAGTTCTAGAAGGTCTTGTAGGTCTTCATAGACCTGTTCAACTTCAGCTTCTTCAGCATTACTGGTCGGGGCATAGACTTGGATTACAGTGATACTGAGTGGTTTGCCTTGGAAATGAACAGAGATCATTCTGTCGTTCTGCATTCCAGTACTGCATTTCAGAATCTTTTTTTGACTACGATGGCTACTCCATTTTTTCTAAGGGATTCTTGCTCACAGTAGTAGATATAATAGTCAACTGAGTTAAATCCACTCATTCCAGTCCATTTTAGTTGACTGATTCCTAAAATGTTGATGTTCACTCTTGCCATCTCCTGTTTGACCACTTTCAATTTGTCTTGATTCATGGACCTAACATTCCAGGCTCCTATGCAATTTTGTTCTTTACAGCATCAGACTTTACTTCCATCACCAGTCACATCCACAGCTGGGCATTGTTTTTTCTTTGGCTCAACCTCTTCATTCTTTCTGGAGCTACATCTCCACTCTTCTCCAGTAGCATATTGGGTACCTACTGACCTGGGGAGTTCATCTTTCAGTGTCCTATCTTTTTGCCTTTTCATATTATTCATGGGGTTCTCAAGACAAGAATACTGAAGTGGTTTGCCATTCCCTTGTCCAGTGGGCCACATTTTATCAGAACTCTCCATCATGACCCATCCATCTTGGGTGGCTGTACATGGCATGGCTCATAGTTTCATTGAGTTAGACAAGGCTGTGGTCCATGCGATTAGATTCGTTAATTTTCTGCAAATTGTGGTTTTCATTCTATCTGCCCTCTGATGGAGAAGGGTAAGAGGCTTATGGAAGCTTCCTGATGGGAAAGACTGACTGAGGGGAAAAACTGAGTCTTGTTCTGATGGACGGGGCCATGCTCAGTAAATCTTTAATCCAATTTTTTGTTGATGGGTGGAACTGTGTTCCCTCCCTGCTATTTACCTGGGGCCAAACTACTGTGGAGGTATGAAGATAACGGTGACCTCCTTCAGAAGGTCCCATGCCTGTACTGTCACACTTAGTGCCCCTGACCCTGCAGCAGGCCACCACCCACCCACGCCTCTGCTGGAGACTCCTGGACACTCACAGGGAAGTCTGAGTCAGTCTCTTGTGGTGTCACTGCTCCTTTCTCCTAGGTCGTTGTGCACAAGGTTCTGTTTGTGCCCTCCAAGAGACTATTTCCCAGTCCTGTGTAATTTCTGACAGCTCTATGGTGGGGTTAATGGTGACCTCCTCCAAGAGGGCTTATGTCATACCCAAGTCTGCTGTCACTGTGGCAGGGGCCAGATAATCACGATGATGTGATCACTCACCTAGAGTCAGACATCCTGGAATGTGAAGTCAAGTGGGCCTTAAGAAGCATCACTATGAACAAAACTAGTGGAGGTGATGGAATTCCAGTTGAGCTATTTCAAATCCTAAAAGATGATGCTGAGAAAGTGCTGCACTCAATATGCCAGCAAATTTGGAAAACTCAGCAGTGGCCACAGGACTGGAAAAGGTCAGTTTTCATTCCAATCCCAAAGAAAGGCAGTGCCAAAGAATGCTCAAACTACCACACAATTGCACTCATCACACACGCTAATAAAATAATGCTCAAAATTCTCCAAGCCAGGCTTCAACAATATGTGAACCATGAACTTCCAGATGTTCAAACTGGTTTCATAAAACGCAGAGGAACCAGAGACCAAATTGACAACATCCACTGGATCATCAATAAAGCAAGAGAGTTTCAAGGAAACATCTATTTCTGCTTTATTGACTATGCCAAAGCCTTTGACTGTGTGGATCACAATAAACTGTGGAAAATTCTGAAAGAGATGGGAATACCCGCCCCCCTGACCTGCCTTTTGAGAAACCTATATGCAGGTCAGGAAGCAGCAATTAGAACTGGATGTGGAACAACAGACTGGTTCCAAATAGGGCAAGGACTACGTCAAGGCTGTATATTGTCACCCTGCTTATTTAACTTATATGCAGAGAACATCATGAGAAATGCTGGGCTGGAAGAAGCACAAGCTGGAATCAAGATTGCTGGGAGAAATATCAACAACCCCAGATATGCAGATGACACCACCCTTATGGCAGAAAGAGAGAAGAACTAAAGAGCCCTTTGATGAAAGTGAAAGAGGAAAGTGAAAAAGTTGGCTTAAAAGTCAACATTCAGAAAACTAAGATCATGGCATCTGGTCCCATTACTTCATGGCAAATAGATGGGAACAGTGGAAACAGTGGCTGACTTTATATTTTTGGGCTGCAAAATCACTGCAGATGGTGACTGCAGCCAAGAAGTTAAAAGATGATTACCCCTTGGAAGAAAAGTTATGACCAACCTAGACAGCATAGTAAAATGCAGAGACATTACTTTGCCCACAAAGGTCCGTCTAGTCAAGGCTATGGTTTTTCCAGTAGTCATGTATGGATGTGAGAGTTGGACTATAAAGAAAGCTGAGTGCTGAAGAGTTGATGCTTTTGAACTGTGGTGTTGGAGAAGGCTCTTGAGAGTCCCTTGGACTGCAAGGAAATTCAACCAGTCCATCCTAAAGGAAATCAGTCCTGAATGTTATTTGGAAGGACTGATGTTGAAGCTGAAACTCCAATACTGTTGCCACCTGTTGCAAAGAGCTGACTCATTTGAGTAGACCCTGATTCTGGGAAAGATTGAAAGCGTGACGAGAAGGGGATGACAGAGGATGAGATGATTGGATGGCATCACTGACTCAATGGACAGGAGTTTGAGTAAACTCAGGGAGTTGGTGATGGACAGGGAGGCCTGGCATGCTGCAGTCCACAGGGTCGCAAAAAGTCGGACACGACTGAGCGACTGAACTGAACTGAATAATTAGTGATATTAAACATTTTTAAAATGTGCCTTTTAATCATTTGCATGTCTTCTTTATAAAGATGTTTATTCAAGTCGTCTGCCCATTTTTTGACTGGATTGTTTGGGGGGGGTCGGTTATTGTTGTTTTGTTTCATTTTATTTATATTTAGTTGTATGAGTGACTTGTATATTTTGTATTAACCACTTGTCAGTCACATAATTTGCAAATATTTTCTACCATTCAGTAGGTTGTCTTTTTGTTTTGTTGATCGTTTCCTTTGCTGTGCAAAAAGCTCTTAAGCTTTTGTCAAATGCTTTTTCTGCATCAATTGGATGATCATGTGGATTTTGTCTTTTGTTAATGTGATGTATCACATGGTTTGATTTGTATAGGTTGAACCATCCTTCTGACTGTAATAATTTCCACTTGATCATGGTGTATGATCCTTTCTGTATATTGTTAGATTTGGTTTGCTAATATTTTGTTGAGGTTTTTTTGCATCTATATTCATCAGAGTTATTAGCCTGTAGTTTTCTTTTTTGGTAGTGTCTTTATCTGGTTTTGATATCAAGGTAATGGTGATCTTACAGAATGAATTTGGGAATGTTCTCTCCTCTTGAATTTTTAATAATTCGAGGAGGCTTGGTGTAAGTTCTTCACTATATAAAGCAACCTAAGTTTTTAAAGAAGACATGTTTGGGAATAGATATATTATTGCCCTTTGTCTCAACAATTTAGAGTACATTTCCTAGGAACAAAAATGTGAAAAGTGAAGGTGTTAGTCACTATGTTGAGTCTGACTCTCTGTGACCTTGGGAATTGTAACTTACCAGGCTCCTCTGTCCATGGAATTCTCCAGGCAAGAATACTGGATTGGATAGCCATTCCTTTCTCCAGAGGATCTTCTTGACCCAGGGATCAAACCTGGGTCTTCTGCATTGCAGGTGGATTCTTTATCATCTGAGTCACCAGGGATACACTCCTAGGGACAAGTATATTCTTTATGAAAGCTCTATACAGTTATCCAATTCAAAATGTTGACATGGATACTTCATTCTAGGAAACATATTCTGATTTTGTCGCAGTAATGCCCTTTATGTTACTCTTTTTTTCTTCAAGCATGGGATCCAAGATCACATATTACATTTAGTTGTCATATTTCTTTGGTCTCCAATATGGAAAAATTCCTCAGTCTTTGCTTGCTATTCATAACATTGACATTTTTAAAGACTCTATTCTATTTTATAGAATGTTTCTCAGTTTGGATTTGTCTGATGTTTCCTCATGATCTGATTCAGGTTACGAATTCCTGATTGACAAATAATAAAAGTGATGATTCTTTCTCAGGATATCAGATCTGGTGGGAACACTGTATAATACTTCGTATTATTTTCATTGTTTTCTACTGTGGTGCATATAATTTCCTCTCCCCAAATCCAGCCCCAATATATTCTGAAAGAACAGGTCAGAGCCTGACTTTGGGCTGTAAATGAAACTAAAGTCAGAAGTATGGTACATCTTGGGAATTTACTATATACACATACAGGGAAGGGAGAAAGAAGACAGGCAACAAGAGTTGCTACAAAGTTCTTCTGATTTCTCTTAGATCCCAGTACTCTCTAGGGAATCTGAGGCCTTATTTTGTTGGCCAGTATGGAAGATACCATCAACCCCATGCTCCCTTCCCACAACTTACTATTTCTGTACATGCAGTGTCCTACTGCTGCCTCATGACTGCCTGAGGGCTTTCTCTCAGCCTAGGGGTAGAGCAGGTTCTAAGTGCTGGGAAGTTAATACCCATGGGAACAGCTCTCAGCAAGTGACTGAGAAGAATGAGAGAATAAGCGCCCCAGCTTCCTCTTCCCCTAGTGGGATACTGCTCAGAGGTTCCACTCATGATTCATAAGCATTGGGGTGCATGTATCTTTTCAAATTAGTGACTTTTGTTTTTTCCAGATATATACCCAGGTATGGAATTGCTGGATTCCACACCTGGAATTGCTCCTTTCTACACTAGACTCTTCTTCCCAGCTGCTAGCCCTGCTGATCAACAGTAGTTGAAGGCCCACCACCAGACATAGCAGTGGACACACACAGAAGTTACAGTTACAGAGAGGCATAGCTTCCAGTAGAGTGCTCAGCAAGCTCCCCATTCACAGCCCTAATATCCACTGATGGATGTGCTTGGCTTCTCAGATTTCCTTGCAAGCTTCCTTTGTCCACCCACCCCAGGGCTTCACGAGGATTGCTTATAACAACTATTCCTCCAACTTCCCCTTCCAGATCTTAACTTCCTCAGCTCCTCCCACAGTTGTGTAATTCTTGTCTAATAACATGCAGAGTGGCTGTGTTGTCCCAGTGGTAATTTGCCAATTACTGTAACTGCTCCTCCCCTTCCCTAATTTACCTCTCTTTTCCCTATCAAGGCTTCCTAAGATCACCTCTCAAACTACTTGCACTGAAATCTTTTGTGTAGGATCTGCTTCCAAAAAATACACCCCAAGACAGCTGTCTTGTGGGACTGTCCCAAAATAATTGGCTAAAATTCTCCATTTTATCAAACTTGAAATTTTACCCATTAGAGATGCATATGGAGTGTCGGGTATGAAGTTGAGAAATTCAAATTTCCCTTTCAGGATTAAAAATTGGTTATATTTTTTCCATATCTTAGGGGGAAAATATTTGGTTATGTTGTTTTCCTCTTGTTAATTTTCAACCTGGCCTCAGTATTGCTCAGAAAAATCATTAACCATCATGAAGTAAGTTAAACTCCTAATACCTCATATTGGAGACAGCCTAATAGAGTTGTCAGTGTCAGAAGAATGATCTCAACCCTACCTCTGTCATTGGAGTTGAGAGACTGAATACACAAGCGGACAATGGCCAAACTATATATAAAAGTAGAACTCTGACCCATAAGAGGGAATCAGAACATGTTACCCAGTACACGCTGTTGAGGAATATTGATAATTTTGGCATATTGATAATACTGATAATTTTGAGAAGGCAATAGAGAAACAGCAGATCTAGGAAGAGTTTCCCACCCTCCCCCTTTCTGCCTTAAAACAGGTCACAAATTTCCCATGAAAAAGGTGGCCTCCTGGTGCCAGGAAGAAGAGAACATTCTTATCACCAGAGACAGTTGATACCAAGATGAGACTGCAGTAACAAACCTTAGCAGAATAACCTTTCTTCCATTAGTTTCCCCCATATTTGTAGTCACTTTTGCACAACTTACTGCCCACAGAATCCCAAACTCCTTTCCTTTGTCTAGTCATTTTACCCCAATTTATAGCCCTTGATAAAAATGATATGTCAACCTGTGAGTCGAATCACTTCTTTGGGGTTTCCAGTTCTTTTTTATGAAGCCCTCATACCATGTAAAGATATTAACATCAAATAAAGCTTGTGTACTCTTCTCCTCTTAATCAGTCTTCTGTCAGCTTAATTATCAGAGTGCATCTACTAAACCTAAGAGGGTAGGATAAAAGTGTTTTCTCCCCTATATCCATAACCTGAAGCAACTTGTCCCAGAATCCAATGTATTATTTTCAATAACAAGCTCAGAAAGCCAGCATGACAGTCAGGCTTGTGGAAGACAAATTGCCATCTTTAGAGATAGTCCAGGAAACCAAACAATAACGCCTATGACAACTAGAACTGTATGGTCAAGACTTGATTAATAATTGACATGTGCTCAGTCACTCAGTCATGGCCAACTCTTTACGACTCCATGGACTGCAGCCTGCCAAACTTCTCTGTCCATGGAATTTTCCAGGCAAGAATACTGGATTGGGTTGCCATTTCCTACTCCTGGGGATCTTCCCGACTCAGGAATCACATCTGTGTCTCCTGTGTCTCCTGCATTGGCAGGCGGATTCTTTACCACTGAGTCACCCAGAAACCCCTAATGATTGACAGCTTACCTAATTTTTGTTCCTACTTCCAACTTAGAACCAATCAGAGAAAGCCATACATACACCCTAACCAATCACGTAGGACACCTCACTTCTAGTTAGCTTACCTGGCAGTTTCCCCATGCCAATAGCCTTTATTTCAGGCATATTTGAAGGCTTCCCTTTTTATTTCACTATGAAGCTTTCCCACTCCTCTGCCTGCCTTTGAGTCTCTGCCAAAACACAAGTGATAGTGGCTGACTCCCTTGCTATAGGTCTTTGCTTTTATTTCCACATAATGCCTACCCTTGTAACTTTCTACATGGGGCTAGTATTTGAAGTTATACCTTATCTTCTCCATCTGCATTGTCCTAATATGAATGGCATGCAGTTTTAGACTTCCAAATATAATGGTGCTTTTTCATCCCTAGATAAGCTTGCACTTTAATTTTAGTGAAACAAAATTTTAGGACATCAAGAGGAAAATGCCATAGGATTTCACAGGTCCTTTTCCCACTATCAAATTCACTCACAAAAACAATATTTAGATTTTACCAACACTGCTTTTGTCCCATATCCCTTGCTTTAAAATGGGAATCTACAATTGTGTGAAGTTTCCTAGTCTCTGTGTCTGAAGGCTGAAGACTATTGAGTAAGCTACCCGGAGCTTTACTGTTGTCTTCAGAAAACCTTCCAAGGGATGTGAAGGAGTGTCTCGGCCATGTTAAGTCCACGTGGTGTAATTGTCTTACAGCCTCTTAGGCTGGTTATTTACGTATTTGTTCTCAGCCCTCATTCTCACACTTGTGTGCTCTGCAGAACATTGTAAGGTGCTTAAATTCTGTAACCGACATATATCTGATGATTTGGGGTCAGATTCTGCTGATGGAGGGAGATTTAAAAGCAAGAGGAGGGGAGATGTGACTCTCCAGTTTTTTCCAGGTTCAAACAGTAGTTGAAACAACAAAGACTGCCTCAGTGATCAAAGAAAGAAGGGGACAAGAGTACTGGTGTCAGAGGCAACAGTAGCAGTGATGTCTGGGTCAGGGGAAGCTGCAGTGACTTTGTCAGCCCAGGGTTCAGGCTCCTGGGCTGTGGCTCAGGCAGCTGGGCTCCAGTAACAGAAACCTTAGCTGCAAACATCCTTGATCTCTGCTTAATGCTTTTGCTCTCCTAACCCAGAAACGGTAGTCTTGATTACAAAGAATAACCTTCCTCTCTTCAGATTTCCCAATAAGGTTAACCAATTCCTTTATTTTGGGGGGCTCCAAAATCACTGCAGATGGTGATAGCAGCCATGATTTCAAAAGATGTTTACTCTTTGGCAGGAAAGTTATGACCAACCTAGACAGCATATTAAATAGCAGAGACATTACTTTGCCAACAAATGTCCGTCTAGTCAAGGCTATGGTTTTTCCAGTAGTCATGTATGGATGTGAGAGACAGACTATAGAGAAAGCTGAGCACAGAAGAATCGATGCTTTTGAACTGTGGTGTTGGAGAAGACTCTTGAGAGAACCTTAGACTACAAGGAGATCCAAACAGTCCATTCTAAAGGAGATCAGTCCTGAATGTTCATTGGAAGGACTGATGTTGAAGCTGAAACTCTAATACTTGCTACCTGATGCAAAGAGCTGACTCATTTGAAAAGACCCTGATTCTGGGAAAGACTGAAGGTGGTATGAGAGGGGATGACAGAGGATGAGATGGTTGGATGGCATCACCGACTGAATGGACATGAGTTTGGTAAACTCTGGGAGTTGGTGATTGACAGGGAGGCCTGGCCTGCTATAGTCCATGGGGTCGCAAAGAGTCAGACACAACTGAGCGACTGAACTGAACTGAACTGAACCTGGAAATGGTAGTCTTGATTACTCGAAGAGTAACCTTCCCCTCTCCAGATTTCCTAATAAGGTTAACCAATTCCTTTATTTAAATATCTTCTGGTTGAAAGAATAGGTTGGTTCTTGTTTGCCTAATTGCATAATGAATGTTGAAGATCCTCAGTAGAGACTTTGAATTAGAATTCTACCCTAAGTGAAATCTCAATGCATCTTTGTTTTGTTCTCTTTAGGATATAAAGGGACAAATTTCTTTCTTATCTCTTTGGGAAGATATTTGCCTTAAAGAGCCTCAGTGGATTTGCATAGATTATTCATTCTGGCTTAGTACAGTTCAGTTCAGTCACTCAGTTCAGTTCAGTCCCTCAGTCGTGTCCGATTCTTTGCGACCGCATGAATCACAGCACGCCAGTCCTCCCTGTCCATCATCAAATCCCAGAGTTCACTCAGACTCACGTGCATCGAGTCAGTGATGCCATCCAGCCATCTCATCCTCTGTCATCCCCTTCTCCTCCTGCCCCCAATCCCTCCCAGCATCAGAGTCTTTTCCAATGAGTCAACTCTTCGCATGAGGTGGCCAAAGTACTGGACTTTCAGCTTCAGCATCCTTCCTTCCAAAGAAATCCCAGGGCTCATCTCCTTCAGAATGGACTGGTTGGATCTCCTTGCTGTCCGAGGGACTCTCAAGAGTCTTCTCCAACACTACAGTTCAAAAGCATCAATTCTTCAGTGCTTAGCCTTCTTCACAGTCCAACTCTCACATCCATACATGACCACTGAAAAAACCATAGCCTTGACTAGAAGAACCTTTGTTGGCAAAGTAATGTCTCTGCTTTTGAATATGCTATCTAGGTTGGTCATAACTTTCCTTCCAAGGAGTAAGCATCTTTTAATTTCATGGCTGCAGTCACCATGTGCAGTGATTTTGGAGCCCAGAAAAATAAAGTCTGACACTGTTTCCACTGTTTCCCTATCTATTTCCCATAAAGTGGTGGGACCGGATGCCATGATCTTCGTTTTCTGAATGTTGAGCTTTAAGCCAACTTTTTCACTCTCCACTTTCACTTTCATCAAGAGGCTTTTGAGTTCCTTTTCACTTTCTGCCATAAGGGTGGTGTCATCTGCATATCTGAGCTTATTGGTATTTCTCCTGGCAATCTTGATTCCAGCTTGTGCTTCTTCCAGCCCAGCGTTTCTCATGATGTACTCTGCATAGAAGTTAAATAAACAGGGTGACAATATACAGCCTTGACATACTCCTTTTCCTATTTGGAACCAGTCTGTTGTTCCATGTCCAGTTCGAACTGTTGCTTCCTGACCTGCATACAGGTTTCTCAAGAGGCAGATCAGGTGGTCTGGTATTCCCATCTCTTTCAGAATTTCCCACAGTTTATTGTAATCCACACAGTCAAAGGCTTTGGCATAGTCAATAAAGCAGAAATAGATGTTTTTCTTGAACTCTCTTGCTTTTTCCACGATCCAGCAGATGTTGGCAATATGATCTCTGGTTCCTCTGTCTTTTCTAAAACCAGCTTGCACATCAGGAAGTTCACGGTTCACGTATTGCTGAAGCCTGGCTTGGAGAATTTTCAGCATTACTTTACTAGCGTGTGAGATGAGTGCAATTGTGCGGTAGTTTGAGCATTCTTTGGCATTGCCTTTCTTTGGGATTGGAATGAAAACTGACCTTTTCCAGTCCTGTGGCCACTGCTGAGTTTTCCAAATTCGCTGGCATATTGAGTGCAGCACTTTCACAGCATCATCTTTCAGGATTTGAAATAGCTCAACTGGAATTCCATCACCTCCACTAGCTTTGTTCATAGTGATGCTTTCTAAGGCCCACTTGACTTCACATTCCAGGATGTCTGGCTCTAGGTCAGTGATCACATCATCGTGATTATCTCGGTTGTGAAGATCTTTTTTGTACAGTTCTTCTGTATATTCTTGCCATCTCTTCTTAATATCTTCTGCTTCTGTTAGGTCCATACCATTTCTGTCCTTTATTGAGCCCATCTTTGCATGAAATGTTCCCTTGGTATCTCTAATTTTCTTGAAGAGATCTCTAGTCTTTCCCATTCTGTTGTTTTCCTCTATTTCTTTGCATTGGATCGATGAAGAAGGCTTTCTTATCTCTTCTTGCTATTCTTTGGAACTCTGCATTCAGATGCTTACATCTTTCCTTTTCTCCTTTGCTTTTCGCTTCTCTTCTTTTCACAGCTATTTGTAAGGCCTCCCCAGACAGCCATTTTGCTTTTTTGCATTTCTTTTCCATGGGGATGGTCTTGATCCCTGTCTCCTGTACAATGTCACAAACCTCATTCCACAGTTCATCAGGCACTCTATCTATCAGATCTAGGCCCTTAAATCTATTTCTCACTTCTGCTGTATAATCATAAGGGATTTGATTTAGGTCATAGCTGAATGGTCTAGTGGTTTTCCCTACTTTCTTCAATTTCAGTCTGAATTTGGCAATAAGGAGTTCACGATCTGAGCCACAGTCAGCTCCCGGTCTTGTTTTTGCTGACTGTATAGAGCTTCTCCATCTTTGGCTGCAAAGAATATAATCAGTCTGATTTCTGTGTTGACCATCTGGTGATGTCCATGTGTAGAGTCTTCTCTTGTGTTGTTGGAAGAGGGTGTTTTTTATGACCAGTGCATTTTCTTGGCAAAACTCTATGAGTCTTTGCCCTGCTTCATTCCGTATTCAAGGCCAAATTTGCCGTTACTCCAGGTGTTTCTTGACTTCCTACTTTTACATTCCAGTCCCCTATAATGAAACGGACATCTTTTTTGGGTGTTAGTTCTAGAAGGTCTTGTAGGTCTTCATAGAACCGTTCAACTTCAGCTTCTTCAGTGTTACTGTTTGGGGCATAGACTTGGATTACTGTGATATTGAATGGGTTGCCTTGGAAACGAACAGAGATCATTCTGTCATTTTTGAGATTGCATCCAAGTACTGCATTTCGGACTCTTTTGTTGACCATATGGCTACTCCATTTCTTCTGAGAGATTCCTGCCTGCAGTAGTAGATATAATGGTCATCTGAGTTAAATTCACCCATTCCAGTCCATTTGAGTTTGCTGATTGCTAGAATGTCGACATTCACCCTTGCCATCTCTTGTTTGACCACTTCCAATTTGCCTTGATTCATGGACCTGACATTCCAGGTTCCTATGCAATATTGCTCTTTACAGCATCGGACCTTGCTTCTATCACCAGTCACGTCCACAGCTGGGTATTCTTTTTGCTTTGGCTCCATCCCTTCATTCTTTCTGGAGTTATTTCTCCACTGATCTCCAGTAGCATATTGGGCACCTACTGACCTGGGGAGTTCCTCTTTCAGTATCCTATCATTTTACCTTTTCATACTGTTCATGGGGTTCTCAAGGCAAGAATACTGAAGTGGTTTGCCATTCCCTTCTCCACTGGACCACATTCTGTCAGAACTCTCTGCCATGACCCGCCCATCTTGGGTTGCCCCACAGGCATGGCTTAGTTTCATTGAGTTAGAGAAGGCTGTGGTCCTAGTGTGATTAGATTGACTAGTTTTCTGTGAATATGGTTTCAGTGTGTGTGCCCTCTGATGCCCTCTTGCAACACCTACTGCCTTACTTTGGTTTCTCTTACCTTGGACGTGGGCTATCTCTTCATGGCTGCTCCAGCAAAGCACAGCCATCCTAGAGGAGCTACACATTCAAGGTCAGTCACTCAGTCATGTCCAACTATTTGCAACCCCATGGATTGCAGCACGCTGGGCCTCCCTGTCCATCACCAACTCCTGGAGCCTCCTCAAACTCAAGTCCATCAAGTCAATGATGCCATCCAATCATCTCATCCTCTGTCATCCCCTTATTCTCCCAACTCCAATCTTTCCCAGCATCAGGGTCTTTTACAATGAGTCAGTTCTTCACAGCAGGTAGCCAAAGTATTGGAGTTTCAGCTTCAGCATTAGTCCTTCCAATGAATATTCAGGAGTGATTTCCTGTAGGATTGACTGGTTGGATCTCCTTGCAGTCCAAGGGACTCTCAAGAGTCTTCTTCAACACCACTGTTCAAAAGCATCAATTCTTCTGCTCAGCTTTCTTCACAGTCCAACTCTCACATCCATACATGACCACTGGAAAAACCATAGCTTTGACTAGATGGTCCTTTGTTGGTAAAGTAATGTCTCTGCTTTTAAATATTCTGTCTAGGTTGGTCATAGCTTTTGTTCTTAGTACAGATATGTAAATATATTTCATGAAAAGACTCTAGTGACCTTGATCTACTTTGCTTAAGAATAAGTAATGATATTTTAGTACTCTTTTTTGATAAATTTGAAAAGTATAAGCAACAAAACAATGTTTTAAAAAAATCATTACCAAGGCTGAGCCCCATATGGAGATCTTTCAGAACATCTTCCATAACATAGGTTTTTCCCAATCAGTAGTCTGAGTTACAGTGAAGGCTTGTGAAGGTAATTAACATCTGTCATTCTCAAGCATGAATTTCCCTCTTTATGAAGTCCAGTTATATACTAGACTATTTTCTTTTTGCTTTAAACACTTCTTTGGCAATAAGAATAATACCTTATCATGGGCCCTCCCTTGGAACCTCCCATACTTTCTGGAATTCAAGCAACTAAAAGGTTAATGACCTTGCCTCAGGGCTGGGCTCTGGGACTCATTGTCTAGCCCACATCCAGGAGGCACCTGCCTTGGTGAGAGTTGAATCCTAAGCCCAGTGGGGAAGACAGGGCTTCTAATATGGTGCTGGCACTTTGGCATTGAAGACCCAGGATACACCTAAGGGACCTGTTGATGGTCCCCTATGACCCTCATACAACTGCTTATGGGAGATGTAGTTTCTGTAGTGTTTTGGCTGTGAGCAAAAAAAGGAATGAAAATGCAGATGGGCAGGTCAAACAGGGGCAAATGCAGCCATGGATAGACAGAAGTCTGTACTTTCTGCTATCATTACAGGCACTCTCAAAACAGGAAAA
Source organism: Bos indicus (assembly GCF_029378745.1). Lineage (NCBI taxonomy): Eukaryota > Metazoa > Chordata > Mammalia > Artiodactyla > Bovidae > Bos > Bos indicus. The sequence goes on from NC_091764.1 coordinate 95,534,777, forward strand.
CGGAAAAAAAGACAAGGCTCTTTGGATCAGTTTGGAGCCAAGAATGATCTGAGGTGTAAGAACCACTTTTTAATATTCTCTTTGAATTTCACATCCATTTAATGGTGATTAATTCATTAAAATTCATGGAATGCCCATTGATCAAGGACATTAACATTACTTTTATTAATAAAAATGTTAACGATTACTTATATTAGCATTTTCCCTGTATCAGGTCTAATCTAAAAGTCTAAAACTGATTCAAGAAATCATCATCAATCCTATTTTTAAAATGAGAAAATTAGTTAAGATTTACTTGACCAACCAGTATTTGAATCCAGGCAACTCAGCCTGGCACATGAGCTCACATTAATTGCCACCTTTCATTTGGCCTGAAGAATTTTTTTTATCCTATTTTTAAATAATATTTCCTATTTGATTGTTGATATATGTATACTGATTATATAAAATTAATTATTATTAAAACTGTTCTAGAAAAATTTTGAATGGAATGGTTCAGCAGCAACTGAAAAATCAGCACTATGAAAATCATTGCTGGCGTTAAGACAAACTGAAAACTTACTCATAATACAAGCCACATGATGACTATCAATTCAGTTAAAATGTTATTGGAAAAATTTTATGGCAGGTCTTTCCATGGAATCATGACTCATACTGGGGCATCTTTTAGCTAGTGAACACTGTATCAAACCATATTTCCAACTATTTCTAAAAATCAACAAATTACTTGGAAATTAGAATAATTTGAAGAACAATTTGTATCAAGCATTTATCCTATGGTACATAGTTCTACACAGATACATACCTTACATATGTAACAGAATAAAAAATTTTATATAGACAAACCCACATATATATATCTTTTATAATTTAGAAATCAAAAATGTATCCTTTATATTCACTGATATATAGGTTAATTTATAATACATATTGATAATCAAATATGCTGAATATCCATTCAGTTCAGTTCAGTCGCTCAGTCGTGTCCGACTCTTTGTGACCCCATGAATCATAGCACGCCAGGCCTCCCTGTCCATCACCAACTCCCGGAGTTCACTCAAACTCATGTCCATTGAGTTGGTGATGCCATCCAGCCATTTCATCCTCTGTCGTCCCCTTCTCCTCCTGCCCCCAAATCCCTCCCAGCATCAGAGTCTTTTCCAATGAGTCAACTCTTCACATGAGGTGGCCAAAGTACTGGACTTTCAGCTTTACCATCACTCCTTCCAAAGAAATCCCAGGGCTGATCTCCTTCAGAATGGACTAGTTGGATCTCCTTGCAGTCCAAAGGACTCTCAAGAGTCTTCTCCAACACCACCGTTCAAAAGCATCAATTCTTTGGCGCTCAGCTTTCTTCACAGTCCAACTCTCACATCCATACATGACCACTGGAAAAACCATAGACAGACCTTTGTTGGCAAACCATTGACTAGCCGGACCTTTGTCGGCAAAGTAATGTCTCTGCTTTTCACTATGCTATCCAGGTTGGTCATAACTTTCTTTCCAAGGAGTAAGTGTCTTTTAATTTCATGACTGCAATCACCATCTGCAGTGATTTTGGAGCCCCAAAAAATAAAGTCTGACACTGTTTCCACTGTTCCCCCATCTATTTCCCATGGAGTGATGGGACCGGATGCCATGATCTTCGTTTTCTGAATGTTGAGTTTTAAGCCAACTTTTTCACTCTCCACTTTCACTTTCATCAAGAGGCTTTTGAGTTCCTTTTCACTTTCTGCCATAAGGGTGGTGTCATCTGCATATCTGAGCTTATTGATATTTCTCCTGGCAATCTTGATTCCAGCTTGTGCTTCTTCCAGCCCAGCGTTTCTCATGATGTACTCTGCATAGAAGTTAAATAAGCAGGGTGACAATATACAGCCTTGACGAACTCCTTTTCCTATTTGGAACCAGTCTGTTGTTCCATGTCCAGTTCTAAATGTTGCTTCCTGACCTGGGTACAGGTTTCTCAAGAGGCAGGTCAGGTGGTCTGGTATTCCCATCTCTTGAAGAATTTCCCACAGTTTATTGTAATCCACACAGTCAAAGGCTTTGGCATGGTCAATAAAGAAGAAATAGATGTTTCTATTTATCAGTCAGCTTCATCTTAAACATGCTGAAATTGTAAGAAATTTATTTTTTCTCACATAATTAGTAGTCCAGAGTAGATTGTACCTTAGCAATGTCATCAAGGGCCTTTCCATATCTGCTCTGCCTTCTTCAGTGTGAGGGGACCCTTAGGCTTGAGCCCCTCATAATTTCTACACAGCCACAGTACTTTCTGCTGATACACCTGTGTTGGTTTAAACACAAATTTTTTAGTAGTCTTCTCCCAAAAGGTGGAGCATAATTCTCTTAAAGTTGGGCTGCATTTAGTGATTCACATTTAAAGAATAGAATGTCATGGAAATGACAATGTGTTGCTCCTGAAATTAGGATATAAAGGCATTTGGGTTTCCTCCTTACACTTTCTCTTGGGTCACTCCCTCCAGGGAAAGCCAGTAACCATGTCATGAGAATGCTCAGTTAACCCTATGGAGAGGTCCACATGACAAGTAATAAGCCTCCTGCCAAGAACTAGCAATGAACTGAGACCTTCTGCTAACAGCCACGTGATGGCATAATCTAGGAAGTAAAGTTCCTAGCCCAGTCAAGCCTTTAGATGACTGCAGCCCTAGCAGGTGTCTCAACCACAACTTCTTGAGAGACTCTGAGTCAGAGCCACCCAACTAAGCTGCTCCTGATTTCTTGACTCACAGAAACTGTGGAATAATAAATATTTGAGATAATATGTAAATAAACATGTAAATTGTAGCATAGTACTGGATAACTAGTGCCTTATCTATAGATGACAACAGCTGGAGAAAGAAAGGAGCAGCTTTTTCTCTCTGTCTGTCTGTCTCTCTGTCTTAACTCTTTTTAGAAACTTTTCTGAGGCTTCCCAGTAGATTTCTTTTGACATGGCCAAACTTGGTCGGTCACCTCCCAATTTCTCAATCACTGACTGGTAAGGGACTATCATCATGATTGACTTATGCTGAAGATCCACCCCCTCAAGCTGGAGCTAGTCAGTCTCTCTGAAACAGAAGACTTTGTAGAGTTTTGACTTTTGACAGTGTCACGCGAGTGTATGTTCCTTGGTTCTTTGTCTCGTCACAACCAAGATTTGGAGCAACGGACATTAAAGCCCTCGGCGCATCACAGCTCTCGGGTCTTGGGGACAAACCGTGTTACAGCTCTTAGGCAAATCAGTGTTACAGCTCCATTTTATTTAGAAGATAGCAGGAGAGAGGGAGAGTGAGAGAGAGTGAGAGAAAGAGAGAGAAAGAAAGAAAAGAGCACGCGCATGTGGGAGAGAGAGAGTCCGAGAGAAAGCACTTTGGCTCCTCCTTTTATATGTTTTTTCCTCCACCTGGGCCTGCCCTATGCAAATTGGGCTTAGCCAGGAGTGCTGTTTGTTCTGTTTGTTCTGCCTGAAGTCTTCACTCTGCTCCTCAGACCTTCCTTTGACCTTCCTTGTCTTTTAACCACTGCCATTTTGGACTCCTTTCCCCTATTCTACATACCTAACAACAGGAAGGAAGTAGATTAGATAAATGGATATTGAGGTGAGTCAATCAGGATAGTCTAGATCATGCTGTGTAACAAATAGCCACCAATTCTTTATGGTGCAATGCACCAAAAGTTCATTCATCTCTCATACTACCTACTAACGTGGTTTTGCTAGAAGACCCCAGCTGAAAGAGGTTCATCTCAACATTGCTTTTGTGATCTCCCCAGAAGTGAGATGGAAAGGCTGCTAATGGTTGACTAGGTCTTAAAGCTTTTTCCAGGAAGTGACATGTATCACTTCCTCTATCTTATTGACCAAAGTAAATATACCACTAATTTCAAAGTGGTCAGATCATGCAATCTTACGTTGTGATCAGAAACTGGAAATGTAGAAATATTCGGTGAACATTACTAATGAATTACCAGAAGAAGAAAAACAGTGTCTGAAAAACCTGCTTGCTGGAGGGACCAGAAATTGGAGTTGCAGTTTGAAAACAGACTTTCTACACTCTACCCTCTAACATTTGCAAACTTCTTAAGGAATCTCTCTTTCGTTGTTATTGTTTTTAAGAGCAGAAGTGGTGGAATAGATCAAGTGTTAATTGCTGGTGCTACATCTTAGTGTAACATATGTGAACAGATCTTGGCAAATTAACTGAAAATTTCAGTGAAAACAGTATTGACCCAGCATCAGGTATTTAATTGCACTCTAATTTCAGGTCTTGCATGCATGTGAAGTCACTTCAGTCACATCTAACTCTGCAACCCTATGGGCCATAGTCCACAGGCTCCTCTGTCCAGAGGATTTCCCAGGCAAACATACTGGATATCAGGTCTAATAATGTGTAATTTTGCTAATAATCATCAAGTTATAAATAACATATTGAAATGTTAAAAGTGTCGCAGTGTTGAAACCTGCTGCTCAATAGCTAAATTTGCAGGATTCTTCATACTTATGACACGGCTTTTCTTTTTACAAGATGCATGGAAACCTCCTGGGTGAGGGAATAGATCAATTCTGCTATGTCAGTCTTCTAGTTCCAGTCCTGCAAAGCTCCTGACCTTCTGGACTTCACGTTCCCTGCTTTGCCTTTGTTCTAAAAGTGAAAGTGAAAGTCGAGTCCTACTCTTTGAGACCCCATGGACTAGTCCACAGAATTCTCTAGGCCAGAATACTGGAGTGGGTAGCCTTTCCCTTCTCCAGGGGATCTTCCCATCCAGGGATCAAACCCTGGTCTCCCGAATTGCAGGTGGATTCTTTACCAGCTGTGCCACAGGGGAAGCCCAAGAATACTCTAGTGGGTAGCCTATCCCTTCTCCAAAGAATCTTCAGGCCCAGGAATTGAACTGGGATCTCCTGCATTGTAGGTAGATTCTTTACTAACTGAGCTATCAGGGAAGCCCTTTATTACCCTCTTTTTAATAATGTCTTCCTGATAACTGACAGACTGATAAATCTGGAACTAAAACTCAGTTCTGACTCTGAGCTCTGGTATCACTTTAGCTAACTCCATCTTATTTTCCAGTTCCTGACAGGAAGCCCTCTAGTTATCTGATTGCTCTACATAGCCTTACTCTGTTTTTCATGTCCCTTTCTTCTCCCACATATATCTTCTTATTCCTATTTTTACAAAGCATGTATCATACCACTCTGCAATAGCTGACTTCCTGGGTATCGGCCTTCCCAGCCTGTAAGCTCTCTGAAAGTAAGTTTCATGTTTTATGTGATTTTTAAAATCCACAGTTCTAATGTAGTGAAAAATAACATAGTGCTTGATTCTTAAGAAGTGTTCAAGGAATGTTGAATGGATATTTAATACTACAAGGATCAATCTTGGGGAGAGGGATTGTACGTCCCTGTGTTCTAGGAAATACTCTTGAGTTTCAAAAAATTCACTGTAAAGATCCATTGTTTACACTCCTAAAGCGGGGTAAGTTAGCATTATCTACTGAAATACATTACCAGGAGAAAGGTCAATAAATTTAGGCCTTAATTTAGAATCAAAGGTCACTCAAATAACTCCTTACAAGCGTGACACTGGCAGCAGTTCTCAGCTTTGTTCCATATTGGGGGATGACATCTATCTTTAGGTCATCCTCTGGCAACAAAAAATCTGGGGATGCAGTGGAGAAGTGTAGTTTAAGGAAATCGCTCAGGCAATTCCTGTAGTCACCCAGAGAAGGTGACCTGTTTTCCTTCCTCCCCAGTCACTGCACAATGGGGAGACATAGAGGCAGGCCAATCTGATTTTGGTCTTAGAGACTTTATAAGGGATTCGGCTGCTGGGGGCCACCCAGAATCAGGTAGCCAGGCTTTTACTGCCACGAAGTAGCTGAGCTCTTACTCTTTCTGGCTCACATTGCCGGAAATTTACATTTAAAAATTACATTCTTTATAAGTTTGGGCTTTTATGGTAGATCGTTTGTTATTGAGCTTGTATTAAGTTTTGTTCTCGGCCTTGCGGGTGGAGACTGACTTCCGTGGCCCTGATGTCATCTTTAGCGAGGTCACGCCCTGGCTCAGCAAAGCTACAGTCTTCAAGGCTCAGGGTGTAGTCTGGCTGTAGATCATTTGAAAGCCTGAAGTAGTCATCACCGGTCGACACACTGTCTTCTTTCAGTTCTCTGAGCAGGAGTTTCCCAACCGGCTGGAGTTGGAGGCTTGCAGGGGTGGGGCTGGAATGTCTTCCTCATTCCTTCTTCCCTTCCCCTCCACTCCCTTACCCTCCCCTCCCCTCCCCTCCCTTCCCCTCCCCTCCCCTCCCTTCTCTCTCCCACTCACTTACCCCTCTTCCCCCTCCCCCACTCCTCCTCTTCTCTTCTCCTCCTCCTCCCCCTTCACCCCCTTCACCGCCTCCTCCAGGCTGCGGTTGCTGGTGCGGGTGAGGGGGAGGGGGAGGGCCGAGTGGCTGGAAGTAGAGAGTGGGAAGGACCGGAGTCCTAGGAGGCCCGGTAGCTCCCGGGCCCTTGAGCACGTGGACAGGAACTCTGTTCACATTATCTGTAGAATGATCATAAATTATGCAAAAAGGCAGGTCCCCTTCACGAGGTCGTCTGAAAGGACGCACCAGTGTTTTAATGATAGTTTTACAGAGAGCCAGTTCATTCATGATTACTACTCTCCCATCTGTAAAATGGGGATGAAACAGAAGTTAAACAAATATTATCCCAAAATAGGAAGCTTGTGTAACAAAGCTGTGTTCGTTTCCTCTGAACAGTGAAGAGGAACCAAGCAACTGCGCGTTGTTGATTTTATTCCAAACAAATACAGACCCTATACAACAAATGCCTTCCTTTGTTCTGGGTCTTGTAAAGAGTCGTTTCTCTACAAAGAAAGGATCCCCTTGGTGCATTCCTTGGCCCAACGGGCCGCGGGGATTATGAAGAGAAAGCTCTCTGGAGCCGTTTTCCTGGTTGGAGACATTGTTCTGGAAAGCAGGCTGGGTTGCCATGGCTACGGCTCCCCAGCGGCCTCGCCCTGCCCCTTTCCACCCGGCCTGCCCATGCTGCCTGCTTGTACCAGGGTTGTCCTGACTTCAAACGTTCCTCCCACACAGCACGGAAATGGCAGGGAAATTCCAAACTATAATTCCCAGATGGCCTCTGAGACCCAAAGGCAGAAAAAAAATAATTCCTTGTACGGTAGTCCTGAATTGTCTTAGAAAAAAACAGCCGTTAGATTGAAAGCTTGTTGAAGGCAGGAACCACGTCCTCATCGCTGAAGCAATGCTCCCCTCTCACCTAACCATGTTACCTCCCAGCCCAAAGTAGGCAGACACACAATGGGATCTGAAAAAAAGTTTATGACTATTTGCCAGCGAGGTGGCAGTTTAACAGGGGGTTAAAAACAAGGACTCGACCAGAATCTTGGTCTGTCACTTAATTTGATGAATTTGATGAAATACTTAATCTTTCCAAGCTCCATTTTCCTCATCTCTAGAATGGGAACAATAATGTCTGACTCAGAGGTATATATGAATACTGAATAACATACTGTAATATATGAAGTACTTGGTATTGTGTATAGCTTATAGCAAGCTCTAGGTGTTATGATTCTGTTTACTTCTAGATTACCTTCATCTCCTCTATAGCCTTCTGCTTGTTCCTGTGGGGAGAAACACTGCCCCTACTAAAAAACAAATCGAAAAAACCTAAACAACAAAAACCTTCTGGCAGAATCTATATCAGCCCCAGTCTAACAGTTAATGAAATGAATATAGAAGGGCTGCGTAAGTTATCTATTTGTGTAACAGCGTCAACTAGGGCATGCTAGTAACAAGCTTCATTTATGGAAGACTGTCGAACATAAATAATGCAAAGTGAATGTGTTTCAATGGTCCACCCATACATGCATTTATGGTATAAAGATAAAAATAGCACGGTGACGTCTTTTAGTTTGACCTTCTCCCTCTTCCCTCCCCCAATCTCTCAGGATATTTGGAAACTCTACAGACCCGGTTTTCATTGAATGTCTTTGAGTATGTGTGTGAGAGAGAGAGATCTGTACACTCACAGGGGTCCCCACAGTCCTCCCCACACCAGGGCTGCCTTCCAACTCAAACAAGCCTTGGGGTCTGGAGGCACTTATCTAGTGCCTCTGGAAGAGTCTAAACATCTTTGGGATACTCAGGAGAAAGGGAATTTAGCACCCCACACCCCAAGTTTGCTCTTCCCCTCCCCCACACCTCACACCTCGCTAAGTCCGGACTTTGGCTAGAATTCCTAGGTAGCCTTTGGAGTTTAGGGGTGATCAAGAGATGTAAGTGGTCCAGGAAGGCTCTGAGCCCAACCTGGCCGCAGGATGTGCACACCCTGGACAGCTATGGACCACAGCTCAGACTGTTGGACTCTGAGAGGAGCCACTTCAGGGTGGGACTGATCAAATGTCAGAGGTCCTGGCACCTGGGGGAGGGGAAGCGAGGATAGGATTATCATTCCACCGTTACCTAATACTGCTGTGTCCCTTGGTTGAGAGCGTATGTACGGCTTGTATGTATTTTAGGGCACGAAATGAGAAGAGCATGTGGACAGTCCTGATTCGTGTATTGTTATTAATGCATAGAGCCGAAGGAGCCCAGTAATTACATCTGCAAGTATCCAGAGTGTAGCGCGCTCCCAAGACACCTTTGTGCGGTGTATGTTGAGGTTGTGCAATAATGCAGCAGAGGTGCAGAGAGGCGGTGTGAACTGCAGGGTGTGAAGTGTTGTTCCCTCTCCTTCAGACTCTTATACATTCAACACCCCCAACCCCCAGGGATACACATTAAACCACCCTAGACACACAATCCTCCCCTCCCCCCACACCGCAGCCAGCCTTCTCTGAAAACTGATACCCTGAGGCCCTTTTCCCTCACCAGCCACAATTAGGGGAAGTATGAGGGAAAATGCGGACTGGATCCAGGCACAGAGGCAGTGCTCTGTCGTTTTTCCTTACTTAGTAGGCCGCTGTTCCGGCTCCAGGCCTTATATTTTATCTGACTTTGCTACTCCAGGAAACAGCTTTAGGCTCCTGCGAGTCCAGGCCAATTCCACTTCTCACTGCGAAGTCCATTTTGTATTTTCTGTTTCACCCTCGTCAAGTCTCAGCCGTGGCTGTTGTTCTCAATCCAGCTCAGAAACTGGCTCAAACCGCCCTGAACTGGATTTGGTGGCTGTTGAGACACAGTTTCTGCCTCTTTGTTAGGGCGGATCCGGCCTCATTTGCTCTTCAGTTTCCCTCCCTCCTGTTTTCCCAGAGTCACCACCAGCAATTCCCCTCCCCCTGCCTCTCCAGTTTGGCATTTTTTTACCCTTCCCTGGGCCAAGGCCCCATGAAGTAGATTAAATTCTTTAATAAAATAGTGGGTTTAGGTTGTAAACCTTCAGCTTTTGGGACATTAACTGTTTTATTTTTATTTTTTTTAAAATTTGTTATCTAACCAATTGACATGGTGCCCTTAAAATCTTGGCTCTCGTTCTAACCTAGAAATATCTTAAAATTTCACTCTAGATGGAAAGAACTTTAAATTTCACATAAAAGACTGAAAGGTGTTGGTGTATTACATTGTTAATTTGTTTTGTAACTATGCAAATAAAAATAATTTATTCATTTCTTTGTTGAGAAAGGACAAAACATAATATATAGAGAATTTTTTAACAGTTACTTGTACTGGCTGTTGCAACCTCACGATTCCCAGAGAAAAAACTGAAGACTTGAGATGGTTTTGGTTTTTGAACATGTAATTTTAACCCTGGATCAGATTCTGTGAATTGTTTAGTGGGGAAGGCTGTTCGGAGAATGCGCGGGAACCATTTCTAACGTAGTGCAGGTGGAGGCAAAACTCAGAATGTGACGAAATGAGGAGAGGACAGGGCTGGGCTTTTGTAAGTTTTCTTTGTATGAAATGTAAGCATTTCTTATGTTTTGGAACGAGAGAAGGGGCTGATTATGCAATACTGTGGAGGTAATAGATGTACACTCTAAAATGGCTAATTTTCTGTTATTGTGGATTTTACCTCAGTCTTAAAATTTAAGCGTTTTCTGGACAATAATTTTTCTTTTTCTTCTTGTGGTTTTAAAATATCAGAAGAGAGATAATAAGCAACCATATTCGGGGTGTGGCTCTATTAGGTGCTTGACGACTCTCTGGTCTCCCTCTGGTGGCCAAAGTGAGCAGTGTGTCACGATGTCGCAAGGCCTTTTGAGCCTGTCTCAATTATATGTCGAAGCACAAACACTGGGCTGCTTTACTCAGAATCGTCCTCAATGCCTTGTTTCGTGTTCATTTTGTCTTACTTACGTGGTTGGTACAGGGCTCTTTTACTGAACAAGGATCACAGATGTTTTGCTTCTGCAGTGTTACAAAGGATTAATTATAACTGAGCAACTTAAAATTCAGCCCTACATCTCAAAACAGAATCAAAAACGTCATTTTTCCTAGGCTAAAAACCCGAGTTAAATTGCTCATTTAAGTGTTTAGTTTCCGTAGAGCATAAAGCCCTGGAAAAAAGCCAATGATAACAGTAGATCTGGAAAAGCTATTTTTAATATGCACTAGAAGACGGCTGGCTTTGTCTAGTGATTCACTACCCCGAGAAAGAAAAAAATGTACATAAAAAAGGTGAGTCGATTAATTGAACTTAAGAGATTTACAAATCTTAGGTGGTTGTTGTGGAAAGAAAAGCAGTATATTGCTGTATTGGAGATCAGGTAATTCAGATCAACCTTCTTCTTGGTAGGTATCTCTTACTTTAGGATCTTCACACCTTCTGTTTCACATGCTTAAAATGCTTCTCCCTCCTCCAGTTCCTCCTATTCATGGTTAAGCCTCACCTATCAAGCGTTTTCTTATATGCCACCTCTTCAGAGAAGCCTTCCTGCCTGGTTAAAACTAGATTTCTTATACTTGGTTAAAAGTAGATTCCTTATATAAAAGTATATTCCTTGTTATCTTCTTATATGACATCCTCTCTTTTTTTGTTATAGGATCACTCTAACTTACAATTGTGTATATTTGTTTTCTTGAATATTCTTTTTCTCCTTCATTAGCTTTCTAAATCCCCTAAGGGCCATGCCTATCTGATCAGAACTGTATAATCAGCTTTTGGAAGAGTACTTGGCCAAAAATAAATGATTAAGTAAAATAACAAGGAATAAATATTTGTTCAACAGATAAGTTAATTTCAAATACCCTGTTTCTAGCTCCAGTCCAGTACTTTCTGGACTACTTTTCTTCTTTTATACCTTGTAGGTTTTTCAAGAGTTAGCTTGTGTTTTTTCCTCTCTTGGAAACTCTCAGAAACTACTGATTTGTTTTAGAGCTCCTTTTCTCATAGTGTGAGAGCTACTGAGTGTAATGGAATTGTTACAGTTCCTCGATTTTTAAGCCACCTAAAAAAGAAACAGATTAATCATCAGTTTCATACAGTCTGTGTTTTCTCTTCTGTGGTATCTGATTTTATTCTGAAACATCTCTCCCCACCATGTTCCCCTTCCCCCCTTTTGATTTCTGAACCTGGAGTTCTCTACTTGGTGCTACTTGGTGCTCCCTTCCCCGCACCCCTTACCCCCATCAAAACCTTCCCTGTGATGGGGAAAGGGTCTACCAATTCTTCAAAAGAGTCTCTTCCTCCAGTCCAGAGAAAGACTCCTCCATGCAGAGATTTAAATTCCCTGGAATTTGAAGTAGGCAATTTGCATTTCTGAGAACCTTTAGATTAGATGTCAGTCTTTTCTTTGGACTTCAGCCCAAAACAAGAGTAATCCCTTAGGGGCATTTCTTTACCTAGGCAAATTAACTATTATTACACTCTTCCAAAAGCTGTGCTAGGGATTGGAGGACTTTTGAGACCTGTGGTTTATTCTGTATTTATTGAATGGTTTTGATTGACTGATGGTTGTGTAACTTGTAGAATTCCCTAGCTGCCTACAAAATGCTGTGACTTTCACCCTTTTTAAACTGGTATAAGGTAGTAGTTAAGAGACTAAAACTACTGGAAGTCAGAAAAGCTCAAAGCTCTGAAGTTTTGGTTTTCTTATCCATTTTCACTTTCATCTGCATGGAGTGAATGTCCACTTTTTAGTGTTGTAATAATCATTTTAATAGCATTTGTAGAGCAATTACTTTATGCCCATTACTATTCTATATACATAAACTACATCTGTGTAGTATTCTACATCAATATATGACTAGATAGATAGATAGAGTCATTTAATCCCAGTGACACTTTGGGCGTAGATATCATTGTGTTTGTGTCTGTTTTACTGCTGAGGACATTGACAGCACAGAGAGGTTAGGTAACTCCCCCAAGGTAACACAGCTAGTTAGGTGGCAGAACACATAAACAAACCTGGGCTGTTTGGGTTCTGAATCTATGTATATAAAACCCTAGTCTCATTTACCTGGCACAAGATGACTATTGCTAAATGTTCATTTCTTATCTCCTCCCTTATTTCCATGAAAACACGAAGTCATGACTTCCTTAATATAAAACCCTAGTAATTTGGAACCAGCACAATCCCTTACTTTTTCGTTGAGGAAATGGAAGGCCAAAGAGCTTGACCCATTTGTACTGTGAGGCTGGATGGAAGTAGCACTGGATGGAATTGGCTCTCCTAACTAATCCATGAAGGAATAATGGTTTTCTGTATTGTGTTCTATTTCCTTCCTCTTAACATTTTTGAAAAGAAAGGAAAAATGATCCCTCTTATTAATTTCACTCCTACCCCCACCTCATTTTTCCGCAGTTCAGTGACACAAGCTCCACTTGCAGAGACTTAACTAAATGGAATGTGCTGCTTTTCTGCCAGAGCACACAAGGGAGCAAGCTCCTGTTCGCCCCTGGCAAAGCCAGCAGGGAGGAAAGTTAGTCAGCACTCACTCCTTTAATTATTCTTCCTCACTGTTTTCCCTCTTGATCCCCTCCCTACTTGTTTCTGGCTCCACCTCTCTGTTCCCCTCTCTGGATTATGAGTAGTGAGCTATTGCTTGTGTTCATTCTCATAAAAATCCCACCCTGAACCAAGATGGGAGAAGTAACCTAGGTTGTCATTAGCTGTCTAATCTCCCCCACAACCTTCCTTGAGAACAGTAGAGACAGCCCTGATTTCCTGTCTTCAATGTGCTATTAACTCTCTCTCTATATATATGCATTTGCATGATTTAGTTAACCTGTGCTAGCCATCATTTTCTCATCTTTGAATGAAATATTATGTTTCCTATTGTTTTCTCACAGGGAATTTTGGCTTCTCCGTGAAGAAGTACTGTGACAAAGCTCAAGAGAACACAATCTTTGCTTTATTTTGTTTGGCTTAAAATAAAAATTTTAAGAAGTATCACTTAAATGTCTGTAGTCGCAAAAGTGCAACATGCCATATGGTCTTTGAACAGCGCTATTCTAAAAGGTCACTATATGTAGTGTTGTGTTGTAAACACAGACAATATAATTTCAAAGGAAACTTATGCTTTTACTATCAAGGAAGAGGAAATTGAGGTTTTTATTTTCTTCTTCTTCCCCTTAGCAGTTTTCTTGGAACTGGACCTTGGAGAAGTAGAGTACAATAAAAGGAGCTTCTGGCTAGAGTGTTTGATGCCTCATGAGTCACAGTGTGAAGTAAGTTTGAAAATCTGGATTAGGTTCAGATAGTGGAAGTTCTTGATTTTAACAATACTTAAACAAAATTATTGAGTTTCTACCATCTGCCAGGTTTTTGTTTTCTGCATGCTGTAATCATCATACATAACTTGAAACTGAGACTTAAGCAACTTGCCTGAGCTCACAGAGATGGAACAATTCCATTCTAGGAATTTCTAGTCTTTGAGGGCAGAAGGAGATTGAGGGCATCAGAGGATGAGATGCCTGGATGGCATCACCAAAGCAAGAGACATGAACTTGGACGAATTTCTGGAGATGGTGGGAGACAGGGAGGCCTGGCAGGCTGCAGTCCATGTTGCAAAGAGTCGGACACAACTGGGCGACTGAACAATAAAAAGCGCTGTAATAGAAATACATTCATACTTCAGTGTGTCACAATGCAAGGAAGGATCATCTCAGACAGGAAGGCAAAAGGGGAAAAGCGATTGTTACTCAGCTCAAAGTTCACGATATCTAGATGTCACAGATTCCTCTTGTTTGGACTTAGAGTTATCTCCTACGATTTTAGAATCTGTAGCTTAATAATATATTTAACCATCCTGGCCTATCGCACATTTATGAAAGGAAAAGAGGATTACCATAATTTAAAAGTAACATTTAACATAATTTTCGGGAATTCCCTGGTGGTCTAGTGGTTAGGTTTAATTCCTGGTTGTGGAACTAAGATCCCACATGCCACGTGGCTGGGCCAAAAAAAAGGGAAAAAGAAAGGGAGATGATATATAATGGCTGCTGTTCTGTGGCATACGTAATGTCATGCAGAACAGGAATATCACAGACCCCTAACCTAACAGTGGCATAAATTCCTTTGTCCCTAGTCTCTCCTGGGCTCTGGTCTCTATCGCCCCTTGTGGCCACAGCTGAAATAGTCATTAAAGAAGATTCCTTTTTTCTTCCAGCATACTCCTTTAGGGAAGGTTTGGGGAGACTTGAATATTAATTGCCTTAGAGGTTGAGTAATTATAGAGCTTTGTTTCCCAGGCCTGGGGTTTCTAAGGCAATCCAACTCCCTTATAATATTGGTACATTTGTTTTTATCGACATTCCTTGAGATTGTCACCAAAACCAGAATCCTTTTTAAAATAGCTTATCTTCAAATACAGTCACATCAGGGGTAAGGCTTCAACATATGAATTTCTGTCATACACAGTTTTGTCTGTAGCAGTACTATTTTCATGTATAACAGTTCACATATTTGGATTGAGGACTAAAATGAGGTCTTCAGGATTCTCTGTCTAATGTTTATTTTTGCTTTCTTCTTTGTTGATTTTATGTTCAAGTAGACCTTTATGTACTGGCCCTTTGACAACTCTAGAGTATACTTTTAATGATTTAATAAATGCAGTGGAAAGATAATACCTTTTTCTGGGTAATTCTAGTAAAAATTTTTGTGGTTGCCGATCAGATCAGATCAGATCAGTCACTCAGTCATGTCCGACTCTTTGCGACCCCATGAATCACAGCACGCCAGGCCTCCCTGTCCATCACCAACTCCCAGAGTTCACTCAGACTCACGTCCATTGAGTCAGTGATGCCATCCAGCCATCTCATCCTCTGTCATCCCCTTCTCCTACTGCCCCCAATCCCTCCCAGCATCAGAGTCTTTTCCAATGAGTCAACTCTTCACATGAGGTGGCCAAAGTACTGGACTTTCAGCTTTAGCATCATTCCTTCCAAAGAAATCCCAGGGCTCATCTCCTTCAGAATGGACTAGTTGGATCTCCTTGCAGTCCAAGGGACTCTCAAGAGTCTTCTCCAGCACCACAGTTCAAAAGAATCAATTCTTCAGCACTCAGCCTTCTTCACAGTCCAACTCTCATATCCATACATGACCACTGGAAAAACCATAGCCTTGACTAGACGAACCTTTGTTGGCAAAGTAATGTCTCTGCTTTTGAATATGCTATCTAGGTTGGACATAACTTTCCTCCCAAGGAGTAAGCATCTTTTAATTTCAGGGCTGCAGTCACCTTCTGCAGTGATTTTGGAGCCCAGAAAAATAAAGTCTGACACTGTTTCCACTGTTTCCCCATCTATTTCCCATGAAGTGGTGGGACCGGATGCCATGATCTTCATTTTCTGAATGTTGAGCTTTAAGCCAACTTTTTCACTCTCCTCTTTCACTTTCATCAAGAGGCTTTTGAGTTCCTCTTCACTTTCTGCCATAAGGGTGGTGTCATCTGCATATCTGAGGTTACTGATATTTCTCCCAGCAATCTTGATTCCAGCTTGTGTTTCTTCCAGTCCAGTGTTTCTCATGATGTACTCTGCATGTAAGTTAAATAAACAGGGTGACAATATACAGCCTTGATGTACTCCTTTTCCTATTTGGAACCAGTCTGTTGTTCCATGTCCAGTTCTAACTGTTGCTTCCTGATCTGCATACAGATTTCTCAAGAGGCAGGTCAGGTGGTCTGGTATTCCCATCTCTTTCAGAATTTCCCACAGTTTATTGTAGTCCACACAGTCAAAGGCTTTGGCATAGTCAATAAAGCAGAAATAGATGTTTTTCTTGAACTCTCTTGCTTTTTCCATGATCCAACAGATGTTGGCAATTTGATCTCTGGTTCCTCTGCCTTTTCTAAAACCAGCTTGAACATCAGGAAGTTCACGGTTCACATACTGCTGAAGCCTGGTTTGGAGAATTTTGAGCATTTCTTTACTAGCGTGTGAGATGAGTGCAATTGTGCGGTAGTTTGAGCATTCTTTGGCATTGCCTTTCTTTGGGATCGGAATGAAAACGGACCTTTTCCAGTCCTGTGGCCACTGCTGAGTTTTCCAAATTTGCTGGCATATTGAGTGCAGCACTTTCACAGCATCATCTTTCAGGATTTGGAATAGCTCAACTGGAATTATATCACCTCCACTAGTGTTTGCCGAAGAACTGTACAAAAAAGATCTTCACGACCCAGATAATCACGATGATGTGATCACTGACCTAGAGCCAGACATCCTGGAATGTGAAGTCAAGTGGGCCTTAGAAAGCATCACTACGAACAAAGCTAGTGGAGGTGATGGAATTCCAGTTGAGCTATTTCAAACCCTGAAAGATGATGCTGTGAAAGTGCTGCACTCAATATGCCAGCAAATTTGGAAAACTCAGCAGTGGCCACAGGACTGAAAAAGATCTGTTTTCATTCCAATCCCAAAGAAATGCAATGCCAAAGAATGCTCAAACTACCTCACAATTGCACTCATCTCACAAACTAGTACAGTAATGCTGAAAATTCTCCAAGCCAGGCTTCAGCAATACGTGAACTGTGAACTTCCTGATGTTCAAGCTGGTTTTAGAAAAGGCAGAGGAACCAGAGATCAAATTGCCAGCATCTGCTGGATCATGGAAAAAGCAAGAGAGTTCCAGAAAAACATCTATTTCTGCTTTATTGACTATGCCAAAGCCTTTGACTGTGTGGATTACAATAAACTGTGGGAAATTCTGAAAGAGATGGGAATACCAGACCACCTGACCTGCCTCTTGAGAAATCTGTATGCAGGTCAGGAAGCAACAGTTAGAACTGGACATGGAACAACAGACTGGTTCCAAATAGAAAATGGGGTACATCAAGGCTGTGCATTGTCACCCTGTTTATTTAACTTATATGCAGAGTACATCATGAGAAATGCTGGACTGGAAGAAACACAAGCTGGGATCAAGATTGCCAGGAGAAATATCAATAAGCTCAGATATGCAGATGACACCACCCTTATGGCAGAAAGTGAAGAGGAACTCAAAAGCCTCTTGATGAAAGTGAAAGTGGAGAGTGAAAAAGTTGGCTTAAAGTTCAACATTCAGAAAACAAAGATCGTGGCATCTGGTCCCATCACTTCATGGGAAATAGATAGGGAAACAATGGAAACAGTGTCAGACTTTATTTTTCTGGGCTCCAAAATCACTGCAGATGGTGACTGTAGCCATGAAATTAAAAGACGCTTACTCCTTGGAAGGAAAGTTATGACCAACCTAGATAGCATATTCAAAAGCAGAGACATTACTTTGCCAACAAAGGTTCGTCTAGTCAAGGCTATGGTTTTTCCAGTGGTCATGTATGGATGTGAGAGTTGGACTGTGAAGAAGGCTGAGTGCTGAAGAATTGATTCTTTTGAACTGTAGTGCTGGAGAAGACTCTTGAGAGTCCCTTGGACTGCAAGGAGATCCAACCAGTCCATTCTGAAGGAGATGAGCCCTGGGATTTCTTTGGAAGGAATGATGCTGAAGCTGAAAGTCCAGTACTTTGGCCACCTCATGTGAAGAGTTGACTCATTGGAAAAGACTCTGATGCTGGGAGGGATTGGGGGCAAGAGGAGAAGGGGACGGCAGAGGATGAGATGGCTGGATGGCATCACTGACTCGATGGACGTGAGTCTGGATGCACTCTGGGAGTTGGTGATGGACAAGGAGGCCTGGCGTGCTGTGATTCATGGGGTCGCAAAGAGTCGGACATGACTGAGCGAATGAACTGAACTGGCCTGGAATGGGATATGTGCATATCCTTGGGATAGTCACTGGAGCCAGGGCAAAAGGCTATGTTGATTGTCCAGTTCTGGGTCACATGCCCATCCCTGGATCCAGCATGAGAATAAAGTGCCCCAACTTGAACTACAGGGACTCAGAGTAGGGAAGAAGGTGTTTCTCCAAAGGAAATTAAAATGCTGCTCTCGAGAGACTGGGGAACAGATAATGGTAGGTAGAATCCAGCAAATATTCCATGACATCTAAGTTTTCTTATAATGCCAGTATGTTATGATTTAATCTTGAATCATTGAGTATGTTGAATCAAACCAACCCATTGTTTTATAGGACAATACTGGTATTGTTTAAAAAATTCAGAGTTCTTTTCATAATCCTTGAAAGATAAAGGAAACATGTAACTAATTTTGAAGTACAAAAGTGTACAGAGACACCTCACTCAAATGAAAATGCTAAATTGGATTCTTAGAGGAACCATGCACTGGCTGTCTTCAAAAAATACAACGTTGAACTTCACTGTGAAGGATCCTTATTCTGAGCGGATCATTTTTTATGATCATCCTCTGTTGGTAGCTATGTGCTGTGAGACCTAGTGTTGCTTCTCAGATCAGATCAGATCAGATCAGTTGCTCAGTCGTGTCCGACTCTTTGCGACCCCATGAATCGCAGCATGCCAGGCCTCCCTGTCCATCACCAACTCCCGGAGTTCACTCAGACTCACGTCCATCGAGTCCGTGATGCCATCCAGCCATCTCATCCTCTGTCGTCCCCTTCTCCTCCTGCCCCCAATCCCTCCCAGCATCAGAGTCTTTTCCAATGAGTCAACTCTTTGCATGAGGTGGCCAAAGTATTCGAGTTTCAGCTTTAGCATCATTCCTTACAAAGAAATCCCAGGGCTGATCTCCTTCAGAATGGACTGGTTGGATCTCCTTGCAGTCCAAGGGACTCTCAAGAGTCTTCTCCAGCACCACAGTTCAAAAGAATCAATTCTTCAGTGCTCAGCCTTCTTCACAGTCCAACTCTCACATCCATACATGACCACTGGAAAAACCATAGCCTTGACTAGACAAAACTTTGTTGGCAAAGTAATGTCTCTGCTTTTGAATATGCTATCTAGGTTGGTCATAACTTTCTTTCCAAGGAGTAAGCATCTTTTAATTTCATGGCTGCAGTCACCATCTGCAGTGATTTTGGAGCCCCCAAAAATAAAGTCTGACACTGTTTCCACTGTTTCCCCATCTATTTCCCACGGAGTGATGGGACCGGATGCCATGATCTTTGTTTTCTGAATGTTGAGCTTTAAGCCAACTTTTTCACTCTCCTCTTTCACTTTCATCAAGAGGCTTTTGAGTTCCTCTTCACTTTCTGCCATAAGGGTGGTGTCATCTGCATATCTGAGGTTATTGACATTTCTCCTGGCAATCTTGATTCCAGCTTGTGCTTCTTCCAGCCCAGCGTTTCTCATGATGTACTCTGCATAGAAGTTAAATAAGCAGGGTGACAATATACAGCCTTGACGAACTCCTTTTCCTATTTGGAACCAGTTTGTTGTTCCATGTCCAGTTATAACTGTTGCTTCCTGCCTGCATATAGGTTTCTCAAGAGGCAGGTCAGGTGGTCTGGTATTCCCATCTCTTTCAGAATTTTCCACAGTTTATTGTGATCCACGCAGTCAACGTCTTTGCATAGTCAATAAAGCAGAAATACCCCCAAATCAGCATGTCTTCCTTCTTCTGGCAGCTCAATCTTGTAGTATCCCACAAAATAATACTTTTATTACCAGGTATCTTTATGGAACTGTGCTAACTGTGCACACCCATAGGTATGAGTTTGAAACTCCCTTAGATATCTGGGGAGGAGGAGAGAGGGAGAGCACAGAAGTTAGGTTTTGGAGACTGTTGTGAAGGGAAGAAATGGGTATGGGGACACTGTAAACTTGACTGGTCCCAGGGACTGGACAGGGACTTGCAAAATCTTGAGAAGATCCTTCAAAAATCTGAAAGGTGGGGAAAGGAGGCCCTGAGACTGAGGACTGAGGAAAGGAGCTTTATTTCCCCAGGTCAAAGGACAGTACTGTTCTTTCTATTATCTACAGGGAAAGTCCAGTCTTCTTTGTTGAACATTTTAATCTTCCACAATCTGGCGTAGTTCTCTAACAGGTAAGGAGGTAGGATCTTGATTCAGTGGTATTCTGTAACTAGTTCTCACTGACTCCCAAGAGCCAATTGTGGGCATTTCTTTCTAATTTCACATTGTGTGATATCACATTGGTAACTTGAAATTTGCCATGATGGCTTTTTGGAAAATGCTACAAATTATGTTCTTTTATTTTTGTTTTTAAAAGGCAGTTAAACATATAGCCACACACCACTGATTAGCTTATTATGAAAAGGACATCTTACTAGAGTGAAAGATAGGTTTACTGAGGCCCCCAAGAAGGGATGTTTTCAATGTGTGCCCTGGACAGAGTTTTCAATGTGTGTTTTTTTGGAACTGAGGAATTTGAAGGAAGAAGAAGGAAATTTAAATGAAAGGGACAAAACTCCAGAAAGTTTTATATAGTTGCTTTTAATTTAACTAAGGTATTTAGCATCAGACAGATATGGGAAAGTTGAAAATCTCTCGAATTATTTGTATGAGTCCATCTGATTTTAATACCAATACCTGATACAAATAATACAGAAAACAGAATAGAATACAGATGAATATAGAATATATTCTATGAATGCAATATTCTATGAATATATTCCAGAATGCAAAATGAATTTGAGGTGTGTGTGCATGCTATTGTGTCCAACTCTTTGCTACCCTATGGACTGTAGCGTACCAGGTTCCTCTGTCCATGGAAAATCTCCAGGAGAGAATACTGGAGTGGGTTGCTGTTACCTTGCTCCAGGGATCTTCCCAACCCAGGGATCGAACCTGTGTCGTTTGAATCTTCTGCATTGACAGGAAGATTTTTTTTACCACTGTGCCACCTGAAATTCTATACAATATTAATAAATGTAATTCAGAAATTTATCCTATTAATAATAAAGAATGTATAATTAAGATTTATAGGAATGCAAGGATAGTTCAATAGCAGGAAACTATCAATATAATTGTATTCATAAGTTTTAAGAAATCATACCATATCAATAGATTCTGAAGTGATAACTGATAAATTTTAGTAGCCATTCCTGATAAAACTCTGCAATAAAGGATATAATTGATGAATTTGACTATATTAAAGTGAAATTTTCTCTTCATCAAAAGAAAGTGAAAATATCATCTACAGACTGGGAGAAAGTTTGAAATATTAAAACAAATTCTTACTCAGAAGATTTAAAGAGCTACAAATCAACATTAAAAAAAAAAAAAAAAAAAAAAACCTGAAAGAAAAATTGGGGAAAGAGTCAAACAGAGAATTTACTGAATGAAAAGATAGTTAATCTCACTGTTATAAATGCAAATTAAAACAATATGAAGTGCCAATTTATCCATCAGATTAGCTAAATTTAATGATGGAAGTGTGGAACAACTGGAATTCTTACAGACTGCTGATGGAAGTATAAATTGGTGCAATCACTTTGGAGAGCAATTTTGCAATTCAGATAAGGCTGAAAAGACCCTCACTTTACTGCACTTCACAATAAACTGTGGAAAATTCTTGAAGAGATGGGAATACCAGACCACCTGACCTGCCTCTTGAGAAATCTGTATGCAGGTCAGGAAGCAACAGTTAGAACTGGACATGGTACAACAGACTGGTTCCAAATAGGAAAAGGAGTTCATCAAGGCTGTATATTGTCACCCTGTTTATTTAACTTATATGCAGAGTACATCATGAGAAATGCTGGACTGGAAGAAACACAAGCTGGGATCAAGATTGCCAGGAGAAATATCAATAAGCTCAGATATGCAGATGACACCACCCTTATGGCAGAAAGCAAAGAGGAACTCAAAAGCCTCTTGATGAAAGTGAAAGTGGAGAGTGAAAAAGTTGGCTTAAAGCTCAACATTCAGAAAACGAAGATCATGGCATCTGGTCCCATCACTTCATGGCAAATAGATGGGGAAACAGTGTCAGACTTTATTTTTGGGGGCTCCACAATCACTGCAGATGGTGACTGCAGCCATGAAATTAAAAGACACTCCTTGGAAGGAAAGTTATGACCAACCTACATAGCATATTGAAAAACAGAGATATTACTTTGCCAACAAAGGTCCGTCTAGTCAAGGCTATGGTTTTTCCAGTGGTCATGTATGGATGTGAGAGTTGGACTGTGATGAAGACTGAGCTCCGAAGAATTGATGCTTTTGAACTGTGGTGTTGGAGAAGACTCTTGAGAGTCCCTTGGACTGCAAGGAGATCCAACCAGTCCATTCTGAAGGAGATGAGCCCTGGGATTTCTTTGGAAGGAATGATGCTAAAGCTGAAAGTCCAGTACTTTGGCCACCTGATGTGAAGAGTTGACTCATTGGAAAAGACTCTGATTCCGGAAGGGATTGAGGGCAGGAGGAGAAGGGGACAACAGAGGATGTGATGGCTGGATGGCATCACTGACTCAATGGACGTGAGTCTGAGTGAACTCTGGGAATTGGTGATGAACAGGAAGGCCTGGCGTGCTGTGATTCATGGGGTCGCAAAGAGTTGGACACGACTGAGCTACTGAACTGAACTGAACTGAACTTATTGCACTTCAGAGATATTACTTTTTCTGCAAGTTGAAGCAAGTCTATTGGTACCATCTTTCCAGCAGCATTAACTCACTTCATGTCTCTAGGCCCCATTTTAAAATTCCTGAAGTGCTACTGTAATTGTTTTGGCATTATCTTTTAGCAATAAAGTATTTTAAATTAAATTATGTACATTGTTTTCCTAGACATAATGTTACTGCACACAATAGACTACAATATAACATAAACATGACTTCTATATGCACTGAGAAAGAAAAAAATTCTGAGACTGCTTTATTGTGGTGGTCTAGAACTGAACCTTAACACCTCTGAGGTATGCCTATACTTTATTGGACACAAACCTTGTACATTTCCTCAGGTTCCTTCTTTCTGAAGGCACTGTCCATCTTCTAGTTTTCACTAATATTGCTGCCTCTGCTTGTGATTTTGCCACGCTCCCTAAGTTGCTTGGAGTCTGAGTTGAAAACCCAGACTTTCATAGCGTTCATACTGCTTATGCCAAGTCCTATTCACAATAAATGGTCTCTAGGCTTCCAGACTTGGATATAAACCTACCCACAGGTTATCGGATTATAGGATTTGGATTATAGGATTTGTCAGTTATAGGACTTGGCTTTTGGAGAAACTGCCAAGAAGCCAGATGACACAACCTTAAATGCAGGGGTAGAGAAGTAGTCAGCTCCTTGTTGGGTGAGCAACAAGGAGCTCACCTTGACCTATGGGAAGAGGGTGAGGGGAAGAGAGCTGGGCAGATAAACCCCCATCTCCCTTTTTTGTGCTATGAATTTTGCTCTAAACGTGTTTTCGTTCTGGGGCAAGACTCACACACTGTGTAAGCACATCTGCCAAGTGATCCTGGCACTATCCGGGCTTCCGTGATACAAGGTAATGAACTGCATTGTATCGTTTTGTATCTTTTCTTGCTTCACTTCCTTTTATCCTCTTCTCACTGCCCTGGGCTTATACTTTCTCAATAAACTGGCAGTACCTTAATTTTTGCCTCAGGCTCTGCTTTCTTGAGTTCTTAGGCTTACACTTTTACTCCTAGCTCCATAGAGAGAGTCTTTACACATGTGCCTAAGGAGATGTCTATGAGACTACTAATTACAAACTTGTTGATAACAATAAAAACTTGTGAGCAATTAGCTGTTACTGTGGTGATATGTACAAAGAGATAAAATACCCCACTGAAAATAAAGGAACTGGAGTGTCATGTACAACATGACTAGTTATCAAAGTAATACCCAGTGGGGCAAAAAAAGTGGTAACAAAGAAATTCATACTGTACCCAACCATTTATATGAAGTTTAGAAACATAAAAACAGTATCCTAGAAATGTCTAGATATGTGTTTGTAGTAGAAATATAAAATTATCTTGGGGAATGAGAAACACATACTTTAAGATAGCTGTTACCTTTGGAGAAGGAGAAAGGGAACGGAGATCAAGTGAGTCTGTTGGGAGAGTCAGTGACATCTGTAATGCTTTAATGCATTAATGTAGTGCTTTAATGCTTTAATGTAATGCTCAGTTCTTAAACTGAGCAGTGGAGCACAGGTATAATGGTCTGAACAAAAATTGTGCTGAATATCTTTATTTTTCCTCTCTAGATCCAAGGTCCTTTTTCTCTAGTCTGCTGTGTGCCTGAAAGAGGCATAAAGTGACCCACATGGAATACATCAGTGACCTTTCCTGCTCTGTAGCTTCCAACTGGATCCATCTAGTGAGCATCCAAAAGGAGATGAGAGGGTGGGAGGAGACTGAAGCTCAGGTGTCCTCCTTATATCACTATTTTGCTTAGTGTTTTGTTATTTACTTAAGTATTCTACAAAGCATGAGTTATAGTGAATGTGGGGTGGGTGGAGGTGCCGATACAGGTGGAAGCGAAGGAAAGAGGGGTGAGGAGCCTCACTCAGAAGGAAAAATGTATCTACCCTTTAAAAAGAGATCTGAAGGTTGGATATGGGCATTTAGTTTATAGCTCCATAGGGAATTGGCCACCTGATGCGAAGAGCAGATTCATTGGAGATGATCCTGATGCTGGGAAAGATTGAAGGCAGGAGGAGAGGGGGATAACAGAGGACGAGATGGTTGGATGGCATCGCTGACTCAATGGACATGAGTTTGAGCAAGCTCCAGGAGATGGTGAAGGACAGGGAAGCCTGGCATGTTCAGTCCATGGGGTTGCAACTGAGCAGTAACAAAGGGAATTGTTTTTCATCTGATGGAACAGCCAGTGCAAACTTTTTGAGGCAGATAGAGGCCGTTGTGGCTGGAGCTGAGTGACCGAGGAATAGGATTGTAGGAACAGAGTTGGAGATGGGGTGAGTAGGGGAAGTGGAACACTATAGGAAATTAGTTCTATAGGAAACTATAGAACACTATTGGAACACTATAGGAAGTTGACTGGGTACAGTATAAGTTTCTTTGTCACCACCTTTCTTTTTTTTCACCACTGTGTATTACTTTGATAACAAGTCATGTTGTACATGCAGCTCTGGTTCCTTTATTTTCAATGGGGTATTTTATCTCTTTGTACAGATCACCACCGTAACAGCAGGATTTTGGTTCTCACCTTGCTTTCTGAATTGACAAAATCATTTTGCTAATCTCATCTGCAAATTTGCTTGTCATTTAGGAGTTTTTGTTTACTTGCTAAGTAGTGTCTGTTCTTTGTGATCCTATGGTTGGTGGTTCACCAGGCTCCTCTGTCAGTGGGATTTTCCAGGCAAAAATACTGGAGTAGGTTGCCATTTCCTTCTCCAGGGAACCTTCTTGACCCAGGGATCAAACCCCTGTCTCCTTCATTAGCAGGTGGATTCTATACCACTGAGCCACCAGGGAAGCCCTGATACTTTGGCAAATCCTCTTTCTTTTCCCCAGCCTTCTGAGTCAGTCTTCGGTATGCTTGAGAGTAAAAGGTGGAGTATCTCTAATCTTCATTAGTGGCACAAAGGACTAAACTCATAGTTTCCATGTCAACACTGGAAGAGCACTCTTCCCAGGTGGCGCTAGTGGTAAAGAACCCACCTGCCAATGCAGGAGACACTGGGTCAGGAAGATCTCCTGGAGGAGGGTATGGCAACCCAACCCAGTCATTCTTGCCTAAAGAATCCTGTGGACAGTGGAACTTGGCAGGCTGCAGTCCATAGGGTCCCACAGAGTTGGGCACAACTGAAGCGACTTGGCACAGACACACTGGAAGAGCAAGTCAGATCTGGTTTGCCAGCCTAGTAGGATAAATAAGAGGGAGCCAAGATAATGGAGCCAAGGGAAGGGTCTTGAGGCACCAGGCCTGGCAGGAAGGAGGAAGGGGCAGCAGTGCTGGCCAGTGAGAGAGAGGGATTCAGGAAATGAGATGCAGATGTGTGAGTTTAATTTATCTGAGTTAGAAATCTCGGTATTTAGAACAACTACTCAGCGTCTTACAATTTTTGTCATCCATCTTGGGTTTTAATTTACTTTTGCCAGTCTTAATTCTAATTTTTTTTATTCTGAAAATATTTCTATTGATAAAAAACAAGTGAAATTGTTAAAATTTCTTTCTTTCTTTTTTTTTTTTGGTCATTTCTCAACCCAACCATCTCTAATTTGCAGCCACAGCAATTTTTTTTACTGTGCAAATCTGATCATGTTTGGCTTTCTCACACATTTAGGACAAAATCTAAACCTTTTTTTTTGGCCAATGAGATTTTTAAAAATTTTGTGCCCTATCATTTTGGCTTTATCTCTTGCCTTCTTCCTATCCCTCCCTGCAAGCGAGCCATTCCACCAGATGCAGGTTGTGGTTAGAGCACAGTTTCTCAGTAGCAGCACTATAGGGGGTGGCCAGAGAACTTGTTTGTTGTGGGAAGTTCTCCTGAGTGTGGTAAGATATTTAGCTGTATAACTGACCTCCACCTGCTAGACACCAGTAGCATATACTCAGTTGTAACAAATAAAACATGTCCAGACATTGCCAATTATCTTCTAGGGGCTCAAATTGCCTTTGGTTAAACACTGCCATGTCTGCATTCCCTTTCTACTTATTTCTTCTACATGGGGTGACCTCCCTGTGATCATCATGGCAAACACCTGCTCACCTTCCAGTGTCTCAATCCTCTTTCCAGTGAAGTCTTATATGACCCCCAAGACAGAGTTAGGTGAGCTGGCCCTCCCAGTTACAGATTGTATTCCAATTTGTTGGATTTGCCTTCCTCCATATCAGACACAGGGTTTAGAGGGCCAGACTGTTTCTAAAATTCTTGTCCTCTATATCTAGCTAAGGGCTTCAGAAGTGGTGCTAGTGATAAAGAACTCACCTGCCAATGCAGGAGACACAAGAGATGTGGGTTCCATCCCTGGGTTGGGAAGATCCTCTGGAGGAGGAAAAGGCAACCCACTCTAGTATTCTTGCCTGGGAAATCTCATGTACAGAGGAGCCTGGTGGGCTGCAGTCCACAGGGTCGCGAGGAGTTCACATGACTGAGCACATACACACATACCTAGCTAAGTACCTAGCAGCCTACAATATTGACAATATTTATTTGAATCTTTAAAACATTATAAGTTTAAATGTTGGGTGTGACTGAAGCAGTTTAGAAATGAAATATAAAAGCAAATTAATTTTTTCCTCATAGCTGATGTGATATCTCTGATATCCAGGTTGCAACTTGTCCCTGCATCTGAAATATGATACTTTGTGTATTTTTATGAGTAATTGTCTGTAGCTATTACATTTGCTTGGGAGCACAATTTGTTGATTATGGCTTACAACCCAAGCTTTAAAATTCTAACAATTTATGCAAATATTATAAAGTCATTATAGTACTGTCTATAGATATGTGTCTGCCAGATTTGAGTATTTTATCAGGTAAGTACAGGGATATAAGTACTCTTGGACTTCCCCAGTGGCTCAGTCATTGAAGAATCTACCTGCAATGCAGGAGACAACCTGCAATGCAGGAGACCCAGCCTTGATTCCTGGATTGGGAAGATCCCCTGGAGAAGGAAATGGCAACCCACTCCAGTATTCCTTCCAGGAAAGTCCCATGGACAGGGAAGCCTGGCGGGCTACAGTCCATGGGGTCCCAAGAGTCAGTCATGACTTAGGGGCTAAACCATATCTGTACTCTTGAGGATCCACCTTTCTAAAGCCAAACTATTAATTGACAATAATTTAGTATTCCTGCATCTTGTTACTTAGGACCAATCACTGCTTTTAAAAGGTTATTTCCCTTTAGGAAGTCTGTTATCAGTGACAATTGTAAAAAACATTTTAAACAGGTCTAACTAGTGCTATAGTTTACCAATGCTGCCATCTTCTGGATGCTATTAAGGACTGTAACAATCAAAGAGCTTTCTTTTATATAGTTCATATACAGTGATTTCCAAAAGTAAAGTGATATGCGGCTCTAAAAAAGTTTCCATTTTCTTTTTTGTATCTTCAAGGGTGTGTGCGTGTGCATATATATGTATGTGTGTGTGTATGTATGTATATATATATATATATATATATATATATATATCTCCTTCTTAACCAGCTACTGCTGGAGTCTGAATGGTACAGTACTTGGTTATAAAATCAATATGCTAAGTATCTTAATTTCTTAATTTTGCCCCTTGAGATCTGTTAACCATGCTTCTGTATTCTTCTTTGAGTCCTGGGAAGTAGAGACTCACCTGTATGGGCTATATCAATAAACTTCCTGGGAAATAGGAAGCATTCAAAGAAAATAAAGGGAGAGAAGAGAGTAAAGTTGGGGTGTCCATCCCCTTCATCCCCTTCTATGAGGCCACAGGGCTCTTCTACCTACTACTTAACTGAAGGCCACGTTTACTGGAAATGGCCCTTACCGAAACAGCTCACTCTATCTTAGAGAAGTAGTAATCACTGTCCCTATATCCTTGGAGGCCAAGGAGAGTAACAGTACCTAAGTGTCCCCTGTGGTCACCCAACTGTCTGTCCATACCTTTGTGTAAAAGATCTTTTAAGTATTCATTAAATCATTTGGCTTGCGTACATCACTTGCTGGGCCCCTGACCAAAACAACAGGACTAATGATAGCAGTTATCCATAAATACATTATTAGAGTTAAATAAATCAAGACCTGACTAGTGCTTAAACAGAGAAGGCAATGGCAACCCACTCCAGTTCTGTTGCCTGGAAAATCCCAGGGAAGGGGGAGCCTGGTGGGCTGCCGTCTATGGGGTCGCACAGAGTCGGACACGACTGAAGCGACTTAGCAGCAGTAGCGGCAGCAGTGCTTAAACAGTGTCTGAGAAAAGAGATGAAGATGAAAGCAATTCAAAAGAAAACCACAGTGATGGAGGCCAAAGATAATCTGATAGTAGAATAATTTCTACTTTTTAGTGGTTAGAGCCTCCCCTTCCCCAAATGGAATATTTCTATTAAAATATCTTTATAGGAAAGATTCAGAGATATAAAAGAAGAAACTTCCTAGTATAAAGAAATAGCTGAATCAGTAGATCAAAACTTTACACAAAGAGGAAAACCGATATACAATGAGCGGCAACAAGACGTGAGTAAAATAAATAATCTTTAAGCAACCACCTCCTCCTTCAAGTTCCCTAAAAGACGAGAAAGAAGGATTTATACTCATTTTTAATGCCAGAAGACATCAAGGTCTACAAAGCTCTAAGGGAAGAAATATGACACAAGATGATAACCACATACAGCAGTTTTCCTTAATGTCAGGGTATTTCTTGGTTAAAAAATGCCCAGAGTATTGTATTTCACAATAGGTATTCCCGAAGGAGTCAAGAAGTCTTACTTTTGTTCATGATCACAATGAATATTGGTAAAAGTTTATCTATTAAACAAATTATAAAATAGATTTTAGAAAATACCTGGTAAAATGACAAAGTGGTTGTAATTTGTTGACTAAACCATGTATCTGAAGGATGCACCCACTTTCTTCAACGTTCAGAGACTTGTACCATTTGTTAGGGATACCATCCATGGTTGTGATAAAAAGACCATAAAGTTTACATGGTATATTTTTATTCCTATCTGTTTATGCCCATATCTGTCCATTATATAGTATGTTAGTATATATCCAAGGAAATAATCCACATACAAAATTATAGCCAAGAGTCATGAGCTAAATTTTGTCCCTCTCAATTCATATGTTAAAGTCCTATGACTATTTGGAGATAAGATCTTTAAAAGGGTAATTAAGTTAAAACAAACATATTGAGGTGCTGCTGCTGCTGCTGCTGCTAAGTCGCTTCAGTCGTGTCTGACTCTGTGCGACCCCAGAGACAGCAGCCCACGAGGCTCCCCCGTCCCTGGGATTCTCCAGGCAAGAACACTGGAGTGGGTTGCCATTTCCTTCTCCAATGCATGAAAGTGAAAAGTGAAAGTGAAGTTGCTTAGTCGTGTCCGACTCCTAGCATCCCCATGGACTATGGCCTACCAGGCTCCTGCATCCATGGGATTTTCCAGGCAAGAGTACTGGAGTGGGGTGCCATTGCCTTCTCTATATTAAGGTGCACTCTAATCCAATATGATGTGTGTTTTTACAAGAAGAGGAAATTTGGACACAGACCTGTACAGGGGGAAGATGATATGAAGGTAGAGGTAATGAAGCAGGAGTAGATGCTCTGGAAATCTGCCACCACCTGTTCAAGCAACTGTCTATTCCTTCAGTACATTTTGGAGACTAATATTATATACTTTAAATTTTTAGTTATAGCTGTGCTGGGTCTTTGTTGCTGCCTGGGCATTTTTCTAGTTGCGACAAGTGGAGGCTACTCTCTAGCTGTGGTGCACGGGCTACTCATTGTGGTGGCTTCTCTTGTTGCGGAGCTTGGGCTCTAGGGCACATGGGCTCAGTAGTTGCAGCAGTTGTGATGCATGGGCTTTGTTGCTCTGTGGCATGTGGGATCTTACCAGATCAAGGATTGAACCTGTGTCTCCTGCATTGTCAGGCAGTTTCTTTACCACTGAGCCACCAGGAAAGCCCTGGAGACTAATATTATAAACACTACAAGGACCATTGTGTTTGCTCAACACAATATTTGTGATAAGCAGTTCAGTTCTGTTGGGCATTTCAGGGCTGATGATCAGGCATTTAACCTTTACCAAGGCTCAGTGGAATTCCAGGACACATTTGTCCAAAGAGATGTTATCTACAGAAGGAAAGGTGGTTATACTCCAACATTTTAGATGGCTATCCAGTGGTTCTCCTACTGCACTTTCTAGTGTTATTCATTCTGCTGCAAACCTGAATATGGGCCTGCAAGGTCATAAGGTCTAAGTGACAGGACTTAGGCTTCTTCATTGCATCCAGGACCTGTTGCAGAAATTTTTGCTGCTTATGGGCCCATTCAAACTGGCAGCACACTCAAATATTTATTGCCTTCCAAATCAAGAGAGACGTTCAAAGTGTCTCATTTTCTTAGTGGGAAGTGCAATGTTCAGGTATTTGTCCTTTATTTTGACCCAGACCACACAGTCCCTAGAAACTCACTAAAGTGACAGGGCCCAGAATCTAATGGGGCCTATCTCCCATCCCATGCCATACATGTGTATCACTGTAGCAAATAGGATACTTACTATTCCTTACTCATCAGTTCAACTTAGCATGATGTCATTCATGTTGTAGGCTGGCATGGCCTTCTGTGGTATTTCCATATAGTCAAGGTCTCTGTGAACTAGATCAGAGGTTGAAATTTTTTGTAAATGATCAGATAGTGGGTATTTTCGGCTTTGTGAACCATATGATTTCTGTTTCTACTGTTCAGCTCTGGTTGTCATGTGAAAACAACCATCAATAACACATCAATAGCACACGACTCTGGCTATGTCTCAATAACACTTTATTATAACACCGAGACTTGAATTTCATGATTTTAATGTATCATGAAATATTCATCTTTGAATCTTTCTCAACTATTAAAGAACATAAAGACCATTCTTGTCTTGTGAGCCATATATGGCAGGCCTGTGGATTGTAATTTGCCAATGGCTGGATTATGTGTGTGTGAGTTTAGTCACTAAGTCATGTCCAACTCTTTGTAACCCCTGAACTGTAGCCTGTCAGGCTTCTCTGTCTGTAGGATTTTCCAGGCAAGAATACTGGAGTGAGTCGCCATTTCCTTCTCCAAGGAATCTTCTTGGACAAGAATTGAACCATTGTCTCTTTCATTTGCAGGCAGATTCTTTACTATTGAGCCACCAGGGAAGCCCAGTGGCTAGATTAGATTATGGCAAAGAGCAAGAAACTTAGCATAGACAACTGTGACACAATCTTGAGAGTATATTGCTGGCCCTATCAGGTGAAAGCAAACTGCTCCAGTTTTTATACCTTGTTATACAAAATAAGCACATGACATGTCAATACCAGCAGACTAGATGAAAGGGGCTGTATCAATTCACTCCAGCAAAGAAGTCAGATCTAAAATAGTAGCTTCAATTGAAGACACCACCTAATTAACTTTATGATAATCCATAGTCATTATCCTAGATATTTATATCCTCTGAACATGTGTGTGTGTGCGTGCTCAGTGATGTCCAACTCTTTGCAATACCATGCACTGCAGGCTCTTCTGTCCATGGAATTTTCCAAGCAGGCAAGAAAGAATACTGGAGTAGGTTGTCATTTCCTACTCCAATCCTCTGAACATAGGCAAGTTAAATAATAATATAATAAGATTCATAACTTTAGAAACTTTAAAGTTTTTTTTAATTGAAGTATATAGTTGATTTACAATGTTGTGCTGGTTTCAGATATAGCAGAGTGATTCATGTATATATATATATACATATTTATAATATATATACACATATATATGCATATTCTTTTTCATATTATTTTCTATTATAGATTATTACAAGTTATTTAGTATAGTTCCCCGCATTGCACTGAAGGTCCTTGTTGTTTTTGTATTGTTCAGTTGCTAAGTCATGTCTGACTCATTGCAACCCCATGGACTTCAGCACTCCAGGCTTCCCTGTCCTACACAATCTCCCAGAATTTGCTCAAACTCATTGAGTTTGTCCATTGAGTCCATTGAGTCAGTGATGCTATCTAACCATCTCAACATCTGCTGCCCCCTTCTCCTTTTGCCTTCAATCTTTCCCAACATCAGGGTCTTTTCCAATGAGCCGGCTGTTCGCATCAGGTCGCCAAAATATTGGAGCTTCAGCTTCAGCATCACTCCTTCCAAAGAATATTCAGGGTTGATTTCCTTTAGAATTGACTGTTTTGATCTCCTGATCCTTCTTGGTTATCTATTAATATTTTGTATATAGTAGTGTGTGTATGTTAGTCCCAAATTCCTAATTTATCCTTCCCCACTCCTCTCCTTTGGTAGCCATAAGTTTGTTTTCTATGTCTGTGGATCTCTTTGCTTTGTAAATAAGTTTATTTGTATCTTTTTTTGGGATTCCATATATAAGTGGATATAATATCATACTAAGTGAAGTAACCTGGACAAAGTTGTCCAGCTTACTTCACTTAGTGTGATATTCTCTAGATCCATCCATGTTGGTGCAAATGGCATTATTTCATTCTTTTTTTTTTTTTTTGGCTGAGTGATATTCCATTATATATATGAGGCACTTCTTTTTTATCCATTTATTTGTCATTGAACATTTAGGCTGCTTCTGTGTCTTGGCTATTTTAAATAGTACTGCTATGAACATTGGGGTGCATGTATCTTTTCAAATTATAGTTTTCTCCAGATATATTTGGGTTCCCTAGTGGCTCAGTAGTAAAGAATCTGTCTGCAATATGGGAGATGCAGGCTCAATGCCTGGGTCAGGAAGATCCCTGGGGGAAAGGAAATAGCAACCCTCTCCAGTATTATTGTCTGGAAAATTCCATGGACAGAGGAACCTGGCAGGCTGCAGTCCATGGAGTCAGACATGACTGAGTGTTTGAGTACACACACCTAGATATATGCCCAGACGTGGGATTGCAGGGTCATATGGTAACTCTGTTTTCAGTTTTTAAGGAACTTCCATACCATTCTCCAAAGTCACAGTACCAATGCACATTCCCACCAATGGTGTAGGAGGGTTTCTTTTTCTCCACACCCTCTCCAGCTTTTATTACTTGTAGGCTTTTTATTTTTGGCCATGTTGCATAGCTTTTCAAGTATCTATTGTCCATCTGTATGTTTTCTTTGGAGGAATGTCTATTTAAATATTGTGCCCTTTTGGTGAGGGGAGGGTTGTTTTTTTGCTTGTTGATATCAAGATGTACAAGCTGTTTGTATATTTTGGAAATTAATCCCTTGTTGGTAGCATCATTTGCAAATATTTTCTTCCATTCTGTAGGTTGTCTTTTTGTTTTATGATTTCCTTTGCTGTATAAAAGTTTGAGTTTAATTAGGTCATGTTTGTTTATTTTGTTTTTGTTTCTATTATTCTGGGAGATGGATCCAAAAATATATTGTTGTGATTTATGTCGGGATGTCCTTCTGCCTACATTTCCTCCAGGAGTTTTCTAGTATCCAGTCTTACATTTACATCTTTAATCCATTTTGAGCTTATTTTTTTGTATGGTATTAAAGAATGTCCTATTTTCATGTTTTTACATGTGGCTGTCCAGTTTTCCCAGCACCGTTTATTGAAGAGACTGTCTTTTCCCCATTGTATAGTCTTGCCTCCTGTGTTGTAGATTAATTGACTACAGGTGCATCTATCCTGTCCCATTGATCTATATTTCTATTTTGGTGCCAGCACCATACTATTTTGATGACTGTAGCTTTGTAGCATAGTTTAAAGTCAGGGAGCCTGATTTCCTCCAGATCCATTTTTCTTTCTCAAGATTGCTTTGGCTAATTCAGGGTGGTGAAGATTCTTTATAAAGTCCAGGCTCCACGTAGGGGAAAAAAAAAGATTGCTTTGGCTATTTGGGATCTTTCATGTTTCCATATAAATTTAAAAAATGTTTGTTCTAGTTCTTTGAAAATTGCCATTAGTCATTTGATAAGGATTCTGTTGTGTCTGTTGATTGGGTAGTACAGTCATTTTGACAATATTGATTCCTCCAATCCAAGAACATGGTATATCTTTCCATCTGTTTAATTGTCTTTAATTTCTTTCATCAGTGTCTTATTGTTTTCAGGGTACCTTTCTTTTGTGGGCAGCCGCGACAGCGCACAGAGCACGACCGAGAGGAGCTACCCCACGTCCGAGGTCAGGGGCAGAAGCTGGGAGGACCCCATGCCCGAGGGTCGGCAGCCAAGAGGAGTTACCCTACGTCCGAGGTCAGGTGCAGCAGCCCAGAGTGCCAGGCTGTGACGGCGCAGGAACTGCTGAGAGGAGCTACCCACTGCCCGAGGCCAGGGGGCGGTGGCTGAGACGAGCAACCCCACGTCCAAGGAGAGGTGGCTGCACGGGTGCAGGAGGGCCTAGAGGAGCTATTCCACGTTCAAGGTCAGGAGGGAAAGCGGTGAGGAGATATCCCTTGTCCAAGGTAAGGAGCAGTGGCTGCGCTTTGCTGAAGCAGCCATGAAGAGATACCCCATGTCCAAGGTAAGAGAAACCCAAGTAAGACGGTAGGTGTTGCAAGAGGGCATCAGAGGGCACACACACTGAAACCATAATCACAGAAAACTAGTCAATCTAATCACACTAGGACCACAGCCTTGTCTAACTCAATGAAACTAAGCCATGCCCCTGGGACCACCCAAGACGGGCGGGTCATGGTGGAGAGGTCTGACAGAATGTGGTCCACTGGAGAAGGGAATGGCAAACCACTTCAGTATTCTTGCCTTGAGAACCCCATGAACAGTATGAAAAGGCAAAATGATAGGATACTGAAAGAGGAACTCCCCAGGTCAGTAGGTGCCCAATATGCTACTGGAGATCAGTGGAGAAATAACTCCAGAAAGAATGAAGGGATGGAGCCAAAGCAAAAACAATACCCAGTTGTGGATGTGCCTGGTGATAGAAGCAAGGTCCGATGCTGTAGAGAGCAATATTGCATAGGAACCTGGAACGTCAGGTCCATGAATCAAGGCAAATTGGAAGTGGTCAAACAGGAGATGGCAAGAGTGAACGTCGACATTCTAGGAATCAGAGAACTAAAATGGACTGGAATTGGTGAATTTAACTCAGATGACTGTTATATCTACTACTGCGGGCCAGAATCCCTTAGAAGAAATGGAGTAGCCATCATGATCAACAAAAGAGTCCAAAATGCAGTACTTGGATGCAATCTCAAAAAATGACAGAATGATCTCTGTTCATTTCCAAGGCAACCCATTCAATATCACAGTAATCCAAGTCTATGCCCCAGCCAGTAATGCTGAAGATGCTGAAGTTGAATGATTCTATGAAGACCTACAAGACCTCCTAGATAGGTTTATTCCTAGGTATTTTCTTCTTTTTGATGTGATGGTAAATGGGATTGTTTCCTTAATTTCTCTTTCTGATCATTCATTATTAATGTATAGAAATGCAAGAGATTTCTCTGTATTATTTTGTATCCCACAACTTTACCAAATTCACTGATGAACTTTAGTAGTTTTCTGATAGCCTCTTTAAGATTTTCTATGCATAGACCTGTGGTTTCAGACTCAGTTCTGCAGGCTTTGGGATAGTCATTTTCTTGCTTCTGATGTCTGCTCTCTGGTAGGTGAGGTTGGTCTAAAGGCCTGTGCAAGCTTCCTGGTGAGTCGAGGAGACAGTGCTGTGTCAAGGGGTGTCTGTGGGCTCAGGAAGATTTTAGGCAGCCTGTCTGCTGACAGATGGAGCTGTGTTCCAGCCTTGTTGGTTGTTTGACCTGAGGCATCCCAGCACTGAAGCCTACAGGCTGTTGGGTGGGGCCAGGTCTTGTGCTAACGACCCAGCTAGATGTCTGCTTCAGCAAGTATTCACATAGATGAACACTCCCTGATATCCCTGCCACCAGTGATCACATCCCCTTAGGTGAGTCATAGTCATCCCTCACCTCCCCAGCAGACTCTCAGAGACCAGCAAGAAGGTCTGGCCCAGGCTTCTATGAAGTCACTGCTTTTGCCCTGGGTCCCAGTGCACAAAAGAAGTGGAGTCTCTGTTTCCCCCAGTCCTGCGTAGCTCCTGCATTCAAGCCCCACTGGCTTTTAAAACCAAATGCTCTGGCGACTCCTTCTCCTGATGCCGGACCCGTAGCCTGGGGAGCCTGACATGGAGCACAGAGCTTTCATTCCTGTGGGAGAAATTCTGCAATGTATTTATTCTCCAATTTGTGGGTCATCCACTCAATTGCCTGGTGCCTCAGACGGTAAAGCGTCTGCCTGCAATGCGGGAGACCCAGGTTCTATCCCTGGGTTGGGAAGATCCTCTGGAGAAGGAAACGGCAACCCACTCCAGTATTCTTGCCTGGAAAAATCTCAGGAATGGAGCCTGGTAGGCTACAGTCCATGGGGTTGCAAAGAGTCGGACACGACTGAGCGACTTCACTTCACTTTCACTCATATGGTATGGGATTTGATTACATTGCTTGTGTGCCCCTCCTACCAACTACGGGAGTTGGTGATCTGATATGACTTAAAAAAATTTTTTGGGGGGGGCATCCCACTCCTGTGGGATTCTTGGTCCCTAATCAGAGATTGAACTCAATGCCTCTGGCAGTGAAAGCTCCAAGTGCCAACCACTAAACCCCCAGGGAATTCCAAATAGTAATTTAAAATTATTTAAATATATGTATGTTTCAGTTCAGTTCAGTTCAGTCGCTCAGTCGTGTCCGACTCTTTGCGACCCCATGAATCGCAGCACACCAGGCCTCCCTGTCCATCACCAACTCCCAGAGTTCACTCAGACTCATGTCCATCGAGTCAGTGATGCCATCCAGCCATCTCATCCTCTGTCGTCCCCTTCTCCTCCTGCCCCCAATCCCTTCTGGCATCAGAGTCTTTTCCAATGAGTCAACTCTTCACATCAGGTGGCCAAAGTACTGGACTTTCAGCTTTAGCATCATTCCTTCCAAAGAAATCCCAGGGCTCATCTCCTTCAGAATGGACTGGTTGGATCTCCTTGCAGTCCAAGGGACTCTCAAGAGTCTTCTCCAACACCACAGTTCAAAAGCAACAATTCTTTGGAGCTCAGTCTTCATCACAGTCCAACTCTCACATCCATACATGACCACTGGAAAAACCATAGCCTTGACTAGACGGACCTTTGTTGGCAAAGTAATATCTCTGCTTTTGAATATGCTATCTAGGTTGGTCATAACTTTCCTTCCAAGGAGTAAGCATCTTTTAATTTCATGGCTGCAGTCACCATCTGCAGTGACTTTGGAGCCCCCCAAAATAAAGTCTGACACTGTTTCCCCATCTATTTGCCATGAAGTGATGGGACCAGATGCCATGATCTTCGTTTTCTGAATGTTGAGCTTTAAGCCAACTTTTTCACTCTCCACTTTCACTTTCATCAAGAGGCTTTTGACTTCCTCTTCACTTTCTGCCATAAGGGTGGTGTCATCTGCATATCTGAGCTTATTGATATTTCTCCCAGCAATCTTGATTCCAGCTTGTGTTTCTTCCAGCCCGGCGTTTCTCATGATGTACTCTGCATGTAAGTTAAATAAGCAGGGTGACAATATACAGCCTTGACATACTCCTTTTCCTATTTGGAACCAGTCTGTTGTTCCATGTCCAGTTCTAACTGTTGCTTCCTGACCTGCATACAGGTTTCTCAAGAGGCAGGTCAGGTGGTCTGTTATTCCCATCTCTTTCAGAATTTCCCACAGTTTATTGTAGTCCACACAGTCAAAGGCTTTGGCATAGTCAATAAAGCAGAAATAGATGTTTTTCTTGAACTCTCTTGCTTTTTCCATGATCCAACAGATGTTGGCAATTTGATCTCTGGTTCCTCTGCCTTTTCTAAGACCAGCTTGAACATCAGAAAGTTCACGGTTCACATACTGCTGAAGCCTGGCTTAGAGAATTTTGAGCATTACTTTACTAGCATGTGAGATGAGTGTAATTGTGCGGTAGTTTGAGCATTCTTTGGCATTGACTTTCTTTTGGATTGGAATGAAAACGGACCTTTTCCAGTCCTGTGGCCACTGCTGAGTTTTCCAAATTTGCTGGCATATTGAGTGCAGCACTTTCACAGCATCAGCTTTCAAGATTTGAAATAGCTCAACTGGAATTCCATCACCTCCGCTAGCTTTGTTCGTAGTGATGCTTTCTAAGGCCCACTTGACTTCACAGTCCAGGATGTCTGGCTCTAGGTAGTGATCACACCATTGTGATTATCTGGGTTGTGAAGATCTTTTTTTGTACAGTTCAGCATATAATAACATACATATATATATTACACTATCGAATTGCTTATTACTTGGTTGTGTAATCGTGGGTAATTATTTTTTAATTCTTTATTTTTTAATATTTTGTATTACTCACAGTGAAAATATATTCCCTTGTGGTCAGAAAAAAAAAATTGAATTTGTTTTTGTATGGATTGTAAAATTGTTAAAGTCAGACTACTAAATTTATCTAGATGAGATATATGAACCTAATCCTGAGAATAGCTGGTATCAGAGCTAACCTCAGCAGATGAAAATATTTGAGTCATGAATCACTGTACCAATTTTACAACAATTTCAATTAGCTCATTATTCTTACTTTATTATTTAATTAAATATTTCAATTAACATACATTTGGTCTTTATGATTATACATATTTGTACAAGGAGAATTTTTAAAGCTTCCAAATAAAAGAAAATTAATTAATGGAATCTATTTGTAAATGCTTTCCAGGCTAGTTTTGTGATATATGAACTATGTAATGCTAAATTAACTGGATTCAGTAATGCTGTGTTCAACCACTGTGCTGTAAGTGAGCATGGTTTGTCACTGTCTTCCTGTGGTGAGGCAGAGTGTGTGTGACTACTCAGTCACTACTGTATACCTAGACACTCCTCTTAGCACATCCACGAAATGTTTAGAGTTAATTGGAGAAAAAGGAAAAAAAGATAATGAATGTTTTTCTCCTTTAAAGTTTCCTAAAGTTTTCTTCTATCTTCTGAACCTTTAAAATTCCAGACTTGGGACTTCCCTGGTAGTCCAGTGGTTAAGAATCCGCCTAGCAGTGTAGGGAACATGGGTTTGATCCACGGTCTGGGAAGATCCCACATGCTGCAGAGAAACTAAGCTCATGAACCACAACTACTGAGCCCACATGCTGTAACTACTGAGCTCACGTGCCTAGAGCCCATGCTTCACAACAAGTGAAGCCACTGCAGTGAGAACCCTGGGTACTGCAACTATGGTAGCCTCTGTGCAGCAATAAAGACCCGGAGCAGCCAAAAAAAAAAAGCAAAAAATATTCCAGGCTTATAAATCATAGCTTATTCCTGGAGTCTCAGTGATTTTATTACTGGTCAGCATAATGAATATAAAAGTCAAGAGTATAAAGACTTCCAACATGGGCTTTCTAGCAAAAGTGCCTTTCTAGTCTCTTCTCATTTGGGTATATTGACTGGTGCTCATAATGAGAATGAAGGCAAGGTATTGTCAGAGAGGATAAGTTCAGGGAATTATTTTGGCCACTTGCAGATGACAAAGCCTTAGATCCTTAGGTGAGTTATCTGAAATGGGAAAACCCTCCCACGACACCTTAAGTTTAGGGGAGAAAGTGTGTCAAAGCAGGAAGGGAGCTCCAGGCTGGGCTTAGTAGTTCTTAGTTTTAGTCAGACTTTACTAATGAGTAGATGTGTGACCTTGAGTTATCACTTAACTTCTTTTTGCACCAGCTTCTCTAAGTTCAAAAAATATGATGTAATACATCATATACAAGAGTAGATGATGTATACTCTTGAGCTCTTCTACTCTCAGGCACTTCTGATTACTGATACAGTGGTTGGTACTCTCCTCACCCTCCCTGCCTATTCACCAACCTGAGAGCTGCTTGAGATCAAGACCATGTCCTTTTCAACTTTGTACTCTCAACAGCCAGTAATTGGCCTGAGCAGGGCATATGAAAACACAGCTCATATAAATGATCAGTTTGTGAAGACTCTGGTCTGTGGAGACTCTAGTCATAGGCTCCATCTGCCTGAGTAGTGGGTGTAATTGGGATAAGAAGAAAGAGGGCAGGTATCTATTGAGTGCGTACATTTAGCCACTAAATGTTTTTATTTAGTATATTTAGGATGTGGTATAGGTATAATTATGGCAATTTTATGGCACAAAGAGTGTGTAATTTGCCCAAGGAAGTGGCCAACTCTGAATGTGAACCCCAGGTTTCTCTTTGCTTCATAACCCAGGCTCCTTTCACTCTAATATGCCTTTAGTGGCAATAATTGATTTCATGACCTCTATAGAATAAGATTATTGCTACAGATTTAGGAAAACACACCACAGAAATGTATGGACTGGAAAGATCTTTTATGAGATCCTATCTATGTAAAACTCACCTCAGCAGCATCCGTATTTCTAGTATATATGCAAACAGCTTCAGAAAGAGGATTGGTACAGGGCAAAGAGAGGTGGCAGGATACATTTAGTGTACTTTATCATAAAGACCTTTGTTCCTTTGTTCCTTGCATCTTTCCCTAGAATACCTCCTCCTCCATAATTCCTCCCTGATACTGTTTTTGCATTCTTGTGGTACTCAGTGTATACCATTCACTGCTCAGTGTCTAGAGAGCCGTGCCA
Source organism: Bos indicus (assembly GCF_029378745.1). Lineage (NCBI taxonomy): Eukaryota > Metazoa > Chordata > Mammalia > Artiodactyla > Bovidae > Bos > Bos indicus. The sequence continues at coordinate 95,576,209 of NC_091764.1, forward strand.
TCCTGCCCTCTATTGTAAATGTTTGTGTACCTGGTTCCACTCTAGCTCTGTATCTTCTACACCCTTGTATCTGGTTATGACACTGCGTACCAAGTAGATGTTCAAAACATAAATCTAACATCTTTCTCTTTTGAATTTATCTTGAAATTTTCTTTAAAATATCTGTGGGATTTCCCTCTTCTCCAAGTAGAAAGGGATAATATGAAGAGGACCTAAAAAGGTACGATGATATTTTGTGGGAACCTGTATAGTATCACCCTGTTTATTTCACTTATATGAAGAGCACATCACACAAAATGCCAGGCTGAGTGAGTTACAAGCTGGAATCAAAGTTGCAGGGGGTAATATCAACAACTTCAGATATGCAGATGATACTACTCTAATGGCAGAAAGCAAAGAAGAACTAAAGAGACTCTTGATGGAGGTGAAACAGGGGAGTGAAAAAGCTGGCTTAAAATTCAACATTCAAAAAACTAAGATCATGGCATCTGGTCCCATCACTTCATGGAAAATAGAACAGGAAAATGTAGAAGCAGTGACAGATTTTCTTTTCTTGGGCTCCAAAATCACTGCAGATGGTGACTGCAGTCTTGAAATTAGAAGACACTTGCTTCTTGGAAGGAAAGCTATGACAAACCCAGACAGCATACTAAAAAGCAGAGACATCACTTTGCTGACAAAAATCTATATAGTCAAAGCTATGGTTTTTCCAGTAGTCATGTACAGATATAAGAGTTGGATAATAAAAAAGGCTGAGTGCTGAAGAATTTATGCTTTCAAATTGTGGTGCTGGAGAAGACTCTTGAGATTCCCTTGGACAGCAAGGAGATCAAACCAGTCAATCCTAAAGGAAATCAACCCTCAATAAAGCTTAAGTTTCAATACTTTGGCTACCAATGTGAAGAGCTGACTCATTGGAATGATGCTGGGAAAGTTAAAAGGTGAAGAGGGTGGCAGAGGATGAGATGGCTAGATAGTATCACAGACACAATGAACATGTACTTGAGCAAACTCCGGGAGGTAGAGGAAGACAGGGAAGCCTGGCTTGCTGCTGTCCATGGGATCACGAAGAGTTGGACACAACTTAGCAACTGAACAATGACAACAACAAAACAAGCATGTTACTGTGTTGATGTGAGGACTAAATGAGATAATGTAAGAAATGTGCCCAGCAAGTGTTTAGATAAAGGCAGCTGTTATTATTACTACACACGGGTGTGAATACAAAGATGATTAAGACATTTTCCACTGGCTAGAAATTTAGTAAGGGGAAAATCCTAGTCATGAGGACTATGGGAAAACTAGGTTATTTCCCACTTGGTCCACTCTTTGTAGATTAATATCTAGTTGAGTCAACCACACAAACTCCCTCCTATTCACAGGCTCTGCTGTCCTGGGGTAGGGGCAGGGCAGGCAAAGAGAAAAGGGTTTTCTATCTGATTCTAAAGGTATGTCTAAGATTCATACACATGCTGCTGCTGCTGCTGCTGCTAATTCGCTTCAGTCGTGTCCGACTCTGTGCGACCCCATAGATGGCAGCCCACCAGGCTCCCCCGTCCCTGGGATTCTTGAGGCAAGAACACTGGAGTGGGTTGCCATTTCCTTCTCCAATGCATGAAAGTGAAAAGTGAAAGTGAAGTCGCTCAGTCGTGTCCGACTCTTTGCGACCTCATGGACTGCAGCCTACCAGGCTCCTCCGTCCATGGGATTTTCCAGGCATGAGTACTGGAGTGGGTTGCCATTGCCTTCTCCACATACACATGCAGTTGGCCTACATACATCTCTTTTATCATACCAGCATTAAAACATGAAACCTCACAGGGTACAACTGTTCTTCGTGACTCTTTGATTTTCAAGACAGCTCTTAATGTTCGTTTTAACCTTGCTTTGCCAGATAACAACACTGGAGGGTGGGGGTAAACTATGAGAGTGTAGGGGAAAACCATGAGATTGGCCTCTGAAAAAGGAAATGGCAACCCACTCCAGTATTCTTGCCTGGGAAATCCCACAGACAGAGGAGCCTGGTGGGCAACAGTCCATGGGGTCACAAAAGAGTCAGCCATTACTTAGTGACTGAATAACATTTTCCTCTCCTTTCCAGTCCCTCCCCTCACATGCACACATGTGAGCACACTGGACCAGGTGAAGCCCTGACTAGTCGCATGGAGTCAAGTCTGTGTTTCCTCTCCCTCCTGATATTAGGATTTGTCAGGAGCCACCTTAGGCATTACTGACACAATGGAGGCACGGCCCCAACCCTTCCTCCTCATCTTGCAGGCATGGTCCCAGGATGAAGGAGTTAGGTCTTGTGATTCTGACTTGTTATTTCCTTTCTTCGGTTGAGTTGGCTGGAAAGAATGTTAAGGTGCTTATTGTTCTTGAGAGAAGCATGAGAAAGCACAAAGCCTTCTGCAGTTGTGCCCAGAAAATAATCTATAAAGTAAACATTGACATTTGTTCAAGGATCTTTACAAAGAATGTTCCAGGATGAGCACGTAGGCCACAGCTTGAGGCCATGGGAAGGGTTGTTATCTGAGACCTGTTTGTGAGGGAAATGCTTATGGCAAAAGAAGTTTGCTGAATTTAGGGTTTAAGAATAATTAAGAATAGTTAGATTATCTGGGTCGTGAAGATCTTTTTTGTACAGTTCTTCTGTGTATTCTTGCCATCTCTACTTAATATCTTCTGCTTCTGTTAGGTCCATACCATTTGTGTCCTTTATCGAGCCCATCTTTGCATGAAATGTTCCCTTGGTATCTCTAATTTTCTTGAAGAGATCTCTAGTCTTTCCCGTTCTGTTGTTTTAGTCTACTTCTTTGCATTGATCGCCGAGGAAGGCTTTCTTATCTCTTCTTGCTATTCTTTGGAACTCTGCATTCAGCTGCTTATATCTTTCCTTTTCTCCTTTGCTTTTCGTTTCTCTTCTTTTCACAGCTATTTTTAAGGCCTCCCCAGACAGCCATTTTGCTTTTTTGCATTTCTTTTCCATGGGGATGGTCTTGATCCCTGCCTCCTGTACAATATCACGGACCTCCGTCCATAGTTCATCAGGCACTCTATCTATCAGATCTAGTCCCTTAAATCTGTTTCTCACTTCCACTGTGTAATCATAAGGGATTTGATTTAGGTCATACCTGAATGGTCTAGTGGTTTTCCCTACTTTCTTCAATTTCAATCTGAATTTGGCAATAAGGAGTTCATGATCTGAGCCACAGTCAGCTCCTGGTCTTGTTTCTGCTGACTGTATAGAGCTTCTCCAACTTTGGTTGTAAAGAATATAATCAATCTGATATTGGTGTTGACCATCTGGTGATGTCCATGTGTAGAGTCTTCTCTTGTGTTGTTGGAAGAGGGTGTTTGCTATGACCAGTGAATTTTCTTGGCAAAACTCTATTAGTCTTTGTGCTGCTTCATTCTGTATTCCAAGGTGAAATTTGCTTGTTACTCCCGGTGTTTCTTGACTTCCTACTTTTGCCTTCCAGTCCCCTATAATGAAAAGGACATCTTTTTTGGGTGTTAGTTCTAAAAGGTCTTGTAGGTCTTCATAGAACCATTCAACTTCAGCTTCTTCAGCATTACTGGTTGGGGCATAGACTTGGATTACTGTGATATTGAATGGGTTGCCTTGGAAACGAACAGAGATCATTCTGTCGTTTTTGAGATTGCATCCAAGTACTGCATTTTGGACTCTTTTGTTGATCATGATGGCTACTCCATTTCTTCTAAGGGATTCCGACCCGCAGTAGTAGATATAACAGTCATCTGAGTTAAATTCACCAATTCTAGTCCATTTTAGTTCTCTGATTCCTAGAATGTCGACGTTCACTCTTGCCATCTCCTGTTTGACCACTTCCAATTTGCCTTGATTCATGGACCTGACGTTCCAGGTTCCTATGCAATATTGCTCTCTACAGCATCTATCACCAGGCACATCCACAACTGGGTATTGTTTTTGCTTTGGCTCCATCCCTTCATTCTTTCTGGAGTTATTTCTCCACTGATCTCCAGTAGCATATTGGGCACCTACTGACCTGGGGAGTTCCTTTTTCAGTATCCTATCATTTTGCCTTTTCATACTGTTCATGGGGTTCTCAAGGCAAGAATACTGAAGTGGTTTGCCGTTCCCTTCTCCAGTGGACCACATTCTGTCAGACCTCTTCACCATGACCCGCCTGTCTTGGGTGGTCCCAGGGGCATGGCTTAGTTTCACTGAGTTAGACAAGGCTGTGGTCCTAGTGTGATTAGATTGACTAGTTTTCTGTGATTATGGTTTCAGTGTGTGTGCCCTCTGATGCCCTCTTGCAACACCTACCGTCTTACTTAGGTTTCTCTTACCTTGGACATGGGGTATCTCTTCACGGCTGCTTCAGCAAAGCACAGCCAGTGCTCTTTACCTTGGATGAGGGGTATCTCCTCACTGCTGCCCCTTTTGACCTTGATCGTGGAATAACTCCTCTAGGCCCTCCTGCACCCGCACAGCCACCACTGCTTGGAGAAGGGGTTGCTCCTCCCAGCTGTGGCCTCTGGCCTCAGGCATGGGGTAGGTCCTCCGGACCACTGCCCCTGGCCTAGAGCCAGATATCCTGGAATGTGAAATTAAGTGGGCCTTAGAAAGCATCACTATGAACAAAGCTAGTGGAGGTTATGGAATTCCAGTTGAGCTATTTCAAATCCTGAAAGATGATGCTGTGAAAGTGCTGCACACAATATGCCCGCAAATTTGGAAACTCAGCAGTGGCCACAGGACTGGAAAAGGTCAGTTTTCATTCCAATCCCAAAAAAAGGCAATGCCAAAGAATGCTGAAACTACCGCACAATTGCACTCATCTCACACGCTAGTAAAGTAATGCTCAAATTCTCCAAGCCGGGCTTCAGCAGTACATGAACCGTGAACTTCCAGATGTTCAAGCTGGTTTTAGAAAAGGCAGAGGAACCGGAGACCAAATTGCCAACATCTGCTGGATCATGGAAAAAGCAAGAGAGTTCCAGAAAAACATCTATTTCTGCTTTATTGACTATGCCAAAGCCTTTGACTGTGTGGATCACAATAAACTGGAAAATTCTGAAAGAGATGAGGACACCAGACCACCTGACCTGCCTCTTGAGAAATCTGTATGCAGGTCAGGAAGCAACAGTTAGAACTGGACATGGAACAACAGACTGGTTCCAAATAGGAAAAGGAGTATGTCAAGGCTGTATATTGTCACCCTGTTTATTTAACTTCTATGCAGAGTACATCATGAGAAACGCCGGGCTGGAAGAAGCACAAGCTGGAATCAAGATTGCCAGGAGAAATATCAATAAGCTCAGATATGCAGATGACACCACCCTTATGGCAGAAAGTGAAGAGGAACTCAAAAGCCTCTTGATGAAAGTGAAAGAGGAGAGTGAAAAAGTTGGCTTAAAGCTCAACATTCAGAAAACAAAGATCATGGCATCCGGTCCCACCACTTCATGGGAAATAGATGGGGAAACAGTGGAAACAGTGGCAGACTGTATTTTTTTGGGCTCCAAAATCACTGCAGACGGTGACTGCAGCCATGAAAAGACGCTTACTCCTTGGAAGGAAAGTTATGACCAACCTAGATAGCATATTCAAAAGCAGAGACATTACTTTGCCAACAAAGGTCCGTCTAGTCAAGGCTATGGTTTTTCCAGTGGTCATGTATGGATGTGAGAGTTGGACTGTGAAGAAGGCTGAGCGCCAAAGCATTGATGCTTTTGAACTGTGGTGTTGGAGAAGACTCTTGAGAGTCCCTTGGACTGCAAGGAGATCCAGCCAGTCCATTCTGAAGGAGATGAGCCCTGGGATTTCTTTGGAAGGAATGATGCTAAAGCTGAAACTCCAGTACTTTGGCCACCTCATGCGAAGAGTTGACTGCTTAGAAAAGACTCTGATGCCGGAAGGGATTGGGGGCAGGAGGAGAAGGGGACGACAGAGGATGAGATGGCTGGATGGCATCACTGACTCAATGGACGTGAGTCTGAGTGAACTCTGGGAGTTGGTGATGGACAGGGAAGCCTGACGTGCTGTGATTCATGGGGTCGCAAAGAGTCGGACACGACTGAGCGACTGAACTGAACTGAACTGAAGAATAGTTAGAAGGTAAAAATTTAAGAATTGCTGTAGTGTTAGCATATTTTACTATAGCTTATAGAGATTAGGAATTTTAGAGATATTGATAGCTAGAAGCCCTTTTAGGAGATAGTGATCTTAAGAGACTAGGGGCAAATAGGATTTAGAAAGATAAGAAATAAACAGGAATATGGCATGAGTTACAATGTAATCACAAGTTAAGTATAGGACACGTAAGAGGAAGTAGATAAAAGATAGTAAAGCAGATTCTGAGAGAATCACTGAAGCAGGAACTCAGTTTGCAGGGCAACAGTGATTTCTGGAGACAGTAAATCTGGGTGGGGGTGGGGACTGAAAATGTCAAGGCTCTAACCTAATGCTTTTGTCAAAGTATATAAACATGTAGGCTACATCATTGTCTGCCGACACCGCTCATCCCTTCAGGCTGATTCCCTGGCTGCTGGAGCTGGACTCTGGCAAGGATTGGAGAAGGGAATGGCAACCCAGCTAAAAAATCTCCAAACATCTAGGTCAGGCCAGGTTATTCTTCATTTAAGGGTTTCAGTGAAAACTAAAATACATATATGTTCTCAAATTTACCATAGTTTGTATTCTGTAAATCAGTTGTCTCAAACTGAAAATCCATCTTCCATGGAAACCATGTAATACAATAATTTTTAACAGTTTGTTTTATTAATACTGTACTTGACATATAATCTTGCACTCTATTTACTACAGGTGAACTTGGCTTTTATGCACAGCACTCTGTCGCCTGAGGTAGTCATAAGACCCCCCTTTACACCCAGTTTTATCTTTGGGGACACAGTAAGAGATACTCTCCAATTCTGACTCTCTGAGGGTAGCTCTTGGGTGTCGTAAGAGTTCCAGGGGATTATGAGCAAGGAGCACGTATCTAGTAGGATGTTTTCAAAGGTCTTAAATAATGAAAAAATTTTATCTCACGTAAGAGTGGGTCCAGGGCGAGGCTATCCCAGTGGTTTAATTATGTTAACAGAGACATAGACTTTCAATTTTTACGCTCTACTATTCCAAGTATTGACCTCGTTTCCTAGCTTGTAGCAAGACAAAGGAAAATTTCCCAGAATTTCCACAGCAAACTTCCCTTCATGTCTCATTGGCCAGACTTTGGTCATTAGTTCATTTTCAAACCAAGCAGTAGCAAAGAGGATGGGCTTGCCATGATTTATAATATTGTAAACAATAGACAATGGCTGCTGGGCAGTCAGTCCCAGTGCCTGTTTTAGGCCAGTTGCTGGTGTAGCTGGAGATAACTTTCAATCTGTAGCTTTCTTCTGAGGCCTCAGAACTGGCCTACCTGCTTTCCTTTTTAACTAGTATGGCTTCTTTCACTAGCTCACGGCTCTGCAGAAAGGGATGGAACCAAAACCAAACATCTAAAAACTTCCCCACTCACCTGGTCCTGAAGTACTTTGAGGGTTTTTATTTTAATTTTATATTATTTTTATCTTATTTTAAGCTAATAATGATGAAAATCTGTGGTAAGTTAAAACAGCTCCCTTCTGCAAAAACAAACACACACACAGACCTCCCACACATTTTCTTCTGTGTTCTCACTTCCTTCTTTTTTTACTTAGATTGAGTATGGGAATTTTAAGAGTGAATTTTGGGGTAAAGAAAGGACTTCAGTAGCATTCATTTGCATTTAGAGAAGAGCCAGACCTAGCGATTCCCCAGGGTATTTCAAAGCCAGGCCTGCAGAGATAGAAAAGGTAGCAGGGTGATTAGAAAAGGTAGCAGGGACTTCAATGTTGATGTGGGTCTGGAGTTGAGAGGAAGGTCTTGATCACACCCCCGCCCTCCCTCCGCTTTCCTATGGTGTCCATTAGTTGGCTAAGTAGCAAAGCCTATTCCTGTGCCATATAAGAAGCAGGGCAGGGTTTTGACCTCACTGACAAGGAAGTAAAAGAAATAAGCAGGAAATTCTCCAGCAATAGAAGCTGAAAGAAAGTTCCTGGGTTAGAAATCAGAGGCTGCTGTCTGAAGAACCAAATAGCTTTCCGATAGGCTGGATTGAAGTCACTGGGAGACTGAAAAGCAACTCGTCTTCTTGAGAATGAAGACTTGTACTGACTTCGATGTAACACTACTTACCTTGACTTTCCCATTCATATCCTTGTTAGGTCCCCCGCAAACCCACATTCATGCTTCTAGCACAAAGCAATGTGATCCCAGGTATTTGCAAATTCACACCTGCAGTCTGAGCTTGTCTTTCATTCACACCCAATTAAACACACAAAGTACACGTTTTATTTCCACAAATGCCCAGAGAAAACAAAGCCTTTTAGTTGGCCTTGATTCAAAAGTAAACTGAAAAATTAATCTTTAGCCAATACCTAGAAACAATGTGGAAAAGAACACATGTGTATACAAACTCAGAGATTATTAAACTTTTCACTCGGAAAGAAAAAGTCTAAATCTAATGATACGTGATCTCAGATGGGAACTGAATTTTATACGTTAATATTTTCAGTGTATACATACTGCTAATTGTTGAACAACTGCCTCTTTAAGAAAGAAAAAAAGATGGTCTTATGCTCTCTATTCCCTAAAATCAGGAGTCTAGTGTGCATACAACCAATGATGAGAAAGATATGGTTAAGAGGAAAGAGAACTGAACCAATAAGAAATGAGGGTCAGTGATCCAAAACCTGGCTTCCCCAGTTATTTAGTTTGAGTTTGGGCAAGAGTTTTGAAAAGCCCTAAATAGCAAATGATCTGAAGCATCAAGTTTGTTTTCTTATATTTTCAACACTGCAAGCTGAAACTGAATTCTACTAAGTCCAAGGAGAAAAAGTTATGCTGTATTTCCTTGGTGGTGCACTAAGGCCCATTGGTAAGTTAGTGGGGAGAGGAGCGTGGGAGGAGAGGGAAAAGGAACAGGTATGGAAAGTGTAATCTGATTTTTTTCCCCCTCTATGTTGATTTCTTCTGAAATACGTAACTGGAGAGAAATGAAGAGCAGAAAAATACGGTTGGCAGATTGAGGTTGTAACACAGGATTCTCCCTGCCTTCCCTTCCCCAATGGAGACTCTTTCTCATGGCTACAACTTTGACAGCAAAAGTATCCAACATCTATTCTCCCCTCTTCCTTCCCAACATATCCTTGACTATGTCCAGATAATCACTCTTTCCCCTTCTAACTCCAGGAGAAGACAACCATGTCTTCATTTTTGGGTGTGGATCTTCATTGTTGTTGTTCAGTCACTAAGTTGTGTCCTCTTTGTGACCCCATGGACTGTAGCACACAAGGCTTCCCTGTCCTTCATTATCCCCAGGAGTTTGATTAAACTCATGTCCACTGAGTTGATCATGCCATCCAACCATCTCATCCTTTGTCACCTCCTCCTCCTGCCCTCGATGTGTCCCAACAGCAGGGTCTTTTCCAATGAGTCAGCTCTTTACATCAGGTGGCCAAAGTATTAGAGCTTCAAGTTCAGCCTTGGTTCTTCCAATGAATATTCGGGGTTGATTTCTTTTAGGATTGACTGATTTGGTCTCCTTGCTGTCCAAGGGACTCTCAAGAGTCTTCTCCAGCACGACAACTTGAAAGCATCAATTCTTTGGTGCTCATACATGCATGCTAAGTTGCTCCAGTCATCTCTGGCTCTTTGCGACCCTATGGACTATAGCCGGCCAGGCTCCTCTGTCCATGGGATTCTCCAGGCAAGAATACTGGAATGGGTTGCCCTTTCTTTCTCCAAGGGATCATCCCAGCCCAGGGATAAAACCTGTGGTTCTTACATCTCCTGCATTGGCAGGCAGGTTCTTTACCACTAGTGATACCTGGGAAGCCAGAGCAGGGGTATAAAGTCCTAACCTTGTTGCTTCAATATGGGCAATTCTGGAGGACCACCCCAATTCCAGAACTTTGTTGGATAAACTAAAGTCTTTGTCTGGACTGACTCGCAGTTCAGCTTTTCTCTCTACACAATTTTGTTTCCTTTTTCCCCCAAAGGAGTTGATTCTAAAAGCAACTCCCAATGAAGCCCCTGTATGCAAATCTCTGTCTCAGAATTTGATTCATGGTGAATCCAGTCTATAACAAATGGGACCAGGAGTGTCTCAGAAAGCAGACTCTAAGAAAGGACTTTGGACGTGGGTCACTCAATGGGCCAAATATCAACGGGAGCCCCATCAATGCTGGTGGAAATAGTGCATAGTCCAGGGCATGTAGTAGCAGTGCAATTTTAAAAACTTTCACCAGTGGTGAACTTGGTATAGGAGTGGACAGAATGTACTGTTGGGTGCAGTGTATCACTCTTTTGAGAACAAAAAAGAAAATAGTAAATATAAAGACTATGAAATTGGATGGCTATTGCTGAGTAACATGGAAGCTCTATAGAAAGACAAAGGAAGGGTGATTAAATTATTAATTAAAAGATGGGTATGAAAGCCAGAGGCCTTCTTTATAGTATAAAAGAAACTCTCATCTCCTGGAGGCACCCAGGAGCTGAGGGTAATAAGAGTAACAAAGCTCCAGAGAAAGTTATATTCTCAACCACAGCAAGGCAGGATTGGTTCCACTAATCATCATTCCCCAGTGACTCACTGGGGAACTTGTGTTCTCTATTTCTAAAACACTGCAGGTTTAGAGATCCTGGTTCTTAAGAGAGATCACTTCTACTAAGGGATATAGTGAATATTTTATTAAACCTCAGGCTGTGGCTGTCGCTCAGTGATTCATTCTCCCCAAAGACCAGCAGCCAAGGAAAGTATTTACTATCCTGGGAGAGGTAATCAACTCTGAACTCTGAACATTAGAAAGAACATGTTTGTCACCTACATGATCCACTTGTCTTCTTAATACACCTTTGCCCAATTTTGACTGTAAATGACAAGTAAAATAGGCACATGGTGGGAAGGGGATACTGACCAGGGTCTGAGACTCCTCAAGGATGGGGTTCTGGGTCACCCACCTAGGTAAGTCACCTGAGGCCAGAAGAATAAAGGGCATCAATACGTGGTGATAGAGGAGAATGATGGTGAGTACCAGTTATGGTCTTGAGACAAGTTGCACAGTGGGTATTGGAGTTCATTTCACTAATTTTTCTCTTACAAGTCTCTTCCCAACCCCTTGCCAGCTGAAAGTGAAAGTCGCTCAGTTGTGTCCAGTTCTTTGCGACCCCATGGACTATACAGTCCATGGAATTCTCCAGGCCACAGTACTGGAGTGGGTAACCTTTCCCTTCTCCAGGGATCTTCCTCACCTAGGGATCAAACTCAGGTCTCCTACATTGCAGGCGGATTCTTTACCAGCTGAGCCACAAAGTCCTTTAAAATACTAGAGGAGATGCTCTTAAAATTTATATAAAGCAAGTGCATTCAAGAGGCTCAGGGATGGACTCTGAATGCTGCACTGCACCCCTCAGATTTCCACTACCTCATTCCTCCTGACTGGAAGTGTTGTCAGCCAACTGTTCTTGGCTGAGTCCTCCTCTGGGACTTGGACTTGGTTGAAGAGACCCACCTTGTCCAAGGTCTTGACCCTTCCTAGGAGCAGCTTATATCCAATCGCTGGTTGTTATGAGAGTGTAAAGGCCTGGTCCTCTCACCCTAATCTGGGGTAAAACTGGAGTGTTACTCTGTCCCTAGAGTTCCCTGTAGGATTAGCTGTGAGCTTTGCTGGGACTGCCTGAATTTACAGCCCAATGCATAGAATCTATGACATTTGACTGGAAACTTTGCAGTAAAGTTGAGTATGTGTGTTGGTATGATGTGCTGTTTACAAGTCCCATCAGTTCAGTTCAGTTCAGTTGCTCAGTCATGTCTGACTCTTTGCGACTGCATGAATCACAGCACACTAGGCCTCCCTGTCCATCACCAACTCCCAGAGTTTACCCAAACTCATGTCCATTGAGTCAGTGATGCCATCCAGCCACCTCATTCTCTGTCGTCCCCTTCTCTTCCTGCCCCCAATCCCTCCCAGCCTCAGGGTCTTTTCCAAGGAGTCAACTCTTCTCATGAGGTGGCCAAAGTACTGGAGTTTCAGCTTTAGCATCAGTCCATCCAATGAACACCCAGGACTGATCTCCTTTAGGATGGGAAGATTGGATCTCCTTGCAGTCTAAGGGACTCTCAAGAGTCTTCTCCAACACCACAGTTCAGAGGCATCAATTCTTTGGTGCTTAGCTTTCCTCATAGTCCAACTCTCCCATCCATACATGACCACTGGAAAAACCCCACGTCCAAGGTAAGAGAAACCCAAGTAAGACGGTAGGTGTTGCAAGAGGGCATCAGAGGGCACACACACTGAAACCATAATCACAGAAAACTAGTCAATCTGATCACATGGACCACAGCCTTGTCTAAATCTATGAAACTAAGCCATGCCCCTGGGACCACCCAAGACAGGCGGGTCATGGTGGAGAGGTCTGACAGAATGTGGTCCACTGGAGAAGGGAATGGCAAACCACTTCAGTATTCTTGCCTTGAGAACCCCATGAACAGTATGAAAAGGCAAAATGATAGGATACTGAAAGAGGAACTCCCCAGGTCAGTAGGTGCCCAATATGCTACTGGAGATCAGTGGAGAAAGAACTCCAGGAAGAATGAAGGGATGCAGCCAAAGCAAAAACAATACCCAGTTGTGGATGTGACTGGTGATAGAAGCAAGGTCCGATGCTGTCAAGAGCAATATTGCATAGGAACCTGGAATGTCAGGTCCATGAATCAAGGCAAATTGGAAGTGGTCAAGTGGCAAGAGTGAACGTCGACATTCTAGGGATCAGTGAACTAAGATGGACTGGAATGGGTGAATTTAACTCAGATGACCACTATATCTACTACTGCAGACAGGAATCCCTCAGAAGAAATGGAGTGGCCATCATGGTCAATAAAAGAGTCCGAAATGCAGTACTTGGATGCAATCTCCAAAACGACAGAATGATCTCTGTTCATTTCCAAGGCAAACCATTCAATATCACAGTAATCCAAGTCTATGCCCCAACCAATAACGCTGAAGAAGCTGAAATTGAATGGTTCTATGAAGACCTACAAGACCTTCTATAACTAACACCCAAAAAAGTTGTCCTTATCATTATAGGGGACTGGAATGCAAAAGTAGGAAGTCAAGAAACACTTGGAGTGACAGGCAAATTTGGCCTTGGAGTACGGAATGAAGCAGGGCAAAGGCTAATAGAGTTCTGCCAAGAGAACACACTGGTCATAGCAAACACCCTCTTCCAACAACACAAGAGAACACTCTACACATGGACATCAACAGATGGTCAACACCGAAATCAGAATGATTATATTCTTTGCAGCCATAGATAGAGAAGCTCTATACAGTCAGCAAAACAAGACCAGGAGCTGACTGTGGCTCAGATCATGAACTCCTTATTGCCAAATTCAGACTGAAATTGAAGAAAGTAGGGAAAACCACTAGACCATTCAGGTATGACCTAAATCAAATCCCTTATGATTATACAGTGGAAGTGAGAAATAGGTTTAAGGGACTAGATCTGATAGATGGAGTGCCTGATGAACTATGGACGGAGGTTCGTGACATTGTACAGGAGACAGGGATCAAGACCATCCCCATGGAAAAGAAATGCAAAAAACAAGTCCCATACCCATATTCAAATAATTTACTAATAAGGAAGTACGCATTATGTTCCTAGAACATTGTTCCTGGAACTAGGTACAAGTAACATTGGTACAATATTTTCTCTAAGGCAGACTGGCTCCCCAGCTATCAACACGGGCAATCTTTAGCTAATCAAGAATTCAAAGGGAACATAAACATTTAAATGTAATGTAATTATACCTGGGTGTAGGCATAAAGATATTTATCTCCCCCAGTAGCTCTCAGGTTAATTTACAGAGAGCTAAGTTGGTTAAGCGGAGAAGGCAATGGCACCCCACTCCAGTACTCTTGCCTGGAAAATCCCATGGATGGAGGAGCCTGGTAGGCTGCAGTCCATGGGGTCGCTAAGAGTCGGACACGACTGAACGACTTCACTTTCACTTTTCACTTTCATGCATTGGAGACGGAAATGGCAACCCACTCCAGTATTCTTGCCTGGAGAATCCCAGGGACCGGGGAGCCTGGTGGGCTACCGTCTATGGGGTTGCACAGAGTCAGACACGACTGAAGCAACTTAGCAGCAGCAGCAGCAAGTTGATTAAAATTCATTTTTCATTTCTTCAGGAAAGAGAACATATAGATTTCTTCGAAATAGGAGCCAAAAGAGATTGTTTGTGTTAATCTAGGCTTCTCTACTGCCTCACTCAACCCAGATATGACACAGAAAATATCCTTCTGTCTTAAAATTAAATTGTGTTGGAAACACTAGCAGAATTTTTGCTATATGCTATCTCTTAAAAAGGGGACAAACATTATTAATGTGACACATATATTGTCAGCTGCATAACTGATTTTTTTCTCCAAACAAAAACAGGAAGTACCTAAATAAAACAAATAACAGTTAATTATACAAAGTATAATGTGGTAATAATTCCACATTTAGGTTGCAATTATGATTCTTCTTTTTTCCAAGCCTCAACACCACTACAATTCATTAGAGGAAAATAAGGCAGAAAAAACAAACAAACAAAAAAAAACTTTTTTTTTCCCTCAGAGGATTAAGGGAAAAGATAAAGAGAGAGGAAAATATTTGAGTAAATTAGAGTTAATATGTCTCCCTATCTAGAATTACTTATCCAGACTGCTATTTTTCTTTCTTTCTTTCTTCTTCTTTTTTTTTTTAACCTTTTCTGGCCTCGCACCATGTGGCATATGGGATCTTATTTCCCCCACCAGGGATGGAACCTGTGCCCCTGCATTGGGAGTGCAGTCTTAACCACTGGACTTCCAGGGAAGTCCTACCCAGACTGCTTTTTTGACAAAGAACTCCAGTAATTATCAGTATTTGGCAACAGGGATTGCAGATCGTTTGTGTGAGGTTAATATTTAATTTTAATTTTCCTTACATATATTTTCCAAACAGAATGTCAACTTATGTGTTCTTAAGAGTATTGTATCGTTCATTTCTTTGTTACGACTTTTTGTGTGTTGAGAGGTCTGTAGTGGGGAGATCTGGAATTTCTCTTATTTGTTTTATTTTCATTTCTTTGGTGAATCTGTGCTACATTTGGTAATTCCATTGTTTTGTTAATAATAATAAGCAAATTTTTCATTCTTTGAGTTCAGTGGAAGGTATTCTTTGGGTTACTTTTTATTTAGTGGGATATTCTGAGAGCCAGCTATGATGAATACATAAATAAGAGGGCTACAGGTCATGGAAATGTATCAAAATCCAGTGGCTTGAGGACAACAAAATTTAATTGGTTTAAAAATCTTTATAATCAAGTTCCAGTGGCTGATTTCATCTGTCAATATAAGTTGGTCAATGAAATAATTCCATGGTTTTTAATAGTGAAATTGATTTGCATTTTGAAGAGTCAACTAAATTGGCTGCTTAATACCAAAATTTTTGGCTTACAAAACAATAACGTTTTCTTAACTTCTACTTTGTTGTTGTTCAGTCTCCCAGTTTTGTCCGACTCTTTACCACCCCATGGACTGCATAACACCAGGCCTCCCTGTCCCTCACCATCTCCCGAAGTTTGCCCAAGTTCATGTAGATTGCACCAGTGATGCCATCCAGCCATCTCACCCTCTGACATGCTCTTCTCTTTCTGCCCTCAATCTTTTCCAGCATCAGGGACTTTTCCAATGAGCCGGCTGTTCGCATTAGCTACTTTGTTAGCTAAGCTTTAACTAATACACTGTTTCTGAGCCCTGTTTTTTCTTCTTCTTTATTCATTCTATTCCAGCTCCCTGGGATCCCAGAAATTATGGTATTTCTCTTTTCTGTCATTTTCCCCCCACAAGACCTTTGGTATTTATGAGGCTAGTCTCATCAGCTCTCAGAGCTATTGATTGGAATTTTAAGGTCATAATCTCAGGTCCTACAAGGCTCTCTGTCTTGGCTCCTTAGGAGGTTGCCAGTCTCCAAGATATGAAGAAATTCATCTGGCACATAGTAGATGCTACATTTAGTTTTTTGAAGAATTAATAATTCACATGTTTTAGAAACAAAAAGATATAAAAAGATTTAGAGAAAAGTCCCCTTCTGGTACCCCCTCCCCAAGTATCCTCATCTACTTCTCCACAATCTCCCAGAAATAATTCCTATTATTAGTTTTTGTTCCTTCCAAAGTTTCTTTATGTATTCCAGTGCCACTGAGATCAGTGGAGTGATTTCCAACTTTGAACACACAAATTTCTTACATTCTAAATGTGTTCACCATCTCCATCTTATTATCTCTTATTTACTCTTTTTTTTTTTTTTTCAAACAGACTTTATTTTACAGAGTATTTTAAGTTCACAGTAAAACTGGGAAAAGGTACAGAGGTTTCCCACATACCCACCCTGCTCAGCTGCCTACAGCATGCCCTTTCCCACTGTTAATATCTCACACAAGAATGGCTCATTTGTTAAAATTGATGAACCATGTTGACATACTATCACCCAAAGTTCACAGTTTATATTACAGTGCATTCCTGGTGCACATGGTGTGGGTTTTGAAAAATGTATAATAACATGTATCCACCATTATAGTATGGCTTTCCTGGTGGCTCAGTGGTAAAGAATCTGCTCGTGATGAAGGAGTTCAGTCCTTGGGTCGAGAAAATCCCCTGGAGAAGGAAATGGCAACCCACTCCAGTGTTCATGCCTGGGAAATCCCATAGGCAGAGGAGACTGGAAGACTACAGTCCATGGGATTGCAAGAGTCAGACACTATTTAGTGACTAAACCACCACCACCACCACTATTATACTGTCATACAGAATAGTGTCAAGCAGTAAAAATCCTCTGTATACTGCCAATTCATCATCTCTGCCTCCCTAACCCCCAACAATTACTGATCCTTTCACTGTCTCCATAGTTTTGCTTTTTCCAGAATATCATATAGTTGGAATCATACAGTATGTAGCCTTTTCAGATCAGCTTCTTTTGCTTAGTAATATACATCTAAGTTTTTGCCATGTCTTTTCATAATTTGAATGCTCATTTCTTTTAAACACTGAATAGTATTTCATTTTCTGGCTGTACCGGTTTATCCATTCACTTACTGAGGGACATTGTAGTTGCTTTCAAGTTTTGGCAGTTACAAATAAAGTTGGTTTAACATCCATGTGTATGCTTATGTGTGGACATCAGTTTCCAGCTCCTTTGGGTAAATACCAAGGAGCATGATTGCTGCACTCAATATGCCAGCAAATTTGGAAGACTCAGCAGTGGCCACAGGACTGGAAAAGGTCAGTTTTCATTCCAATCCCTAAGAAAGTCAGTGCCTAAGAATGCTCAAACTACCGTGCTGTTGAACTCATCTCACACACTAGTAAAGTAAAGCTCAAAATTCTCCAAGCCAGGTTTCAACAGTACGTGAACCGTGAACTTCCAGATGTTCAACCTGGATTTATAAAAGGCAGAGGAACCAGAGATAAAATTGCCAACATCTGCTGGATCATTGAAAAAGCAAGAGAGTTCCAGAAAAACATCTACTTCTGCTTTACTGACTATGCCAAAGCCTTTGACTGTGTGGATCACAACAAACTGGAAAATTCTTAAAGAGATGGGAATATCAGACCACCTGACCTGCCTCCTGAGAAATCTGTATTCAGGCCAAGAAGCAACAGTTAGGACTGGACATGGAGCAACAAACAGACTTATACCAGATCAGGAAAGGAGTATGTCAAGTCTGTATATTGTCATCCTGCTTATTTAACTTATATGCAGAGTACATCATGAGAAATCTGGACTGGATGAAGCACAAACAGAAATCAAGATTGCTGGGAGAAATATCAATAAGCTCAGATATGCAGATGACACCACCCTTATGACAGAAAGTGAAGAAGAACTAAAAAGCCTGTTGATGAAAGTGAAAGAGGAGAGTGAAAAAGTTGGCTTAAAACTCAACATTCAAAAAACTAAGATCATGGCGTCTGGTCCCATTACTTCCTGGCAAATAGATGGGGAAACAGTGGAAACAGTGAGAGATTTTATTTTCTTGGGCTCCAAAATCACTGCAGATGGTGACTGCAGCCATGAAATTAAAAGATGCTTACTCCTTGGAAGGAAAGTTATTACCATCCTCGACAGCATATTAAAAAGCAGAGACATTACTTTGCCAACAAAGGACTGTCTAGTCAAAGCTATGGCTTTACCAGTAGTCATGTATGGATGTGAGAGTTGGACTATAAAGAAAGCTGAGCACTGAAGAATTGATGCTTTTGAACTGTGGTGTTGGAGAAGACTCTTGAGACCTTTGGATAGCAAGGAGATCC
This sequence comes from Bos indicus, assembly GCF_029378745.1. Classification (NCBI taxonomy): domain Eukaryota; kingdom Metazoa; phylum Chordata; class Mammalia; order Artiodactyla; family Bovidae; genus Bos; species Bos indicus. Next base: position 95,594,623 of record NC_091764.1, read on the forward strand.
AACAAGTCCATCCTAAAGGAAATCAGTCCTGAATATTCATTGGAAGGACTGATGTTGAAGCTGAAACTCCAATACTTTGGCCACCTGATGTGAGGAACTAACTCATTTGAAAAGACCCTGATGCTGGGAAAGATTGAAGGCAGGAGAAGGGGACGACAGAGGATGAGATGGCTGGATGGCATCACCGACTCAATGGAAGTGAGTTTGAGTGAACTCTGTGGGTTGGTGACGGACAGGGAGGCCTGGCATGCTGCAGTCCATGGGGTCGCAAAGAGTTGGACATGAATGAGCGACTGAACTGAACTGAACTGATGATTACTGGATCTGTGATAAGGGTATGTTTAGTTTTGTCATAAACCACTACACTGTTTTGCTTTCTGCATTCCCACCAGCAACAAATGAACACTTTTCATTAACTTTTGAACAAACTGCAGCCATTTTTCCACTTTCACCACCTTATCCAGTTTCTTTTGTTAGGATTTCCTAGTTGTTATCAACAAGCATTTTTTAGGCCTTATTTTACTTGGTCTGTCTGGTAATCACTCACATCCACTTACCTCTCCCACGCCTTCATCTCTGATGCTAGTCATTTCTGGTTTCCTTTTTACTTTTTAGATAGCTCCCCTTTTCTCTTTTGTGGGTCTCCTTTATCTCCATTTATTCCTCAGTCATTGGTATTTTAGAATTTCCTCCTTTACTCTCTTTTCTGACTCAGCATTCTTCAAAATTTCTAACATTAATTTAGAGATTCTTGACTGGATTTCAGATTCACATTTTCAACTGCTTATTACGATATCTCTTAGACTGCAGAAATTCAGCATTCACTCTATCTATGGCCACCAAAAGTAAGCAAACCTCTGTTCTTCATTTGTAGTTTTGGTTAATAGTCTGTCTGCTCACATCTGAAACCTGAGACCCTCTTAGATGCCTCCTTCTTGTTTAGATTTCCACATTCAAGGAAACCGACTTTACTTCCTCTGATCATTCTAATCCTACAGTCTTTACATTGCCCCATCATTCTTTTCTTGTCCTTATACAACAGAGTCCTAATTGCTCTCCTTACTTCCTGCCTCATTGTCTTCCTGTCTTTCCTCCACACCAGTGTCTGGCTGATCTTTTTACAATGTAATCCTTGATTACATTGTTCCTCTTCAATTCTCAATGGCCTTGAGAAAAAAGTGAGTTCTGGAGTGTGATGTTCAAGGTCTTTCATGAGCTGACCCTGCCCATTCTGTGACCTCATTCTCAGCTAAGTTCCCAAGACTTCACATGCTTTCTCTGGCCTTCATGAAATGCCTGTCTCTTGTCTCTTTAGGTGTTATCTCTGGTCCCTCTTTTATTTGGGGCTTTTCTGTCTTCTACTCCAAGCCCCTACTCCAGCCTATTTAGGTGTTCCTTTCTTTCTATTCCATGTGAAGTGAAGTGAAGTGGAGTGAATGTCTCTCAGTCATGTCTGACTCTTTGCAACCCCATGGACTGTAGCTCAGCAGGCTCCTTTGTCCATGGGATTCTCCAGGCAAGAATACTGCAGTGGGTTGCCATTTCATTTTCCAGGGGATCTTTCCAACCCAGGGATCGAACCCAGGTCTCCCACATTCCAGGCAGGTTCTTTACCATCTGAACCACCAGGGAAGCCCGTAACCCTTTATAAACGTCTCAGTAACAAGCTCTGGGCATGACATTTTGTACTGCTTTTTTATTTGTCCAAGATCTTATGGACTTTTTATGAGCATAATGATTACTTGAATTTAGGAATGGCTTTTCCATATTCCATTTAATTTAATATAATTTAATTGCACGTCACCTTTTTTTCTTTAACCACTCCATGCAGCTTGTGGGATGCTAGCTCCCCAACCAGGGATTGAACCTGGGCCCATAGCAGTGAAAGCATGGAGTCCTAACCACTCAACCACCAGGGAATTCTCCATAGAATTCCTTTTGTCTTTAAAAAAGAGCTTGAGACAAGGTTGATAGGTTAGTGCTTTGTTTGGTGTGGAATCCCAGGATAGCAAGAGTGAGAGAAAAAGGAAAGTAAAGCAGGGAAGGAGGATAAGAAAACATAAGTTGGCATATTACCAAGTAGGCCTCTGCTTCACTAAGAGCTGTGGCCAGTGCTCTTCACATGGAGCATCTCCTGAAAGGTAGTGAAGGTCTGCTGTGCCCTAGGACAGACTGTTAGGTTGGGGAAGGAGGTGAATCAGGGGTGCGTTGGTCAGCGACTTCTTACTTCCTGCTTCTCATTGGCCCACAATCACCCAATTACTTTAAAATTTCCCTGACTTCTAGATGGTGTTATCTGGCTCCTCTGAGCATCTGTTGGGGACGCCAGAGGCACGGCGTGTCTCAGGGAGGCTGAGACAGTGGGTGGTGTGAAGAGAGGAAGCAGAGGCAGTAGCTGGCCGGCAGCTCTCATTTAGCAAGCAACGCAGGAGGTGGGGCAGATTCGGTCAAGCTGTTTGATACAGCATATGAGCTGGATCGAGTTCATCATGATGTTAGCAAAACCCTACTCTCTTCATATTATCATTGAGGATATTGGGAGATTAGAGAAACCAAGTGAATTGTCAAAAGTCGCATAGCTGTTATGGTTGAGTTAGAAGGTATTTCAAAGTGTTTCCTTGTACATTTTATGCTGCTTTGCAATGAACAAATGTACTTCTTAAGTTTTTATCTTTTCCTTTCTTAGTTTTCTTTTTTCCTTCCTCTTATTTCAATCTCTGGGCTTCCCTCATGGCTCAGTGGTAAAGAATCCGCCTGCCATGTAGGAGATGTGGGTTCAATCTCTGGATCAGGAAGATCCCCTGAAGAAGGAGATAGCAACCCACTCTGGTATTATTGCCAGAAGTATCTCACAGACAGAGGAGCCAGGTGGGCTACAGTCCATGCCATGGGGTCACAAAAGAGTTGGATACAACTTAGCAACTAAAGAACAACAACAACATTTCAATCCTTAGTTTGCAGGAAGAAGAAGCAAAGTGGTTTACCCATGTCTCATATTTGGGTGACAGAAATTGTTGTTAAAGTATTCAAATAAACACCCAACATTATTATTATTTTTAAAAAAATTTTGGCCATACTCTATGGCATGTGCAATCTTAGTTCCCTGACCAGGGGTCGAACCCATGCCATTTGTATTAGGAGAGCAGAGTCTTAGCCACTGGACCACTGGGGATGCCCCCCACCCCGCCCCTGCACCCAACATTATTTTTTGACATGACGGTTTAACTGCCTAGGCTTGAAAAGTTGGGCATAAACTTTAGGATGGGGCTTTTCAGAAGTGGAAGCACCAATTCTTTTTATTTATATATCCCAGCAAAATCTTTTTTGGTCTCCTCAGGTGAAACAATTCTACCAAGCAAAGCAGACAGTACTACTTAATTCAGAGTGTGTTTCAAGAGGAATAAGTTTATGATGCTGAGAGCAAAAAGTTTTCACTCCTTTTCCAGCTAACACCATTTTTTATACAAATATATTGTTTTAAAATGAGTATTTCAGCTTGCCAGGTTTAAATATCCTTAGTCTTAAATTTATTTGGTAATATGAAAAAGGGATATATTCTTAATTTTAACTTTCTCTTGTGTTTATTGCATTGGTACCAAGAATGAAAAGCCATAGATTAGGGCTTTGAATAAATAAGTCATCCTTCACTGACAAATATTTTCCAGCTTGGAAGAAGGTATATCTTTTTTCCTGAGATCAAACAATATTTACCTTTTGTTTCCATATCTAATCTCCCTGGCCTTCCAATTTAATAATGGGAAGGTTGATAATTTATTCTCTACTACATAGACAGTGTGAAAAATAGTAGGAATGGTTTTAGTGTTCAACACCCAATCTGAATTTATTTTCCTTGTGCTATCTTTTCTTTTCTTTCTTTCCTTTTGCAAGCACTCATGACTTTTGATTCAGTCAGTAATTACTAGTCCAGCATGGTCTGTCCAAATCAACTGAGCAGAATGGTTCAATAGTAGGAATCACGAAAGGCAGAATTTTTAGAATGAACTACTTATTTGGTGTGCTTATTCAATGTGATGTCCCTTTCCAAAACACTTGTCTGCAGCCCAAGTTCTAGAGCCCAGTTGATTTCTATGAAAGCCTTTGGAGGACAGTTTAAACTTCAGACCTTTGTTGCTCAGAACTCCTGGGAAACAGATTGGGATTGAGGTGGTGATAGTAAGGGCAGAAGCACTAAATCCTGGACTTGTAGTGGCCTATTTGGTTCTTAATTACCTAGTCTGAAAGTCCTCAGGTATATAAGTAATCCATTTAGGACCAAGAGGACCCTATTGCTTTTATCTTCGTTAGCTGCTGGTTAGTTCATGATTGACAAAAAGGCAGAAGCAGCACAGATTATCTCTTGCTTGAGCTGGGACATCCCTCTTCTCCTGCCCTTGGACATCAGCACTCTTGGTCCTTGGGTCTTTGTACATTTTTCAGGCATTGGGGTCTGAGCTGGAACTACATCAGTGGTTTCCAGGGTGTTTAGTTACAGACTGCATATCGTGGGACTTCTCAGCCTCTATATGAGTCAAGCCCTCATTATAAACCTCTTTCTGTTTATCTATCTATCTATATATCTTATTGGTTTTGTTTGTCTGGAGAACTCTAATACAACATGGAAGGGAGGCTCTATTAGAACAAAGTTTGTGGTGGTACAAATCTCCCAGTGAACCCTATTCTAACTGAGGGCAAGAACCTGTTAACCATCAACAATAGCAGAACAAGACCACAGTCCATGGAACCTGTTGTCTTCCTACTGCCTTGTCTTGGTAAATATGGAAATTTCAATTGCTGGCATTTGTGAGGTGGAGAAAGAACCCAGAACCCCAGTGTCTACGGCAAAGAAAGGAAAACAGTGGAATGATCCAGCCTCAGAGGGGTAAGCCATGGTTATCATTAGGCAAGGTTTGCGGATGCCAGTTACCCTCTTCATTTCTCTTTCTCTTCTTCTTTTCCCCAACATAACAGTGTTAAATATAAAATTCTCTTGTGTTTTGAGCCAGGCCTAGACTCAGGTATGCTCACCAGAGTTGGAACTGTCCCTCATTCTATTATAAATATTTTTCTTACTTAGCCCCTCTTACCTCAAGCCAGAAAGCCTGTATATTACCTGGAAAAAAAATAATAAAAGCTAGTCTCTGCTGCTGGCTCTGTGCATGTGGCCAAGTGATTATTTGCAAGACTACTGTTAGGGTTTCAGTAGGGGATCCCTCAAGGTGTCTGCTAATAACATAATCACACAGGGTGGTTTTAGTGAGGCTGCAGGGGTACAAGGCTCTTCCTGATGTCAAAAGCAATTCCATTCTCCGTCAGGGCAATTTTCTGCCTTTCTTGGCCTGTCTTTCTCTCACCCTAGTCTGTCCTAGGTTCCACCCAGTGTTTTCATAAAGAAACAACTTTTAGATAATGACTCATGGCAATCACCTGCCCAGTCAAGGATATATCTGGGTGCCAGACAGCAACTATTCAAGGGGCAGGCAAGCTGTGAGGCCCCCATGTCCTTTGAAAGCTGAGCTTAAAGTCTCTGCTCCATCTTCCAAGAGAATCTGGTTAAAGTGCGTATAGAAACTTATAAAGCAATTTGATAGTCTATGTCTGTTTGAATCTAATAAAAAAAAACTTGGGCTTGTATTTCCTATGTCTTAACTTGCTTTATTTTTCATTTCCTTTTCCTATTGATTTATCTTTAGTTTATTTTGTAAATGTACCAGGGCTGAATGGAAAAAAAACAAACAATAAAAATCAGCCGGTACACAGGCGTTTGGAGGAACAGCGCCCTAAGTCATGCTGGTTCCTGCTTCTTCCCTGTGTTGATGCAGCCTGCTCCTCCCAGGGTGTCCAATAAGGAGTGGAGCAGAGACCCTGCAGTCCCCAGTGTTCCTCCTCAGCCTGTCCATCCCACTTCTGGGGACCTGGAAACCCAGCAAGGCAGGTCGCCTGAGCTGTCATTCATCTTCTCCAGCCCTCCCCACTTCCAGTCCCACAGTCCCTTGGGTAAGGAAAAAATATATCATTAACCTCTACTCTACTTAAATGTGATATAGTCTATCAGGTCTAACGCTTGATATATGTAGTGCAAGTTAAACATTTTGAGAATCCTTTCTTTCTCAACTGTGTATTTTCTAGTCTATTGTTATGCTGCAAAATTCTCTTTGTTACAAGTTGAATAATAACTTCTGTTCTTTTCCTTCCTTCTTTGACAATCTTGATCCAGTCTGCACCTCCTTCTCTCCCAGGATGCTTTGGGTTTACTAGGAAGACATTCATGTTTCCAAAAAGCTGAAAGAGAAAATCACATTTGTCTGTTAAAAAAAATACTGTTTCCTCTTGCACAGTGTTATGAATCAAGTAATTTCAACAGTATCACTTCTGCCATCACATAACCACCACTGAGCTCAAATAGCACCTTAATAACCTGAAGAACTCTCAATATATAGTATAATTATTTTTATTGCATCACTTGTGGTAAACACAGGCAGGCTCATTCTCACCTTTCAAGTTTCAGCTTAAGTGCCACCACCTCGGAAACAGCTTTCTTGATGAGTGCCTTTCCTTAGTTTCTATCTTGTCATTCTGCTTATTTTATTCATAACTTTTTATCATAATGTATTATGTTGCTTTCCTTTTCTAAAAATAAACTCCAGTTTATTTTATTTTTAGGTTAAGCATTTTGGCCAGCCATGCTGCATAAATTTAAGGTGTATACCATGTTGGTTTAATATATGTGTATGTTGCAAAATGATATAGTAGCATCAGCTAACACCTCCATCACATCACATAATTACTGTTTCTTTTTTGTGGTAAAAACATTGAAGGTCTATTCTGTTCGCAACTTTCAAGCATGTATTACAGTATTATGTACTATAATCTCCGGTTGTACTTCATTTCCTCAGAGCTTATTCATCTTATAACTGGAGGTTTGCCCTGTTGGACCAGTGTCTCCTTATTTTCCCCTACCCCTCAGCCTCTGGTAACCACTTCTCTACTCTCTGTTTCTATGAGTTTGGTTTGTTTTTTTTTTTTTTAGATTCTGCATATAAGTGATACCACACAATATTTGTCTTTCCCTGTCACTTAGCATAATGTCTTTAAGTTTCATCCATGTTGTCTCAAATGGTAGGATCTCCTCCTTTCTCATGACTGAATAATCTTCTTTATCCATGCATCTGTAGATGACCACTTGGGTGGTTTCAATATCTTGTCTATTATGAATAATGTAATAAACATGGGAGTGCAAATATCAGTTTGAGATCCTGTTTTTATTTGCTTTGCATATATATATATGTACACACACACATAAGTGGGATTGTTGGATCATAGGGTAATTCTATTTTTATAGTATGTTGCTTATTTATGTGTTTACTTACTAATTGTCTTCCTTATAAAACTGTAAGATCTAAAATACCAGGAAATTTTTATTTTTATTCAATATTGTGTCCCCATTGCCTAGCATAGAGAATGACACTTAGCAATATTTTTAAAATCTTTGTTGAATAGGTGAAGAGGCAGTAGAGAGCCCCTTGTGGGCTAAGATAGTGAGCCCTACTGAGGCAAGATGGCATCGCAATATCCCTCCCACTCAGCTTTCTGTGCTGGGAGGATTCAAAGTCCGATAGGTGTAATTGCATCTTGCTGTTCAGGAAGCATTCCTGGTTTCAGCCTGAAGCATTCAAATTTCATGAAATGAGAAGCTACTAGGTGGTGGGGCTTCACCAGGAGAATTCAGGTAGCTAAGGGTTGGGAGGTAGGATTGTTACAGCCAATAGTTCCTTCTCCCAAGAAGGGTATGAGTCACCTTCTGTGCCTAAAAACACAGAAGAGAATTAATGGGATCCCAAGAGATGCTAGGGAAAGGGAAGATGGTTATATTCCAGAAGTCCTCACTTTCTCTATCAAGTCTGTTGCCAATTTTGAGGATTATTTTTGTGGCCCAGGAGATGTCCAGGCAGGTGATCAAGGGAGACGGTTGTTGCAAATGAGCATCATGGTGGTGCCCTAGGCAGGGGCTGGAGTAGAGGACCTGGTAAATATCATATTCCTAGGTGAAGTGGCCCAGACAGGCTGGCATGCTCCTAACAGCATGCCACTTTATGGTCACAGCTAAAGATGACACCTGCTCTTTCCCTGGAGTATTTTGTGACTCAGAGACTCAAGCCAACACAGCTGGTACTCTGCAGGGCATTACCATTCACTGCTGTGGCCAGAAACCTGGGAGCAACCCTGGTCACTGCCCTTTCTGTTATCTTCCCCATTTGTCAATAGCCAATTATGTTGATTTCATCTCCAAATTATCTCTTGACTGTTTTTGCTTTTCTTCTTCTCCTTAATGTGTTAGTCACTCAGGTCGTGTCCAACTCTTTGCAGCCCTATGGGCTGTAGCCTGCCAGGCTCCTCTGTCCATGGGATTTTCCAGATAACAATACTGGAGTGGGTTGCCATTTTCTTCTCCAGACCCAGGGACTGAACCCTGGTCTCCCACATCCCAGACTCTTTACTGTCTGAGCCACTCTTGCCTGACACTGAACTATCATCTTTTTCACCTAAATGATTGCAAGGGCCTCCTGAGAGTTTATTCCGAATCAAATTTGCTTTCTTCTATTTCACTTTTCATATTTCAGTCAACAGAATCTCAGTCAAGTCCCTGCCCAGATTAAATTCCCATGGATCCTTTCATTGCTCTGCTGTTCAGTGAGCCTCACCTTGCTCTTTGGCCTCATCTTATTATACTTTCTCTTCTGTCCTACTTAAGGTTTTTCCCAGTTTCTAGAACTTATTCTGCATTTTGTTTTTTAAACTTTAGTGCTTTTGCACTGCAGTGTCACTTTGTCTAGAATGTGTGTTCCCTTCTGCCCAGCACACCCAACTGGCAGTATCCAGCCAGCTCCTCTCCACCCTGTTGATTTTAGCTTAATTTTTTTTTTCCTATCTCACTTCTCAAAGAGTTGTACGTAAGCAAGAGCTTAAATTACATGTAACTCACTGACGAGGGAATCAGTAGGAAAAATACTGGCTCCAAGATGTATTAAAGAATGGGGATTTATACATTCTGATAAGAAAAAATGTCTTGGGACTGGCATACACACACTACTATATAAAAAATAGAGAATTAATAAGACCCTACTGTATAGCACAGGGAACTCTAGTCAACACTCTGTACTGACCTATTTGGGAAAAGAATCTAAAAAAAGAGTGGATATATATGTATGCAAATGATTCATTTCACAGTATGGCCTTCCCTAGTAGCTCAGATGGTAAAGCCTCCACCTACAATTCAGGAGACCTGGGTTCAATCCCTGGGTGGGGAAGATCCCTGGAGAAGGAAGTGGCAATCCACTCTAGTATTGTCTGGAAAAACTAATACAATATTGTAAATCAATTATACTCCAATAAAAATAATTTTAAAAAAAAGAGTATAGGGTTATACCTAGTACATGTAGGTCCATTTATAAATAAAAGTTTTTCAATATCTTAAAAAAATAGAAATGTCAAAATAACAATGTTAATTTGTATGCAAAACTAGTTAATGTTCTACAGGGTAACAATAGCCTAACTGTTCCTTCTTATTTACTACAAAGCCGTGACACCTTACCAGGTTAGTCTGTATTCTTTCAGGTCCGTAAAATGTCCCTTGTCAGTGGTGAGTTACTTTTTTAAAGTAACATTTTCTGAGAGAGTCACATGAAAATCAAATAAGCTTATTGAAAATATTCTCTGGTATGATATAAAAGTCTCAAGTAATTATCATTTTGCCTTATTTCCAAGTTTGGAATTACTAAATTCAAAATATTATAAATTATATAATATTTATAAAGAATACAAATTTTTCTTTTTTTTCTATTTTTTAAAAATTTGTGGTATAGTTGTTTTACAATGTTGTGTTAGTTTTTGCTGTACAACAAAATGAATTAGCTCCAAGTGTGTGGGTGTATATATATATATATATATATATCCCCTCCCTCTCGGACCTCCCCCCTCACCCACCCCTCTAGGTCATCACAGAGCTCCCTGCGCTAAACAGCATGTTCCCACTAGCTATCTGTTTTACACATGGCAGTGTATTGGGAGAGCAGAGTCTCAGCTACTGGACCACCAGGGAAGTCCTGGTTTTATTGGATTTCCTGTATCATTTTTCTATTTTTTAATTCATTGATTTCTACATTTTTGTTTATTGTTTACTTTCTTCTGCTTGCTTTGAGTTTAGCTCTTCTCTTTCTAGTTTCTTAGAGTAGAGTTTCAGATAATTGATTTATACCCTTCTCCTTTTCTGGGCTTCCCTGGTGGCTTAGCTGGTAAGGAATCTGCCTGCAAGGCAGGAGACCTGGGTTCAATCTCTGGGTTGGGAAGATCCTCTGGAGAAGGGAACGGCTACCCATTCCAATATTCTGGCCTGGAGAATTTCATGGACTGTCACAAAGAGTCTCAAAGAGTCACATGACTGAGTGACTTTCACTTCTTTCCTAAAATAAAGAATCACTAATACCGTCTACATTTCTTTCTAAGAACTGTTTTAGTTGCATCCCACAATTCTGATATCATGCATTGTCATTTTTATTTATTTCAAATATTTTCTAATTTCCCTTGGGTTTTATACTTTGATTCAGATTATTTATAATTATGTGGTTTAACTTCCAAATACTTGAGGATTTTCCAGACATCATTCTGTTATTGATTTCCAGTTTTATTTAGTTGTAGTTAGAGAACATACTGCATAAGATTTAAATACTTCTAGATGTATTAAAATGTGCTTTATAGCCAAAAGGATAGTCCAGCTTGGTCAATGTTCCATTGACCAAGGAGTCAAAAGGAGTGTATATTCTGCTGTTGTTGGGTATAATGATCTATAAATGTCAATTAGGTCAAAGTGGTTGACAGCATTAAGTCTTTGAGGTTTCCCTGGTGGCTCAGATGGTAAAGAATCTGCCTGCAGTGTGGGAGAGCTGGGTTTGATGCTTGGCTTGGGAAGATCCCCTTGAGAAGGGAGTGGTAACCCACTCCAGTATTCTTGCCTGGGCAATTCCATGGACAGAGGAGCCTGGTGGGCTCCAGTCCATGGTGTCGCGAAAAGCTGGACACAACTGAGCGATTAACAACACATTGTCTTCTACAGCTATTTCTGTCTATTTGTGCTACTATTTACTAAAAGAGGAATATGTAAGTTTCTAACATATTTGTAGGTATTTCTATTTCTCCTATCAGTTCTTGATTTATATATTTTCAGACTCTGTAATTAGGTAAATATGCATTTATAATGATTATATGTATTTTTTAATGAATTGGTATCTATCTTAAACTTGGTAAAATTTCTTGATCTAAAATCTACTTAATCTTATATTAATATAGACACTTCAGCTTTCTTTTTTTGATTAGCATTTGCATGTTATATCTTTTTTTTTCTCCTTTCTGTTTTAACCATCTGTGTCTTTATGTTTAAAGTGGGTTTCTTTTTGCATTTAGTATATAGTTGAGCCTTTTAAGGGCTTCCCTGGTGGCTCAGAGGGTAAAGCATCTGCCTGCAATGCAGGAGACCCGAGTTTGATCCCTGGGTTAGGAAGATTCCCTGGAGAAGGACATGGCAACCCACTTTTGTACTCTTGCCTGGAAAATCCCATGGATGGAGAAGCCTGGTAGGCTATAGTCCGTGGGATCACAAAGAGTTGGACATGACCGAGCAACTTCACTTTCACTTTCTTTCACGTTAAGCCTTTAAAAAAAATTCAACCTGACAATCTCCACTTTTTAATACTTTGAACCATTTATACGTAATGTAAATACGTGTATGGTTAGGTTTAAATCTACTATCTTGTTAATTGTTTTCTATTTGTCTCAATTGCTTTTTTCCTTTTTTTCCTTCTTTTCCTGACTTCTTTTGGATTGAAATTTTTTCTCATTTCATCTTATCTCCACTAGGCTTTTAACACTTTAAAAAATTTTAATGACTGCTCTATAAAATACAATATATTTTTTAAACTTTTTGCAGTCTACTTACAAATAATGTCCTACTATTTCACATACAGTATAAAAATAATACAAAAGTACTATATGTACATTTATCCCTTCCTTTCCTTTGTGTTTCTATTATAGTTTACTTCTACATTTGTTATCTATCCACGATAATTGTTATTTTTTCTATATAAAATATATTTAATATTTAGTATATTTATATTCTTGGGCTTCCCTGATGGCTCAGTGGTAAAGAATCTGCCTGTAATGCAGGAGATGTGGGTTTGATCCCTGGGTCAGGAAGTTTCCCTGGAAAAGGAAATGAAAACTCTCTCCAGTACTCTTACCTGGGAAATACCAAGGACAGAGGAGCTTGGTGGGCTACAGTCAAGTGGGCTGCAATAGAGTCAGGTATGACTTAGTGATTATATTGCATATAAATATGCAATAACAGCATATTTATATTCTTACTGTATAAACATATATATATAGTTATTCTACTATAATTAGTTACCTTTTGTAACAACTTTATAAGAATATAATTGATATAACATACCCATATTTAAAGTATACAATTTACTAAGCATATATCTATGAAATTAACACCACAGTCAAATAATGAACATATTTGTCACCTCCACAAGTTTCTTTATGACCCTTTGTAATCTCTCCTTCTTGCCTGCCCATTCCTGTTGAGATGACCATGTAGTTTTTTTCTTATATCACTTATTAATATACTGAATTACAGCTTCAATCCTCTAGTCCTTTCTTGTGGTTCTTTCCCTGGTCTTGCATGTAAGGTGTTTCCTCACATGCATGCTCCTTTCAAAACTCAGCTGGATGCTTGATGAAAACTTTTAGAGATCTCTGGAGTTCTCTTGGGTCTTAGCTGGCTCCTCCCCAGGACTCTGACCTGCAGACTCTAGCCACTTTGCCTTTTTGGATACCCAGCATCATCTCCCCTAATCACAGAGACCAGCAGGCTCTGCTTGGGTTTCCCCTTCTTCCACAGCAGCCTGGAAGCTGAAGGTTCTAGGTGTAGAGAGAGCAACATTCACACTCACAGTTGGGAGAGTTGTCTGGTTGAGGCTATGAGGATGGGTGAGACAGGTAGGCATCAGAGATAGGACAGTGGACTGAGAGTTGCAGAGTTGAGAAACAGTTATTTGGGGGACAGAACTTGGGTCATGAGTAAAAACCTTAGAGAAGAAGACCAATGATGAGAAGCTGAGTAAAGGAAGGGAAATGAACTTGTATCGAGCATAATTCTGGCTGCACATGCTGACATAAACTAGTCCTTCAGTCAGCCCAATGATGACTTTTATCCCCAAATTCACTCTAAGCCATTTGTGAACTAGGTGTCTCTCTTTAATCACTCTCTTCATGAAACTTAGTGCAACTCTTACAGGTCCATTAAATATCACTATGCTATTGATTAGAAGGAAGCAAGTGTTAAGTCTTCAGTAGGTCCTGAACCACTTAGGATCAAAGCTCCTTGAAAAACTCCAGGACTTCCTGGAACTGATTTGGATGCTCCCTGTCCTTGGCCACTGTATGTGGTAAGCCTGTTTATTCTTGCTTTGATTGCTCTAGAGAATCCTAGAATGCTTTTATTAATCCTAGAATTCTAGTATGCTTTTATACTAGAATATGAAAACTCTATATCCTCCTGGTAAGAGCAGGCACTTGAGGGCAGACTCTTCTGCAGGAGTAGAAAAAAGCCTGATCGAAAAGCATCATCTATGGTGGATGGTACAGATAGGTGTAGAAGATTCGGCAGTTGGCCAAGCCATGAGGTCCAGCAAGAAGTAACAAGTGGAACACTGGGAACAAGTGGGGCCCCAGAGGGCAATCCAAGAGTCCTGCAGATCCAGACAGACCGTCAACAGCCTGCATCAGGGTTTTCTCATGCAAACACAGAGGAAACGAAGATGAATCACTCTCCTGGGGCCCAGATTATCCATCCCAAGTGCCCTACCTATCATTCAGTTCTTGGATCGAGAGTTTTGGAACACAGGATTACTGGCAGTTGGTGGAGTCTAAATTATTCATGCGTTCCTTAACTTAACAGCTTGTAGAAACCACGATTCCACTCTTTACAGCCGTTATAGGAGCTCTGCATTTGAATGGGGGAATCTCACTGCTTAAGGTTAAAATTAGGAATGGTGAGAAGTATTTAGGGAGAGGACAAAGGGAGTCTTCTCTGTGCATTATAAAACTTAAAACATTATGTTCAGGGGTAAATAATGAGACAAGAAATAGATATAGAAACAGATTTTTTTTTTCTTGAGTAAGCATGGGCTTCTTATGGTGTCAGTGTTTCATGGCTTAGGGGTTATGCATAATACCCCATGTATATCACTACCACTGCATTTCCATGTTGTCTAATAATCATTTATGCATCAGCATCCCATACCAGACTGAACTCTTTGTGGATAGAAACTGAGTCTTATTAATCTCTGTATCTCTAGCACCAGGCAGTGATGAATGATAAAAGGTTGATCCCTTTCTTACCAAGCATGTGTTATTCCAGAAGTGCTTTGTATTAGAAATTCCTTCACAGTGAACATCAGATCTTTCTTTTCCAGTGTAAGTAGGAAATAACTCAGAACAATACCTAACAGGCATTTAGCAAATGTTGATGATGCTAATGATGACATCTAGTTTCCATGGCAACATGCACTTATACTTACAGTGTTTCTTGGACTATGTGAAATTTGGAATAAAAAAATACATACTTCTTCCCACATTGTGAGAAAAGCTTTTGTATTGCAGTATTTCTATCCACCTTATCTTCTTTCTAAATGTGTTTATTCCAAGTAGTTGAGTCAATGATATACATACTGTGGACTATAATGAGGTCAAACCCAGAAATGGTATTGAGGGTGGCGAGGGAGAAAAGCAGAGAATAAGGGATGTAGATTGTTAAAAATATATAGGTGGCAAACTCATCTCACCACACATTTCCTTCCTGTTTTTTCTTTTCCTGTACTCTGCCTCTCTGATCCATATAACTCAACTAAATCCAGCTCTCCTTAAACCTTGAAATCACTTCACTTTCTGCATAGACCATACTGAAAACTGTGAAAGGGGGATCCAAGCCGCTCTCCCACTCAGGATCCTTTAGTAGCTCCCATTGTCTCAGCCACAGTATAAACTCATCCTCTTGGCATAGAAAGCTCCCTCCCCCCAACCCCCACTTAGTTCCCTGACCAGGAAACTCACTCGGCAGTGAGAGCACAAAGGCCTAACCACTGGACCACTAGGAAATTCCCAAGTTCTTCCTTAAAGAGCCTTCAGCTATCTTTCTCCTATCTCCCAACTCCTCTAATTGGCATCTTAAGCACAAGCTCTCTCTGAGTCTCCGAACCCTGTTGGTTAACATGGAGTAGGTTACCACTTTCTCACCTGATGAGCTTATGTTTATATTTCAAACCTTACTTTAGGTCTCACCTTCCCCAGGAAGTCACTTTAGCTCCCCTTTCATTCCTGGTTTAGGTGCTGATCCAGGTGCCCTAGAACACTTTGGGTTCCTTGTACCATTGGGTTGAAGCCACCATATCCTAAACGAGTCCCTCAGTAGATAGCGGAGAAGGCAATGGCACCCCACTCCAGTACTCTTGCCTGGAAAATCCCATGGACGGAGGAGCCTGGTAGGCTGCAGTCCATGGGGTCGCTAAGAGTCGGACACAACTGAGTGACTTCACTTTCACTTTTCACTTTCATGCATTGGAGAAGGAAATGGCAATGCACTCCAGTGTTCTTGCCTGGAGAATCCCAGGGATGGAGGAGCCTGGTGGGCTGCTGTCTATAGGGTCGCACCGAGTCAGACACGACTGAAGCGACTTAGTAGCAGCAGCAGCAGTAGATAGCAAACACTTGTGGAGAGCAAGATCTGTGTCTTTTATCTCTGAGTCTCAAGCCTCAAGGATAACTGAGGGCTAACTGGGTAGGTTCTCAGCTCATGCTTTTGAATGAATGACTGAATGCTGTGGTCCAATAATGCCTGGGACTCCTTATACTCAAAGTCTACCTCCACTGAAGTTGTTTTTTTCAATTTACTTATTTATTTTTATTCATTTATTTTGGCTGCTCTGGGTCTTTGTTGCTGTGGGCAGGGTTTCTCTAGTTGCAGCAAGTGGCATGTGGAATCTTTCCAGACCAGGGCCCGAACCCATGTCCCATGCATTGGCAGGTGGATTCTTAGCCATTGGACCACCAGGGAAGTCCGAAGTTGTTTTAATACATTAGAGAAATATGATGTTGAAACTAAAATCTGTGGGAGAGTCAGAACATGAAGCATTGATAATGGATCCAAATCTAAGAGGAAGCATCCGCCTCAGGTCTGGGCAGATTTCCTTGCCTCCTTCTAGTCTGTCCTTTTATCCGACAGATGCCTGAGCGCTGTAACCTCACGATGATTAATCACTCAAGGGCTGCGGGAAGGGACTAACTTTGTACTTCTTATCAGCACTTTGGACTCAAATCTTTCCTATGTGTAGCAATTTTATTTTCCTCTCTTGAGGTATGTAGGTAGATGCACTTATCTAGGAGTAACTGTTAAGGATTTATAAAGATTTGTTATGGGAGAAATGGCCCTTGAGAAGCAGCAGAGAACAGGGGCCAGCGGTAGAGCCAGTGGTAGAAGACATCTAGGAAAGGAAGGTAGTTGGTTTAGAGGAACTAAGAAACAAGATGAAAGCAGCCCAGTGTATCCTTGATCGATGTCCTTATTGATTTAAGCATCTGAACATATGACCATGGCCCTCTGGGAGGCCTTGAAGTTATTGTAAGGGGTTTGACAACCAAATGAAAACTTGTATATTCTCAGTCAATACATAGGAAAAAATACAGTTACTGGTGTCTCAGGGTTTCCACATTTAAAAGGTTGGGAATGGATCTTGATAAACCAGTAGTTCTCATCCTGGGCAATAATTACAGTCATTTTGTATTTGTAGAGCACCTTATAATGTACAAAGATCTTTTATTTACACTCATTTATTATATTCACCACAATTCTGTAGGATAAAGCAAGTAGATATCCTGATTTTTCAGATGTGGAAACAGAGACTTAAGCTGTAGCCTGTATGTGGGGTCTCATGAGTTTGACTCAGTTGCGATGAGCTTGCAAGTTCCACGGCTCTTAGTCCAGTGCTTTCTTCTCTCCATCACAAAGCACTCTCTGTGGAGGAAAAAAACCATATCCAGAACTAAAGACAGAGAAAGTTGCAACTGGATATAAAATACCCACTTCCAAAGAACCAAAGAAAAGAAAGAACAGGGTTAGGAGCAAGGCTGGGTTCTTCTGCCTAAGAGTGATATTGTAAACTAAGCGATTCTAGAAGTAAGACTTGGTTATGAAATTGAACAAAGGTACATTATGACCAACTAATCATAAATACTTGTGCTTTAAAAAATATTGCCCATTCATTAGGAAGTAAGTTTTTGTTTTGTCTTTGCATTCAAGACAGACTCAAAGTTATGCTGTTGAATATTTGTTTTGGGAATAGATATTAGAGATAACTGAAGTGGCTACATTCCCAAGGTCATAGATCAAAGAATGAACTTCAAATTTTTATTTTAATAACAAAGAAAGGAACAGATGTGAACACATTCAATAAAAAAAAAATTCAGTGTTTTTATTGAGTCATTAGAATATTTATTTTAGGCAGCAGGATAACAAAGAATGTATAATTCCTGCAGGGAAATCAGACCTAAACTGTGCTAATGTAAGTACTCTAAAATTGATCATCATCTCCTGTTTAATTTAGTTAGAAGAGTAGGGAGTAGCAACCCATATAGAAATGGATATTCTATGTAACTCCTCCAAGTAGCTGATAATAGAAATAATAATGATTTATTATTATTTATTAAAGACTAATTAGTCTACTAGATATTCTTCTATATATTTACATTAATTATTAAGAAATTCCTCCTAGGTAGCTAAATTAACCTAATTTTAAAAATTATATAAGAATTTCTCCAATTATTACCAAACAAAAATCCTTGGAAGGAAAGTTATGACCAACCTAGATAGCATATTCAAAAGCAGAGACATTACTTTGCCAACAAAGGTCCATCTAGTCAAGGCTATGGTTTTTCCTGTGGTCATGTATGGATGTGAGAGTTGGACTGTGAAGAAAGCTGAGTGCCGAAGAATTGATGCTATTGAACTGTGGTGTTGGAGAAGACACTTGAGAGTCCCTTGTACTGCAAGGAGATCCAACCAGTCCATTCTGAAGGAGATCAGTCCTGAGTGTTCTTCGGAAGGACTGATGCTGAAGCTGAAACTCCAGTACTTTGGCCACCTCATGAGAAGAGCTGACTCATTGGAAAAGACTCTGATGCTGGGAGGGATTGGGGGCAAGAGGAGAAGGGGACAACAGAAGATGAGACGGCTGGATGGCATCACTGACTCGATGGACGTGAGTCTGAGTGAACTCCGGGAGTTGGTGATGGACAGGGAGGCCCGGCGTGCTGCAGTTCATGGGGTCGCGCAGAGTCGGACACGACTGAGCGACTGATCTGAACTGAACTGAAATAAGGTAAATGACTTGTCCAAAGTCACAGAGACAAAACTCAGAGATCTGAACCCAGTGTCCATACTATTAACATTATGCTAGGCATTCCTAAAATAAGCATGTATAGTGTTCCCTGGAAATCTCTGGAACTGAAATCTAGGTTTGACTGCTCTTGTAAATACATCGTCTGATTTTTAGCTGCCAATTTTATCTACAATCCAAACTGAGAAGATTTGGGTGCATTCTTGACAGCAGTCACTAGGTGGCGCCAGTGCACTGAAAAGCTATCATAGGCTTTTTGGAGAGCAGAGCAGGATTTATTCTAGGAAGTCAGCAAAGGCTGGTTTTGATTGGAAAAGTGCTAAAAGGATCACTCCCTCTGACAGCTGGCTTTTTTTCTTTTCTGGATAATGTAGATGAAGAGTAAGATGAGAGGTCTCTGGAGGTGTAGAGAATTGCTGGAGCCAAGAGCTATGTGGGATGAATGCATAATCAACGAATTCTGTTCTTTCCCAGAAGTGGTTTTAATAATCTGATGTGTGGCTGGGCTGGTGGGCTGTAGAAGCAGAGCACAGTATCACTCTGCCCTGTGTGCTCTTCCTTCTCTCAGATTCCAGCCTTTCACATTATGTAATACTGAGCAGACCTTGTATCTAGTGTTTCAAATCGAATGTCTAAAATGATAACGCTAAAATGATAATAATGATGTTAGCATACATGTTCACAAGATTTTATAGTTTGTAGATCCCTTTCACCTGCATTCACTATTGAGTTATGGACCCACTGACTGGGACTAGTCCTTTCTCAATCAGAAGATGTGGGATAAGGGCAGGGTTGGGTAGAAAAGTCTAGGAAGATGTTATAGGGTTTTTCAGAGAAACAGAACCATAAGGGATACATAAAATACATATATACAATATATACACAAAATACGTACATATATGGGACATATATATAAATTTTATTGAGAATTCACTGAGGGTCAAATTGTTCCTGCTCTTCCTTTCTCTTCCAGTTCTTTTTGCAACAAGATTGAGGAAAACAAATAACCACCTATAGAGTCATAAACAAAAATAACTCAGGGAACAATATATTAAATTTCATTTAGGGTTCTTCCCCAAGTTCCCTTGGAATCATAAATTGTCTTAACCCAGATCCTGTGGTTGGTTGCAAGTGTGTTTCAGATTTCACTGGTTCGTGTCCTTTCCACTTCCTGGAACAACCCTTGTTTATGTCTACAATGTGTTCCTGAAAACCATGCCATATAGGGATCTCTGGTAACACAGATCACTCTCCTGTGCAAGACCAGTGTTATAACTCAGGGTCCTGGTCCTTTTTCAGTTTCTCAAGGTGCCCACATTCATTGGTTCGTGGCCCACTTTTGTCTTTAAAATCAGCGATGGCCGGTTTGACAGTGACAGAGGCAGATTAAGAAATTAGCTGCCATGACTGTGGAGCTGGGAAGAATCCTTGCTGATGTTGCAGTTCAGGTCCGAAGGCAGTTTGCTGGCAGAATGTCCTCTTCCTCAGGGACCCTGGTGTTCTTCTTACAGCCTTCAACTGATTTGATGAGGCCCATTCTCATTTGAGAGAATAATCTGCTTTACTCAAAGTTTAAATGGTAACAGTAGTTTAAATATCTACTTTACTCAAAGTTTAAATGTTAACAAATGTTGTTACCTTTGTAAAAGGTACCTTAAACATCTTAATATGTTTGACCAAGTATCTAAGTATGGTAATCTAGCTAAACTGGCATATAAAGTTAACCATCACAAGAATGCCTCTGATTCCCTGGTGGACTTGAAGGGAAAATGGTTTTTGCTAGGGTTCAGAGCTGTTCATGTCAAGTTCAGGAAAAGCACTGTACTCGCCTTTTCTTCTGTCCCTGAAATCTTGATGGGCTGTCAGTGCTATTCTTAATAGTTATATAAAACCTTTTAATATAAATATATAAGAAATCAAGAATTCTGTAAAGCATGGCTTCCAATCTTATCATTCCATGTTATGATTATTAGGTAGTTTTGAGATTTCTGTTTTGTAGAAGTACAGAGGAAGTGCAAGTAATGAATAAAGCACTTTTCAAGTAAAGTGTAGAAGCATCAACTATTATTTCTGAGTGGGTCCCTAGAGAAAATGTGTTTAGATTCCCCCATTTTACAGATAAATGGAGACATTAAAAGAATGAAATGACTTGCCAAGGTCACACACGGATACTTCCTGAGAGAACCCAAGTCTTTTGCCAGCAGTTCTCTTGTTCTTCCTGTTGCACCTGGGCTGCTACATAAACATGCAATAATATGCGCTTGGACTACAGGTGCCCAACCAGGTGTGCCAGGCAGCATGTGTCTAAATAGTACTAACAAAAAGTAAGCAATGTCCGTGTTGAAAGGGGCAATGGTGAAGAAAGGAAAACTATAAAAATGTTGAATCCTAGTCCTTTCCAATGAAGTAGAGATGCTAACTGGAATAAACATGACAAAGAGTGAGAGGAAAATAACTGAGCCTTCAGGTCCTATGAGCGCCAGTCTTAGCAATCAGATCAGTTCAGTTCAGTTGCTCAGTCATGTCCGACTCTTTGCGACCCCATGGACTGCAGCACACCAGACCTCCCTGTTCATCACCAACTCCCAGAGCTTACTCAAATTCATGTGCATTGAGTCGGTGATGCCATCCAACCATCTCATCCTCTGTCGTCCCCTTCTCCTCCCATCTTCAATCTTTCCCAGCATCAGGGTCTTTTCAAATGAGTCAGCCCTTCACATCAGGTGGCCAAAGTATTGGAGTTTCAGCTTCAACATCAGTCCTTCCAATGAATATTCAGCAGTGATTTCCTTTAAGATGAACTGGTTGTATCTCCTTGCAGTCCAAGGGACTCTCAGGAGTCTTCTCCAACACCACAGTTCAATAGCATCAATTCTTTGGCGCTCAGCTTTCTTCACAGTCCAACTCTCAGTCTGTCTGACTAGACAGACCTTTGTTGGCAAAGTAATGTCTCTGCTTTTTAATATGCTATTTAGGTTGGTCATAACTTTCCTTCCAAGGAGCAAGCGTCTTTTAATTTCATGGCTGCAACCACCATCTGCAGTGATTTTGGAGCCCCCCAAAATAAAGTCTGACACTGTTTCCACTGTTTCCCCATCTATTTCCCATGAAGTGATGGGACCAGATGCCATGATCTTCATTTTCTGAATGTTGAGCTTTAAGCCAACTTTTTTACTCTCCTCTTTCACTTGCATCAAGAAGCTCTTTAGTTCTTCACTTTCTGCCATAAAGGTGGTGTCATCTGCATATCTGGGGTTGTTGATATTTCTCCCAGCAATCTTGATTCCAGCTTGTGCTTCTTTCAGCCCAGCATTTCTCATGATGTACTCTGCATAGAAATTAAATAAGCAGGGTGACAATATACAGCCTTGACGTATTCCTTTTCCTATTTGGAACAAGTCTGTTGTTCCATGTCCAGTTCTAACTGTTGCTTCCTAACCTGCATACAGGTTTCTCAAGAGGCGGGTCAGGTGGTCTGGTATTCCCATCTCTTTCAGAATTTTCCACAGTTTATTGTGATCCACACAGTCAAAGGCTTTGGCATAGTCAATAAATCAGAAATAGATGTTTTTCTGGAACTCTCTTTCTTTTTCCATGATCCAGCTGATGTTGGCAATTTGATCTCTGGTTCCTCTGCCTTTTCTAAAACCAGCTTGAACATCTGGAAGTTCGCAGTTCACGTATTGTTGAAGCCTGGCTTGGAGAATTTTGAGCATTACTTTGTTAGTGTGTGAGATGAGTGCAGTTGTGCGGTAGTTTGAGCATTCTTAGGCATTGACTTTCTTAGGGATTTGAATGAAAACTGACCTTTTCCAGCCCTGTAGCCACCGCTGAGTTTTCCAAATTTGCTGGCATATTGAGTACAGCACTTTCACAGCATCAGCTTTTAGGATTTGAAATAGCTCAACTGGAATTCCATCACCTCCACTAGTTTTGTTTGTAGTGATGCTTCCTAAGGCCCACTTGACTTCAAATTCCAGGATGTCTGGCTCTAGGTGAGTGATCACACCATTGTGATTATCTGGGTTGTGAAGATCCTTTTTTTTTTTTTAACAGTTCTTCTGTGTATTCTTGCCACCTTTTCTTAATATCTTCTGCTTCTGTTAGGTCCATACCATTTCAGTCATTTATAGAGCCCATCTTTGCATGAAATGTTCCCTTGGTATCTCTAATTTCCTTGAGATCTCTAGTCTTTCCCATTCTATTGTTTTCCTCTGTTTCTTTGCACAGATCACTGAGGAAGGCTTTCTTATCTCTTCTTGCTATTCTTTGGAACTCTGCATTCAGATGCTTATATCTTTCCTTTTCTCCTTTGCTTTTCATTTCTCTTCTTTTCATAGCTATTTGTAAGGCCTCCTCAGACAGCCATTTTGCTTTTTTGCATTTCTTTTTCTTAGGGATGGTCTTTCTCCCTGCCTCCTATACAATGTCATGAACCTCTGTCCATAGTTCATCAGGCACTCTATCTATCAGATCTAGTCCCATAAATCTATTTCTCACTTCCACTGTATAATCATAAGGGATTTGATTTAGGTCATACCTGAATGGTCTAGTGGTTTTCCCCACTTTCTTCAATTTAAGTCTAAATTTAGCAATAAGGAGTTCATGATCTGAGCCATAGTCAGCTCCCAGTCTTGTTTTTGCTGACTGTATAGAGCTTCTCCATCTTTGGCTGCAAAGAATATAATCAATCTGATTTTGGTGTTGACCATCTGGTGATGTCCATGTGTAGAGTCTTCTCTTGTGTTGTTGGAAGAGGGTGTTTGCTATGACCAGTGTATTCTCTTGGCAGAACTCTATTAGCCTTTGCCCTACTTCATTCTGTACTCCAAGGCCAAATTTGCCTGTTACTCCAGGTGTTTCCTGACTTCCTACTTTTGCATCCCAGTCCCCTATAATGAAAAAGACATCTTTTTTGGGGTGTTAGTTCTAAAAGGTCTTGTAGGTCTTCATAGAACTGTTCAACTTCAGCTTCTTCAGCATTACTGGTCGGGGCATAGACTTGGATTACTCTGATACTGAATGGTTTGCCTTGGAAATGAACAGAGATCATTCTGTCGTTTTGGAGATTGCATCCAAGTACTGCATTTCGGAGTCTTTTGTTGACCATGATGCCTACTCCATTTCTTCTATGGGATTCTTGCCGACAATAGTAGATATGATGTTTATCTGAGTTAAATTTACCCATTCCAGTCCATGACATTCACTCTTGCCATCTCCTGTTTGATCACTTCCAATTTGCCTTGATTCATGGACCTAACATTCCAGGATCCTATCCAATATTGCTCTTTACAACATCGGAGTTTGCTTCCATCACCAGTCACATCCACAACTGGCTGTTGTTTTTGCTTTGGCTCCATCTCTTCATTCTTTCTGGAGTTATTTTTCCACTGATCTCCAGTAACATATTGGACACTTACCGACCTGGGGAGTTCATCTTTCAGTGTCCCATCTTTTCGCCTTTTCATTCTGTTCATGGGGTTCTCAAGGCAAGAATACTGAAGTGGTTTGCTATTCCCTCCTCCAGTGGACCGCATTTTCTCAGAACTCTCCACCATGACCTGTCCGTCTTGGGTGGCCTCACATGGCATGGCTCATAGTTTCATAGATTTAGACAAGGCTGTGGTCCATGTGATTAGATTGGTTAGTTTTTTGTGTTGGTGGTTTTCAGTCTGTGCCCTCTGATGGAGAAGGATAAGAGGTTTATGAAAGCTTCCTGATGGGATAGACTGACTGAGGGGGATACTGGGTCTTGTTCTGATGAGCTGGGCCATGTTCAGTATATCTTTAATCCAATTTTCTGTTGATGGGTGGAGCTGTGTTCCTTCCCTGCTGTTTACCTGGGGCCAAACTATGGTGGAGGTAATGAAGATAATGGTGACTTCCCTCAAAAGATCCCAGGCATGTACCTCTACAGTTCTGCAGCAGGCCACCACCGACCCACGCCTTCGCTGGAGACTCCCGAACACCCACAGGCAAGTCTCTATAAAACTGTCTCTTAAAACTGCTCTTGCTGCATTCTGTAAGCTTTAATATACTATATTTCCTTGTTCATCTTTTCAAGATATTGTTTTTATTTCCCTTTAATTTCTTCTCGACTCATTGGTTGTTCAAGAAATGTGTTGTTTAGTTTTCACACCCTTGTGAATTTTCTAGCTTTCCTCCTATAATGATTTCTAGTTTCATATCATTGTTGTTGGAGAACATGTTTGATATGATTTTAATCTTAAATTTGCCAGGACTTGTTTTGTGATCTGTCAGTGAGGTTCCCTAGAGAATGCTCAGTGTGCAATGTGTTGTTCTGCTGCTGTTGGGTGGGATGTTCTGTATATATCTCTGGTTTATTTAGCCTAAAGTATTGCTTAACACCAACATTTCCTTATTGATTTTATGTCTGGATGATATATACGTTGTTGAAAGAGTTACTGATGTCTCATGCAATTATTGTATGGTTGTCTATTTCTTCCTTCAGATTTGTTAGTACTTGCCTAATATACTTAGGTGATCTGATGTTGGGTTCAAATATATTTACAATTATCATATCCTCTTGATGAGTTTACCCCTTTATTATTATTTTCATTATATAATGACCTTCTTTGTCTCTTATTACAGCTTATGAGTTAAAGTTTATTTTGTCTGATGTAAGTGTAGCTATCTCTTCTCTCTTGCTTTCCATTTGCATAGAGTATCTTTTGGAGAAGGCAATGGCACTCCACTCCAATACTCTTGCCTGGAAAATCCCATGGACGGAGGAGCCTGGTAGGCTGCAGTCCATGGGGTTGTGAAGAGTCGGACATGACTAAGCGACTTCACTTTGACTTTTCACTTTCATGCGTTGAAGAAGGAAATGGCAACCCACTCCAGTATTCTTGCCTGGAGAATCCCAGGGATGGGGGAGCCTGGTGGGCTGCCGTCTATGGGGTTGCACAGAGTTGGACACGACTGAAGCGACTTAGCAGCAGCAGCGGCAGCAGAGTATCTTTCTCCACCCCTTCACTTGCTCCCTCTTGTGGCAGAATTCTTAAGTTTTATACCTTCGCTGGACCCAGCAATGCACCAGGCAAGGTACTCAGTGTTCTTTTGGTTTCCCGAGGGCAGTGCTAAAGTTTAAGTTTGTAGTCTTTTCCTGCTCTGCAGATTTAGATCAGTTTTGTGTTGTGCTCACTAGCTATTTGCCAAAGCAAGCTCTTGATGCCATCAGGAGTACACACAGAGAGCTGACCGCAGGGTAGCGGTGTGTTATGGGGACATATGGAGCTTTGTGGGTACCATGGAACAGTTGCGGGGGATCCATGGGAAAGGAGCACCAATGGCTCATGGGAAGGCTTCTTGATGGAGTCCATGATGCCTTTAGTAGGATCCTCATCCCTTTAGTGCCCTCCCAGCATCCCATCTGCCACTCTCTCAGCCCCTTCATACCTCCTAGTCATAGAAATCATGACTCAGAACTCTGGATGGGTTGAGAGAGAAATAGACCTCTTTGGCAGAGTCTGCACTTCTGTGGAAGCCAGGTTCTCACTCAGACTCTCTCTCTCTTCCCTGTCAGTGAATGCTACTTGCAAGGATGGGTGGTACTTCTCCCAAGTCCCTTGGCATATGGTGCTGGATCTCACAGCTCCCACAAAGGCATTTTTGTTAATGGGTTTATGCCAAATTGTTGTTGTTGAAGGGGGAATACAAGTGAGGGACATTTCAGGTATATTTCTCAGAGGATGCTTTTGAAGATCAAATGAGAGAATACCTATAAAAATTGTTTGAAACTGGTAAAGTAGCATTCACTTTCTCCTATTCAATCATCCATCCATTCATCCACCCAATCACCATCAATTCACCTTGATCAACCTATCCTTTCCTTTGTCAAATACTTATTAAATATCTACAATATGACAATCTCTGTACTATGGCATGGACTCAATGTAAGGAATTCTTGGTTCTCTGATGAATATTCCTAAAAACCATTTTCTGAATCAGTGGCAGTAAATTAGAATCAGCACTCTCTCAGAAAGATTTAACCAGTATATATAGACTAATTGGTCACTTAAAGTAAATGTTTTATTTTAATGTTCCAATTTAATGTTTGTTTCAGCTTCTTTATCAATGGTAGTGAAATTTTAAAATCTTTTCAGAGGAATTTTTCTTTTCACATAGCAATACAAATAAGCTCAAATAATCTGCTTTATGAGATTTATCACAAGTAGCAACTTATGTGCTCTATTTGGCCAGAATTGTAGGTTTGTTATCACAGCATTTTCTCAATGTTATATATCTTTTAGTGGCTATCTTCCAACATATCCTTGGGTTCACATTATAGTACAGCATTTCTTAATTTATAAGCAGACTGAGAATTAATTATTTATAGTTATTTAAACAACTGCATTGTAGACCTATAGTATGAGATATAGTAGCCAAGAGATCAAATTCCACAACAACTTTTGTTGTTTTATTAATTACAAAATATCATTACCACCCAACACCAACAAATCCCTTCTGAATATATCATAAAAATCCTGTGAAATTTTACTGCAGTTCAGTTTATCCCAGATCTCCGCACAAGTAGATCTTTGCAAGAACTTTTAGGCCAGCATGGTGGGTAGTGGTTAAGAGCATGGCTCTGGAGGAAGATAGATTGGGTTTTTAATCATGGCTCTACAGATGCTTGATCCTTGAGTCGGGATGGTCCCCTGAAGGAAGGCATGGCAACCCACTCCAGTATTCTTGCCTAGAGAATCCCATGGGCAGAGGAGCCTGGTGGGCTACAGTCTGTGGAGTCACAAAGAGTTGAATACAACTGAGCAACTAACACATTCACTATAGATACTAACTGTGTGACCTTAGACAAGTTACTCAATTTCTTTAAGTGTCAGCATCTCCATCTCTAGGATGTGAATAATAATTCCTATTTATGTGGCAGCAAATGAAGAAACTTAGTCACTTTGGGCTATTCAGAACACTCTCATTTCAATTTGTGAGCTCCCAATCTTTTCATTTAAAAACATCTATGTAGGACTTCCCTGGTGGTCCCGTGGTTAAGAATCCACCTGCCAATGCAGGGGACACAGGTTTGATCCTTGGTGTGGGAAGATTAACATGCTGTGGAGCAGCTAAGGCCAAGCACCACAACTACTAAAGCCCATGAGCTCTAGAGCCCATGCGCCTCAACAAGAGAGGCCCGCACACGGCGCCTAGAAAGTAGCCCTGCCTGCCACGACTAGAGAAAGCCTGCAGGCAGCAATGAAGACATAGTGCAGTTGAAAAAACAAACAAACAAAAATTTAAATTACAACTCTCCTCCTCCTCTTCCCAATTCAGGTTGGATTGGTAGTTCTATGGGTCTAGAAGGTACCTGGCATCACCTGCTCCCTTTCATCTTCCTCTTTCCTCCTCCTATTTACCTCTATAAGACTGAGTCAGGGACACGCATGAGGGACACAGATGTGACGTCTTCCTTTTTTTTTTTTTTTAATTTAATTTAATTTTATTTTTAAACTTTACAATATTGTATTAGTTTTGCCAAATATCGAAATGAATCCGCCACAGGTATACCCGCGTTCCCCATCCTGAACCCTCCACCCTCCTCCCTCCCCTCCCCTCCCTCTGGGTCGTCCCAGTGCACCAGCCCCAAGCATCCAGTACCGTGCATCGAACCTGGACTGGCGACTCGTTTCATACATGATATTATACATGTTTCAATGCTATTTTCCCAAATCTCCCCACCCTCTCCCTCTCCCACAGAGTCCATAAGACTGATCTATACATCGGTGTCTCTTTTGCTGTCTCATACACAGGGTTATTGTTTCCATCTTTCTAAATTCCATATATATCGTTAGTATACTGTATTGGTGTTTTTCTTTCTGGCTTACTTCACTCTGTATAATAGGTTCCAGTTTCATCCATCTCATTAGAACTGATTCAAATGTATTCTTTTTAATGGCTGAGTAATACTCCATTGTGTATATGTACCACAGCTTTCTTATCCATTCATCTGCTGATGGGCATCTAGGTTGCTTCCATGTCCTGGCTATTATAAACAGTGCTGCGATGAACATTGGGGTACACGTGTCTCTTTCCCTTCTGGTTTCCTCAGTGTGTATGCCCAGCAGTGGGATTGCTGGATCATAAGGCAGTTCTATTTCCAGTTTTTTAAGGAATCTCCACACTGTTCTCCATAGTGGCTGTACTAGTTTGCATTCCCACCAACAGTGCAAGAGAGTTCCCTTCTCTCCACACCCTCTCCAGCATTTATTGCTTGTAGACTTATGGATTGCAGCCATTCTGACTGGCGTGAAATGGTACCTCATAGTGGTTTTGATCTGCATTTCTCTGATACCGAGTGATGTTGAGCATCTTTTCATGTGTTTGTTAGCCATCTGTATGTCTTCTTTGGAGAAATGTCTATTTAGTTCTTTGGCCCATTTTTTGATTGGGTCATTTATTTTTCTGGAGTTGAGCTGTAGGAGTTGCTTGTATATTTTTGAGATTAGTTGTTTGTCAGTTGCTTCATTTGCTATTATTTTCTCCCATTCTGAAGGCTGCCTTTTCACCTTGCTAATAGTTTCCTTTGTTGTGCAGAAGCTTTTAAGTTTAATTAGGTCCCATTTGTTTATTTTTGCTTTTATTTCCAATATTCTGGGAGGTGGGTCATAGAGGATCCTGCTGTGATGTATGTCGGAGAGTGTTTTGCCTATGTTCTCCTCTAGGAGTTTTATAGTTTCTGGTCTTACGTTGAGATCTTTAATCCATTTTGAGTTTATTTTTGTGTATGGTGTTAGAAAGTGTTCTAGTTTCATTCTTTTACAAGTGGTTGACCAGTTTTCCCAGCACCACTTGTTAAAGAGATTGTCTTTAATCCATTATATATTCTTGCCTCCTTTGTCAAAGATAAGGTGTCCATATGTGCGTGGATTTATCTCTGGGCTTTCTATTTTGTTCCATTGATCAATATTTCTGTCTTTGTGCCAGTACCATACTGTCTTGATAACTGTGGCTTTGTAATAGAGCCCGAAGTCAGGCAGGTTGATTCCTCCAGTTCCATTCTTCTTTCTCAAGATAGCTTTGGCTATTCGAGGTTTTTTGTATATCCATACAAATTGTGAAATTATTTGTTCTAGCTCTGTGAAGAATACCATTGGTAGCTTGATAGGGATTGCATTGAATCTATAAATTGCTTTGGGTAGTATACTCATTTTCACTATATTGATTCTTCCGATCCATGAGTATGGTATATTTCTCCATCTATTAGTGTCCTCTTTGATTTCTTTCACCAGTGTTTTATAGTTTTCTATATATAGGTCTTTGGTTTCTTTAGGTAGATATATTCCTAAGTATTTTATTTTTTCCGTTGCAATGGTGAATGGAATTGTTTCCTTAATTTCTCTTTCAGTTTTCTCATTATTAGTGTATAGGAATGCAAGGGATTTCTGTGTGTTGATTTTATATCCTGCAACTTTACTATAATCATTGATTAGTTCTAGTGATTTTCTGGTGGAGTCTTTAGGGTTTTCTATGTAAAGGATCATGTCATCTGCAAACAGTGAGAGTTTTACTTCTTGTTTTCCAATTTGGATTCCTTTTATTTCTTTTTCTGCTCTGATCGCTGTGGCCAAAACTTCCAAAACTATGTTGAATAGTAATGGTGAAAGTGGGCACCCTTGTCTTGTTCCTGACTTTAGAGGAAATGCTTTCAATGCTTCCTTTCTTCTGATCATTCTCACTGCTCTGGCTCATTGCTTGAAGGTCCAGTGGAAGCTGTAGAGATTCCTCTAAGCCTTGCTGATGAAGCTCCACCCTGCAGGTTCCATTGGCATTGGTAGTCCTTTGTAAGTTTCAGGGCTATCTGCCAGTCACGTCCCCCTACTCAGGGTCTATATCCACTTGTGGAATCTATCTTCTATGTGCCTCAGGAAACAGGAACCCAAGGAGACTGTATGCCCCTCTCAACCTGGTTATGCACCTGTGCCCTGCTCTGTGATGCTCTTTCTCTTGCACTGGAGGCAGGTCAACAAGCCTGATGGCCTTAGACTGCTTAGACATCTGTTGACTGGGGAAAAATGTAGTTTAAGAGTTGTAAGTTTTAGTTTTACTCAGGGACCTTACTGAGGATTATTGCCTGAGAAACAGTCTCTCAGTAGCTCTGAGGGTAATTGCTCCAAAGACGGAGAAGAAACCACTTTATATGTATCAGTTCAGTTCAGTTCAGTCGCTCAGTCGTGTCCGACTCTTTGCGACCCCATGAATCGCAGCACGCCAGGCCTCCCTGTCCATCACCAACTCCCGGAGTTCACTCAGACTCACGTCCATCAAGTCGGTGATGCCATCCAGCCATCTCATCCTCTGTCGCCCCCTTCTCCTCCTGCCCCCAATCCCTCCCAGCATACACACACACACACACACACACACACACACACACACACACACACATATATATATATATAAACTTTTGGCTAGGGAATGCATGCAGTCATGTATACATCATGAGGAGCAGATTTCTCAGTTAATAGTTTTAGTGAGTTTATGTTATGGGAAGATGCAGGAATCTGGGTTCATTAAAATTTTCCCCCAAGGGAATTCCCTGGTGGTCCAGTAGTTAAGACTTCACTCTCCAATGTAGCAGGTGAGGGTTTGATACCTGGGTGGGGAGTTAAGATCCTGCATGCCTCCTGGCCGAAAAACTAAAACATAAAATAGAAGTAATATTGTAACAAATTCAATAAAGACTTTAAAATGGTCCCCATTTAAAAACAAAACAAAACACAAAACCTTTCACAAAAAATTTTTTTTCCAAAGTATCTCTAGCTATCTAAGGGACTGTTTTTCCACAGCACAGAGTGCCTTATTTTGTTTTTGTCTTGAATTCCTTTCAGGGCACACTGGAGGTTAGCAACTGCAGTCCCTAATGAATTGATCCTTGGAGAACAGGATGGTGAGCAACATTCTTTGTTTTATACCCTCAAACAGAACAATTCCTGGCCCCTCTTTCTTCTTCCTATTGTGGTAAAATATATAAATAAAAAAATTGCTGTTTTAATCTTTTCTGAGTGTTTAATTCAGTGACCTTAATTATAATATATTTACAGTGTTGTGCTGTTTAATCACCCAAATTGAAACTCTGTACCCATTAAACCAAAAACTCCCTGTTTTTCTCCCTTGAATCCGTGACAACCTTGAATCTGTTCATCGTGTCTCTTTGAATTTGCCTAGCCTAGGTGTTTCATATAAGGGAAATCATATCATATTTGTTCTTCTTGTTTGGATTATTTTACTTAGCATAATGTTTTCTTGGTTTATCCATATTGTAGCATATATTAGAAGTTCATTCTTTATTATGGTTGATTAACATTCCAAATTCAGACTTAAATTGAAGAAAGTAGGGAAAACCACTAGACCATTCAGGTATGACCTACATCAAATCCCTTATGATTATACAGTGGAAATGAGAAATAGATTTAAGGGACTAGATCTGATAGACAGAGTGCTTGATATGAACAATGGACAGAATTTCGTGACATTGTACAGGAAGCAGGGAGAAAGACCATCCCCAAGAAAAAGAAATGCAAAAAAGCAAAATGGCTGTCTGAGGAGGCCTTAGAAATAGCTGTGAAAAGAAGAGAAGTGAAAAGCAAAGGAGAAAAGGAATGATATACCCATTTGAATGCAGAGTTCCAAAGAATAGCAAAGAGAGATAAGAAAGCCTTCCTCAGTGATCCATGCAAAGAAATAGAAGAAAATAATAGAATGGGAAAGACTAGAGATCTCTTCAAGGAAATTACAGATACCAAAGGAACATTTCATGCAAAGATGGGTTCAATAAATGACCGAAATGGTATGGACCTAACAGAAGCAGAAGATATTAAGAAGAGGCAGCAAGAATACACAGAAGAATTGTACAAAAAAGATCTTCATGACCCAGATAATCATGATGGTGTGGTCACTCACCTAGAGCCAGACATCCTGGAATGTGAAGTCAAGTGGGCCTTAGGAAGCATCACTATGAACAAAGCTAATGGAGGTGATGGAATTCCAGTTGAGCTATTTCAAATCCTAAAAGCTGATGCTGTGAAAGTGCTGCACTCAATATGCCAGCAAATTTGGAAAACTCAGCAGTAGCCACAGGACTGGAAAAGGTCAGTTTTCATTCCAATCCCTAAGAAAGGCAATGCCAAATAATGCACAAACTACTGCACAATTGTACTCATCTCACATGCTAGCAAAGTAATGCAAAAAATTCTCCAATCCAGGCTTCAGCAATACGTGAACCGTGAAATTCCACATGTTCCAGATGGTTTTAGAAAAGGCAGAGGAACCAGAGATCAAATTGCCAACATCCACTGAATCATCAAAAAAGCAAGAGAGTTCCAGAAAAACATCTGTTTCTGCTTTATGTGTGCGTGTGTGTGTGTGTGTGTGTGTGTGAGATGATTGGATGGCATGAGTCATCTCACACGCTAGCAAAGTAATGCTCCAAGCCAGGCTTCAGTTCAGTTCAGTCACTCAGTCATGTCTGACTCTTTGCAACCCCATGGACTGTAGCACACCAGGCTTCCTGGTCCATCACCAAACTGCAGAACTTGCTCAAACTCATGTCCATTGAGTCAGTGATGCCATCCAACCATCTCATCTTCTGTCATCCCTTCTCCTCCTGCCTTCAGTATGTCCCAGCATCGGGATCTTTTCCAATGAGTCAGTTTTTTTGCATCAGGTGGCCAAAGAATTGGAGCTTTGGCTTTAGCATCAGCCCTTCCAATGAATATTCAGGACTGATTTCCTTTAGGATGGACTGGTTGAATCTCCTTGCAGTCCAAGGGACTCTCAAGAGTCTTCTCCAACACCACAGTTCAATAGCATCAATTCTTCAGCACTCAGCTTTCTTTACAGTATAACTCTCACATCCATACATGACCACTGAAAAAACCATAGCTTTGACTAGACGGACCTTTGTTGACAAAGTAATGTCTCTGCTTTTTAATATGCTGTCTAGGTTGGTCATAACTTTTCTTCCAAGGAGTAAGCGTCTTTTAATTTCATGGCTGCAATCACCATCTGCAGTGGTTTTGGAGCCCAGAAAAATAAAGTCAGCTACTGTTTCCACTGTTTCCCCATCTATTTGCCATGAAGTGATAGGACTGGCTGCCATGATCTTAGTTTTCTGAATGTTGAGCGTTAAGCTAATTTTTTCATTCTCTTCTTTCACTTTCATCAAGAGGCTCTTTGGACATGAGTTCGAGCAAAATCAGGCAGATAGTGAGAGGCTGAGAAACCTGGCACACTACAGTTCATGGAACCGCAAAGAGTTGGACATGACTGAGTGACCGAACAACAACAATATACATATATCCCCTCTTTTTTGGATTTCTTTGCCATTTAGGCCACCACAGAGCACTGAGCTATACAGCAGGTTCTCATTAGTTATGTATTTTTTACATAGTAGTGTATATATGTCAGTCTCCCAATTCATCCCTCCCTCCCCCAAGAAGCAGGCTTTCAAAACTGCTTTCTCAGTATTCATCTCTGGACGTTCAAAATGATCTTAACCAGATTTTATATGAGCCTCCTTCACTTACACATAGAATAATTTAGTCTTAGGACAGGAAGAGACCTTAGAGTTCATCAGGTCCAACCTCAACATTTCACAGATATGGCTTCACAGGTCCTGAAAAGTGAAATAACTTTGCCCAATGTAAATTGCTAGTTTAAAAATTGATTTTTGTGTGTGTGAAATTTGAACAAAGTCTATATAAAACTTATTTTTTCAAGGCCTGGTTTATGTGTAACTATGAGTAGTTGTAAAAGTGTGCCTTCCTTTTTTGTAATCTGGAAGATTATGGATATACGACTATTTCTGTTTTCCCTTCCCCATGTCACGGAGGCAGATTCGAGGGGAAACTATTGCTATCAATTCTAACATATGGATGGCTTCTTGACTTTGGGGGATCAGGCTATGATACTGAGTGAATGCAGAGGACCATTTTGCTTATCTAGTACTCTACTCTGCGAAGTGGTATCGTATTCTTACAACATCCTTACCATCAGTGAGGGATGCGTATTCCTACTTGGATGGGTGAAGGCATGACCAGTATCATCAGTCAGCTGGGGGCAGTTTGGTGCAGATCACAGTCCCTGTGAAGGTGATCTGGCTCTCACCCCACTGATGGCCGGCAAGCTGCAGTGAAAAGAACATCACCCTATTCCCCCATCTGCCCCTGCTACCTCAGGTGAGTTGCTCTGTCTTTTTGATTCACAGTCTCCTCATCTGTTAAGTAGAGACAAAAATAACACCAGTCTCTCCAACTGTTGTGAGAATCAAGATAGAAAGTGGAATTAAAGTCTTTAATGAATATAGAGAGTTATCCAAATATTAGTGATTGCTATTATGTGGCTGTCTAAGTAGGTGGTCACTTTATACATTGTAAATAAGCCTTTGTAAGGTTTAATGAAGTTAGAAGCTTAGGAGAGATTCAAAGGGCCCCTGCAGAGTAAACGATGATGTGCTCTTCATCCTCAGGTCTTATCCTAACCCATAACCATTGTTACTTAGAATTCAACAGACATAAAAGCTAAGTCTTCTTGAGATATTCCTTACTCTGTAAATATAGCTTAGCTTTTACAGTTCTTTCAGCCTCAGAAAGATGCAGCGTTTACTCATTTCACCTAGCATTTGAAAGGTCAGTCATGAAAATCTGAAAATCTTTCTAACATACAAATCCAGTAACAATGCTCTTATTATTAAAAACCTTTTTACTCCCCATGGCTCACAGGATAAAGTCCAAATGCCACAGCTGCAAATCTTTTTCCTGGCCAAGTAGACTATAAATATGTAAATAAGATTGATAATCAAGCCTTTACCATGAATATACAAGGTGCACTATGGTCCAGCCCTGGTCTGTGCGTTCTGTCTGACCTCCTGCCTCCAGTTCCCACACACCCACAGACACAGCCCCTCTCAGCTGGAACCACAGGCGCCCTACCAGGCCCGGCCTCTCTCTGTTTGCTGGTCCTGCCTCAGCTGTGTGGATGTCCTGCTCCCTCCTCTCTGCCTGCTTGCTGCGTTCATAGTTATCCTTGAAGACCCAAACATTACCTCCTTTGTGAAACCATCTCTGACCTCTTCTTCCTCATGAGGAGGATTAATCACTCTGTGTCTCTGCGAAAATAAGCATTTCTCACATGATTCTGTCGTTTGTTTTGCTGTTTTGTTTGAACATTTAGTCTTCAAGGGTTCTGAGGGCTGAGCAAGAATCATACTCTTCTTTGTCTCTCTGCACCCTAATGCCCAGTAGCATGGGTGGAAATGGCAGGTGCTTAATATGTTTGCCACATGAATGCTTGTGGAAGACCACGGGGCAAGATATACTGATAAGAGAAGCAGGAACTTGTTCATACTGTCATTTAAAATGCACCAACAATCCCTGTGGCCTAGAACTATACCCATTATTGCTTTGGGTCTTCATCCCCTCCATCCACGACTAAAACGATTCTCTGTTCTCTAGCCATTAATTAGACATGAATGAGACAATAAAACAGACCACACTTCTGACCTCTGGTTTAGCCAGTCAGTCCACTAATTGGAGATCCAGGGCCTGAGACACCAGGTTTCTCTCTCCTTAGAACTCCAACAAGGCGTGTGACTTGAGCAGATCTCTCTTGGTCTCTGGGCTTCAGGTTTTGGAATCAGGGAGGTAGACTTCATATTCTGAGGTTCCTCATGGTCTTGACGGCTTAGCTTCTACATAGTTGATCCTGGGAAAGCGGATGAGGCAAAGGACAGGCAAGTATATTCCAGGGTGGCAGTAGAGGGGGCATAAGAAAGGTGGGACAGGGATGAGCATGAAAGCCCTAGCATTCCTTCAAAACTAGAGTGTCCTGGGACTTCCCTGGCGGTCGGTCCAGTGGATAGGACTCTGTGCTCCCACTACAGAGGGCCTGTGTTCCATTCCTGGATCAGGACTCAAAAGGGACACGGCCTGGTCAAAAAAACCCCAAGAAAATTCTAGAGTGTCCTGTTGTTGTTGTTTAACATTTCTCTCAGCATAGAGTAGCTGCTTCTAGCTCAAAACCCCTTCCCCAAGATGCCCCCTAAGCCTGGAAATTTTTCCTCACACTTAGTCATGTGGTCCTCCAGAGGTCTTGTGGTCTCTGTGTCTGCACCTTTCCAGAATCTCAACACGTTAGCTCCAGTGAGATCAGAATGGGAGATAGCGGAAGGGTCACATGAAGCCTAGCATATGCTTGGATGAGAGCAGACAAGTCAGCGAAAAGGAATAAAAATGGCAGGTCAGTGAGCACTCTGGATGGAAAAGAGGAGTGGAGAAATCGAACAGCCAGTGTTGGGAGGGAGGGCTGGGGAACAAGACAAGCTTAGGCATTTTACTGCAGGTCTGTTGTACTGCAGATTTTTTTTTTTTTTAAGAGGGAGCTTTCTGAAAGAAAATACGAGGCATAAGGATTACACACCAGCATACAGGGTAAGGCTAATAATTCAAGAGCATAAAATGAAATATTTTACAAAAGGCCTTGTATTAATTTTGATATGCCTTTTATTAAGTGAAAAGTAGAGACATTTATTGGGTGGATTGGCTATAAATAAATTTTTAGATAACTTCTAATCTTTATTGCTCCAAGAGGGACAAATACAATCCCCGACCAACACTGATCCAGCTACTGTCCAAAAAGGGCTAAAAGAAACATTTTATCTTCTTTTATTACGGTGAAGAAAATAGGAAGCAAAACAGATTAAGGGAAAAGAACAAAAAATGAAAAGAGGACACAGAGTGCCCAGTATCAAGAAGGCCATTATCCAGTGACCCTCAGCCCAGCATTGCCTCCCTGACTTCCCATCGCAACAGCTTCCCCTTACGTAATAAGAACAGGGTAACGCTGGGTAGTCAGAAAAATGTTGCTCAAAATTCAACTAAAGATAAGTAACAGCAGAGATATATCCAGTCCCTCGGCAAACTACTTGATGTCGCATAGCAACAACTGCCTAGTTTTATTTCTGTCACAGTATTGCCATAAGGAAGCTTTGAGATTAAGTATTTTTTAAAAATTTAAACAAACAAGGTAGCATACCTCACCACACCTCACCTGCCTCCCTCTAAAATTAGAAAGGCAGCCTCTCAAAGGAGGAGATCATTAAGATGGTAAAAGGGGAAAGAAAAATTTCCTGGGTCCTTCCTAATAATCTCCTTCTGATTTATCTCAATCCTGACAAGAACCTGCTGAGGAAGGTCTTGATCCCATTTCACAGATAGGGAAACATACCTAGAAGTGTGGAGTAACTTGGCCAAGTTACCCAGCCAAGAAGGGGCAGAGTTAGGTTTTAAACATTCCTGCACCCTTTTTCTGTCTGATCAGCAACCCAGTGCTTTCCCATCACTGCCCTGCAGTGAGGCCAGCAGTCAATTGTGGCAACAACTCTCCACCCTTTCTGAGCTGTCTGTGGCAGGGTGGTCATGCCTCCAGGACATCTGGAGATGTGGGGACCCACATATGACCCTACAGGCCAACTGTTTCACGGTACAGATTAACATGAGAAAATCGGCGTTTGCAATCAGTCTTGTGCAAGAAGTGCAGAGAAAGGCAGAGACTGTGGAAACACAATCTTTCCTCAGGACATTTGTGTTCTGATGTATTTGAGGGGAGTCACAATTCCTGGTGTTGGCATCTACAGACAGATATTTAGGAGTTATTCAAGAAATAAATTGTCTATGATTCAAGATACTGACTTTGATCCCTTGTCTTTTCTAAGCAGGAATGATAGACCAAATGCAAGGAACCCACACTGTAGAAGTTTTTGAAATCTCTGCTTATGACTAGGGTGTGTGTCATGGAAAGATATCATTTCTGATTACCAACCACCCATGTGGTCCTTACATAGAGGAGGAACTTAATTCAACAAATATTCACTGAGTACCTATTGTGCCAAGATATATTATCATGACCCCTAACCTCAATAAATTCTTCAGCCTCAAAGAGGAGACAAATATAAAAACAGTTAATACTGTGTGATGGAGGAATGTTCTAACAGATGTAGGCTTCAAGTACAGCAGGGGCACAAAAATAGGTCTCTCCAGTCTGGTGCATCAGAAAGTGTTTCTAGAGAAGGAGCCACATGATCATGTTAATGCAGGTCTCAGGAACACTGAGGCATTCCACGTAGAAGGATAGCATGGAGTCATGAATCCACAGCAGCTCAGGAAGCCCAGAGTATAGACTGTTGGGAGGGAGATGACATCAGAATGGTGAGTAGGAGTCAGTGATGCTGTGGTATCTGTGTGCACCGGGGGTGGGGTTATGGTGTAAAGTTAGGGAGGTGTGTTCATTCAAAGAATGATGCCAACCATTGACAGATTTAGAAGCATGGGGGTAACCTGCTAAGATCTGTGCTTTAAGAAGGCACATCTAGTGGCAGTTAGGAGGAAGTAGAAACAGCTGGGCAAGATCAGATGGCGAAAGACCAGGAAAAGAGTGAAACAAATTTGAAGAGATTTCTTTGCCAGATTTCTCTTTAAAATGTCTAATGTGTGAATGGGGTTTTGCAGGTGGCACAGTGATAAAGAATCTGCCCGCCAAAGCAGGAGACACAAGAGATGTTGGGTTCGATCCCTGGGTGGGGAAGATCCCCTGAAGGAGGAAATGGCAACCTACTCTAATATTCTTGCCTGGAGAATCCCATAGACAGAGGAGCCTAGTGGGCTGCAGTCCATGGGTTACAAAGAGTCAGACATGACTGAGCATGCACATATGCATTGCCAATGTGTGACTGAATGCTGTGAAATGGCTTTGTTGCTCCCCTGGTGGCTCAGACAGTAAAGAACCCACCGACAATGCAGGGGACCTGGGTTCAATCCCTGGGTTTCGAAGATCCCCTGGAGGAGACCATGGCAACCTACTTCAGTATTCTTGCCTGGAGAACCCTCATGGACAGAGGAGCCTGGACGGCTACGGTCCATAGGGTCACAAAGAGTCAGACATGACTGAGTGACTAAACACACACACACATACTCTCTTTGCCCCTCCAGACCCGCACACCACCCTCTCTACCCTTACCCTAGGAAGCTGATGGTTTGAAAAAGTCCCCTGCCTTTTGGTATCACATTGGGTTCAGTCAGTGGGAGGCACTCACAGGAGATTTGACAGTAGGTTGGGAGACTGGATGGGATTCCCTGGTGGCTCAGGTGGTAAAGCGTCTGCTTGCAATGAGGGAGACCGAGGTTCGATCCCCGGGTTGGGAAGATCCCTTGGAGAAGGAAATGGCACCCACTCCAGTACTCTTGCCTAAAAAATTCCATGGATGGAGGAGATTGGTGGGCTACAGTCCATGGGGTCGCAAAGAGTCGGACACGACACGACTGAGCGACTTCACTTTTTTTTGGGAGACTGGACAGAAATTAACCCCTGCCATGGGGTCTTGATTTGTCAGTATTCTCCCTGTGGTCCCCGATAGCACAGTGGGTAAAGAATCCATCTGCCAATGCAGGAGACACAGGAGACAAAGCTTTGATCCCTGGGTTGGGACAATTCCCTGGAGGAGGAAATGGCAACCCACTCCAATATTCTTGCTGGAAAAATCCCATGGACAGAGGAGCCTCTCAGGCTATACTCCAAAGGGTTGCAAAGAGTCTGACGTGAATGAGCGACTGCGCATACTACCTGAGGTCACAGTTCTAGCTGGGTGGTTCCTATCTATAGCCACAGCTTGTTCTGGGTTTTAGAGCTACAGTTCTCTCCTTCAGACTCAGCAGTGGCAATGCCTTCCTGCTATCACTAATCTAGGACAGGATCACCATATCTTACTAGTTTCTTTAGCCTGCTGGTAAGCAGATAGGGTAGAGGGTCCCCAGAGAAAGAGAACCAGGCATGGCTTTCTTGACGTAAGAAAAGTCATTTTTGGCCTAAGCCATTTGTGATCTAAGCCTGGCTACAGTGCTTGCCCTTGAACAAGTCTCAGTAATAAGGATTTTAAGGGAACAAAAGAACCAACAGTTATCAAGCAAGAGAAGTAAAAATTTGTTGTTCAGTCACTAACAGTAGCAAAGGTAACAAATGAGTTGCAAAGACTCAGGTTTTGTTTCAGTGGTAAAGACAAACCTGAAGCTTTTTCTGGAGCTGTTTCACAGAATTTAAGTCCCCTAGGCACTCAACTCCTAGAACAATTGGAGCCTAAGGGATGTTGACCTTTTCTGACCCTCAGTGACTTCAATTAACCAAAGCTTGAACTCTGTTAGCCAGACTGCCCAAGCCCCTTCATAAATATGCATGTACTCTTAGCATAAAACTTCCCCATTTTGTTGTTCAAGGAGGCGCTGCTTTGGGAAAGATCCCTAGTGTTATTCTTACTTGCTACAAGTAATAATAAATCCTTCTTTCTCCCTCTCTTTGGCTTGGTTGGGTTTTTTGGCTTGACACCCACCAAGAGGAGAACCCAGTTTTCAGGTAACATCCTTACACCTTTGTGAAAAGTCCCTTCATTCAAGTATCTCACATTACCATGTTGGAATGTGACCCAGCTTCTTGCTGGGCCCCTGATTCATGCAATTATGGAAACTTCTTGAGAAACATCTGTAGGTTTCAAGGAGCATGCTCTATCTGGGCAGAGAGAATGAGAGTTTGAACGAAGACTGGCAGCAAATATGAAGGAGAGGACACATGCTACAGAGATACTCAGGAAGGAGAACTGACAGTGCAGCTGGGAGGTGAAGAGGAGCTAAGAAGGGAAGAGAGTGTTTGGGTGGCTCCCCACCTTTGAGTGATATCATTCACCAAATCACAGAACACAGAAGGAAGGACAGGTACTAAGGAGAATATGAATAATATTGGGGGGGGGATGTATTAAATTTGGGGCTTCCCAGGTGCACTAGTGATAAAGAACCTGCATGTTAATGCAGGAGACATAAGAGACGTGGGTTCTATCCCTGGATTGGGAAGATCCCCTGGAAGAGGGCATGGCAACCCACTCCAGTATTCTTGCCTGGAGAATCCCATGGACAGAGGAAGTGGGACATCTACAGCCCATAGGGTCACAAAGAGTAGAACACAACTGAAGTGACTTAGCACGCAGGCACGCATATTAAATTCAAACTCCTTGTGGGGCCTTTAGGGGTAGAGGGACTCTTGCTTATCTACTGACTTGAAGAACACACAGAGCTCAAATATGTTTCTCACTGCTGCTCAGAATTTGCCCTATTTACTTCTGCAAATCTTTTCTTCATGATTTTGAACATATGCAGATCCTTGGATGTATATAGTTTCTGGTATCTTTTTTTAAAAAAAAGAATAAAGAGGAAAATTAAAAGAAATTTAATTTTAATTTTAGGAAACGTTTCTCCTTTAATTAAAGGAAATGTAATTTAATAAGAGAAAATTAAAGAAAAAAAAATTTTTTTCCTGCCTTATTTTTTTTTTCTTTTGGCCACGCTATGTGGCTTGCAAGATCTTAGTTCCCCAACCAGAGATTGAATCTCTGCCCTTGGCAGTGAAATCTCGGTGCCTTAGCCACTAGACCACCAGGGAATTCCCTCTGGTATCTTTATCGTGACAAGAGAGCCAAATAGCTAAATGTATTGATAACTAGGGTCATATTGATCTTCTTAAAAGGCCCACACTTGTCTCTGTTTTCTCTTTATCAAGCTAGAACAAGGTCTCTTCAAGACAGACATGAAAAAGCCTTCAGCTGCCAGCCAATCAAGCACGGCTAAGCTCCCACACTCACCTCTAGTTTCCAGGCTCTCACTTCAGAGGGCACACTGCCCATGCCTATCACCAGGTGGCAGCCCTGCCCAACTGACCTGTGTGAGCCTGTGCTTGTTGACATGACTCCCTCTGCCTGACACCAATCAGCTCTCATCCCTGATGCAACCTTAGCTCAAAAAATCTTCAGCAATTATATAAAAGGAGCTTAAATTCCATAGCTTGACAACCAGCAAAAGTGTTAGTCGCTCAGTTGTGTCTGACTCTTTGCGACCTCATGGATTGTAGCCCACCAGGCTCCTCTGTCCACGGAATACTCCAGGCAAGAATACTGGAGTGGGTTGCCATTCCCTTCTCCAGGGGATCTTCCCAACTTCTCAATCTTCCCAATGAGATTGAACCTCAGTCTCCCTCATTGCAGGCAGATTCTTTACCATCTGAGCCACCAGGGAAGCCCAGCCTGACAACCAAGTCTCACCCACAGCAGTGAAGAAAGAAGCAGAGGCCCCTGATATTTTATCCTTGGGGAGAAAAGAGCTTTTAGGGAATGATTATGGGGATTTCTGGAGAAGGCAATGGTAACCCATTCCAGTACTCTTGCCTGGAAAATCCCATGGACGGAGGAGCCTGGTGGGCTGAAGTCCATGGGGTCGCTAAGAGTCGGACACGACTGAGCGACTTCAGTCTCACTTTTCACTTTCCTGCATTGGAGAAGGAAATGGCAACCCACTCCAGTGCTCTTGCCTGGAGAATCCCAGGGACGGGGGAGCCTCGTGGGCTGACGTCTACGGGGTCACACAGAGTCGGACACGACTGAAGTGACTTAGCAGCAGCAGCAGCAATGGGGATTTCTAAGTCTAGATTCCTAAGTCTAGATTACCTGAGGGTGGGGTATGACTTTAACTGGGGAATCAGTGGATTTCCTTTATTCTTTCATTTTTTTGGTCTATGATTTTTTAAAAATGCTTATTGCATGTATTGTTCCTACTGTTCATTCAGCAGGCAGACATATACTGACTTCATTGTAATTTTTCATCACATTTGTGTTTTATCCCTAATTAGATTTTTAAGTCCTAGCATCTAATATATATATTTTTTATAACCCATAGATTTTGCTAGGTTTAAAGCAGGTGTCAAAAAAAATACTTGCTGAATAAACAGATGATCATATTGCCAAGCGTAAATCACCAACACGGAGCTCACTTTGAATGTAAAGGCCCAAGGTAAGAACCCAGTTTACCCTTTTAGGACAGCTCTTGTTTCTTCTAATCTTCAATTATCTCAAGGTCAGTGAGCCTTGAGAGCAGGAAAAAGATTACTATAAAGAATGGAATCGTGTTCAATACGTTAGTGCAGAGGCTCAGCTACTTGCTTGCTGTAAAATCTTGAGCAAATTACTTAATCCACTTGGACCTTATTTCTTTATCCATGAGATTAACCCATTATGGAGAGTCAGCAGACTTTAGCAAAAGGAGTGTTGAACATCAGTCAAAAGACGTTGGTCCTCGTCCCTGCTCTATTGTCGGTCAGTGGTATTAACCTCCTTAAGCCTCAGTTCTAAAATTCTGTGTATATTAACTTTTGAATAGCTAAAACTGTGCATGTATATATGTGTACATGTGTGGATTAGTATCTATTGTTGTATAATAAGTCATGCCCAAATTTAGCAGCTTTAAAGAACAAATGTATATGATCCCATGCACTTTCTGACTCAGTTTCTCACTGGGTTGCAGTCACATTGTAGATCCAGGGCTACAGTCATTTTGAGGTCACTTTGGGGCTAGAAAACCTTGAGCTCCCAAGTTCCTTGAAGTGATTATCCCAGGCCTCAGTTCCTCAGTGGCTAAGGACTGGAAGCCTCAGTTCTTTACCATAGAGAGGCTCACAGCATAGCAGCTGGCTTCCCCCAGAGCAAGAGAGCTAAGAAAGGTAGAGCTGGAGACACACTTACAGACAGATGAGGGGGAAGAGGAAGCCCAAGACTTGGCTCAAATATTTTATTGTCTAGCAAACTTGGAAGTGTGTGTGGTGCTAAGTCACTTCAGTCAAGTCCTACTTTGCAACCCCATGGACTGTAGCCCACTAGGCTCCTCTGTCCATGGAATCCTCCAGGCAAGAATACTGGAGTGGGCTGCCATGCCCTCTTCCAGGGGATCTTCCCCACTCAGGATCAAACCTGCATCTCTGCTGTCTCCTGTATTGGCGGGCGGGTTCTTTACCACTATCGCCACTTGGGAGGTC
This sequence comes from Bos indicus, assembly GCF_029378745.1. Taxonomy (NCBI): domain Eukaryota; kingdom Metazoa; phylum Chordata; class Mammalia; order Artiodactyla; family Bovidae; genus Bos; species Bos indicus. The sequence continues at coordinate 95,639,049 of NC_091764.1, forward strand.
GGCCATCATTTCTGTTGTGGACTGTTGGTCATGAAACAGGAGGGAAGGGGGCAGGGAATAACTTTTAAAGGAATGACACAGCCATTGGACACAACACAAGCTGGTTAGAACCAACTAGGTCCAAGGGTGGAAGACTCAACTTCCAGTGGACCTTGAGCCTCATCATATGCTATTTGTAATACATTAGCATCTTAATGATATGCCCTTAATCAGTGCCATGACAGTTCTGAGGCTAACTATAAAAGGCCAGAGAGTGTGCAGTGGCTTAATTCCTGGAAATCCACTTCCCTTCCCTGAAATAGTTGGAATAATCCTTCTACTCATTAGCCTATGAAATTACCCAGCTCATAAAAACTAACCACACCATATTTCAGGGCCTTTTGCCTTCTGAGATCACCTGCAATCTGTAAGGCGTGTGTTTCTTTCTAAATAAATCTACTTCTTACCCCTTAGTTTGTCTCTCACTGAATTCTTTCTGTGACGAGACATCAAGAACCTGAGCTCCATTAAGTCCTGAGATCAGGTGTGATCTCCATGAAAAGACCTTGGATTCGAGTCCCAATCTAAGTTGCATGGTTTCAGTCAAGGAGACCAGACCCAGTACAACACAGGAACAAATTCCGCAGAAATGCAGATACTCAAAACAGGGATTATTTGGGCCATTTCGAGGTTGGTTACCACAGTGCTCAACAGCAGAATTCAGTTTCGTCAAGTACTGCTCCTTCCCTTTCACATCTCAGCTGATGTCTTCCCAACCACAGTTTAATTCTATTGTTCTCCACTCTGTCCCTCTGTTCATGGCATGTGCCACATGCTCACTTTGTTGAAATGAATAAATAAGTATTACACTCAATCCATGCCTTTTTTTTTTCCCCAATGAGATGAGAGCCTTTTACTGTACTTTATTTCTTTAAAGATAGGGAAGCCAAGGTCTAGAAAAGGCTCCTTATTTGCTAGCAGTAGAGTTAAGGCTAGACCTTGGTCTCTAAACTTTCCATTCTCTGTACTTTCCGCTTCAGTCTCTCTTAACTTCAGTCTTTGTAACTTGGAATTATCCCTGACACAGAATTTAGTAGCTCTGTTAATAAATCATCTACCTCTGCAGCTTTGCCTTTTTGTGCCATTGCCTTAATTCCACTTCTATTGAAATATTCAGCAATGCTTTCGTCTGATTTTCCTTCTATGTTATAATTTTCTCTTTCTGTTCACTTTCCGGTTCCCTTGCCCTAACCCTAAATGTACTTGAATGGCCACGGTTTCATGGATATTAAGTTCTAATATTAACTTGCAGTATCATCTTCCATGCTCTGTTTATTTTTTATTCTTATAATACAGTTCATAATTATGTGTCTGAAATAGTTTCTAGTTTAAAAGGCAAAAGCAAAAATCCTTTTGCAATAGGTCCTATTTAAATCACAGACCTCATTTTTGCTTCATTTCTCCATTTCTTCCCCTTATCTATTACTAGCCTCACTGAAAAAAAAAATTATTTGAGATCTCAGCATTTCTAGAGTGAAGATATCTCTTTCACACTTATTGAGATTTGAAGCAGGCTGCTTCCCTCTCCTCTCTCTCCGGATGGCACTTTTCATGTGAAGCTATTTAGCAGGTACCAACCACACTGCATTATTTACACATCTTCCCTATTGGACTGGGCACTTTGAGGGTAAGCATCATGTCTTATCATTGTTTGCATACTCCAGTATCTCACGATATAGTTCCCAAGAGGGTCTTCATACACATTTGTGAAGTTGAATCAACCAACTCTTTATGTCATTTCCAAAATTAGATAAAGCATCCTTTTCCCAATACTGATCATTCTTCCTTAAGATCTTGTACTTCTCTGAGTTAGAGACAGGGATTATTATTTCTTCAGGCTACTGTTTGCTGACTCTGGAGCGTCCTGTAGTCCTAAGTCTGCCCTGAACAAAGTCATTTGAAAGTGACTCAGATGGTAAAGAATCAATTTGATCCCTGGTTTGGGAAGATCCCCTGGAGAAGGGAATGGCAACCCACTCCAGTATTCTTGCCTGGAGAATTCCATGGACAGAGGATCCTGGCAGGCTACATACAATGGGGTCCTAAAGAACTGGACACGACTGAGCAACTAACACTTTCACTTTTTTTCCACTTTCACCCAAGGCAATCTACAGTTGTCCCTTGGTGTCCATGGTCGGGGATTGATTCCAGGACCCAGCAGTGGATGCCAAAATCCGAGGGTGCTCAAGTCTCATGGTGGGCTCTCCATATGAGCAGTTGCACATTAATGTATTCAACCAACTTCAGTTCTATGGCAGTCCACTCCAGTGTTCTTGCCTGGAGAATCCCAGGGACAGTGGAGCCTGGTGGGCTGCCATCTATGGGGTCACACAGAGTCGGATACAACTGAAGCGACTTAGCAGCAGCAGCAGCACTTCTATAGTGCTGTGTATATATATATATATATTTTTTTTTTTTTTTAATGTGTGTATAAGTGGATCAACATGATTCAAATCTGCGTTGTTGAAGGGTCAACCTTCATTTGAGGTGTGTGTGGAAAACCTCTCCCCAAGAAGTGTGGTCCTTTTTCAGATAAATCCAAACCCCTTCTCACTGGAGACTGAAGATGTATCTTACAAGATGCTCTTTTTGAAATCCAGATGTCTCAGGGAGAAGCTGTAGCTTATCTCTCATCTGCTGGCCCCTTAGCAGGATGAATATTTCAGTAGAAAGAGCTACAAAAGCATGCAGATTCCTGTTAGAATGAGGTCCTCTGTCTGGAGTGGAGGTGGGGAGGGAGGTGGTGACAGGGGAGGAGGGAAGAGCCAGTGCAAACTGTAGCCTGCCCTCCTCAGTGATCCCGCACTGTGAGCAGCCACCAACAGGAGAGAGAAGCAGAAAAATGCCCTTTGTTTGCTCTGGCTTCCTGGTCTTTTTCTCTTTTCCACCTGTGTATTTCTTGAGTTCACGTCCAAAGCTGAAGAACTAGCCATGAGGCTGCCACAGTTACTCTACTCTGGGGACTACTGCAGCCCGGAGGGTCACTCGCCTGCCTTCAGCTCCAGCCCCACCAGGCAGGTTGTAGAGACACCTTTGCCCAGCAAAGGATGCTCTTTTCTCAACCACTCCAAAGTCACTACTCTGAAGTTAACCACAAAGTTAGTTGTTTTTTAGTCCATGGGGTCACAAAGAGTCGGCCACGACTGAGCCACTAAGCACACACGCAGTGTAACCCATATGAAAAGAAAAAAGAAAAAGTGCAAGTCTTAGACCGATTCTTTGCGATCCCATGGACTATAGCCCGCCAGGTTTCTCTGTCCATGGAATTCTTTCCAGGGGAATCTTCCCAACCCAGGGATCAAACCTGGGTCTTCTGCATTGCAGGCAGATGGCCATCTGAGCCAACAGATTACTGGATGACAAATGTTTATTTTTAAAATTAAAAGGTAAAATTATTAAAGTTAATTACAGATTACTTTTGGGAAGCTAACTCCCTCCCCCTCTAAATTCTCAGATGGTGTGAAGGAGTCAGGCGATGCTGGGAAACAGGATGGGATGTCGACTGACCTCCTTTGGTAATGAGAAGGTACATTTGCTGCCCTTGACTATGGCTGTGTCTTCACTCTCATTCAGGTTGCCCACAGAGCAGGGGCTGATCTAGGGCCCCAGGAAGAGGTTGTATGCCTTTGAGGATTTGTGTGTTCTCTGGCTGAGCACAGTGTTAAGTGTTCGTTCCTCTGGTCTTCAGGAAGAGCTTAGCTCAAGGCAGAGTCTAAGTGAAAGGTGCTGGCCTGGATGTGTTGCCCTTGGAAAGGGGCCTTCCCGGCCCATCTTAGTAGTTCCAGGCACCTTTTAGGCCTTGCCATGGTGATGAGAGTGTCTGTGTATGACTGGCCCAAGGCCATCCTGTTATCACTGATGTGTTTTGGGCAAACCCAACAGCCAGCAGCATAGTCCTCAGAGAGTCTTTCAACTGTACATGGAACTTCTGCCCTTATTGCAGGGAATTGCCCTGGGACAGACACCAGATCCTTACCCTCTGGCTCCTCAGACACTGCTCTCCAGTTGCATTAAGGCCTGTGAAACAGGAACTGATGGAGCTGCCTAATGCTTCTTAGCATTTCAATGTTGTTACATTTATAATGTTACTCAATTTAAAAATAAATGTATTTTCTACTTTGCAATTCTTATGTTCTCTTTCATTCAGCTGTTTAATAATGTCAAAGGCTTAGAACCCAGATTAGAATTTCTTACAATGGTCTCTGATTAAACCCCAATAAAAGCACAGTCAGGAAAATTCATAATATAAGGTATGCTAACTAACTCTTGGAAGCTCAATTTACATTTTATAAATCTTAAACTAATTTGAGGATTATGCCTTAAACTAAAAAGGTCTGTGGGTATTTTGGCAAAATACTAACAATAACAAATTAACCCTCCTCCAAAAACCTGGGTAGATTTGTTTGTTCATTCATTACTTTGCCAACTTTCAAAAAATGATTTGAGACAATGTACCATAAGTCTTTAAAACCACTGAAATAAAATTATAAGGATGAAGACAAAGCAATGAAAGTCATTGAATAATTATTCTAGAAAATCTAGACTGAGGGAAATGTTTACTTTTAAGTTCAAGACATAGTCTCAGGTTTTCCCACAGCCAAGGTTACGATTACATCTCTCTTACATCTATTATGAAAAAGCATGTTGAACAAATATCTTCCTGGAGCTAAATTGTAAATAAAAAATTGTATTGTGAATCTTTGGGAATGTTGATCAAGACAGTAGGCATATCTTCAACTAAATAAGATGCTCTTTATTTAATTCTGTCTATACAAAGTTTTGATTTATAAAAAGAGGGCATGATATTAAATTTTAGTTTGTAAAACCATTTCTATAAAGAGCTAGAGCACTATTCAGATATATAAGTTTCTGTTGAGATGACATGATATAGCCTAGAAATTCTAAAAGAAATACAAGGACAATAAAAAGTTAAAGTTACCACAGTCTATCTTTCTTGAGCATCAGCAGTCTTCACTGGGTTTTTATTAGGAACTTATAAAAGACACTTCAGAATTGAGGTTACTGGTAGGAATCTGAACCCCATATATCCTGTGTTATTTGAAATAATATTCATATACATTGGAGATGTGGCAAGTCAATATTTTATTATACTTTCTAAAAACTGACTTATCTTCCTGTCTTGATGATAGACCACTCCAACTCTAAATAAATGAAAAATACCTATAAAAATATGAATAGAGCATCAGCAGACTTATTGGGACTTAGAAGACCCTCAGGACATGTGAGTACTCTATTGGTAGAGGCAATCTTCCCAGGCTTTGAATTTTCTAGACATTCTTGCCAAGCATACTAGCATGCAAGGCTTATCCATCTTCTGAGGTTGAACAGTTTTTGGAGTTAGCTACGCAGGCAACTAAGTAAGTCTAAGTGACCACAATGTGACTACCTTGCTCTCTAGAGGAAAGGGGACTAACTAACTTCAAAATACCCATTAGTGCTTCTTTTATTAAAAGTCATTTTACATATCTTTATTTTCTGCTTGCTGTATCATTTGCTTCTTGATAAAAAAGTTCTGGACTTGGGACTTCCCTGTTGGTCCACTGGTTAGGATTTTGCCTTCCAGTGCAGGGGGTGTAGATTCCATCCCTGGTTTGGGAGCTAAGACTGTAATGCCTGGTGGCCCCAAAACCAAAACATAATAAAACAGGAGCAATACTGTGACAAATTCAGTAAAGACTTCTTAAAAATAGTCCACATTAAAAAAAAAAAAAAAGTGCTTGGCTGTAGGCCATGGATTTTTCTCCTGTAAAGCAGCCCACTGTGTGTGCAGGTGTCTTTGGTTCCATCATGGCACCCCTGTTGGACTTGACAGCAAGGATAACTGAGGCAAATCTGCTGATGTTCACATTACTCACTGTGCTGTGAGTAAAAAGCCCTTTGTCTCTGACCCCGAAATCTGCTGTCTTCTGTCCATGAAACTGTGGTGGACCACATGGTTAGCTGGAAGGTAGGGGAAAATCTCAGACTCTTTACTGCTTTTGACAGTCTTCCTAAAAGTCATCAGTGCCTTAATCTTCCTTCTTTAGCTGCCTCTTTAAGGCAGATTCCTTATGTTCATTACCTCTAAGAGTGTTTGCTCCAACTGGCAAGTTTATTTTTCCTTTACTTTATTTACAACCACCATGATTGGGAGTTACATTCTTTAGCTTGAATGAGGATCATGAAAGTAGAAGAGACCATGGATGGGATATACTGTCCTTAAACATACCTGTCAAAATGATAACAGTAATAACAATTAATAATTGTCATCATTATATATGAAAAATTGAGATTCAGAGATTGTAGAGCTTCTTCAAGGCCACACAGCCTACGAATAGCAGAAACAGAATTGAAACCTAGACCTGCTTACCCTTACCCATTATTCTGTACTACTTCCCCAACTGAAGTTTCTAGAATTTCCATATTTAACATATATAAATATATACATGCATATATAAATATATATTTCATTAACCTCCTACCCCTCTTTGCTAGGCATTAGTAACCTCTTTTTAATCTTAGCTCAAGTCTTATGACTGTTTCTGTGTCATCTCCTCCTTTCTTCAGTCTTCAGTTCAGTTCAGTCGCTCAGTCGTGTCCAACTCTTTGTGACCCCATGAACTGCAGCATGCCAGGCCTCCCTGTCCATCACCAACTCCAAGAGCCTACCCAAACTCATGTCCATTGAGGCAGTGATTCCATCCAACCACCTCATCCTCTGTCGTCCCCTTCTCCTCCTGCTTTCAATCTTTCCCAGCATCAGGGTCTTTTCAAATGAGTCAGCCCTTCCCATCAGGTGGTCAAAGTATTGGAGTCTCAGCTTCAACATCAGTCCTTCCAATGAACACCCAGGACTGATCTCCTTTAGGATGGACTTGTTGGATCTCCTTGCAGTCCAAGGGACTCTCAAGAGTCTTCTACAACACCACAGTTCAAAAGCATCAATTCTTTGGCATTCAGCTTTCTTTATAGTCCAACTCTCACACCCATACATGACTACTGGTAAAACCATAGCCTTGACTAGACAGACCTTTGTTGGCAAAGTAATGTCTCTGCTTTTTAATATGCTGTCTAGGTTGGTCATAACTTTCCTTCCAAGGAGTGTCTTTTAATTTCATGGCTGCAGTCACCATCTGCAGTGATTTTGGAGCCCCCCCCAAATAAAGCCAGCCACTGTTTCCACTGTTTCCCCATCTATTTGCCCTGAAGTGATGGGACTGGATGCCATGATCTTAGTTTTTCTGAATGTTGAGCTTTAAGCCAATGTTTTCACTCTCCTTTTTCACTTTTATCAAGAAAGTGATTTATTCTTTATTTCTTCTTCACTTTCTGCCCTAAGTGTGGTGTCATCTGCATATCTGAGGTTATTGATATTTCTCCCAGCAATCTTGATTCCAGCTTGTGCTTCCTCCAGCCCAGCATTTCTCATGATGTACTCTGCATAAAAGTTAAATAAGCATGATGACAATATACAGCCTTGACGTACTCTTTTTCCTATTTGGAACCAGTCTGTTGTTCCACGTCCAGTTCTAACTGTTGCTTCCTGACCTGCATACAGGTTTCTCAAGAGGCAGGTTAGGTGGTCTGGTATTCTTATCTTCCCCCAAATTGACCCAAATCCCCTTCAGCTTGCTTTGGGCTGGCAGTTAAATCAAGTAATGGTAGCAACAGGGAAGTTACAGTGACCCAGGGAATCCTCAGCATTTATTCATAATTACTGGTAAAGTTAAAAAAATACTCTTAATTCTATTTCCAAACTACTCATTGCCACTATTTTTATTTTTTCTTGAATGTCTTTGATTTTTTTGGTCCACTTGTCTTTGTGTCTGCACTGCCTGTGCAGTGCTAAAACTGTTCTTCTGATGGATGAAAGATGAGTCCTTTCATCTGTAGTACTGGGAAAAGTTACTGAGCATCTCTGAGGCAGGTGTGGTGTTTGTGGTAGGAAGGGCGAGTTTCTCACTGCTCTGTTTAGAAGAAAACCGTCAACTCTGAATAGGAACAGAACTTTCCTCCATTTTCTTTCCTATTTTCCATTTTGAAATAGTTGACAGACACAACTTGACCAAAGACTCATATCTCTGGGGTTGTAGATCTCTCAGGCAGAGTTCTCCCTACTGTTATGTTACAATAACTTATGGCCTGATTGCAAGTTATAACACCCGCAAAGAAATAATAATGTTGATAATTATAGTTATTATGCTAACACCACTACCTTTTATCAAATATTGACAATTCACAAGGCTCAATATTAAAGTGCACATGCATTATATCATTTAATCCTTTTACCTCTGTATCTACAGTGAGCATTATTATCACCCATTTTACAGATGAAGAAATTGAGGCTTAGAGAAGTCAAGTGGTTTCCCAAGACTGTTCAGCTGACATATGGCAGAATTCCATCTTAGGTTTTCAGATGTCAAAGCCTCTCTTTAAACTACCGTGTTCTAAAGCAGAGGTTCGCAAAGTATGGGTCTGAGAACAATAGCATCAGCATCACTCAGTGTCCCGCATCGACAGGTGGATTCTTTACCACTGTACCACCTGGGAAACCCAGTTATCTTTTTAAATAAGTCCTTATATTTTCAGACATAGATTGTTGTTGTTAGTCACTAAGTTATGTCTGACTCTTTTACGACCCTATGGAATGTAGCCTGCCAGACTCCTCTGTTCATGAGATTTTCCAGTTAAGAATACTGCAGTGGGTTGACCAACCAGGGAAGCCCCCAGACATACATACTAGAGCATTTATTGAAGTAGAAGTTCCTGGGGTCAAGCCATGGGATTTGACAAAGATTATGGTGTCTCCCCAGATTTTCCTGGTACTGATCCAGATTTCTGTGTGTCCAAACCCCTCTGCTCTGTGTAGCCCCAGTAATGGGGTATGTAGTGTGCAGCAGTCTTCAGGGTCACAAAGACTCGGACATGACTGAGTGACTCAACTGAACTGAGCGCAGGCTTCATATCAGATCAGATCAGTCGCTCAGTCATGTCCAACTCTTTGAGACCCCATGAATCGCAGCACGTCAGGCCTCCCTGTCCATCACCAACTCCTGGAGTTCACTCAGACTCATGTCAATCGAGTCAGTGATGTCATCCAGCCATCTCATCCTCGGTCGTCCCCTTCTCCTCCTGCCCCCAATCCCTCCCAGCATCAGAGTCTTTTCCAATGAGTCAACCCTTCTCATGAGGTGGCCAAAGTTAGCTCAATCCCAAATCTTAGCTACACTTTCTAGTTTGAGGATGGACCAGTTAGAGAGAAAGGAAGTTTTCTGGAGATCTCTGGGAAAGAAATTCCTTATTCTTCTGAGCAAACTCTAGGATATGACTCAGACTTGCTTCACTACGACAGAGATGTGGTAGCCAGTTCCTCAAATGGCCTCCTGAGATCCAGGCCTTACATAGTCTCCTCCCATACTGAATCATGGCTGAACTGTGTGAACAACAGAATAATAGAATACCATGCAAGAAATGGTGCATGAGTTTGGAGGCTAAAACCATTGCAGCTTCCTTCCTTCTCTCTTTGACATCTTGCTTCTGGGGAAAGCTAGCCACCATGTCATGAAGATGCTTGTAGTTCTGCATACAAGTCCACACGGAGAGGAACTAACTTGCCAGCATCAGTCTATCAGCCATATGAACAGACCACTTTGGAAGTGGGTCCTTCGGCTGTAGGCAGACCTTTGTGTCTGCAACTTCAGCTCACATCTGATTACAGCTTCAGGAGAAATGCCTAACCAGAACCAATAACTAAACCACTTCAGAATTCCACAGTAACTTTGGGAGATAATAAACGATTATCATTGGTTTAATGTAACTTGTTGCACAGATATAAATAATATATAAGAGAAAAAAATTGTAGCCCAGAGAGTTGTAGGCAGGCATCTTGTGACCACAGGAAGGATCCAATTTGAGGTGAAATTACAGTTTGGAAGGCAAAGCAGGAGAGGCTTGAAAGAACGTGATTCCTCATTATCATCACTGAAGCTCATCTCACTCTGTATTTTGCAGATTGCGAGCAATAAATATTTTATTGTTAAAACCAATTTGGGTTTCTGTTACTTCTAACTGCTTAATTAGAGTAGAAAATTTGAGAATTTTGGCGGTATGAATGGAATGTAGAAGAATCTGAGACTAAACAAAAGGAGTAATAAGTGAGTGGAAATGTGGCCAGAACAGACAGGCTATTGTGTTAGTTTCCTAGTGTGGCCATGACAGATGACCACAATCTGGGTGACTTACAACAACAAAAATTTACACTTTCTCCGTTCTGGAGGCCAAAAATCCAAAATCAAGCTGTCAGCAGGGTTGGTTCCTTCTGGAGTTCTGGGGAGAGAGTCAGTTCCATGTCCTTCTCCCAGCTGTTGCTAGCTGCTGGCAATCCTCAAGACTCCTTAGTGTAGAGACAGCTCTCCAATATCTGCCTCTGCATTCATATGACCCTCTTTTCTCTTTTTAGTTAATTAATTAATTTTTGGCAGTGCTGTGTCTTCATTGCAGTGCACAGGCTCTTGGTTGCTGTGTGTGGGCAAGTTGGGGCAAGTGGGGGCTACTCTCTAGCTGTGGTGCATAGACTTCTCATTGTGATGGCTTCTCTTGCTGCAGAGTGCAAGTTTCAGGGTGGAGCATGGACTCTAGGGCATGAGGGCTTTAGCAGTTGTGGCCCACAGGCTTGGCTGCCCCTCAGTATGTAAGATCTTCCTTCCCAGAGGAGGGATTGAACCTGTGTCCCCTGCATTGGTAGGCAGATTCTTAACCACTGGGCCACTAAGGAAGCCCCCCATGTGACCTTCTTATATGGACACCAATCATTGGATTGAGAACCTGTAAGGTCACCTTCTGAGGTTCCAAAGCAGTCATGAATTTGGGGGTGCTTAGTCACTAAGTAGTTTCCAATTCTTTGTGATCCCATGGACTGTAGCCCACCAGACTCCTCTGTCCATGGGGATTCTCCAGGAAAGAAATACAGGTGTGGTTAGCCATGCTCTCCTCCAGGGGATCTTCCCAACCCAAGAATTGAACCCAGGTCTCCTGAATTTCAGGCAGATTCTTTACCATCTGAGCCACCAGTGAAGCTCAAGATTTGATGCTTTTGAATTGATGAATTTGGTGGGGGGGGGGGGGGTGGAACTTTATTCAACATGGCATGGACATGCTTTATAATGTTTATTCATTCAACAAATTCTTACTGTTCCTAGGCCTGATACTGTGTGCTAGGCCTGGCATTGGCTCCTCAGGATAGATGGATGAATAAGACAGATGTGGTGCGAGTCCTATATGAAGGTCACAGTCCTTACAGTCCAGTGTAGAAGACAGATGTTAAGCAAACGAGCATGTGCACTTTTAACAAGCACTACAGTAATGCTCATGCATAATGGACTGTACCTCGGTCTCCCCATCAACCACTTGTGGGGAAAACTCTTCTTCTGTTTTCTCCACTCAGCCCTGAACTGGGATGGGGTGGGAGGTGGGGAAGGGAGGCTCTTATTACTGAGCCTTCCCACCCTGTGGACACGTGGGCCCCTTTCTACCACTGTGAGGAATCAACTAAACCAAGCATGTTGCTTATATCTAGGCTAGATTTTCTCCTCCTTCAGTTAGCTTTCTCCACTTTTTCCCTCCTCTCACCCTGCTCTATCTTTTGCCACAGACCATGTCTATTACTTTGCGTTTTAGTTGATAAATTAGTGGCCATTGAGTTGTAGGAGGCCACTTTTCTTTTGAAAACATGTTTAAGTGTATGTTGCACTAATTCATGTTTTTTAGGAGGAAAAGATATATATTTTTTTCATTTTTCATCTTCCTCAGCACAAAAAGTTTGTTTGTTTTAAAGTTTCTTTCCAGCAGAATAAAAGACAGAGATAGTCCACAATGACATTCCTCAAATATCACAATTGGAATAAAACCAAATATAGTAACAAGATTCGGGACTGTTTCTCAGGGAAAATCTAGTGGATTCTTACAATTTGGCTCTTTTGCAAGGTTAAGCGCCTTTGCAGCTAATTTAAAAATGATATGCTCATATATGTTAGAGCTTTACAGACTCTTGGAGGTTATTAAGATTCAGGAAGACCACCATTCCCTTTATTTTACATATGGGTTTCCCAGGTGGCGCTAGTGATAAAGAATCCACTTGCCAATGCAGGAGACACAGGAGATGTGGGTTTGATCCCTGGGTTGGGAAGATCCCCTGGAGTAGCAGATGACAACCCACTCCAGTATTTTCCATATGAGGGCAGGTAAACCTGGAGGTGAAGTGAGTTACATAGTCACTCTTAGCCAGATGGTTCAAAACTCCTCTCATTCCTCAAAAACTGTTATTCTATGTATTTTTAATGACTTCGTTTCTCCACCTTGCTTTGCATGTGTGGCTATACTCTTAATACTCCTTACAGTCTCTTCAGGCTTCTCTTCCTTATCTGCTGCCCCTTAACTCCTAGGAAACCCAGCACCCTCCTTCCTCCATGGAGGTGCTCCAGTCTCAGAGAAATGAGGATCACCTTATATCAGGACTGGGGGACTTGCCCCTACCTTGGAGCTCAGCTTTCTGAATCTTTTTTTTTTTAAAGGTTATGCATGTCTTCAACATACAGAAAAGAAAAAAAATATTTTAAAGCCGTTTTCATTCGTTGTCTTCAGTCTAAAAATAGGGTGACAGAGGGATCGTGGGATAAGCAGCAGGAGCAGGGAAGAGTCGGTTGCCACAGTAACCAATGAGCCATTTCGCTGCATTTGCCTTGACTGTGTGATTTCTGGGAGTTTTTTCCCCCTTTCCTTCTCCTGTGCGTGGGGGTGGGGGTGGGTGGTGGGGGCATTTTTAGATTATGTAATATGGAACCCGATTCCTCACTTCCGGACTCTTTGTGAAAATGCTGTTCCTTTTCACTTCCCCACCCCCTAGCCAACAGCCTTGGGTCATTGGCTTTGCTGGGGACTAAGAAACAAGATTATAATCACACCCATCCCCATCTCCGTGTACAGTAGTGCCTTTCTTGAGCATTTCTCCAGTTTCTGACAACCTAGTTCCATAGAAATATCTGCCTCCACCCCCTCCATCCCAATTCCAATCAGGTCCTCAAATGCCCTAGGCTCCAACAACCCACCAGGAGACTACCGCCGGGAGCTTTCTTCTGTTCCAGAGAGGAGAGAGGCAGCCTTGTGTGCAGGTCAGTCAGGGAAGTGGCTCTGAAGCTGACCTGGTTTTGCTGTCATCTCAGCCAGCTTCACTCTCACCCCATCAGCAGATCCTGGGATCCAGGAACCCCTTCCCCTCTTCCCTCCATGTCAGAGTGTAAAGAGCACTGGCTCTGGAGGCAAACAGACCTGTGTTTGAATCCTGAACCCACCTTGGGCTAATCATCATTTGACCTTTTTGAGCCTGTGTCTGGCATGTATTAGGCACTGGCTAAATGTTAATCTCTTCTACTTCTTCCCTGGTTTTCCTGTCCATTCGTACCTGCTTCTCCCCTTCCCTGCTGTTGGGCTCTGGTTGACTGTAACCAGCTCAATTCTGTATAGTGTTTTGGAAGAACCGATATATACAATTGGGTTTCCTTCGTGGCTCAGTGGTAAAGAATCTGCCTGCCAACGCAGGAGAAGTAGGTTTGATCCCTGGGGTCTGGAAAATCCCCTAGAGTCGGAAATGGCAGCCACTCCAGTATTCTTGCCTGGGAAATCCCATGGACAGAGGAGCCTGGCGGGCTACAGTCCATGGGGTTGAAAAAGAGCTGGACACAGTTTAGCAACTAAACAATAACAATTATGTATGCATTTGAGGAGTCACACTCTCTGTTAAGAGACCTTTTCTACCTGACTCTCCACAGTCATTCAGTCTCCTCATCAGCTGCCTCATGTCCTCACATGACATCCCTCCAGGCTTCAGTCCTTTCCTGACTTCTTTTCATCAGAACACATCTGTTCTCAATCCCATTCATGAAGAAAGAACACAGGAGGTATCTGGATAGCTCATCAGGTTTAAATCAAAATGTAAAAGTGTATTCAGTGTATCCAAATAGAATAAAATGGTGCATGAAAAACTCCAATCCTTGCTATTTATTAGGGTGATCAGGAATGAATGAGAAGCTGAATGAGAAGTATTAGTTAGAAATCATTTTTTGTTGCAGTGTTGGAAATCCAACCTGAGCTTACCTAAGAAAAAAGAATATATTAGCTAAAGTCATCGGGAAGTCCAGGAGTGGAGCTGTCCACAGGATCCCAGAGATCCAAATGACTGGCATCAGAACCTGTTATGTTCATTAACTCTGATTGTCTGTGAGTGGCTTTATTCTCTGCTTACCACAGACAGACTTTCTCAAAATTGATAACATGGCTCAGATTTACATCTTTCCAGCTTCTATGACCTAAGAGGCAAGACTCCTTCTATTCCAATTCCAAACTGGATATTCCCAGGGACAAACTTTGGTTAGCTTGGTTTGGGTGTTATACTTACTTTGGCTAGGAGAATGGGGCCCTCTCTGACCATGTTGTGTGTCCCATGTCAAGGAGGTGACAGTCACCAGAATGACATGATTTGTATCACCAAAGGAGAGTGGAATGGTCGTGGAAGGCTGGAGCAACAGTGGTTTACCTCAGAAGAGTGACTGAGATGAGTAATGCTGGCCCAGTCAGAAGAGTGGCTGGAGAAAGGGGAGGCGGGTAGAAGCAAGTGCTTGCTTAACTCTGAGGAAGAGGACAAAGCTCTTGTCCTCAGGGAGCTCTGAATGCAGAAGGGAAGATTGAGAACCAAAGAGAAAAAGGTGGAATGGAAGGCACCAATCAGAACTTACCCACAGTCAGAGGGTCAGAGAGAGGGCTGAAGGTGAAAATGGAAAGTTGCATCCTGTGCCAAAGGAACTGACTGTTTATAATAGCAGCATGTCTCAAATTGGGTTTTGTGGACCCCCAGGTGATGGCACCCCACTCCAGTACTCTTGCCTGGAAAATCCCATGGATGGTGGAGCCTGGTAGGCTGCAGTCCATGGGGTCGCAAAGAGTTGGACACTACTGAGCGACTTCACTTTCACTTTCCACTTTCATGCATTGGAGAAGGAAATGGCAACCCACGTCAGTGTTCTTGCCTGGAGAATTGCAGAGACAGGGGAGCCTGATGGGCTGCTGTCTATGGGGTCGCACAGAGTCAGACACGACTGAAGCGACTTAGCAGCAGTTGATGCTACTAGGTCCTCCTAAGGAAAAATGAAAAGAACGGAGGGACTACCCTGATGGACCAGTGGCTAAAACCCTGCTGTACAAGTGCAGGGGGCCAGGGTTCAATCCCTGGTCAGGGAACTAGATCACACATGCCTCAATTAAGAGTTTGCATGCTGCAACGAAGATCAAAGATCCTGAGTGCTGCAACTAAGACCCAGAATAGTCAACTAAATACAAATAAACATTAACAAAGAAAAGTAAAGTAAAGAAAGGGAAAACAAAAGGAAGGGAAAGGACTCTGGCCATGTTTTGGGTTGGAAATTATGACAAAGTTATTAAAATGTTTTTATTCTCATTATTACATTAATGCTCATTCTACACATATTTGACAGTAGAAACAACCCTCTCAACCACTCACTATTTACTAGCATCTTGAAGTGGACCCCTGTTCCATAGATAATATTTTGAAAAGTACTGCCGGAGAGGTATCTACACAACTCATGGTGACAATTAGAATGTCAGATTCATAAGGACCTTTAGAAATGTCTGAGCTTTCATTTTTTAATTAAAATTTTAATTTTAAGAGAATTTTAGACTTACATGAGTTGTAAGAAATAATACAGAGAAATTATGTGTACTCTTTACCTAGTTTAATGGTAACATCTTAGGAAACAATACTCTACTGTGCCTATCAGGTTACTGACATTGATATAGTCAAGATACTGAAGGTGTTCATCACCACAAGGTCCTTCATGTCACCCTTTTACAGTCATGTTCACTTGCCTTCTGCTCCACTCCCTCCTTAATCCCTGAAAACTGTTCCAGGAATCTGGTATTTGTCATTTCAAGAATATTATGTAGTTAGAATCATACAGTATGTAACCTTTTTGGACTGGCTTTTTTTTTTCCACTTAGCATAATTATCTGGAGACTATATGTACTAATAGTTTGTTCTTTTTCAGTGCTGAATTGTATTCTATGGTATGATCATATGACCGTTTGTTTAACCTTTTATCCATTGAAAGACATCTATCTGGGTTGTTTCCAATTTGGGGCCATTATGAATAAAGCTGCAGGAAACATTCATGTCCAGAGCTTTTGTGTGAACATGTGTTATTTCTCTGCTGTAAATACCCAGATCACAATTGACTGGGTCAAAGGATACTTGCATGTTGAAGATTTGAGTCATTCTAGATACTGGTCCTCTGTTGGATGTGCAGTTTGCAAATATATTCTTCCAGATTATAACTTGCTTTTTCATCTTAACAAGGTCTTTAACAGAGCAAAATTTTTAATTCTGATAAAGCCAAATTTATCCATTTTCCTCGTGGATTATGCTTTTGGTGTTAAGTATAAGAACTCTTTGCCTAGCCCTAGATCCTAAAGATTTTCTCCTCTAAAAGTTTTATAGTTTTATGTTTGACATTTAATTGTGTGATCCATTCTGAATTACTTTTGTATAAGAAGTGAGACTTAGATCAAAGTTTATACTTTTCCCCTGTGCTATAAAAGAGATCAGCCCTGGGTGTTCTTTGGAAGGAATGATGCTAAAGCTGAAACTACAATACTTTGGCCACCTCATGCAAAGAGTTGACTCATTGGAAAAGACTCTGATGTTGGGTGGGATTGGGGGCAGGAGGAAAAGGGGACGACAGAGGGTGAGATGGCTGGATGGCATCACCGACTCGATGGACGTGAGTTTGAGTGAACTCCGGGAGATGGTGATGGACAGGGAGGCCTGGCGTGCTGCGATTCATGGGGTCACAAAGAGTCAGACATGACTGAGTGACTGATCTGAACGGAACTGATGCTGTACTTAGTTGCTCAGTCGTGTCCAACTCTTTATGACCCCATGGACTGTAGCCCACCAGGATCTCTGTCCATGGGAATTCTCCAGGTAAGAATACTGGAATGGGTTGCCATACCCACTTCCTGATCCAGGGATCGAATCCAGGTCTCCCGCATTTGCTAGTGGATTCTGTATCATCTGAGCCACCAGGGAAGCCCAAGAATACTGGAGTGGGTAGCCTGTCTCTTTTCCAGGGGATTTTCCTGACCCAGGAATCAAACCGGGATCTCCTGCATTGCAGGCAGATTCTTAACCAGCTACCAGGAAAATTTTTCTTCCATGGATATCTAATTGCTCCTGCACCATTTGTTGAAAAAGGTAACTTTCCTCTACTGCATTGCTTTTGTACCTTTGTCAAAAATCTTTTGGGCATTTTCATGTGGGTCTGTTTCTGCATTCTCTGTTCTGTTCCATTGATCTGTGTGTCTACCTCTCTGCCAATACTACACAGTCTTGATTACTGTTGCTACACAATAAATGAAATAATAAATAATGAAATCATGTAAACTGATTTCTCGTGATGATTTGGACTGAATGGTTTTGTCCCCACTACTGCCCAAATGTGTATGTTGATTACCTCTCTTTAAAGAGGTAATCAAGGTTGAGTGAGATCTTTGCATAGGGCTTTGATGCAATAGAATTAGTGTTCTTTTAAGAAGAGACATCAGAGAGCTCTCTCTCTCTACCCTGACACCATGCCATGAGAGGGCCATGAGAGATGAAGACATAGCAATCCATATACAAGCCAGAAAGAGACCTTTCATCAGAAACTGAACCCTGCAGGAATCTTTATCTTGGACTTTTTAGCCTCTAGAATTGTGAGAATATGAATTTCTGTTAAGTTACCCAGTTTGTGCTCTTTTGTTATGGGAGCGCTGCCTGCCTGTATGTGTGCTCAGTCGTGTCCAGCTCTTTGCAACTCCATGGACTGTAGCCTGCCAGATTCCTCTGTGTATGGAATTCTCCAGGCAAGAATACTGGTGTGGGTTGCCATTTCCTTCTCCAGGGGATCTTCCCGACCCAGGGATCGAACCTGCGTCTCCTACATCTCCTGCACTGGCAGGAGGATTTTTTTTTTCCACTGCACCACCTCAGAAGCCCTATTGACTCATATACCCACTTTAATCTTTTTTTTTTTCAAACAATTTTAAGCTTATCCCAGTTCCTTTGTCTTTTCATATACATTTTAGAATAATCTTGTCTATATATAAAAAAATATTGCTGAGATTTTGATAGGAATTACATTAATTTGGGAGAAAATTAACATCCTTACCATGCTGAGTCTTTCCATCCAGGAACAAAATACATCTCTTTATTTATTTAGATCTTGTTTGATTTTTTTTTCATAAGTGTTTTTTAGTTTCGGCACACAAGCTCTGTACATATAAGATCTACACGTAAATATTGTTTTTTTTTTTAAAATAATTTTTTTAGGTCATTACCATAAGCTTATAGTTATTTTTAAAAATTTTTTATTGAAGTATAGTTGATTAGGGCTTCCCTGTTGATTCAGGGGTAAAGAATCTGCCTACCAGTGCAAGAGACTTGGGTTCATTCCCTGGGTCATGAAGATCCCCTGGAGAAGGAAGTGACAACCCACTCCAGTATTCTTGCCTGGAAAATCCCATGGACAGAGGAGTCTGGAGGGCTATAGTCTGTGGGGTCACAAAAGAGTAGGACATGACTTAGCAACTAAACAACAAAAAAAATTGTGTTAGTTTCAGGTGTACAGCAAAGTGACTCTGTTATTATACATATACATATGTCTACTCTTTTTAAGATTCTTTTCCCATATAGGTCATTACAGAGTATTGAAAAGAGCTCTCTGTGCTATACAGGAGGTCTTAGTTAATATATATGTATTTATTAGTTATATGTCTATCCCAATCTTCCAGTTTATCCTTACCCCCTTATCCCCGGTAACCATTAAGTTTGTTTTCTGCATCTGTAACTCTATTTCTATTAAAGCAATTTTAAATAATACTGTGCTTTTAATTTTAAAACATTTTGGTCACATTGCATGGCATGTAGGATCTTAGTTCCCCCACTTAGGGATTGAACCTGTGCCTCCTGCAGTAGAAGTATGGAGTCTTTACTGGACCACCAAGGAAGTCCCTGTATTTTAAATTTTGGTATCTATTTGTTCATTACTGGTATACATACATACAATTGAACTTCGTATGTTTATCTTGTGTCTTGTGACCTTACTGGAATCACTTATTAGTTCTAGGTGAAGTTTTTATAGATTCCCTGGGGTTGTCTATGTACACAATCATGTTATCTGATTATAGGACAGCTTTATTTCTTTCTAATCTGCATGCCTTTTATTTCTTTTTCTTGCCTTATTATACTAGCTAGAACTTAAAATACTACATTGAATAAGAGCAGTGAAAGTGAGCATTCTTGCCTTGTTCTTGATCTTAGGGGTAAAACATTCAGTCTTTCACCATGAATTTTTTTTTTTTTTTTGTAGATGTTCTCTATTGAATTGAGGGAGATCCTTTCCATTCCATATTTCTGAGAGATTTTTTTGTTTGTTTTGTTGTTGTTTTCATAAATGGTGTTGAACTCTGTCAAATACTTTTTCTGCATTGATTATGTCATATGAGGTTTTTTGTGTGTAGCATAATTTGATGAATTACCATTATTGATTTTCAAATATTGAACCAGTCTTGCATCCCTGAAATAAACCCTACTTGGTCATGGTGTATAATTGTTTTTAAATATTTCTGGTAGTGAAGCTGAATCTAGCCTCTGTACCCTGACATTGAAATAAATCTCAGAGACAGAGTTTAGGAGAAGTAGAGAGGAATAGCTTTGTTTCTTTGCCAGGCAAAAGAGGCCACAGTGGGCTAATGTCCTCAAAACTGTCTGTCCCGCCACAGAGCAGGTAGTGAAGTTCAAAGAGGGCAGGATCGGTTGGGGACATTCTTCTGATTGGTTAATGGTGAGATAAGTGGGAGTTAGCATCATCATCTTCTGGTTCCAACCAATCTGGGGTCTACAAAGCTTGTGGGCAGCATACAATTAACTTCTCCCATATAGTAGGGGTTTCAATATCTGCTGCTGCTGCTGCTAAGTCACTTCAGTCGTGTCCGACTCTGTGCGACCCTATAGAGGGCAGCCCACCAGGCTCCCCCGTCCCTGGGATTCTCCAGGCAAGAACACTGGAGTGGGTTGTCATTTCCTTCTCCAATGCATGAAAGTGAAAAGTGAAAGTGAAGTCGCTCAGTCGTGTCCGACTCTGTGCGACCCCATGGACTGCCACCTACCAGGCTCCTCTGTCCGTGGGATTTTCCAGGCAAGAGTACTGGAGTGGGGTGCCATTGCCTTCTCCTCAATATCTGCAAATCAGCCCAAAGATAATATTATGAGTATCTCTTGAGGTGGAACCTGGACCCTGCTCCAACGCTGCACCATTGTCTCTTGTCTGTTCCTCCTTTGTTTCTGCATCCCCTCACTTCCCAAATGTTTCTGCTTGTTGGAACTCGGGGAAGGTCAAGGAGGCTGAATGAAGCCTATTTCCTCTAATGAAGAAATGGTAGGTGGGTGAACTTCCCTGGCTGTCCAATGGTTAAGATTCTGTGCTTCCACTGCAAGAGGCATGGGTTTAATCCCTGGTCCATGAACTAAGATCCTGCATGCCTTGTGGCATGTCCAAAAGGAAAATAGGAGACACAGAAAAGGTTTTGGTGCCCAGAAGTCCCCCAAGGTCCTGTTTAGTTTCAGTTCTATTTGGTAATAAGGATTTTTGTGTCTGCATTCATGACAAACATTGGATTTTAGGGGTTTTTTTTTCCTATTGTTTGTTTTTCTAGTTTTAGTAATACTAAAAACTAGCCTCATAAAATGAATTGAGAACTGTTTCCTTCTCTTGCATTATCTGGAAGAAATTGTGTGGAATTGGTGTTGTTTCTCTTTTAAATATTTGGTATAATTCTCAAATGGAGCCATCTGGGCCTAGAGATTCATTTCTTGGAAATTTTTCAAAATGTGAACTCTAATTTCTTAATAACTCTAGGACTATTCACACATTTAATTTTTTATAAGCTATGATAGTTTGTGCATTTTTTTAAAGGAAGTGGTTCATTTCACCTAAGTTGTCAAATGTATGAATAGAGTTGTTTGTAGTATTGCCTTATTATTCTTTTGAAATCTTCTGAATCTGTAGTAGTATAGCCAGTTTCATTCCTGTTCCTGATAATTCAGTCTTCTCTTTTTTCTTTGTAAGTCTTACTAAAGGTTTGTCAATATTATTGACTTTTGAGAAAAAAAAAGTCTTTTATAATTGATTTTCTCTATTGTCTTAGTTATCAATTTTATTGACTTCTGCATTTATCTTTATCATCTCCTTTCTTCTACTTGCTTTGAGTTTATTTTGCTCTTCATCTTCTAAGTTCTTCAGGTGAAAGCTAAAATTATTGATGTGATGCTTTCCTCTTTTCTAATATATGCATTTAATGCTATAAATCTCTTTCTCAGCACTACTTTAGCTGTGTCCCAAAAATTTTGGTATGTTCTATTTTCATTTTGCTTCAGTTCAATGTATTTTTAAAATTGTTCCTTGAGATTTCTTTTTTGACCCACATATTACCTAAAAGTGTCTTGTTCTGGTTATAAGTATTTGGAAATTTTCCTTTTCTCTGTTATTGATTTCTAGTTTGATTCCCTTGTGGTCAGAGAATACACTCTGATATAGATTCTTCTAAATTTTTTGAGGTTTGTGATATGGCCCAGGATTTGTTCTATCTTAATATATGTTCCACGAACACTTGAAAAGAATGTATATTGTGTTGTTGTTGAATGGAGTGTTCTATAGATGCTTACTGATCCTGTTAGTGGTATTATTGAGTTCTTCCATATCCTGCTGATTTTGTATTTAATTGCTCTATTAATTATTGAGAGAGGAGTGTTGAAGTCTCCAACTATAATTTGGATTTATCTATTTATCTTTTCAGTTCTGTTAGTTTTTGCTTCACACATTTCCCTGTTCTTTTGTGCATAAAGATGCTTACTCCTTGGAAGGAAAGTTATGTCCAACCTAGATAGCATATTGAAAAGCAGAGACATTACTTTGCCAACAAAGGTCCATCTAGTCAAGGCTATGGTTTTTCCAGTGGTCATGTACGGATGTGAGAGTTGGACTGTGAAGAAAGCTGAGTGCCGAAGAATTGATGCTTTTGAACTGTGGTGTTGGAGAAGACTCTTGAGAGTCCTTTGGATTGCAAGGAGAGCCAACCAGTCCATTCTGAAGGAGATCCACCCTGGGATTTCTTTGGAAGGAATGATGCTAAAGCTGAAACTCCAGTACTTTGGCCACCTTATGCGAAGAGTCGACTCATTGGAAAAGACTCTGAGGCTGGGAGGGATTGGGGGCAGGAAGAGAAGGGGACGACAGAGGATGAGATGGCTGGATGGCATCACCGACTCGATGGACGTGAGTCTGAGTGAACTCCAGGAGTTGGTGATGGACAGGGAGGCCTGGCGTGCTGCGATTCATGGGGTCTCAAAGAGTCGGACACGACTGAGTGACTGAACTGAACTGAACTGAACTGATGCCTTCTTAGTCAATTGGCCCTTTTATCATTATATAATATCTCTCTTTATCTTTTTAAATTGTCTTTGCTTTAACATCTACTTTATCTGATATTCATAGAGGCTTTCCTTTGATTAATGTTGGCATGATACATCTTTATCCATTTATTTTTTTGTACTTAGTGCCCATACCATTTTACTTTTTGCCTATACCATTTCATTTGAAGTTTCTTTAAGACAGTATAGAAATATTTAGGTCATATTTTAACTGACTTTGGTAATCTCTATCTTTTAATTGGTGTATTTAGACCACTTAAATTTAAAATAATTGTTGATGAATTAGGGAATAAATCTGTCATTTGGTGTTTTTTGTTTCTGTTGGTTCTTTCCCTTGTTTTTTGTTTTCCTGCTTTCTTTTTTCTACCTTTCCATGGTTTACTTGAACATTTTTAGAATTTCAGTTTGATTTACTTATAATGTTTTTAATCTCCTTGTATAGTTTTTTTAAAATGGTTTCTTTAAGTATTGCTACATTGCACATCCATACCTTATTGCAGTGTATGTCTATCATCATATTATCAGCTAGAGTGAAGTGTAGAAACCTTATTTCCCTTTTGTTTTTTTTAACCCCTTCTCATTTATAACATAATTTCTTAAATATTTCTTCTATATATATTCAGAACCAAATCAGGCCATGTTATATTTTTTTGTTTTGATCATCAGACATAATTTATGAAATTCAAAAGGAGAAAGTCTACTATATTATTTTTTCTTACTGTGTTCTTTCTTCCATCTATTTTTTTTTGATTTTTGTTTTTTTTTTAATATAAATTTATTTATTTTAATTGGAGGTTAATTACTTTACAATATTGTATTGGTTTTGCCATACATCAACATAAATCCACCACAGGTATACACGTGTTCCCCATCCTACACCCCCCTCCCTCCTCCCTCCCCGTACTGTCCCTCTGGGTCGTCCCAGTGCACCAGCACCAAGCATCCAGTATCATGCGTTGAACCTGGACTGGTGATTCATTTCATATATAATATTATACATGTTTCAATGCCATTCTCCCAAATCATCCCACTCTTGCCCTCTCCCAGAGTCCAAGAGACTGTTCTATACATCTGTGTCTCTCTGTTGCTGTCTCACTTACAGGGTTATCATTACCATCTTTCTAAATTCCATATATATGTGATAGTATACTGTATTGGTGTTTTTCTTTCTGGCTTACTTCATTCTGTATAATAGGCTCCAGTTTCATCCACCTCATTAGAATGGATTCAAATGTATTCTTTTTAATGGCTGTGTAATACTCGATTGTGTATATGTACCACAGCTTTCTTATCCATTCATCTGCTGATGGGCATCTAGGTTGCTTCCATGTCCTGGCTATTATAAACAGTGCTGCGATGAACATTGGGGTACACGTGTCTCTTTCAATTCTGGTTTCCTCAGTGTGTATGCCCAGCAGTGGGATTGCTGGATCATAAGGCAGTTCTATTTCCAGTTTTTTAAGGAATCTCCACACTGTTCTCCTTAGTGGCTGTACTAGTTTGTATTCCCACCAACAGTGTAAGAAGGTTCCCTTTTCTGCACACCCTCTCCAGCATTTATTGCTTGTAGACTTTTGGATCACAGCCATTCTGACTGGCGTGAAATGGTACCTCATAGTGGTTTGATTTGCATTTCTCTGATAATGAGTGATGTTGAGCATCTTTTCATGTGTTTGTGCCATCTGTATGTCTTCTTTGGAGAAGTGTCTGTTTAGTTCTTTGGCCCATTTTTTGATTGGGTCATTTATTTTTCTGGAATTGAGCTGTAGGAGTTGCTTGTATATTTTTGAGATTAGTTGTTTGTCAGTTGCTTCATTTGCTATTATTTTCTCCCATTCTGAAGGCTGTCTTTTCACCTTGCTTATAGTTTCCTTTGTTGTGCAGAAGCTTTTAAGTTTAATTAGGTCCCATTTATTTATTTTTGCTTTTATTTCCAATATTCTGGGAAGTGGGTCATAGAGGATCCTGCTGTGATGTATGTCGGAGAGTGTTTTGCCTATGTTCTCCTCTAGGAGTTTTATAGTTTCTGGTCTTATGTTTAGATCTTTAATCCATTTTGAGTTTATTTTTGTGTATGGTGTTAGAAAGTGTTCTAGTTTCATTCTTTTACAAGTGGTTGACCAGTTTTCCCAGCACCACTTGTTAAAGAGATTGTCTTTAATCTATTGTATATTCTTGCCTCCTTTGTCAAAGATAAGGTGTCCATAGGTGCGTGGATTTATCTCTGGGCTTTCTATTTTGTTCCATTGATCTATATTCCTGTCTTTGTGCCAGTACCATACTGTCTTGATGACTGTGGCTTTGTAGTAGAGCCTGAAGTCAGGCAGGTTGATTCTTCCAGGTCCATTCTTCTTTCCCAAGATAGCTTTGGCTATTCGAAGTTTTTTGTATTTCCATACAAATTGTGAAATTATTTGTTCTAGCTCTGTGAAGAATACTGTTGGTAGCTTGATAGGGATTGCATTGAATCTATAGATTGCTTTGGGTAGTATACTCATTTTCACTATATTGATTCTTCCGATCCATGAACATGGTATATTTCTCCATCTATTAGTGTCCTCTTTGATTTCTTTCATCAGTGTTTTATAGTTTTCTATATATAGGTCTTTAGTTTCTTTAGGTAGATATATTCCTAAGTATTTTATTATTTTCATTGCAATGGTGAATGGAATTGTTTCCTTAATTTCTCTTTCTATTTTCTCATTATTAGTGTATAGGAATGCAAGGGATTTCTGTGTGTTGATTTTATATCCTGCAACTTTACTATATTCATTGATTAGCTCTAGTAATTTTCTGGTGGAGTCTTTAGGGTTTTCTATGTAGAGGATCATGTCATCTGCAGTGAGAGTTTTACTTCTTGTTTTCCAATTTGGATTACTTTTATTTCTTTTTCTGCTCTGATTGCTATGGCCAAAACTCCCCAAAACTATGTTGAATAGTAGTGGTAAGAGTGGGCACCCTTGTCTTGTTCCTGACTTTAGGGGAAATGCTTTCAATTTTTCACCATTGAGGATAATGTTTGCTGTGGGTTTGTCATATATAGCTTTATTATGTTGAGGTATGTTCCTTCTATTCCTGCTTTCTGGAGAGTTTTTATCATAAATGGATGTTGAATTTTGTTAAAGGAATTTTCTGCATCTATTGAGATAATCATATGGCTTTTATTTATCAATTTGTTAATGTGGTGTATTACATTGATTTGTGGATATTGAAGAATCCTTGCATACCTGGGATAAAGCCCACTTGGTCATGGTGTATGATCTTTTTAATGTGTTGTTGGATTCTGATTGCTAGAATTTTGTTAAGGATTTTTGCATATATGTTCATCAGTGATATTGGCCTGTAGTTTTCTTTTTTTGTGGCATCTTTGTCAGGTTTTGGTATTAAGGTGATGGTGGCCTCAAAGAATGAGTTTGGAAGTTTACCTTCCTCTGCAATTTTCTGAAAGAATTTTAGTAGGATACGTGTTAGCTCTTCTCTAAATTTTTGGTAGAATTCAGCTGTGAAGCCATGTGGACCTGGGCTTTTGTTTGCTGGAAGATTTCTGATTACAGTTTCAATTTCTGTGCTTGTGATCGGTCTGTTAAGATTTTCTATTTCTTCCTGGTCAAGTTTTGGAAAGTTGTACTTTTCTAAGAATTTGTCCATTTCTTCCATGTTGTCCATTTTATTGGCATATGATTGCTGATAGTAGTCTCTTATGATCTTTTGTATTTCTGTGTTGTCTGTTGTGATCTCTCCATTTTCATTTCTAATTTTATTGATTTGATTTTTCTCCCTTTGTTTCTTGATGAGTCTGGCTAATGGTTTGTCAATTTTATTTATCCTTTCAAAGAACCAGCTTTTGGCTTTGTTGATTTTTGCTGTGGTCTCTTTTGTTTCTTTTGCATTTATTTCTGCCCTAATTTTTAAGATTTCTTTCCTTCTACTAACCCTGGGGTTCTTCATTTCTTCCTTTTCTAGTTGCTTTAGGTGTAGAGTTAGGTTATTTATTTGACTTTTTTCTTGTTTCTTGAGGTATGCCTGTATTGCTATGAACTTTCCCCTTAGCAATGCTTTTACAGTGTCCCACAGGTTTTGGGTTGTTGTGTTTTTATTTTCATTCATTTCTGTGCATATTTTGATTTCTTCTGTGATTTGTTGGTTATTCAGCAGCGTGTTGTTCAGCCTCCCTATGTTGGAATTTTTAATAGTTTTTCCCCTGTAATTGAGATCTAATCTTACTGCATTGTGGTCAGATCTTCCATCTATTTTTATATTTTTAATAATTTTATTCTGTTTAAATAACTTATTTTAGAATAAATCTGCTGAAAAAAAGAATAGATCTGCTGGAAACAAGATTTCTTAGTTTCTCTTCATCTGAGAATGTCTTGATTTTCTCTTATTATTAAAAGATATTTTTGCTAGATATAGAATTCTAGATTTACAAATTTATCTTTTAGTACATGAGAAATGCTGTGCCACTATATTCTAACCTCTATGGTTTTGATGAGGAATCCAGTGTATTTTGAATGCTTTTCCCTTATTGATATGGTGCTACTTTCAAGATTTTTCTTTGGCTTTAGTTTTCACAAGTTTGACCATAATGTATCTTGGTATAGAATTCTATGGAAGTAACAAAGCCTTTTAAGATTTGGGCACTTTCAAAGTCAGGTTATTCAGGGAGGAAGCAGTATTTTCACTCTTTTTAAGTCAGAGAGAACCCTGATCTATAAGATTGTCTATCCTGTAACTGTAAATGCTGGTGAAAATCTTTTGACACTTGTATTTAGAAGAAAATTTATTTGTTCCTTAAGAGCAAGGCCCAGAGTTTCCTGGTGGTCCAGTGGTTTAAAAAAAGGAGCAAGGCCCATATTGACTTAAAAAATATATTTACATTTAAAAAATTTTATTGGTATATAGTTGATTTACAATATTTTGTTAGTTTCAGGTGTACAGCAAAGTGAATCAGTTATACATACATATATATTTACTCTTTTTTTTTCTTTTTAGATATTTTTCTCATATAGATCATTACAGAGTACTGAGTAGAGTTTCCTGTACTATACAGCAGATTCTTATTAGTTATGCATTTTGGGTAAAAAATCTGCCTCCAATGCAGGAGACACAGGAGATGTGGGTTTGATCCCTGGATCAGGAAGATCCCTTGGATGAAGAAATGGCAACCCACTCCAGTATCCTTGCCTGAAAAATCCCATGGATGGAGAAGCCTCATGGGCAGAGGGGCCTACCTAGCAGGCTACAGTCCAAAGTGTTGCAAAGAATTAGACATGACTGAGTGACTACTTAGACATGACTGAGTGACTAGGAACCTGGAATGTTAAGTCCGTGAAACAAGGCAAATTGGAAGTGGTCAAACAGGAGATGGCAAGAGTGAATGTCGACATTCTAGGAATCAGTGAACTAAAATGGACTGGAATGGGTGAATTTAACCCAGATGACCATTATATCTACTACTATGGGCAGGAATCCCTTAGAAGAAATGGAGTAGCCATCATGGTCAACAAAAAAGTCCAAAATGCAGTACGTGGATGCAATCTCAAAAACGACAGAATGCTCTCTGTTCGTTTCCAAGGCAACCCATTCAATATCACAGTAATCCAAGTCTATGCCCCAACCAGTAATGCTGAAGAAGCTGAAGTTGAACAGTTCTATGAAGACCTACAAGATCTTTTAGAACTAACACCCAAAACAGATGTCCTTTTCATTATAGGGGACTAGAATGCAAAAGTAGGAAGTCAAGAAATACCTGGAGTAACAGGCAAATTTGGCCTTGGAATATGAAATGAAGCAGGGCAAAGACTAATAGAGTTTTGCAAAGAGAATGCACTGATCATAGCAAACACCCTCTTCCAACAACGCAAGAGAAGACTCTACACATGGACATCACCAGATGGTCAACACTGAAATCAGATTGATTATATTCTTTGCAGCCAAAGATGTAGAACCTCTATACAGTCAGCAAAAACAAGACTGGGAGCTGACTGTGGCTCAGATCATGAATTCCTTATTGGCAAATTCAGACTTAAATTGAAGAAAGTAGGGAAAACCACTAGACTATTCAGGTATGACCTAAATCAAATCCCTTATGATTATTCAGTGGAAGTGAGAAATAGATTTAAGGGACTAGATCTGATAGAGTGCCTGATGAGCTATGGAATGAGGTTCGTGACATTGTACAGGAGACAGGGATCAAGACCATCCCCATGGAAGAGAAATGCAAAAAAGCAAAATGGCTGTCTGAGGATCCCTTACAAATAGCTGTGAAAAGAAGAGAAGCAAAAAGCAAAGGAGAAAAGGAAAGATATAAGCATCTGAATGCAGAGTTCCAAAGAATAGCAAGAAGAGATAAGAAAGCCTTCTTCAGCGATCGATGCAAAGAAATAGAGGAAACAATAGAATGGGAAAGACTAGAGATCTCTTCAAGAAAATTAGAGATACCAAGGGAATATTTCATGCAAAGATGGCCTCGATAAAAGACAGAAATGGTATGGCCCTAACAGAAGCAGAAGATATTAAGTAGAGATGGCAAAAATACACAGAAGAACTGAACAAAAAAGATCTTCACGACCCAGATAATCTTGATGGTGTGATCACTGACCTACAGCCAGACATCCTGGAATGTGAAGTCAAGTGGGCCTTAGAAAGCATCACTATGAACAAAGCTAGTGGAGGTGATGGAATTCCAGTTGAGCTATTTCAAATCGTGAAAGATGATGCTGTAAAAGTGCTGCACTCAATATGCCAACATTTGGAAAACTCAGCAGTGGCTACAGGACTGGAAAAGGTCAGTTTTCATTCCAATCCCAAAGAAAGGCAATGCCAAAGAATGCTCAAACTACTGCACAATTGCACTCATCTCACTCACTAGTAAAGTAATGCTCAAAATTGTCCAAGCCAGGCCTCAGCAATACATGAACCATGAACTTCCAGATGTTCAAGCTGGTTTTAGAAAAGGCAGAGGAACTAGAGATCAAATTGCCAACATCCACTGGATCATGGAAAAAGCAAGAGAGTTCCAGAAAAACATCTATTTCTGCTTTATTGATATGCCAAAGCCTTTGACTGTGTGGATCACAATAAACTGTGGGAAATTCTGAAAGAGATGGGAATACCAGACCACCTGACCTGCCTCTTGAGAAACCTATATGCAGGCCAGGAAGCAACAGTTAGAACTGGACATGGAACAACAGACTGGTTCCAAATAGGTAAAGGAGTTCATCAAGGATGTATATTGTCACCCTGCTTATTTAACTTATATGCAGAGTACATCATGAGAAACGCTGGACTAGAAGAAACACAAGCTGGAATCAAGATTGCTGGGAGAAATATCAATAAGCTCAGATATGCAGATGACACCACCCTTACGGCAGAAAGTGAAGAGGATCTAAAGAGTCTTTTGATGGAAGTGAAAGAGGACAGTGAAAAAGCTGGCTTAAAACTCAACATTCAAAAAACTAAGATCATGGCATCCAGTCCCATCACTTCATGGCAAATAGATGGGGAAACAATGGAAACAGTGACAGACTTTCCTTTTTTGGGGCTCCAAAATCAGTGCAGATGGTGATTGCAGCCATGAAATTAAAAGGTGCTTATTCCTTGGAAGAAAAGTTATGACCAACTAGACAGCATATTAAAAACAGAAACATTGCTTTGCTGACAAAGGTCCATCTAGTCAAAGCTTTGCTTTTTCCAATAGTCATGTATGGATTTGAGAGTTGGACCATAAAGAAAGCTGAGCACCAAAGAACTGATGCTTTTGAGCCATGGTGTTGGAGAAGACTCTTGAGAGTCCCTTAGACTGCAAGGAGATCCAACCAGTCAATCCTAAAGGAAATCAGTCCTGAATATTCATTGAAAGGGCTGATGCTTAAGCTGAAGTTCCAATACTTTGGCCACCTGATGTGAAGAACTGACTCATTTGAAAAAGACCCTGATGCTGGGAAAGATTGAAGGCAGGAGGAGAAGGGGACAATAGAGGATGAGATGGTTGGATGGCATCATTTACTCAATGGACATGAGTTTGAGCAAGCTCTGTGAGTTGGTGATGGACAGGGAAGCCTGGTGTGCTGCAGTCCATGGGGTCACAAAGAATTGAACATGAATGAGTGACTAAACTGAACTGACTTAGCCCTCTTTAAAAAATTATTGACAATAACATTTAACAGTGGCCATGACCAACTTGATTTGTAAGTGAACAAATATCCCCCTGATGAAGACTGGCCTAGATGGGTGGCCTGGTCAAACTTGTTTTCCTCCTTCAACTTGGATTTCCTTACCTTGATTATTTGCTTCCCTCTTTCCACAGCAATTCCTTGTTTTTCAACTCTATCTGGAGTAAAAGCTGGAATGATCTCAGGCTTGATTCCAGGCTGTTGGCTATCCTTTACCTACCCCCTCTTTCTGTGTAATCATATCTAATTTAATTGCTTTAAAAAACATCTACGTGCTGATGGCTCCCTTATTTATATCTCTGTCCCTGATATCTTCCTGAACTCCAAATATAGTTGGATTAATCTCTACTGTAACTGTAACTTTTTTATTTGTTGCTCTTTTTGTTTTGCTTGTTTTTATTTTTGTCTTCCACTCTTTTCACCTCTTTTGGTTTTAACTGCTTCCTAGGTGGCACAGAGGTAAAAGAATCCACCTGCCAATGCAGGAAACATAGAGATGCAAGTTTGATCCCTGGGTTGGGAAAACATCCTGGAGTAGGAAATGGCAACCCACTCCATATTCTTGCCTGGAAAATTCCATAGACAGAGGAAACTGGCGGGCTACAGTCCATAGGGTCATAAAGAGTTGGCAAGATTGAACACACATGTGTATTTTATATGAATGCTTTTTTCCATTCTATGCATTTCGGCTGCATTTCTTTTTATTCCTATTCTTCTTAAGATTATATATATATTTTAAAATTATTAACTGAAGGATAATTGCTTTACAGAATTTTGTGGTTTCCTGTCATACATCAACAAGAATCAGCCATAGGTACACCCATTTTCCCTCCCTTCTGGACCTCCCTCCCATTTCCCTCCCCACCCCACCCTTCAGCCTGTTACAGAGGCCCTGTTTGAATTCCCTGAATCATACAGCAAATTCCCACTGGCTATCTGTTTTACACATGGTCTTGTAAATTTGTATGTTACTCTCTCCATACATCTCCCCTTCTCCCTCCTCTCCTCCCACCTTGTCCATAGGTCTGTTCTCTATGTCTGTTTCTCCACTGCTGCCCTGAAAATAAATTCATCAGTGCCATCTCTTCAGATTCCATATATATGTGTCAGTATATGATATTTACATTTCTCTTTCTGACTTACTTCACTCTGTATAATGGGTTCTAGTTTTGTCCACCTCATTAGAACTGATTCAAATGCATTCCTTTTTATGGCTGAGTAGTATTCCAATTGGAGAAGGCAATGGCACCCCACTCCAGTACTTTTGCCTGGAAAATCCCATGAACAGAGGAGCCTGGTAGGCTTCAGTCCATGGGGTCGCTGAGTCAGACACGACTGAGCGACTTCACTTTCACCTTTCACTTTCATGCATTGGAGGAGGAAATGGCAACCCACTCCAGTATTCTTGCCTGGAGAATCCCAGGGATGGGGGAGCCTGGTGGGCTGCCGTCTATGGGGTCGCACAGAGTTGGACACGACTGAAGCGACTTAGCAGCAGTAGCAGCAGTATTCAATGTACATATACATCACAGCTTCTTTATCCATTCATCTGTCAGTGGACATCTAGGTTGCTTCCATGTTCTAGCTATTGTAAATAGTGCTGCAATGAATATTGGGATACATGTGTCTTTTTCAGTTTTTATTTCCTCAGGGTATATGCCTAGGAGTGGGATTGCTGGGTCATATCGTGGTTTTATTCCTAGTTTTTAAGGAGTCTTCATACCATCTTCCACAGTGGCTATATCAGTTTACATTCCCACGAGCAATGCAAGAGTGTTCCCTTTTCTCCACATCCTCTCCAGCATTTATTGGTTGCCCTAGAGTTTATAATACACATTTATGATGAGTCCAAGTCCACTTTCAAATAACACTATACCTCTTCGTGAGCAGTGCAAGTATCTTCCAATAACTGAATAATGCTATTTCTCCTTCCCAAACTTTGTGTCATTGCTGCCATTCATTGCACTTATGCATAAGTGGAGGCACACACATACCACACACACATGCTCAATATTGGATGCATTATTGCTATTATTTTAAACAAGCTGTTATCTGTTCAGTTAAGAATAAGAAAAATAAAAGTTTTTTTTCCACCTTCATTTATTCCTTCTATGGTGATCTTCCTTTATGTAGACAGAGTTTCTGATGTGTATCACTTTTCTCTTGGAGGAACTTCTTTTAACATATCTTATAAGGCAGTTCTACTGGCGAAAAATTCTCTCAATTGTTGCTAGTCCGAGAAAGTATCTTTTTCCCTTTACTTTTGAAGGATAATTTTACAGAGTACAGAATGCTAAATTGGTGGTTTTTTCTTTCAACACTCTAAATATTTCACTCCACTGTCTTCTTGTTTGCCTGGTTTCTGAGGTGACATCATATGTAATTCTTTATTATTTTGGAGGAGTTTATCTCACTTGGTGTTCTGTGAGCTTCCTGGATCTGTGTTTGATGTCTGACATTAATTTGGAGAAATTTCAGTCATTATTACTGCAAATGTTCCTTCTATTCCTGTCTGTCTTTCTTTGGTATTCCCATTAAAAGTATGTTACAGCTTTTGTAGTTGTCCTGCAGCTCTTGGATATTCCATCCTATTCTGTATTTTTCAGTTTGTTTTTTTTTTCTCTTTACTTTTCCATCTTAGGAGTCTGTATTGACATATCCACAAGCTCAGAGCTTTTCTCAGCCATGCCTAGTCTACTAATGAGCCCATCAAAGGCTTGCTTCATTTTTGGTATGGTGTTTTTGATATCTAACATTTCTTTTTTATTCTTTCTTAGAATTTCCCTCTATGATTACATTGCCAATCAGTTCTTGTATGTTGTCTGGTTTACCTGTTTCAGCTCCTTACTATATTAGTCATAGATGTTTTAAAACCCCTGTCTGATAATTCCAACATCACTGCTGTATGAGTCTGGGTCTAATGCTTGCTCTGTTTCTTTGAACTATGTTTTTGAATTATAGTATGCTTTGTAGTTTTTCTTGATAGCTGGACAAGATGTACCGAGCAAAAGAAACTTCAGTAAACAGATCTAAGCTGTTATGGACAGAGAAACATTCCCTAGTCCTATGATTAGGTCTCAGTACCCTGGACTGGGAACTTCCCCAGCCCTCCCCCTTCCCCCACAATGGGACAGGATGATAGAGTGGGCTGGAGTTGGGTATTTCCCTTCTCCCAGGTAACTTAGGCTCTGATAAAGCCCCAGCAGATTAGGCTCTGATTAAATAGTTTCTCTTGGAGGCAGGCCCTGTTAAAGACAGAATCTTCTTGAGTATTTCAAAATGGTTATTTCCTCATTGCTTTTCCAGAAGCACAAGGAAAAATTCCCCCCCAGTATTCACCCTGGAAGAACTCCTAGCAGTAAAACTCATAAAAGTGTAGGGGCCCCTCATGACTGCTTCCCTTGCTGTTTTTAAACTGAGTCTCCTCAATTCATCTATGATGAACAAGATTTTGTACCCCAGTATTGGTGACCTAGAGCCAGACATCCTGGAATGTGAAGTCAAGTGGGCCTTAGAAAGCATCACTATGAACAAAGCTAGTGGAGGTGATGGAATTCCAGTTGAGCTATTTCAAATCTTGAAAGATGATGCTGTAAAAGTGCTGCACTCAATATGCCAGCAAATTTGGAAAACTCAGCAGTGGCCATAGGACCAGAAAAGGTCAGTTTTCATTCCAATCCCAAAGAAAGGCAATGCCAAAGAATGCTCAAACTACTGCACAATTGCACTCATCTCACTCACAAGTAAAGTAATGCTCAAAATTCTCCAAGCCAGGCTTCAGCAATACGTGCACCGTGAACTTCCTGATGTTCAAGCTGGTTTTAGAAAAGGCAGAGGAACCAGAGATCAAATTGCCAACATCCGCTGGATCATGGAAAAAGCAAGAGAGTTCCAGAAAAGTATCTATTTCTGCTTTATTGACTATGCCAAAGCCTTTGACTGTGTGGATCACAATAAACTGTGGAAAATTCTGAAAGAGATGGGAATACCAGACCACCTGACCTGCCTCTTGAGAAATCTGTATGCAGGTCAAGAAGCAACAGTTAGAACTGGACATGGAACAACAGACTGGTTCCAAATAAGAAATGGAGTACATCAAGGCTGTATATTGTCACCCTGCTTATTTAATTTCTATGCAGAGTACATCATGAGAAACGCTAGACTGGAAGAAGCACAAGCTGGAATCAAGACTGCTGGGAGAAATGTCAATAAGCTCAGATATGCAGATGATACCACCCTTATGGCAGAAAGTGAAGAGGAACTAAAAAGCCTCTTGATGAAAGTGAAAGTGGAGAGTGAAAAAGTTGGCTTAAAGCTCAACATTCAGAAAACGAAGATCATGGCATCTGGTCCCATCACTTCATGGGAAATAGATGGGGAAACAGTGGAAACAGCGTCAGACTTTATTTTGGGGGGCTCCAAAATCACTGCAGATGGTGACTGCAGCCATGAAATTAAAAGACGCTTACTCCTTGGAAGGAAAGTTATGACCAACCTAGATAGCATATTGAAAAGCAGAGACATTACTTTGCCAACAAAGGTCCGTCTAGTCAAGGCTATGTTTTTTCCAGTGGTCATGTATGGATGTGAGAGTTGGACTGTGAAGAAAGCTGAGCGCCGAAGAATTGATGCTTTTGAACTGTGGTGTTGGAGAAGACTCTTGAGAGTCCCTTGGACTGCAAGGAGATCCAACCAGTCCATTCTGAAGGAGATCAGCCCTGGGGTTTCTTTGGAAGGAATGATGCTAAAGCTGAAACTCCAGTACTCTGGCACCTCATGCGAAGAGTTGACTCATTGGAAAAGACTCTGATGCTGGGAGGGATTGGGGGCAGGAGGAGAAGGGGACGGCAGAGGATGAAATGGCTGGATGGCATCACTGAGTCGATGGACGTGAGTCTGAGTGAACTCCGGGAGTTGGTGATGGACAGGGAGGCCTGGCGTGCTGCGATTCATGGGGTAGCAAAGAGTTGGACATGACTGAGCGATTGAACTGAACTGATTGGTTATAGAAGTTTCTGTTCATGAGTTTCTGCTCACAGGTTTCTACTCATGAAAGCTGTGATTGTCTTTAATCACTTGTCTCTCTTATTTGGGGGGTGGGGGCCGGTGGGGAAGAGTTTACCCTGTGACATCACTTCCCTGATGGATCTAAGAACAGCTGTTGATCTTTCAGTTTGTTCAGCTTTTTTCTTATAGTTAAAATGGAATGACGGCTTTGAGACTGGAAACCAGAACTCTAAACTCATGTGTGTTGCTACCCAGCACCACACCACTCCTGTGTCCTAACCACCAACACACAGCTGAACGCACCTACTTCTTTTCCACTTTGACTAATGAAAACAATCAATTTAGCATTATCTTTTGGCTGAACAACTTCAACAGTCTTCTAAAGCATCATTTGGCTGTTCTGTTCTTGTATGCATATAATCAGTTCTCCATTAGCAATGTGAGTAATCGTTAAAGCAAAAACCAGATATAACTTCCCTTTAGAACTTATCAATGGTTTCCTGGTGTATATAGGAAAAAAAATGCATTTTCAAGTAATGTTCTACAGGCCCTGCCTGATATAGCCTGCCTGCTTCTCTTAACTTGTATCTACCTCCTCAGTCACTCACTGTACTCTAGTATGGACTGTCCATCTTCTCTCCCCCGACTCCTTTTTTAAAATTAACTTTTATCAGATTATAGTTGATTTACAATCTTGTGTTACTTTCTGCTATACAATGAATCAGTTATGCACATATATATACCCAATCTTTTTCAAATTCTATTCCCATATAGGCCTGATGAACTATGGATGGAGGTTTGTGACAGTACAGGAGACAGGGATCAAGACCATCTCCCAGCCAAAAAAATGCAAAAACACAAAATGACTCTCTGAGGCCTTACAAATAGCTGTGAAAAGATGAGAAGCGAAAATCAAAGGAGAAAAGGAAAGTATACCCATTTGGATGCAGAGTTCCAAAGAATAGCAAGGAGAGATAAGAAAGCCTTTCTTGGCCATCAATGCAAAGAAATAGAGGAAAACAACAGAATGGAAAAGACTAGAGATCTCTTTAAGAAATTTAGAGATACCAAGGGAACATTTCATGCAAAGATGGGCTCAATAAAGGACAGAAATGGTAGGGACCTAACAGAAGCAGAAAATATTAAGAAGAGGCAGCAAGAATACACAGAAGAACTGTACAAAGAGGATCTTCATGACCCCTATAATCACGATGGTGTAATCACTCACCTAGAGCCAGACATCCTGGAATGCTAAGTCAAGTGGGCCTTAGGAAGCATCACTATGAACAAAGCTAGTGGAGGTGATGGAATTCCAGCTGAGCTATTTCAAATCCTAAAAGATGATGTTGTGAAAGTTCTGCATTCAATATGCCAGCAAATTTGGAAAACTCAACCTAGACAGCGTATTAAAAAGAAGAGACATTACTTTGCCAACAAAGGTCTGTCCAGTTAAAGCTGTGGTTTCTCCAGTAGTCATGTATGGATGTGAGAGTGGGACTATAAAGAAAGCTGAGCACCGAAGAACTGTGGTGTGGGAGAAGACTCTTGAGAGTCCCTTGGACTGCAAGGAGAGCCAATCAGTCAACCCTAAAGGAAATCAGTCCTGAATGTTCATTGGAAGGACTGATGTTGAAGCTGAAACTCCAATACTTTGGCCACCTGATGCGAAGAATTGGCTCATTTGAAAAGACCCTGATGCTGGAAAAGATTGAAGGCAGGAAGAGAAGGGGATGACAAAGGATGAGATGGTTGGATGGCATCACCGACTTGATGGACATGAGTTTGAGTAAACTCTGGGAGCTGATGATGGACAGGGAGGCCTGGTATGCTGCAGGCCACGGGGTTGCCAAGAGTCAGATACAACTGAGCAACCGAACTGAACTGAACTGAAAAAATAGGTTGATAATAGGCCTGAAAATAATAGGCCAAAGGTATCTCCACATTCTAACATGAGAATGAGAGCTCAGCCCCCTAAGTGGGAGTATAAGAACTGGCATTTTACACCTGAACAGCCACCCATTCACCCACCTGCGAGGGCGAAGGAGCAAGGGTGTTTCCCCTTTACTCAGGCCTCGTTACGGGGCTTCAG
This sequence comes from Bos indicus, assembly GCF_029378745.1. NCBI lineage: Eukaryota > Metazoa > Chordata > Mammalia > Artiodactyla > Bovidae > Bos > Bos indicus. Next base: position 95,676,949 of record NC_091764.1, read on the forward strand.
CAGAAATGCTATGGACTGTGTCTGCTCCCTGCTTTGTGACACATGGAGACAAGTGATGAGGCTGGAGATGCTCTCTGGGTCAGTAGAGCAACAAGAGGTGGCTCATGAGAGGCTGGAGGGAGAAGGAAACACAGTTGGTCAGAATAAAAGGATGAGAGAGGGCTTTCTATGAATCATAGGCATACTAGATAGGTGCTTTGCTTAGAGAAAAAACTGGCTGGGTTTTTCTTTTACACCACACAGAGGGTAACTTGCAAGGGGCAGGAAATCACAGCAGAAAGTATAACGTCAGGTGTGCAAACCCTGAAGGAGGAAATGTGAATGACCATCTGAGGATGTGCATTTGTTGCTTTAAGGGAACGGAAGGTAAGCCATTTCCGATGGTGTGTGGGAGCCTTTCTGAAGAGCTCATGAAAATGCCATGAGAGGAAGTGTCTTCAACACCTGCCAGTCCCAGGGAGCAGGGACGCTAACTCATAGCACTGCCAGCCATGAAGGCCTTCCCTGTTGTTTGAGGGCAGCTATATGAGATAACCCTGGGTACCGACCGACTTCTGAATCCCAGAGGCTTAATACAGCTTAATGCAGCTTTGGTTTTGTGTTTACATGCAGCCTATGCAGGAGAGGTGGCCTTCCTTCATCCAATGGCAGGGGAACCCAGGGATGGAAGAGGTGTAATGTCTCATCTGCTTTGACCCATAAATGACACATCACTTCCACTGATGTTCACTGGCTAAGAGACGACATATGCAAGGGAGGATGGGAATGAAGGGAGGATGATGGAATGTTTGATGAGCACAAACTATACCTCACTGTCCTCCTCCCTGTTTCCTCCCATTCCCCATTCTTCAGCCTGGCTTGAGGACCAGTTATCTGCCTGAATGCACCATATAGCCGTATAGTTGTAAAATTGTTTTAAATAGAGGTGATGGATAGAAAGTGGTCATTGTACTCTTCTACTTTTAATATAAGCTTGAAATACAGAGTTTTGACAATGACACGGGACTAGTTTTTTGTTTTATTATTTATCGAGCACTTATTATGTTCTAGGGCCTTTACAAATATGTATTTTTCTATTTTCACCAGCCTGCTCAGTAGGCATTATTAGTATCCTCATTTTATAGATGAGGACAGTAAAGCACAGAAAGATGAAGTACACGGCCAAAACATGGATATGGTGAATGATTTCCTAATTGCATTGCCTATTAGTTGTTAGGTGAGAATAGGAGTTTCTGAGTGAAGGGATCTTTTCTTATTTAGTTTAGTACCTCTAGCATCCTACCTAGGGCTTAGCACAAAAATAAATATTCAATAATATAGGAATAGTCATTTTAATGACTGAAATGGGAGTATAGCGTGACTTGAAGTGACTTAAGAGACTGAAGAAATCCAGTTACTTGGGTGAAATTGTAGAAGTCATGGGTGTATCCTATGGGCAGACCATGGGTATATCCCAAGGGGCAGGGAGAACCAAGCCCCACTAGTCTGAGCAGTGCAGGGGCTTATTTTAAATTGCATCCATCAGGTCCCACCTGTCACCCATCAGGTGACACTCTGGGAGATAATTTTGTGGGACTCACCTTAAATGCCACTTCCTCACAGTGGCCTCCCCGGAACACTGGAGCTCAAACAAACACCCACTTTTAGCCTCAGGCCCAGCCCTTGACTCATCTCTTTTATAGCTCTTATGCAATTTTTTGTTTACTTAAAACTTCTCCACTAGAATGTAAGCTCCATGAGGCAGGCATCATGTCCGTTTTATTTACTCTATTTTCAAACATAAAAGTGAATCACACATATTACATGCTCAAGAATGAGTAAATGAGCAAGTGAATGAAAAAATGACCTCATATCACCTTCTATCCTATACCCCAAGGCCTATTAAGAGTGGCTTGGATTTAGCGGAGTCCTGCACTTGGACTGCTTAGTAGGTAGAACCGGGGAGAGAACAGGGCAGGGAGGTGTCAGATCCAAATGCTGGCAGAGGGAGACGTCAGTAGTCTACTGAAGAGTTTTCATAGAGTTGTTTGTCTAATTCAAGGATATGCTGCTGCTACATTGACAAATTTTTTTGTTTGTATAATGGGGAGGAGGGAGGAAGTCTAACCTAGGAAGCTTGTTATCACTAATAGCTGTGTTTCTGTGGGAAAACACATTCTGAGATTAAACCACAGACTTTAAACAGGACCTTTAAAACAGCTAATTTGTAAATCAAGGCCTGTTTCTATATAATATTAATCTCTCACTAGAAACTCAAAAATTGCTCACGTGCTAGACATTGTTGACAACTGGGAAATACAGAGAATATAAGGCACATTTTCCTCCCTGGAGAGGACACAATCTAGATAAGAGACAGGCTTCGAGCGTCAACTCTCTCCTGAAAAGCTGTAAAGAAATTACTTTCACCCACAATTTTGTGTAACTTCATTGTAGGGACACCAGACATGAAAATCATAATAATTTAGAGTTATTCCTAATGCTTTATATTTAGAGAAAGCAAAATATACACAATGCAATGAAGAATCAGTGTGTCATTTAAACAAAGTTTGACTTTCTTCTTTAAAAAATTTAAAAAATTCTTTCTTCCCCCTTGTAATATCTGTTTAAATTTGCTTAGGTATCCTGTCTCTTCCACAGCTTGTAACTTGACAGAATTCTTGCTGCATTTGACCTTGAGTTACAGTTGGCAGCTTACACATCTGTCTTCCCCCACAGACTGTACATCCCTGTACTCCAGAATAATAGCTCACTGATCTCCACGGCCCTCCATCCCACATGCTGTCTTTCCAATGCTTGACTCATGGCAGACTTGCACTCATCCTTCGTTAAAACATGTGGACTATGTTTTCTTTTCCCCAGGACACCTTTGGAACCCTTTGTGATTCTTGTCATTATTATTGTGAAAGAGGAAAAGTATGTCCTATGTACACTGTGGTTGTTATTAAAGGTAGCAATTGTCACCCAAAGACATGATGCTCCCACCTCTTTTATTTAAGAAGCTACTGATAATTCTGTATATAATTATGGTTAAAAATGATATAAAAATTTGTGCAAGGGATACTTTCAGGCTCTCAGGATGGAGTGGGAATCTCATCCAAGGGGGCTCATTTTTAGTGACAAGTGGGGACTGGTCCTTACACCCTCCTTGTTACTTGAAGCATTAGAGAGTGGGGAAATAGTATAGTTTGTAGATATTTCTCATGAACTTTCATTGTTTTAACTTGCTTTCAGTTTAGAGGTTGACATTTTCTGATCTGTTGCAGTGGTGATTAGGGATTCATTTTGTGTTCTGAAGGCCTCTGTATACTCACCAACCATATATTTCCCCCAGAATTAGTGTTCCTTTCCCCTCATTGTGAGAAGGTGTCTGTGTCAGTTAACTACTGCAGGGAAAACAAGCCACCCCAAAACTCACAGATGCTGAAAGCAACCGTCATTTACCTCACTCACGAGTCTACAGGTCAGAGGCTGCACGTCTGGACAATTCTGCAGTTTCAGCTGGTTTCTTTGAGCAGTCAGGTGATCAGCTGAGTGTTAGCTGAGGCAATGAGACCCTGGATTCTCATGCTTCTGCAGGTGAGCCCAGGCACGTCCTCATGCCAGCAGCCAAAGCCTAAGAGCAGAAGTGCTTTTTCAGGGTTACACCTGCATCAGATCTGCCTACATCTCATTAGCCAAAGCAAATGACATGGCAAAACCATGAGAAATGTAGACTCGTCTGGCAAAGTGGCATTAAAACAGAGGAGGCAAAGAACTGGGGCCATCAATGCAATTAATCTATCCAGCTTTTTTCAGTCACTATCATATCCCTCACACTGAAGGGGCTCAGAACCTCAGCTGGACTGGACTGTGTGAAATGGGAATCATTCTTCTTGGTCCTCTAGGAAGATCACAGGACTGAAACCACAGGACTGGATTGGAATCCAGACTCTTCCATATCTTTGTGACCTTGGTCAACTCACTTCAGCTCCATCAGTTCAGTTCAGTGGGTTAATATTATCTCTTGCGTAGAGTTGTGAAAATCAAATGTAATGATTAGAACACGTATAGTGCTTGATGTGGTATCAGCTCAATACATGTTTTCCTTATGCCAAAGACTGGCTCTTCTCTTATGTATTCAAGTGGTAGAACTTCTCTTTTGCTTTCTACTAGTATGAGGAAGATATTTCTCATTTTAATCAAATGTGTGGTATAATCATCTCTAATATTGAAACATATATATATTTGCACTTGAGTGAAGGAAGTCTCAGGAGCAGTTGTAAGTTTGTATCCTAAATGAAGTGAAATTTGCTCAGTTGTGTCCAATTCTTTGCAACCCCATGGACTGTACAGTCCATGGAATTCTCCAGGCCAGAATACTGGAGTGGGTAGCCTTTCCCTTCTCCAGGGGATCTTCCCAACTCAGGGATCAAACCCAGGTCTCCTGCATTGCAGGCAGATTCTTTACCAGCTGAGCCACAAGGGAAGCCCACGTTCATATCCTAGAGCATCCAATATTATCATAGTTATTTCAACTTCCAAAGAAACACAGTATTTATGAGTTAGAGTTTTTCTAATTAAACATATTTAAATTTCTTTCTTTCTTTGTACTATCTCAATATAGTTTACTCCAGCTGAATTGATGTGTAGAGATTCCTATTCATTATTTAAGTCCCTCTTGAGAACACAGATGTCAGTGTCTTTCTACTTCAAGGGATAGGCAGGGCCCCAGACTAATCATGAGGGAAATTTAAACTCCATTAAATTGCCTAAATATGTAAGAGGCTGCATTAAAAACAAACGTGTTGCGTAATAAGTAAATACATTTTCCCCATTCATTTTCTTCAAATCCATTTAGGAAAAATAACCAGGGATGGTTTTTGAGTTTTTATTTTAATGTTAGTAAAAGTGTAGTGGGACCATTAAAAACATTTGGTTATAAAGCTTAAAGATGAACATATTTTATCAGCCTCTTTTAAAAGTTCTTTAATGTATTCTTGTCTGTGTAATTTTTGAGCTAAAAGTACTGTCTAAATTTAAGTTGGTTTTCACTCGCATTGCAAACTCCATCTGTGACGAGTCTCAATAGCTGTCCTTTTATCCCTCAAATGACGTGTGGTTCATCAGTCAGACGGTGGGGGGACAAAAGGAGGGCTGTGTATTACTAGTGTTAATCACATTTTTCAGTGAAGCATGTTCAGTATTACAGAGAAAGTTTATAACCAAGTGTTTCATATTAAATAGCCTGAGAAATAATCAATTCTTTCCATTTTCCCCTTAATTCCATTTAAAAATTACTCCAGTATATAGTACCTCCTCAAGTCTCTCTACCTGTCTTTTTATTGTTGTTGAATTTGTAGAAGGTCCTTATAAATTCAGGATACAAGTCCTTTGTCACTTATATATGATATAATACTTTCTTCCACTCTGTACCTGTCTTTTCCAGTTTCTTAATATTTATTTGATGAATATAAGTCCTTAATTTTAAGGTAATTCAATCTAATGAATTTCTTCTTTAGTAATAATGTTATATGTGAAAACATACTGTACTCTCTGTGCCTGCTGAAGACATCTTTTCTACTCCACAGACACTAAGTGTTCTTATATTATCTTCTAGAAGTTCCATTGTTTTGCCTTCACATTAGGTCTGCAATTAACCTATAATTAATTTTTATGTGGCATCAGGTAGAGGTCAGAATTAATTATTTTTCACATAGACATTACAGTTATTGAAGTGCAGTTTTTGAAAGCTGTCAAGTCCTCATTGTTAGGCAGTACCACTTTTGTCATAAAACAAGTACCCATATATATATACATATTCATATATATGTAAAATGTATGTATGTGTGTGTGTCTATATATATGGGTCCATTTCTTGCTCCTTTGGTCTATGCCCTAGTATCTATACTATCCTAATTACAGTAGATTTATAAAGTCATTATATCTAGCAGAGCAAGTCCTACAACCTGATTCTTTTTGAGCGCATCTGGACTTTGCATTTTCGTGTAAGTTGTAGAGTTGACTTATTTATTTGCCAACAACAACTATTGGTTAGGGTTTTTACTGATATTTCTTTGAATCTGTAAGTCAGTTTTGGGACAGTTAATATCTTGTTTTGTGTCTTCAAGTCTATAAACAGGGACTATCTTTTCATTGATTTAGATCTCATTTAATATCTTTTAGAAATGTTTTAAAATTATTATTTTATTTTCCAGTTTTATTGATATATAGTTGGCATAAAACATTGTGTAATTTTATTTTTTTTATTTTTTTTTCATTGTGTAATTTTAAAGTGTATAACATGCTGATTTGATATTTGAACATTGCAAAATGATTATCACTATTGCATTAGCTAGCACATCCATCATATCACATAATTACCATTTCTTTTTTTGTGTGTGATAAGAACATATAAAATCTACTCAGCAAATTTCAAGTATGCAATACAGTATTATTGACTATAATCACCATATTGTACATGAAATTCTCAGAATTTATTCATCTTATCACCGGAGTCTTGTACTCCTTTTTTAAAAATTATTTATTTTAATTGGAGGCTAATTACTTTACAATATTGTAGTGGTTTTTGCCGTGCATTGACATGAATCAGCCATGGGTATACATGTGTTCCCCATCCTGGAACCCCCCTCTCACCTCCCTCTGCATCCCATCCCTCAGGGTCATCCCAGTGCACCAGCCCTGAGCACCCTGTCTCATGCATCAAACCTGGACTGACAATCTATTTCGTATATGATAATATACATGTTTCAATGCCATTCTCTCAAATCATCCCACCCCTGCCCTCTCCCACAGAGTCCAAAAGTCTGTTCTTTACATCCGTGTATCTCTTGCTGTCTCGTATATAGGGTCATCATTACCATCTTTCTAAATTCCATATATATGCATTAATATACTGTATTGGTGTTTTTCTTTCTGACTTACTTCACTCTGTATAATAGGCTCCAGTTTCATCCACCTCATTGGAACTTATTCAAATACATTCTTTTTAATGGCAAAATAATATTCCATTGTGTATATGTACGACAGATTTCTTATCCATTCATCTGCCGATGGACATCTAGGTTGCTTCCATGTCCTGGCTTTGTAAACAGTGCTGTGGTGAACTTTGGGGTACACATGTCTCTTTCAATTCTGGTTTCCTCGGTGTGTATGCCCAGCAGTGGGATTGCTGGGTTGTATGGCAGTTCTATTTCCAGTTTTTTTGAGTCTTGTACCCTTTGACCAACATTTCCCATTGCTCTCATCTCCTACCCCTGGTAACCATCACTCTACTGCCTGTTCCTGTGATTTTAGTTGTTTAGATTTCACATATAAACATGCCACACACAGTATTTGTCTTTCTCAGCTTGACTTATTTCACTTAGTATAATACCCTCAAGCTCAATTCATGTTGTTGAAAGTTAGAATTTCCTTCTTTCTGATGGCTGACTAATATTTATTGTATATGTATATACCACATCTTCTTTATCTGTTCATCCATTGATGGATCCTTAGGTTGTGTCCATATCTTGGTAATTGTGAGTAATGCTGCAATGAACATGAGAGTGCAGATCTCTTTGAGATTCTGTTTTCATTTCATTTGGATATATATCCAGAAATGGGATTGCTGGACATATGGTAGTGCTATTATTAATTTCTTGAGGAAACTTCATACTGCTTTGCACAGTGGCTCTACCAACTTACATTATCATTAACAGTGTACAAATGGTTCTTTTTTCTTCACATCCTCACCAGCAATTCTCTCTCTCTCTCTTTTTGATGATAGTCATTCCATAGGTTTGAGGTGGTATAGCTCACTATTACTTTGATTTTCATTTCCCTGATGACCAGTGATGTCAAGCATTTTTTCATGTACCTATTGGTCATTTGATGTTTTTTTGGAAAAATGTCCCAATGCCCACATTTTAATTGAATTTTGTATAATATTGATTTGTATAAGTTCTTTATATATTTTGGATTTGTGCGTGCATGCTCAGTTGCTCAGCTGTATCTGACTCTTTGTGATCCCATGGACTGCAGCTCACCAGGTTCCTCTGTCCAGGGGATTTTCCAGGCAAAAATACTAGAGGGGTTGCCACTTCCTCCTCCAGGGGATCTTCCTGACTCAGGGATCGAATCCAGGTCTCCTGCATCTCCTGCATTGGCAGTCAGATTCTTTACCACTGAACCACCTGGGAAACCCTATATATTTTGGATAGTAACTGCTTATTGTATAGATATCTATTAAATATGTACTTTTATATTTTCTCCCATTCTGTAGGTTGCCTTTTCATTTTGCTCATTTTTTCTTTTGCTTTGAAGAAGACTTTAGTTTGATGGAGTCCCACTAGTTCATTTTTGTTTTTGTTGCCTTTTTTTTTAAAGTTATCATATCCAAAAAAAATTGTTGCCAACACATGAAGTTTTCCCCCACGATTCATTCTAAGAATTTTGTGGTTCAGTTTTTATGTTTAAGTCTTTAATCCTTTTCAAGTTAATTTTTTCAAGTGGTGTAATATAAGGGTCCAGTTTTATTTTTCTGCAGGTGGTTATCCAGTTGGCTGACACCGTTCATTGAAGAGACTGTCCTTTCCCTATTTGAATGTTCATGGCTCACTTGTCAAATTATAGTTGACTTTGTATGCTTGGGTTTGTTTCAGGACTCTCAGTTTTATTCCATCTGCCTATGTGTCTACTTTTGTAAATGTACTATTCTTTTTTGATTACAACAGTTTTGTAATACAGTGGTAAATCAGGTGTGATGCCTCCAGCTTTGTTATTCTTTCTAGAATTACTTTGCCTGTTTAGGGTTTTTTTGATTCCATATAAATTTTAGGATTATTTTTTTATCTCTGTAAAAAATACCTTTGGAATTTTGATAAGACTATACTGACTCTTTGGAGAAGGCAATGGCACCCCACTCCAGTACTCTTGCCTGGAAAATCCCATGGATGGAGGAGCCTGGTAGGCTGCAGTCCATGGGGTTGCTAAGAGTCGGGTACGACTGAGCGACTTCACTTTCACTTTTCACTTTCATGCATTGGAGAAGGAAATGGCACCCCACTCCAGTGTTCTTGCCTGGAGAATCCCAGGGACGGAGGAGCCTGGTGGGCTGCCTTCTATGGGGTCGCACAGAGTTAGACATGACTGAAGCGACTTAGCAGCAGTACTGACTCTTAGCTGGCTTTGGATAGTATAGACATTTAATATATTAATTTTTCTGATCCATGAACATGAGATATCTGTTCACACGTTTGTATTTCCTTCAATTCTTTTGTCAAGATCTTATAGTTTTCATTGCACCAATCTTTCATCTCTCTGGGTAAATTTATTCCTAATTTGTGTGTGTGAATGGGAGAGTTTTCTTTATTTTTCAAATATTTTATTACTTTTATGTAGAAATGCAAATGATTTCTATATGTTCACTTTATATCCTGCAACTTTACTGAATTCGTTGATTAGTTCCAATAATTTTTTGGTGGCATCTTCAGGATTTTCTACATATAAAATCATATCATCCACAAATAATAACAATTTTATATCTTCTTTTCTGATGTCTTCTATTTCTTTGTCTTGCTTAATTGCACTAGCTAGAACTTCCATTACTATGTTGAGTAAAAGTAGCAAGTGTGGGCACCCTCGTCTTATTCTTGATTTTAGAAGAAAAACTTTCAACATTTCACTGTTGAGGATGATGTTGACTCTGGATTTGTTGTATACGGCCTTTATTAAGCTGAAGTTTGTTTCAATTTATTGAGTGCTTTTTTTTTTATGAAAGTATGTTACTTTTTTGTCAAATGCTTTTCTTCATCTATTGAGGTGATCAGATGGTTTTTATTTTTCATTCTATACATGGAGACATCCTGGCATTGCAAGATGTTTATTCTCATCATGGTGTGTGACCCTTTTAATGTGCTACAGATTTCAGTTTTCTAATATTTTGTTGAGAATTTTATCTGTGTGCTCTTGTAGCTCTCTGAGAATGTTTAGAACAACTACTTTGAATTCTTTGTTGGGAAGTTCCCAAATCTCCATTTATTTAGAACAACTGGAGGTTTACTGTATTCCTTTAATGGAAATATGTTTCTCGATTCTTTGTGATTCCCTATAACCTCGCACAGGTGTCTACACATTTGAAGAAACAGTCACCTCCTCTAGGTTTTATGGAGTAATTTTGGTAATGGAAGACTTTTATCTGTGGATTGGGGCACCCAGGAGTGTTCTGTGACTCAGGATCTAGAGGTGCAGGGTGCCAAGTGCAGGGGTATGTGGTGATATTGCACCCAGGTCAGGCCTCCCAGCTCAGGCCACTGAGTCCCATAGCACTGATGACTGTGTGGCCTTTGACAGACGTTGTGGCTGTAAGGGCTGCTAAGTCCTCAGTGGCACATCCAGGTGCAGCACTAGGGACCATAGCAGGCAATGGTAGTGGCCAAGATGGTGGCGTGCACACACTTGGCTGTTGGGACCAGTTATAGGTATCTGTGCGGTGGTGGGGGCCAACTGCAGACACACACGTAGTGTGTCTGTCAATGTGCTCTTCCAAGGCTGTGCAAATTCCACGCTCTACCCCCTGCCCCCAGCCTGTGCACTGCAGTGGAGGTTGGTGACAGGTGTTGGGTCAGTGATGTGCAAGTGCAAATCTGCACTATGAGTGAGAGTCACTCATGTCCAGGCTACTGTCTTGCACTGATGCAGTTGCAGAGGTCTGAGATGGCTACCGGTGATTCCCAGGAGTCAGTGGGTCCTAGGGTTAGAGAGTGGGCTGAGAGTTAGGCAGCTGATTTATCAAACATAAATACTTTGGAGACCAAAGCTGATATATCTGCAGGGAGTCTGCAGCAGTTCTGCTGACCATTGGTTACTTCTTCAGTGGCTAAGGCTGTCGAGTTTGTACAGCAAACCACTGTGTAATATAGCTCCTGCTGCATGACTGCTATTGGTAGCCCCTGCTTTTTACCCCTGTTCCTAGCAGTCTAGAGACTGCTGAGGTTTGCTGGTTTGGATGGGGGTAAAACTAAGCTGGGAAATTCATTTGCTGCTGTCTAAGGCTGGAGAAGCTGAATTCTCATGTTGCTCTTCTTTCATGGTGAGAAAGAAAAGTTGGGAAAGTTACCTCTTAGCACTACACCATGCTTTCTCTGAGCGCCGAAGAATTGATGCTTTTGAACTGTGGTGTTGGAGAAGACTCTCGAGAGTCCCTTGGACTGCAAGGAGATCCAACCAGTCCATTCTGAAGGAGATCAGCCCTGGGATTTCTTTGGAAGGAATGATGCTGAAGCTGAAACTCCAGTACTTTGGCCACCTCATGCGAAGAGTTGACTCATTGGAAAAGACTCTGATGCTGGGAGGGATTGAGGGCAGGAGGAGAAGGGGACGACAGAGGATGAGATGGCTGGATGGCATCACTGAGTCGATGGACGTGAGTCTGAGTGAACTCCGGGAGTTGGTTATGGACAGGGAGGCCTGTTGTGCTGCGATTCATGGTGTCGCAAAGAGTTGGACACGACTGAGCGACTGATCTGATCTGATCTGATCTGATGCTTTCTAGGGGGACAGGATGATGTAGGCAAAATGAAACTGTTTTTTGTTCTCTTCTTGAACTGTCATTCTCAGGTTTCTCTGTTCTACTGTGTTGCTAAAATTTCTCAAGTGGACTCTAGAGCTCTCCCAGATGTGTTTTTTTTTTGTTTGTTTGTTTGTGGATAACTAACTGCTGACCAAAGATGGGAAACAGAGGCTGGGGTCTCCTATTTTCCATTTTGGTGTCTTCACTTCAGAAATGCTTTAGTTTTATGGATTATGTTCTTTCACATGCTTTTATAAATTTGTTCCTAGTTTAAATTTTTTTGATGATTTTATAAATTTAAGTTATTAAAATTCATTTTTCTTAGTGTTTATTGTTGGTGTATATAAATATAATTATGTTTTCTTTATTGATCATGTATTTAGGGCTTACCTGGTGGCTCACTGGTAAAGAATCTACCTGCAATGCAGGGGAAGTGGGTCAATCCCTGGGTCTGGAAGATCCCCTGGAGTAGGAAATGTCAACCCACTCCAGTATTCTTGCCTGGGAAATCCCATGGACAGAGGAGCCTGGAGGGCTACAGTCAATGGGTTGCAAGAGTTGGACACGACTCAGTGACTAAACCACCATCACCACCATGTATTTAGTAACTTTGCTACATTCACAATTCAATAATCTATCTGTAGCTTATTTGAGTGTTCTAAATACACATCATATTATCTGCAAATAATAAATAATAAATTTCCTTTATTTATTTTTGCCTTGCTGCATTGTCTAAGACCTAAGTAGAATGTTCATTAGAAGTGATGAGAATAGGATTTATTGTCTTGTTACTAATCTCAGAGGGAAAGCACTTGGGATTTCATCATTAAATAAAATATCTGCTATAACCTGCTGCTACTGCTAAGTCACTTCAGTCGTGTCCGACTCTGTGCGACCCCATAAACAGCAGCACACCAGGCTCCCCCGTCCCTGGGATTCTCCAGGCAAGAATACTGGAGTGGGTTGCCATTTCCTTCTCCAATGCATAAAAGTGAAAAGTGAATGAAGTCGCTCAGTCATGTCCGACTCTTAGCGCCCCCATGGACTGCAGCTTACCAGGCTCCTCCGTCCATGGGATTTTCCAGGCAAGAGTACTATTATTGCCTGGAGAATTCCAAGGATGGAGGAGCCTCGTGGGCTACAGTCGATGGGGTTGCAAAGAGTCAGACATGACTGAGTGACTAACATTAGATCCTGGCTAGATGACACTAGATAACTTTTTTGGATACACTTTATTACATTAAGAAAACTCCCTTCTATTCTCCATTTACTGGGGCTTCCCTCATAGCTCAGTTGGTAAAGAATTGGCCTGCAATTCAGGAGACCCAGGTTTGATTCCAGGGTCAGGAAAATCCCCTGCAGAAGGAATAGGCTACCCACTCCAATATTCTTCTGTTTCTTTTGTGGCTCAGCTGGTAAAGAATCCACCTGCAATGTGGGAGACCTGGGTTCAATCCCTGGATTGGGAAGATCCCCTGGAGAAGGGAAAGGCTACCCACTCCAGTATTCTGGCCTGGAGAATTCCATGGATCCATGGGGTCTCAGAGAGTCAGACACGACTGAGCCACTTTCACTTTCATTCTCCATTTACTAAGAGCATATTTCTTAGAAATGTTGAAGTAAATACATTGCTTTATTTGTATCTATTGTAATTAGTATATAATATTATTTTCCTTATTAATGATAGTTGGTTTATTTAAAGAATTTTGCTTTAGCAACATTAGCCATTAAATTTTGGTGTTAATCAATATTATATATTGATTGATTATGTGTGTACATTTATGATTTCTCTTTCTTACAATGTCTTTTTTAAGTTTTGATATCAAGAACATATGGGCCCCAAATATGTTGAAAAGTATTTTCTGGAAAAAGTATGTGTAAATATGGCAACAGTTTTCTTATATAGTAATTTAACTTTACCTGCAAAATATCTGTTTCTAGGAAGAATTTAAGTTATAGACTAAAATTTTTAAAGAGCTATAGGATTTTCTCATATCATTCTGGGTAAGATATTTTTCCCCCTAGGAGTTGATTCATTTCATCAAAAATTTCAAATATTAGTATAAAGTTTTTCATGTCATCCTATTTTATTGTTTTTTTTAATATTTGGGGATATAGTACAGTGCTCCTATTTTTATTATTAGTATTGGTTACATATGACTTCTAACCATATATATGGTAATATATGACTTCTTCTTTTAGACTTTTAGTCTTTAAGCATTTCATTTTTGATAACAGCTTTACTGAGACAGAATTCAGATACTGTAAAATTCACATACCACAAAATTGAAAAATGTACAATTCAGTGGGTTTTAGTATATTCACAGAGTTGTGCAACCATCACTGATATCTAATTCAGAATATTTTCATTACTCCAAATTAGTCCTGCTAATGCACCCATTAACAGAGACTCCATTTCTTCCTACCTAAGCCCTAAGCAACCACTAATCTACTTTGCATCCTTATGAATATGCTTATTCTAGACATTTCATTTAAATGGAATCCTGCTGGGTTCTCTCACTTAGCATACTGTTTTCAAGGTTTTTTCATGTTGTGGCATGTATCAGTACTTCATTGATTTTTTTACTGCCAAATAATACAGATGGTCCTCAATTTATACTGGTTTGACTTAATGATTTTTCAACTTTATAAGGGTGCAAAATGATATGTATTCAGTAGGAACCATACTTCATATTTTGAATTTTAATCTTTTCTCCAGGCTAGTGATACACAGTAAGTTGAGATATTCCTTCATGCTGCTGGGCAGTGGCAGCAAGCTATAGCCACACAATCACCAGGGTAAACAACTAATATACTTACAATCATTCTGTACCCATGCAACCATTCTGGTTTTGACTTTCAGTATGGGGTCAAATAAATCACATGCGATGTTTAGTGCTTTATTATAAAATAGGCTTGTGTTAGATGATTTTACCCAACTTTAGGCTAATGTGTTTTGAGCACACGTAATGTAGGCCAGGCTACGCTAGTTGCCCTAAATGCATTTTTAACTTACAATGGGTTTATCGGGATGTAACCCCATTTTTAGGTGGAGGAAGATCTGTACTCCATTACATAGATACTTCACATTTTGTTTTTTCATTCACCAGTTGACAGATATTTGGGTTTGTTTTCTACTTTTTGTCTATTATGCTCCTATGAACATTTGTATACAAGATTTGCCTATACATTTGTTTTCAATTCATTGTGTACATATCTAGGAGTGGAATACCTGGGTCATATGGTAAGTCTAGGTTTAATATTCTGAAGCACTGTCAAATAGTTTTCCAAAGTGGATGCATAATTTGATAATTTCACCAGCATGCTTAACAGTCCCAATTTCTCCACATCCTCCCCAAACGGGTTATTGTCTATCTTTTTTGCTTTTGTCATCCTAGTGAGTAGGAATGAAGTAGTATCTCATTGTGGTTTTGCTTTACATTTCTCAAATAACTGGTGATGTTAAGCATCTTTTCATATAGTTATTGACTATTTTTATATCTTCTTTGGAGAAATGTTTATTCAGACCATTTTTAATTTTTTAATTTTTTTTTTATTATGGAGTTGTAGGAGTTTGTTAAATACTCTAGGTAGAAAGCTCTTATCAGATATATGATTTGTAAATATTCTCTCCTCATATGTTAATTGTTTTTCCACTTTCTTGATGGTGTACTTTGAAACATAAACCTTTTTAATTATGCAGTTTCATTTGTTTATATTTTCTTTAACACTTGGGTTTTTGGTATTATGTATAAGAAACCATTATATCATCCGAAGTTACAAAGATTTACTCCTATTTCTTTCTAACAGTTTTACAGTTTTAACTGTTACATTTAGATCTATGACTCATTTTAATGTTTTTGTACATAGTGTGAGGGAGGGTTCCAACTTTATTCTTTTCCATGTCAGTATCCAGTTGTTCCAATATCATTCACGGAAACGATTATTCCACAAGATCCACTGAATTCTTAAAAATCAATGACCACAGTGTATGGGATTATTTCTGTACTCTCAATTCTGTTCCATTGATATCTTATTCTACCACTGCATTGTCTTTGTTACCGTAGCCTTGTAATAAGTTTGAAATGAGACGTATGTGTTCTCCAACTTTGTCTTTTTTTTAAGATTGTCTTCTCCGGGTTCCTTGCCTGTGACTGGAACCTTGCATATGCATGGAATAGATAAACGTTACAATCAGTTTTTTGATTTCTGCGAAAAGCCAGCTGGGATTGTGATAGCAATTGCACTTCATCTGTACGTCAGTTTGGGTAGTATCAGTATCTTAGTAATAATGTTTTCCAGTCTGTGATTATGAATATCTTTCTATTTAATTAAAGCTTTCTTAACTTTTTTTCAACAATGTTTTATAGTTTTCAGTGTACACATTATGTAATTTTTTGGTTAAGTTTACTCTAAATTAGTTTACTCTTTTTGATGATATTGTAAGTGGATTTTTTCTTTTTTTTTTTTGGATTTTTTCTTAATTAAATTTCAGAGTGTTCATAGCTCAGTTCCTTGTGTTTGTTTGTTTTTAGTTTTTTTTCCAAACACCAACTTTTGGCCTTGATTCATTATTGTACATTTTAAATTTATTTCATTAATTTTTTTCTTCTCTCCTAACTGTTTCCCCTATTCTACTTTCTTTTAAGATTTAAATTTCAGCTGTCTTTCTAATTCTTGAAATGGATTCTCAGATCACTGATTTTCAGCATTTTTTCTTTCTTATATGCATTTAAAGATATAAATATCCTTTAAAGCATGGCTTAATTGCATCTTACAAGTTTCAAAGTGTAATATCTTAATGATTAGTAAGTTCAGATATTTTCTATTATGATTTTATTTACATACACTCTTAATTTATAAAGATATGATGATCTTTAGATATCTTTCTCTTGTCAGTTTATTGCTTAATTGCACTGTGGTATTAGATGTACTCTATATCAGTCTTTTGAAATTTTTTGATATTTATTTTATGGCCCAGCTTACAATCAATTTTTTGAAAATGTTTTATGCACAGTAGAAAGTAATATATATTCTATAGTTGTTGAATGCAGAGTTTTATATATGTCTAGTATGTCAAATTGGAGAAGGCAATGGCATCCCACTCCAGTACTCTTGCCTGGAAAATCCCATGGACAGAGGAGCCTGGTGGGCTGCAATCCATGGGGTCACTAAGAGTCGGGCATGACTGAGTGACTTCCCTTTCACTTTTCACTTTCATGCATTGGAGAAGGTAGTGGCAACCCACTCTAGTGTTCTTGCCTGGAGAATCCCAGGGACGGGGGAGCCTGGTGGACTGCTGTCTATGGGGTCTCACAGAGTCAGACACGACTGAAGCAACTTAGCAGTATGTCAAATTAATATTGTATGTCAAGTTAATATTATTGTTCAAGTCTTCTTCTATTCAGTTATTTTATTTTTGCCTGTGCTGGATCTTCAGTGCTTTTTGGGTGGGCTTTCTCAAGTTCTGGTGAGTGGGAGCCACTCTCTAGTTGCGGTACGTGGGCTTCCCATTGTGGTGGCTTCTCTTGTTGCTGAGCACAGGCTCTAGGTGTGTGAGCTTAGTAATGGTGGCTCACAGGTTTAGTTGCTCCACAGTATGTAGAATCTTCCTAGAATAGGAATAGAACCCCTGTCCCTTTCATTGGTAGGCAGATTCTTATTCTCTGCGCCACCAGGGAATTCCCAAATCTTCTATCCTTTGTGATAGTTTTCCTCTGCCTAATCTATGTGTTAATGAGAGAGGTAGTTAAAATTGCCCAGAATAGTTGTGGATTTATCTATTTCTCCTTAGAGTGCTATTTTAACTTTATGTACTTCAAGGATGTGTTATCAGGTGTTCACATATTTAAAATTTTCATCTTCCTAGTGGATTAAATCTTTTATCATTGTGAAAGTTTCCTGTTAATCTATAGTAAAGGTTTTCACATTTTATCTACTTTGTCTGGTGTTAATATAGTTATTGCTCTTTTTTTGTGTTTGTGTAGTATATTTATGTTACTTCCCTTTATTTTGACCTCTTTAGGAGAAGGCAATGGCACCCCACTCCAGTACTCTTGCCTGGAAAATCCCATGGATGGAGGAGCCTGGTGGGCTGCAGTCCATGGGGTCGCTAAGAGTCGGACACGACTGAGTGACTTCACTTTCACTTTTCACTTTCATGCATTGGAGAAGGAAATGGCACCCCACTCCAGTGTTCTTGCCTGGAGAATCCCAGGGACGGGGAGCCTGGTGGGCTGCGGTCTATGGGGTCGCACAGAGTCGGACACGACTGAAGTGACTTAGCAGCAGTCCTGTTTCTGTTATCTGTTGATGACACCCAAACCTTAGTGGCTTAAAACAACAGTGTATTATTATCTTTCATGGTTCTGTGGGTTCATACGCCTCAGCTCAGTAGTTCTCATCTGGAAGGGGGTCCCTTATGTAGTTTTAGTCTTGTGGCAGCTGATGCTGGAATCATGTATGGACTTGATTTGACTGGATGGCCAAAATATCTTCTTTTCTCACTTATTTGGCATCTCAGCTGGAATGGTTGAAGTAGCTGAGGGATGATCAGTCATCACCCTTTCTTCACAGGACCTCTGTATATGGCTAGCTCAGGTTTTCTCACAGCATGTCAAGCTCAGAGTAGTTGGATTTCTTTCATGGTGACTGGCTTCCCCCAGGGGGTATGATCCAAGAGACTAAGGAAGAATCTACAGATGTTTTGTGTCTTAGCTATGGAAGTCAGAGACATTCAATTACTGACAAAGATCTGGCTAGTCAAAGCTATGGTTTTTCCAGTAGTCATGTATGAATGTGAGAGTTGGACTATAAAGAAAGCTGAGTGCTGAAGAATTGATGCTTTTGAACTGTGGTGTTGGAGAAGACTCTTGAGAGTCCCTTGGACTACAAGGAGATCAAACCAGTCAATCCTAAAGGAAATCAACCCTGAAGATTCATTAGAAGAGCTGATGCTGAAGCTGAAGCTCCAATACTTTGGCCACCTGATGCAAAGAACTGACTCATTGGAAAAGACCCTGATTCTGGGAAAGACTGAAGGCAGGAGGAGAAGGGGACAATGGAGGATGAGATGGTTGGATGGCATCACTGACTCGATGGACATGAGTTTGAGCAAGCTCTGGGAGTTGGTGATGGACAGGGAAGCCTGGAGTGCGACAGTCCATGGGGTTGCAAACAGTCGGACACAACTGAGTGACTGAACTGAACTGCACTGAACTAATGGAAGTCATGTAGCACCACTCTACTGTATTCTGTTTGTTCAGAGTTAGAGGGTTGACTCAGATTCAAGGAGGATGAGACTATACAAGAGTGTAAATACTGGGGAGTATGATTCACTAAAGGCTATTTTTGAAAACTTAGTTACCACAATTTGCTCTCTGGCCTGGAATGGTTTCTATCTCTTCCACATGAATCTGTCCATCAAGGTCCCTGAAGTCTCATTCTACTGTGGCATTAAGCTCCTTCCTGAAGTCAAGGATCTTGTTATATGAATTATGTCCAGGTACAGATGAGGCTTTTTGGCTGTATCACTTGGGCACAGTTCCTTTCAATCTATATTTCTCAAAGCATGGTAATTTTAGAATATTTGTACTTCTTGCATGGTGACTATCTTTCCCCAAGGCATATTTTCTAAGAAATTAAGTACATGATACAAGGCTTATTTTGACTTAGACTTGGAAGTCACAAAGCAGCACTTATATTCTATTAGTGCAAAGCAAGCCACAAATTCATCCCAGATTCAAGGGGAGGAGAGTACAAAAGGGTATGAATATTGGAAGGTGGGCTCACTGGGGAGAGGACACATGTAACCTTACATTTCCCATGTGTTAGTTGTAAGTAGTGTATAGTTTCTATCTTTAAATCTATCCTAAAAATATATTTTTGAAAAAATTAAAACATTTAGATCATTTACATTAAATCTAAGTGAGGGTATGCACTGAGTTTTATTATTCTATCTCACTACTTTTTTCTATTTATTTCACTTATCCTATATTCTCTTTTCTTTCCTTTCTTGACTCCTTTTGTGTTGAATAACTTTTCTTATTTTGCCTCCCCTCTCCCTATGAGCTTGGTTACATTTTTACTATTTCTGAGTAGTTATTAATGGGTTATTAATGAGCATCTGAATTCTTGAAGGGTGATTCTTCTGGCTATAAATCTTTGGTTACTATTTATTTCTTTCAGCACTTTGAAAATGTAACTCCTTCATCTTTTACTTTCTATTATCTCTGTTGGGAAGTCATATACCAAATTGTTAGTCCTTTGAAGATAGTCTTATTTCTTAGGCTGCTTTTAAGACTTTATGTTTTCAACAATTTTCTGTTTTTAATGTTTTTTTTTTAATTTCTACCAATATTATTCAAATCCAGTTTCTGCTTCATTGTCTTGATCATAAAGACACATGTCTTGAACACGGACATATGTTTTCTTCTAGGACTAACAGTATAGAGATGTGTACTGTGGTAGACATTTTTCTTTATTAGTATCTAGAGAGGAAACCAGCGCAATATTGTCAAGCAATTATCCTTCAATTAAAAATAAATAAACTTTTAAAAAAACCTAAAAAAAATGTTATTCTTATTTTTAAAGACTATATAGTAATTTAGGTGCATGAGTTATTGTAATTTATTTAAATAGCTCTCTATGACTAAAATTTATAATCAATATCATATCTCTATTTCTTTGGATTTATTCTTCCTTTGCCTTTCTTTCTTTGCTTCTCCTTGATAGTTCATGCCCATTATTTTTTTTTTTTAGGCTGCGCTGGGCCTTCATTGCTGTAAGAGCTTTCCTTTAGCTGTGACTAGCAGGGGCTACTCTTCCTTGCACTACATGGGCTACTTGTTGCGGTGGCTTCTCTTATCATGGAGAACTGGCTTTAGGTGTGAGACTTCAGTAGTTGAGGCCCCCAGGCTCTAGAGGGCAGGCTCAATAGTTGTTGTGCTGGGATTACTTGCCCTGTGGCATGTGGGATCTTCCCAGAACAAATGGAACCCCTGTCTGTTGCATCGGCAGGCAGATTCTTTACCACTGAGCCACCAGAGACGCCCTCATGCCTGTTTTTTTTTTTTTTTTTTTTTTTATGAGTAAACTTAAATATAAGTTCTTCAGTTCAGTTCAGTCGCTCAATTGTGTCTGACTCTTTGTGACCCCATGAATTGCAGCACGCCAGGCCTCCCTGTCCATCACCAGCTCTCGGAGTTCACTCAAACTCACATCCATCAAGTTGGTGATGCCATCCAGTCATCTCATCCTCTGTCGTCCCCTTCTCCTCCTGCCCTCAATCACACCCAGCATCAGAGTCTTTTCCAATGAGTCAGCTCTTCCCATGAGTGGTCAAAGTACTGGAGTTTCAGGTTTAGCATCATTCCTTCCAAAGAAATCCCAGGGCTGATCTCCTTCAGAATGGACTAGTTGGATCTCCTTGCAGTCCAGGGGACTCTCAAGAGTCTTCTCCAACACCACAGTTCAAAAGCAACAATTCTTCGGCATTCAGCTTTGTTCAGAGTCCAACTCTCACATCCATACATGACCACTGGAAAAACAATGGCCTTGACTAGATGGACCTTTGTTGGCAAAGTAATGTCTCTGCTTTTGAATATGCTATCTAGGTTGGGCATAACTTTGCTTCCAAAGAGTAAGCGTCTTTTAATTTCATGGCTGCAGTCACCATCTGCAGTGATTTTGGAGCCCCCAAAAATAAAGTCTGATACTGTTTCCACTGTTTCCCCATTTATTTCCCATGAAGTGATGGGACCAGATGCCACGATCTTCGTTTTCTGAATATTGAGCTTTAAACCAACTTTTTCACTCTCCTCTTTCACTTTCATCAAGAGGCTTTTTAGTTCCTTTTCACTTTCTGCCATAACGGTGGTGTCATCTGCATATCTGAGGTTATTGATATTTCTCCCAGCAATCTTGATTCCAGCTTGTGCTTCTTCCAGTCCAGCATTTCTCATGATGTACTCTGCATATAAGTTAAATAAGCAGGGTGACAATATACAGCCTTGACATACTCCTTTTCCTATTTGGAACTAGTCTGTTGTTTCATGCCCAGTTCTAACTGTTGCTTCCTGACCTGCATATAGGTTTCTCAAGACGCAGGTCAGGTGGTCTGGTATTCCCATCTCTTTCAGAATTTTCCACAGTTGATTGTGATCAACACAGTCAAAAGCTTTGGCATAGTCAATAAAGCAGAAACATGTTTTTCTGGAACTCTCTTGCTTTTTCAGTGATCTAGCAGATGTTGGCAATTTGATCTCTGGTTCCTCTGCCTTTTCTAGAACAAGCTTAAACATCAGGAAGTTCATGGTGCACATATTGCTGAAGCCTGGCTTGGAGAATTTTCAGCATTACTTTACTAGCGTGTGAGATGAGTGCAATTGTGCAGTAGTTTGAGCATTCTTTGGCACTGCCTTTCTTTGGGATTGGAATGAAAACTGACCTTTTCCAGTCCTGTGGCCACTGCTGAGTTTTCCAAATTTGCTGGCATATTGCGTGCAGCACTTTCACAGCATCATCTTTCAGGATTTGAAATAGCTCAACTGGAATTCCATCACCTCCACTAGCTTTGTTCTTAGTGATGCTTTCTTTTTTTTTTTTTTTTTTTTAATCTTGTAATGTCTGATTCTTTTTTTTTTTAATTTAATTTTATTTTTAAACTTTACAATACTGTATTAGTTTTGCCAAACATCAAAATGAATCCGCCACAGGTATACCCGTGCTCCCCATCCTGAGCCCTCCTCCCTCCTCCCTCCTCCCTCCCCATACCCTCCCTCTGGGTCGTCCCAGTGCACCAGCCCCAAGCATCCAGTATCGTGCATTGAACCTGGACTGGTGACTCGTTTCATACATGATATTATACATGTTTCAATGCCATTCTCCCAAATCTCCCCACCCTCTCCCTCTCCCTCTCCCTCTCCCACAGAGTCCATAAGACTGATCTATACATCAGTGTCTCTTTTGCTGTCTCGTACACAGGGTTGCTTTCTAAGGCCCACTTGACTTCACATTCCAGGATGTCTGGCTCTAGGTCAATGATCACACCATCGTGATTATCTGGGTTGTGAAGCTCTATTTTGTACAGTTCTTCTGTGTATTCTTGCCACCTCTTCTTAATATCTTCTGCTTCTGTTAGGTCCATACCATTTCTGTCCTTTATTGAGACCATCTTTGCATGAAATGTTCCCTTGGTATCTCTAATTTTCTTGAAGAGATCGCTAGTCTTTCCCATTCTGTTGTTTCCCTCTATTTCTTTGCATTGATTGCTGAGGAAGGCTTTCTTATCTCTCCTTGGTATTCTTTGGAACTCTGCATTCAGATGCTTATTTCTTTCCTTTTCTCCTTTGCTTTTTGCTTCTCTTCTTTTCACAGCTATTTGTAAGGCCTCCCCAGACAGCCATTTTGCTTTTTTGCATTTCTTTTCCATGGGGATGGTCTTGATCCCTGTCTCCTGTACAATGTCATGAACCTCCGTCCATAGTTCATCAGGCACTCTATCTATCAGATCTAGTCCCTTAAATCTATTTCTCACTTCCACTGTATAATCATAAGGAATTTGGTTTAGGTCATACCTGAATAGTCTAGTGGTTTTCCCTACTTTCTTCAATTTCAGTCTGAATTTGCCAATAAGGAGTTCATGATCTGAGCTACAGTCAGCTTCTGGTCTTGTTTTTGCTATATATAGAGCTTCTCTATCTATGGCTGCAAAGAATATAATCAGTCTGATTTCGGTGTTGACCATCTGGTGATGTCCATGTGTAGAGTCTTCTCTTGTGTTGTTGGAAGATGGTGTTTGCTATGACCAGTGCGTTCTTTTGGCAAAACTCTATTAGTCTTTGCCCTGCTTCATTCTGTACTCCAAGGCCAAATTTGCCTGTTACTCCAGGTATTTCTTGACTTCCTACTTTTGCCTTCCAGTTCTCTATAATGAAAAGGACATCTTTTTTGGGTGTTAGTTCTAAAAGGTCTTGTAGGTCTTCATAGAACCATTCAACTTCAGCTTCTTCAGCATTACTGGTTGGGGCATAGACTTGGATTACTGTGATATTGAATGGTTTGCCTTAAAAATGAACAGAGATCATTCTGTTGTTTTTCGATTGCATCGAAGTACTGCATTTCGGACTCTTTTGTTGACCATGATGGCTACTCCATTTCTTCTGAGGGATTCCTGCCCAGAGTAGTAGATATACTGGTCATGTGAGTTAAATTCACCAATTCCAGTCCATTTTTGTTCGCTGATTGCTAGAATGTCAACATTCACTCTTGCCATCTCCTGTTTGACCACTTCCAATTTGCCTTGATTCATGGACCTGACATTCCAGGTTCCTGTGCAATATTGCTTTTTACAGCATGGGACCTTGCTTCTATCATCAGTCACATCCACAACTGGGTATTGTTTTTACTTTGGCTGCATCCCTTCATTCTTTCTGGAGTTATTTCTCCACTCATCTCCAGTAGCATATTGGGCACCTACTGACCTGGGGAGTTCCTCTTTCAGTATCCTATCATTTTGCCTTTTCATATTGTTCATGGGGTTCTCAATGCAAGAATACTGAGGTGGTTTGCCATCCCCTTCTCCAGTGGGCCACATTCTGTCAGACCTCTCTCTACCATGACCCGTCAAAAATGTTGACTCATTGGAAAAGACTCTCATGCTGGGAGGGATTGGGGGCAGGACGAGAAGGGGATGACAGAGGATGAGATGGCTGGATGGCATCACCGACTCAATGGACGTGAGTTTGAGTGAACTCTGGGTGTCGGTGATGGACAGGACGGCCTGGCATGCTGCAATTCATGGGGTCTAAAAGAGTTGGACAGGACTGAATGACTGAACTGAACTGAACTGAAACTTAAATATAAAGCCCTACAAAACTCTCTCAGAAAGGAGAGGAAGATCATGGTATAAGAATGGCACCTACAAGAAACATGGTAGGAACTGAAGGCCATTGTAACTAAAAGGAAGCCCAAGATTGACCACGTATAACTATGAAATGCCTCCAGGGAGGACTAAGAATGCCTTCCCAAGAATCCAATAGATTGTACTGGGGTATGAAGGGAACTGCTGAGGATTGTCATCTTTAATACTCATATGAGTCATCCCTTTCCCCTCATGCTTCTCAATTCCTATAATAGGACAACTCTACAATCTGAGCAGGCATGGTAAAAATAATGGGCTTCCCAGGTGGTGCTAGTGGTAAAGACCCTGCTTGCCAATGCAGGAGACATAAGAGACATGGGTTCAGTTCCTGGGTCTGGAAGATCCCCTGGAGAAAGGCATGGCAATCCACTCCAGTGTTCTTGCCTGGAGAATCCCATGGACAGAAGAGCTTGGAGGGCTACAGTCCATAGGGTTGCAAAGAGTTGAACACAACTGAAGTGACTTAGCATGCATGCTTGGTAAAATAATAGTTAAAACATTATGGTTTAATATAATAAAATAATAATAATAAATAAATAAAATAAAAGTTAAAACAATAATGGTTAAAACATTACTCCTTTGTGGGCACTGTTCACCCTTATGCTCAGATGACTAAAAACATGTACCTAGAAATATATCAAAACAAAACAGATTTCTTCTTGTAGATGAAATAGCTGAAATTTTGGCCTCTTTACTGATTGCAGGTCATATATTTGGCTTGGGAAAAAACCACAATAAACAGTTCCAATTAAAAGTTACAGAAGCTACGGTTTTCTTCTGGATTTCTAAATGCTCATGGAGAGTCAACTTCCATGATGCATAGCAGACAGCACATACTCGAGAGTCATTCCTGCAGGAATTATTTATATGAGCAAAACAAGATTTTGTTTCTCATTACACAAACATTACCTGAATTTATCTAATCAACACACTAGTTTTAAAAAAATAATCTGTAACTAAAAGCATCATCTTGTTTGTTGGATGCCATTCTCATTGGAATCATATCCAAAGCATCTAGAAATAACTCAAAACTAGAAAGTGGCTATTTGCTAAGGCTGCCTATGATTCTTGCTATAAAATAGTTGCCAGTCTGATTTGAACGTCTAAAAAGAATGAGAATTATAGGGTTCTTCTAGATTTCTAAAGAACTTGCCAGAAGGAGGCAGAGGGCCAAGAAATCCACCTGTGTGCTTGGTGGCAGCTTGTGAAAGGGCAAGGCTGAGATTTTCTGGATGTTCTGTCCAATGACATGGTGCAGAGAATACACAGGAAGATGGTGGAACAGTCTATGGTGTCAGCCTCCAACAGACTCCCTTGAGGTAGTCCTCAGATGAAGGAAAGCAGAGTCGGAGGAGACCCATGTCACCATTCTACCATCAAATATGGACTTGAAGATTCCCACTTGAGCAGTAAAACAAACGCCAATTGCAAACAAGGATTTCATTCAAGCCATCTTTGCGGGAGACCTGGGTTCAATCCCTGGGTTGGGAAGATCCCCTGGTGGAGGGCATGGCAACCCACTCCAGTATTCTTGCTTGGAGAATCCTCATGGACAGAGGAGCCCAGCAGGCTGCAGTCCATGGGCTCTCAAAGAGTTGGACACGACTGAGGAACTAAGCACAGCACAGCACATCTGTTGTTATTCTTCAATTTTTCTTCTTGCCTATTTTCTAGTTTTTGGTGGTCAACCAGCTGATTTTTAATGTTTCCTTCTTCTTTTTAATTTTTTACCCAGTTTTTCCATTTCTGCCTTCAGTCTCTTGTCCTTGTCTATCCTGTAGACCAGAACCCAGGTTACTCTGGCGTGTGTGTGGGTGCTAAGTCACTTCAGTCATGTCCAGTTCTTCATGACCTTATAGACTGTAGCCAGCCAGGCTCCTCTGTCTATAGGATTCTCCAGGCAAGAATACTGGAGTGGCTTGCCAAGGCCTCCTCCAAGGGATCTTCCTGACCCAGGGATAGAACCCGCATCTCCTGTGGCTCCTGCATTGCAGGTGGATTCTTCACTGCTGAGCCACCAGGGAAACCTGAGAATAAGAGGCAGGAGAAGACAAAGATGATGAGCAGTGTGTCCATGAGCTGGGTGCTCATCTGAGACTTCTGTCTGTACACTCCCACCCAACCTGGGGAGGGGAGGAAGCTCTTGAGAGCCAGGAAAAGAGAAGCAAAGCCGACTTCCAGATTTCAGGACCACTTAATTGTCAAACTTGCCTGGCTGCATCAAAACCAAGTACAAATCTTAAATCCAATTAGTAAACAGTGCTGGTAGACTGTGACATCCTGCTCCCAAACAACCCTTAGACCTACGATTTATCTTTCCTTAATATATTACATAGTGTAGGCGAGAGGTTACTATTATGGGCCAGAATGCTCTGGAAATAAGCATCCCAGAACAGCTAAGATTGTTGCTAAATAACTGATGAGAAGGATAATGTCAGGATGCTTCTCAGTTTTCAGAGCACCAAAGATTCTTTTAAACGCTATACAGGTGAAACATCATTTTTTAACTGGGCTGAACACAAGTTTCCCTGCAAATAAACCCAGATAGATTTTGAATCATATTTTTGGGAAGTAACTACTTATTCTGGAAATCACAGCTAGTCATTGTCCATCCTCAAACTAAGATGGCTTAATCTCATCTGGCTTCTCTGAAGGCTATTAATGTATTATTAATTATTTCCAATTCCCAAACCCCATACAGTGTTTATAAAGCTCTCGGGCCCTGTAACATCTCTGAATCACCTTATACTCATGCTATATGTATACTTATATAGTTGATCTAAATAACCTGGAACCTGCCCCTGCACTTAAGAGTCTCTTTGCCAAAAATGTTTTCTCGTTATCTCCGCCTTTTAACTTTTTTCTGTCCTTTGAGGTATGACACCAAATACCTCTTCCTTAACACAGTCTTTCCCAAACCCCAGTCTTCCCTTTCTAACCTTTTTTTTTTTTTTGACCATACTGTGTGGCATGTGAGATCTTAGTTCCCTGACCATGGGTCAAACTCAAGCCTCCTGCATTGGAAGGCGAAGTCTTAACCACTGGACTACCAGGAAAGTTCACTTTCCTAACTTTCTTTTGAATTCATTGTCATTTATTGAAAAGAACATTAGGGATGTGTAAGAATGCTTTTGATTCTGTCACCATATGACTTTCAACAAGTTACTCAACTTACCTGAGCCTCAGTTTCTCTCATCGTACGAGTCTTAAACAATATTACAAATTGTAACAAATATTTAAAAATCTACTCTATATAAGTAAGATTTTCCACTCCTCATTTCTACTTCTGTTAAGAATTTTCTTCAAACATAGGAAATCTGTGTTTCGGTGGTAGGATTACGAGCCTTTGCAGTTAGATCCAGCTCTGCGTTATTAATAAAGCTCATCAGTAAGCCTGCATCTTACAATTTGCCCTTTCTCCATCCTCCCACCACTTGATTTTAGCCATGCAAATTTTGTTTTGTCTTTGTGTGTGCGTGTGTGGGGGTGGCGGTGTGTTGTTGTTTGTTTTTTAGTTTCTCTGCATCTTGCCCCTACTTTTCCTCTACTTCTCTGCACAATCTCCTCAATTACTCCAGCTTTCCTTAGCTAACTCTTATTCAGCTAAAATGTCGTGGCCATGATGGTCTCCTCTGACCACCTGCAAGTTTGGGTGCCTTAGATTTACTTACTATTTCATTTGTCACACTTGTACTTTAACAAACATTGTCTGCCAGAAGAGCCCGATAGCTCTGTGGTTAAGAACTCGGGCTCTAGAGACAACCAAACCAGATTTGAATGTTGCCTGTTACAGCTAGTATGTGAGTCGTTCAGTTGTGCCTGACACTTTGTGACCCCATGGACTGGGGCCCCCCAGGCTCCTCTGTCCATGGAATTCTCCAGGCAAGAATTACAACTAAGAAGTCCACTATTTCACTTCTCAGCTGGAATAGCCCAGGCAGCTCTCATCACCTCTGTAAGCAAAAAACTGTTGTAACTCACTTGGCATGTACACTGGACACATGTCATATATTTTTAATATTATTAGTCAGCAGTGGTTTTATCACTGACTGTTATGTCCTTGGTTCCTTCCAGAATACTTGCCAAGTTATAAATAGTTATTGAATAAGTGAACAGAGTATATGAGAAGATTAAAACATTTTTTTGTGATAAAAAAGTTTGCTTCAGATCCTTAATGATAATTCATTTTTATTAACATTTTTAAAAGATATTTCTTTTTTAAAAAATAATTTTAATTATTTTCTGAATTTATTTATTAGCTGTGCTAGGTCTTCACTACTTTTGAGGGGTTTTCTCTAGTTGCAGTGACTAGGGCCTACTCTTTAGTTGTGATGCGAGGGCTTCTCCTGCTGCTGAGCTCAGGCTCTAGGGCACTCAGGCTTCAGTAGCTGCAGCTCATTGCCTCAGTAGTTGTGGTTTCTGGGCTCTAGAGCACAGGCTAAATAGCTGTGACACACAGGCTTAGTTGCTCCACAGCATATGGGATCTTACCAGATCAGGGATCAAACCCATGTCTTATGCATTGGCAGGCAGATTCTTTATAACTGAGCCACCAAGGAAGCCCTGTCTTATTATCTTTACCAGCTGCCTACCAGTCCCTTGTACGGAGAGACATAATGTATTTAGCCTCTCCGCTATTCCTGGCTATTTATGCAGTTTCTAGTTTTCTTCTCTTTCAAATAATGCCACTGCGACATTCATTTATATTTATCTTTGTGTGCTCTGAGTCTCAGTTTCTTTATGCCAGATACGGAAGTGCCACTGCCTATCTCAAAGAGTTGTTGTGAGAATCAAATGATATAATGAGTGTGAATATGCTTGGTAAGCTGCTAAAGACTATAGAAATAACTTCTCAGCATTTGCCTTGTACTGAATTGCAGTGGACTTTGGAGCATACATGTTTAGCTTTCCTATTGCATTAAAAAAAATTCTTTGTGCGGACGTATTTTTCTCACACAGCTTTGTAATCATCTCTATCAAGTTCTATCACCGTACTTTGCCATTAAATGACTTTAAATAGATATTAGTTGAATAAGAGAATGAAAATTTGTCCATATCTTCCATCGTTCTCTCCTTCCTCTTTTAGACACAGTTCATTAATTATGTTTATCTTAGTTCTCTTTAGCAATTCACTTATTTTTAAAAACTAATTTCCTAAAATCATTGATCTTCAAGTTTTCATGCATATTTTTTAAAAAGATTTATTTAGCAAACTAGTACAGCCACTATGGAGAACAGTGTGGAGATTCCTTAAAAAACTGGAAATAGAACTGCCTTATGATCCAGCAATCCCACTGCTGGGCATACACACTGAGGAAACCAGAAGGGAAAGAGACACGTGTACCCCAATGTTCATCGCAGCACTGTTTATAACAGCCAGGACATGGAAGCAACCTAGATGCCCATCAGCAGATGAATGGATAAGAAAGCTGTGGTACATATGCACAATGGAGTATTACTCAGCCATTAAAAAGAATACATTTGAATCAGTTCTAATGAGATGGATAAAACTGGAACCTATTATACAGAGTGAAGTAAGCCAGAAAGAAAAACACCAATACAGTATACTAACACATATATATGGAATTTAGAAAGATGGTAACAATAACCCTGTGTACAAGACAGCAAAAGAGACACCGATGTATAGATCATTCTTATGGACTCTGTGGGAGAGGGAGAGGGTGGGGAGATTTGGGAGAATAGCATTGAAACATGTATAATATCATGTATGAAACGAGTCGCCAGTCCAGGTTCGATGCACAATACTGGATGCTTGGGGCTGGTGCACTGGGACGACCCAGAGGGAGGGTGGTGGGGGGGGGAGGAGGGAGGAGGGTTCAGGATGGGGAACGCGGGTATACCTGTGGCGGATTCATTTCGATATTTGGCAAAACTAATACAATATTGTAAAGTTTAAAAATAAAATAAAATTAAAAAAAAAAAGATTTATTTATTTAATTAATTTTTGGCTGCACTGAGTGTTCATTGCTGTGCAATGAAGCTGTGGCAAGTGGGGGCTACTATAATTTCAATGCATGGGCTTCTTATTGCGGTAGCTTCTCTTGTTGCAGGGTAAGGGCTCTAGGGCGTGGGGGCTCCAGTAGTTCTGTGAGTGGCTCAGTAGCTGTGGCACATGGGCTTTGTTGCTCCACAGCATTTGAAATCTTCCAGGACCAGGGGCCAAACTTGTGTTCCCCTGCATTGGCAGGCAGATTCTTAACCACCAGACCCCCAGGGAAGCCCATCACATGTATTTTTGCTAAGTTTCCTGGTGATTCAGATGATTACCCAGACCCAGGAACTCCTGCTCTAATGCACTGTCCCAGGCACTGGCACTGGCATTTTTTCTACCCTATCACAGATTGGAGGTCGTCTGACTTTTGCCTCACTCCTCCAGGATTCTCATGGGTGCAAATGACAGAAAAGTCAACCTAAATTAGCTGAAGCATAAAGGTGGGTTCACATGGCTGAGAAATCAGAGGTAGCACAAGCTTGGTCTAATGGCTTCAATGATGTCACCAAGGCAATCACATTGCTCTGCCTTCCTAGGTAAAAGCTTCATGTTTAGAGGGCCCTAACCACTCTGGGTTTTCCTCCCAGCTTGCAAAATGGCATCACAGTTGTAAATCTTGCATCTTTAAACTATACATTCTAGAGAAAAATATCTCTTTAAGTAACTCTTGAAGAAGAGAGAGGAATTCTTTTCTTCCCATAAGTTCCAACATAGCATCTTACTGACTCTGATTCCTAGTCAGGTTACAATGGCCAGAGGAATGGGGTTAGGATGATTGGCTTAATCTGACTGGCTTAAGTAACACCAGCTCTTGGTTTAAGTTAAGTCGCTCAGTCAGTCGTGTCCAACTCTTTGTGACCCCGTGGACTGTAGCCCACCAGACTCCTCCATCCATGGGATTCTCCAGGCAAGAATACTGGAGTGGGTTGCCATTTCCTTCTCTAGGGGATCTTCCTGACCCAGGGATCGAATCCAGGTCTCCCGCATTGCAGGCAGACGCTTTAACCTCTGAGCCACCAGGGAAGCCTAGCTCTTAGTTTGGGAGGATCTAATTCTTCCAAACTCTGAATGAGAAATGTTTTTTTCAGAAGAATTTCAGAACACTCTTAGGAAATGGAAAGGACACTGGGCAGCCAAACGATACTGCATGTTTTATATAGGAGCCTCCTATGTTTCAGTTTCATTTCACATATCTAATGAAAGCATCTTATTTCAATTTATTTTTCTGCATCAATACCAAATCCACTTGATAGAAGCCTGCTCAATGGTAGTTCTGTTTAATGAAAATGTTTTCCTAAGAATCAAGTAATATCCTTTCAGATACAGGTGAATTGCAATTAATCATTTAAAAAAGAAGCAAATCTCTTTAACCATCACCACTGAGAATCTTACCATTACCCAACTTTACTTTAAATACAAAGTGACAATACCAACTTCTTTACCCAAAGGCAGATTTAACATATGGTTGCAGGTGGGTTCTCACTTTTAAATTGAATTTAATTATAATGATTTGCCTGGGCAACAATTATCCTAAACTGAATAGGAAGAGGATAGCACGTTTCCTTAAAATTCAGACTCAGTTGGGCGACTGAAAACAGCTGCCATGGATGGGGTCAAACAAAACAAAACAAAACAAAACATGGACTTAAGAAAGGCCAAGGGCCAGTAAGAAATGAGTATATTCTCTTATTCCTTGGTTCTCTTACCACTGCCTTTTTAAAAAAATTAAAAACAAAAAATAGACAAGCAGCAGCAGAGATTTGCAGGGATAGCATAACCAATTCTACTTTCTAAGTAGTTCTCCTGCCTGAGGCAGAAGGAGAGTGAGCTATCCACAGGAATATTGATACAAATAAAGGCATGGGGGGGGTGGTGTTAAGGATCACACTCTCTGTTTTTCCCTCTTTGCTCTATTTTTGTTGTTCACTATATCATCTACAGTGACAGTCCAACTCCCCCTCTTTATAAACAAAAAATGTCTTTTGATCTAGCAAAGAACAGGCAAATATGGGTAAGTCAGCTCTTCTCGACCATGTTCATAGAACCATACCAAACAGTGGTCCTTGCTTCTAATAGGATATGGGCTAAATGCTTCCAGGTAATTGTTCTCTGGTTACTGAGCAACCATAAAATCTTTCCCTGTCTTCTCCCCCCAAACCAATCCCCTTGCACAATACCTAGTGGAAAAATAGTATAGAAAGTTTACTTGAATTTATCAGGATAACATTTTATGACTCAGAGGTCAATCTGAGATAGAAATACAAGATTCTTTGGACTTGATCTTTGATTTTAATTTTAGATCTGTATAAGCTTTGCAATCATGTTCATACCAATGGGAAGCTAAAGCTTTAAAATATGTGCCAATATTTTAGGTCCATCTAAAATGCTACATTTAATCTACTGCAAAGAGATCAAACCAGTTAATCTTAAAGGAAATCAACTCTGAATATTCATTGGAAGGACTGTTGCCGAAGTTAAAGCTCCAATACTTTGGCCACCTGATCCAAAGAGCCAACTCATTGGAAGAAACCCTGATGCTGGGAAAGATTGAGGGCAAAATGAGAAGGGAGAGGCAGAGGATGAGATGGTTGCATGGCATCACAGACTCAATGGACATGAATTTGAGCAAACTCTTGGAGATAGCAAAGGACAAGGGAGCTTGGTGTGCTGCAGTCCTTGGGGTCCCAAAGAGTCGGACCTGACTGAGCAACTGAACAACAGTAACGAGATGCTACTTGTGGGGGGAAACTTAAGCATACTCACAGTCGAGTGCTTTATGTGTTGACACTGAATACTTTTAATAAAAGAACACAAGGACTTCTGTGTTATGGCTATAGAGGACATCTGTTGATCGTAGGCCTTCTTTCCCCCTTCTTTTGGAAATAATTCCTTGAATTTCTGTTCTCTTCCTCTCACAGCCATTATGGAAGGCAGGCATGTGATTCAACTTGGCCAAAGGACACACTCAAATTCATAGCAATGTGATCAAGAATGAGTCCTTGAAACAAGTCAGGTCAATCAGAGTGGAGCCCAGAACATTTATCCTTCAAACTCTCCTCCAGCTCCACAGAGTGTAGGATTCCACAAAGTGCTGATCATCCTTTCTGCCACCAAATGGACACCAAAAAGGAAAGCAATATGAAGGAAGGAGAAATGCAGTGTGGCGAGAGAACAGGCTCTGGTGATGGAGCTTGGCTCTTGGGCTAGTCTGTGCCAGAAGCCAGCTCTAGGCCTGTTACTTAACTAACAAGGGCCCTTTTTATCCAAGCTAGTTTGAGTTGGCTCTTGTCTCATTTGGAACTGAAAAACTCTTGAACGTGAAAGTGTTAGTCACTCAGTCACGTTTGACTCTTTGTGACCCCTTGGACTGTAGCCTGTCAGACTCCTCTTTCCATGGGATTCTCCTGGCAAGAATACTGGAGTGATAGCCATTTTCTTCTCCAGGGACTCTTCCTGACTGAGGAATCAAACCTGGGTCTCCTGCATTGCAGGCAGATTCTTTACTATCTGAGCCACCAGGGAAGCAAAAAACTCTTAAAATGATACAAATGTATTCTAGCCAAGTTATCTGTACAAGACTCTTCCTTAAAGACAAAACTGTTGTCCCATTAACTCCCGCGACTGGCACACTTAGGCGCGGGCAGCTGCGACCGGTGCACTTAGGTGTGGCCAAGAGGAGTTACCCAACGTCTGAGGTCAGGGGCAGTGGCGGAAAGTGCCAGGCTGCGACGGCGCAGGAACGGCCGAGAAGAGCTACCCTGTGTCTGAGGTCAGGGGCGGCGGCCAGGAGGAGCTGTCGCACACCCGAGGCCAGGGATGGTGGCTGGGAGGAGCAACCCCACGCCCGAAGCCAGGGGCCACGGCCAGGAGGACCAACCCCACGTCCAAGGAGTGGTGGCTGCTCGGGCACAGGAGGGCCTAGAAGAGCTATTCCACGTTGAAGGTCAGGAAGGGCAGCGGTGAGAAGATACCCCTCGTCCAAAGTAAGGAGCAGTGGCTGCGCTTTGCTGGAGCAGCCATGAAGAGATACCCCACATCCAAGGTAAGAGAAAACCAAGTAAGACAGTAGGTATTGCAAGAGGGCATCAGAGGGCAGACATACTAAAACCATACTCACAGAAAACTAGTCAATCTAATCACACTAGGACCACAGCCTTGTCTAACTCAATGAAACTAAGCCATGCCTGTGGGGCCACCCAAGACAGGCAGGTCATGGTGGAGAGATGTGACAGAATGTGGTCCACTGGAGAAGGGAATGGCAAATCACCTCAGTATTCTTGCCTTGAGAACCTCATGAACAGTATGGAAATGCAAAATGATAGGATACTGAAAGAGGAACTCCCCAGGTCAGTAGGTGCCCAATATGCTACTGGAGATGAGTAGAGAAATAACTCCAGAAAGAATAAAGGGATGGAACCAAAGCAAAAACAATGTGGATGTGACTGATGATAGAAGCAAGGTCCAATGCTGTAAAGAGCAATATTGCATAGGAACCTGGAATGTCAGGTCCGTGAATCAAGGCAAATTGGAAGTGGTCAGGCAACAATGAATGTTGACATTCTAGGAATCAGCGAACTCAAATGGACTGGAACGGGTGAATTTAACTCACATGATCATTATATCTACTACTGCGGACAGGAATCTCTCAGAAGAAATGGAGTAGCCATCATGGTCAACAAAAGAGTCCAAAATGCAGTACGTGGATGCAATCTCAAAACGACAGAATGATCTCTGTTTGTTTCCAAGGCAAACCATTCAATATCACAGTAATCCAAGTCTATGCCCCAACTAGTAACGCTGAAGAAGCTGAAGTTGAACGGTTCTACAAAGACCTACAAGACCTTTTAGAACTAACACCCAAAAAAGATGTCCGTTTCATTATAGGGGACTGGAATGCAAAAGTAGAAAGTCAAGAAATACCTGGAGGAACAGGCAAATTTGGCCTTGGAATATGGAATGAAGCAGGGCAAAGACTAATAGAGTTTTGCCAAGAAAATGCACTGGTCATAAAAAAACACCCTCTTCCAACAACACAAGAGAAGACTCTACACATGGACATCACCAGATGGTCAACAATGAAAACAGATTGATTATGTTGTTTGCAGCCAAAGATGGAGAAGCTCCATACAGTCAACAAAAACAAGACCAGGAGCTGACTGTGGCTCAGATCATGAACTCCTTATTGCCAAATTCAGATTTAAATTGAATAAAGTTGGCAAAACCACTAGACCATTCAGGTATGACCTAAATCAAATTCCTTATGATTATACAGTGGAAGTGAGAAATAGATTTAAGGGCCTAGATCTGATAGATAGAATGCCTGATGAACTAGGGAATGAAGTTCGTGACATTGTACAAGAGACAGGAATTAAGACCATCCCCATGGAAAAGAAATGCAAAAAAGCAAAATGGCTGTCTGGGGAGGCCTTACAAATAGCTGTGAAAAGAAGAGAAGCAAAAAGCAAAGGAGAAAAGGAAAGATACAAGCATCTGAAGGCAGAGTTCAAAGAATACCAAGGAGAGATAAGAAAGCCTTCCTCAGTGATCAATGCAAAGAAATAGAGGGAAACAACAGAATGGGAAAGACTAGAGATCTCTTCAAGAAAATTAGAGATACCAAAGGAACATTTCATGAAAAGATGGCCTCGATAAAGGACAGAAATTGTATGGACCTAACAGAAGCAGAAGATATTAAGAAGAGGTGGCAAGAATACACAGAAGAACTGTACAAAATAGAGCTTCATGACCAAGATAATCACAATAATGTGATCACTGACCTTGAGCCAGACATTCTGGAATGTGAAGTCAAGGGGGCCTTAGAAAGCATCACTACGAACAAAGCTAGTGGAGGTGATGGAATTCCAGTTGAGCTATTTCAAGTCCTAAAAGATGATGCTGTGAAAGTGCTGCACTCAATATGCCAGCAAATTTGGAATACTCAGCAGTGGCCACAGGACTGGAAAAGGTCAGTTTTCATTCCAATCCCAAAGAAAGGCAGTGCCAAAGAATGCTCAAACTACTGCACAATTGCACTCATCTCACATGCTAGTAAAGTAATGCTCAAAATTCTCCAAGCCAGGCTTCAGCAATATGTGAACCGTGAACTTCCTGATGTTCAAGCTGGTTTTAGAAAAGGCAGAGGAACCAGAGATCAAATTGCCAACATCCGCTGGATCATGGAAAAAGCAAGAGAGTTCCAGGAAAACATCTATTTCTGCTTTATTGACTATGCCAAAGCCTTTGACTGTGTGAATCACAATAAACTGTGGAAAATTCTGAAAGAGATGGGAATACCAGATCACCTGACCTGCCTCTTGAGAAACCTATATGCAGGTCAGGAAGCAACAGTTAGAACTGGACATGGGACAATAGACTGGTTCCAAATAGGAAAAGGAGTACATCAAGGCTGTATATTGTCACCCTGTTTATTTAACTTACATGCAGAGTACATCATGAGAAACGCTGGACTGGAAGAAGCACAAGCTGGAATCAATATTGCTGGGAGAAATATCAATAACCTCAGATATGCAGATGACACCACCCTTATGCCAGAAAGTGAAGAGGAACTAAAAAGCCTCTTGATGAAAGTGAAAGAGGAGAGTGAAAAAGTTGGCTTAAAGCTCAATATTCAGAAAACGAAGATCATGGCATCTGGTCCCACCACTGCATGGGAAATAGATGAAGAAACAGTGGAAACAGTGTCAGACTTTATTTTTTTGGGCTCCAAAATCTCTGCAGATGGTGACTGCAGCCATTAAATTAAAAGATGCTTACTCCTTGGAAGGAAAGTTATGACCAACATAGATAGCATATTGAAAAGCAGAAACATTACTTTGCCAACAAAGGTCCATCTAGTCAAGGCTATGGTTTTTCCAGTGGTCATGTGTGGATGTGAGAGTTGGACAGTGAAGAAGGCTGAGCGCCGAAGAATTGATGCTATTGAACTGTGGTGTTGGAGAAGACTCTTGAGAGTCCCTTGGACTGCAAGGAGATCCAACCCGTCCATTCTGCAGGAGATGAGCCCTGGGATTTCTTTGGAAGGAATGATGCTAAAGCTGAAACTCTAATGCTTTGGCCACCTGATGGGAAGAGTTGACTCATTGGAAAGACTCTGATACTGGGAGGGATAGGGGGCATGAGGAGAAGGGGATGACAGAGGATGAGATGGCTGGATGGCATCACTGAGTCGATGGACATGAGTCTGAGTGAACTCCGAGAGCTAGTGATGGACAGGGAGGCCTGGCATGCGGCGATTCATGGGACCGCAAAGAGTCGGACACGACTGAGCGACTGAACTGAACTGATAAAGCATTCTCTAAGAAATATTTCCATAAACTTGGAAATGACATCAGTACCACCACATCAAGATCACAAACTTGATTGTCATGAGTCTGAGTAAGCTCTGGGAGTTGGTGATGGACAGGGAAGCCTGGCATGCTGTAGTCTATGGGGTTTCAAGGAGTCAGACACAACTGAGCAACTGAACTGACCACCATATCTCTGGACCCTGTGGTCAGTTAGCAGGCATGCTATGTTTTCCAGTTAATGGGGATTTCTCCTCTTAATCCTATCCTTGCAACTTGGTTTGATTTTCATCTTTCTTTAGTCTGAAGACCTTCATTTTTTAACAATGAGCTCCATCTGTAGATATTGCCATGCACATGTATACCTAGTACTTTACTACTCAGAGTGTCACATAATGTGGGACAAATTTGTTCCTCACTTCACCGATCTTGTAAGCTCAGCATTTGGTACAGTGTATAGGAATGAAAGTTGTTTTCATATATGCATTTAGTGAGTCTGAACCTGGCTACTTTGTAGCTCCGTGGCAGGAAAAGAAAGGAGACACTGAGCGATGTTGAGTTGTGGAAGTGACTGCCTTCCATTCTGCTTCCCTGGATGATGGTAAGAGAGCAGTGAGTCAAAGCTGGACCTGAGTGTCTGCTTCTAAGAGTTCTGATCTGGGAAGAGACAGAAGAGTAGCTCTGTCATGAGGCTTGGACTGAGTGGGGGAGAGGGTCCCCCCTGTGCAGATCCATGGGGAGTGGTGCTCCAGCTGTGTTGGGAAGGCATACCGCCATTTTTTTTCTGCATCACTGGGGCAGCAACCATAGGTGCTGTCACTAGTGATGGGTGTGCAAGTCAGGTGGCACTAGTGGTAAAGAATCCCCCTTCCAATGCAGGAGATATAAGAGATGTGAGTTCGATCCATGGCTAGGGAAGATCCCCTAGAGGAGACCACTGGCAACCCACTCCAGTATTCTTGCCTGGAGATTCCCATGGACAGAGGAGCCTGGTGGGCTACAGTCCATAGTGTCACAAAGAGTCAGACCCAACTGAAGCGACCGAGCATGCACACACATGCAGGTCAGTGCTGGTAGTGGGACGTGATTCTTTTTCTCATCAAAGGACAGAAAGTAGAAGGATGAGTTATCTCCTTTCTTTTTAAAAAATATTTATTTATTTATTTTTTACTGCCTCAGGTCTTAGTCATGGCACATAGACTCTAAAGTTGGATATGTGGGCTTAATTGCCCCTGAGCAGGTGGAATCTTCCCTGACCAGGGATCAAACCAATGTCCCCTACATTGGCAGGTGGATTTTAAACCATTGGACACCAGGGAAGTCCCATCTCCTTTCTTTACCTACAATAGTGCAATGATTTGGCTCTAGAGTCAGAAGACTGGGTTCAAAGTTACCTCTGTCCTTGCAAGCTGTATGGCTTCTATCTGATGGAAGCAATAACAGTACCCACCACACAGGTTGTTGTAATAATTAAATGAGATAATTCTCATGAGAGCAATTGATGTGTTACCTAGCACATTAGAAGTCTTCAGGAAATGTTAGCATATAAGGGAGAATGGGGTACATGATATGAGATATACTCAACTCCCATTTACCCATGAGCCTCCCAGCAGCTACTTAGCCATCTCCGAGTTTCCTTGTCTCATAGCTGAAAAATGACTGTAGATCACATTGAGTTTCAAATCATCCAAGAATGGTGCGGCAAGCTCAGGATCTGAAATTAACTTTGCCTTTATATTGTTCATGCTAGTTGCTCTTCAAGTACAATTAGAATCAGAATGCTAGCACTAAAAATAGTACCAATTCTCATTTCTCTTCTCAGTGTTATCTGCTGCCATGGTGTTTCCTAGGCATGTTTATTTACTCGATTCACAACAGGGAATCTTCTCTCTTATTAGCCTGACAGCCATAGCTGGATTCCACAGCAACGTTCCATGCAGCTGGTAAAATCTTTATTATGGGAGAAGCACTGGAGGTCTAAGTCGCTGCCTCCCTGAGTGAGCTCAGTGGAAGAGTGTGTCATGGTGAGAGTTGCCCAGTTTTGTTGTGGAATAAAGAGAGGCCCAGAGTGGGACCTTCCCTTCCACAATTTCAGAACACTTTTCCCTCTGAGTAGAATGACAACATAGCCCTCTGATTCTCCTTGCTCTCTCTTCACTGCTCATTTGTGCTTTGTGTGAATTTAATGCCAGTAAGAGGCCAGACTGACAGCTCCCAGCACATCCTGCCCCCTCTTTGGTGTCTCTCATTCACAAGTTAGCAGTCAGCGAGGGGGATTCTCACTCGAGATCTCTGTTTAGAGTCTTTTTGATTATTATATGCCAAGATTGAGGGCAAAAGCAGAAGGAGGTGACAGAGGATGAGATGGTTGGATGGCATCATTGACTCAATGAGTGTGAGTTTGAGGAAACTCCAGGAGATGGTAAAGGACAGGGAAGTCTGGTGTGCTGCAGTCTATGGGGTCACAAAGAGTTGGACAGAACTTAGCAACAGAACAACAACAACAAGATGTTGACCAGTCAGCTATCTCAAAATAATGGAAGCATCTAACCCTGGGGTTTTGACCCCTAACTTTGTCCATCATAAACCTGAAGAGTTAGACTGAGATGATTTGAGGTCTCAGTGACATTGTTAGGTGAGCACCAATCGCTGTTCATTCCAGTAATTATTCACCTCTTTCTTCTTCCTCTCTAACACCCCTCCTCCATTAAAAAATAATCATCTAACCAAGAGAAGGAGCAACAGGCAGCTTGAGGACACGGCTCTGTAATCTGCAGGCTTCAAATGTTGGCTCTAAAGATGGGAGGTTGGCTGGCCAGTGAGGCAGCATCTGAGAGCGTAGGGGTTGTGGGGAGGGAGAGAGAAGTGAAAGTCGGAAGGAAGGGAAAGAAAGTGAACAAAGTCAAAACAGGAATGGAAGCAAAAACAAAACAAAACAAACAAACCAAAAAAGCCAAGCCAACCAAATCAAACCAAGAAATTGTATATTCCAGTCCCTTCAGGGGGAAGAACAGTGTGCTGAGTCGGGCAGGGCACTAGAGGAAGGGTGAGCGGCACTGAGGGTCTAGCCCTGGTGCTGCCTGTCACCAGCAGCGGGACCTCCGACTAGGCTCTGGGCTGCTGCTACCATGTGTGAACAATGGAGGATGCTTACAGCTGCCTGCAACATCTCCTAGGGTTGACGAGAGGCTGAAGTTATATGGAAACTTATGAAACCCCCCTTTAAAAATGGGAAAGGCTAATTCCAAGCATAGCATACTATCAGTTCTTTTCCAGAGAATGTGCGTCCATCATGTCACAAGTTCTTCCGTTTCTTCTCTTCCCTCGAACATTATGATGCTTACTTGAAGGCATCTGAGGCTCTGCTGAGAATCATCCATTGTTGAGGGAGGTGGCATTTTATCCTTAGCAAAGAAGTGAAGGCATGGACCCTGCTCTGCTACTGATTCCCAAAGGAAATAATGATATCGAGCGGTCAGTCACAGGTTGCCTGCAGCCAGACTTTCCCACTGGAGATTATCATCCAGTTGGCAGTCTCTCTCTGGCTAGACTCCAGGTATGACACATGGGGTGGTCATCACATCCTGCCATGTACTGGGTGGGGAGGGGCTCAGTGTGGAAGGACATGGTTGGGGGCTGAAGAGGTCTGTGGATGCTCCATGTGGCTTAGATTAGACTAGAATTAAAATAACTTCTTGTATCTTGAGGAGAGGGTGGGGGTCCTCAGCATCTACACCACCCAGTCTTAGCCAGACTACCTTGCTGCCAAATGTTTGGGAAGTTCATCATTTCTACCCTGGAACTTGGCAAGGCTCTGGGACTTAAGTTCCATTTAAATCTTATTCAAACAAAGGATCAGGTCAAGGATTTTCAAAATACTTCTTTGTCTGACTACTCAGGCAAGATTTGGGGCACCCTTATGATTCCCCTATAACTTCCTGTTCCTTATGGCATGCTGGGGCAGGGAGATGCAGCACTTCCAACATCACCCTTTTCCATCCACCATGACAAGAGAATGGCATGTGCCTTGTTACCATTCATACTAAGTGACAGGCTTCCATCACTGTTTACTGTCCAAGCTCTTAATTTCTCACACAAGCTTCCCTTGTAGCTCAGTTGGTAAAGAATCTGCGTACAGTGTGGGAGACCTGGGTTCAATCCCTGGGTTGGAATATCCCCTGGAGAAGGAAATGGCAACCCACTGCAGTATTCTTGCCTGGAGAATTCCATGGACAGAGGAGCCTGGAGGGCTGCAGTCCACATGGTCACAAGAGATGGACACGACTTAGTGACTAAACTACCATCACCACCAATTAAGTGTACATACCACAAAAGCAACATGTATTTATTAAGTATCTTGCAGATCATGTGCTTCCAAGGGATTTTAATTGCTGTACCTGAGACATGGGCTTCCCTGGTGACTCAGATGTAAAGAATCCACCCACAATGCGGAAGATCTGGATTCAATCCCTGAGTCAGGAAAATCCCCTGAAGGAGGGCATGGCAACCCACTCCAGTATTCTTGCCAGGAGAATTCCCCATGAACAGAGGAGCCCGGAGGGTTGCACTCCATGGGGTGGCAAAGAGTTGGACATGACTAAGTTGAGCCACTAAGCACAGCATAGCACCTGAGACATATGAGATATTTCTATAAAATATGATATGGGACATCTCAGTGCCAAATGAGTGGTAGAAATACACCCTGTTAGAACTCAGAGGATGAAGAGGTCCACACAGACTAGTGTGCTCTAGGAAGAATTCACTGAGGAGAGGGGATTTAAACTTTGCTTTGAATGAGTGTCAGTAGGGCTTGGAAGGCAGGAGAAGGACAGTATCATGTAGGGGACCCAGTGGGAGCAAAGGTGCTTGCACAGGGTTGAAACTGACTCAGGAGCAGAATGGTAGTTCAAGGTAGTGGTTAAGGGCATGGCATTTGAGGGACTTTACTGGAGGTCCAGTGGTTAAGACTCCATGCTCTCAATGCAGGGCGCCTGGATTCACTCCCTGGTCAGGGAACTAGATCCCACATGCCTCAACCAAAAGTTCCCACAGGCAGCAATGAAGATCTAAGATCCTGCATGCTACAACTAAGACCCAGCACAGTCAAATAAATAAATTTTATAAAGCAAATACTTAGGGGAAAAAAAGAGTGGGGGCTTTGGAGTTGGTCATCTCCGTACTTTCTATGTGACCTTGGGAAAGTTAGTGATCACCTCTTAGCATTATTTTTCTATTTTATAAAATGAAGATAATAATTCTTGCCTTAAAGGTTTGTCATGCAGAGTAAATGATGTAATGCACAGAAAGTCTTTAGCACAGTTCCTGGCACATAGTGAGCCTTCAGTGGAGGTGGTTTAGTTGCTAAATGGTGTTTGACTCTTGCGACCCCATGGACTGTATCCTGCCAAGGTTCTCTGTTCATAGGATTTCTCAGGCAAGAATAGTGGAGTGGGTTGCCATTTCCTTCTCCGGGGAGTCTTCTTGATCCAGGGAATGAACCCACATCTCCTGCATGCAGGCAGATTCTTTACCAACTAACCACCAGGGAAGCCCAGTCAGTCAGATCAGAGACTCAGTCATGCGTGGCTCTGCGACCCCATGGACTGCAGTACGCCAGGCTTCCCTGTCCATCACCAACTCCCAGAGCTTGCTCAAACTCATGTTCATCAAGTTGGTGATGCCATCAAATGATCTCATCCTCTATCATCCCCTTCTCCTCCTGCCGTCAATCTTTCCCAGCATCAGGGTCTTTTCAAATGAGTCAGTTCTTTACATCAGGTGGCCAAAGTATTGGAGTTTCAGCTTCAGCATCAG
The DNA here is from genome assembly GCF_029378745.1 of Bos indicus. Classification (NCBI taxonomy): domain Eukaryota; kingdom Metazoa; phylum Chordata; class Mammalia; order Artiodactyla; family Bovidae; genus Bos; species Bos indicus. The sequence continues at coordinate 95,720,550 of NC_091764.1, forward strand.
TCCTTCCAATGAATATTCAGGACTGATTTCTTTTAGGACTGGTTGGATCTTCTTGCTGTCCAAGGGACTCTCAAGAGTCTCCTCCAACATGATAGTTCAAAAGCATCAGTTCTTTGGTGCTCAGCTTCTTTATAGTCCAACTCTCACATCCATACATGACTACTGGAAAAACCATAGTTTTGACTAGATGGACCTTTGTTGACAAAGTAATGTCTCTGCTTTTTAATATGCTGTCTAAGTTGGTCATAGCTTTTCTTCCAAGGAGCAAGCATCTTTTAATTTCATGGCTGCAGTCACCATCTGCAGTGATTTTGGAGCCACAAAAAACAAAGTCTGTCACTGTTTCCATTGTTTCTCCATCCATTTGCCATGAAGTGATGGGACTGGATGCCATGATCTTAGTTTTTTTGAGTATTGAGTTTTAAGCCAACTTTTTCACTCTCCTCTTTCACTTCCATCAAGAGGCTCTTTAGTTATTCACTTTCTGCCATAAGGGTGGTGTCATCTGCATATCTGAGGTTATTGATATTTCTGGCAATCTCGATTTCAGCTTGATTCACCTGGCTGCCTGCAATGTGGGAGACCTGGGTTCGATCCCTGCATTGGAAAGATCTCCTGGCAAAGGAAAAGCTAACCACTCCAGTATTCTGGCCTGGAGAATTCCATGGCCTGTATAGTCCATGAGGTCTCAAAGATGAATTAGGCAGTGGTATAAAGAATTTGCAGAAAAAGAAAAGGCTAAATGTAGGAATTCCAAACAGGAAACAACTATAACCATTCAGTCATCAAGTAATGATTAATCACGGTGGAGGCAAGGAAGAGATGAAAAGAAAAGAAGTTTATATTGATTTTCACAGTTGGATGCAAAAGATAAGAGAATGGAGAATTTCCAAGATCAGAGTGTAAACTTCTTGAAGCTGGGAGCTGGATTTTATAAAAATTCTCTTCCTCTCTAGCGTTTATCACAGTGCCTACCTAGTACATTACAGTCATCACTGCATTCATACCAGTGAATGAATGAGTGAGCAAAGGAGTGAATGAGTGAAGGAGTGAGTGAATGAAAGAAAAATGACTCATAGGTCATGAGTATAGTTTGTTGAAAAAATGGCAGTTGCCAGTGGCCAAATACACTCCTTTCTTGGCATCATCTTGGTATCTATGTACTCTTTGTACTCAAGCACAGATGCTTACATACTCAGTACACAAGGTCCTACCAGTAGGTAATTACTCCTTTCTAAGGAAGTGGTTCTAACTTTAGTTTAGATTAAACTAAAGCTTTAGTTTAGGGATTTAAAAAAAAAAAATTTTGTTTTTTAACTTGAATAGAGGTTTTACATACACAATGTGTTTTCTCTAGGATTACTAAAACTAGAACAACCTAGGCAAGTTTGTATTTATAGAGTGGGATTAAGACATCATCTCCATTTTTACATTGTATAATTCTGTCCCTTTTTTCCTTTTCCAAGTCACAAGAAACTGGAATCAATTGACTTGTTTCTTCAGACCACTAACTTTTGTTGAAACCTCAACTCTTTGGTTTCTGAAAATGGAGGACGAGATTTGAATATGATCAAGAACCAAGGATTTTGCTTTTATACAAACATGAATAATCACTAATCTGTAGACCACAACCTGAAACTGTTAACTCTGTGTGTATGTGCTCAGTCATATCCAATTCTTTGCAGCCCTTTGGACTGTAGCCTGCCAGGCTTCTCTGTCCATGAGATTTTTCAGGCAAGAAGACTAGAGTGGGTTGCTATTTCCTTCTCCAGGGGATCCTCCCTGACCCAAGGATTGAATCCGTGCCTCCTGCATCTCCAGCACTGCAGGCAGGTTCTATACCCACTGAGCCATCGGAGAAGCCCAAAACTGTTTACTAAAAGATACCAACTTCCTCAGGTTTAAATTCACTCGAAGACCTTATTCGTATTTTTCAGAGAATCAAAAAGAGACCCAGGTACTAGGACATCTGCCCACAGGATGCCTAACTTTTATCCTTGATTTAGCCTTTGCAAAAATTGTCATGATATTGTAGAGTTTGGTAACCCTTATTTGCTGGACATTTACTAAGACCATTTTCCCTTTTCAGTAACAAAACTGAATCAATTCCCAGACTTGTCCTGAATGAAATAGGTGAAATTTAGCCACGTGACTGTGTGAGCTCTTACTGAAAACAAGATGCCCTCAGGAGCTGTTTGGCAGCATTCACCTTTCCCTGAACAAATATAATACAAAATGACTGTGTAACCTGCGGTCTTTTTTTCTGGGCCCTGAATTGTGGTAATTATGTAAGATCCCTGCTCTTTTAACTAAGATTTCTTAAATAAAATTAGTATATTATAGTAATTTACAGAGGCCACAGGGAATAAGGGAATACAATGGTCTGAGCTGCCCAGGTGGGCAGTGGAGAAAGACTTTGTACCTGGCACCACAGACTACCAAAAACCCAGTTTCCTGAGAAACTAGTTGCAGATGTCATCATCTACACTTGCTTCTTCCTACTGCCATCACCAAGGGTGAACTGGACAGCACAGGGTTGATGTCCATGTGATAGGAGCATGTAGTGATTGGGACAGGGAGAGCTTTCATCAGTGAAATTATTATTGACAGAGACTTGCTTGTATCTGATGTCAGCACTGATCTGAGCAGTAGGTGGAACCGGGGAGAAAGGTAAGATACCAGCTCCCCTGATCTCACTATACTATGAGGTTATTTTCCTAGGCATCTGCTTCCTTCTATCTCCCACACAGTAGATGAGCAGGGAGAGGTGCAAGACCCCCTGAGAAACCCACAGGAACCCCAGCCTTGAGCTTCCACTCTGCTAAAGCGGGGATTGGGACTTGCATTTAGACTTACTTTTTTCAGCAGCCAGGCAAAAAAACCAACTCAAGGAAGCTTATGTGAGAAAGGGGGTTTATTGGATGAATACTAAAATATGTCACAGAGTCTAATGAAGAGTTGAACAGCCATTTCTTTAGGAAGGGTGGGGGACGGTGTGTCTCTGGGGACCTCAGAGTAGTCTGAGCCTTTGTTCCAGAGCCATACTATTAAAGATACTTAGTTCTCAAAGGTTTCTAGTCTCTAGATTTCCATTCAGTATTTCAGACTCACCAAGGAGAGATAAACTTGCCCAACTTGTAATAGTATCTGTTCTTGGATATTCATTCATGGATAAATTAGTTATGGCTGATGGCGAATAGTCAAGCAACAGAAAGTTGCTACCAGAGATCACTCCTATGGAGAGCTTGAGCAGGTCTGTGAGAACTTAATATAATAGGCAATGCTATTTATCTATTAGAGCTTCCACGGTGGCTCAGTGGTAAAAAATTCACCTGCCAATGGCAGGAGATGCAGGTTTGATCCCTGGGTCAGGAAGATCCCCTGGAGAAGGGAATGGCAACTCACTCCAGTATTCTTGCCTAGAAAATTACAAGGACAGAGGAGCCTGGCAGGCCACAGTCCATGGGGTCACAAAGAGTCAGACATGACTGAGTATGCATGAGCATTACTCTGAAATAAGCCTGGGAAATTGATATAGCAAGAATGGTGGAAACTCATCATTCCCTGAGGCATTAAATGTAGTTCCCAATCTTTGGGGAATCTCCACTGCCTCCTCAAAATGATGGCCATGAAATCTCTCATCCCTTATTTATCAGTTATGTATACTCTGCATAACAAATCACCCCCACACTTCATGGCTTAAAACAACAACAGTTTTTATTCACTCCTTATTTTCTGGATCAGCAATTTGGGATGAGCTTAGTTGTCTACTTCTACTGGTGTCATCTAGAATCACTTGTGTGGTTCAGTCTCCTAGAGGCTTGAATAGGGCTGGATAGTACAAGGGGGCTTCATTCACCTGCCATTCAGCATTGGCATTTAGCTGGAACTCTCTCCCCATAGCCCTTAATTCTCAAGCAAGAGAGCCACGCTCTTTCACATGGCATCACCATGTTCCAAGAGGCATCTTGAGGCCTGGGCTTGGAAGTTCCACTATGTCACGTTGCTGCATTCTACTGTTCAAAGCAAATCACAAGGTCAGCCCAGACCCAAGAGCAGGGGAATAGATGCCATCTCTCACTAGAAAGAATGGCAAAGTCATGAGCATATAAGGGTAAGAGGCTTTGTAGCCATTTTTGCAAATAATCTACCATGCTTAGTGGAGAAGGAAGTGGCCACCCACTCCAGTATTCTTGCCTAGAGAATCCCATGAACAGAGAAGCCTGGTGGGCTACAGTCCACGGGGTCACAGAGAGTTGGACACGACTGAGTGAACACATACCATGCTTAGGACCTATCTGCATTAGAACAGAAACAAACAAACAAAGAAAAAAATCAAGCAGTTACAGCCAATATCTGGACATGGAGAAAGTTGAATGACACGGCATTATAAAGCCTCTGTGAGAAGTTAGTAGCCAAAAATAAATAAATAAATAACTTAAAATTTCTGTAATTCACAGGAAAGTTATAAATAATTCCCATCCAAAAGCATACTGGATTGAGATAAAGGGATATTGAATTGTAGACCCAGTCTTGTTACTGATTTTCTGTGTAAAGTTTACAAAGCACTTAACCTCTGAGTCTCATTTTTGCTACGGGTCAAATAAAGAAATGTGTAAATTACACAACTTCAATGAGAAAGAGCTCTGTGAACTGTAAAAATGCTATTATAATGAAAACGTTGTTAAAAAAGAATTCAAATCATGGAATCTTGTTTTCCTCCTCATCTCTAGTTATGTGGTTTAAAACAAGGAATGATCTTCTGCTTATGTTGCTACAAAAGATATGTTTTTACAAAAATTTTCTTTCATCTAAATGTTTTTTTGATGATTTACCAGTGAATGTAGTGCAATCTATGGTCTTTCTAAGTGTACAAAAATGTGTGAAATTAAAACACCCAAGAGGAGAATAATTGGATATATCCATTTGGGGAAAAAAGGAAAGTGTGTGGAAAAGAAAATGAGCTTAAAAGCATAAAGAGACAGCGTCTTTTAGGCTGTGTAAGCATAATTAGGTGAAACCCCTCTGTGTGGCCAATTTTAAGAGAAAATGATTTGAAATGGTAGAGTGTGTGCAAAGCTAGGTATGAGAGCTGAACACACAGTTAACTTTGAAGAAGTAAAAGAAAAGAACTTTTCTGAAATGCAGCTACTCATTTCCTTAGGGAATGGGTCATACTGAATATAAAAACACCAAGTCTTATCATTTCCAGAGAAAAAAGTGGTATGGCTGGATGCGTTAGGACTTAGGAGAGACTTGTGCAGTCATTTCAGCAAAGATGAGAGTATGGTAATATTTTCTCCAGAACTTTGTGATCTCAGCTGGTTCCCTGCAGCATCTGGGAGGCACTCCATCACATCCCCTGAGTCCGTCTGACTCCAGCACACAAGGATACTCCCATATATCCTTGCGGACCAGGCTTCTCCATCAAACACATGGGGTATCCATTTGTGTTGGTTTCTCACTGTCTATGCCCGCTGAGCAATGGAAAGAAGATTATTGCTCTAGTTTGGGTGTGTGCATGCTAAATCACTTCAGTTGTGTCTAACTCTTTGTGACCCTATGAACTGTAGCCTGCCAAGCTCCCCTGTCCATGTGATTCTCCAGGCAAGAATACTGGAGTGGGTTGCCATGCCCTACTCCATTGCATCTTCCTGAGCCAGGAATCAAACTTGCATCTCCTGTATTGCAGGCGATTCTTTACCACTGAGCCACCAGGGAAGCTATCACTGTAGTGTAGAGGTTGGCAAACTCTGGCCTGTGGGCAAAACCCAATTCGCCTATTTTTGTAAATAAAGTTTTCCTGAGATGCCATCATACCCATTTATTTACAAATTGTCAATGGCTACTTTCATGCTACAGTGGCAGAGTTGAATAGTTACCAGAGACTGCACAGTCTGTGAAGAGGAAATTATTTAATATTGGGCTCTTTACAGGATATCTTTGCCAATCTCTGTCTTAGTGGTTCAGTTCTTGTTTTTTTTTTTTTTTCCTTTCTTTTTTAAATTATAAAAGTATGATAACACATTTACAGGAGACTTGTAAAATACAGAACAAAGTTACAAATAGTTCTACTATATATTACAATTTTTTAAGCAGATAATGATTTTTAGTTGGAGTTTCAATATCAAACTTTCAAAAACTAACAGAATGAATAGACAGAAAAGTAGAAGGATATAGTAGACCTTAAAAGCACTATGAACCAATTCAACATAATTAAGATTTATACAATTTTCACACAATAGCAGGATGCAAATTCTCTTCAAGTTCTCATAGACTATAAACCAGGAGACATTGGAACATATCTAGGGACATAAAACAAGATGCAAAAATTTCATGGTCTAATTTGAGATCTGCTCCAATGGGAAAATTTTCCTTCTATGTTGACTTCCAGCAAAATTTCTCCTTCCACAGTAGAGAGATTGTGGCTATCAGCTGTTCTGGTGCAAGCAGGCATTTCACAATAAGCTGACCTGCTTCATGCTGCATCACATTGAGGAACCCTGTCCCTGGGGGCTCATACTGCTGTTATTGTTCTGCCCACCTGGATTATTAAGGTGAAGAAACCTCAGACATCAAACCCTGAGCCTTTGGAGTGGGAGCACTGACTGCAAAACCCAAGACTACCAGAGAACTAACCCTAGGGAATACCAAATAGTGAGAACTCACACAAAGGAAAGCACTTGAATACAAGACTTGACATCATCCAACCACCAGTAGCACCCTGTGCAGGACACCTCACCTAAACAACAAACAAAACAAAAACACAAACCCAATCATCAGCAGCCAGGATCACCACCTCTCTCAGCCTTGCCTATCAGAGGAAAAACAAACAAACGAAAACTCAGCACAAATCTCACCCTATATGAAGCTTACACAAACCGGTGGACCAATCTTAAGAGGGCAGAAACCAAAAGGAAGAAATAGTTCAACCTTGAAGCCTGGGAAAACAACCTCAAGCACAATAAGTTAAAAAAAATAATGAAAAGGCAGAGAAATACTACACAAATGAAGGGACAAAGTAGAAACACAGAAGTCAAATAAATGAAGAGGAAATAGGCAAACTACCTGAAAAAGAATTCAGAATAATGATAGTAAAGATGATTAAAAAGCTTGAAAACAAATGGAGAAAATGCAAGAATCAATTAACAAAGACCTAGAAGAATTAAAGAATGAACATACAGAGACAAACAACACTATTACTGAAATCAAAAATACTCTAGAAGGAATCAATAGCCAAATATCTGAAGCAGAAGAATGAATCAGTGAGCTGGAAGATAAAATGGTGGAAATAACTTCAGGAGAGCAGAGTAAAGTAAAAAGAATGAAAAAAACTGAGGATAGTCTCAGAGACCTCTGGGACAATATCAAATGTGCCAACATTCAAATTATAGGGGTCCCAGAAGAAGAGAAAAAGAAAGGATATAAGAAATTTTTTGAAGAGATTATAGTTGAAAATTTCCCCAACAGGAAATCAATCAAGTCCAAGAGGCACAAAGAATCTCCTACAGGATAAACCCAAGGAGGAACATGCCAAGAAACTAATCAAACTAACAAAGATTAAACACAAAGAAAGAATATTAAAAGCAGCAAGGGAGAAGCAACAAGTAACATACAAAAGAAACCCCATATATTTAATAGCTTATCTTTTAGCAGAAACTCTGCAGGCCAGAGGGAATGGAAAGATATATTTCAAGTACTGAAAGGGAAAAATGTACAACCAAGATCACTGTACCCAGCAAGGATCTCATTCAAAATTGATGAGATATAAAAAGTTTTTCAGACAAGCAAAAGTTAAGAGAATTCAGTACCACCAAACCAGCTTTACAACAAATGTTAAAGAGACTTATATAGTCAAGAAATACAAGAGAAGAAAAAAGATCTACAAAGTTAACCCCAAACAATTAAGAAAATGGCAATAAGAACATGTGTATCAATAACTACTTTAAATGTACATGGATTAAATGCTCCAACCAAAAGACACAGACTGACTAAAGGATATAAAAACAAGACCCATATATATTCTGTCTATAAGAAACCCACTTCAGACCTAAAGACACATATAGACTGAAAGTGAGAGGATGGAAAAGTATACTCCATGCAAATGGGAAGCCAAAGAAAGCTGGAGTACCAATACTCATGTCCTACAAAATAGACCTTGAAATAAAGATTATTACAAGAGATAAGGAAGGACACTATATGATGATCAAGGGATCAATCCAAGAGGAATACATAATAATCATAAATATCTATGAACCCAAAATAGGAGCACCTCAATACTTAAGACAAACACTAACAGACACAAAAGGAGAAACTGACAGTAACACAATAATAGTAGGAGACTTTAACACCCCATTCACACCAATGGACAAATCATCAAAACAGAAAATTAATAAGGAAACACAAGTCTTAAATGATACATTAGATGAGATGGATCTCACTGATATCTTCAGGACATTCCATCCAAATGCAGAAGAATACATATTCTTCTCAAGTGCACATGGAACATTCTCCAGGATAGACCACATCTTGGGTCACAAATCAAACCTCAGTAAATTTAAGAAAATTGAAATCGTAACAGGCATCTTCTCTGACCACAATGCTATGAGACTAGATATCAATTACAAGAAAAAAACTGTAAGAAACACAAACACATGGAGATTAAACATCACATTTCTAAATAACCAACAGGTTACTGAAGAAATCAAAAGGGAAATCAAAAAATTTCTAGAAACAAATGCCAATGAAAACACGACAACTCAAAACCTATGGGATGCAGCAAAAGCAGTTCTAAAAGGGAAGTTTATAGCAATACAATCCTATCTCGAGAAACAAGAAAAACATCGAATAGACAACCTAACTTTACACCTAAAACAACTGGAAAAAGAAGAACAACAAAAATACCCAAAATTAGTAGAAGTAAATAAATCATAAAAATCAGAGCAGAAATAAATGTAAAAGAAATGAAATAAACAATAGCAAAGATTAATAAAACTAAAAGCTGGTTCTTTGAGAAGATAAACAAAATTGACAAGCCTTTAGCCAAACTCATCAAGAAAAAAAGAATCAAATCAACAAAATTAGAAATGAAGAAGGAGCAGTTACAACAGACAATGCAGAAATATAAAAGATTATAAGAGACTATTATGAACAACTATATGGTAATAAAATGGATAACCTGGAAATAATGGACAGATTCTTATAAAAGTTCTTCCAAGACTGAACCAGGAAGAAATAGAAATTATGAACAACCCAATTACAAGCACTGAAATTGAAGCTGTGATCAAAAATCTCCCAAAAAACAAAAGCCCAGGACCTGATGACTTCGCAGGAGAATTCTATCAAACATTTAGAGATGAGCTAATGCCTGTCCTTCTAAAACTCTTTCAAAAAATTGCAGAGAAAGGAACACTTCCAAACTCATTCTATGAGGCCATCATAACCCTGATACCAAAACCAAACAAAGACAGCCCCCAAAAAGAAAACTACAGGCCAATATCACTGATGAACATAGATGCAAAAATCCTCAACAAAATTTTAGCAAACAGAATTCAGCAACACATCAAAAAGCTCATACACCATGATCAAGTTGGGTTTATTCTAGGAGTGCAAGGATTCTTCAATATATGCAAATCAATCAATGTGATACACCATATTAACAAATTGAAAGATGAAAACCATATGATCATCTCAATAGAAGCAAAAAAAGCCTTTGACAAATTTCAGCACCCATTTATGATTAAAACTTTTCAAAAAATGGACATAGAAGGAACCTACCTCAACATAGTAAAGGCCATATAAGATAAGCCTACAGCAAACATTCTTCTCAGTGGTGAAAAACTGAAAGCATTCCCCCTAAGATCAGGAACAAGACAAGGGTGTCCACTTTCACCACTATTGTTCAACATAGTTCTGGAAGTCTAGCTACAGCAATCAGAGAAGAAAAAATAAATAAATAAAAGGAATCCAGATCGGAAAAGAAGAAATAAAGCTCTCACTGTTTGCAGATGACATGCATGAAAGTGAAAAGTGAAAGTGAAGTCGCTCAGTCGTGTCCAACTCTTCATGGCCCCATGGACTGCAGCCTACCAGGCTCCTCCGTCCATGGGATTTTCCAGGCAAGAGTACTGGAGTGGGGTGCCATTGCCTTCTTTGGATATTTTACACAGAAAGCCCTAAAGATAGTATCAGAAAATCACTAGAACTAATCAGTGAATTTAGCAAGGTTGCAGGGTACAAAATCAATACACAGAAATCACTTGCATTGCTATATACTAACAATCAAAAATCAGAAAGAGAAATTAAGGAATCAATCCCATTCACCATTGCAATAAAAAGAATTAAATATCTAGGAATAAACTTACCTAAGGAGACAAAAAAAAAAAAAAAAACTGTACACAGAAAATTATAAGCCATTAATGAAAGAAATCAAAGATGACATAAACACATGGAGAGATATTCCATGTTCTTGGGTGGGAAGAATCAATCCTGTGAAAATGACTATACTACCAAATGCAATCTACAGATTCAATGAGATCCCTATCAAATTACCAATGGCATTTTTCACAGAACTAGAAAAAATTTTCACAATTCATATAGAAACACAAAAGACCCCAAATAGCTAAATCTGTCTTGAGAAAGAAGACTGGAGCTGGAGGAATCAATCTTCCTGACTTCAGATTATAGTACAAAGCTACAGTCATCAAGATAGTATGGTATTGGCACACAAAAAAAGAAATATAGACCAGTAGAACAAGATAGGGAGAAGGCAATGGCGCCCCACTCCAGTACTCTTGCCTGGAAAATCCCATGGATGGAGGAGCCTGGAAGGCTGCAGTCCATGGGGTCACTGAGGGTCAGACACGACTGAGCAACTTCACTTTCACTTTTCACTTTCATGCATTGGAGAAAGACATGGCAACCCACTCCAGTGTTCTTGCCTGGAGAATCCCAGGGACAGGGGAGCCTGGTGGGCTGCCATCTATGGGGTCGCACAGAGTCGGACACAACTGAAGCAACTTAGCAGCAGCAGCAGCAGCAGAATGAGATAGAAAGCCCAGAAATTAAGCTATGCACCTATGGGTACCTTATTTTTGAAAAAGGAGGCAAGAATATACAATGGGGCACAGACAGTCTCTTCAATAAATGGTGCTGGGAAAACTGGACAACTACATGTAGAAGAATGAAATTAGAACACTTCCTAACACTATACACAAAGATAAACTCAAAATAGATTAAAGACCTAAATGTAAGACCAGAAAATATAAAACTCTTAGAGGAAAGCATAGGCAGAACACTCAATGACATAAATCAAAGCAAGATCCTCTATGACCCACTTCCTAGAGTAAAAGAAATAAAAACAAAAGTAAACAAATGGGACATGATTAAACTTAAAAGCTTTTGCACAGCAAAGGAAACTATCAGCAAGGTGAAAAGACAACCCTCAGAATGGGAGAAAATAGTAGCAAATGAAACAACTGACAAAGGATTAATTTCCAAAATATACAAGCAGCTCATACAACTCAATACCAGAAAAACAAACAATTCAATCAAAAATTGGGAAAAAGACCTAAACAGACATTTCTCCAAAGAAGAAATACAGATGGCTAACAAACACATGAAAAGATGCTCAACATTGCTCATTATTAGAGAAATGCAAATCAAAACTACAATGAGATATCACCTCATACCAGTCAGAATGGCCCTCGTCAAAATGTCTACAAACAATAAATGCTGCAGAGGGTGTGGAGAAAAGGGAATGGTCTTGCTCTATTGGTGGGAATGTAAATTGATACAACCACTATGGAAGATGGTATGGAGATTCCTTAAAAAACTAGGAATAAAACCACCATGTGATCCAGCAACCCCACTCCTAAGCATATACCCTGAGGAAATAAAAACTGAAAGAGACACATGAATCTTATTGTTCGTTGCAGCACTATTTACAATAGCTAGAACATGGAAGCAGCCTAGATGTCCACTGACAGATGAATGGATAAAGAAGTTCTGGTACATATACACAACGGAATGTTACTCAGTCATAAAAAGGAACACATGTGAGTCAGTTCTGATGAGGTGGATGAACCTAGAACCTATTATACAGAGTGAAGTGAGTCAGAAAAAGAAAGATAAATATCTTATTCTAATGCATATATATGGTATCTAGAAAAATGGTACTGAAGAATTTAGTTACAGGGCAGCCGTGGAGAAACAGACACAGAGAATAGACTTATGGACATTGGGAGAGGGGAGGAGAGGGTGAGATGTATGGAAAGAGTAACATGGAAACTTACATTAGCACATGTAAAATAGATAGTCAATGGGAATTTGCTTATGGCTCAGGAAACTCAAACAGGGGCTCTATATCAATCTAGAGGGGTGGAATGGGGTGGGAGATGGGAGAGAGGTTCAGAAGGGAGAGGATATATGTATACCTATGGCTGACTCATGTTGAGGTTTGACAGAAAACAACAAAATTCTGTAAAGCAGCTATCCTTCAATAAAAAAAAAGAAAGAAAAAAAACACCTCTTGATTAAAAAAAAAATTTCATGGTCTAAAGGTATTGAAATCTTACAGAGTCTGTTCTCTTAAAGACTCTGTTAGAAATAAGTATCAAAAGATACTTGAAAATAACCCTCTAAGTGGGTCAGTTCTGAGGCACACAGTTCTGAGACAGTTCCTCAGTTGATTACCAGAAAGATGGAGATGGGCTGCCCACAGTGGTAGCCAGTAGATTACGCACACTTTATGGGCTCTGACCTTCCTTTCCTCTCTTTTCCCTTCTTCCTCCCTTTTGTTTCCTAGGATTACTTTCCAAAGAAACTACCTGCGCCTGGGACCTTGTCTGTAAAGGTAGACTAAGACTAAGACAGGACTCAGTCCTCTTTTGTCTGACATTTATGAGACTTTGCTCTGGGTTGTTACTTTGTGACTGACTCTTCACACATACTGTGCATGAAGATGAAATACACACATAACCTATCACAAATGTTCCATGCGATAATATTTATCTTCACTACCAGTAACATATGCTTGTGTTTTCCATTCCATTTTACTTTCTTATATTTCATTTAAAAAGCAGTCTGGTCACGACCAGTTAAACTGACTTCAACACAGCACTAGAAGTCTATTTACAGTTTTTGAACCCGTAAGTCTGTGAATGGCCACATCCAAACTTGGCATGGGCATCAGATCCACAAAGCTTTGATTCAGATTGCTTGCTAAACAAATGCAGACTAGGTATCTGGGAGATATGAGATATGACCTCATCTGTAAAGGCAGAAATGTATTGGCTTCATCATGAGAAGAAAAAGATTTTTTACCTAAGCCACCAGGGAAGCTCCATGAGAACAAAGGGAATGAAATGAGGAGATTAAGCAGTGAAGAAAGGGAAAGTTGCCTTTAGGATGGAGGGGGAAGATAGTGGAAGAGACGAAAGACAGTGAAAAGGTGAAGCTGCAAAAAACATCCTTTCTTCTTCTCGTTGTATAAAACCACACCCATGTGGAAAAGCAATAAAGAATGACATTTGAATGAATGTGAGTAGTCAGTTGGAATCCTTCTTGTGTTTTTAAATGGATGTCTTCCATCAGTTATCATTTATGTCATCTTCATGTCTTTACCCATGATTTCAGATAACCTCTTCCTGCTTAATACCATACTGTCTGGATTATTCTATCTCTTTTGGTTACTTCTTGATCTCTTTTGCTAAATTCTCTTCTAGTATTTGCTTTTAACCTTTGATGTTTTCCAGGGATCTTTTTTTTTTAACTTTCCACTTTTTTCATGCTACACATTTCCCTTAATCAATTTTACCCACTCTCACGGCTTAATGACCATTTCTGTGCTCCTAGTCTTCAAAATGAATACCTTCAGCCTCAGTCCCCTCACCCTCAGACTTACTAAGCCAACTGCCTACTTAATATCCAGACCACAAATTTAATACATTCTAAACTGAACTCATCATCTATAATGCTGGGCAAGTATCCCTCTCCCCCTCTTCCCTGTCTTATATTCTGTCTTCTATATAATTAGTGCAATCACCTATACCAGAAATCTGAGCGCCTCCTAAACGCCTTTTATTTTACTCCTCCATCCAAGTGGTTATATGTCCTGAATATTTTTAAAGTCAGTCTCTTCTATATCTATTGCCACTGTCCTATTAATAATTTTGAGTTTCATCAACTCTCCTTTGTATTGTTGAAATAATCCATCTATTGATCTCCCTGGCCCTAGTCCTTTCCTCTTTCAGTTCTTTCTTCATGAAGCCATGAGGGTCATACTAAACTGGATCAGGGAAATAGAAACCACACGAAGTATTTTAGGCAAGGGTGGATTTAAAACCACTAAATAATGCTTATAAAACACTGGAAAAGTTGTTGGATTGTAGGTCAGAGAAGGTTGTCGATGGCTCTGCAGTTTACCAGTAGGTCTACAATGTGACAGCAAGCTTTCCGGGGATGAGGAAGCAGCCATTGTCACCTGGGTTAAGGACTTCAGAAAACCACTGACGTGCCAAAGTGGGTACTGAACATGCAGCAGAACATTGACAAAACCTAAATCTACTGAAGCTCACACATTCGTGCTACTATTGGAGGAGGAATGGTGGCCTTTGATTTCATTTTACCTTCTAAATTAGGCAGGATTCTAAATTAGTGGACCTGAAACTGGAATACTGCTGACAAGAGATTCAGGAAGTGTACTCCCAGATTTCCAACTCCTGAGACACAGGAGAGTGCTTAGGAGGAGTGGGAATGGTTCTGAGGACCACAGGCAATCTGGTGGTCTCCCCTCAGCCATGACCAAACACAACCTTCATGACTCCAGTCACTTCCCTCCACTCCACTGTCTTCCCTGGTGCTGGTTTTCTTGAATTACTTACTTAGAGCTTCATGTCTCATACCATTCCAGATCTGGAGGTCTTCCTACCCTCCTGTGCAGTAGCTTTCTTGGCAAAATTCTATTTATGCTTAAGACCCTCAACGCAAAGAGCTCTTCTTTTGTGATGTTTCCTAGATTATCCTTAGTAGAACTGACCCTCTCTTATACCAGCACTGTGCTTTGGGCTTGCGTCTTTATTTTAGTAGATGCAATATTCACTTCTGTGCTTGCCTCATCTATTACACTTTGAGTTCCTTGTTTTTCTTAACCTTTACCTCCCTAGTACCCTGCCTAGTGTTTCGCTTGTAATAGGTGCTCAATTCACATGGAATGAATGAGTGGATGACAGCTTCTATAAGGCACTGTGCCTTGAGGCCATAGCACCAGTAAAACTGCTTATGAGAGATATAAGGAACCAGGTCCTTTATAATAGAGATACTACTCACTAACTTCTACCCTATGGAAAACAAGGTTATATAGGTAGGTTCTAGCTGTGTTCTAATTCAAGGCCTGATTTCCTTGTCATACCTAAGTGATTATTCAGCACCTGCCTGTGAGTTTATATCCCAAATATCTTTTTAAAATGGATTCTGAATCTGGAAATGATGTTGGAACTTGGCTGTATACAATTCAGCTTTAAATACAGCTGGATACAATTCAGATTTATATATATATAAATCTAGGATGCTTGCTTGCTTCGATAAACTGTGAGCTTTTGAAGAAGGAAATGGGGATGGGATTGGGGAAGGGAAAAGGGAAAGCTGGCCACCTTTCTGAACAGAAAATGAGGAGGAGTGAACTGGTTTCCTAGGAGATAAGTATTTAAAGTTTTTCCACAGAAGGATTTCTGCATTGGTGTCTTCTTCTTAGTCATAAGGGGTTCACCATCATAGATGCAGCTCAGAATTACTTTCAATCAGCGGCTGCCAAAGGTAAGCCTAATCATCTGGTCTTTGGTCCTTATTTCCTCTGCTGGAGCCTAATAAAGGTAACTCCTTAATACTAATTGCAGTAGACATCTTAATCACCTATCGCTGGAACAGGAATCTTGATCAGTAGCTCCGCTGGGGATCAGAAGCTCATTCTCTCCATATAGTCTCACAGACAGTTGCCCCATGTCCTGCCACCTGAGCCACTTGTTCCCAACCAGGTTTTCTGATTCTCTGAAAGGAAGGGGGCACAATAATCTCTCAGCTCAAGGACTTTAACATCAGTAGTGTTCCTCTTCCGAGGCACTTTCTCCAAAAGAGATTGTGACTGTACCTCTCTTGTACTTGCCATCGGGCAAGGCTAGATTTCTCTGGACACAGCTTTTATTTATCCGGTCCTATGTGTGTGCATGTTAAATCACTTCAGTCATGTCCAA
Organism: Bos indicus; assembly: GCF_029378745.1. Classification (NCBI taxonomy): domain Eukaryota; kingdom Metazoa; phylum Chordata; class Mammalia; order Artiodactyla; family Bovidae; genus Bos; species Bos indicus. The sequence continues at coordinate 95,736,797 of NC_091764.1, forward strand.
CTCTTTGCAGCCCTATGGGCTGTAGCCTGTCAGGCTCCTCTGTCCCTGGGGATCAAAACTGCATCTCTCTTACATCTCCTGCATTGGCAGGAGCATTCTTTACCACTAGATAAACCATTTTACCTGGTCAGTTGGAGGTAACTGAGACAGTCTTAGGTAGACCATGCTGCAGTTAGAAGTTACTGCATACTGCATTTCAGAATTTCCTCACCTCCGGTGATGACAACTTCCTAAAGTTCGAAGACAGTCTAAGATGAACAACACTGAAGTGCTGCACGGCAGTAAACATGTTCCCAATTGTCTGTCCAGCTCGCATGTCTCTTCTGTGGGGGCAGTCAACCTCTCTCTCCCTCAAATGGGACCCCATTATGTACTTGTATTCTATAAGTTCCCAAGCTTCTGGTGTCCATTGATTCAACCAAGGTGGATTTTTAATTCAAGCAGGGCTAGGTAATTCTCCCTCCCAGTGAGTTTAAATTGAGGACAGAAATTGCTGGTTTCTCTCTGAGCTGGCTCTGGGAATGGAGAAGATGTCAAGAGCTGTACAGTAGTCTTGCAGGCAGCTGAGAGAGAGAAAAAGAGAGGGAGGCCGAGCTGAGGTGGGAACACTGAGGGCAGCTCACGCAAATGCTTCCATGATGGGTCTGTAGTTGTTACTGGTATTTTGTTTTAGAGTCAACAACTGGAAACTGTGAAGACAGAGAGGGTCCTTGGAGAGAAAAGGATGTGGTTAGTACAAGCCTTGCTGAGCTCCTCCTACTCCTTTGTGTTTTTGGACCTTGGAAAAACAAACCAGTGCTTGACAGCTTCTGCCTTTAAGAAAGCACATGGAGCAGGATGACGTCGGGACCCTTTACGGTTTAGTCATTCACTTGTGTCTGACTCTCTGCGACCCCATGGACTGTAGTCCACCAGGTTCCTCTGTCCAAGGGCTGTCCTGGGCAAGAATACTGGAACACGTTGCCATTTTCTTCCCCAGGAAATCTTCCTGAGCAGGGATTGAACCCACTGCTAGCAGTCTTCTTACCAACTGAGCCACCAGGGAAGCTGTACCATTTAGTTTCCCTCAAAGCCCTGGGCTCTGAGACTACCGGAAAGCAGGTAGTGTGCCCGTAGGGCCTGCTATGGTTGATTTGAGGTATTTATAATCCACTGCTTTCTACGGACATGAATATTTCCTGCGAATGTGGCAGGGTTCCCGCAGGGTTTTCCAGTCACGAAGGAACGCAGTCTTTCTCTTTCCTGGGCTTTTCAACCCCTCTCCTCCCCCCATCCTCTCTCTTACCTGCTACCCCTGCACTGCCTCTTATCTTCCACGAGGTCAAGACTGCAGCGGTGCTAGTTGTGTTCTTCAGCGTGGAAGCTGTGTCAGAACTAGAGTCACTAGAAGCACATTCCCAGGACCGCGCAGCACTGCATGTGTCCGGAAGCCACCTGGTCTGCATGTCTTTTGGCTTCTGTTGGATGTGGCTTCAGGACCAGGATGGCATTTGCAAGGACAGGTCCTCTCACCTCACTCACTGCTGCACTGTCTTCTTTTATTCCATGTTCTTCCCCTCTGCCTACCAAATTGCGATCCACCCAGTACCCAGACTCCACCTCCAGCACTTCCTCTGGCTCCTCCAATAGGCACGTTTACCCCGTGTCTGACTTCCTTCCTGGCCTCTGTTCTTTCCTCTCTTCCTTCCCTTTTCTTTGCTGCATGGTGACCAAATAGAGCTCTCCATCTACAATCTGCCTCAGAGTTTCTGCCACTGGTCCTCCAGAGCAAAAGCTTTAAGATGGGAAGAGTGAAAATCACCCTGTTTACCAATATCTCAAGGCTGGGATGGGGACAACTTGGCAATAAGGCCAAGAGTGCCCAACACCTCAACTGTGGACTATTTGGGAAGGGAATGAACATGGAGACAGAACACGGAGCAACAGCTTTGGAGTTGAAATACTGTTTTTTTACTGATGCTGGGGACGGGCCATCTATGAACAAGTATAGAGAATTCTGTACATGGGATTCTCTGTATACAGAGATAGGGGAAAGCTGGGGATATTGGTGTAATTTGTTAATACCAGAGAACAAATAGTATAAAAATTATGCTAATTTTAGTAATTTATGAGAGTGACTTACCCTTTATAACTAATTACAGCATGTACCACAGCTATTATGCACATCATTAATAGGTGTCAGATGAATGCTATTGTAAGTTTTATTTGATCACAGTTCTAAGTCCCACAGATGCATGCTGTCTTCTTGTCTGACATTGGCCTCTGCTCACCACCTTCAATAATTAGAAGCACTATTGAAGATTGAATTAGGACAGGGAACTCAATCTGCTCCTCACAAGAGCACATGAATATAGTGACACCATTACTTGCTTATTTGGCAATGTTTTTATTTTTAAAAATGACAGGGATGTAACTACTACACTTTTTAAAACTTTTATTGGAAAGATCAGGCTTGACCTCTGTTCCATTCCTTTAGTACTGTGCTGTTTACTATCCAAATGAAAGTGTGAAAGTTTTAGTTACTCAGTCATGTCCAACTGTTTGTGAACCCATGCACTGGAGCCCACCAGGTTCCTCCATCCATGGGATTTCCCAGGCAAGAATACTGGAGCAGGTTGCCATTTCCTTCTCCAGGAGATCTTTCTGACCAGGGATCAAACCTGGGTCTCTTGCATTGCAGGAATATTCTTTACTATCTGAGTCACCAGAGAAGCCCTATTATCCAAATTCGGCTACTTGAGTTGGTTAAGTTAAGGGACTTCCCTGGTGGTCCAGTGGCTAAGACTCAGTGCTCCCAATGCAAGGGCTCCTGCAGGGTTCCATCCCTGGTCAGGGACCTCGACCGTACATGCTACAATTAGGAGTTCCCATGCTGAAACTCCAGTACTCTTGCCTGGAAAATCCCATGGACAGAGAAGCCTGGTAGGCTGCAGTGCATGGGGTCGCTGGGAGTTGGACACAACTGAGAGACTTCACTTTCACTTTTCACTTTCATGCATTGGAGAAGGAAATGGCAACCCACTGCAGTGTTCTTGCCTGGAGAATCCCAGGGACGAGGGAGCCTGGTAGGCTGCTGTCTCTGGGGTCTCACAGAGTCGGACACGACTGAAGCGACTTAGCAGCAGCAGCAGCAGCATGCTGAAACTAAAGATTCTGCATGTTACAACTAAGACTCAGAGCAGCCAAATAAAATAAATACGCATATCTTTTTAACTAAAAAAAATTAATTAGGTTACTCCTTCAGGACTGCTAATCAAGGGGTCAATAGCCACATGTGACTGGCAGCTGTCCTCTACACAGTACATATACAGAACACTTCCACCACCGCAGAGTTCTGTTGGGCAGTGCTGCCAGCATCTCGGGGGTTGCCAAAAGTGAGGTTTATCTGTCAGGCTAGTCAGCTAGCTCTGAATTTTCCGTATAGAGGTGGAGATCAGGAAGCTCAGGCCCCCAGCTCCCGTGGAGGTAACAGTGAGTGACAGGAGTAGAGTCTCCCATGAGATAGCGTCACTCGCTTCAGGGAGCTCCTGGTGGGGGAGAGGGAGCTGGAGAGTGGGGAGGGACCCTCTCCAGCAGCAGGATCCCATCGTTGCTCCTAGAAGGGAGTTGCCACTCCTGAGCAGTGCCCTGTTCAGTGGGATATACAGAGAGAGAGGGTGCTAGTGCTCAGTCATGTCCAATTTTTTGCTACCCCATGGACTGTAGCCCACCAGGCTCCTCTGTCCATGGGATACAGAGAAGTCACACTCCAATTAGCTCAATTTATTAGTCTTACACTAGCTAGAATATTATTCAACAAAAATTTGCAGAGTGAAAGAATGACACAGCAGGCAGCAGGTTTTTATAATGTCAACAATCTTCATGAACACAGTTTATAGACCTCTTAAATGCATTCTTTTGTTTGATCCTCATAACAACGTAAGGTGAGTAAAAAACGCGTGATATTTCTCTTGTTGAGAAAATCAGGGCTCAGAGGGTTTAGAACATTTTCTCAAGGTCACCCAGCTAGTAAGTCTCAGAGCTGTGACTCATATCCAGGGTTTAGACCACAAGTGACCCTTTCCATGCAATGCATGGCCTTTCAGGAGCCTTCCCAGTAAGGGTGTTTCCAGCAGCAGACTGTGGTTGTGGTAGGATTCAAAGATGCCTTTGACACAGAGTTTTCCAGGGACCAGTTGTTTCAACCTTGATAGGTTTTCTAAGTTGTTGGTGTGATGCATGATTTTTATATTTCATGTTTGCCTAAATTTATGCTTGCAAGCTTTCAGAGGCACACGGCGTGGCATTCTGAAGTACCAGCTTTCAAACTGTGTCTCACCGGTGCCAACAGATCTGCGGAGAGGCCATAGAGGCTGCCGTGGGGGCGGGGTCCAGTGGGGGCGGGGTCCAGTGGGGGCGGGGTCCAGTGGGGGCGGGGCCGCTAGGATGCCGTGGGGGTGGGGCCCAGTGGGGAGGCCTAGTTGGGTTCTGGGCTGTTCTGCGCTGATATGCTTTCAACTATTTTTATATATTTAACATCCCACAGAAAAATTTCACTTGAACAAAGGTTGTCTTACTAACCATTAGGAAAAGAATCACTACTGTTCTAAGGCATTTCTGCGGCAGCTTGTTTCCTGTGACAAGAAAGTGGGGCAAGCTGAGCTCTGTGCCCAGGCATCATCCAGGCCTGGGATGCATCTGTAGACCAACGCTTTCTTGCTAGTTGGAAACAAGCCCTAGAAGTTCAGAGTCTCCCACAGCCTACCGAGCCAACCCTAAGGCTGGGCAGGGGCAGAGGGTCACTGTGCTGGGACCAGAGGACCCCTGCCTGTTTGACAGAGCTGCCATACTGTTTTTTCTGCCACTGGCTCGCATTCTGCTCTTAGTCAAGATTTCTCTTAGCTGCCTGAGCCCGAAGCATCTGCTGAATCCTCCTGCTATGACTTGACACTTGGTCCTAAGGGCTTGTGGGCCTTAGCCAGAAGCAGCTGCCAGATTGCTTCAACTCAGAGACCCCCATTCTGGCCTCCTCTGGACAGTCAGATTCTGTCATCATTCAACTATCTGCAGAGTCAGGAACTTACCAGAAGGTCAGAGAATTCCTCGACATCAGCTTTTAGATTCCTTGCTCCTCCCTGGAAAGTTGAGTCCACTAAAATTGATTAAATAAAGCCTGGATTTTCACATTATAATTTTGCCCCTGCCTAAGGTTTTCAGTTCAGTTCAGTTGCTCAGATATGTCTGACTTTTTGCGACCCCATGAATCGCAGCATGCCAGGCCTCCCTGTCCATCACCAACTCCTGGAGTTCACTCAGACTCACGTCCATCGACTCAGTGATGCCTCCAGCCATCTCATCCTCTGTCGTCCCCTTCTCCTCCTGCCCCCAATCCCTCCCAGCATCAGAGTCTTTTCCAATGAGTCAACTCTTCGCATCAGGTGGCCAAAGTACTGGAGTTTCAGCTTTAGCATCATTCCTTCCAAAGAAACCCCAGGGCTCATCTCCTTCAGAATGGACTGGTTGGATCTCCTTGCAGTCCAAGGGACTCTCAAGAGTCTTCTCCAACACCACAGTTCAAAAGCATCAATTCTTCAGTGCTCAGCCTTCTTCACAGTCCAACTCTCACATCCATACATGACCACTGGAAAAACCATAGCCTTGACTAGATGAACCTTTGTTGGCAAAGTAATGTCTCTGCTTTTGAATATGCTGTCTAGGTTGGTCATAACTTTCCTTCCAAGGAGTAAGTGTCTTTTAATTTAATGGCTGCAGTCACCATCTACAGTGATTTTGGAGCCCAAAGAAATAAAGTCTGACACTGTTTCCACTGTTTCCCCATCTATTTCCCATGAAGTGGTGGGACCGGATGCCATGATCTTAGTTTTCTGAATGTTGAGCTTTAAGCCAACTTTTTCACTCTCCACTTTCACTTTCATCAAGAGGTTTTTAGTTTCTCTTCACTTTCTGCCATAAGGGTGATGTCATCTGCATATCTGAGGTTATTGATATTTCTCCGGGCAATCTTGATTCCAGCTTGTGTTTCTTCCAGTCCAACGTTTCTCATGATGTACTCTGCATATAAGTTAAATAAGCAGGGTGACAATATACAGCCTTGATGTACTCCTTTTCCTATTTGGAACCAGTCTGTTGTTCCATGTCCAGTTCTAACGGTTGCTTCCTGACCTGCATAAAGATTTCTCAAGAGGCAGGTCAGGTGGTCTGGTATTCCCATCTCTTTAAGAATTTCCCACAGTTTATTGTGATTCACACAGTCAAAGGCTTTGGCATAGTCAATAAAGCAGAAACAGATGTTTTTCTGGAACTCTCTTGCTTTTTCCATGATCCAGCAGATGTTGGCAATTTGATCTCTGGTTCCTCTGCCTTTTCTAAAACCAGCTTGAACATCAGGAAGTTCACAGTTCACGTATTGCTGAAGCCTGGCTTGGAGAATTTTGAGCATTACTTTACTAGCATGTGAGATGAGTGCAGTTGTGTGGTAGTTTGAACATTCTTTGGATTGCCTTTCTTTGGGATTGGAATGAAAACTGACATCTTCCAGTCCTGTGGCCACTGCTGAGTTTTCCAAACTTGCTGGCATATTGAGTGCAGCACTTTCACAGCATCATCTTTCAGGATTTGAAATAGCTCAACTGGAATTCCATCACCTCCACTAGCTTTGTTCGTAGTGATGCTTTCTAAGGCCCCCTTGACTTCACATTCCAGGATGTCTGGCTCTAGGTCAGTGATCACACCATCGTGATTATCTGGGTCATGAAGATCTTTTTTGTATAGTTCTTCTGTGTATTCTTGCCACCTCTTCTTAATATCTTCTGCTTCTGTTAGGTCCATACCATTTCTGTCCTTTATTGAGACCATCTTTGCATGAAATGTTCCCTTGGTATCTCTAATTTTCTTGAAGAGATCTCTAGTCTTTCCCATTCTGTTGTTTTCCTCTATTTCTTTGCACTGATCACTGAGGAAGGCTTTCTTATCTCTCCTTGCTATTCTTTGGAACTCTGCATTCAGATGCTTATATCTTTCCTTTTCTTCTTTGCTTTTTGCTTCTCTTCTTTTTACAGGTATTTGTAAGGCCTCCTCAGACAGCCATTTTGCTTTTTTGCATTTCTTTTCGATGGGGATGGTCTTGATCCCTGTTTCCTGTACAATGCCTAAGGTGTACTGTGTAATTAATCTTAAATCTCTTAATTTTTCATTGATAGATTTGAATAAGTGTGATGCTATTATCAGCACAAAGAGGGGAAATGAGGAATGTCACATGGGAACTGGAAAATAAGGTTGACTTGTGACAATAAACCTCAGAAAGTCCACATAGAGTGGATGAGGTCAGCCATCCTTAAAATGTGCACACCTTGAGGAATAATCAAGAACTTGGTGTCTAGAGGGCAATACTGTAGTATATAGACCAAGACTGGGGTATGGTCTTGGGAAGATGAGATGGTACCACAATTTTTGAAAGTTTGAGAGAACTAGAAAGTAGTGTGTAACCAGGACATCTTTCCCGGAAACAGATGAACAGTGGAATCATATTCTGCAGTAATAACAAGGTCAGAGCACTGACCTGACCATACATCAGGCATATGCATCTTGCATGTTGTAATATATGTTGAGATGGTGGTCACAAGCCTACAGAAGTTTTAAGTCTCCAACACTATCCAGAGAACCTAGGGTCTAGATACCAGACCCAGGGCATAGGAATTCTTTGGTCTTTGGGAGAGATGCAATTTCTGGTGGGATAGTGAATGTTTACGGATTTTTCCTGGGGCCCAGGGTGAATGTGTTTACTGTAGGGCTTCACAAATGGGGTTTGTTGTAAGATACACGGGAGAACTAGAAAGTGGTGTATAACCAGAGCACCTAAGTGACTCTCACTGGCTGAAGAGCCGTGATTCAGCACTTCAGACTTTACTTCTTTTTCTATTTGTACTTGTTTTATATTTGCCAAACTAACAAGGGGGCAACAGAGGTTGTGATGGTTGGATGGCATCACTGACTCAATGGACATGAGTTTGAGCAAATTCTGGGAGATAGTGAAGGACAGGGAAGCCTGGTGTGCTGCAGTCCATGGGGTCTCAAAGAGCTGGCTATGACTTAGCCACTGAACAACAACCCATCTCCATTTTTTTTCTATATTGCTTCTACCAAGATGTTGTTTCTTATGTTTTAAGGCTTTTACTTATTCTCTTTCCCTCTCTCTCCATAGGTTTCATAACCAAAATCTCAAGGAGAAATGAACCTATTAAGTTACATACAGTCAATACAAGGCCAGCTCTTAGACCTCTAGATGATGGTCCTTCTAGATGGTTTTCCATCATGTGGAACAAATGATAGAAATCTATTGACAAGGAAAATTTCAAAAAGGCAAGAACTTGCAGGCTTCTTTGAAGGATGGTAGAATTATAGGAACCTGCCAGAACCTGACCAGTATAGTGAATTATTCCCCACAGCTGTCCTACTAACTTTGTTCTAATTCACACCCAAAAAGTAGTTTGAAAGTAAAGTCGCTTAGTCGTGTCCGACTCTTTGCGACCCCATGGACTGTAGCCTGCGAGGCTCCTCTGTCCATGGGATTTTCTAGGCAATAGTACTGGAGTGGGTTGCCATTTTCTTCTCCAGGGGATCTTCCCAACCCAGGGATCGAACCCGGGTCTCCCGTATTGTAGACAGACGCTTTACCGTCTGAGCCACCAGGGAAGTCCAACAAGTAGTTTAGGGCTTAAATTTACTCTGTCACATGCTTTGACACTAAAGTTGTCTGGTTAGAAGACATATATACTTCAATCAATGGAAAGAAATGTCCCAAATTTAAATTAATGAATTGACATTTTGTGTGCCCAAATGTTTGGTTGAACATTATTCAGAATATTTCTGTGGAAGTGTTATTTTGGTGAAATTTAGATTTGAACTGGTGGACTCTGAAGCAGATTGCCCTCATAATGTGGGTGGGCCTCATCTAACAAGCTGATGGCCTGAATAAACAGAACACTGACTTTTCCCCAAACAAGGAGTTCTGCCAGCAGGCAGCCTTAGGACTTCAACTCAACATTGGCTTTTCCTGGGTCTCCAGCCTTACAGCTCACCCTTCAGATTGCCTCCATAATCACGTGAGCCAATTCCTTAAAATAAACCTCTTTCTATTTATGTATGCTTCCTATTGGATTTGTTTTTCTGGAGAACCCTGACAGTTATTTCAAGTGTCTTGTGAGTTTGTTTAACATACGTCAGTTCTTCTGAGTTCATTCTACTGTCAGGGCTCTGAAAACACATTTCTCAAGTAGTTGTCATCTTCAGTTAAAAGTTTCAGCTTTTTACTCTCTAACTACATTGGTCTCTTTCTGCAGCATTCAATGATTTATTTCATGCTTGTCGAAACTTCTTAAGCACTATGGAGTGACATTCACATGAGTCTCCAAATAAGTTTTAGAGGACAAATAGATACTGTGCTCAGGGTATTAGTTATCACTCAAGGTTGAACACAGAGGGTTACATGTTGCATATGGGTAATTGAGACCAAGTGGACAGGGGACAAGTGACTTCAAGATGTTGGTTGTTCTGTTCCTTTCCTGTTGTTGCTTTAAAGAAATTAGTACAGAGTTAGGGGCTTAGAACAAAACAAATTTATTGCCTTATAGTTCGGAAGGTCAGAAATCTGAAATCCATTTCATGGGTTCAAAATCAAGGTGTCAGTGAGACTTCCCTGGTTGTCCAGTGGTTAAGGTTTCGCCTTCCAGTGCAGTGTGGTATGGGTTTGATCCCTGGTCAGGGAGCTAAGATCCCATATGCCTTGTGGGCACAAAACCAAAACATAAAGCAAAAACAATATTGCAACAAATTCAGTAAGGAATTTTAAAAAATTAATATAAAATCAAGGTGTCAGCAAGGCACCAGAGTCTCAAGGGAAGAGTTCCTTTTCATGCCCTTTCCAACTTCTAGAGGCTGCCCGCATTTCTTGGCTTGTGGCCCCCTTCCAGTTAGCAGTTGTGTCACTCTGACATCTCATCCATCATCACATCTCCTCCTCTCACTCTCCTGCCTCCCTCTTCTACTTATAAGAACCTTTGTGATTACACTGGCCCACCCAAGTCATCAAGAATAATCTCTCCATCGCAAGATCCCTGACTTAATCACATTTGCAAGCTTCCTTCTATCATACAGTTCAGTTCAGTTCAGTCGCTCAGTCGTGTCCGACTCTTTTCGATCCCATGAATTGCAGCACGCCAGGCCTCCCTGTCCATCACCAACTCCCGCAGTTCACTCAGACTCACGTCCATTGACTCAATGATGCCATCCAGCCATCTCATCCTCTGTCGTCCCCTTTTCCTCCTGCCCCCAATCCCTCCCAGCATCAGAGTCTTTTCCAATGAGTCAGCTCTTCGCATGAGGTGGCCAAAGTACTGGAGTTTCAGCTTTAGCATCATTCCTTCCAAAGAAATCCAAGGGCTGATCTCCTTCAGAATGGAATGGTTGGATCTCCTTGCAGTCCAAGGGACTCTCAAGAGTCTTCTCCAACACCACAGTTCAAAAGCATCAATTCTTTGGCACTTGGCCTTCTATCATACAAGGTTAACATATTTTCAGGTTCTAGAGGTTGGAGATAGAGTTTTGAGTGGAAGGTATTAATCTATTTCCCATGGTTGTATTATTTTCTGGTTATATACTTTTTTTTAAGAAAGATTTTTTGTTGTGGACCTTCTTTTTAAAAAGGTCCACAACCTTTTTATTGAATTTGTTACAATATTGCTTCTGTTTTATGTTTTGGTCTTTTAGCCCCAAAGCATGTGGGATTTTAACTCCCCAGCTGGGGATTGGGCCCACACCACCTGCATTGGAAGGTGAAGTCTTAAATCACTGGAGTGTCAGGGAAGTTCCTTCTATAAGCATTTAGGGGTTGTAGTTGGTGGGACTCTATCTAAATATTATATAATTTACCATAAAGATAGAGAAAAATCATCTGAAGAAGATGAAATTACTGGTAGGCAAGCATGCCTTCACTGTAATCTCTTCAATGTCTTAATATCAATGGTAGAATTAAATAAAATAGAAGAAAAGAACAATAATATAGATATATATTGGCAGTCCAATCACTAAAAAGGAAAAGGGATGGGACTTACCTGGAGGTTCAGTGGTTAAGACTTTGCACTTCCAATGCAGAGGGCATGCGTTTGACCCCTGGTGGAGAAACTAAGACTCCATATGCTGTGCAGTGCTGCCACAAATGTTTTTTGTTTGTTTGTTTTTTAATAAAAATTTTGGTATTGATTATTTCATTTCTCTTGGTTCTGAGTCTCTCTTTTCTTTTTTGTTTATTTTTTAAATTGTTATTAAAAAAAAAAAACATTAAAAAATTTTTTATTTAAAAAAACTTCCCTGGTGGCTCAGATGGTAAAGAATGTGTCTGCAATGCGGGAGACCCAGGTTCGATCCCTGGGTCAGGAAGATCCCCTAGAGTAGGAAATGGCAACCCACTCCAATATTCTTGCCTGGAGAATTCTGTGGATAGAGGAGCCTGGTAGGCTACAGTCCATGGGGTTGCAAAGAGTCGGACATGACTGAGTGACTAACGCATTTCACTTTCATGGTGTGTCCATGAAGGGTGAATGATGCAGGACTTTAGTCCTTGCTTTCCAGATACACTAAGACCACTAAAAATCTGTCCTTATGGCTAGAATTTGGTCAGTTAATCCTAAACTGTATCTGAAAAATAATATTGTTCTCTGAGATATTCTATAAAGACAGGAGCTAAATTTATTCTAGAAAAGCTGCCTATCTGAGCTCACAACTCCACAGTGTACATCTGCAGACCAAAGGAAATGTGCAGTTATGAAAGCTGTTTTCCTTGGTTTAATCCAGCACTTTTCAACCTCACTTGATCACTGAACCTTCTGTTGCTGAAAGATCTATTAAAGTGTCTCCCAGCACAAAGCACATTTGGGAAAGGCTGCATTGAAGACTTGATTTCTCTACCTCCTGTTGTTTTGAGTCCGTGCTCACGAAACCATCTTTTGATTTTCATGTGGTTGGACCCCAAGAAAAAAAATGCTTTGATCAAGCCAACATGGTATTTCTTGCATGCGGTGTTGTATTTCTCACTGTAAATTAACACATCAGCCTTTGATGTTTACTTTTGTCTCATGTGGCTTTTAGTTAGTTAGTGTGAATTGATCTCTTTGTCACCCAAACTTCCATTTACTTTTAAATGCCTGTCTACTCACCGACATCTATAAAGGAAAGGGTAGCCAGAACTTTACTACTTGAGTGATGGTGGAAAATAATAATGAATTCTGGACACCAGGTACTTGTTCTGGTAGTCAGATATCATGAGAGTCGTCTGGAGGACTTTGAGAGATGAGTGATGAGTGGATCTTGAAGCTAAACCTTAAAGTGAAAGCCTAAGGTTACCTCATATATCTGTCCTTAAGCAATCATTTCAGTTTTTTTCCTATTAACTGATGGATAATAGTATCAAATCTATTACACATGGTTACTATAAAGTGCATTCATCATCCTGATTGTAAAAGGATCCTCCAAAGCTAGGAGGGAATATGGGATTAAGGAGGGCCAAAGACAGATCAAAAAGAGCATGCATTAACAGTCTGATTTTTAAAAATCAACCTGTGATACAAAGATCTTCTGTAAGAGCTAGTTAATGTTAGGACCATGGGTTTTCCTCTTATTGCACTTCAGCTGTAGTTAGACTCTTCATATATACTGTGAGTTGTATTAAAATCCTCAACACCTCAGAAGAGAAAGAAAATGTTGAGAAAATTCATGTAAGAGTAATCAAGTATTAGATGAAAATCGTGAAGAAAGATGAAAAGATGCAGAATCAGCAGACCTTTGTAGAAAATGGTTACATAATTATTGTATAAAAATATAACAAACTTATAATTCATTCAAAATCAATACACTTAAACCCACAAAGTCCACAGTAAATAAAACCTTATAGGTAATAGTCTTATAAGCTGTATTCTTGCCATCCTTCTTCCTCTGAGTCCTCAATTTACTCGAGCATCATTTCCCATACCACGAATACACTGTGTCTCCCCAAACCTCTGCATCTTCCAGTGGTTCTTAATTATCACCTTGTGGGGTAAAGAGTACAGATTTATTCTCCATCTGCTTCTTAGGACCTGACATTTAAGAATTTTCCTTCACACAGGGTTGTCCTAGTGGAAGCCTACAGTTCATCTGGTTCTTTGCTAAACTTTGCCCTGGCTCTCATCCAATGAGAAAAAAAGACATTCCCTCCACCTTTTTGGTTTGAGGGAGGTGGCTAAGCAGAAAATTTCACAAGGCATTGTCCTGTGGACCAGGACTTGTAGAAAAATGTGGAATGACACAAGATCTGAATTAGATCACAGAGAAAGCCTACTTCCCTAAGAAACATGTTCTTTGCATTTGTTGTCATTTGATCATTAAAGAGTTTAATTTTAATGTTACATTAGTAAGATTTTTAAAATTTGTTTTTATTTTAGAAAGTGCAGTGAAACACAAGGAAATTTACATGTGATTTTTAATAGCACCAAACTATAATACAAACTTATATACAGTCAAATGACCCTATATTGATAGACATGTGAAGAAAAGACTTACTTTAAAATATTTTTATTAGATGTACTTAATAGAGCCTTTCTTACTGTGATCTAGACATACATTGGAACAATCTTTGAAAGTTCAAAGTTACAGCTTTGAAGATTGAACTTATTAATCTCAGAAGTGACTATGTAAATAGCTTTGGGTGTTTACAATTCTCCTTCCTCCTCTCCAGATGCCAGGACTGTGGCATCAAAGATAACACTTCATTTCTGAGTGCTCGAGGAAATCTGACAAAGAAAACTTCTTCATAAATCTCATTTTCGAAGAGTCTATGACTCTTTCCTTCCTCTTACTAGGAGTTAGTACTTTTTTTTTTTCTGCCTTGGTAATGGTTATTAGAGACACATCTTCAATTCTTTTGACTTTGTTTATGAATCTTTGGAGAAACTGAGAGAACATATGTGTCTTGATATTTGCATTTCTTCTAGTAGTTCTGAATACGGGGTTGGAATACTCCAGTTGCATTTGCATTAATTTCAGTTGTTCTTCAATAAAGCTTCATGTATTGAGAGCCGTGCTGTCTAGTATGGTGGTCATCAGCCAAGTGTGTCCACTGAGTATGTGAAATGTGTCTAGTCTGGGTTGAGACATGCCATAGTGTAACATATACCAGATTTCATAGGCTTAGTACAAATGAAATGTGGCAAAATTTCCTTGATAATTCTTATGTTGATTGTACATTGAAGTGCCATAATAATGTAGTATTTTCACTACTTTGGGTTAAATTATATTTATTTTTGGAATTAATTTTACTCTTTTGAAAACTCTTTTAATATATCTGCTAGAAACTTAAAATTACATAGTTGGCTTCCACTGCTGGCTCAATGTTTTGTTTCTGCTGAGCAGTGGTGATCCAGAGCCATTGTGTGATGAAGCAATTCACATGTTTATATTTTCCAGATACATTTAAATGTTCACTGTGTCAATTATTTTTGTGAAAGTCTTCTTACACATACTACACTTCTACATCTTCTTAATCAGAAAAAGCAACTTAATGTAACATTTCCTTGATAAGTCAATATCATCATTTATGGAGCTTAATATTTTTTTATCTTGGGTTTTATCGATGCCCTTATGAGTTAATGAAGCTTATAGGGCTATTGCTCTCATATAAAATGGCCCCTGATTCATGTATGATTATAGTCAGGAATGTTGGCTGTGTTTTCCCCAATGCTTGTCAGTGCTTCTTAAGGATACCTTTATGCCCTTTCTAGTGCAACCTGTATGTCCCTTATGATTTAAGAAAACCAGATAGCATATTCAAAAGCAGAGATATTACTTTGCCAACAAAGGTCCGTCTAGTCAAGGCTATGGTTTTTCCAGTGGTCATGTATGGATGTGAGAGTTGGACTGTGAAGAAAGCTGAGTGCCGAAGAATTGATGCTTTTGAACTGTGGTGTTGGAGAAGACTCTTGACTGCAAGGAGATCCAACCAGTCCATTCTGAAGGAGATTAGCCCTGGGATTTCTTTGGAAGGAATGATGCTAAAGCTGAAACTCCAGTACTTTGGCCGCCTGATGCGAAGAGTTGACTCATTGGAAAAGACTCTGATGCTGGGAGGGATTGGGGGCAGGAGGAGAAGGGGACGACAGAGGATGAGATGGCTGGATGGCATCACCGACTCGATGGACATGAGTTTGAGTGAACTCCGGGAGTTGGTGGTGGACAGGGAGGCCTAGTGTGCTGCGAGTCATGGGGTTGCAAAGAGTCAGACACAACTGAGCAACTGAACTGAACTGAACAGTTTTCTAGAAAACGCAGACAAGCCCCTTATGAGGTCTGTAAACTTTTATAGAATTGTAGATCTGAGTGCCCATGGTAGACCTGCTTCTTCTATAGATAAAGTCCAGGGGTTTTATTTCAGCTGGTTTTCTTGCAAGGCACTGATTTTTTGGCTTCTGGATTAGACGTTCTGGATGAGATATCTGTGGCTGCCAGAAGTCATCCCACTAATCTATTACCTTCAGTGTGGCACTTTCAGATGACATTAGAATTTATGTATACAATTGTTGAGATAACTATATAAAATATATAAGGGATTGATAGGCAATAGCTAGAATTATTCTGTTGACCTCTGTTTTTTAAATTTTTTTTTAGACAGTGTTGTGGGTCCAAGCCACAGCTGCTGTGTTCAAGTGTGGCTAAGCAGAATGAACCATGCTCATGTGAAATGTGAACCTGTTAGCGGATGTAGCCTATTGTTGTTTAGCTATTCAGCTGAAGGCTTTCTCTACATTCCTTACAGCTGAGCTCGGGCTGTTTTGTGTATTGCAGCTGTTTCGCAGCAGTCTAAAGCTCTGTTGCATTGCTTGATGCTGTGTTTCAATGTGTACTTATAGCATTTATCCTGCTTTCCTTGCCTGTGATTTTTCCAGCCTCAGCTATCATACACAATAGGTCCTTGAGTGTCCTGCTGTCTTGCATTCTCTGCATACACACATTCCAGGGGCATGTCAATATGAGGATTATTTCAGTGCCAAGACTGACAATATTTCTTAGGATACTGGTGAGAGATCGGATTTTTAAGTTAACATTCTTAGATCTGGAATATAATACTGTTCCCTAACACATAAACATCTAATCTTATAACCCATATAACATCCTATTAGAAGCCTCTATTTATTGGTAAGTTCTATCAATCAAGTGAAGGATTCTAGGATGCCTTGGGCTGCTCTCAGAGTATTGTAGGTATTCTGCTGTGGCTGTTGCTGAACTGAACTGAACCAGTGAAACTGCTCAAGAGGCCCTGTAAGGTGTGCAAAGAATGCAGAGCCTTCAACAAAGCAGGTTTAGATGCATTCTTGCTTATGAACTCTCAGTTCATAATGCAGAGTACGAGAGTAATGCTGGGTTACCTCTCAACTTGGTCTATCAGGCTCAAAAAACACAATGGCATTTTTCATATGCTTCTCTACTTCTTTGTCAATAACCCTTAGAAATAAATGGCTTCTTTAGGCTTACACTAGCTCATTGCTCTTTCTTGACTCTGTAAGGAATTTCATGATAAATCCATGCCAATTGCTTCATTATCTCCCCATGGCATTTGATGATGCCTGTAACCTAGACATCACCCTTCAGTCTGGGATCCTTTGAAAAGGTTGTACAGAGCAGATCATGGCACTACACTCCTTTATTGGTGATATGGAACAGGTTAGATAGGATGCTGTCTGTTATTAGGTGACTGCATAAGTTTGCTGCATAAAAAGTAATGTCAAAATTTTCAGTTGCTCCTAGTAACAAATATTTATTTTCTTATTTATGTGTCTGTGGGTCAGTAGGGTTTCAGCTAGAGTTTGGCTGAATATGGTTGAGCTCAGCTGGGCTTGGCTTCAGGCTTAAGACTGGATGTAGATCTACTACATGCTTCTTTATTTAAAGGCCAGGCACCATCCAAGGTGGGGCTTCCCAGGTGACACAGTATATAAAGAACCCACTTGCCAATGTGAATCCTTAGAAGTAAGAGAGACATAAAAGGACTCCATAAGCTTTCCACACATTCCTGGCTGAGTGGAACCATGAACTATGCTCATTTCAGAGAAGCCCAAAAAGAATGCAGTGGAAAGTAAAAGCAAAGGCTTACTTGAGAAGTAACTGAATGTCGAGTGCATTTCCCAAACTATACACAGGTTGACTGACAGAGGGTGGAAGTACTTTTGGACTTGAGGTGCTTAAGCAAACCTCTGCATAGATGTATGGAGAACAATACAAAGTAAGGGCTGACTTCTCACACAAATACGGAGTCTAGAAGGTAGTGGAAGAACAATCCAAAGTGCTAATAGAAAAAATGACCCCAAAAGCCTGTTAATCAAGAATTTTCTATCTAGCAAGACCATCTTTCAAAATGAAGGCAAAATAAAGATATTTCCAGGTTAAAAAAAAATAGACCACACTATAAGAAATCCTAAAGGCTATTTCAGGCTGAAAGGAAATGATGATAGCAGATATGACTCAACTCACCTCAACAGGAAGGAATGAAGGGCACTGAAAATGTTAAATATGTGAGTAAACATAAAAGAATGCTTATTTCTTCCTCCTAATTTCTTTAAAAACAAAGACTATGTGAAGCAACAATTATAATGCTTTATTTTTGGGAGTTGTTGCATGGATAGATGTAATATGTATAATAATACTAGCATTAAAATGAGAGGGAAAATAAAAATATATCAGAGAAAATTTGCTATATTATTATTATTGTTGTTACTGTGATTATTATGAAGCAGACTGTAATGAGTTAAAGATATGTATTGTAATATTTAGATGAACTATTAAGAAAATAATTTTTAAAATAATAGCTAAATCTTTTGTATTTATGTGTTGTCTGTTGTGATTTCTCCATTTTCATTTCTAATTTTATTGATTTGATTCTTATCCTTTTTTTTCTTGATGAGTCTGGCTAATGGTTTGTCTATTTTATTTATCTTTTCAAAGAACCACCTTTTAGTTTGTTGATTTTTGCTATAGTCTTCTTCATCTCTTTTTCATTTATTTCT
Source organism: Bos indicus (assembly GCF_029378745.1). NCBI lineage: Eukaryota > Metazoa > Chordata > Mammalia > Artiodactyla > Bovidae > Bos > Bos indicus. The sequence continues at coordinate 95,754,880 of NC_091764.1, forward strand.
GATCTGATTTTTATGATTTCTTTGCTTCTACTAACTTCGGGGTTCTTCTTTTCTTCTTCTTATAGTTGTTTTAGCTGTAAAGGTAGGTTGCTTATTTGATGTTTCTCTTGTTTCTTGAGGTTCCGAATGGGAGAAAATAATAGCAAATGAAGCAACTGACAAAGAATTCATCTCCAAAATATATAAGCAGCTCATGCAGCTCAATACCAGAAAAATAAATGACACAATCAAAAAATGGGCCAAAGAACTAAACAGACATTTCTCCAAAGAAGACTTACAGATGGCTAACAAACACATGAAAAGATGCTCAAAATCACTCATTATCAGAGAAATGCAAATCAAAACCACAATGAAGTACCATCTCATGCCGGTCCGAATGGCTGCCACCAAGATGTCTACAAACCATAAATACTGGAGAGGGTGTGGAGAAGAGGGAACCCTCTTACCCTGTTGGTGGGAATGCAAACAAGTACAGCCAAAATGGAGAACAGTGTGGAGATTCCTTAAAAACCTGGAAATAGAACTGCCACTACTGGGCATACACACTGAGGAAGCCAGAATTGAAAGAGACACATGCATCCCAATGTTTATTGCAGCACTGTTTACAATAGCCAGGACATGGAAGCAACCTAGATGTCCATCGGCAGATGAATGGATAAAGAAATTGTGGTACATGTACACAATGGAACATTACTCAGCTATAAAAAATAATGTATTTGAATCAGTTCTAATGATGTGGTTGAAACTGGAGCCTATTATACAGAGTGAAGTAAGTCAGAATGAGAAATACCAATACAGTATATGAACATATATATATATATATATATGGAATTTAGAAAGACAGCAACAATGACACTATATGCAAGACAGCAAGAGATACAGATATAAAGAACAGACTTTTGGACTATGTGGGAGAAGGCAAGGGTGGGATGATATGAGAGAATACCATTGAAACATGTACATTACAGTATGTAAAATGGATGACTGGTGCAGATTCAATGCATTACACAAGGAACTCAAAGCTGGTGCTCTGGGACAACCCAGAGGGATGGGGTGGGGAGGCAGGTGGGAGGAGTTCAGGACGGTGGGACACATATACACACGTGGCTGATTCATGTCAGTTCAGTTCAGTTCAGTTCAGCCGCTCAGTCGTGTCTGATTCTTTGTGACCCCATGAATCGCACCATGCCAGGCCTCCCTGTCCATCACCAACTCCCGCAGTGCACTCAGACTCATGTCCATCTAGTCAGTGATGCCATCCAGCCATCTCATCCTCTGTCATCCCCTTCTCCTCATGCCCTCAATCCCTCCCAGCATTAGAGTCCTTTCCAATGAGTCAACACTTCGCATGAGGTCGCCAAAGTATTGGAGTTTCAGCTTTAGCATCATTCCTTCCAAAGAAATCCCAGGGCTGATCTCCTTTAGAATGGACTGGTTGGATCTCCTTGCAGTCCAAGGGACTCTCAAGAGTCTTCTCCAACACCACAGTTCAAAAGCATCAATTCTTCGGCGCTCAGCTTTCTTCACAGTCCAACTCTCACATCCATACATGACCACTGGAAAAACCATAGCCTTGACTAGACGGACCTTTGTTGGCAAAGTAATGTCTCTGCTTTTGAATATGCTATCTAGGTTGGTCATAACTTTCCTTCCAAGGAGTAAGCGTCTTTTAATTTCATGGCTGCAGTCACCATCTGCAGTGATTTTGGAGTCCCCCAAAATAAAGTCTGACACTGTTTCCACTGTTTCCCCATCTATTTCCCATGAAGTGATGGGACCAGATGCCATGATATTTACTTTCTGAATGTTGAGCTTTAAGCCAACTTTTTCACTCTCCTCTTTCACCTTCATCAAGAGGCTTTTTAGTTCCTCTTCACTTTCTGCCATAAGGGTGGTGTCATCTGCATATCTGAGGTTATTGATATTTCTCCCGGCAATCTTGATTCCAGCTTGTGCTTCTTCCAGTCCAAGGTTTCTCATGATATACTCTGCATATCAGTTAAATAAACAGGGTGACAATATACAGCCTTGACGTACTCCTTTTCCTATTTGGAACCAGTCTGTAGTTCCATGTCCAGTTCTAACTGTTGCTTCTTGACCTGCATACAAATTTCTCAAGAGGCAGGTCAGGTGGTCTGGTATTCCCACCTCTTTCAGGATTTTCCACAATTTGTTGTGATCCACACAGTCAAAGTCTTTGGCATAGTCAATAAAGCAGAAACAGATGTTTTTCTGGAACTCTTTTGCTTTTTCCATGATCCAGCGGATGTTGGCAATTTGGTCTCTGGTTCCTCTGGCTTTTCTAAAACCAGCTTGAACATCAGGAAATTCACGCTTCATGTATTGCTGAAGCCTGGCTTGGAGAATTTCGAGCATTACTTTACTAGCGTGAGGGCATAGTCAAGGCTATGGTTTTTCCTGTGGTCATGTATGGATGTGAGAGTTGGACTGTGAAGAAGGCTGAGCGCCGAAGAATTGGTGCTTTTGAACTGTGGTGTTGGAGAAGACTCTTGAGAGTCCCTTGGACTGCAAGGAGATCCAACCAGTCCATTCTAAGGAGATCAGCCCTGGGATTTCTTTGGAAGGAATGATGCTAAAGCTGAATCTCCAGTACTTTGGCCACCTCATGCAAAGTGTTGACTCATTGGAAAGGACTCTAATGCTGGGAGGGATTGGGGGCAGGAGGAGAAGGGGATGACAAAGGATGAGATGGCTGGATGGCATCACTGACTCGATGGACATGAGTTTGAGTGAACTCCGGGAGTTGGTGATGGACAGGGAGGCCTGGCATGGGGTCGCGAAGAGTCGGACACAACTGAGCGACTGATCTGATCTGATCTGATCTTACTAGCGTGTGAGATGAGTGCAATTTTGTGGTAGTTTGAGCATTCTTTGGCATTGCCTTTCTTTGGGATTGGAATGAAAACTGACCTTTTCCAGTCCTGTGGCCACTGCTGAGTTTTCCAAATTTGCTGGCATATTGAGTGCAGCACTTTCACGGCATCATCTTTCAGGATTTGAAATAGCTCAACTGGAATTCCATCACTTCCACTAGCTTTGTTCGTAGTGATGATTTCTAAGGCCCCCTTGACTTCACATTCCAGGATGTCTGGATCTAGGTCAGTGATCACATTATCGTGATTATCTGGGTCGTGAAGATCTTTTTGTACAGTTCTTCTGTGTGTTCTTGCCACCTCTTCTTAATATCTTCTGCTTCTGTTAGGTCCATACCGTTTCTGTCCTTTATCGAGCCCATTTTTGCATGAAATGTTCCCTTGGTATCTCTAATTTTCTTGAAGAGATCGCTAGTCTTTCCCATTCTGTTGTTTTCCTCTACTTTGCATTGATCGCTGAAGAAGGCTTTCTTATCTCTTCTTGCTATTCTTTGGAAATCTGCATTCAGATGCTTATATCTTTCCTTTTCTCCTTTGCTTTTCACTTCTCTTCTTTTCACAGCTATTTGTAAGGCCTCCCCAGACAGCCATATTGCTTTTTTGTGTTGTTTTTCCTTGGGGATGATCTTGATCCCTGTCTCCTGTACAATGTCATGAACCTCAGTCCATAGTTCATCAGGCACTCTATCTATCAGATCTAGTCCCTTAAATCTATTTCTTGCTTCCACTGTATAATCATAAGGGATTTGATTTAGGTCATACCTGAATGGTCTAGTGGTTTTCCCTATTTTCTTCAATTTCAGTCTGAATTTAGCAATAAGGAGTTCATGATCTGAGCCACAGTCAGCTCCCAGCTTTGTTTTTGTTGACTGTATAGAGCTTTTCCATCTTTGGCTGCAAAAAATATAATCAGTCTGATTTTGGTGTTGACCATCTGGTGATGTCCATGTGTAGAGCCTTCTCTTGTGTTGTTGGAAGAGGGTGTTTGCTATGACCAGTGTGTTCTCTTGGCAAAACTCTATTAGTCTTTGCCCTGCTTCACTCCGTATTCCAAGGCCAAATTTGCCTGTTACTCCCGGTGTTTCTTGACTTCCTACTTTTGCATTCCAGTCCCCTATAATGAAAAGGACATCTTTTTGGGGTGTTAGTTCTAAAAGGTCTTGTAGGTCTTCATAGAACCATTCAACTTCAGCTTCTTCAGCATTACTGGTTGTGGCATAGGCTTGGATTACTGTGATATTGAATGGTTTGCCTTGGAAACGAACAGAGATCATTCTGTCATTTTTGAGATTGCATCTAAGTACTGCATCTCGAATTCTTTTGTTGACCATGATGGCTACTCCATTTCTTCTAAGGAATTCCTGCCCACAGTAGTAGATATAATGGTCATCTGAGTTAAATTCACCCATTCCAGTCCATTTGAGTTCGCTGATTCCTAGAATGTTGACATTCACTCTTGCCATCTCTTGTTTGACTACTTCCAATTTGCCTTGATTCATGGACCTGACATTCCAGGTTCCTATGCAATATTGCTCTTTACAGCATCGGACCTTGCTTCTATCACCAGTCACATCCACAGCTGGGTATTGTTTTTGCTTTGGTTCCATCCTTTCATTCTTTCTGGAGTTATTTTTCCACTGATCTCCAGTAGCATATTGGGCACCTACTGACCTGGGGAGTTCCTCTTTCAGTATCCTATCATTTCGCGGTTCCATACTGTTCATGGGGTTCTCAAGGCAAGAATACTGAAGTGGTTTGCCATTCCCTTCTCCAGTGGACCACATTCTGTCAGAGCTCTCCACCATGACCCGTCTGTCTTGGGTGGCCCCACAGGCATGGCTTAGTTTCATTGAGTTAGACAAGGCTGTGGTCCTAGTGTGATTAGATTGACTAGTTTTCTGTGAGTATGGTTTCAGTGTGTCTGCCCTCTGATGCCCTCTTGCAACACCTACCGTCTTACTTGGGTTTCTCTTACCTTGGACGTGGGGCATTTCTTCAGGGCTGCTCCAGCAAAGCGCAGCCGCTGCTCCTTACATTGGACGAGGGGTATCTCCTCAGCGCCGCCACTTCTGACCATGAACATGGAATAGCTCTTCTAGGCCCTCCTGTGCCCGCACAGCCACTGCTCCTTGGAGGTGGGGTTGCTCCTTCCGGCCGCCGCCCCTGGCCTCGGTCATGGGGTAGGTCCTCCTGCCCGCCACCCCTGGCCTCAGATGTGGGGTAGCTCCTCTCGGCCACCACCCCTGGCCTCGGGCGTTGGGTAGTTCCTCCCGTCTGCCACCCCTGGCTTCGGACGTGGGGTAGCTCCTCTAGGCTGCTGCCCCTGGCCTCGGGCCAACGTTGGGTAGGTCCTCCAGACCTCCGCCCCTAACCTCGGATGTGGGGTAGCTCCTCTCGGCTGCCGCCCCTGACCTTGGACCTGGGGTAACTCTTCTTGGCCACCTCCCCTTGGGCATGGGGTCCTCCCAGCTTCTACCCCTGACCTTGGACGTGGGGTAGTTGCCCGCGCGCTAAATGCGCCGGTCGCAGCTGCCCGCCCACTAAATTCATGTCAGTGTATGGCAAAAACCACCACAATATTGTAAAGTAATTAGCCTCCAATTAAAATAAAGTAATTTAAAAAAACAGGCAAATCATTAATAGAGCTTCCCTGGTGACTCAGACGGTAAAGAATCTGTCTTTAATGCAGGAAACTGGGGTTTGATCCCTGGTTTGGGAAGATTCCCTCAAGAAAGGAATGGCAACCCACTCCAGTATTCTTGCCTGGAGAATTTCATGGACAGAGGAACCTGGCAGGCTACAGCCCATGGGGGTCTCAAAGAGTCAGACTAACATTTTTCACTTTTTTTTCCAAACTATTAATAGAAGAAAGAGCAAGATTCAACTAAATATCATCTATAAAAAATGTATTTATATTTAAAAACCCAAATAGTTACAAAGTAAAAGGATGAAAAAGCAAACAATAATTATTAAAGAACTGGAATGACTATATTAATATACAAAAATAGGCTTTAAGACCAGAAATACTACTAGAGACAAATGGAAACATTTCATACTGGCAAGATTTTCAATACATCAGGATGAAGGAGCAATTATAAATGTATACATACCTAACACCAGAGCACCAAAATACTTGTAGCAAAGATGACAGAATTGAAAACTAGGTAGCAATTCAGTATTATAGTGGTTGAAAATTTCAATATTCCTCTCTCAGTAACTGATAGAACTAGACAGAATATTCAAGATTTAAAAACACAAGCAAGCAACTAGGTAAAAATGACACAGAATGCTCCATCCAACAACAAAATAAACATTCTTTTCAAGTGCACAGGGAAGTCTCCTCATATTAACTATATTATAGGAAACAAAATGAGTCAAACTATTTTGACTGCAACAAAATTAAATAAGAAACCAGCAACAGAAGGTAATTTAAAATTTCCCAAATATTTTGAATTTCACAATATCCTTTTGAAAAAACATGAGTCAAAGGTGAAATCACAGGAAAATTAGAAAATGTGCTGAATTGGATTTAAATGAAAACCTAACATATCAAAACCTAACATATCAGCTTGAAGGATAGCCTTTAGGTGGTCTTATAAGGTGGTCTATTTTTGTTTATCTGGGAAGATCTTTATTCTGCCTTCATTTTGAAAGATGGTCTTGCTAGATAGAAAATTCTTGATTAACAGCCTTTATTGGTCATTTTTTTCTATTAGCACTTTGGATATGTTCTTCCATTACTAACAGGCTCCATATTTGTGTTAGAAGTCAGCCCTTACTTGTATTGTTCCATACATGATAAGTCATTTTTATCTTGCTGCTTTAAGACTGTCTTGGCTTTCTGGAGCTTTTAGTATCATTGGCCTATGTGTGGCTCTTCATGTTTAGTCTACTTGGTGGTTATTGAGCTACTCGAACCTATGGATTGAGGCTTTTCATCAAATTGGGGAGTTTATGGTCATTATTTCTTCAATAAACATTTTCCCTTTGTGTTTCTCCATTTTTTCCTGGGACTGCTATTGCAAGTACAATTGATAGGCTTGACATTTTTCTACAGCTCTTTGAAATGAAAACCTAACATATTAACATATCAAAAAATAACATATTAAAACCTAACATATCAAAACATCAAATGATACGTAGCTAAAGCAGTACTTAGAGGGGTACTTACCACTTTAAATGTTTATATTAGACAGGAAAGACATCTAAGATCAACAATCTAAGCTCCCACTTCAAGAAGCTAGATAAATATGAGCATTTCAGACCTCAAGTAAATAAAAGGAAAGAAACAATAATGACCAGAGAAGAAATAAATGAAATAAAAATCAGAAAAACAAACAGAAAATCTGTGAAAACCAAAAGCTGGTTCACATAAATGATCAACAAAATTGGCAAACATTTGCTTACAGTAACAAAAACAAGAGAAAGAAAAAACTAATAAAATCAGGAATAAGAGGGAGAAAGTGAAAAGTGAAAGTGAAGTCACTCAGTCGTGTCTGACTCTTTGTGACCCCATGGACAGTAGCCTGCCCCAGGCTCCTCCGTCCTTGGGGTTTTCTAGGCAAGAGTACTGGAGTGGGTTGCCATTTCCTTCTCCAGGGAATCTTCCCGACCCAGGGATCAAACCCAGTTCTCCCAAATTGTAGACAGACACTTTACCATCTGAGCCACCAGGGAAGTCCTTAAGAGGGAGAATATCACTACAGACCCTACGGAAATCAAAATGATTCTAAGGGAATATTATGAACCACTTTATATAAACAAATTAGACAACTTAGATGAAACGGTTAATATATTGAAAGATACAAGTTACCAAAACTATCTCAAGAAAAAATAAAAATATCAATAAACCTAAAATGCATAGAGATTAAATTGGAAATTGAAAATCTTTTTCAAAGAAAAGCCCAGGCCCAGATGACATCATTAGTAAATTTTATTAAACAGTGAAGACACAAACCAATTCTATACAAATATTTTCAGGGGGAAAAAAAAAAAAAAGGAGGGAACACCTTCTGGTATCTTCTGTGAGGCCAGGGTTTAGTGTGATACCAAAGTCAGACAAAGATAACACAAGAAAGAAAAGTATAAAACTATTTCTAAAGAACATAAATGCAGGATTCCTCAATAAAATATTAGCTAAGTGGAACAAGTAACATATACAAAAAATTATATACCACGACCAAATAGGATTTATCCCTTGAATGCAAGAATGATTTTACATCTGTAAATCAATGAATATAATATTTATATTAATAGAAGGAAGGAAAAAACTATACAATTTTCTCAATAGACAGGAATAAATCTTTTGACAAAATCTGATATCCATTTATGATAAAAAAAATTCTCATCAAATTAAAATAGGAAGAAATATCTGCTACTTGAAAAAGGGCATGTATGAAAAATGTACAGCTAACATTATACTTAATTGTGGATAGCTGAAAGTTTTCTCACTGAGATTGGGTATAAGGCACTCTTACTATTTTTATTCAACATTTTACTGAATGCTCCAGCCAATGTGATAAAGCAACTAGAGAAAGCCTGCACACAGCAACAAAGACCAAGTACAGCCAAAAATAAATACATAAATTTTTAAAAAAGACACCATCAAGAAAATAAAAACACAAGCCACAGACTAGGAGGAAATATTTGTAAGTCACATATCAACAGACATATTCAGAATACATAACTGTTACAACTTAATAATAAAAAGACAAACTCAATTTAAAAAATGGGCAGATTTGAATAGCTGTTTCATCAATTCAGTTCAGTTCAGTCGCTCAGTCGGGTCCGACTCTTTGCGACCCCATGAATCACAGCACGCCAGGCCTCCCTGTCCATCACCAACTCCCGGAGTTCACCCAGACTCATGTCCATTGAGTCAGTGATGGCATCCAGCCATCTCATCCTGTCGTCCCCTTCTCCTCCTGCCCCCAATCCCTCCCAGCATCAGAGTCTTTTCCAATGAGTCAACTCGTCACATGAGGTGGCCAAAGTACTGGAGTTTCAGCTTTAGCATCATTCCTTCCAAAGAAATCCCAGGGCTGATCTCCTTCAGAATGGACTGGTTGGATCTCCTTGTAGTCCAAGGGACTCTCAAGAGTCTTCTCCAACACCACAGTTCAAAAGCATCAATTCTTCGGCGCTCAGCCTTCTTCACAGTCCAACTCTCACATTCATACATGACCACAGGAAAAACCATAGCCTTGACTAGATGAACCTTTGTTGGCAAAGCTGTTTCATCAAAGACATGCAAATGGCTAGTAAGCACATGAAGAGATGAAAACATTTGGGAAAGGTAAATTAAAGCTACAATGAAGTATTATGACAGACCCATCAGATTGACTATTATTGAAAAGTCTGACACCATGAAGGTTGGCAAGAAGATGGGCAAACTGAAATCCTTATACAAAGCTCATGAGAATGTAATTGTTACATCCAGTTTGGAAAAGGGTTGGCAGTTTCTTGACAAGTTATACATATACTTACCATCCTGTCCAGCATTTCCACTCCTCTGTGTCTACTCAGGAGAAATGTTCACAACTACTTGTGAATACTCACAGCAGCATTATTTTTTAATAACCCAAATTTGGAAATCTATATTTGTTGATTTAATCAGGTAGGAAATGGATAAGTGAAATGTGGTATACCTGATAGCTTATGGTGAACAGTGTCGGATTTGTGATCTCCAAAGAAGATTTAGCTCCAGGACCAGGGACCAGGCTTGATCACTCAGCAGCTTTTGTGTAGCAGAGTTTTATTAAAGTATGAAAGGGACAGAGAACACTTCTGACATAGACATCAGAAGAGGGATGGAGAAGGTCCCCCTTGTGAGTTTAAGCAAGGGAGTTATATACTTTTTAAATTGGTTATTACAATAGATCAAAAGAATGTCTCAAAGTTGTAAAAAATTTACCAGACCCACTCTCACAATTTACATTTTAAGGTAACAGCGTTAAAATTTAACAGTAGAAAGATTTTACCAGACCCACTCCCATATATACATTTTAAGATAACAGGATTAGTCAGGTTTTCAGGAAGCAAAAACTGTCCTCAGGCAGGATACATTGTTGTTGTATAATAAATAGTACAGAATTTAAACTGAGCTGTAATCATTGCACCATCATGATTATCTGGGTCGTGAAGATCTTTTTTGTACAGTTCTCTGTGTATTCTTGCCACCGCTTCTAAATATCTTCTACCTCTGCTAGGTCCATACCATTTCTGTCCTTTATCGAGCCCATCTTTGCATGGAATGTTCCCTTGGTATCTCTAATTTTCTTGAAGAGATCGCTAGTCTTTCCCATTCTGTTGTTTTCCTCTACTTTGCATTGATCCCTGAAGAAGGCTTTCTTATCTCTACTTGCTATTCTTTGGAACTCTACATTCAGATGCTTATATCTTTCCTTTTCTCCTTTGCTTTTCACTTCCCTTCTTTTCACAGCTATTTGTAAGGCCTCCTCAGACAGCCATTTTGCGTTTTTGCATTGTTTTTCCTTGGGGATGGTCTTGATCCCTGTCTCCTGTACAATGTCACGAACCTCAGTCCATAGTTCATCAGGCACTCTATCTATCAGATCTAGGCCCTTAAGTCTATTTCTCACTTCCACTGTATAATCATAAGGGATTTGATTTAGGTCATACCTGAATGGTTTAGTGGTTTTCCCTACTTTCTTCAATTTCAGTCTGAATTTGGCAATAAGGAGTTCATGATCTGAGCCACAGTCAGCTCCTGGTCTTGTTTTTGCTGCCTGTATAGAGCTTCTCCATCTTTGGCTGCAAAAAATATAATCAATCTGATTTTGGTGTTGACCATCTGGTGATGTCCATGTGTAGAGTCTTCTCTTGTGTTGTTGGAAGAGGGTGTTTGCTATGACCAGTGCGTTCTCTTGGCAAAACTCTATTAGTCTTTGCCCTGCTTCACTCCGTATTCCAAGGCCAAATTTGCCTGTTACTCCCGGTGTTTCTTGACTTCCTACTTTTGCATTCCAGTCCCCTATAATGAAAAGGACATCTTTTTGGGGTGTTAGTTCTAAAAGGTCTTGTAGGTCTTCATAAAACCGTTCAACTTCAACTTCTTCAGCATTACTGGTTGTGGCATAGACTTGGATTACTGTGATATTGAATGGTTTGCCTTGGAAACGAACAGAGATCATTCTGCGTTTTTGAGATTGCATCCAAGTACTGCATTTTGAACTCTTGTTGACCATGATGGCTACTCCATTTCTTCTGAGGGATTTCTGCCCGAAGTAGTAGATATAATGGTCATCTGAATTACATTCACCCATTCCAGTCCATTTTAGTTTGCTGATTCAGAATGTCGACGTTCACTCTTGCCATCTCCTGTTTGGCCACTTCCAATTTGCCTTGATTCATGGACCTGACATTCCAGGTTTCTATGCAATATTGCTCTTTACAGCATCGTACCTTGCTTCTATCACCAGTCACATCCACAGCTGGGTATTGTTTTTGCTTTGGCTCCATCCCTTCATTCTTTCTGGAGTTATTTCTCCACTGATCTCCAGTAGCATATTGGGCACCTACTGACCTGGGGAGTTCCTCTTTCAGAATGCTATCATTTTGCCTTTTCATACTGTTCATGGGTTCTCAAGGCAAGAATACTGAAGTGGTTAGTCATTCCCTTCTCCAGTGGACCACATTCTACAAACGAAGCTAGTGGAGGTGATGGAATTCCAGTTGAGCTATTTCAAATCCTGAAAGATAATGCTGTGAAAGTGCTGCACTCAATATGCCAGCAAATTTGGAATAGTCAGCAGTGGCTACAGGACTGGAAAAGGTCAGTTTTTATTCCAATCCCAAAGAAAGGCAATGCCAAAAATGCTCAAACTACCACACAATTGCACTCATCTCACATGCTAGTAAAGTAATGATCAAAATCCTCCAAGCCAGGCTTCAGCAATACGTGAAACGTGAAGTTCCAGATGTTCAAGCTGGTTTTAGAAAAGGCAGAGAACCAGAGGCCAAATTGCCAACATCCGCTGGATCATGGAAAAAGCAAGAGATTTCCAGAAAAACATCTATTTCTGCTTTATTGACTATGCCAAAGCCTTTGACTGTGTGGATCACGACAAACTGTGGGAAATTCTGAAAGAGATGGGAATACCAGACCACCTGACCTGCCTCTTGAGAAACCTATATGCAGGTCAGGAAGCAACAGTTAGAACTCAACATGGAACAACAGACTGGTTCCAAATAGGAAAAGGCGTACTTCAAGGCTATATATTGTCACCCTGCTTATTTAACTTATATGCAGAGTACATCATGAGAAATGCTGGACTGGAAGAAACACAAGCTAGAATCAAGATTGCCTGGAGAAATATCAATAACCTCAGATATGCAGATGACACCACCCTTATGGCAGAAAGTGAAGAGAAACTAAAAGCCTCTTGATGAAGGTGAAAGAGGAGAGTGAAAACATTGGCTTAAAGCTCAACATTCAGAAAACGAAGATCACGGCATCTGGTCCTATCATTTCATGGGAAATAGATGGGGAAACAGTGGAAACAGTGTCAGACTTTATTTTGGGGGGCTCCAAAATCACTGCAGATGGTGACTGCAGCCATGAAATTAAAAGACGCTTACTCCTTGGAAGAAAAGTTATGACCAACCTAGATAGCATATTCAAAAGCAGAGACATTACTTTGCCAACAAAGTTTCGTCTAGTCAAGGCTATGGTTTTTCCTGTGATCATGTATGGATGTGAGTTGGACTGTGAAGAAGCTTGAGCACTGAAGAATTGATGCTTTTGAACTGTGGTGTTGGAGAAGACTCTTGAGAGTCCCTTGGTCTGCAAGGAGATCCAACCAGTCCAATCTGAAGGAGATCAGCCCTGGGATTTCTTTGGAAGGAATGATGCTAAAGCTGAAACTCCAACACTTTGTCCACCTGATGCGAAGAGTTGACTCATTGGAAAAGACTCTGATCCTGGGAGGGATTGGGGGCAAGAGTAGAAGGGGATGACAGAGGATGAGATGGCTGGATGGCATCACTGACTCGATGGACGTGAGTCTGGGTGAACTCCAGGAGTTGGTGGTGGACAGGGAGGCCTGGCGTGCTGCGATTCATGGGGTCGCAAAGAGTCGGACACGACTGAGCAACTGAACTGAACTGTAATCATCTGTTCAGGGCTTAAAGAAAAAAACGTTTTGTGTGACTAAGGAATGTAGAGAGAGAGAAGAAAAAAAAAGACATTTGTCCTTTCCTCCTCCTCGAGAATTTCAGACCCCTTTCTCCTCCTCCTCGAGGACCCAGGACTTCTTATCAACCTGCCTATAAATTGACTCTCGGACACCCATACAATGGTATTTTGTGTGTGTACATGTTCAGTCATGTCTGACTTTTTGCGACCCTAGGGACTGTAGCTTTCCAGGCTCCTCTGTCCATAGGATTTTCCAGGCAAGAATGCTGGAGTGGGTTGCTGTTTCCTTCTCCAGGATCTTCTCAACCCAGGGATTGAAGTAGCATCTCCAGCATTGCATGCAGATTCTTTACCACTAGCACCACCTGGGAACATCCACAATGATACACCACTTAGTAAGAAAAAGAAATCAAGTTTAGTAAAGGACACAATGTGAATGACTCTCAAAACTATTATATTAAGTAAAAGAAACCAGACACAAAAGACTCTTTATTGTGTGATTTCATTTATATAAAATTTCTAAAAAAGGGAAAACTATAGAGATGGTTGCCTCGGGCTGGGAGACAGGATTGACTGTGTAGAGCATGGGGAACCTTTTTGTGGTAAGAGCCATGTTCTAAAACTGCACTGTGGTGACTATTCCACTATAGTATACATTTACCAAAAAAAATCACTGAACTGTACACTTAAAATGGGTGAATTTTATGGTATTTAATTTATACTTCAATAAACCTGTTAAAAGTCACATGACAAAAATACATAATTATATAATAAGAAGGATAATAATTCACTTTGTCACAGTAAACATACATAGTTTCTTCAAATAAATGAAATTTGCTGGTGAGTTTCTTGGTGCAGTCAAAGTTGAATCGCTGGCTTCTACAGCCCGTATCTAATATTGACTTCAACCAAGCTCAACATCCACATTGTTGCAGTTCCCACTGCATTCCTGGCAGTTACCACAGGACGTTGTGCTGCTGTGCTGTCCTTAGTCACTCCGTCGTGTCCAATTCTTTGCAACCTCATGGACTGTGTAGCCTGGCAGGCTCCTCTGCTCCTGATCCCCTTCTCCAGGTGATCTTCCCAACCCAGGAATTGCCCAGGATCTCCTGCATTGCATGTGGATTCTTTACTAGCTGAGCTACCAGAGAAGCCCAGCACAGGACATATAATAGGTGCTTAATACATATTTTTTTGAATCATATGTAATAAGGATGTCTTAAAACTCTAATTTTTAGTATCTACTATGCAGCCAAAACCTCACTGCATTTTTTAGTAGTATCTAAAGTTGCTTTGTAATTTTAGAAAATTGTCATTTTTTTTTTTTTTGGTTTGATGCTTTCATATTGTTGCCAAGGAAAATACACCTGTAACTCAAATCATCCAGGAATGTGAAGTCAAGTGGGCTTTAGGAAACATCACTACAAACAAAGCTAGTGGAGGTGATAGAATTCCAGTTGAGCTATTTCAAATCCTAAAAGATGATGTTGTGAAAGTGCTGCACTCAATATGCCAGCAAATTTGGAATACTCAGCAGTAGCCATAGGACTGGAAAAAAGATCAGTTTTCATTCCAATCCCAAAGAAAGGCAATGCCAAAGAAGGCTCAAACTACTGCACAATTGCACTCATTTCACACGCTAGTAAAGTAATGCCCCAAATTCTCCAAGCCAGGCTTCAGCAATATGTGCACCGTGAACTTCCAGATGTTCAAGCTGGTTTTAGAAAAGGCAGAGGAACCAGAGATCAAATTGCCAACATCTGTTGAATCATCAAAAAAGCTAGAGAGTTCCAGAAAAACATCTACTTTTGCTTTATCGACTATTCCAAAGCCTTTGACTGTGCGGATCACAACAAACTGTGGAAAATTCTGAAAGAGATGGGAATACCAGACCACCTGACCTGCCTCTTGAGAAACCTATATGCAGGCAGGAAGCAACAGTTATAACTGGACATGGAACAACAGACTGGTTCCAAACAGGAAAAGGAGTACGTCAAGGCTGTATATTGTCACCCTGTTTATTTAACTTCTATGCAGAGTACGTCATGAGAAATGCTGGGCTGGAAGAAGCACAAGCTGGAATCAAGATTGCTGGGAGAAATACCAATAGCCTGAGATATGCAGATGACACCATCTTTATGGCAGAAAATGAAGAAGAACTAAAGAGCCTCTTGATGAAAGTGAAAGAGGAGAGTGAAAAAGTTGGCTTAAAGCTCAACATTCAGAAAACTAAGATCATGGCATCTGGTCCCATCACTTCATGGGAAATAGATGGGGAAACAGTGGAAACAGTGACAGATTTTATTTTGGGGGGCTCCAAAATCACTGTAACCATGGAATTAAAAGATGCTTGCTCCTTGGAAAAAAAGTTATGACCAACCTAGACAGCATATTGAAAAGCAGAGACATTACTTTGCTGACAAATGTCCATCTAGTCAAAGCTATGGTTTTTCCAGTAGTCATGTATGGATATGAGAGTTGTACTTAAAGAAAGCTGAAGGCCAAAGAATTGATGCTTTTGAACAGTGGTGTTGGAGAGAGTCCCTTGGACAGCAAGGAGATCCAACTAGTCCATCCTAAAGGAAATCAATCCTGAATATTCATTGGAAAGACTGATGGTGAAGTTGAAGCTCCAAAACTTTGGCCACCTGAGGCAAAGAACTGACTTATTTGAAAAGACCTTGATGCTGGGAAAGATTGAAGGTGGGAGGAGAAGGGGATGACAGAGGGTGAAATGGTTGGATGGCATCACCCCTCAATGGACACGAATGTGGGTAAACTCCGGGAGTTGGACAGGGAAGCCTGGTGTGCTGCAGTCCATGGGGTCACAAAGAGTTGGACACGACTGAGCAACTGAACTGAACTGATGGACCACTAACTCTTTAGGCTCTTATGAAGTCCTGCAGTTTTTCTCAGCAACCCAGGGACTATCTCACGTGTAGACTCAAGTGCTCTTTGCCCTCCTGACATTGTCACTGCTCTTCTGGATAGAGTAGTTTCCTTGTTTGTAGCTATTCTAACACTTCCAGGTATGGCAGATGGTGCTTCTCACCTGGCCCTCCATCCTTTGATACAAAGCTGTATCATCAAACAACTGGCAGAAGACTGTGTCTGTCTGTATGGCTCCAGCACTGGGCCTTGGCCATGCCAGTTGTGCCCAGGAGGCTGCACCCAGATCTCAGCACATCAAAGCTTTGGAGTGCCCCTCCTGTGGAACTGGAGAAGATGCCTTCCTATCTTTTGGGTTGCACTGTGTTAGAAGTGTCCTGAGACAGTGCTGCTGAGCCCCCAAAGTGTTACAGAGTTTAGAGATTTTTGTCTTGTGTGTGTGTTTTCAGTCATGTCCAACTTTTTGTGACCCATGGACTGTAGCCCACCAGGCTCCTCTATCCGTGGAAATTTTCAGGCAAGAATACTGGAATTGGTTGCCATGCCCTTCTCCAGGGCATCTTCCCAACCCAGGGATCAAACTTGCTTTCCTTTCATCTCCTGCATTGGTGGTGGATTCTTTATCACCGAGCCACCTGGGAAACCCAAAGAGTTTTAGTTTTAATCATAGTCTTCCTTTTCCTTATGATTCAGACCTGCACCAAAGGAATGGTGTTGGGAACTGATGTTCTTAGTCTGGATTTGTGGGTCTCAGAATCCTTATTCTCCTCTGACTCAAGGGGTCAGTCTTGTTCTTTAGGACTCCCTGAAAAGGGTACTCCCTCAATCTGACAAACATATGCAGGTATACCTAAAAACACAGTGATGGATGATGGCTTAGTAGTGAGCTTTACTACATTTCAACACTTACCATTATTATTAAGAAGTCCCTGGTAGAGCACATAGAATAATGGACATTTTTAAAAACTCTTGGGTCTAGTCTTTAAAAAATATTGTTAATATTATCTTTATTTCCATAGCAGAAGCTTAAAATATAAAATTAGTTGATTACATATTATTCACAAATTTGATAGTGGAAGAATTTCTTCTCTTTTTCTGGATTATGGCTGCTTGAGCAAGATGATAAATAGAACATAAATGGTAAATGTCACAGCAGGAGTAGATTTTGCATAATCACTGTGACTCTAAGCATGATCTTCAGAAATTGGCCTGTGGCATATGTTGAATATCTGCTGTGTTACAGACTGTTAATTGCTTCTCCAAATCTATTATCTGTTTATTTCTTTGTAACCAAATCCTTGCAATGGGCCCAGCTGAAAATACTATCTCCTTTACAGATTGGTGTGGCCAGTGAGATACTAGTGGAAGAAGACCTCTTAAAAGTGAGGGGAAAAGCATTCTTTCCTCTCTTTCTTCACGTGGATGTGATAGCTGGAATTAGAAGCCATGTGTTAGGTGGTTTGAGATGAAAGATGCAATGAACCTGCCTTCTAAAGACTTTGAGGAGTCACTGTGGTGGCTCTAGTCTGCTTGCATATGTCTTCTTTTAGGTTTAAGGAAAAAACAGCATTCTATATTATTTGAGACAGTCTCTGTTTTTTTCTTTTTCTTTTTTTCCTGGAATACACAGTTGAGGGTTATTCCTACAGAATGCATTTGCTAAGCACAAGAGGAAGATGAACTGTCCCCACTATCAGAAGAATAAAGCACCTGACTATTAGCTATTGATTTAGGAATCGTTCATTATGAAACAACATCTCAGAGGGCAGCTGTTACAGCATCCAGTTTATCTGAAGCATTTCATATATTAGTTAAAAATAAATGATTAAATTTATGAATCATAGAGTCATAAATGGCTCTGAAATGAAGCTGGGCTAAATACCAAACTTCTGAGATTGAAGTTAGAGAGGATAATTCTGTTTCCCATGCTGTGCCTCTTGGGAACCTTGTTATGAACAATGCTAAATAAACCCCATTTGTAATCCATAAAAAGAATCTCATATTGCCGTATGTCAATTTCCTTACATCTTCTGCCTCTTAGTGAGGGCTGTTTATTTGTTAAAAATTATACATCAATAATGTAAGAAATTTAGACAGTAATAGGATACAAGGTATCCTTAAACACTAAAACCTCCATTTATTCTGTTCCATAGGGCTTCCCTGATAGCTCAGTTGGTAAAGAATCTGCCTGCATTGCAGGAGACCCTGGTTTGATTCCTGGGTTGGGAAGATCCCCTGGAGAAGGGATAGGCTACCCACTCCAGTATTCTTGGGCTTCCCTTGTGGCTCAGCTGGTAAAGAATCTGCCTGCAATGCAGGAGACCTGGGTCCAATCCCTGGGTTGGGAAGATCCCCTGGAGAAGGAAAAGGCTACCCACTCCAGTATTCTGGCCTGGAGAATTCCATGGAGAGTCTATGGAAACGACTCAGTGACTTTCACTTTCACTTTCATAGATGAAATGGAGGAGTTTAAATTCTTAACTAAGAATTTTTTCACTTGTACTGTGGTATAATCAACAAATGAAATTGTTAGATATTGAAAGTACAACATGATGCTTTGATAAACATGTATTGTGAAAGGATTTCTTCATGGAGTTAATTAATGTATTTGCCTCATGTATTTACATTTTTAATGTTTACTTTTACTTATTAGTTTTTTTTTTTTTTTCTGAGATGTACTCGATTTACAGTATTATATTAGTTGTGGGGGCTCGACTTCCTGGTATAGGACCTCGGGCCTGGGGAGCCTGATATAGGGCTCAAACTCCTCTCGCCTTAGGGATTAACTCTGAAATTATAATTGTTCTCCAGCTTGTGGGTCACCTACTTGGGATTTTGGATCTTGACTAAGCTCCTAACATCTTGTGGTGGTTCCTTCTTCACATCTTTAGTTTAGATCTTTTCTGCTGGATTCTGGTCTTTCTCATCAGTAGTTGCTCTGTAAATAGCTGTAGTTTGGTGTGTCCATGGGAGGAGGTTGAACTCAGCATCTTCCTACTCCACCATCTTGGTCAAGCTCCACCTGTACCCCTCCCCCTGCCTTTTTTTTTTTTTTTTCTGGTTTCTACTTTCTTAGCAAATTTCAATTATACAACACAGCATCATCAACTAGTTATCACATTATATATTAATTATTCAAATAATATATATATTTATATATAAATATATATATATATTATTCAAAGAAACTTTTTGTACCTGCCTAGGAGAAGGCAATGGCACCCCACTCCAGTACTCTTGCCTGGAAAATCCCATGGACGGAGGAGCCTGGTAGGCTGCAGTCCATGAGGTCGCACAGAGTTGGACACGACTGAGCAACTTCACTTTCACTTTTCACTTTCATGCATTGGAGAAGGAAATGGCAACCCACTCCACTGTTCTTGCCTGGAGAATCCCAGGGATGGGGGAGCCTGGTGGGCTGCCGTCTATGGGGTCGCACAGAGTTGGACACGACTGAAGCGACTTAGCAGCAGCAGCAGTATATTTTAGTCTGTTTATTTATTTTTAAATTATTGTTTAAATAATTAGCAATTATTATTCCTACCAGATGATTAATCCCCAGAAGACAGAAGTTATATCTTAAATGTGTACCCCAGGACATTTGCCTTTAATAATTACAATCATAATATGTCAAAAATAAGTTAAAATACAATTAAAATTAAAACCCTCATAGTAATACCACAGGATATTTTGAGATTCAGATATTGTAGGGGGTGGAGTATTGATCCATTTATTTGAGTTTGGGTGCTCTGGCAACTTAAACTGGTTTCATTCTACCCCACAGGTTTCTTTTGCCTCCACAAATTTACATAGGAGTGGAGGAGTCTCTTAGGAGAAGATGGGCTGTTACTCTGACTACTTCATCTCCAACTGAGGTTCATATACATAAAATAATACCTGTTGTAAGGGGCTGGCTCCAACTGAAGCTGGTTGCCGAAGAGGACAATGGGACTCCTAAGAATAAATTTTATGCAGTGTAGAGGTGAGTCTGCAACAAGAACTGGGTTCAATATCTAGATTTATATTATTATGAGGGGGTGATGGCTCTGGATAAAGAGTATGTACAAACATAAAATTCATCCTTGCCCAGTGTATTAGTTTCCTAGGGCTGCTGTGACAAATTCTTGCCTGGAGAATCCCAGGGACCGGGGAGCCTGGTGGGCTGCCATCTATGGGGTTGCACAGAGTCAGGCACGACTGAAGCAACTTAGCAGCAGCAGCAGCAGCTGTGACAAATTACTACAAACTTGGTGGCTTAGAACAACAGAAATTTGTTCTTTCACAGCTCAGGAGGCCAGGATTCTGAAACCAAAGTGTTGGCAGGATCCTGCAAGGAGAATCCTTTCTTTCTTCATTTAGCATCTGGTGGCTGTTTAACTCCAGTCTCTACCTCTGTCTTCACATGGTCTTCTTTCTAATGTTTCTGGGTCTGTTTCTCCTTTCCTTTTTTCCAAAGAACCAGTCATTGGCTTTAAGACTCATTGAACCCAGGATGATATTGTCTCAAGATCCTTAACTTAAGCAAGTCTGCAAAGACCCTTTTCCTGAATATGTTCTCATACATAGGTTCCAGGTGATTTATCTTTGTGAGGGCTGCTATTCAACACACCAAGTCCATTCTCTGGCTCCCTTCAGTTTATGTATTTTGTATTTTATCACTTATAAAATACACTCACTCCATACCAATATCACCCTAAGTCTCAACACCAACTCTTAGTCCAAAATCTCATGTAAATATTATCAGTTTGAAGGGCCCAAATCTCATCTTCTAAATCATCTAAATCAAGGAGGGGTGGCACTCTGGGTATCATTTATCCTGGGGCAGATGTGGTCTGAAAACGTAGAAAACAAGTTATTTGCTTCCAAAATGGAGTGGTGAGACAAGTTTAGTACAGATAGCTACATAGCAGAAGGGAGCAATTGGAAAAGATAGAGGTCACAAGTACCAAGCAACTCTGAAATCTGGCAGGGCCAACTGCATTAGGTTTCAAAACTTGAGAATAGTAGTGTGAAGTTCAAGGTCTTCCCTCTGTGCCTGCACCATTATCCTCTGTACCCTCAATTGCAGCTTCCTGTGCCCTATGCCCTCGGCAATGGCTCCATTGTCTTTGACCTCTGGGTCCGTGGCAGTACCACCTTCTGAGTCTTTCTTCTTCTTCTTTCTTTTAAGAGTAGCTCATGCTTGCAGCTGAGTGGCTCTGTGTTTCCATTTACTTCCTGTAGGATTTTGGGAGCAGACCACCTTCTTTCCTTTTGTCCAGTCCCCATCCTTATCAGTTCGAATTGGCAATGCTTGTCCCAGTATAATATTATCAAAACCCTCACGAGCCTCCTATGTCTGTAAAGAGTGTTCATACCATCAGGCGAGAGAGTTCTTCACAGATCCTTCCTGGATAACCTCATCCTTATTTTTGGCTTCTACTGAGATGGTTGATTGGGAAATGAGTCACACACCTAAAATCTCTTCAACAAAAGGCTGTCCAGCTACACTCAGCTTTTTCTCCAGAGCAGACTTCCTTAACAGTGAATTTCCTAATTTTAGCATCCTTTGCAATATGGATAGTCTGAAAATCTCTCAAATCATCAAGTACTGGTTTCTTTTTACTTAACAGTTCTTCCCTCAAATTATATTTTTTTTCATGCATTTTACTATAAGCAGCAGAGACAAACAAACAAACAAAAAACCCCCAAAACCAAAAGAGCCCAAAACCTAGCAGTATCTTAAATGCTTTGCTTGGAAATCAGATCAGATCAGATCAGTCGCTCAGTCATGTCCGACTCTTTGTGACCCCATGAATTGCAGCACACCAGGCCTCCCTGTTCATCACCAACTCCTGGAGTTCACTCAGACTCACATCCATCGACTCAGTGATGCCATCCACCCATCTCATCCTCTGTCGTCCCCTTCTCCTCCTGCCCCCAAATCCCTCTCAGCATCAGAGTCTTTTCCAATGAGTCAACTCTTCGCATCAGGTGGCCAAAGTACTGGAGTTTCAGCTTTAACGTCATTCCTTCCAAAGAAATCCCAGGGCTGATCTCCTTCAGAATGGACTGGTTGGATCTCCTTGCAGTCCAAGGGATTCTCAAGAGTCTTCTCCAACACCACAGTTCAAAAGCATCAATTCTTTGGCGCTCAGCCTTCTTCACAGTCCAACTCTCACATCCATATATGACCACAGGAAAAACCATAGCCTTGACTAGATGAACCTTTGTTGGCAAAGTAATGTGTCTGCTTTTCAATATGCTGTCTACGTTGGTCATAACTTTCCTTCCAAGGAGTAAGTGTCTTTTAATTTCATGGCTGCAGTCACCGTCTGTAGTGATTTTGGAGCCCAGAAAAATAAAGTCTGACACTGTTTCCCCATGTATTTCCCATGAAGTGGTGGGACCGGATGCCATGATCTTCGTTTTCTGAATGTTGAGCTTTAAGCCAACTTTTTCACTCTCCACTTTCACTTTCATCAAGAGGCTTTTGAGTTCCTCTTCACTGTCTGCCATAAGGGTGGTGTCATCTGCATATCTGAGCTTATTGATATTTCTCCCGGCAATCTTGATTCCAGCTTGTGTTTCTTCCAGTCCAGCATTTCTCATGATGTACTCTGTATAAAATACTTCAGTCCATTTCTTATACATTCTGCTTTTCCAAGATCACCCAAGTTCTGCTACTTTTAACAAAGATAAAAAAAGTGAAGTCACTCAGTAGTGTCCAACTCTTTGCTACCCCATGGAGTATAGCCCACCGGGCTCCTCTGTCCATGGGATTTTCCAGGCAAGAATACTGGAGTGGGTTGCCATTTTCTTCTCCAGGGGATCTTCTCAACCCAGGGATTGAACCCAGGTCTCCCGCATTGCAGCAAATGCTTTAATCTCTGAGCCACCTCTGCTTTAAAAAGCAGAGACTTTATTTGCCGACAAAGGTCTAGTCAAAGCTATGGTTTTTCTCGTAGTCCTGTAGGGATGTGAGGGTTGAACAATAAAAAAGGCTAAATGCTGAAGAATTGATGCCTTCAAACTGTGGTGCTGGGAGAAGACTCTTGAGAGTCCCTTGGACAGCAAGGAGATCAAACCAGTCAATCCTAAGGGAAATCAACACTGAATATTCATTGAAAGGGCTGATGTTGAAGCTGCCGTTCCAAGATTTTGGCCACCTGATACAAAGAGTCAACTCATTGGAAAAGCCCCTGATGCTGGGAAAGACTGAAGGCAGAAGAAGGAGGGGACCACAGAGGATGAATAGGTTGGATGGCATCACTGACTCGATGGACATAAGTTTGAGCAAATAGTAAAGGACAGAGAAGCCTGGCATGCTGCAGTCCATGAGGTCACAAAGAGTCAGACATGACTGAGTGACTGAACAACAGCAACAACAAAGATGATCTTTCCTTCAGTTCCCAATAATGTTTCCTTCTGACATCTCACCAGAAATACCTTTAACATTCACATTTCTACCAGTTATCTCCATAAAGTAACGTAAGATTTTTCAGTCAAGCACCTCAAAATTATTTGACTCTGCGTGAGTGCTAAGTTGCTTTAGTCTTGTCCACTTTGTGACCCTGTGGACTGTAGCCTGCAAGGCTTCTCTGTCCATGGGATTCTCCAGGCAAGAATACTGGAATGGGTTGGCATGCCCTCTTCCAGGGGATCTTCCTGACCCAGGGATCAAACCCATGTCTCTCGTGTCTCCAGCATTGGCAGGTGGGTTCTTCACCACTAGCCCTACTGGAAAGCCCATTTTAGCCTCTACTCAAAACCCACACCAGAGCCACTGCCATATTTTTAGGTATTTGTTACAGCAGCACCTCACTTCTCAGTGCCAAAATGTGTATTAGAGCTCTACCAGAGAACCAGAAACAGCAGGAGATTTTATACTAGATTCTATACTAGAAATTTTATACTATGTATGTATACATACATGTACCTAGCTATCCATTCATCCATCCATCCATTCATCATCTGCCATCTGTTCTGTATCTGTTATTTAATCTCTCTATTTCAAGGAATTGGCAAGTCCAGAATCTGTAGGGCATGTCAGCAGACTGGCAGCTCTGATGGGAACTGACACTACTGTGCATGGACAGATTCTCTTCTTCAGAGAAAATCAGTTTCACGCTTTTAAAAAAAATAGCATTATTGAGGTATAATTCACATTCCATACAATTCACTCACTTAACACGTACAATCCAACGGTTTTTAATATATTCACAGGTATGTGTAACTATCACCACAGTCAATTCTACAATGTTTTCATCACCTCAAAGAAGAAATTCCATATTCTTTAGCTTTCACTTCCCATTTCCCCATTCCCTAAAGCTATCCTCTTGATGCACTACACTGAAGAAACACTAATCTACTTTCTGGGTCTACAAATGTACCTGTTTCACAATTTTATATACTAGGAATTATATGATGTGTGTTCCTGGATATATAGTAACATTTGTTATTGGATTCTTTCACTTAGCATTGTATTTCTGAGGTTCTTCTATGTTGTAGCATGTATCTATATTTCACTCCGTTTTATGGCTAAGTAATATTCCATTGAATGGATTGTTAGATTCAGATGAATTATCCATTGTTTTGTTGATGGGCATTTGGGTTGTTTTCACCTTTGGGCTAGTATGAACCATGATGCTATAAACACTTGTGTACAGTTTTCTGTGTGGACACATGTTTTCATTTCTCTTAGATCTATACATCAGAGTGAAATTTCTGGATCATATGCTAACTCAATTTTAATCATTTGATCAACTGTTGGACTATATCCAAAATAGCTGGATCATTTTATATTTTCACTAGCAATGCATGAGACTTCCGGTTTCTGCATATTCTCATCATTTGTTGGCTATCTGTCTTTTTTATTCTAGTCATCTTAGTAGGTGAGAAGTGGTATCTCATTGTGATTTTAATTTAGTAATTATGTTGAGCATCCTTTTGCATGCTTATTAGCTACTATATATCTTCTTTAGAGAAATGATTATTTGGATACTTTGCCCATTTTTTTTATTGGGTTCTCTTATTATTGAGCTGCCGGAGAAGGCAATGGCACCCCACTCTAGTACTCTTGCCTAGAAAATCCCATGGATGGAGGAGCCTGGAAGGCTGCTGTCCATGGGGTCGCTGAGGGTCGGACACGACTGAGCGACTTCACTTTCACTTTTCGCTTTCATGCATTGGAGAAGGAAATGGCAACCCACTCCAGTGTTCTTGCCTGGAGGATCCCAGGGACGGGGGAGCCTGGTGGGCTGCCGTCTATGGGGTCACACAGAGTCGGACACGACTGAAGTGACTTAGCAATAGCAATTATTGAGCTGTAAGAGTTCTTTATGGGCTTCCCTGGTAGCTCAGTAGTAAAGAATCCACCAGTAATGCACAAGAACATGGGTTCGATCCCTGGGTTGGGAAGATCCCCTGGAGAAGGAAATGGCAACTCACTCCAGTATTCTTGCCTGGGAAACCCCATTGACAGAGTAGCTCAGTGGGCTTCAGTCCAAGGCATTGCAAAAGTGTTGGACATGACTCAGCGACTGAACAGTAAGTTTTTTATATAGCATATAAAATATCTTATCAAATACATAACCTGCAAATATTTGTGAGTTGTCTTTTTACTTTCTTGATGATATTCTTTGAATCACACATGTTTTAGATTTTTATTAAGCCTGATTTGGGTTTTTCTTCTGTTGCCTGTGCCTTTGTTGTCATACCTATGAATCCTTTGACAAATACAAGAGCATGAAAATATTCCCCTATATTTTTTTCTGAGTAATAGTTTTCACCCTTACATTTAGGATTTTGGTTCATTTTGAGTAAATTTTTTTGACTTTTTAAAAAATTTTATTTTTTTTTTAATTGAAGGATAATTGCTTTACAGAATTCTGTTGTGTTCTGTCAAACCTCAACATGAATAATTTTAACTAAATTTTTGTATATTGCTTGAGATGAAATTCCAACTGAATTCTTTTGCACAAGACTGTCCAGTTGTCCCAGTACCATTTGTTTAGAAAACTGTTTTTTCTTATTGAATGGTCATGGCACTCTTGTCAAAAACCAGTTGATTATATATAGACAGATGAATTTATTTCTGGGCTCTCATTTCTATTTTGTTGGTCTATATGTTTATTTTTGTTGACACTGTCTTGTATACCACTGCTTTGTAAATGTATTTTATAATCAGGAGGTGTAAGTTCTCCTTTCAGTTTGAATACTATTTACTTCCTTTTTTTGCCTAATTGCCCTAGCTAGAAGCTCAAGTAATATACTGAATAGAAGTGGTGAGACCAAATACCCTGTTTTGTTCCTGCTCTTAAGGAGAAGAGAAATACTTAGGTGAAAGAAATATCTTTCACCCTTAAGTATGATGCTGCTGTGGATTTAGTTTTGCTCTTAAGGCCTTTTGGCTGATTGAATGACCCATCACCCAGATTATTGAGGATAATCTTCTTTACTTAAAGTCAACTGATTATAGATGGTAACTACATATACAAAATACCTTTACAGCAATACCTAGATTAGTGTTTCACAACTGGGTATGTATAGCCTAGGCAAATTGACATGCTAATGATCACATGCAGGTTCTTTGAAAGGTGAATGTTCTCCGAGAGGAAGTGGTTATGTGTATGAAATAAGAGACAAAATAGTAAAACCACAATGTTTTGGAACCCTTTGGTGTGGAAATCTAAAGAAGATTGAAAAGGGGAAGCCTCTCCCTTTATCATTTACAAGAGTGTTGTCAAGGACTTCAGCTCTGAAGTGCAGCATCAGAACTTTGCTTTTCCTAACATCAGATTTTTTAGGTGGTGTCCTAAAATTCATCTTTTCCCTGAGCTCAAAATTGATGAATATCCTACAACCAACTCAAATATAAAATATAAAAACAGAGTTTGTTGTCCTTTCTTCCCTCTACCTCCTCTTTTTCTCTACTTTTGCTTCTGTTTGAGTCTCTGCCTCAAGGCATGGTTCCCCAGGAGGGCCGAGAGGAGCTAATCCACGTTCAAGATCAGGAGGGGCGGCAGTGAGGAGATACCTTTCGTCCAAGGTAAGGAGCAGCGGCTGCGCTTTGCTGGAGCAACCGTGAAGAGATACCCAACGTCCAAAGTAAGAGAAACACAAGTAAAACGGTAGGTGTTGCAAGAGGGCATCAGAGGGCAGACACACTGAAACCATAATCACAGAAGACTAGCAAATCTGATCACATGGACCACAGCCTTGTCTAACTCAATGAAACTAAACCATGCCATGTGGGGCCACCCAAGATGGGTGGGTCATGGTGGAGAGGTCTGACAGAATGTGGTCCACTGGAGAAGGGAATGACAAACCAATTCAGTATTCTTGCCTTGAGAACCCCATGAACAGTATGAAAAGGCAAAATGATAGGATACTGAAAGAGGAACTCCCCAGGTCGGTAGGTGCCCAATATGCTACTGGAGATCAGTGGAGAAATAACTCCAGAAAGAATGAAGGGATGGAGTCAAAGCAAAAACAATACCCAGTTGTGGATGTGACTGGTGATAGAAGCAAGGTCTGATGCTCTAAAGAGCAATATTGTATAGGAACCAGGAATGTTAGGTCCATAAATCAAGGTAAATTGGAAGTGGTCAAACAGGAGATGGCAAGAGTGAACGTCAACATTCTAGGAATCAGCGAACTAACATGGACTGGAATGGTGAATTTAACTCAGATGACCATTATATCTACTACTGTGGGCAAAAATCCCCTAGAAGAAATGGAGTAGCCATCATAGTCAACAAAAGAGTCTGAAATGCAGTACTTGGATGTAATCTCAAAAACGACAGAATGATCTCTGTTCATTTCCAAGGCAAACCATTCAATATCACAGTAATCCAAGTCTGTGCCCCAACCAGTAATGCTGAAGAAGCTGAAGTTGAACGGTTCTATGAAGACCTACAAAACCTTTTAGAACTAACATCCAAAAAAGATGTCCTTTTCATTATATGGGACTGGAATGCAAAAGTAGGAAGTCAAGAAACACCTGGAGTAACAGGCAAATTTTGGTCTTGGAATTCAGAATGAAACAGAGCAAAGGCTAGTAGAGTTTTGCCAAGAGAACACACTGGTCATAGCAAACACCCTCTTCCAACAACACAAGAGTACACATGGACATCACCAGATGCTCAACACCGAAATCAGATTGATTATATTCTTTGCAGCCAAAGATGGAGAAGCTCTATACAGTCAGCAAAAACAAGACCAGGAGCTGACTGTGGTTCAGATCATGAACTCCTTATTGCCAAATTCAGACTGAAATTGAAGACAGTGGGGAAAACCACTAGACCATTCAGGTATGACCTAAATCAAATCCCTTATGACAATACAGTAGAAGTGAGAAATAGATTTAAGGGACTAGATCTGATAGAGTGCCTGATGAACTATGGATTGGCATTCCTGACATTGTACAGGAGACAGGGATCAAGACCATCCCCATGGAAAAGAAATGCAAAAAAGCAAAATGGCTGTCTGAGGAGGCCTTATAAATAACTGTGAAAAGAAGAGAAGCAAAAAGCAAAGGAGAAAAGGAAAGATATAAGCATGTGAATGCAGAGTTCCAAAGAATAGCAAGGAGAGATAAGAAAGCCTTCCTCAGTGATCAGTGCAAAGAAATAGAGGAAAACAACAGAATGGGAAAGACTAGCGATCTCTTCAAGAAAATTAGAGATACCAAGGGAACATTTCATGCAAAGATGGGCTCAATAAAAGATAGAAATGGTATGGACCTAAAAGAAACATAAAATATTAAGAAGAGGTGGCAAGAATACACAGAAGAACTGTACAAAAAAGAGCTTCACGACCTAGATAATCATGATGGTGTGATCACTCACCTAGAGCCAGATATCCTGGAATGTGAAGTCAAGTGGGCCTTAGAAAGCATCACTATGAACAAAACTAGTGGAGGTAATGGAATTCCAGTTGAGCTATTTCAAATCCTGAAAGATGATGCTGTGAAAGTGCTGCACTCAATATGTCAGCAAGTTTGGAAAACTCAGCAGTGGCCACAGGACTGGAAAAGGTCAGTTTTCATTCCAATCCCAAAGAAAGGCAATGCCAAAGAATGCTCAAACTACCACACAATTGCACTCATCTCACACACTAGTAAAGTAATGCTCAAAATTTTCCAAGCCAGGCTTCAGCAATACATGAACTGTGAACTTCCAGATGTTCAAGCTGGTTTTAGAAAAGGCAGAGGAATCAGCGATCAAATTGCCAACATTCGCTGGATCATCGAAAAAGCAAGAGAATTCCAGAAAAACATCTATATCTGCTTTATTGACTATACCAAAGCCTTTGACTGTGTAGATCACAACAAACTATGGAAAATCCTGAAAGAGATGGGCATACCAGACCACCTGACCTGCCTCTTGAGAAACCTGTATGCAGGTCAGGAAGCAACAGTTAGAACTGGACATGAAACAACAGACTGCTTCCAAATAGGAAAAGGAGTTCGTCAAGCCTGTATATTGTCAGCCTGCTTATTTAACTTATATGCAGAATACATTATGAGAAACTCTGGGCTGGAAGAAGCACAAGCTGGAACCAAGATTGCTGGGAGAAATATCAATAACCTCAGATATGCAGATGACACCACCCTTATGGCAGGAAGTGAAGAGGAATTAAAAGCGTCTTGATGAAAGTGAAAGTGGAGAGTGAAAAAGTTGGCTTAAAGCTCAACATTCAGAAAACGAAGATCATGGCATCTGGTCCCATCACTTCATGGGAAATAGATGGGGAAACAGTGGAAACAATGTCAGACTTTATTTTCTGGGCTCCAAAATCACTGCAGATGGTGATTGCAGCCATGAAATTAAAGGACGCTTACTCCTTGGAAGGAAAGTTATGACCAACCTAGACAGCATATTGAAAAGCAGAGACATTACTTTGCCAACAAAGGTCCATCTAGTCAAGGCTATGGTTTTTCCTGTGGTCATGTATGGATGTGAGAGTTGGTCTGTGAAGAAAGCTGAGTACCGAAGAATTTTGAACTGTGGTGTTGGAGAAGACTCTTGAGAATCCCTTGGACTGCAAGGAGATCCAACCAGTCCATCCTAAAGGAGACCAGTCCTGGGTGTTCATTGGAAGGACTGATGCTAAAGCTGAAACTCCAAAAGTCTGGCCACCTGATGCGAAGATTTGACTCACTGGAAAAGACCCTGATGCCGGGAGGGATTTGGGGGCAGGAGGAGAAGGGGACGACAGAGGATGAGATGGCTGGATGGCATCAGCGACTCAATGGGCGTGAGTTTGAGTGAATTCTGTGAGTTGGTGATGGACAGGGAGGCCTGGCATGCTGCAGTTCATGGGGTCACAAAGAGTCGGACATAACTGAGCGACTGAACTGAACTGAACCGAGTCTCTGCCTCAATGCATGGTAGCATCAGACATCTCATGTTTTAAATTCAGAACCCACTGAATCATCTGCCATTCATCTCTCTTGCTTAATTTCTCATTTAACTACTACTAAGTTTTATAAATTTTTTCCTGTCAATTTCTTTCAGACCAACTACCTCCATTTCATTCCCCCATTGCTGCTTTAGTTCAGCATCCACCTAGTTCTTTCTGGACCCTCCAGTGAGTCTTCCACACCGTGGAAAGAATGTTTTTTCTCAAGTCCTAACCTGATGACCCCAATGTTCTGCTTAAAACCATCATGAGCTACCCATTGCAAAAACTCTAAACCTCAGAGTGTGGTGAAAGGTCCCAAAGCCTGTCTACCTACGTCCCATCCATAGCCCTATCTGTCATTCAGCATCATGTCCCCATCTTCACCACCTTCCCCCACCAAACAAGCATCCACTCTCCAGGCACATTCCAGGTACCTGCATTTCCCTAAACACGTTACTTTGTTCCATATCCCTGTGCTTTTCCTCTGGCTTTTTCCTCTGGGAGAGGAATTCTCTCTTCTCTCACCTGAGTTTTTCTGCCTTCATACATATAGGAAGACACATAGTTATTCACTAAGACTCAATATCTACAGGATATGGAGGAAAGGAAGTGTCTTCAAAGAAGGCTGAGGAAGAATTATATATGAGAAGATATGGGAAAAAGTACTGGGTCCTGAATAGTTTTAGGAAATGGTGTTGTTACTCAAAAGAGACTGAAATTACAAAACATTCAAACAAAATATTTCCTTAGGAGTCTAAGAAGCTGGCAAACTTTTATTTACTTTTAGATTCAATCTTTATATTAGAATTTATCATATATATATATATATATATATATATACACACACACACACACACACACAGGTGCTTCATAATGTCCAGATATAGCTTTTTAAAGTTTCATAACTTGGGTTATAGATATGATAGAAATAGCATATGTATATCATATAAAAGTCAAAAGAAATTTTCTTTCAAAGACTGATACTGACTAATTCCATAGCCAAAATTAACCATTATCTTTTTATGTAAGGAAGCCATTTCTATTGACATAGGACATACAGTTAGTATATACTGTTATAACTGCACAATATGGTTGGCCTACAGTTTCATAAATTCACTTCGGCACAGGTTATTTCTATCATAAATCTAAACTAAGTTATTAAACTGCAAGACACACACGTTAAAGAAAATACAATACACAAGGGCTTTATGAAGGCTTTGAATGTATTTATGTCTGTATATGTGCATGTCCAGTTTCCATGTGTGCATTTAAATATTTTCGTAGGGACAACATATTTTTCCAGGGCAATTTTAAGTTCTTTTTTTCCTGCACTCTGTCCTGAGTGGAATGAAGTTAAGCTTGCCATCATCTTTCTTAGAGTAAACATTTATACCCTTGAATACTGTTACTAAGCCATCTCTCAGGCTATTCACTGTGCAAAAATTTTCTAGTTCTTTTCATTCACCTTCATCTTCTTTTCCAAATGTGAAAGAATTCCATTCTAGGCGATGCTGTCAAATACATGGCTGACTTCAGGAGTACAAAAAATGGGATTCCCTATTTCAGGAAATAGTACTGAAAGGTAGAATAGAGAAGGAGGATTATTCTTCCCCAGGGTCTTCTAGGAGATTCTTGTATTTATCCAAATATTAAAATGATTGCAGCAATAATAATACCATTTTGCATGCCAAGTGTCATTTGAGACATTTAAAAACGCTTAAAATTTTTTGAACAGAACAATGGATCTGGTTGCTGTGCACTTCATAAAACTGAAAATTGAAGATTCTTAAAATCCAGGCATTTTTTCTGAAGTGACAAGTGGTCCCAGGCTTCAACAGTGTACGGGATGTGGCATTTACTGATAAGCGAACCAGAGTAAAGGACCTATTTCCCTGGAAGATTACATTCCAGTTACTGCTCAAGCATGTTTTTCATTATACAAGTGTACCTGTGTGATTTTATATCTTTGACTAGTTTTAATATTAGGAATACTGTACCCTCTGGAAAGATTTTAGTAATACTTTCTAAAAAGGGGGGAACATTTCAAATAATAAGGTCCTTTTAAATCTGTATGGAAATGAACAGACTGGAACTTCAGTTCTACAAGATTACAGCATACCAGAAAGTGGAAAAAAAGGATCAGATATACTGGTGAAAATTGTCAAGAATCAGTCCATGACTTATACATTTGAATGTATTCATTTGAATGTATACATTTCTCTGTGTGTATATGGGAGCAAAGTGGCCTGAAAGAGAAACACCTTAATATCACGTTGGCCACGTATCCTGGATCCCAGATCCCATTTGGGAAAGAGGAGAAGGCATTGTCCTTCCCTACTCACACCCACCAGAGTGCTGAAATGTCTCTGGGCTGGACTGAGGAGTGATGAGGACCAAGAGAGGGAGGAACAAATGTGTTTTCTAACAAATGTGTTAGTTAGAGAAAACTAACCTTTATGAATTTGGTATGGTCCACAGTAAGTGGGTAGAGAAGGCAATGGCACCCCACTCCAGTACTCTTGCCTGGAAAATCCCATGGACAGAGGAGCCTGGTAGGCTGCAGTCCATGCTAAGGGTCAGACACGACTGAGCAACTTCACTTTCACTTTTCACTTTCATGCATTGGAGAAGGAAATGGCAACCCACTCCAGTGTTCTTGCCTGGAGAATCCCAGGGACGGGGAAGCCTGGTGGGCTGCCGTCTCTGAGGTCGCACAGAGTCAGACACAACTGAAGTGACTTAGCAGCAGCAACAGTAAGTGGGTACCTACTTCACGGAGACTTTGCTGGAGAGAAGGATAGGGAAGAAGTGATGTAAGGACTCATGTGTAATAAGCACCTGTAAGGACACTGATGCATTCATCTTCCTCCCTATAAAGATGAGAGGAAGTGGATATAAACGTTAAGTAGGCGGAACTCCATGTTGAAATCTACTTCCCATGACAACTAAATACCTTATTCTCATCCATCTTATGAGTAGTTTTAACCTTCCCATCCCATTTGAATATCTGGAAGCTTTTTCTTGCTTCAAAAATATCATTAAAACATGTTTGGTACCTTAATGCTATTGATGCTTCCTTTTTGCTCTTAAAACAATGATATTAGAATGAACGTGACCTCTCTTCTGCCTCCACCTTTGTACTGCAAGTGCTTAATCAGAAGCTTGACACTTGTGCTGGTGAGTTTCCTCTCAGTGAACATTTATTTAATGGCTGAAGAGTAACTTACACACACAGGAGCCTGGTAACAACTCATCAAATCCCCCAACTTCTTAACTCATAATTTTAAATCCTTGCTCTTGAGCAAGAGTGGTGTTTCTTCAGTCAAAAGGAAAAAAAAAGTCTAATGAACATTTTTGTGAAGTGTTTATTTGTAGATCAGAATTTTATATTCCATCATAATGAAGAGGGTGTTTGGGGTAAACATAATACTTGGAAACAATCAATTATTTCAAGGAACTTACCTGACTTACCCTATTCTATGTCTCCTTTGTCTCCCCCAAACCTAATGTGACCTGACTGTTATAAGCAAGACATGGACAAATCGAGAAAAAAAAATCTAGCCTGCCTTAAAACTTTCTGTATTAAATATAATAAAAAAACTTTATTTCCTCTGCTAAAGGGAGACATAAGATGTTATTATAAGAAAGACTATTTTAGGCAAGATAATATTGAGTTTTATATGTTTTTAACCTGGAAGTTCTTTTAAAAATTGTTATTTATTCCACTTCCCTAAGGAATAGGAAGGAAGCAATCCGTAGACATGTTTTCTAGTTTGGATGAATGCCTCGGAGGGTTAGGTTGAAGTACAGAGAATCAGAGAACCATTCATTTGGCTGAAAGTAATTCATTTCTTCTTCTGGATCTGACAAACTCTGAATACAGGTGATCCAGTCTTCTCGGGTCTTTGGTTAGGAATACTGGGAAAATTCATGGGCTAGAGAGGCAGGGCCAGCATTGAGCAGGAATCTGAAGCTCCAGGTTCAAAGTTGGAACTGATAACGTGATAGCTGTTTTTGTACTTTGCTTGGCAGAGCGAGAAGCCCCGAGAGAGAATGAATTGTTTCTAGCGGTTAGGTAAAACACCACCGTCGCCTCTTTTCTTTCTGGTGTTTCTCTTAGTCACTGTATGGTATATTTACATCCAGGCCTTTTTTTGAAGGTGAAAGGATCAAAGAGAAAGAAATGAGAGGATTTATTAGGATGAATAGAAGTGAAAATCCACAAAAGGAGGAATACCTTTGAGCTGATGTGAGAAAGTCTCTCTTCTTTGTCTTCTTTTCCCTGAGCCTGAATAACTTTGGGGCTCAAGAGAAAGCACAAGAGAGTGGAGGAAAGAATTCTGCCAGTGCTCCACTTTTCTAAGGGAAAGAGACCCAGGTGGGTTCTGTCCAATCCTTCATTTGAAAACATTCTAAAAGTAGGCAAAACAGCTTTCCTCGATCCATTAACTAAAACAGTGCCACAACCAGATTTTCTATCGACCCTTTTGGAAAAATTTCATATTCCATTCTATTGTTAGAAGTGATTTTTTTTTTCAAGCTTGACTTTAATAGTTGATCATGATTAACAATCCTAAACCTGTGGCTTCTCTGAATGCCCTGTTGAAACCCTGCAATATAGTTTATAAGCCTAGAGCTGTCCTTCTGGTCAACTGTTTCCTTTTTGTCACTTGTGTGTTTTTTCATTTAAAAAAATATCAAATCACTATTTACTCTCAAATGTTGAAATGAAAAAATAGAAATGTTATGATGAGTAGATCTATAAATTCATTCTGTGAATTAATCTTTCTGTTGGACTTGGTTGTAATTAAGTTACACTTGCCTTTTGAACTCTGGTATGTCATTAAAGCATGTGGGTTTAACTTCTTACAATAAACTCTTTCATTCAGGAATTATGCTAAAATTATTAAGCATGTGTAGAGTATGGTGGGTTGCTGTCTATGGGGTCACACAGAGTCAGACACGACTGAAGCAACTTAGCAGCAGCAGAGTATGCAAGGGCTTCCTTGGTGGCTCAGTGGTAAAGAATCCACCTGCCAAGCAGGAGACCTGGATTCAACTTCTGGATTGGGAAAATCCCCTGGAGAAGGAAATAGCAACCCACTTCAGTATTCTTGCCTAGGAAATCCCTTGGACAGAGGAGCTTGGAGGAATACAGTCCATAATGTCACAAAGAGTTGTACACTACTTAGTGAATAAAAACAACATAACATATTAAATAACCACACTATTAAAGCCCAGTGTTGATAAATATTGATCCACTACTTTTTTATTTTTCAAGTCACTCAGTTGTGTCTGACTCTTTGTGACCCCATGGATAGTCCATGGAATTCTCCAGGCCAGAATACTGGAGTGGGTAGACTTTCCCTTCTCCAGGGCATCTTCCCAACCTAGGGATCGAACCCAGGTCTCCTGCATTGTGGGCAGATTCTTTACCACCTGAGCCACAATGGAAGTCCAAGAATACTGGAGTGGGTAGCCTATCCCTTCTCCAGGAGATCTTCCCAACCCAGGAATTGAACTGGGGTCTTCTGCATTGCAGATGGATTTTTACCAACTGAGCTATCAGGGAAGACCCCACTACTGAGTTAATAATAAACCATTATGATAATATAAGCTTCACCTCCAAAAACTATAGAAATTGGATTAAGGAACATAGCTGTCTATTTCTAAGATGAAAGTATGAAAAACTAGGGATGCAGTCATTGACTGCATTTCTATTTCCACTTAATCATATAAGATTTGTGTTATTAATTATAAAAATTGTTTACTGTATATAACAGTTATATACTAACTATATAAGTTGTTAGTGCAATTCATCACCATTGTAGAGTCATCATTTCAAGTTTTTATCTGTTCTTTGGAGGCATTTTGCAAATAACGAATGTCCTCTTAACATGCTTCCATGCTAAGCAGTTTAGACTTTATCCTGTAAGTGATGAGAGACAGTTAAGAATTTTAAAGCGGGAAGTGTCTTGATCAATGTGTATTCCTAAGAGATCCCCCTAATGTAGTATGCTGGATGCATGGGAGGGAGTTGAGTCTAGAAGTTGGAAGAATGATTATGGGTCTATTACAACAGCTCAGGGTAAAGCTATGGAGAGCTTGGAATGAAATCGTGAGAGTAGAGAAGCTAAGGATAAGATGGATTCAAGAGATATTCATGAGAAAGAATTAGAGTAAGAGGTGTGAGAGAGGGACAAGTTGGATTCACCTTCAGAATTTTGAATTGGACATCTGGGTAAATGCTGATACTATCCCCAGTAGGGAACATAGTAGCGGAGGAGGACTTGACAAGAGAAGAAAGAATATGGATAAGTGTGGACATGTTGAGTGTGCAATGTTTCAAAGACATCAGTCTCCTGGGCAGCAATCTCCAGTGCATTTGAAAATGTGGCTCTCAAGTCTGGAAGAAAGGTTTGGCCTAGGGTACAGGAAATCACTGGAAATCCCAGCTGTACAGTTTGGGTGTTGGAAACCATGGGAGTAGATGAGACCAATAGAAAGTGATTCTGCAGAGGTCATAGTACTGCTCCAGTGAATTTCCTAATGCAATATGTTTTTCCTTAATAAGAATGAAGCATCAGAAAGCACAGGGAATTTTTTAAGAGGAGGCTATTGTTTCTTTAACTTTGAAATGGTGGATGACTGTGGCTGTCACAGAAAAGAGAAATAGTTAACATTGTTGCAAGAAGGAACAGGGCCTTTTTCTCAGCAGTGCTCCATCACTGTGAATTTTTATTTATTTCTATTACTAGTGAGAGTCTCACCAGGATGCTTCTAGCGTGGCTTCTGAAAGTATTGCCCAATAATGTATTATTGGAATAATAGTGTGGATTTAGGTTGCTAGGTGGTACTATACATTTTATGATCGCTGCTCCATGGAAAGCTACCACATGAGCCTTTTCTATACTATATTTGCTAACCCTATAACAACATAAACCCAGATCCAACCTTAACTCAACTTCTGTAACACAGGTCAACCTGGGTGATTCACAAAGTCAAAACACTAAAGTAATATTGCAAGGAAAATTGAAATTGATCAAAATTTCACTGAATCAAGACTAACTTAGGGCAATGTGAATTTTCTGGAAGTTTATGATAGTTAGGAATTTTTGTAAGTGCTTCTGTGATAAATATTTTAAAATAGCTTAATATAAAAATCTTCAAAATTAAAGTTTTATACTAGGGTAAATGTGCAAAATAAATGTGATGGGTATAATTTGAATATACAAATGTAAATAAAATAACTATAGGTAAAATCAATATTTCTTCTCTACAAAATGACTGACCAAAGAAGATGAGCAAATCGTTTGCTCAGAGGATGAATATTAAATTAATAAGCTTGATAAGAACTACAGAAATATATATTAAAGGAGATGCTCATAGGAGATACTCCTTGTTACGTTATATAAACAAATATAAATAAAATAATATAAAGCAAGTTTGCAGGGCAGTGAGAAAGAGGTGCAAATAAGATTTTGCAAGCTCATAAAGTTTTCCTAGATGGGAATTTCCTGATGGTCCAGTGGTTAGGAATCAGCACTTTCACTCCTGTGGCCTGCATTCGATCCCTGGTTAGGGAACTAAGATCTCACATGCTGTGAAGTTGGGTGCCCCCTCAAAGAAATCTCCTTAGAGAAAAGTTGGAAATGAAGTCAATAAATGTGATAGTACTCAATGATCAATAATCCCACTTTGGGGGATGCACCCCAAGTAAATATTTCTAAGAGAAAAAATGTATATTTTTATATCCAGCTGTAGCAGTAGCAAATTATTTATCACAGTAAAAAATTAGAAACAAAATTTAAGGAATGGATTAGCAAATTATGACCTTTATCCTCATCAATATATGACTTATGTAGATTACTTAGAAAATAATATAAAAAGTAGATTTAAGTGAAAAAAGAATACAAGTTATGTAATCACATATATTACAACTACATAAAAATTAAATATATACATAAATATCTATAAAAATAGAAACAAATAACACAAATAGCTAGTGTTTTGAAATTAAGGCATAGGCTAAAGAGTTATTTTAATGTAAAAGTAATTAGAAATACTAGTACAAAAGAAAATATTTTGAATCTTTAGTAATAATTTTAAATTTAAGTTCCTTTCAAATTAAATGAGATGGTCAGTCTTTTTCAGGGGTCAAGATAAGACATAAAGTAATTGTCCTGCTTAACCAAATTCTAAGAATTTTGGTGTCAAGTGTGAATGTACTCTTTTAAAAACTCAGAAAACCTATAGCATAATAGCGCATGTCTTTCGAAGGCCTTAATTAAGCCAATCCATTGTTCCTTCTGCAATCATGTTAGTTAATTGTTCTTTCCTTGTTCTTTCTTTAAATGTTGAAGTTATTAGATAATTATTAATTTTTTAGTTCTAACATCTATCATGCCATCAGATCTGATTTCAAAGTACAGGAAAACCTCATTAATTTTGACCTTACTAAGTTTAAATTTGTGATACTTTAAGCAAAATGTACTTAAATTCTCTTCGAATCTAGTTTTACTAGATTAGGCAAACTTTCCTGTGGCCAGATTCTCTGGGACAGCAGATATTCTGAAGACCACTCCCTCCAATCTTCCTTATCTCTTATCTGTCTGAAACTTGTAACAGAGCATGGTGCCTTGGGATGGGGGCAGGCCTTCCCCCTTATCCTCTGCCTTTGCTTTTCTCTAAAGCTACCCCACGTCCGAGGTCAGGGGCGGCGGCCAAAAGGAGCAACCCCAGGTCCAAGAAGCAGCGGCTGTGCGGGTGCAGGAGGGCCAAGAGGAGCTACTCCAAGATCAGGAGGGTGTCCATGAGGAGATACCCCACGTCCAAGATAAGAGAAACCCAAGTAAGATGATAGGTGTTGCGAGAGGGCATCAGAGGGCAGACACACTGAAACCATAATCACAGAAAACTAGCCAATCTGATCACATGGACCACAGCCTTGCCTAACTCAATGAAACTAAGCCATGCCGTGGGGGGCCACCCAAGACGAACAGGTCATGGTGGAGAGGTCTGACAGAATGTGGTCCACTGGAAAAGGGAATGGCAAACCACTTCAGTATTCTTGCCTTGAGAACCCCATGAACAGTATGAAAAGGCAAAATGATGGGATACTAAGAGGAGAACTCCCCAGGTCAGTAGGTGCCCAATATGCTACTGGAGATCAGTGGAGAAATAACTCCAGAAAGAATGAAGGGTTGGAGCCAAAGCAAAAACAATACCCAGTTGTGGATGTGACTGGTGATAGAAGCAAGGTCCAATGCTGTCAAGAGCAATATTGCATAGGAACCTGTAATGTTAGGTCCATGAATCAAGGCAAATTGGAAGTGGTCAAACAGGAGATGGCAAGAGTGAATGTCGACATTCTAGAAATCAGCAAACTAAAATGGACTGGAATGGGTGAATTTAACTCAGATGACCATTATATCTACTACTTCGGGCAGGAATTCCTTAGAAGAAATGGAGTAGCCATCATGGTCAACAAAAGAGTCCAAAATGCAGTACTCGGATGCAATCTCAAAAACGACAGAATGATCTCTGTTCGTTTCCAAGGCAAACCATTCAGTATCACAGTAATCCAAGCCTATGCCTCGACAAGTAATGCTAAAGAAGCTGAAGTTGAACGGTTCTATGAAGACCTACAAGACCTTTTAGAACTAACACCCCCAAAAGATGTCCTTTTCATTATAGGGGACTGGAATGCAAAAGTAGGAAGTCAAGAAACACTGGGAGTAACAGGCAAATTTGGACTTAGAGTATGGAATGAAGCAGGGCAAAGGCTAATAGAGTTTTGCCAAGAGAACGCACTGGTCATAGCAAACACCCTCTTCCAACAACACAAGAGAAGGTTCTACACATGGACATCACCAGATGGTCAACACCAAAATCAGATTGATTATATTCTTTGCAGCCAAAGATGGAGAAGCTCTATACAGGCAGCAAAAACAAGGCTGGGAGCTGACTGTGGCTCAGATCATGAACTCCTTATTGCCAAATTCAGACTGAAATTGAAGGAAGTAGGGAAAACCACTAGGCCATTCAGGTATGACCTAAATAAAATCCCTTATGATTACACAGTGGAAGTGAGAAGTAGATTTAAGGGACTAGATCTGATAGACAGAGTGCCTGATGAACTATGGACGGAGGTTCGTGACATTGGACAGGAGACAGGGATCAAGACCATCCCCATGGAAAAGAAATGCAAAAAAGCAAAATGGCTGTCTGAGGAGGCCTTACAAATAACTGTGAAAAGAAGAGAAGCAAAAAGCAAAGGAGAAAAGGAAAGATATAAGCATGTGATTGCAGAGTTCCAAAGAATAGCAACAAGAGATAAGAAAGTCTTCCTCAGTGATCAGTGCAAAGAAACAGAGGAAAACAACAGAATGGGAAAGACTAGAGATCTCTTCAAGAAAATTAGAGATACCAAGGGAACACTTCATGCAAAGATGGTCTCAATAAAGGACAGAAATGGTATGGACCTAACAGAAGCAGAAGATATTAAGATGAGGTGGCAAGAATACACAGAAGAACTGTACAAAAAAGATCTTCACAACCCAGATAATCATGATGGTGTGATCACTCACCTAGAGCCAGACATCCTGGAATGTGAAGTCAAGTGGGCCTTAGAAAGCATTACTACGAACAAAGCTAGTGGAGGTGATGGAATTCCAGTTGAGCTATTTCAAATCCTGAAAGACGATGCTGTGAAAGTGCTGCACTCAATATGTCAGCAAATTTGGAAAACTCAGCAGTGGCTACAGGACTGGAAAAGGTCAGTTTTCATTCCAATCCCAAAGAAAGGCAATGCCAAAGAATGCTCAAACTACCACACAATTGCACTCATCTCACATGCTAGTAAAGTAATGCTCAAAATTTTCCAAGCCAGGCTTCAGCAATACGTGAACTGCGAACTTCCAGATGTTCAAGCTGGCTTTAGAAAAGGCAGAGGAACCAGCGATCAAATTGCCAACATCTGCTGGATCATTGAAAAAGCAAGAGAGTTCCAGAAAAAACATTTATTTCTCCTTTATTGACTATGCCAAGGCCTTTGACTGTGTGGATCACAATATACCGTGGAAAATTCTGAAAGAGGGAATACCAGACCACCTGACCTGCCTCTTGAGAAAGCTGTATGCAGGTCAGGAAGCAACTGTTAGAACTGGACATGAAACAACAGACTGGTTCCAAATTTGGAAAGGAGTAGGTCAAGACTATATTGTCACACTGCTTATTTAACTTACATGCAGAGTACATCATGAGAAACTCTGGGCTGGAAGAAGCACAAGCTGGAATCAAGATTGCCAGGAGAAATCTCAATAAGCTCAGACATGCAGATGACACCACCTTTATGGCAGAAAGTGAAGAGAAACAAAAAAGCCTCTTGATGAAAGTGAAAGTGGAGAGTGAAAAAGTTGGCTTAAAGTTCAACATTCAGAAAACGAAGATCATGGCATCTGGTCCCATCACTTCATGGCAAATAGATGGGGAAACAGTGGAAACAGTGTCAGACTTTATTTTGGGGGCCTCCAAAATCACTGCAGATGGTGATTGCAGCCATGATGTTAAAAGACACTTACTCCTTGGAAGGAAAGTTATGACCAACGTAGATAGCATATTGAAAAGCAGACACATTACTTTGCCAACAAAGGTCCATCTAGTCAAGGCTATGGTTTTTCCTGTGATCATGTATGGATGTGAGAGTTGGACTGTGAAGAAAGAATTGATGCTTTTGAACTGTGGTATTGGAGAAGACTCTTGAGAGTCCCTTGGACTGCAAAGAGATCCAACCAGTCCATCCTAAAGGAGATCAGTCCCGGATGTTCATTGGAAGGACTGATGCTGAAACTAAAACTCCAGTACTTTGGTCACCTCTTGGGAAGAGTTGACTCATTGGAAAAGACCCTGATGCTGGGAGGGATTGGGGGCAGAAGGAGAAGGGGATGACAGAGGATGAGATGGCTGGATGGCATCACCAACTCGATGGACATGAGTTTGGGTGAACTCCGGGAGTTGGTGATGGACAGGGAGGCCTGGCATGCTGTGATTCATGGGGTTGCAAAGAGTTGGACACGACTGAGAGACTGAACTGAACTGAACTGAAAGTACCTCAATAATAGGAGTTGATGCACAAGTCCTGAGTTGTTTTGTAGATGTAAGAAACCTATCCCCTCTCCAACAAATGGATGACCATGAGTACATAGCCCTGAGCCTCTGGAGCCTAAGGACTGATAATGTTAACTCCTGTGACACCACCGTGCTACCTCACCATCAGCCAATCAGAGAATTGTGCACAATTACCGACCCTGTGACTGTCTCCACCCCCAACCTGGCTTTTAAAAGTGTTTTGCCGGAACCCTCTGGGGAGTCTGGGGCTTTTTGTGGCAGGAGCTACCCATCTCCGTGCATGGTCCTGCAGTAAAGCTTCCTCTGCTCTAAACCCTGACATTTCAGCTTGTTTGGCTTCACTGTGTGTAGGGCACATGAATTTGCAGTATCAAAATTACCTTTTTAATGTAAAGCTTTGTTATCAAGTAGCACCCCAGGTTCAATCCTTGGGTCGGGAAAATCCCCGGGAGAAGGGAATAGCTACCTACGCCAATATTCTTGCCTGGAGAATCCATGGATGGAGGAGCCTGGTAGGCTGCAGTCCATGGGGTCCCAAAGAATCAGACCCGACTGAGCGACTAACACTTTGACTTTTTTTTTTATTTTTCCCAGCACAAAGGTACTCTAAGGCAGAGGTCACAGTCCAGACACTTCCAGGAAGCTGTGTTTTGTTTCATCCACATGGTGTGTTTGTGTGTTCCTCCCAGAATTTGAAAGCCTTTGGATAGAGCATACACTTTTCAGTTCAGCATACACTTCATCATCCTTACATTATGTTACTTCATGCATTTGAGTTCGCCATTTCTTTAACTGTTAAGATTGTCCCAGAAAACCGTTTTGAAAAATTCCACATTTTTTTCTTCCATGATCTCTGGAATAGTATTTCCAGTGAGAAGTGCCAATTGTCACATATTTTCTGCTGCTTTGCTTTTATTTATTAACATTTCACAGGCACAGCCTGGTGTCTTAATGAAACTGTACTTCCTTGAGGGCAGGGATAGGTGTTTAATTTGTTTTGTATCTTCTACAGTGCCTAGTGGGCTTCCTAGGTGGTGCTAGTGGTAAAGAATCTGCCCGAGACATGGCTCAGTCCCTTTCAGTTGGAAATTGGCAACCCACTCCAGGATTCTTGCCTGGAGAATCCCATGGACAGAGGAGCCTGGTGGACTACAGTCCATGGGGTCACAAAGAGTCGGACACGACTGGAGCAACAAAGCACATACGCACAGTACCCAGTAGAATAACTTTAGTGTAAGTGCTCCATGACTACTGAATGACTTGACCCTCAGTTGATAACT
The DNA here is from genome assembly GCF_029378745.1 of Bos indicus. Taxonomy (NCBI): domain Eukaryota; kingdom Metazoa; phylum Chordata; class Mammalia; order Artiodactyla; family Bovidae; genus Bos; species Bos indicus. The sequence goes on from NC_091764.1 coordinate 95,798,616, forward strand.
GAGGGTAAATAAAGATTCTAATACCAGACAGAATGATACTACTCATACTGTGCTTTAAAGTTTGCAAAGCATATGGATTATGTCATTGGATCTTTTCAGTCTCTCTGGACAGGAATAAGAGTGGTGAAGCGGATCAGAGCATGAACACCCTAGATTCTGAGAAGGGAGGTAGAAATTAGGATATATGAGTATACATGCTTATCCAAAGACATTTTAAATTAGTGCTTTCACCTTGACTTTGAGCTTTAAGACTTAAATGTCTAATTTCTGGTTGTTAGGAGAGAAACTGGTTGAGGAACTAGGTATCATTGCTGCTCACAGAATTTATGGATCTACTTCTCCTCGAAAAGATGACACTTCCCAGCTCCCATGGGGTTGGCCACCAGACTAGTCCTGTCTGATATGTTGTGGGGACATGCACATACACACAGCCCCTAGTGAAATTTGCTTAATTCACACAGTTTCACATTAATTTCACATTTATTTTGTGGAACCACTGACTCCATGTTGTGATCATCTCACACCCTGTGACTCTGTGTTGTCTCAATAGGGTGCCCAGGTCTCCCTGCAGCCTCTTCATCCCCTCAACTCCAGCAGGAGAACCCTACGCTGCTTTGTCCTTATTTCCTTTATTTAATTAGTTTCTATAAAAGGCCTCTTGCTTACGAAGGCAGAGGGTGCAGGGTGATGGGAACAGAGGGGCCAGCAGAAGTGGGCAGAAGCATGATAAAAGGAAGGGGGCAGGAAAAAGAGGTGGTATCGGCCCAGAGGATGGTGACAGGGACTGTTCCAGGAGTAAAGGACCACGTGGAAGGAGGCAGATGATAAAGTGGAAAAATAAATTGGGGGCCCAGACGTGTGACTTACAAAGGAAGACATTAAAAGTTGAAGAGAAGAGTGTGAAATGACAAGAGAAAAAGGAACTAGTGAGAGAAGAGTTATAAAAGTTATCTCCATTTTGTTTTATCATTTGCATCATTATCCGACTGCCTCTGGGAATAAGATGTTTCAAGATGCCTTCAGATGGAGATGGAGTCTCTCATCCATATTGTCTGAGTACAAGACATTGGGGCACATTTCTCAAGAAGCTTCAACAATCTGATTCTGTATCATCAGAAGAGTGCATCTTCTCTTCATCGTAATGGTGAGACGAGAGACGGTTCCCCCCAACCCCCAAAGTGTTTAGGTGGAAAAAATAAAAAGACCTTTACAGGTGGCAAAAAGCAAGATTCCAAAGAACTCCTTTTTAAAAAGAAAAACAAGCTGGGTCAGATACAGAGTTGTCATATTTTTGCTATGTTGCAGGAAGGGAAAAAACAATTAATAAGGCAGTGCCAACTCTGACTGTGCTTAATAGGGAGTTATTTCCATGTGGGTCGTGTTCTCGCAGGAGTTGAGTGATGCTAGAAATAACACCATGCGGATTCTTCCCCTTCTCTGTTACAGAGAACTCTTACCACCACATCGCATCACATCATATCTCCTGCTTTCTAGATTCAGTCTTCATTCTGAAAGTCTTATTTATTCCTCCCTTTTCTCTTTCCTCCTTTCTGCCCCCACTGTATAATCTGGAAAAGAAAAGGGCCTATTTGGGGATGTATTAAAGAAATATTCCCCTGAGTACACAATGCAAATATCTAGAAATGTATTGTTCCCAATATATACAACAAGCTCAAAAAATCGCAGTGGATAATGAAGACTTGCTTTCATTGTTGGAGGACAGGCAGGTCTTCACACAGGAATGAAAGTTGTTTATCCCTTTGAAAAAAGACTGCCCGAGTTGAATAATTAATATCATTATGATAAGAACAAAACAGAGATTCTTTTAAAAGAGTAATGATGGTAGAGTCAGAATCTTAGTATGCTTGTGAGGGTGATTAAAATTGAATGCTCTGCCCGTGTTTCCTGTACACTCCAGGAACTGCAAGCAAAATAAGATGGATTGGATTCAGCTGAAGGCATTAATATGCATGTTGTCAACTAAGCCTTTAACCAATTATTTTTTCAGAGATAATAAACATTTGAATATTTTCTCTAGAAACCGGAAAGCCTCTTTTACTTGAAGTAACGAGCAGGGGCAGGCTGACTTTGAAGCTAATGCAGCTTCAGACTCCCAGCCACTCACCTGGGCCCTTTCTAAAGCTGTGAGAGAGGCCCTAATAACGTGTCCAAATGTTTTAGTAGAATTTGTGAAAGTAGCATATTTAAATTGCAAATAATTTAAGATTGCTATCTCTTTCCACTCCAATCTTCTCTGATTTTTCCCTTGAAGGAGGAAACAGACAGAGCTGGACTCCATCTTAGGCCAGGCGGTGAACATTAAGCTACATGCATGGTCACCCTCCTAAAGGACTCTGAACTTTGTGCCCGGTGTCTATAGAAATGGCATACTAATGGGAAACCAGACCCCAGGATAAAAGAGCCTCAGGACTTGGACTCTCCCTTGCCTAAAAGAATATGCTAATTATCTCTGTAACAGAACACAGTTGTAAATTCCATTAAGTTTATCGGGATATGACCACAGTCCTACTGATAAATGTCCACTGTTTATCTAGTCTTGTGACACATGAATCATAAGCTAACTTTGATCATATCTCTCTTTTACCTTGTCCGGACTAGTTTCAAGGAACTTGGGGAGGTGGGTTTGAGCAAGTACACTTTGGGTATTTAAGGTTTTCACAAAAGTCGGTCATGGTCCTTGGCTAAGAGGAGACTCTGCCTTGGGCCCACTGTTGTAATAAACTGCACTCCACTATCTGCATTGTCCTTCTGAGTGAGTTTGTTTCTCAGAACGCGTGGCTACAACACCCTCATGCTGAATGTCCTTGAAATGGTGGTGTGCATCTTCGAGATGAAGCTAGGAGGAAGTTGAGCTGGGAATAATTTAATTTGGATTTAGTGAGATACATTTATGCGGCTTGCAATCAGTTTCCTGTGAAGTTATTGCCAGCTGTCCCAAGGGAAAGCTTCCAGAAAACACCACCTGCGCCTCATACCTACTCGCCCAGCATTGTGGCATGAAAGAGCCACAGAACATGTGCTCTTTGGGTCATTCCTTTTCTCGTTGGAAAAAAAATCTTCCCCACCTCACCTGAAGTTGTTGACCACGTTTGTATTTTGTCAGTTTTTTTCTTTCCGTTTAAATTTTCTCCCAGATAGAGTATGTGACCACTTAGAATTTTTGTTAAAGAACCAAAGCGTTATGTTTCCCATGAGAAAGCTGCTCAAGCTTTGTAACATGTGTACATCAGTATTAAGGCTCTAAGATTTTTCATCGGCAGGGAAGAGAAACCCAAACATGGAAATGTAAAAAAGTTTATTCAAAGAGTTGATAAAGCTTGATTGTACCACCTAACCTGTAATTTGGAAAAAACATTTTGGGATATTTTAATAAAAGAAGTGAGAAATTACAGACTGGTGTTTGGGACATATTTGAAGAGTTCCTTCTTTTATAATCTACATTTATTTATCAAAGAGTTGAGAGAAAACTTAGATAATAATTAATGGAATGTGAAACAAAAAAGAAAAAGATTAGCTTTGACATCAATAGAAATCAATCTGACATTGAGAAGTGAATTGCAACCTTTTTCTTTTATTTTTTAAATTATACTTTAGTTCTTTAAGAAGAAAAGAGAAATTCTGAATAGAAGTAATGAATAGCCCTCTGGATTGTTCGATAATCCAGTTAATGAAGAGGAGTGAATCATCTGTACACATTGGGAAATGATTTAAGTTTCTGGCAGGTTTGAGGCAAAATACTGACATGGATGAAGATAATGTAAAACTTTATAATACATTGCAAACTGGTTAATGAGTGTCATCAGTCCAAAGATATATAAGATGAGTCACTGTACAGTAAAACTGAAACTCCTGAAGCCTTACAATTTATATATGAAAGAAATTTGAGAAAAGATTTTCCCGAATTCTACAACAATTCAAAAAAAAAATGTACATTTCACTACTACCAATAAGTAAGAAATCTTTCTGAATGATCAACAACAACAACAACAAAATTTTGAACAACCATCAGACTGGATTCTTTCTATTATTTTTATAGAAAATGATATAAATCATAATGTGAAGAGGTGTTCAAAGAGTATGAAGCTTAAAAAGGTAGAAAAGCAAGTATTACCAAAGAGTCAAGCAGCAACTAGTAAAACCTGTTATTTAATTTTAAAAAATGTCACATTTATAAATATCAGAATTCTTTAATTGTTGCGATTTATTTTCTCATGTTAAGTAAAGATTTGCTTTCACATCAAAATTTCTACTATTTTCCTTAAAGAAGGACCCTGAATTGTAAGCTTCAGGCCCTACCTTTTGGTTTTAGTGTTTGATCTGAAAGATGCTGTGAGATAAATATACTTCTTTTTCCCTAGACTAGGCATGGGCTTTGCATCTGCTGAGTGGGCCATGGACAAGAGTCTGCATCTCCGGGGATCCTTTGGGTCAAGTGAGCTGGCAGAATACCTCCAACGGTGTCATTAGCAGCCTGGAGCAAGATCTTTTACCTCAATAAACAATGCTGTGAAATACAAGCCAGCATCTTGTCATGTTAGAATATTGCTTTCTGAACTATTGGACTAGGAGTTAGGAAATGCATACTTGCAACATTGAGAAATGGTGTTTCAAATTTCATGAATCTGGGTGATCTTTGAAAACAGTTTTATTGAAAGGCTTGTGGTCTTTGGAGGCAAAGGTTGTTCATTACGAGGGTAAGTGAGTGACCGGAAGTCAGAAATAAGGAGAGAGGTCTCCCCCGTTAAATAGGCAGTGAACATCATAGAGAAGTGATACCACCTTCCACTCACAAGCTGCATCGTCCCTAGAATCAGCTCTTCGATGGTCAGCAAGGCTGCTTGGGAAAATGGTTTCTAACAGTCATAAAAATTTCCTTAAGATTCACTGAGACCCCACTGCATGTCTGGAATTGCACCACTGTTGGAGGAGATCATTAAGAGGATGTGACCGCCAATGGACCCAGGCAATATAAAAACTCCTTACACCCTCCCCTGTCTTTGGAATATTCATTTCACCCACTGTTCGCACTCGGAGCCACTTCAAGGATGCAGCCTTGAGAGGACATGTTATTAAGATCATCTGGAGTGTACAGGACTTCCCTGATGGTTCAGTGGGTAAAGAATCTGCCTGGCAATGCAGGAGACACAGGAGATGAGAGTTCGATCCCTGGGTTCAGTCCCTGGGTTCAGATCCCCTGAAATTGTTTCAGAGCAAATGGCAACCCACTCCAGTATTCTTGCCTGGAGAATCCCATGGACAGAGGAGCCTGGAGGGGTAACAATGAGTTGGACACAATTGTGTGACAAGCACCTTTGCACGCTGGAATGTGTATGTGACTGAACTCCATTAGGGCTTCTATGTAGGGCCAATAGAAATGGAGATCTACTCATCTTGCAGCTGCCAAAGACAGCAAGCCTGGTATGTGAGTTCCTTTCCTTATTAAAACTGCCACCTAAAAATATACAATGGAGAAAAGACAATCTCTTTAAACAAGTGGTGCTGGGAAAACTGGTCAACCACCTGTAAAAGAATGAAACTAGAACACTTTCTAACACCATGCTGCTGCTAAGTCACTTCAGTCGTTTCGGACTCTGTGCGACCCCATAGACGGCAGCCCACTAGACTCCTCTGTCCCTGGGATTCTCCAGGCAAGAATACTGAGTGGGTTGCCATTTCCTTCTCCAATGCATGTAAGTGAAAAGTGAAAGTAAAGTCGCTCAGTCATGCCCGACTCTTAGCGACCCCATGGACTGCAGCCCACCAGGCTCCTCCGTCCATGAGATTTTCCAGGCAAGAGTACTGGAGTGGGTTGCCATTGACACAAAAATAAACTTAAAATGGATTAAAGATCTAAATGTAAGACCAGAAACCATAAAACTCCTAGAGGAAAACATAAGCAAAACACTCTCTGACATAAATCACAGCAAGATCCTCTATGACCCCCCTCCTAGAGTAATGGAAATAAAAGCAAAAATAAACAAATGGGACCTAATTAAACTTAAAAGCTTTTGCACAACGAAGGAAACTATAAGCAAGGTGAAAAGACAGCCTTCAGAATGGGGGAAAATAATAGCAAATGAAGCAGCTGACAAAGAATTAATCTCAGAAATATACAAGCAGCTCATGCAGCTCAATACCAGAAAAATAAACGACCCAATTAAAAAATGGGACAAAGAACTAAACAGACATTTCTCCAAAGAAGACATATAGATGGCTAACAAACACATGAAAAGATGCTCAACATCACTCATCATTAGAGAAATGCAAATCAAAACCACAATGAGGTACCATCTCATGCCAGACAGAATGGCTGCTATCAAAAAGTCTACAAACAATAAATGCTGAAGAGGGTGTGGAGTAAAGGGAACCCTCTTACACTGTTGGTGGGAATGCCAACTAGTATACCTGTTATGGAGAACAGTGTGGAGATTCCTTAAAAAACTGGAAATAGAACTGCCATACGACCCAGCAATCCCACTGCTGGGCATACACACTGAGCAAACCAGAATTGAAAGAGACAGGTGTACCCCAGTGTTCACTGCAGCACTGTTTACAATAGCCAGGATATGGAAGCAACCTAGATGTCCACTGGCAGATGAATGGATAAGGAAGTTGTGGTACATATACAAATGGAATATTACACAGCTATAAAAAAGAGTGCATTTGAATCTGTTCTAATGAGGTGGATGAAACTGGAGCCTATTATACAGAGTGAAGTAACTCAGAAAGAAAAACACCAATACAGTATACTAATGCATATATGTGGAATTTAGAAAGATGGTAATGATGACCCTATATGCGAGACAGCAAAAGAGACACAGATGTAAAGAACAGACTTTTGGACTCTGTGAGAGAAGGCGAGGGTGGAATGATCCGAGAGAATAGCACTGAAACATGTTTATGTGAAATAGATGATCAGTCCAAGTTCAATGCATGAAGTGGGGCACTCAAAGCTGGTGCTCTGGGACAACCCAGAGGATGGGATGGGGAGGGAGGTGGGAAGGCTTTGGGGATGAGGGACACAAGTACGCCCGTGGCTGATTCATGTCAATGTATGGCAAAAACCACCACAATATTGTAAAGTAATTAGCATCCAATTAAAATAAACAAATTAATAATAATAATAAAACCTGCCACCCACCAATCTGGAGTGGTCTGCCTCTTCCTTTGGTCCCTCCTTGCCCTCCATGTATGAGGCCATTTTGAATCACCCCAGGGGAACTCCTCTGGTTGCTAACCAACAGTCCATGCTGGGAATATATGGATACCTAGATGCTGGTCTGTCTCCCTAAATAGTCAAACAACTAGTTGGGAAAACTAGAGGTGGGGATGGTAGTGAGGTGCCAGACCTCATTTAAAAATCTTTAAAATTGGTACAGAAATCAATTCAGGCTGGGTTAACAGAAAAATACCCTCTGTGGAGGTGGCACTTGAGCCACTGAAAGGGAGAGTGGACTTCATGAGGAAAAGGGGGTCTGACAGCTCCTCCCTCCCTCTGCACTTGCAAAAGTGAACTGGAAGAACAGGATTGCTGGGTCCAGGAAAGGAATAAAAGAAGAGAATTGGTCCAGTTAGGGTGAAGGGGATTGGGGATAGGAAGGGGATGGTGGGCTCTGAAGTTAAAAAAAAAAAAAAAAAAAGCCTTGAGTGAGCTTGGATATTATTTTGAAGTTAATGGGCATTCCTGGAAGACTCTGGGGAAAGTGTTTCAGGAAATTCCCACAGGGCCCTGGCTCTCCTCATCCTACACCCCTCCTGGAACCCACACTTCTAACAACTGGAAATTTATGTACAGAGGGGCCTGGGTTGGGTAAGCTGTTGTGTGTCAAGGGGCACAGCAATTCCAGATGTTTCTGCTTTTCTCCAAAGAGATGGAAGATCAGCTCTGTCTTGAGTTAGTCGCTCAGTCGTGTCCTACTCTGCAACCCCATGGACTGTGGCCTGCCAGGCTCTTCTGTTCACAGAATTCTCCAGGCAAGAATACTGCAGTGGGTTACCATTCCCTTCCCCAGGGGATCTTCCCAACCCCGGGACTGAACTTGGGTCTCCTGCATTGCAGATGGATTCTTTAGTCTTCAAGGGAAGCCCAGACCAGCTCTACCTTGACTTAAAAAAAAAAAAAAAAAAATAGGACTACTATTACTGCTGCTGCTGCTGCTGCTGCTAGTCGCTTCAGTCGTGTCCGACTCTGTGCAACCCCATAGACGGCAGCCCTCCAGGCTCCCCGGTCTCTGGGATTCTCCAGGCAAGAACACTGGAGTGGGTTGCCATTTCCTTCTCCAATGCATGAAAGTGAAAAGTGAAAGTGAAGTCACTCAGTCGTGTCCGACTCTTAGCGACCCCATGGACTGCAGCCCACCAGGCTCCTCCGTCCATGGGATTTTCCAGGCAAGAGTACTGAAGTGGGGTGCCAAAGAGTAATTTGCAGGTGAACACAGGGTATTTGTGTTTTCACGTAATGCTTATGTATTTGTCTTAAAAATCTTACATTCAAAGATTCGGCCTATCAAAATGCAGAAATATGAAAGAATTAGTCCAGATACATTGGGGGTGCTGTCTGGTGTGTAGGACTGCATTCTACAAAGATCAAAGCGCCCAGCTGCTAGGTGTAAACGCTTCACACAGGATTGTGACCTGTGCATGTGTGGCTCCTTCTCAGAAATGGGTGAGAAGCTCATGATGTCACCAAAATGAAAATGTCCTACCACCATAGCATTCTGTATCTCTGAAGAGACAATGGATCTGAATAAAAATGATACCTGCACAATGATATTAATATTAAAAATAATACTACAGGTGGTGAAACTACTGTTAAAATAGCAGCTTAAGAGAGAGAAATGAATAGATAAGTTTGCTTTTCACAAGAGGGTGGGTTTGCAAATGTCAGGAAATCTAGTTTTATTTAGGGATTATTCATCTGTCTCATCTTCTTCTCAAAGTCTTTAAATACCAGCATCTACTTTAATAAAAAATTCCAAATTCCTCAAACCTTCACTAGCAGTCAGCAAAGCACACATGTAATCCGTACTATACAATTTAGCCCTTAATTACATTTGCCTTGCTTTGTTTCCCGTTGTTTTAAGGCGTCAGCCTCCTGTGCTCAAAATAGATCTTAAGCTTCTTGAAGGCAAGAACCCGGCTTTCAACTGTTTGCAGCACGCGGGCACTTAACGAAGCCAAGGCTGATTTATGGACAATGAAGCCAGGATCTTAAATTTTAAACCGCAGTCCGGCCTGGGGAGACGCTTACCCGCTGCGGAGCCGGGCCGCCCACGGGGGGCCCTGTCTCGCTCCCCCCACCCCTTGGCCGCCCTTCCTCGTCGCTGTTCCCCAATCCGACCAGCAGGAGGCGCCACAGACTCGGGTTAAGCCGTTTCCCCCCTTTTCCTACCCCACTTCCCCCAACACATGACGTGGGAAGCTGCCTCCGCCAGAGTCTTAGCAATAGGAGTGAGGGGGTGACGGGGTTTGGGGGTGGGGTGGGGTGGGGGGTCTGGAGAAAGAGGACACGCGCGCACACACACCTTGGGAGAACGAGCGTCTTCCCCCAGCTTCGTGGGTTTCTCCGCCCACCAGGGCAGTGTGTGAGAGGTAGGGTGTGTGTGTGTGTGTGGCACGTTTTTGAGTGTGAGACCCAAATCCAGACCAGGCGACCTGTGATCTCCCGCCCTGCCCCCGCCCCCGGTGATAAATCCCCCTTTTTCTTACTCTCCCCATCCTCCCCTCGTCCTCCTCTCCCTCTCCCGCTGCCGCGCGGTTGACTTGCACAGCCTGCCCCCGCCCGCTTCCCCTCCCCCGGCTCCCATCACCACCAACTGGAATCTGGGCTCCTGCCTCTCCACCCCCCACCCCCCACCTTTTTGGAGAAAGGCAGGTCCCCCACCCCCTTTGGGAAAAAAAAAAAAAAAAACCACTTCCTTCGGCTTCTTCACCTCTAGGAAATCTCGGGGCTTTGCTCTATCGCAAGTGCTCGTCTGGGCGGTTTTTGAGCACCACCATCCAGAAGTGCTGGCGTCCGGATGCATTTGCCTTTGCTTTGCAAAGAAGAGTCGTGAACTTCAAGACCCTTCCAGACGGATAATTAATCCTGCTTTGCAGGAAAGGGAAACCCTCCATCCCCAGCCACCCCATCTCCGGAGACCCTGCAATCGCCCAGGAGCTCCGAACCGGTAAGTAAATATTCGCCTTGGAGTCTCTTGTCTCAATTTTGGGGTTTGGGGGGGTGTCAGGAAGATAAAGGGTCGAGGCGGTGGAACCCTTAACCAACCTGGTTATTAGGTAAGGCTCTTAAAGCCGGCAGAAACCGGCACTTGCTCATTTGGACGTGGCTTTTTGTTTTTTTAAGATTTTTCAGGGTAGAGGGGTAGGGCACTCTCTGATCCTTTTGTTGCGGGGTTTCGTCCCCTTACCGAGCAGAGAGGCTGGGCATCGGTGCCCGGGGCCGGAGCCGCGCGCCGCGACCATCCGTCCAATAGACACGTTGCAGGTGAAGCCCCGTGCGCTGCACATCAGCGCGGCGGCGGCGTGAGTGTGCGCGCGGGGGCGCGTGCGCGCCGGGGGCGTGTGTGTGTGTGTGTGTGTGTGTGTGTGCGCGCGCGCGCGTGTCAGTGTGCCCCTTCCAAGGAATGCCCAGTGTGCACCCGGTGCACAATCAGAACCCACTGAGCACGAGCCCGGGGTGGGAGGAGGCGCTGCTGCTGGAGGCGATGGGGACGGCGAGACAGACATGTCGGCAGCACTGCAGATGGGGCTGGGGGCCGCAGTTGCTGGCGAGTTAAGTGGGGCTTGTGTTTCTGCGTGTGTGTGTGTGTGTGTGTTGCTACAGGGAGCCGCTTCTCCCTCCCTGCTTCCCACTTCCCTCCTTCACTCCCTCCCTCTCTCTCCCTCTCTCCTCTTCCATTCAGGTTGGCTTTCCCACCTCGCATCCATGCCTGTCCCAGGAATGGTATAGCCAGACCTTTTCTGAATTATTTATAGACCGGTGCCAGCTGTTTTCCATTCCTCTGGTGTGCACTCTGTGGGAAATGCAGGGTTTCCTCCCCCCTTTTCCTTAAAACGAATTGATTTCTTTTTTTCGGAATGCATTTTTCTCATCCTCTGGGGGACACTCGAATCAAACCCTGACCATCTCTTTTTTCCCCCTTAGGAAGGGGACGCTTTGGGAATGACCACGCTCCACGGAGGGACAGAGCCGGTCCCCAGCTTCTCTACACAGAGCCTCCTCCACTAAAGCTCCAAAAACCAAAAACCGTAATTGCCCGAAGAATTGTTTAAAAAAAAAAAAAAAATAGTCCGGCCACTAACCTCACATGCACACGGAATAATCATTCTGGATTCTGCATTGTGAGCTGTTCTCCATAGCCTGAATTACCTTTGAATTCCATCTTTTTTTTTTCTTTGAATTTGCCTCTCTTCAAGACACAAGATTAAAACAAAATTCACGCTGAATTGGATTTTAAATGATCTTCCTTTTCTTTATCCTTCGTCTTTCTTATGTGGATATGCAAGCGAGAAGAAGCGACTGGATATTCCCACCATGCTCACTCCCTTAATCTGTCCGTCTAGAGGTTTGGCTTCTACAAACCAAGGTAGGGCAAATCCAATTTCATTTTCTTCTCACCTGGGGTAGGGATTCCTTGTTTATCTCTCTCTTCAAGTCCCTCAAGTGGATTTTTTTGAGGGGGGAAGAAAGGGTAACAAGATACTCAAATAATGCTGTGTGGGGGAAAAGGCTTGTTACAAAGGGGGAGATCTCCCATGTTATTTCTTTTCCTGCCTCATCAAACAGGTTTGGGGTTTTTTTGAAGGCATGGGGCCGGATATATGTAGGGACAGCCGTTGGATGGCAGAAGGGCTGGGAGACCTGTGTGATTTTCAAGTCAAATAGCAAATTTATTCACCCTGAGCTAAAGCTCTGATTTTTATGGGAATCGGGAAAGCTTTTTTTATTTTTTTTTTCTTTTTTTCAGGCTGCCTTTCCCCCTTGCCACTTCCATGTCTCTCTAGCTCCTGTCTCTACCTTCCTGGGCATCCTTTTTATGCCCTTTTTTAAAAATGAAATAATGAATGAGGTTCTTGTAGCTGTTGCCCCGAAGTCCACTTGCTGTGTAAACGCCGACCCTCGGCCAGAGATCCCGGGAGGCCTACTGCAGAGGGACAGGTCTAGGTAGGAAATCAGCCTGCTCTCAGAACACCTGGAATTGGAGGATGCTGCAGGTTAAGAGGACTCAAATTTTAGGCTCGGAAAGAAAGAATTCTGTCAGTATTCTGCTTTTTCATTTGTAATTTTTGGTGTGCTATTATATTTGAGCTATAAATTTCTCCTTCTGTCTACACATCTATTTATACCCACACATCCTCCAAGCAAACTGTTACTTCCACACTCTTGCAAAATGGCTATCTTGCAGAGTTCTAAAATGCTGTGCGTGTGGCAGGGGTGCAGAATTTGACACGTGAGTCTTTGTGTTAAACAAAGAGATGTGCAGTTTGCTTGGGTTAGCCATGGACCCTCCAAAGAGAATGAACACTTACATTTTTTCTCCGTCTCATCGAATTCTACAACATGAGCAGTGTGGTTTGGCGGTATTTTCATGGACTTGGAAAGAGAAATAGCAGGAGAAATGGAAAAGACTTAGCTAATGGCTCTTCAGCTAGCCACTCATGCAATCCAAGACTACTCCTAGGAAATAAGATCGCCCACGGGCTGGAGGGCCAAGGTGGTGAGCTGGCTACTCCACTGACCGTATATTCCCAAACTCCGAAGGCACCCAAGGGTAGGAATCGGGTTGAGATAAAGATTTTCAACATAATGTAGCAGAATCACTAGTACCAGTAATCTTCCTGAAAGTATTCCACCTCCAAATCTTTTTTTTCCAGTATTTTTTTTTTTTTTTTATAATACTTTGAAACAATCTAAAATACTAAAGGGATGTGGGAGAAGTCCTGGAAGGTCCTTATCACTCAACATCACTTTAGAGGAGAGTTAGTTCATTGTCCAGAAAGAATGGTTGGAATCTGATTCACTGCTGCCCTGCCCCAGGTTTCGTTCTTCTGAACATTCCTTGCTTCAACTCTCATTTGTAACCACGGTGTTATCAGAGTGACAGGTTGGGATCCCACTTGGAGCCACGCTCTCACCATCTACAAATAGCTGGGGTGATCTAGTTGTGCGCTCACCTGAGACACCTGAGTGGCTCCCCATCTGCTCTGCTCCTTCAGGGGGGAGGATGAAGTCTGAATTTGACTTCAGAATAGAGCAGAGGTCTGGGTGACAATAGCAGCTCCATGTGCAATGATCCCATAGGTAGGATGAACCAGTCGAGATGGGCCTCTGCCTCGTTTGCATTTCTGAGGCCACCCCAGTGCTCTCCACCAAGTAGGTCCTTCATCAGGTTGGTTGGTGACGAGATTGTCAGGAGGCCTTGCGATCAGAGTCTCAGCCCCATTTGCCCTGAATGCCAATGGGGTGAAGACAGGTTCCAGGCCATCCTTAGCAGGCTCTAAGACTGGGCAAAGGACAAGACACTGAAAGGGGAGGAAGGGAGGACTAAGTGGTGGGAAAGCCTCCAAGAGGAAGAATGGAATCTATCCGGAAAGAGCTTGTTGGGATTCAGGGAGGAGTCACCACAGGTGATCCATGCCTTTCCACATCCAAAGCCCTTTTGGAGACCCTGGGAGGAGGCAGGTGTCCGGTCCTCGAGAGCAGATGCCCTGAACTCAGTGGTGTTCTGGGCTGTCTCGGGGCCATTGTTTTCTACCCCTGCTTTTTTTTTTTCCCCTCACTGTGCAAAATGCTGACTGGGTTCTATTTTGTCTTCCCTCCTGTCAACTCCCCTGATGGTGTGGGCTACGTGGGAAAGAAATGTGGCTCCTTATGGGAGGAAGAGCACATTTAATTCCAATCGAGGTGCCTCCATGATATGCAATTAAGAAAAAGATTAATAGGAAATAAAGACTTCCCAGGAAAGCATGGTTAAGGATGTTAGACTGGTGATTTCAAGGGAAGCAGAACAACATGGTGTCTTCTGTATATATGTTTCAAGTGTAGCAAAGCCTGATGGAGATGTGAACACAGGACGATGTGGCAGCTTAGAATAGATACTGGAAGCAAGGAGGGGGCAGGGTGTGCCCAGGAGTGTCTAGTTCCTTCTCTCCATTGGTTCCATCCCTGGGAAGCCTGTCTGTCTGAAGAGCCTTGCTTTGCCACACTATATGTATAATTTATCAGGGGGGGTTAGAGGCAGAGAGACTAAGGAAGGAGGAGAAATGACAGAAAAGGAGGAGTAAGAGAAAAAATTCCTCTAGTCACTACTTTGCACACCCAGTGCCTTTCTGTTAGGCTGAGAGAGAAGAGAGACTTCCTCTGGTGAAGGGATGAACAGCAGGTACTTTGATTTTGTATTCCTGCTTTACCTCCAGAAATATGGTTTCAGAACCTTGACCGTCTCCCTTGACCTTCACATTCACGCACCCAGACTTGTGTGTGGGGGGGGGCGGCAATGGGCATCTGGGGGGTGGACACGTGGACTAAAATTGGTTGGTGGGATGAGTGGCTGCACAGGACTGAGCTGGGTTCAGTCCTTGGCCACATCATCATTACCTTGTATAACCATCTCCCATCTCCTCCATGAATATGATGAACCCAGGATATAGAGTTTTTTTTCCCCCCTATTTTCTTGTTCAAGGATCTGAAAATTGAGATAACATATCGACTAGTACTGACAGGCTAAAGCAAAAATTTAGTTAATATTTACAGACTGTGAAATAGAGGCAGGGGAAAGGACCGGTTGTGTGTGAAGAAACCAGAGCAAAATAGCAGCCTATAGGAGCCAGGTGGAGCTCGTCATTCTAAAGGCAGGGAAACTATTGTTCTGAATGATGGCCTTCTCTCTGTAGTGATGGACAGTAGGGCTGACAAAATAGCTCATCTTGGCTAACTTGCTGGGGTCAGAAGTGGATAAGCTCCTTTTCCTCACTGCCATTCTGCACCCTCCTTAAGAATTCTAGAAATTTCTTCCTTTCGGTAAACTACATTTGCAGTCTCTGCTATGGTGCATACAGTTGGATTGTAATATCCGCTCTCTCTGTAAATAAATATGAATCCAAAGAGTCTAATGAATTGTTCACATTTATTAAAGTGCATCTCCTCTTTGCAACCACAAGAAGAAGTCTCCAGGGAGAGTAAATTAGTGGTTGAATTGATATTATCTTTCAGAAGGTTGCAGAAGATAGAATGTGAAGGGGCAGGCATAACTCAGAGGAGGTGGGTTTCTACAGTATACCTGTGGCTGTTAATGAGGTGCCTGCAGCCATGACACAAGATCCGTGGTGTGGATCAGCTCTTAGGGTTTGGTGAGCCCAGAGAGGTGTGTTCAGAACCTTGCAGTTGGTTCCTCAGTGACTTCCAACCATATTATTTTTGTGTTTTCACTTTCCACTGCTTTCAGCTGAGGTTGGCAGAGAAGGGACCTCGTGCCTATGTAACCTGTCATTGAAATCCTCTGTGCCTACCCTGGGAAGTCCTGCCTTCTCTCCATCACTGGTACTTGCAGATGACCATGAGTCCACTTTATCCTAGTTTTGTTCATATGCCCTGTTTCCCTAAGAAGTTTGTGAGCCCCTTGAGGGCACGGAGGGGTTTATTCACCTTGGAATCATTTTTACTTGACACAGTGTCTGGCACATAATAGAGACTTGGGAAAATAGTAAGTGAATGAGTGGAGAGAAGAAGTGAAATATTAATTAGTGAAAGATGCTACTTGTTATTCATTCAGGTGGGTTTAGGAATGGTTCACAGTTAGGATGTTAGAGGAGATCAAGAGTTTGAGAGCTCTGCGACACTTTTGAAAGCATCTTCTCTGACCTCACGTAATAGATGAAGACACTGAGATCCAGGGACGTTCAGTGATTTGTTTAAGTTGGGTAGCTGCTTACTGCCAAGCCTTTGTGTACCGCTTCTCTTAACAGAGTGAGATATGGAGGTTATTTGTGAATTTCAGATGTCTCCATCAGCACTTCTCAAACTTTATTGAATAACAATCACCTGGGGACCTTATTAGAAGGTCCATTCTGAATCAGGAGGTCTGGGCTGGTACCTTAGATTCTGCATTTTTGGCCATCTCCCAAGTGATGCCCAAATTACTTGACCATGGATCGTGGGTCTACATCACTCCTGAACCCAATTCTGTATCATCGTGAACATTGGCAGTTCCACATGTATTTCTGTTCCTCTGGGGACTTCCAGCCTTTCTGCTTTGTTCTTAAAAATAGAAAAGAAAAAAATCAGAGAGGAGGTTTTGTATTTAAGTTCACCCTTGTCCTTTCTTCCTTCACTCTTCCACCCACAGATGTCGTTTGCCTCTTTGCCTTCGGTCCTCTCTGGTTTTCTTATTCCGGTCCTTCTCATCACCGATTCTTTTCTTGTACTCCAGCTTCTGAGTTTATTTATCTCTTGGTCTCTTTTCTTTCACACTATCTCTTCTTTTAACTTCATTTATTTTTATGACTTTTGCTCTCCTCAATTATTCAACAAACATGTGTTAAGAACCAATTTTTGTCAAGCACTGTGTTATAAAAAAAATTTAGCTCTGGCTGTGCCTTCCAGTAGTTGGGGATTTAATGGGGGAGACATGTAAGGAGACCACTGTGTCCTTGGGTAAGAGATGTAAAAGAGAGCAACCTTGGATAAAGAGGTGGGCTTCATGGAGGTGGTGACATTTAAACTACATCTTTAATTAGCAGTTTCCTAGAAGAAGGAGAGAATGGTCGTTTCAGGAGGATGGAGAACAGACGGAGAGGCAGGTGGTGTCACGGGGCAAGCCTCCTGCTTTTGCTCACATCCCTTAACTTGGGGAGAAGATCAGCACGTCATCGTGCTGGTTCAGTGATTAGGAAGGAATTTCAGATTCCAGATGATGAGGCCAGAGGATAATGTGAGGGTCTTGTTGAAAGAAGAGGGAAGAGAGTCCTTTCTGGTTTAGCAGCTCTACGGTTAATGAATCCTAGCCCTGTTTATAAGGCTTGCCTCTGGAATGAGCAAAGGACACCATCTTCATCTCAGGCCACGGCTTGCTGCTAACTTTGCTGATGGCCGTTATAAAGAAAGGGACAGCTGTTAGTTGGTTTGTAGCCAGGGAGAGAGCTGGATCCTAGCCCAGGCCAAGCTACTGGGAATGAAGGCCCAGCCGAGCCCCATGTGTTTCTAGAGGAAGGGAGGCAGAGAGAGGCTATGCCAGGCAGACACTAGCTACTTTCTTTAATGGTGAAGGGGAGTGATGAAAGAAGAGGGGCTCAGTTACTTGCTCTTAGGACATTCACAAAATGTTTTGGTGGCCTCTTTAGAGGGCTTCTTGTTTCAGGAGTGTTCCTCATGGGGCTGTCCTGGTGTAGACATGCTCAGAAGACACCTCCAGCTAGCACTTCAGTGAACTGTAGCACTGGAGCCTAAGGGGAGAGGGATTGGAAATGAATGTTCTGCTAAATTTTATTTGTACCTTTTCCTGCTCCCCATCCTTCTCTACCCCTTTCCCCGCACTGTCACCATTTCTCTGGATATTATGGTCTGTATACGTTTCATTAGCAAAAGGAACCTAAGCTCAGCCTGAAGAGCCACCTACATGTAAAGAGAGCGTACACCTGAGGGTGTGTAGATGAGCAGGTGGCACCGCTGGGTGGTGGGACATTCATTTCAAGGTGACCGGAGGGGCAGGGCAGGGAAGGCATAGTGACAGGGCTGTGCTTAGAGTAGCGGGGCCAGGGGCCAGGAGGAGGCCAGGCCTAAGGGAGTGACAGGTCTGGAAGGAAAAAGAGATGCAGTTTTGGGCCCTGCTGGGGGTCCACCCTTCTAAGGGGAAGTATCTGTCACCTGTCGTGGAGAGCTTCCTAGATCAAGACAGTTGAAGGTTTCAACTGGTTAACTCGCGCGACTTCTAACAGCCACACAGCGCTCCACACATGCCATCGTCTGTGGCTTTGCTCACCGCCTCATTCAGACCACAAATCTCCTCCTTTAGAGAGAAATGTCAAGCCTCAATTTCCTATGACTCTTTATAGAGACCCTCTCAGAGCTTCAACTGGTGAGAATTTCTTAGGAAATCGGATCTCGTTTCTTTCGGAGAGAAGGGACTTCAAAACAAGGGCCGGATGAAAGCTGCATTGTTCTGGGAGGGGAGAAGAGAGGCTTGGGAGAAACCTGGAGCTTAGCTGATGTCTTTAATCCTTTCCCCAAAGCCCTCTGTACCCCATGAGAATGCCCAGACATTCTGGGTCGACCCTCTCACCTCCCAGGGGTCTTAGTCTGGTCACTTTAGATTAGAGAGCAGTTTTTTTGTGTGTGTGTATCCAAATACACACACACACTAGACTTGTGTACATATGGGCATGTTTGTGCAGGGACTTACTTGCCAAACAGTAGTCAAAGATTTTCTTAAATGCAGTAAATGTGTCTGTGCATTTAGGTACAGTAATGCATGTGGGTGTGTATATGTGTATATGAAAGAAATAGGATAAGTAGCATATTAATTGGAGAAGGCAATGGCACCCCACTCCAATTCTCTTGCCTGGAAAATCCCATGGACAGAGGAACCTGGTAGGCTGCAGTCCATGGGGTCATTAAGAGTCGGGCACGACTGAGTGACTTCACTTTCCCTTTTCACTTTCATGCATTGGAGAAGGAAATGGCAACCCACTCCAGTGTTCTTGCCTGGAGAATCCCAGGGATGGGGGAGCCTGGTGGGCTGCCGTCTATGGTGTCGCGCAGAGTTGGACACGACTGAAGCGACTTAGCAGCAGCAGCAGCATATTAATGCTGACAGGCACCTTGGAGATTATCTTCCACAGGCCCCATTTTGAAACTGTGAAAGTAGTTCTGAGGTTAGCCACGTGGCCTAAAGCCACGTGCGTGTGGCAGAGTCAGGTCCACAGAGTCCCTTTTCGGTGCCTCCCCTCCACTGCCCGGCCCCACTTGTCTCCTTGGCCTGCCTGACCCTGAAGCCAGCCAGTGGTGAGCCCTTAGCCCCATCTTCTGGAGCCCAGGGTATCCTGTTCCCCCTGGGAGTGTGAGGGGTCTTTACAGAGTTACGTTTTCCCAGGGTGTCCTCCGTGGTGGTGAGGACGGCGGTGGTCCTGGCAATCAGAAACGCCTTTTGGTTTCTGCTTGTGTTCTTTACCCCGTGACCATGTGACCCCCAGGGATGCTGGGCATTGACTTCCTCATTTCTGAAAGAGCAAGACAGGCTCCTTAACCAAGCAAGACAGTGCTCCTTAGCCCCAGGTCAGTCACACAATCACCTGCAGAACTTTGGCAAAAATAAATACAGACAAATAAATAACACCACCCCAAGGTCATGGATGTCCGTGCCCAGGCCGACCCCAAACGGTTCAATTAAAATCTCTCAGGGTGATAGCCAGGCTGTGGTCATTTAAATATGTTTCCCAGGGAGCCTCATGTGAGGCCATATTTGAGAACTGCTGGGCGAGATGACTGACAGGCACCTGTTAGCTCTTAGCATCCCACAGCCCTAGTATTTGAATGTGCAAATGGAGACCCTAAGGCTGTGAAATGGTCCCATAACCAGCAGAGGGTCCCTAAGTCAGAGGTCAGAAGAAGTGGTTGGAGCGTGAGGGCATGTACTATACAGAGTGTACCCAAAGGGTGGAACTGGTGTGAGCATCAGAGGAGAGCTATAGTAACCCTGTTCCTGGGCTCTCTCACCAGTGACCTGCGCTGGGAACGGGTGGTTGGGGGGAGGGATGGTGGGGGACTGCTTTCCCGGACACCCTTGAAACAGGTGTGCCTGCCTGCAAGTAGGGCGCATGGCCCCATCCCCTGTTCCACTTAGTCTGTATTGAGGGTGCCCCATTTCTCATTTCGGAGAGAGAGCCTCATTTCACTCCTGTGTAACACTGTAAATGTAGGAAAACTATTAATAAATGGGGCTGGCTGAGCGGACCCTGATTGACTGGTGAGGGGTGTGAATGGGGCAATTATCTGAGTGCGGTTGGGATCCACTGGCCCCCGTCCCCTCCCTCTCAGCGCCTGGAGTTGAATATTAAAGGCATGAAGAGGAGGAAGAAGGTGGGAGGCAGTAAGCTTCGTTCTTCTGTGACTGTTACTTTAATCACTGACTGTTAAGCTGGCTGGCTTAATAGTTTTCTCACCTGCTTCCTTTTTGTCTCCCTCCCTTCCCCATTTTAAAATCAATGTGAACCTAAATGTACAGAGGTGAGAGGAGAAAGCAGATTTATTGGATCTGTGTTCCTTTAAAAGGACAAATCATAAGAAAGTAAAAATAGTTCTGTTTTGGACATCTGCTCAGAGCAGTTGGAGAGAAAGGTGATTAGTGTGGTTTGGACTCACAGTGGAGTTTGGTGTGATGTGCAGAGGTGTGAGCCGATGATTGTCTAGGAGAACCCTGAGCAGAGGACTCACTGATCTGCATTTCCCAATATCTATTGGTTGGTCCTTTGGAAGCAGAACATCCGAATCATGGAGATACTGCAGCCTCTTGCTTTGGGTTTGTTACCATGCAGACCATGCGTTCCGTGGGGCCAGAGCTGTTGTCTTTGGGGTTCGTGGCTCTTCTCTCGATCACCTTGTTAGAAACTCTGGGATTGTTTCTGGGCTTAAGGGGAGACGGAACTCATTTCAGTCCTGTGCTGGTCTTGTTTACGTGTGTGTCCTGGTTTTTCCTTCAGCTCACAGAGGAAGAGAGACTGCAGAAGAAATCTGACCCTGGCCAAATATAGGTGCTCAGATTTAACGGAAGGTCTTTCTTAGGTAGGAGAACGTTGACCCTTTGGATTTTTTGAGGGAAAAAAAAATACTGGGTGGGTTTTTTTTTCTCCGTATAGAAGAGAAATCACTTTTGCTTGTTGATGAATTTGCCGTTTTTCCATGAGAATGAGACTCCTGCTTCCTGCTTTATGTCACTTTAAGTCTTTGGTGCTTAGCAGAATGCTCTCTGCACATGGGCACTGCTCAAAAATGCTGCTTGTCGATACCGATGTGATAGAAATTAACATGCATTGAGGATACAGTTGACATATTTGTACGTCTAACGTTTTCATTTCCTGGCCATCCAAGCACCTCGTGATGCTTCCGGTGTGTTTCACTAGAGCTGTATGGATGCGAGTGTCTCTAGTGCTTGCTACAGACTGGTGATGAAAACATACCCATTTCTCAGTGCCTCGCTTCTTTGAGTTTCATTTTACATTGTGTTTATTAAGGGCATTTCTTCCAAAAGCGCTCCCTTATCACTTACTGTGCTTTTCCCCTTTGCTGCAAATTCCATGTAAAATACTGTCATCCTTCCAGGTCCATCTGTAAGACTCTCTCCTCCGCCAAGTCCTGCTTGATCTTCCCAGCTAGAAATAAGCCCTCTCAAGTCATCTGTATACATCCTCTTTTTATTTTCTTTTCACCTTTCTCATGCTAACTTTGGGGGCAAATCCCTAGGAAGGCCTTTTCATCTCATGTGCCCCAGTTGCTTTCACTGCACCGGGCTTTCTGGAATAAATAGGAACATGGTTACTCACCTTCTCAACCTCTCCTTTTTATTCTGTCGCTCTTTACAGAGAGGCTTTGATTTCAAGATAAAATTCAAAGTTGGTTCTGAAACTTATGAATGTCTTTCTACCACCATAGCAGGGAATCTCAGCTATTGGTCAGTCTTCGTTTATGTACCTCGGTTTATGGAACCTCAGTTTGAGGTTAGGGAAGGAAATGAGAAGGTCCTGGAATTAGGTGGCCAGAAGTTATAGATCATTTGGGAGAGAAATGGTGGAATGAAAATACTAAGAATTATTGCTGTCAGTTTAAGTATAATAATCATCTAAAAGGAATGGCCTCACTTTTGCTTAGGACAGTTTCAATTTTCTGTTGAAATTGGGCCTTGAATTGGCAATAGATATTTGTGGTTACATTATATATGTAATATTCTGGCTTGCATTACATATGTTATCTCATTCAATCCTTACCAGCAGGCTGACATTATTTTCTTTTTCTCAGATGGACAGAGTGAAGGTTAGAGAGCACAAGGGCACCTAGCAGTCAGCAAGCCAGGATTCCAGCCGACACCCTTGGATTCTAACCTCTGGCTCTTGACACTCTATAGAGCCACTTCCATGTAAAAGGCGGGGAGGGTTTATGTCGCATGTAGAGGGCCCCATAAGCACATGTACTCTGAAACTTAGCTGAAGTGACTTCCTTCTGATCCCTTCTCTTTGGGCTTCGCTCTTGGCAAAAGACAAAGTTGTTTTCAAGTAGAAAAATGCATCCTACAAAATAGCCAACTTCTGGACTGTAATTTAATTTAGTGAGGACAAGAGGTGAGAAAGTCATGGCATTGGCAATCGGCATCTCTTTTATTTCACATGATGGTTAAGGCTTGGACACCATCTTCTTAGCCTATTCCTACCCTTCTGTAAATATCCTGCACCTCCAACTTGAAGATACTTTCTTTAAGAGGAAACAGTCCCCTTTGAACTTACTTAGTCTTGGACGTTCTGATGATTACCCATTTTCTCCCACCTATGTCTTTCTCAAACCCAGGTGTACACTACCACTTTGAGTGCTTAGAATAAGAGAATGGCGATCAAGCATCCGGCTTCATCATTGGGTTTTTACTAGTAGCAGGACTCACTATTATTATTCCATGAGATACATTTGCTTCATTCCAAGAAGGATAAGAAGGAACTCTTTTCATTTCAAATATCTGCATTAACTAGTGACTCAGAGGGTACTTTTTTTTAAGTAAAAATACAAGACAAAGATTCAGTTTCCCTGTTGTTGCTCAGTCACTAAGTCATATCTGACCCTTTTTGACCCAGTGGACCGCAGCACGCCAGGCTCCCCTGTCCTTCACTGTCTCCCGACTTTCCTCAAATTCATGTCCATTGAGTTGGTGATTCTATCAATTTCCTGTGTCTTTACTTTTCTGTCTAAGAAAGGAGGTTGTGTCTTGGTGTTGCAGGGCATTCTGGTGCTTAGCTTTGTCATGTGTGGATCTTAAAACTACTTTTCAGTAATTTGAAGCAGAGTGGTACTGGGGAAGGAATGCTTGAGGGGCCAGGAATCTGGTCCCATCTCAGCCCCACGTGCATGCTGTGGGACTCAGGCAAGTTACCCAACCTCTCTGAGTTCACGTCCTCATTTGTAAAATGAGACCTTTAGGGGATACAGGGATTGTGTTGTGGAGCAAGTGAGGAAATGTAAAGAACCCCTCAAACCATGAGCTTAATATACACACGGTATCATTGTTAATAACTCCACCCTGCTCAACATCACGGCTTTGGAACGACCTCCAGTGCGATGCGTGGACCACATACTCCCCGTGGGCAGGAGAAGAGGGGGCATCTGATGGGGGCCGCAGGCAGCGAGGCCCCGGCATTTGGAACCCAGGGCAGCAACAGGCACTGTGACCTGTGGTTTTTAATATTTGGGCTCTGTCTCCTTCTCCGGTTCTCTTTCACAGTATTTATCTAGAAAACTAGATAAATGCTTGTCAGAAAGGAGAGCAAGACTAATCTTTCTAGCTCTATGTATAGAACCATTTTTCCCAGGCTTATCTTTTATCTTTACACGATCCGAGAAGGGGAGAGATGAAGATGGCGATGCAGGCAGAGGAAAAGGAAAATGTGAAAGGCAGTCTCAGGCTCCCGCCTTTGCTCACATCTCCTGCTCTGTCGCGGTGCCCTCCCCACCTCCGCTCACCTGCCTCACTCCTGTCCTGTCTTCAAGATTCTGCTCAGGACTTCTCTGCTCCAGGTCCTCCTGGTACCCCCAGGCTGGAGTCACTGCCTCCTTGCTGACCATGGTCCTCTGGTTTGAAATGACTCTTACCGTGTCTCCATTCCATCCATCCTGCTTTCTCAAGGGCAGAAAACGCTTCTACCCTCTACCCCTGGGGAGCCTAGCAGAGTTGGCATGGGGTGGGCTTGTACCAAGTGGCTGGTGCTGTGATCTGAGCACCGACAGCTTCTGTGTCAGCGCTGTCCATGCATGAATGAATCTGACAATCCCAATCCCCCAACCCCGAAAGTGTGTGTAGTTATTGCCTGCATTTTATGGAAGAGAATACCAAGGACACAAAGAGGTTAAAACTTGTGTAGCTCAAGTGGCAGAGCTGGGATTTGAACCCAGCTGTCTGGCTGGAGCTCATGCTCTTAAGCTTTATGCTCTATAGCTCTGTAGTAAATTTTTATGGCCGAATCGAGCGGTCAGACACTTGGACATATTTTGTGTCCGGTTCTCCGTAATGAGGAGAGTGCACATGGTTGGGACCATGCTCCTTAGATATAAGACACACCCAGGACCGTATTCCAGAAAAGCAAGGGCATGTGTTAGCATCGTCAGTGATCAGCTTTGCTGTGGATGGAGTGGATTGTGCTTCTCTGCTTCTTGCTGTCATCACCTTTTGGTGCCTTAAGGTTTTGTGGTCACCATCTCTTCCAAGGGGACCTGCTAACCCGCACACCCCTCCATTGTTTCTTATAACGGTCTAACATGGTGGCAGGTCCAGAAAACAGTGGTTGAAAACAAGCACTCAGGAGTCAGCCAGCCAGAACTTCCATACAGCTCCTTTGGTTTACTGGGCAGAGATCTTCATATCTCTGTAACCCCAGATTCCTTACCTGTACGAGGGACTTCCCTCGTGGCTCAGATGGTAAAGAATCTGCCTGCAATGCAGGAGACCTGGGTTCGATCCCTGGATTGTGAAGATCCCCTGAAGAAGGGAATGGCTACCCACTCCAGTATTCTTGCCTGGAGAATCCCATGAACAAAGGAGCCTGGCGGGCTACAGTCCATGGGGTTGCACAGAGTTGGACAAGACTGAGAGACTAACACTGACTTTTCAAGATGTTCAGTTCAGTTCAGTCGCTCAGTTGTGTCCAACTCTTTGCCACCCCATGGACTGCAGTACACCAGGCTTTCCTGTCCATCACCAATTCGCCGACCCTACTCAAACTCATGTCCATTGAGTCAGTGATGCCATCCAACCATCTCATTCTCTGTTGTCCCCTTCTCCTACCTTCAATCTTTCTCAGCATCACGGTCTTTTCAAGTCTTTTCAAATGAGTCAGTTCTTTGCATCAGGTGGCCAAAGTATTGGAGTTTCAGCTTCAGCATCAATCCTTCCAGTGAATATTCAGGATTGATTTCCTTTAAGATGGAAATTCAAGATGAGGTATTCATAATTCTGGCCTTTCAGTCATTATGAGAATTAAGTGACTTATTTCACTTTGAACTGTACTTGTGACAGAGTTAGCATTCAGTAAGTAATAACTATTATGACAGCCCTTGGTCCCCACCCAGCCAGAGCCAGTTTGGTGGTGAGGATGTAATGCGTAGTTGTCCCATGTTTGGGGCAGTCATTTCTGGCTTAAGGCCTTCCAGATGAAGACTGGCATTGACCTCTTTGAATATCTTATTAGATCATAGATGGCAAGAGAAGAAAGTATGGTCAAGAGCTGACATGTTCCTAGAATATTGAGAAAAAATGAAATCTAAGTACACACAAAAAAATGCAGATCATATGCATAAATAGGCCCCAGTCTCCAGGAGTTGGTGATGGACAGGGAGGGCTGGCGTGCTGCGATTCACAGGGTCACAAAGAGTCGGACACGACTGAGTAACTGGACTGAACTGAACTGAATCAAAGATTTAAAAATTAAAGTGAGCTTTGGGCAGAATGACTATGAACTGATCGGAGGGGGAAAATAGAAAGATGTAAGGAAACCTGTAAACAAACAAACAATTTGAGCAAGAAAGGGAAGTTTTCAATGAAAGAAGGAAACAGAGGCCAAGACAAACCGACTTGTTTGTAATAGTAATAATCACTTACATTTTTGGAGTGCTGTATAGTTTTCCAGGTGGTGCAGCAGTAAAGAATCTACCTGCAATACAGGAGACTTGTAGGAGACCTGGGTTCAACCCCTGGTCAGGAAGACCCCCTGGAGAAGGAAATGGCAACTCACTCCAGTATTCTTGCCTGGGAAATTCCATGGACAGAGGAGCTTGGCATGCAACAGTCCATGGGGTCACAAAAGAGTTAGACCTGACTTCTTGTTCATTCGATAAGTCGTGTCTGACTTTGGACACTGGATCCCATGGACTGCTGCACACCAGACTTCCCTGTCCTTCACTACCTCCCAGAGTTTGCTCAAACTCATTCATATCCTTTGAGTCGATGATACCATCCAACCATCTCATCCTTTGCCGCCCCCTTCTCCTCCTGTCCTCTATCTTTCCCAGCATCAGGGTCTTTTCCAGTGAGTCGACTCTTTGCATCAGGTAGCCAAAGTATTGGAGTTTCAGCTTCAGCATCAGTCCTTCCATGAATATTCACAGTTGATTTACTTTTGGATTGACTGGTTTGATCTCTTTGCTGTCCAAGGCACTCTCAAGAGACCCTTAGCGACATGACTTAGCAACTAATCAAATAAACAAAACAAATTGTTCTAGGCTTTCTCATGTTTTCTTCCCTGCATATTTTTGATAGTCCCAGTGTAGGAGAAATTCTGGCAGAAACTGTTATCCCCATTTTACAGATGATGAAATTGAGGCAGAGTGCTCTAGTGATTATACAAAAGGGTACAGCTGAAGAGAAAAAAAGAGATGGAGCTCCATCCCAGCTTTTCTGAGTTCCAAGTCCAGTGTTCTTTCTTCTCTGCCTCCACTTTGATAGAGACAAGGAGAGATGCTTGTTACCTTGGGTGAGAAAGCCAGATTGAAGAAACAAGGAGGAAAACTGACTCTGGTGAGCGGATGAGCCTATTTAGGAAAAGTGAAGGTTGTGAAACCTGAAAAGGTCAGGCCAACATATTGTGCAAAAGACAGAAGAATTTAGGAGAAGGGAGTTATCATTTTACTTCTTTATATTTTTCTTTACTTTCCAAAGTTCCACAATAAAGTGAATTATTCAGAAAAGATGCTATAGGAAATAAAAAAATAAAGACTTTCAATTATATCAAGAATTAGATAAATGTAAAGGGGTAAAGATCATCACCATAAGGGCCAGACGTATACCCTTGCTTTCTTAGAAAATCACTGGGAACTGGTTACTCACATACAATCACATGTGTGTGTTTGTGGGTTATGTGTGTGTGTGGGTGGGCATAACCTGGGTTCTAGCGTGGGTTAGGGAACACAAAACCAAATTAAAATTGGAGGGTATTTGGATACATTAATCAAGAAGAGTATAGTGAATAACCCCAGGTCTTAAAGGCAGATTCTAAGCTGCCTCTAACAAGAAAGTGGTCACTGCAGGGCAAAGGCTGCCATTTGAGAAAATCACAGAGGATTGGAAAGACGTCTGAGGGCCAGCTTCTAACCTTTTTTAAAAAAGAGATGATGACTGAAAGTTACAAACTCAGGAGCATAAATGTTACAGTGGAAAAATATTGAACCTCCCAGTCCATTTCCAGCTCCTTAAAGAGACCAGGCCTTGGCAACCATCAACATGGGTTTTTAAGGAACAAACCCTATTAGAACTGTGGTTTTCTGAGAAGGACAGGCTTGGCAGACTGTAGGCAACTGATACATGTAATTAAGAAGAAGTAATGAAAGTTTTAGATCTGACTTCCCTGGAGAGTCTACCTTTTAAGCAGAAAAATGGGGCGAGGTGAATAGACGGTGCTCAGAAGGGAGCGATGGGCAGTGCAGCTGGCCCTGGAGATGCTGTGGAAACGTGACTGCCTCTCGCCTGGGAGCACTTGAACTCAGCCTCTGTTCTGTCCTCGACAAGGCGGGATGGTGAAGCCGGCGCTCTGCCTGCCCCTCGGGGACTATTCTCCTGGCTAAGGGGTGGGGGTGTTCCTCCAGAGGTGGCTCTGCAGCTGTGGTGTGGAGAACACTCCACTTACAGCCTCTGCAAGTCCTGCCACCACCCCCGCGCCCCGCTTTATCTGCCACCACCCCTCCCCCTCCCTCCCCACACATGCACTTGATCAGTGATTTCTAAAATGTGTCCTCTGGACCCTCTTCCCAGAAAAACCCACTTTCGAGCCAACTCCTCCAACTCCACACCAGAGGTTAGGCATGGGTGCCGTGAAGGCCAGGTTCAGAACCCTTGCCCTAGGCCCCATGTCCAGGAAACACCCTGGCACGTATTCCTCCACTTCTTTGTCTGTGGAACAGAGTGGGCTGTGGTGAAGAATTTTCCTTGAGGTTCCAGCTCCTGTGTTCTTCCAGGTTCAACCACCCTCATGGGTTTGATTACAGAATGTTTATGAGGTCAAGTACTGGACTCCAGACTCCCTTTGTTGTGGAATCAGGCATTATGCCTGTCTCTCCAAGTGCCAACAAGCTAGGAGCTGATACTAGAGCACAAATGGCTGAAGGAGCAGGCAGAATTGAAGTTCAAGATGGTCTAAGCAAGTGATGTAGTAGCCTTGGCCATCTGGCCAGACATGAGCCAGCCAGCACGGCCGCTTGTGGGTGAGGGGACTGGAGTGCTTTGGAAGTAGTAGATGTGATTCAAACAAAGTAGATTCCGGGCAGAAACTACCACCTCATGCCTCTCCCAGTCTACTCCATCTGACTCCTGGGCTTTTGTCTAAGACCCTGAGGACAATGTCTAACCAGAGACAAATGCTCCTTTGGGACCCAGAGTAAGGATTTCGTTAGGTTTCTGAGAGGACTCCCCTCCCCTTCCAACAGAAGGGACAGTCAGTGAAAATAACTTTTTTGGATCTCCTTCTTCCCCTTCCTCCAGGTGGGAGCTTTGTATTTTTACTGGGTATCAGACAGTGCTTTTCCAAGCTGCTTGGGGCCAGCATCTTTAGGATTTCTAGGCTGGAATCCCTGTGGCTTTTAAACCAAAGCAAACTTGGAGATTTTGAATAGTGCCTTTGGAGGGAAAGGCCAAAGCCCCTTTAGTTCTGCCCAGATCATCAGCCCACAGGAGTCAACGGCCCTGAATTTGCCACTTGCCACCGAGTGACCTTGGATTAGGCGTTTGATTTTTTGGCCCTGGGTTTCCCCTCTTGTGTGAAGTGCAGGTTATGTGAAGGTTCGATGAGGCAAAGTATTATATAAAGTACCTGGAACTTTAACTCCCTGGCCTCTGCCATCCACACCCTAGGAACAGGGCTGGGGAGTTCTTAGTAGGGCAGGACAGCGGAAAAGTGATGCTCTGTATTGGTCTTCTCCGTCTTCCGATTCTCTTACACAAATACCTTCCCCAGCCTATCCCTCAGCGATCCTTCACTCCAGCTCTAGTGCGCAGAGGAGAAGCAGTACAGAAGCTGGGAGTGGTTTTTTTTTTTTTTTTTTTTTTTTTCCGAGTATGAGAAAGGCAGAGGAAGTGTGTGAAACCTGGTGGCCTAGGATGACCTTGGGGAGTGGGGAACGTTTCTAAATTGGTCCTGAAGATAGGTGGGTTGGGGGTATGTGTGCACTATCCAAAGAGAGCTGAGCCTGGGATCCCGACGTTATTAGAGATGATGGCAGCAGCAAAGAAAGAGGGAGAGACAGAAAAAGAGAGTGACAGAAGGAAAAAGAGAGTGACAGAAGGAAAAAGAGGAAAGTGGCACATTCAGGACATCAGCTTCAATCAGTTTCTTTGGCTTCTCTTCCCCTTTGTGTGTTGAGGACAAAAAATACAGGGAGGGCAAGAAAATGGGAGAGGGGCGGAAAGGAAAGGGCTGTAAGGAAGTTCCCCTTCCCAGACCCTGGGGACGGGACTTGTGTGGGCAGTGTCAGTCTGAGGTCTGACTGTAGTCCCCCAAGAGGGGACACCCCTACTTCCCTGCCTGCCCACCTTGCCTGCCTGGCTGATGATGATAAGGATGGAGTCATCTGCAGTTTTGGCAGACTTCCGGGGAGAGTCGGAGAGCGACAGCTGCTCTCCTCAACCCTGGGAAGTTCTGTCTGGACTCCGGGGGTAGTTTTTGCAACCTCTTGGTGGAGGTCAGCCAGCCTGTCCGCTGGCCCAGCCTCTCCTGGGCTTCCTTGGGCATCACAGCCATGGGCCAACCTGCTGCCCGGCAGACATGTGCTGGCTGCAGCCTGTTCCGTGCCCATCTCTCTCTCAGTCCTGCCTCTAAATGGTGGCAGACAGACATTTTGGGAAGGAATTAAGCGTTATGAATTCATAGAATGTCAAGCATTCAAACAGCAAATAGAAATCACTTTGGACTTTTTCCTTGGTTTTGGTCACGGTGTCTACCGGTCGCTTAGGCAATCCAGGGTTAATTTTATACAGAATGAATGCCGCGTGCGAACCTCTGAGTTGAGTACCTGCAGGCTGGTGGGTTATTGGTCTTTGTGAAACCCTTCTGTTTCCATGGGAGAAGAGGTGGATGTGTTGAAGGCACTGGATCCTGGTCTCCCTTTGGTGTCCAAATCAGGGAATCAGGGGTGGGGATGAGGTGGGCGTGGAGGCAGGGACCGCCCCACTCTGCTCCCGCCGGGTTCCTCTGTGCCGCTGGGCTCCAGCCTGGATGCAGCTGGAGCACGGAGCTGCTGCCAAGTGAAGCCGTGCTCTCTGCTGCTTGCTGTGTGAAAGAGCCAGCCCGGTGCGTGTGTGTGTGTGTGTGTGTGTGTGTGTGTGTGTGTGTGTAAGACAGAGAGAGAAAGACACAGAGACAGAAAGACAGAGAGAAGATGAGAATATGAATGAAAAAATCATTCCTTCACGGGATACAAGAAGCCTTAGAGAATGTTCCCTGGGGCACCGATTCCAGTTTCTTCATCGGGCACCAGGATATTTGAAATGCTGCCCAGGTGATTCTGATGGACAGCCAGGCTGGAGAATTGCTCCCCTAGACCCAGCGCCCTGGCTGCTCCCTCACCTGCTCCTTTGTCTCTGGTGCTGCTTTATCACCCACACGGCTCTTTGCAGCATCTGCTCCAAGCGATCGAGTCCCCAGTTTCTTTGGCCATTCTTGTCTGCCTGTCCAATGGACCCGTGTTTCTAAAAGACATGGTGGATTGATTAAATAAATGCTCTTAACCCTGTAATTTTATGCACACGGCTCTACATGCTGTGGAAATAACGGTTCTTAGATTTGTTATTCTAAGTGGATTGTTCAAATCGCCCAGAGGGAAAGAACTTTCTCTAATTTTAATAGAACAAGTGTTTATTTAGCTATTCAGTTAAAATAGTCAACGTTTTTACTTTTGATTCCTTTTCCTGCTATATTTCAAAATATACACTAAAGGAACTTGGAAATATGTTGGATTCATGGGTTCTTGCACGTTTCCTTGGCACATCAACCCCTTACCAACTGAGACACATCCTCCACTTTGTCTGCCTTGCACCTCAGGTCTCCAGCAATGTCCTTCCCCTAAATTATCATGTCTTTCTCACCCCCTCCCCCCGAAGACCTCAATTTGCCCTCTTTGTGACCTTCAAGCTCTGCTTCCTCCATTTCTCTTGGATCCCCTGACCTGACCATGTGGAACCCTTGTTGCTTCTCTCCCTTCCCTGCTCGACCACTGAGGTTTCCTCACCCTCTGGTTTAATATCTCCACCACTGACCCATCAACTTGCAGTCGTATCTGCTTTTTCTGTTCTGTCACTCACACTACTAAGAGAGGATGACAAAAGTCCCAGAAGTCTCATTTCATTTGTCATGCTCAGAGTCCTTCCTTCCAAAACACCATAATCCCTGAAGGATGGGGGTGACCAGCCTTTGTCTGCAAGCCCCAGAGTCACATGCTCACCTTGTCCCGAAAGCATCACCTCCCCAGGCATTCAGTCCAAACCGTTGTTCACGGTCCACGGTCTCCTGACACTTGGCTGAAAAAGTCAACACTCTCTGATGTACGTGTCCACCATCCTCCTCTTCTCAACGCAAATGGTCATGTCTGTCTTTTGTTTGCTGGAAACTGCAGAGGGGCCTCCCTTCCATCTTTCACGACTTGGACAAGCTTTTTTATTTCTGGCCCAATCGTCTTTTCTTTTTTTTTTTTTAATTTTTCTCAGAGCCGCGGGCGGGAGGGGTGGCTGCGACCCCGCCCCGCGCACACCCCTAGCGCCCGCGCCCGCAGCTCCGCCCCCGCCCCTCGTCTTTTCATTAGAAGTTTTGCTGTCACGTTCAAGGCTCCTCTCCTGACATGATGAAATCCTGTCTTCCCATGGCTTCTTCACTGCTGCTTTCAATGGTGACTTTTTAGGTGGTTGCCCTAAATCCTTTATTTCTCCAAAGCAACGTTCATTTTCCTCCAACTCATTCATTTTCCCCGCTCCTTTCTGAAGTCCCCATGTCTTTCTCTCAGAGCCTCAGGGCTGGCACTTCTGGGAGCCTATGCATCTCCCCAACTCCCTGTCTCCAGCCCTGATGGGCTCTGTCTTCAGAACACTTTCACATATGATTCTTCCTTTCCACAAAAACACTGGTCAAGCCTCGTGTTAACAGATCATGGACCTTGAACCTAAACTGCCCAACATTGTCAGTTCCTAGTAGTGAAACCTTTGAAAAATCATCTGACCTCTGAGTGTCCGTTTCCTTACTCATATAATCGGGGTAATAATAGTATAGCTGTTTCAAAATGTTTGGGACTTAAATCACTAAATATCTCTCAAGTATTTAAAACCGTACCTGGCACATTGTGAGAGTCCAGCAAATAAATGTTCGATGTTCCTATGACCTCACGTCTGTGGTTCTCAGCTGGAGACCATGTGGCCTCTTGGGAGGCACTTGGCCACATTTGGAGCTAGTTTTGAATTTCACAGCTGGGGAGAGGAGGGCTACTGTCACCTAGTGAGTGGAGGCCCCAGATGCTGCTCAGTTCAGTTCAGTCACTCGGTCATGTCTCTTTGCCACCCCATGAACTACAGCATGCCAGGCTTCCCTGTCCATCGCCAACTCCAGGAGCCTGCTCAAACTCATGTCCGTCGAGTCGGTGATGCCGTCCAACCATGTCATCCTCTGTCATCCCCTTATTCTCCTGCCTTCAATCTTTTCCAGCAACAGAGTCTTTTCCAATGAGTCAGTTCTTCATATGAGGTGGCCAAAGTATTGGAGCTTCAGCTTCAGCATCAGTCCTTGCAATGAATATTGAGGACTCATTTCCTTTAGGATTGACTGGTTTGATCTCCTTGCCATCCAAGGGACTCTCAGGAGTCTTCAGTGTCCTGTAAGGTGTGGGACAGCCCCTGGAAACAACAGTCCAGTCACAATGTCAGTAGAAACTCTGCCCTGCATCTTGGCCCAGACCCTGCCACCGCCTTCTCAAGGTGTAATCTAGTGTCTGCTTCTGTTTTATTCCTCAAGCCTCAGGTCTTCGGAAGACTCAGTTTATCACCTGGTTTCAGTGATGTACTTATTCCCATGGTTCTGAAATCTCCATTTCCAGCATCCTAATGGCATCTCCAGTGGTTTTTCAGAAAAATCTTCCCTGAAACATCTTCCCAATTTTGGAAGATGTTAAAGAAAAAAACATTATTTTTTTTTTTATTGGAGTATAGCTGCTTTAGAGTATTGTGTTAGTTTCTGCTGAACAGCAAAGTGAATCAGCCAGACATATACATATGTCCACTCTTTTCAAGATTCTTTTCCCATATAGGTCATAGAGAGTGTTCAGTAGAGTTTTCTGTGCTATACAATACTTCGTTATTGTGTGTGCTGTGCTCAGTCATGTCTGACTCTTTGCGACCCCATAGACTGTACCCCACCAGGCTTCTCTGTCTGTCCGAATTTCCCAGGCAAGAATACTGGAATGGGTTGCCACTTCCTCCTCCAGGGCATCTTCCCAACCCAGGGATCAAACTCACGTCTCCTGTGTCTCCTGCATTGCAGATGGATACTTTACCCGTGAGCCTTCCAGGAAGCCCAGGTCATTATTAGTTATCTATTTTATACATAGTACTGTGTATATCCATCCCAATCTCTCAATTTATCCCCCTCCCCCTGGTAATCATGTTTATTTTCTGCATCTGTGACTCTATTTCTGTTGTGTAGATAAGTTCACTTGTACCCATTTTTTTAGATTCCACATGTAACCGATATCATATGATCCATGTATTTGTCGGACTTACTCCACTCAGTATTCCGGCATCCTGATGATGTCTCCAGTGTGAAAGTTTTTCAGAAAGATCTCCCCAGGCACATCCTCCAAAAGTGGGAAAATTAAAGGAAAAGCATTAGAAAAAAAAGACCTCTCCCTTCTCTGTTCAGATGGCCACCCTCACAACATTCCCCCGTTGCCAGTCGCACACTGTCCTGGCCCAGGTTCCCACTGGCTGTCTCCCCGGGAGCTCCTGCCTCCAGCCCACGCCACTTTCGGCCAGTGTTTCCTTTGGTCCTTATTTCCATTTCCATGACTACTGCTAGTGCAGGACTCAGGCTGCCTTGCCTTCCTCCCCTCCTCGCCCCAATCCTTCACACGGCTGCTGGAATTGTCTTCATTAAACACTGTTTTCCTCTGCTCAAGAGTCCACAGTGGCTCTGCATTACCACTTATTAGCAAAAGGAAATTCCCCCACGAAGCCCATTAAGGCTTGACCTCCCTGTTGCTTGGGGCCCCGGCCCCGGCGGCCGTTAGCCTTTGTGTTACTGCCCACCCCCCAGGTCTCTGGGCGCTTACCTGTCTGACCCCCCCGGCCACCCCATCCTGTCTTTGCTACTTGGCATCTTATAATCTCCCGCCCTGGAAGGTCTTCTTCTTTTTTTGCCCAAACAGCTCCATTACCTCTTTCAAAGTCTGGCTCAGTTTTGAACTCTCTGAGGAAGCTTCCTGAATAGCCCACCGTATTCTCCCGGTCCTCTTACTCCGACTCTCTTTTGGTCTTAAGTACTTACTAGATTTGGTCTACGCTAGTTTACACCTGCTGAGGTGTATAAGGAATCCCTAAGCATTTTGAAAGCCTTTCTGTATGTGCGTGTTTCATTCCCTCCACCTTTTTTTGGTCGTACCTCTATTTTTTAAAGCTAATTCCCATGGCTCAAATAAAGTACACTGCGTATTGTAGGACTTCAATAAATGGTGTCTCTGAAACTGTCTTCTCCGCCCCCCTCCTTTTAAGGGGACTCCAGGAGGAACTCCAAGATTGTGTTTTATGGGTGACTTTAAAATAACCTTCTCTTCTCTTTCTGGTTACATTGGTGTTGGGAGGAAGAGGAGGAGGAGGATGGAGGGGGGAAATTTGGTTTTGCCAAACACAGCCAACAAAACAGCTCTGCTAAAGAATCAGCTATCAAGAGCAAGGATGTGGTTGTGAGAAAAAACATACTAGTGCCTCGACCCGGGCACTTGTAACAGAGATGCTTCATGGGGATAAAGAGAAGTTGGAACCCTAAAACACTGTGCACGCCAGGTGTTTTAGCTTCTGAGGGTAACACCTAGCTCTTGTTTAGCATTTTGCACCTAGCAGCAATTTTTTCCCCCATTTTGTTGAGAGATAATTGACATCCATCATTGTATCCATTTTAGGTGGATGATGGTTTGATTTGTATATATTATGAAGTAATTACCACAATAGGTGCAGCGAACATCCATCTTCTCACATAGTTCTCATGAAAGGAAATGGAAATAGCAAGGAGTGAAGGGGGGAAAAAAACCCTTTTGGGATTGAGAGCTTTCAGAACTTTCTCTGCTAACTTTCCTGTATGTCATGAAGCAATGTTAATGTGATTTGGGAAGTAGATGAAGACATTCCATTCTGCAGCCGAGGGTTGAAACTGAGGGCTGGGGGACTTGCCTCTGGCCCTCAAGACTGTTGTAAACTCAGGGTTCTCCCCGTGGGGCCCACTGCCTCATCTTACTTTGTCAGCTAAGGTGTTAGGGGTCACACATCCCATTCCGTTGTGCTTATCATCGAGGTTGGACTGCTGAGGGATTCCTGGATGACATTAAAGCCTGTGGGAAGGAGAGTGGGGCCTTGAATTAACTCCCAGTTAGTGCTGCTGTCACCCCCACACTTTAGTCCTAATCTGGGGTGTCCAAAGGCCTCTTCACGACAACCTTAAGACCAGTGCTGTCCAGTAGGACTTTCTACCATGAGGGAAATGTCTTATATCTTTTCTGTCCAATGCAGTAGCTCTTGGCCACACATGGCAAGTGTGCCTGGAGAGTTTAAGTGTAAATAGTCACAGGTGGCCAGTGGTTCCCCACTGGGCATCGAAGCTCTAGAGTCGCTATTTCCTTATACTCAACAGAGTCAGTAATTTGTCTAATCTGGGTTTTTAACCTCATCTGCCTTCCCTTTTTGCCTCTTGGGAGGTCCCAGTTCACCATGAAGAACTGAAGGTGGGGGCTTGCTGGGGAGCAGTGTCATCAGAGCCTGGACCATCTGTAGGAGAGAGGCGAGTGTTGAGAGCCACCTGCCGTCCCGGGTAGGGAGGGTTTACAGAGAACGAACCACCAGTTCCTGGGTCCCCTCCCTGTCCCCTGCCCCCAGCAGTCCCAGGCCAGCTTAGCACTCACATCTGGGGGGCCTCAGCCTCTTCCCAAGGGGCCCAGGCTGAGGGAGGCTGGGCCATGTGGAGGGGGCTCTGTGTAGCCCACCATCACTGTGTGGTCCATGGGAAGGTTATTGAGGAGATGCAAACAGACTCATAAGTGCTTCTGTCTCCAGTGTCCATGGAGACACACCTCAGGAGTCCCTGTGGTTGAAGCCTTTCTTTACAGCTCTTCACCTCTCTTGTGTGTGTCAGTGTGTGTACACACATACTTTCCTGCCCACAACTTGCATTTCTTAGCAGTCCTAGTGTTTGCTGAGTCTGGACCCCCATCAGAGGCTCCGGGAGGCAGATGTGTTGCTGCCAAGTCCAGTGGAAGCCTCAGAAAATGACCCCCGACTCCCAGGAGAGGAGCTAATGAAAGCGATAGGTTGATGGCCTGGCCTGACCTGACCTTCTCTTTGCGTGTGTCTTTCCCCTTTCTTGTTTTCATATTCTGCTCAACTTGAATTTTAATCTGATTCATTATTTAATGCCTACGAGGGGAACTACTGAGTTCTTTTTAACCTATGGGACAGAGGCTTTGGGAGCTCTAATCCTCCACAAATGGAACAAACTCGTGGAAATGGAGGGGAGAGGGAAAAAGGGCTCTGCTCCAAAACCCAGCCTTTAATTTCAGGACCAGAGGGAGGGTTCCAAGCTCTGATTCTCTGAGTCCAGAGAAATTGTGGAACAAGATAACCTTGACATTAACTGTTTCAGGCACATTCATTGTTGTTTAGTCGCTAAGTTGTGTCCGACGGTGTGACTCCATGGACTGCAGTGCATCAGGCTTCCCTGTCCTTCACTATCTCCCGGAGTTTGCTCAGATTCATGTCCATTGAGTCCGTGATGCTGTCTGACCATCTCATCCCCTGCCGCCCCCTTCTCCTTTTGTCTCAGTCTTTCCCAGCATGAGGGTCTTTTTGTTTCTTTACATCAGGTGGCCAAAGTATTGGAGCTTCAGTATCATTTAAGGGACATAGAGGCTACTTATACAGGTAAAATGTATCCTTTGGCTCCTTATTGCCATGGACGTTTATAGAAAAGTAGAAGTTGGTCATTCAGCAGCTTTCTGGTGAACTCTCAGGGGACAGTCTGGGTCTCACCCCTGATGCTACAGCTGGTTGCTGGTGCTGTGACACCACCCAGGGCTTCCAGGGTCCACACAGAATGGACAGCTGGAGGCAGTGACTTGAGGAACAAGGTTCTGGGCTTCAGTCTAAGGGGTTTAAAGCAGAACCAAGGTGGGAGCATTCAGGGCAGCTGTGACCAAGAGTTATTGCCCAGGAGACGTGGGTTCGATCTCTGGGGTTGGGAAGATCCCTTGGAGATGCTATGCTAAGTCACTTCAGTCGTGTCCGACTCTGTGTGACCCCATAGACGGCAGCCCACCAGGCTCCCCCGTCCCTGGGATTCTCCAGGCAAGAACACTGGAGTGGGTTGCCATTTCCTTCTTCAATGCATGAAAGTGGAAATGGCAACCCATTGCAGTATTCTTGCCTGGGAAGTCCCATGGACAGAGGAGCTGGTGGGCTGCAGCCCATGGGATCGCAAAAGAGTCAGACACTACTTAGCGACTAAACAACAAACGACAAGAGATTTTTGCAGAATTTTCTCCCAGGAATGTAGATTTTTAAGAATGTAACTCAGGGACTTCCCTGGCAATCCAGTAGTTAAGACGCTGCACTCCCAATGTAGGGGGCATGGATTCTGCCCCTGGTCAGAGAACTACCATCCCACATGTTGTACAATGAGTAGGGGTGGGGTGGGGAGGGAGAGAAAGTAACTCAGATTGCCACAAGCTGTCTTTTAAATCACAGATCTAATAGCATCTGCCTTCTCTGAAACCTTTCATGGCTCATTACAACCTGTAGACCCAAGTCCTCGCTGTCGCCTGCTGGTGGCCCAGGCTCCAGGGTTTGACTTTCAGAGGCTAGGCAGCCTCCTGCCCACTGCATTACCTTCTCCTTTGTCCTTTGCTACACTTGCCTTGGCCCCAACAGCTCATCTTCTGGTGCCCCTCCACTCTTGGCTTTGTCAGAATTCTAGCCATTCTTCAAGGTCTCATTGGAGGCCACCTCCTCTAAAAAGCCATCCCATAACTATCAGACAGGCAGCACCTTCTCTCTTCCGCAGTCTTAAGCACCCCTCTCTGTCCTCTACATGGCGTTCGTCACTGCCAAGTCTGCTTTCAGATGATTAATACACACATCTGACACCACCACTGGACGGTGGGCCCTGGACGGTCTGGCTGCCTCTGCTTATCTTCATGTTCTGCATGGGATCCAGGAAGGCACATTGCATGTGGTGAAGTGAAAGTCATGCAGTCGTGTCCGACTCTTTGCAACCCCATGGACTAATCCATGGAATTCTCCAGGCCAGAATACTGGAGTGGGTAGCCTTCCCAGCCCAGGGATAGAACCCACGTCTCCTGTGTTGCGGGCAGATTCTTTACCAGCTGAGCCACAAGGAAAGCCCAAGAATACTGGAGTGGGTAGCCTATCCCTTCTCCAGCAGATCTTTCTGACCCGGGAATCGAACCAGGGCCTCCTATGTAGCAGGCAGAGTCTTTGCCAGCTGAGCTATGAGGGTAGCCTTTTGCATATGGTAGGCACATTAAGTGGATCTGTCCTTTGTTTCTTCGCTGACGCTGCTGGCTGTTTACCTTTAGCTCTTCATCTGCCTTTTATGCCTGATTGTTTCTAAGTATTGTATAATGTGTCCAGGCCCCAGCGTGGAATCAGGTAATGGACGAAAGCTGCCCCTGTGTCTGTGATGAATTCTGCCCAGTTCGTCTCAAAATCATTCAGAGACAGAAATAATTTTAACTAAGGAGAATAAATACATTTTGCTCCAGTTAGAACTTGTTTCTTGCTCTTTAAAGCCATCACTTTAAAATTTCAGATTTGAATACAATTGGCTCTTCATATCGTAGGGTTCCACTTTCAGGGAAGCAACCAACTGTGGATGGAAAATACCCGGGGTGGGAGTGTGGATCCCAGTAAGCTTCAAAAGGCAGGATTTGAATTTGCTGCTCACTGACTACTACTTACAGAGCATTTCCATTGAACTTTTTACATAGCAGTTCCATTGTATTAGGTATTGTGAGTAATCTAGAGATGATTTAAAGTAGAAGGATGTGCTTAGGTTTTATGCAAATACCATGTAATTTTATACAAAGGACTTGAGTATCACGGAACTTTGGTATCTGCAGAGGGGACAGGGAGGGGGATGTCCTGGAATGAACCCCTCTTGTGCACCCAGGGACAACTGTACTCTGTTCAGTTAGAACCAGGGTGGCAAATTTAGGCAAAATTTTAAGTTGGCTGCAAATGTGTGATGAGGCCTCAGTTCTCATTGTTAACCTTTAAGCATCTCTTAAAAAAAAATTAATTGGAGTGTACTTGATTTACAAGATTGTAATAGTTCCAGGTGTACAGCAAAGTGATTCAGTTATATATACACATATATTCATTCTTCTTAAGATTCTTTTCTCATCTGGGTTATCACAAAATATTGAGTAGAGTTCCCTACAGTGCTATACAGTAGGTCCTTGTTGGTTATGTCTCTCATACATAGTAGTGTGTGTGTATGTTCATCGCAAGCTCCTAATTTATACCCCCCAACCCCCACCTTTCCCCTTTGGCAACTGTAAGTTTGTTCTCAATATCTGTGTGTCTCTTTCTGTTTTGTAAGTAAGTTCATTTGTATCTTTTTTAAAAATTAGATTCCACATATGAGTGATATTATATGATATTTGATATCTGATATTTGTCTGACTTAACTTCAATTAGTATGATAATCTCTAGGTCCACTCATTTAGCTGCACATGGCATTCTTTCATTATTTTTTTATGGCCGAGTAATATTCCATTGTATGTATGTACCACATCTTCTTTGGCATTCCTTTGGCAATGGGCATTTAGGTTGCTTCCATGTGTCGGCTATTGTTAGTAGCACTGCAATAAACTGGGTGGATGTATTCTTTCAGATTATGCTTTTCTCTCTGATGGGTGCCCAGGAGTGGGATTGCTGGATCATATGGTAGTTCTATTCTTAGTTTTTTAAGGAACCTCCATACTGTTCTCCATAGTGGTTGTACCAATTTTTATTCCTAGCAACAGTGTAGGAAGGTTCCCTTTTCTCCACACTCTCTCCAGCATTTATTGTTTATAGACATTTTGATGATGGCCATTCTGACTGGTGTGAGATATATCTTATTATAGTTTTGATTTGCATTTTTCATAATTAGTGATGTTGGGCATCTTTTCATGTCCTTTTTGACCATCTGTATGTCTTCTTTGGAGAAATGTCGAATCTGTCCATTTTTTGATTGGGTTAACCCATTGGGTTAACATCTTTAATATTATTTCAGGGTGTCGGTTTTGGATGTGTGTTTTCCTAAACTATGTTTCTGACTGGTATTTAGATTGATCAACAGGTCAAATCCTGTTAGAAGAAGTAGCTTGAACATGAAAACCTCTCTACTACCAAAGAATGCCAGGAGTAAAGATCTAACTCATTTATCTCAAATAATATTCAGTCGAATAGAACATTGTGATTTAAAATTTATGATCAAATTGTAGTTTACTGAAGTATTCCGTTTCCTTCCTTCACATATCTTAAAGATGTTATGTTAAATCTATGATCAATTTTGTTGATCTCTTGAGATGGGAAGATGATGAGGGGATGGGTGAGTTGGTGGAGGAATCATTTTACAAGTAGACTTCAGTGATTCTGAAAGTTTAGCCCCAGACCATTGCCATCCAGTGTGCGTGTGCTCGGTTACTAAGCTGTGATCCCCTCTTTGCTACCTCAGGGACTGTAGCCCGCCAGGCTCCCCTGTCAATCAAGTGAGTATTGCGGTCAAGTCATGTGATGTTTTTGGTTACCCAGTGCATATAAAATTATAGTTACACTATACTGTAGTCTATTAAGTGTGCAAGAGTGTTGTATCTAAAAAAAAAAGAAAAACAATGTAGAAACCTTAATTATAGAATAATTTATTGCTAAAAAAAAAAGGGGGAATCATCATCTGACAATGCAGGGTTGGCACAAACCTTCAGTTTGTAAAAAAAAAAAAAAGAATGCAATGTTTATGACTCACAATTAAACTAGGGTGCCTTTATATGCACCTGGAGGAAAAGAGGGCACTAACTTGCCACTGCCCCTATCTCCGTCAGCTCCATCATGAAGGCATTTCTCTAAAGTGGAAGTTTTCCTCTTTGATTGGATTCTTGGCAGGCTCATTGCACAAGGTTTTTAATTTTTTTTCCCCAGTTTTGCAACAGCCTATGCTCCTCTTACGTCATAAGAATTTTTTTTTCCCCTTTAAAAAAGGAAAAGAAGAAAAAGTTCTTTTTTCTCTGGTTTGTATGTCCCCAGATGGTTCCCCTGATCTTGGATGGTGCTCGGTCTGCAGATGGCCTGGCTGCTGTGTAAAGGTCCGGTGGCAAACACTGTCATGCTTTTATGTAGAGCTGAGAAGCCAAAGCTGACCTGAGCCTGGTAGCCTTGGGCTCCATCCATCTCACCTTCAGCAGCACCTCACCAGTGTTCATTGCCATGGGCAGGCTCCTACTGTCTCTAGCCTGGCTAGTTCCCTTTGTTGAATCATGTAGCAAAATTATGTTTGTTTGTGATGGTCATCTTTTTTAGAGCTGAGATGAGATGCATAATCAGGGTCAGTGTAGATTTGGCCTGAACCTAGTGGGCAGATTATATCTGAAAGATAAAGTCATAGAATGT
Organism: Bos indicus; assembly: GCF_029378745.1. NCBI lineage: Eukaryota > Metazoa > Chordata > Mammalia > Artiodactyla > Bovidae > Bos > Bos indicus. The sequence goes on from NC_091764.1 coordinate 95,840,771, forward strand.
AAATACAGAGAGGGACCACTCATTGTGTGGTTGAGGATACTAAGACTGTACTGAGCAAGTGTCAAAGAGCGAAACTAGTGCCTGTTCCGTGGCCAGAACTCAGGCAACCTGGCTCCCATTCCACATCTTTTTGAAAACTACATCAATGGTTGACACGTTGTTTTGATCCCACATTTTGGCTAGTAAAATGTTTTGGAATATTTACCCTCAGTGTGTGTATACTTATTACATTGCTAGGAAAATAAAAGTCCACATCAGGTGGTTTGATAAAGGGATTGGAAGAGCTGACACAATAAGTGGGGCATGGCTGATGCCATATCAACCCCAGATAGCAAAACAGGAAGTCAGTACTGACCTTTGAGTCACAAGGAACAGGAGGGAAGCTGTCCAGTGGGAGCTGGAAGGCATGGTGGCTGTTTAGCTGAGAAGGGAAACCAAGGAGGAGGTATAGCCCCTGGGGTGTGCTGACCAGTGTGGAATATCCCAGCTTCTCCTGGCTTTGGTACCCCTCCATCTCTGGGCAGTACCTTTATTGTTTAAACCTGGCCAGAGTTTGGATTTCTCTGGCAGCCCAGTGATTAAGTCTTCTCGCTTCCACTGCAGGGGACATGGGTTCAGTCCCCGATGGGGGAACTAAGATCTTGCAACCTAGCTCGAGTCTATGGCTGCAAAGCCTGGGGAAGGTGGTCCACAGGGTGTGCCCCCTACAATCCAGAGCAGTGGAGGGGAAGTGTAGGGAGACAGATCTTAGAGCCAAACAGGAAAATGGAAGTGGATTACTTTCCAAGGGTGGCAGCGACACCGCCTCCCCTCCCTGCTCTTCTGCAGTGTGAGCTGGCTGCTCCCCTTTGTGGGTGGAGCCTAGTCCCCTCCCCCGTGTCTGGGCCGTTTTATGAACCCTTCCATCAACTGGGTCTGGAGAGAGATCCTAGGGGACTTCTGAGACGAGGTCGCCTAGTGGCTCTCATTTGGTTTCTTGGTTCATTTGCTCTCTGGACCTTCCAGCTTCCGGACAGTGAGAAGCCACCTGCAGAGGCCACTTCTGTGCTGCAGGCCAGGGTCCCTGCTGAGCCCAGTGCCAGCCATGTCTTGGAGAAGTTCCAGTCAATTATAGCATCTGGGCCTCGGAATCACCTCCCAGCCATTTGAGTCTTTCTTGCTCAGCCCCCAGTGTCATGGGTCTGAGACAAGCAATCCCACCGAGTTCTGTCCAGACTCCTAACTCTCAGAATCTGTAAGCATAATACAAGGCCTGTTATTTTATACCACTAAATTTTGCAGTGGTTTCTTCCACAGCCATCTATCTATAATTGGAACACAAGTGACCAAGATGTTTATTTAGTACATAATTATATGTGTGTGCTGTCTAATATGTGGTGTCCATTATAAAGCACACAGAAAACCAGAAATTAAAAATGGGTGAGATGAATGTAAATAGAAGTTCTCACATTTTCTTCCCATGCCTAGTGAATGGACTTGCCCAGAACCTGGGATTCTGGAGAGTATATATTATTCTATACATTAGATTCATGTTCAGAAGAGGATGGAATCACAGCTACTTAGAAGTTCTGGTCTTCTAAGCAGCCAGTGACTACTTGAGCAGTCTATGAGGAGGAAAGACTGGGGGGCAGTGTCAGAGATGGGAAAGACATGATGCAGAGGTGCCCAGGGAGGTAGGCAGTGAGGAGGGGAGATCCCATGAGGTGGAAGGCAGGGCTCCTAGACTGGTGGAGATTTGTCCTGAAGCAGTGTGAGGCTCTGAGGCTCTAAGTTGACTTTCATTTCTACAGTGCCACTCTCGACCATCACATCACCCAATGCTGATTCCTATGGACACGGTACTTCTCACGGTTAGTGTGCAGAGATGTGTTACAGTCTAATAAACCCAATAGGAACCATGACTGAGAGCTGATTCTAGAATCAAGTGCTTCAGTCATCTTCATATTTCCAGGAAGAGATTGCATGCATGCATGCTAAGTCTCTTTAGTGGTGTCCGACTCTTTGTGACCCCAGGACTGTAGCCTGCCAGGTTCCTCCGTCCATGGGATCTCCAAGCAAGAATATTGGAGAGGGGTGCCATTTCCTTCTCCAGGGAATCTTCCTGAGCCCCACGTCTCTTACGTCTCCTGCATTGGCCTGTGTGGTCTTTCACACTAGCACCACTTGAGCCATCTCAGGAAGAGATTGGGTGGAGTCTTTTGTCTAGTATCTCTCATTTCCTTTAAAAGACCTCTAGTGGATTCCATCAGTATACATGGTATGCAGATATAGGTACATACTTAAGGCCCTTATTTACATCTTCATCCTTACATCACTGTATGCATGTAGTTCTACCCCCTACCCCAGCTCCCAAAATCGACCTAAGGTTTTGGAATTTTCTTTTCTGCTTATATATACACAGATGTACTGATGAAATAAAATGTACTTATGTAGAAAACCTGTACAAATAAACATATCTAATCTATTGAGTATTGAGGAGGATTAATAAAAAATCATACTTTTTCTCCCTTTTCTGACAATCTGCATAAAGCCTATTTATCACCTTTTTAAAAAAAATTTATTTTAATTTTTGGCTGTACTGGGTTTTCGTTGGGCTTTTCTCTAGTTGCAGCCAGTGGGGGCTACTCTCTAGTTAATGGTGGGTGCACAGGCCTCTCATTGTGGTGGCTTCTCTTGTTGCTGAGCACGAGCTCTAGGGTGCAAAGGCTTCAGTAGTTGCATTTCCCAGGCTCTAGAGCAGAGGCTCAATAGTTGTGGCTCACAGCTTAGTCACTCTGCGGCCTGTGGGATCTTCCCGGATCAGGGATCAAACCTGAGTCTCCTTCACTGGCAGGTGGATTCTTTACCACTGAGCCTCCAGGGCAGCCCCTGTTGCCTTCTTACCATGAATGAATTCCCTTTCGAGAACTGTACAAGTCCCCCAGCTGTACTATGGGGGTCAGCACTGTTGGGGTGTGGGTTCACAGATGATGTCCTGGCCCTGGAGGAGCTCACAGTCTGGAAGGAGAGATGAATAGATGGTGGTTGAGACTGTTTTGTGTGGTGGGTGCTGAGACGGGAGTGGTGGGTGTGATATGCTGGGTAGCTGGACAGACACTTAGTTTCAATGAAATCTTCCTGGAGTTTTGACAAATGGGGGCAATTAGGCAGCTCTATCAACCATGAATTGCATATGCTTGGCTTTTGGGTGCAGTGAGCTTTCTGCAAACAGACTGGATTATTTGACTTGAATATCCCTTAATGAGACAAGCTAATTTGCCCAAGGGGACCTCTTCACCCCTTACATTTAGGCTAAATGCTTTACATGTTGGATTTTCTTATTCTAGCTTTGGGGTTCCCATCTTCCCCTGGCACGAATTCTCTCTGGCAGTCTACCACGCAGAGAGACTGTCTGGGGGCTCACTCTGGTTTTCAGTATTGCCAGTCCATTCTTGGCCTTGGCTGGTCGGCATATGGAAAGTTTACCCGTACCGTCTCTAGGGTTGCCACATTTAGAGCATTAAAAATACTTTAACACTCAGTTTGGTTTAAATTTCAGATAAACAAAGATCCTTTTTTAGTATATGTTCTAAGTATAGCAACATTTGCATACTTATACTAAAAATATATGTTATTTATCATTGAAATTCAAATTTTATTGGGTGCCCTGTATTTTGTCTGGAAAGCCATATCATCACTCTCCCTTGTCTTTACTCTTCTTTTTTCTAAAAAAAAAAAAAAATTAATTAATTAATTTGGCTGCAGTAGGTCTTAGTTGCAGCACACACAATCTTCCATCTTCCTTGCAGCATGCAGGATCTTTAGTTGTGGCCTCTAGTTCCTGGATCAGGGATTGAACCTCTGCACTGGGAGGGGAGAATTTTAGTCACTGGACCACCGGCGAAGTCCTGGCTTTATCCTTCTTGGAATGCTCACAAGGGAGTGAGAAATGTCTGCAGCTTTTATCTCTAGAAGCGCCTCTTCTGGAGTGGAGTCTTATCCTTTGTTCTCCTCTTTCCTGATCCAGCTTAGCTTTTTCCTATGCTGAGCGTGATTTAACCTGTCAGTCAGAGCACCTGTGCTGAGCTTGCTTCTGATGGGGAACTCTGGTGATATTAAAAATCTGGCCTTCGGTTGAACTGCATCTACCCAAGTGATATTGTACTTAAAACTTATCTTGTCCCACAGACTTTAAGTGGAAAGCTCTTCATAAGGAACTGTGTTGGAAGCCTGAGTCAGAGGTGGGAGTGAAGGCTGAGGGAGCAAAGAGCGTTCACGGTCAGGCAGGAACCCGAGACATCTCACCTGACACATCAGAAGTGCTTTTTGTTTATTTCTTCATTGGGCAAGTGGCTCCTGGACTGGCAAGGAGCCAGATCCACGCAGCACCGGTAATTTATTGAGCTTGCCGTCCATGCCAGACACTGCGCTAAATGCTTTCATGAATGTTCTCATTTGATCCTCACACTAATTTGATGAGGTAAGTACTCTTGTCACCTTCGTCTTATAAGTGAGGCAACAGGCTGAAAGCAATTGAATCACTTGCCCAAGGCCCCAGGTAAGTGCGCAAGCTGGGATCTGAACCCTAGTTAGTTCTGGGGTCCTGCTTTTAACTACGATGCTTAGGCCTGGGCTGTGTGGTGGGTGGGTCTCAGTAGACCTTTGTGGGTTGATTTACTTGCTCTGTTCTTAACGATTTCTAACAAGGAGGGATCCATGACCCCCTCTTTAGTGACTTCTTCTGGTGTGGGAGGCCCCATTTTGATGGGCGGCTCTTCCATATATGAATAAGACATCTTCCCGTCCACAGTAGAAAACCATTCCTCGGCATCAGTGGGAGAAGCAGCCTGATCAGCCTTTCTGTGTAAAGTAGTGGCTCTTCTGTTTCCTCCAGCCACCTCGAGTCTTTCCTCTTAGTTTCTGTAGTCATCATGATCAAAGATAATTCAAGTGTCCATTTCTTAACGCTTAGTATCTTCTGTTGCTTTCTTTTGAATTCCTCCTCAATTACATGGATTAAGTTCATAGTGAATATGAGTTCAGTGGACTTGGATCTTGTGTGTTATGTGCTGCAGACGCAGCCTAGCTTGGTACATATCGAATGTTGGGTCTTGTCTTTCTGTATCCATCTCTTTGTTTGCTTGGCTGCTTACCAGTGTGCATGCCACTGAGTGTAACTTCTTCTTGGTGTTGTGGTTTGTGAGCTTACTCAAAAATACCTGAACGTGTACACAAATTAAGGAGTTGGTTAAAAATCCTGTGTCCACCATGGGATGCTTGACACATGTTACAGAGACCAATGACAGTGCAGATGTCACATGGGATGTGATCATAAGAGCGTAGTGCTCCACACAGCCGGAGAGTCCCACACCAGTGGCTTGGAGCTGCTTGCAGATGCCCCAGCAGCTTTCATGCTTTAAGTCCTGTAAAGACTTTAGGACACCCCGTTGTCTCTCTGGTTGAGTGTTCAGACTGAGGGTCTTGGGAACCTGAGCAGCTCTGGGAAAAGAGAAGCAGAGAGGAAAACTGCTGTTGGTGATCTCGGGGAGCCTGGATGTGGGAGAGCTCTGGCACTGAAACAGTTGGAAACTTTCTTTGTTGAAATTCCTGTGTAGCAGCAAGTTGCTTCTGAGATGTCTCTGATAATCATTCTTTTCCCCAGCTGAGGATTGCTTGCTGTCCACGCCAGAGTGAGGGCGCACATCGACCTTCCCCACTGTTTTCTTTCCAGAAACTCTGGGTTCTTTAATCTAGGGACTCAGCCCTGATCTGGAGCCCTGAGCACTCACTTCTGGAGCTGAAGCAGGGATCCTCTGATGTCCAGCAAACACCCAGATATTCCTGTTGTTATCTGTTACAGGGACTCTCAGCCTGCTTTGCTGGGGGCCTGAGATACAGGAAAAGTCATAGGGTCTCTGGGAGCATCCTTTAAAGGGTCATTCAGCTAAACACTCCTTTCCTAAGCACTTAGTTCTTTCCAAGAAAAAGTGGGCCTCAGCAGTATGGCAAGTCTATGGTCCCTGGGTTGCCCAAGTAGCTGCCCATCAGTTTAGAGGGACCAAAGTGCCAGTCATCCTAGATGTTCCCTGTGTGCGCAGAGCCCGTCCCCATTATTCTCATGATTCACTGATCAGCTTGCTTACATTGAGGCCTTTCTGGAGACTGCACCTCCTGGGTCTTGACTGTGAATTAGGACACAGCATCTCTGGTTTTGCCGATGGCATGGGTGTAACCTGCATTCAGAAGAGTTTCAAATTTTCTAACCAGAGGTAGAGTTGCTTCTTGCAGGATCCAAGTCTCTTAGGTCTGGACCCCTCTCCCCTTCAGGAACATGGTTTTTGAATGAATAGACTTTGTTAAGTCACCAGTGTTGGCTGTGCCGCCACCAACTGTGCCACAGTCTTTGGCATCAGAGCGGAACTGGATGACTCTGGCAAAAATGAATTGGAGAGGATCTTAAAAAAAAAAAAAAGAAGTCTAAGGCCCAAATCTGTAGGACTGTGCTTTATCTGTGAACAAAGAAAAATAGGACTTCTTTGCTATTTACAGTGCTGTCTCAGCAAGGCACACACTTCAGCATCTTCAGTCCCCCCAGAGGGCTCGCAGAGGTTTGTTGTTCTTTCATCACGGTGCATTTTTGAATTTAGCATTTAAACATATGGGGCAGGGTTGGATTGATCCTTATGAAAAGAAAGCATTTACCCGAAGGATACCCGCTGGCAGGGACTTTCTTTAGGCTTTTTCTATGAGGCACTGTGGCTGTGTTTGCCCCAGAACGTTCTTTTTTGTTTCCATCCAACAACAGTTTGGCATTTCATACTGTATTTACTTACCCTTGTGCTACTTTTTGGGTATACCATCTTTCCCTCCCCCAATAGCATTTTTTTCTATATTTAACTGAAAGATAGTTGGCTTTCGTATGAATAAGTGCCACTTTAAGGGTCTAGATGGAACTATGGCAATGTTTGTCATAGTTTTCTTGTAGAGAGATGTCCTGGGGAGAGTGCAGAGAACAATTTCAGTTTAAAATTGCTGCTGCAGAGATCACAGTGCTAAGACTAGATATTTTAGTATACTGGAATTATAGGTAAACCTTTCCTCTCTCCTTCCTATGCGTTAAAAACATTCCTATTGCTTTTTAATGAAAAATAACTGTTATTAAAAGGCGTCACTGAATTTTAAAAATGCGCTGCTTCCTTGGTTCTGGGACAGGCCAGTAAGCCTAGAGGGTGATAGATAACATGAGATTCACTCTGTAGAAGCGATTTGAAGAAGAATCCATGCTTCATCCTCAGCTTCACGCTGGCTGTTGGTATGATGGTTGCCATGGTGATGCTTCAGGTGTCATCAGCAGAGGATCTGAGCAGGGACTGTGAATAAGCCACAGCCACAGGTGGGGTCCTACAGGGTCCATGGCCACATTTTTTATGTCAGAGTTTCAAGTTGGAAAGGAGAAGATGGAATTATTGAAAATACAAGACACAGGCTGGAGAATGTCCATGGAGATGTTGAAATATTATGGTGCAGGGTGTAGGAGAGGGTTGCTGTTGGATGTGTGTGTGTGTGTGTGTGTGTGTCTGGGGCTGTGTGTGGGATCGTGGCTGTCTTTGCTCCTGTTATTGATCACAGTCCTCTAGTGATGGGAAGCTTATTTCTGAGCTATGTTCCAACTTGCCTGGCAAAGACTGGTTCATGGGCTCTGCTGCTTGCTGGGCCAAGCTGTTGACTCTCCCCTGTTGGGAGATAATGAGGAGAAGAAAGCAACACACAGTCTAGGTGGTGTAATCCCAAGATCATTCACAGACATGGCGAGCCTCAGCCATTTCCTACCCTGAGTGGATACGTACATGCAACTTCAGGATTTATTAGCTTCACTGGCTACACTTAGGTCAGCAGGAAAGTCCACAGTTCTTCAGTGTTCTAGAAGTTCTCTAGCACAATATCCTTCAAGCCGGAGAACAGATGCTTTTGTGAGCACATGAAGACATCCCAAGGAATATGAAGGCAGGGACAATGTTAAGGGACTGAATTTCCAGATCTCCAGTTTCCTAGTATATTCTTTCCTAAAAATTTATCTGCTGGAGAAAGTGCTCTCTCCCGTTCATGGTTGTCCTTGTCTACTTTACAAAAGAAAAGGTTCTGTCTCATTTTCTTAGCATTTTACTATATACATTGCCCTAAGCTGAAAACCCTTCTTGGGCAGGGTACACATAAAGGAATAATTAGAAATACTGGAGGGGCTTCCCAGGTGGCTCAGTGGTAAAAAATCTGCCTGCCAATGCAGGAGATGCCAGAGTGTGGGTTTGGTGCCAGGGTTGGGAAGATCCCCTGGAGTAGGAAGTGGCAACCCTGGGAAATTCCATGGACAGAGGAGCCTGGGGGGCTGCAGTCCATGGGGTTGCAAAGAGTCAGACACAACTGAACGACTGAGCACAACACACACAAGAGATACTGGCGTCAGGGGAAACTTCCTTTATTCAATACACCATAAACTATCTTGTATCCAGCTTACTAAGAGATATATTTCAAATAAAATCTTTTTATAGTAGTTTTTGTTCAATTGTGGCAAAATGCATGTAACATAAAATCTAATAAGATTTTACTATTCATGTTGAATACCCATCTGTCAAAATTTATCATGTATTTATGTTATTTTCCCTGAACGTTTACAAATAATAATTGTAATATTATCTCAATCCGCAAAAGAACAGTTAAACACTTAGAGTTCATGATTATAGGTAATACACAATAGTCATAAACTTCAATTTATTTTGATTGCAAAGAAGCATGATAGAGAGTGATCATTCCAGTATTAATACTTTTGAGCATGATATATATTGTACTACCACACAATCTTGCGGGGGAAATGAGACAGAAATACAATGCAGGGAACCAAGGAAATGATATAAAATTTATGACACTTAAAGAAGAGCTCCATCTTATATTTTGAAAGTGCATGGTGGTAGATACCAAGTTACTCTGGTATTTACACTCCATTGAATACATTTAAAAGAGTGATGGAACAGTTTATCTTAAAGTGTGTATATTTACTGTATGGCAGAAATTGTATCCTTTGGAACGTTTAGACTATGGTGAGAAAAAACTTAAATGTCAATTTAAATTCGGGCACCAGGGTGCATCATTTTAAGGAATCTTTTTTGTGGCTAACTTAGCAAAAGTTTTGAAGACATTATGCTGCTCCCCTTACTCCAAATTTTATATACTGATACTAATTTCAAAGCCTAACTCTCAGTGAGAACCTACTAAATAGCACAGGGAACTCTCCTTGTTGCTGAAACTCAGCCTCTGCTTATTGGTGCTGAATAGAAATGCAGAGACAGAGTTTTGGGTGGAGTAGAAAAGAGTAGCTTTTATTGCTTTGCCAGGCAAAGGGGGCTGCCCTGAAGACCGCGTGACCCACCCTGGAGGCGCAGTAGGAGGAGTTTTATAGTGTTCAAGAAGCAGGGCGTGATCTGCTCATGGACGGTTCTTGGATGGTTGGCATCAAGGTGAAGTTTCAAGCATCGTTAACCTTCTGGCTTCAACCAGGCTAGGGTCTGTGTTCTTGTGGTCAGCAGTTTTCATCTGGAGGGGGGGGTCTTCCAGATGAACAATTTAGGAATGTGTGCCATTCCTTTATCTATATTTTTCACTGGGAGTTCAGTGATTCTGCTATATGGCAGAAATATAGTCTAAATTGTTACCAGTTCCCCAGCCCAACAGCTAGTCTTGGTTTCTACATCTTCACATTTCCCAATCATTAACCCTTGAGTCAGCCTTTCCCTTTAGAAGACAAGGACAGAGGGGCTTGTACACGGTTCATACTCAGTGCTCCGTACTGACCAAAATGGGAAGGAAATCCAAAAAGAGAGGATACATGTATACATATAGCTGATTCACTTTGCTGTACAGCAGAAAAATAACAACATTTTGAAGCAACTCTACTCCAATAAAAATTTTAAAAAATGAAACAAAACCAGAAACCTGACGTCCCCTGTTTCACCTTCATTGGTGGAAATGAATGAATGGCCCACCATTCATTTTACTCTGTCTCCTCATGCAGTGGTCTGCACGATCTCTGGACTGTCGCATGGGGCTGCTCACCTCCGTTCCCAAATGGGGCTCGTTCATTCACCCCTGACATCTCTGAGTTGTGTACTACAGGCAGAGGTTTCTCGTCTAAATCTTTTCTCCGGTACCTGCACAGGAATTGAGTCTGGTGATGGCTGGTTTACTTCCAAGTCCGAATGCATCATACTTTGCTCCTGAAATTACAGTCAGGTGAAGAAGCAGTTGCTTACATTACCTTGGCTCAGACACTACAGCTGGGGTTGGAATGATCTGTTTTGCCACTGTCTTTATAGTCTTTTTTTTTTTTTAATAACTCTTTATTTTATTTTATTTGGCCGAGCTGGGTCTTGGTTGAAGCATGAGGGATCTTTAGTTGCAGCATGTGGGATCTAGTTCCCTGTCCAGGGATCAAACCCAGGCCTCCTGCACTGTGAGCACAGTCATAACCATTGGGCCCCCAGGGAAATCCCACTGTCCTTATAGTCTTGATTTGACAACTAGGCTACTGTAGCATTCACGGGCATCTGAGCCAGTCCCCATCATTGACTCAGGCAGCCCATATCACTGCAGGCTTACCACCCTTCTGGGTACTGATGTGTCTGCTGTGCTGGGTGGGAAGGCTAGTTTTGGAGAGAGAAAGGTGAAGGGGAGTAGAGAAAATCTGTTGCCATTGAGTTCACAGGGACTTAGTGCTGTCCTAACAGTTAAAACAAGGGGCTTCCCAGGTGGTGCTAGAGGTAAAGATCCTGCCTGCCAGTGCAGGAGATGCGGGTTGGAGACTTTGATCCCTGGGTGGGGAAGATCCCTTGGAGGAAGGAGTGGCAACCTACTCTAGTATTCTTGCCTGGAGAATCCCTTGGACAGAGGGGCCTGGCAGGGGTTGCAAAGAGTCAGACAGAACTGAAGCAACCTAACAGGCAACAAGTAAGACAAAGGCTCAAGCGTAGCCCCTGTAATTCATTCCTAAAGAAGCTTTCCCCAGGATCACAAGGGCAGAGCCAGACTTCAGCTGTAACACCCAGGACTGCAATGAGAATCTGTAGTGATACAGAAAACACCACTTCTTAGAGAAAGGAAGTGTAGGTTAGTTACAAAATTGTAACACCTCAGAAAAATGCTTACCCTGACACTTCTCACTCTTTCTCATGTCCTAACAATGATACAGCCAATGGATTTAGCCTCTGGAGCAAGGAGAGTAGCAGTTCCTTAGTTGCATTTTGTTTGGGGTGGGGATGCCTGTAGCTTCTTTTTTTTGTTGATCAGCCTCCTACCCCCTCCGTTTGTGTCAGACCTTAAGCCTCTAAGCCCCTCCATATTCATAGTGTAAATTTAGGAACTTGTGTTGAATCCGTCTATTCTTGAAAAGCACATGATACTAGTAAAGCAATTTATTCTTCTAGCCACAGGCATCTGAGAAGTGAAGTGATGTGTGATGAACAACTCACAGTTCACAGGAACCATACAGATAAATTTACCCAACTGTCCAGCTTTTGGAAAAATTAAAGCTATGAATATGTTCAGTTCAGTTCAGTTGCTCAGTCATGTCTGACTTTTTGCGACCCCATGAATTGCAGCACACCAGGCCTCCCTATCCGTCACCAACTCCCAGAGTTCACTCAAACTCATGTCCATCAAGTCAGTGATGCCATCCAGCCATCTCATCCTCTGTCGACCCCTTCTCCTCCTGCCCCCAATCCCTCCCAGCATCAGAGTCTTTTCCAATGAGTCAACTCTTCGCATGAGGTGGCCAAAGTACTGGAGTTTCAGCTTCAGCATCAGTCCTTCCAAAGAACACCCAGGACTGATCTCCTTTAGAATGGAATGGTTGGATCTCCTTGCGGTCTAAGGGACTCTCAAGAGTCTTCTCCAACACCACAGTTCAAAAGCATCAATTCTTCGGTGCTCAGCTTTCTTCACAGTCCAACTCTCACATCCACACATGACTACTGGAAAAACCATAGCCTTGACTAGATGGACCTTTGTTGGCAAAGGAATGTCTCTGCTTTTTAATATGCTATCTAGGTTGGTCATAACTTTCCTTCCAAGGAGTAAGGGTCGTTTAATTTCTTGGCTGCAGTCACCATCTGCAGTGATTTAGGAGCCCCGAAAAATAAAGTCTGACACTGTTTCCACTGTTTCCCCATCTATTTCCCATGACGTGATGGGACCAGATGCCATGATCTTAGTTTTCTGAATGTTGAGCTTTAAGCTAACGTTTTCACTCTCCTCTTTCACTTTCATCGAGAGGCTTTTTAGTTCCTCTTCACTTTCTGCCACAAGGGTGGTGTCATCTGCATATCTGAGGTTATTGATATTTCTCCCAGCAATTTTGATTCCAGCTTGTGCTTCTTCCAGTCCAGCATTTCTCATGATGTACTCTGCATAGAAGTTAAATAAGCAGAGTGACAATATACAGCCTTGAAGTACTCCTTTTCCTATTTGGAACCAGTCTGTTGTTCCATGTCCAGTTCTAACTGTTGCTTCCTGACCTGCATATAGATTTCTCAAGAGGCAGGTCAGGTGGTCTGGTATTTCCATCTGTTTCAGGATTTTCTACAGTTTATTGTGATCCACACAAGTTAACCACACTGATGGCTCCAGCTCTCCCTCTCAGCTGGGAACCTATATATTTCTTTTGTATTCTAGATTATCTATCTTGCGGACTTCCCTGGTGGTCTGGAGGCTAAGACTCCACACTCCCAATGTAGGGGGTGGAGAGTCCAGTCAGGGAATGAGATCCCACGTACCACGACTAAGTCTGGGAGCAGCCAAATAAAAAAAAATTATTAATTATTTAAAAAAATATAAAAAGTCCTGGTCTGAGACACATATTAACTGCATGAAAAACACTTGAACAGTTAGGCAAAAGCCTTAACGTTTACCTCTTAGAACGGAAAGAGATATTTCTTCCTTGGCCTTGAGTCTGCTCTGGGTTCATTCATTGACCTTACTGACTTTGTGACCTTGGATCATTGGTTTACTTTTCTGATAGCATTCACTTTTATCATTTGTAAAATGAAAAGTACAGAGTCTGCCTTTGTAGTTGAGAGAAAACAAGGGTGAAATGCAGAGCAGGTGCTGAGCAATCAGGACCATTTTCCTCAAAGGCATCTGAATATGAATCCTCTGTGCACGAGCTGAGCTGGAAGCTGAGCTAGAAGCTGGCCTAAAGAGCCGAACAGCTCTGAGACTGTACAGACCCCCGGCTCTGTGTGGGGCAGAGGATGGATTCTGCCTGTGATCGTCATTTGGTTACTTAGGCTATGAAATCTTGGGTTGTGTGACTGAGGTAGTAGTCTTGAAATTGTCATCCCCGTCCCCCTACTATGTGGTAGAGAAAGTTGTAGCAGATCATTGAAGGCACTTCTGGGAAGTGGGGAGCATGTGGCAGTTAAGCACATAGTGTTTTGGATTTGAGGAATGAAATAAGAGAGGACCTAGATGGGGCTTCCCTGGTGGCTCAGATGGTAAAGAGTCCACCTGCACTTCAGGAGACACAGATCCAATCCCTGGATCGGGGAAGATGCCCTGGAGAAGGAAATGGCAACCCACTCCAGTTATTCTTGCCTGGAAGATCCCATGGCCAGAGGAGTCTGGCGGGCTACAGTCCATGGGGTCACAGAGAGTTGGACATGGCTGAGTGGCTAACATTAACACTTAGATGGGAATGGAAAAATTAGATAAAATGGGTATTGAATAGCCCATCTGCATAAAATTGAGGTTGTCCTTCTTAGCTTTTTTTTTTTTACAAAGGAAAGGCAAAGGGAAGGAGGCAAATATGGATCTGCTGATAAGAGAATGTAAGTACATGTATTCATTCATGGACAGAGGAGCCTGACGGGCTACAGCTCATGGGGTTGCAAAGAGTCGGACACAACTGAACAGCTAATACTTTCACTTTTCCTTCATTCATTCAGTTAACATTTACAGAGTTTCTGCTATGTGCCGGGAACTGTCATAGTGCCTGTGATTCCACAGTAATCAGGGCAGACCAGCTTCCTGCCCTCGTGGACATGTTGCTGAAATGGGGAAGACAGTAAACAAACAGATGTGATTGTACTGATGTCAGAGGGTGATAAGGGCTCTCAGTAAAGCTGAAGACAAATGAAGGGACAGGAAGGGATGGATGTTTCTATTTTAGGGGGATTGGGCAGGGAGAGGCCTTTTGGAGAAGGTGACACTGAGCAGAACCAAGTGAGGAGGTGGGTCATGGAAGTAGAGAACTGGGCTGAGAGTGTCTCAGACAGAGGCAGCAAACACGCACAGACCTTGGAGCAGAAATATGCATTCTTGTTCAAGAAACAGTAAGTCAGCTGTGCGAGAGGGCAGTGAATGAGCAGAAATAGGGGAGGTGGGCCGCAGACGCAGTCAAGGGCCAGTTCACGTGGGGCTTTGTGAGTCATGGCAACTTGGGATTTCATTCTAAATTGAGTGGGAAACCAGTGGCGAATTTTGAGCACAGGCATGACTTAATGATCCTTTACGTAAGCAAATGATCATCTCGAAAGCGCTGTCTTTAAATTATCATTTCATTTGCATAGCAAGCATGATGGAGGGTTCCAGTCCCCACATGAAGGTCGCATTAGAGGCCAGCAGTTACTGGCCTGGACTTTAGCTTCAGCAGACTTGGACATGACTCTTGACTCTACTTCCTAAGGTTTTGTAACTTTGAGCAAGATGCTGATATTCGGTACTCTTCTCTTTTCTCAGCCTTAAAATGGTGGAATAATATTAAGATCCGCCTGCAGATCTGTTTTGAGGACTGTTTTGAGGGCTAACTGAAATATCCCTGCAGAGCTGGCACGTTGCTTCGTGGATGGTGGCCGATGCCCTTCTCCTCAGAGAGGAAAGTGAGCAGCTCTGAGCCTGGGGGTCAGGTCCCTCATCAGGCTTACCCCCTGCTCCTCCCTCACGGCTACCCCGTACTGCATGCCACTGAGGATACACTTTTTCTGGAATGGTGATGGGGAGGGCCTCTTCAGGAGGGGTCAGGGAGGATAGCGGGGGACATAAGATCAAAATGCCCCCTCTGTTGGCTCTCAAGATTCCCTGTGATTGATCCTCACGGGGAGACCGGTAATGAAATTGTGCTCCATCCCCAGGTATAGTGCTGTGTGTGCAGCAGGCCCTGGGTAAATATTTGTGGAGGATGAGAATCCTTGAAAGTGATTATTGTCCTTATTGAAGGATATCGAATGGTAAATTCCCATTAATTTGGATCCTTTTCATTTGTATGATGTCAGACCTGGTTTTCGTACTTCTTGCAAAAGTAAGAGTTGGAAATAAGTGACTTACCTCAGGTCTTTTAAAAAAAAAAATAGATTCTTACCTAATTTAGGCTGATCAGGGCATTGTTAATTAATTTGTCTCATTTTCTTTTACTTAGTATTCCTGTGTATCTTCCTTTAAACTGTTATTTGTACAGCCACCGAAAGTCATAAAATAATTATTTCCAAAAGATTTGAGTTTTCATTAATTTTGGTAAGATATTCTAGCCCTTCTTCAAAATTGCAAATGAACTCGATTTAATTATGTTATTCAGTTGTACAAGTTAGGTTCCGGCAGAGGCAGTGCTCTGGCATAAGGAAGAACTGAGAAGGTGTGTGAGGGGAGCAGTTAGGATTGGAAGAAGAAATTTTCTCAAGTCCAGGTGAATGTTTCTAGGGCAAGAACTGTTCACTGTTCAAGAACAGTGAAGGGAGCTGCTGCCTAAGAAGTAAACCAGGAGGAAGTTCTGGGCTGTTCTCCCACTTCCATCAGATCAGCTGTCCCAGTGGACAATTCTAGTCCCTTCCCCACAAGCACCCACTAATGAGGTCTAGGGTCTTAGGAGCTTTTGGTATCAGGGGGCAAGGCCAAAGGGGTAGTGAGGGAGAGGTTTGTCTGCAGAAGACGGTGGAAGGCAATGCTGTTCAGAGAACAGTGGATTCAAGATTAACTGCCTTGGGGCAGGCAAACTTGAGCCAGTTGTGACTCATGCATCTGCACCATCTTTGACCTTTTGCCCAGGAGAGGGCAGTAACATGCTAACATTTAAGCTTTTCCAAGTGGTCCTTAATGCTGCAGGAGCCTGCATAGCGTTAGTCACAGGTGAGCTTCATTTTCATTCTCACCGAATAAATACTTAGTCTTAGGTTTGTTTTCAGCCTTTGGTTCCCATGGTCTGCAGGCACACAGATCTGGAAGTGACACTTTCCACCCGTCCACAGGACACTGACATTCTGGAAACCTGCAGCGAGGCTCTGCTGTGTTTAGTGCTGTGAGTGCTGCAGACCTCGGCTACCTCGTCCCCGTGAATCAAGTTTAAGGGCAGATTATGGTGCTCTGTGCCGGCTGTGAAGGTGGCTGTCCTAGTCCCAACTTAACTAGACTAGCAAATCACACTGTCCAGCGTTAGCGTCTCCATCCTACTACAGAGCTGGGTGCCTTGGAAACAAGAGATCCTGCCAAATCCCATGCCTTGCACAGGGTTTGAAATGCGAGTAGCATTATTTTTCTCTTGTCCCTTAGTCTGTCTTCACTGCTGGAAGATTTGGTGCCCTGACCCCATCTTATCATGCATATGACTAAGACAGTCGACTTTCCGAGAACTTTTTAGCCCCAAGGTCTGTGAGGAGCTCTGTGCTGGTTGCAGGCATTTTTAGCTTTTGACCAGGCTCAGTATGGGAACATAATGTAGTCTCAATGTACTAAAAATAGGAGGAGGCATTGGAATATAAAATCATCCTCATTATCTAGCAACACTGTTTTGATTGTTGTTGGTAATTGGCTTAGCTTTATCCAAGAGCCACACACCAGTGTGAATTTCCTACCAACCCATCTACCCCCTTCTCCCATCTGCCTGGGGCCCGTGGTACTGTTGGGGGCGGGGCACCAGCTTAAATATAGTGGTTTAAGAAAGAAAATGTGAGAAATGAAGGGAGAGTACACAGGATGAGTGGTGGGAGATGAGGAGGTTGATGAGGTAGTAGATAGTTAGGAGAGAAAGGGTCAGGGTGAGCTGGAGCCTTGAGGGCCCTGTGAGGTGCCTGGTGAGCCCCCTGCTTCTGGTCATCATATTGGAAGGTGTGTGGAGAGCATGGATGCTTGTGAAATGGGCCTGTATGTGAGAAGGCTAGAGGGGGAGAGAGAGAGAGAATGAGGATGAAGACAGAAACATTCACTCATCACTGACTGACTTAGCAGAGCAGTTCCAGGATGTCACCTCTGCTCCCTTCTGGCCACCTGGCCAGACCCCTTATTTCCCATTGTTGAGTATGCGGTGATTTCCAGCTGGATGGCTTCCCTGGCCTCTGTTCTGCTAGCTAGCTTCACGTTCTGTTGAGTTTCAGATATCTCTTGATATTCAGCCTACACGTGCCTTTGCTCAATGTCACCTCTTTATGAGTCAGTTATACCCCCCGTACCACCCTCATAAATCAGTCTCTTCCCCCACTTCATCATTTTGGTGATTGGGAGCCTTATCTGTTTCTGCGTTTGTGGGATGGGTGTGGGGGAACGGGTTGAGAGCAAATGAGAAGATGAGGAAAAAACGCAAAACACTGGGGAAAAATGCCTTTGGCTGTGCTCCTTGGAGTTCTGTAAAGGTTAGGAGGCTTCCTTATTCCGCTCTTCCACAAAGCACAAAGCAGGTAAACCACATCACGGTGGATCTGGGGACTGTATTCCTCTGCCAGCAGATGTAGGGGAGTGCTAATTGCATGGGGCTTGCTGAGGGGAACAGAGCCGCAGCTTGAAAAGCCAGCCCCCCAACCCCGCTCCCGGCAGAAGATGGTCTTGGTTTCATTTACATTACTGAAGCTGTAAATATCTTAGGGAACTGGTGAAATTTAGTAATATAATCTGTGGATCTCTGACTCTTTCTTTCACATTCCGTAAGCTTGTGATAAACATTCTCCTGGACTGTCAACCTGTGTCTGTGGGTTTTCAGGTCACTGTAGTAGCTTTTCAGCTCCTACCTCGAGGCTGGAGCTAACACATGGGGGGCCTTGTATCCTGTGCAGTCAAGTGGGGTAACAGTGTTTCTTGGATTAAAAACACTTGTGTTTTTGAACTGCTTTGGTTCCACAAGAGAATTTTAGAAGCAATTAGTAGTCAACTCTGGAGGAGAGCATGGTATCCCACTCCAGTATACTTGCCTGGAGAATCCCATGGACAGAGGAATCTGGCAGGCTATAGCCCATAGGGTTGCAAAGAATCAGACACAACTAAAGTGTCTTAGCATGCATGCACAGTAGTCAATTAAGCTCTTCTACAGATCTAGTCAAGGCTATGGTTTTTCCAGTAGTCATGTATGGATGTGAGAGTTGGACTGTGAAGAAAGCTGAGCGCCAAAGAATTGATGCTTTTGAACTGTGGTGTTGGAGAAGACTCTTGAGAGTCCCTTGGACTGCAAGGAGATCCAACCAGTCCATTCTGAAGGAGATCAGCCCTGGGATTTCTTTGGAAGGAATGATGCTAAAGCTGAAACTCCAGTACTTTGGCCACCTCATGCAAAGTGTTGACTCATTGGAAAAGACTCTGATGCTGGGAGGGATTGGGGGCAGGAGGAGAAGGGGATGACAGAGGATAAGATGGCTGGATGGCATCACTGACTCGATGGACGTGAGTCTGAGTGAACTCCGGGAGTTGGTGATGGACAGGGAGGCCTCGTGTGCTGTGATTCATGGAGTCGCAAAGAGTCAGAAACGACTGAGCGACTGAACTGAACTAAACAGATCAATAAAGTTGTTCAGTAATAATAATATTAGGTGGTAATTCAAAGACTGCATTCAGAATAGCTAGGGGATGGGGGAATAGTTCAATTGTTTTGAGGTGAGTTTTAATTTTATTTAATCCTCTATTTTTCTTTCCTGGATGAATGTGAGTTAATCAAGTTTGATGGTGATGACAAAAAGAAGAGAGAAATGTTTAGTTGCCTCTATTTAAAAATTAAATCAATTTTATTTATGTAAAATTTACATAAAATAAAATTCAGATATTTTAAACATATAAGGTCAATAATCTTTGACAAATATATGCAACTACATGATCACCACTCTAATTAAGAAATAGAACATTTCTGTCATCTCAGAAGCTCCCCCCTGCCCTGTTGCAGTCGTTTTACTCCCCAGCTCCTTCACCCAAGGCAGTTATTAGTCTGATTTGTAATCTCTAAGGATTGGTTTGTCTATTCTAGAATTTCATATAAATGGAATTAAACATTATGTAGTCTTTTGAATCTAGCCTTTTTGGCTCAGCAAAGTGTCTGTGAGATTTATCCATTTTGTTGTATATATCGGTAGTCTGTTCCTTTGGTTGAATAGTATTTTATTTATGGATATACTGTAATATGTTTATCTTTTCACCTATTTATGGACATACGGATTATTTTCAGATTTTGGCTATTATGACTAAATCTGCAAAGAATGTTCACGTCAAAATCTTTTTATGGACATATGTCTAGAAATCTTAGAAATACTGGATCATGTTGTTACATGATTTAGTTTTTAAATTCTCTTTCTTTTAGCCTGAATATGTCTTTATATTTAAAAATGCATGCTAAGTTGATTCAGTTGTATCCAACTCTTTGTGACCCCATGGACTGTCACCCGCCAGGCTCCTCATGGGGTTCTCCAGGCAAGAATACTGGAGTGGGTTGCCATGCCCTCCCCCAGGGATTTAAAAATGCATTCCTTATAAATAGCGTATAGTTGAGTTTGCTTTTTATCCGGTGTGACAGTCTCTTCCCTTTAACTGGAGAGTTAGTGTATTTATATTTAATGTAATTATTGCTGTGGATGTGTTTATGTCCACTGTCATGCTATTTGGATTTCGTTTGTCTCTTTTGCTTCTCTTCATTTCTCTGTTGTTTCTTTCTATCCTCTTTTAGGTTAATAAAATGTTGCTTAGTTTTCCATTTTATTTCCTCTGTTTACTTCTTAGTTATACCTCTGTTTAACTATTTATTTTAGTTGTTGCTCTAAATAAAACTATTTATATTTAGTTTAGTTAGGGCTAACTCTATGTGTTTTTAGTTATGGTAGCCTGTTTAGAGTCGATATTATATCCTTCATGCTTCACAGATCACATAGTTTTCCCATAGTTTCTCCTTCCCACTTCTTGCTTCAGATCTGTCACTTTCCAGTTCCCACGTTTGTTTCCTGATTCACACTTCCCACTTCACAAATGTAATAACCTCACAACAGCAAAATTTTATTTAACTGCACACTTCGTTCTCTCCAAGACTGTTGTCTTATCTTTTACTTTTACCTAGGCTGTAAGACTTTTCTTTATAATGCTATAATTATTTTGGCTTTAATAAACAGGACTATTTCTTGTAACTTATGAGAAGAATGAGAATATAGTCTTTTATATTTGCTCATTTGATATTTCCAGTGGTTCTCATTCTTATGGACCTGAGTATTTTCATCTGGTATTATTTTCCTTCAGCCTAAAGACCATCCTTTTGCCCAGCTTTTATTTATTTAAAAATGTCTTTATTTTATCCTTATTCTTAACATTTTTTGCTAATAATAGAATTCTGGTTTGACAGTTATTTTCCTTGTGGCACTTTAGAAATATTGTTCCATTGTTTTCTGGTTAGCAATCATTTTCCCCCTTGTTTCTCTGTTCATCTTTTGTTTGCGAGCTGCTTTCAATATCTTCTGTTTTTTTCAGCTTAGTCTCCAAAAGTTTGGTTTTGATTTACATATTGTGATTCCCTTTATGTTAATCTTGCTTGGAGTTTGCTGAGCTTCTTAGAATTGTTAAGTCAGTGTTTCTCAGTGTACTAGGGAAGTTTTTGGCTGTTGTTTCTTCAGATATTTTTTTCTGCTTCAGTTTCATTCTCTTTAAAGATCATTCTTTTTATCATTTGAGACTCCAATTATATGTGTGTTAGATCATTTGATACTGTGCCAAATATCAATATGCAGCTCTTTCATTTTTTATTCAGCCTTTCTCCCTGCTTTTCCTTATTTTTGTGCTGTGCTTGGACTCCAGTTCTCTTTATTATGGTCAGAAAATTGTCTCTAGGCAGAGAGCCAGGATGAAAAAAAGACTAAATCAATGATGTTATTAATCTGTCTTCAAGTTCACCAACTCTCTGTCATCTCCAATCTTCTGTTAAGCTGAACAAGTGATTTTGTTTTTGTTTCAGTTATTGTACTTTCTAGTTCTAGAACTTTCATTGGCATCTTTTTGTAATTTCTGTTTGCTACCGAAGTTCCATATCTGTTCACTCATTAATACATTTTCCTTTAATTATTTGAACATTTTTTTTACTTCTTTGAATGTAATAACTGCTAATAGCTACTTTAAAGTGTTTACTTACCAAGTCCACAATCTGGATCACATTTCCCATTTTCTTTATATGTGTCAGTGATTTTATTAATTGAATGCTGGACATTGTGGATAATATATTTTGAGTCTCTGGATTCTGTTATTTTGCTTGGGAAAGTATTAATTCTTATTTTCAGTTTAAATACTGACTCATCACAGTGAGTTTGTGCAGACTTGGTTTTATGCTTTGTTATTAAATGTCTATTTAATAGACATTTTCCCAAGCCCCTCTAATTTGGTGGAAATCAATCTCTAAATTTTATCTCCTTGTGGATCTTGTTGGGGTTTAGAATTAGTGTTTATTAGAGTGAGTCTAGAGTAAGTCTTATTTCAGGGTATGATCCTTGTTCCTAAAGGTGGCACAGTGGTAAAGAATCCACCTGCCAATGCAGGAGACACTGAAGACTTGATTTGATCACTGGGTCAGAAAGGTCACCTGGAGGAGGAAATGGTAACCCACTCCAGTATTCTTGCCTGGAAAATCCCACGGACAGAGGAGCCTGTCCATGGCTACAGTCCTTGGGGTTGCAAAGAGCTGGACACAACCAAGCCACTGAGCACCTTGTTCCTTAGGAGTGGTATTTCTGGAAATCTCCATTCAGGAAGGGCTCCAGCAGACTCTAGCACTTCCCTATTCCCAATGGTGCTCAACCTCTAGTATCTCTTTTACTTCCACCTTTGGAGGAAATTCTATCAAGAAAATTATGGATGTCTTGCCCCAAGATGTATATCCAGCCCTCACTTATGAACTTATGGGGTCCCCTTTCTGCAAATTTCCCTCTGATACACTTCCCTGCAGATTCCAACCTTTTTAGCTGCCAGGAACTCTGACCTCTGCCCCCTCAGCATGGTGTGACCACTGTGCTGTGTTTGAACTTCAGCTTTCTTTACTTCTCCAGTCAGGAAACTGACTCTCTGCAAAAGGCCAGATAAATCACAGACTTTTCTCACGAGTTTCCCTTTTCTCAGGAATTGAAATCTTATACAGCTTTTTGTCCACTGCCTGGTAATAGTTGCTTCATGTATTCTATCAGTTTTATACTTATTTCCAGGAGTGGACCACCTATGCCTCCTGTCATCTCTGCCTTAAAGTCCCAGAAACTTTCGGCTCTCCATCCTTAGAACCCTTGAGTTTCCTTTTAGAGCACAAATGGGAATAAACACTTCATCCATTTAGGTGAGAGGAGAATGGAAGATACAAGGCATCAAGCTGCTGCTTGTGGTTGGGTTTTGTTAGCTGGAGGCATGGGAGAGTCTTCCATGAGAAGGTGTTATTTTCTGGTTGCTGTTCATAGCAGCCTTGACAGATGACCAGGAGATGGAGTTGTGTGAACATACAGGGATCGAACCAAGAGACTTACCTTTTGTATAGAGGGCTGGTGAGCCTCACTTGCAAGTGTGTGCAGCAGCAAGTGGAAGCCAAGATTTAGGGCTCAGCCATGTGTATGGGGGATGAGGGTCTTGGTTCTGCACTAGTGATTCAGCCATGAGTTATGCCCAGTTGCCCTGTTGTATCGCCCCATCATGATATGTTTGTTTGGTCATCTGTGGAGGAAGGGGTGTTAACCTGGGCCTGAGGGAGAGGTGAGCTCATAGCAAAGCAGTGTGGGGTCACACACAGAGACCTGGGTTCTAATTAGAGTTAAAATCACTACAAGTGCTCTTGGGTAAATTACTTAATTTTTTGAGCCTTGGTTTCATTAATTCTTAAATGGGAATCATAATGCCTATTGTATCCAGTCTTAAAGATAATTTTGAGAAAATAAAAGTATGTTTGAAACTGAGCGTTAGTTGCTCAGCCTTGTCCGACTCTTTGGGACCCTGTGAACTGTAGCCCACCAGGCTCCTCTGTCCATGGGATTTTCCAGGCAAGACTACTGGAGTGGATAGGCATTCCCCTCTCCAGGGGATCTTCCTGACTGAGGAACTGAACCCAGGTCTCCCACATTGCAGGCAGATTCTTTACCATCTGAGCAGTAGCCCCTAAAAGTATGTTCATGAAAACTATTTTATCTAACCCAGTTTCCAAATCATTTTCTGAGAGTAAGAGAGTCAATGGCATGAAACTTCTGGCAATTTCATTATTGTTCATTTTCTGGATTTTAGAAAAAAGTGCAGGTGGAACCAGTTGGCTGGGGAGACTTAAGGATTCACAGAAGAAAGGAATGTTAGGATTTGGGTCTGTGAGAGTAACCGAAGTAGGCTGCTGAGATGAGGTGGTGAGTGACCAGGCCTTTTCTGAAGCCCTCCTGGTGCTCAGCACTGTGCCAGAGGCTTCGGAGAACACAGCAGAAGAGAAGGTAGATTTCCTACCCTCTGTGGGCTATAGTGTCCTTAAGGAGTAAGACTGGGTCCTGCGAACAGATGCTTCAGGGGAAGCAGCCGTTTGGGAAGATTGGTGACTGGGCGATATTGAGAGGTAAGAGGAAGGTCTGAGGAGGAGGCAAATGCCCACTGTTGCCTTTCCCAGCCCTGTTGCCTTTCCCAGCCCTGTTCACCTTCAGGCAGGGTGAACCTCATTCTGTCAGCTTCGATCAGTTCCTCTCCCAAACTGGGCTTTACCAAGGCAGGTAATTCTCTACCCTCCAATCGGTAGGATCGTGACACAAATCAGGTTCCTCTAAGCCTGGGGTCTGGTAAACCGGGTAGACTTGGGCCACATACCTGCAGTCTTCCCTTCAGCATGTCCTGTGCAGTCCTGCCATGAGTCTATTGATACTCTGCTTTCTTGATTTATCTTCCTGCATCTCGGTGGGACAGGAGGCCATCTCTGAGCCGTAGTCGATTGGCTAAGCTGGACTTTCTCTACAGAGGTGCAGCACCTCTTGAGCCATGACACGGAATGGATATGGTTGCATTTGGGAAGCCAGGGTAGGTGAAAGTTGAAATTAAGATAGAGTTATAAATGTAAAGCTGTTTGAGTGGGACTGTATCAGGTAGATGCCTGGGGAAATGGTGATGCAATGGGTAATTAGCTGGAAACAAAAACAGATTGTTGTTAATCTGCTGGTCTTGGAGTTCAAGTAGTGGGCAACTAAAGAAGGGAATGGTCCTCACCTTAAGTTGATTGGCTAGAAAGTGCTGCCCCAGGTAAGGAGCCATCCTTCAGGCTTTAATGTTTTGGTCAGGGTCCTGATAGGAAGGTGATGAATACTCCAAGGGTTTAATTGAAGAGAGCATCATAAGGGGACTGTTAACAGAAGTATGGTGAGAAATAAGGGACTCACCATGAACTGATGAATAAATTCAGAGGCTAGCAACAGCTGGGAGATGCGACCCCATGGACTGCAGCCCACCAGGCTCCTCCGTCCATGGGATTTTCCAGGCAAGAGTACTGAAGTGGGGTGCCATTGCCTTCTCCAATACAGTGGAAGTTGCTCAGTCATATCTGATTCTTTGCTATGCAGTCCATGGAATTCTCCAGACCAGAATACTAGAGTGGGTAGCCTTTCCCTTCTCCAGGGCATCTTCCCAACCCAGGGATCGAACCCACGTGTTCCACATCACAGGCAGATTCTTTACCAACTGAGCCACAGGGAAGCCCATACCTGACAGAGGGAAGGGGAAAGACCGATGTTTAAGAAACCTGGTGAGAACTGTGGCTATGGGAGGGGCTGCCCAGCATGAACTGTGGCTACACACACAGACACAGACACACAAAGGCCTTTTGAATGCAAACACCACTTTAACTGTCATCCTGCGGTACCAACAAACCAATGTCAGTAGTTTTATTTTTTTATTATTTTTAATGACAGACATTTACTCTTTTTTAAAATTTTTTATTAGAGTATGGTTGATTTACAATGTTGTTTTAGTTTCAGGTGTGCAGCCAAGTGAATCAGTTATACATGTACTTATATCCACTGTTTTTAAGATTCTTTTCCCATATAGATCATTACAGAGTATTGAGTAGAGTTCCCTGTGCTATACAGCAGATCTGTTTCATATATAGTAGTGTGTATGTGTCAGTCCTAATCTCCCAATTTATCCCTCCCTCCCCACCCCCTGGAAACTGTAAGTTAAACAAATGTCAATAGGGGGCCAACAACAAACATAAGTTCCCCAAAACTGGAGCAAGCCTGTCATGTTTGAGTGTAGCAAGAAGGTCAATGTGATTGGAATGTAATGAACATATGAACACTAAAAGATAAGACTGGAGTGATAGGGACAAAATCCTGTGGTGCCTTCTCGGCTATGGTAAGAAGTTTGGACTTTTATTCTGTGTCATAGAGTCATTGGAGGACACGCTCTGATTTATATTTTAATCCAGCTACAGTGTTTCAAAATACAGGTGAGAAATGATGGGGATTAAAGTAGAAGCCGTGAAGGTGGTGGGCAGTGTTAGATTCTAGATATGTGTTCCTTATGGAGCTGACTTAACTTGCATGTGTATTGCATGTGGATGGGGGTGAAGGAGCAAGAAGAATCCTGGGTGACTGTGCAATTGGGACATGGTGGTGTTATTATCTGAGACAGGGGAGACTTGAGGAGGGAGCAGAAAGAATGCAGTATTTTTATATAAAGCAGCTTGAGGTATTTCTGATTTAGAAAGCTATTTGAGTCTTGAGTTTGGAAGAGGTCAGGACTAGCGATATAAATTTGGGAGCCAGCATCACAGATAGTATTTAAAACTATGAATTTGCATGCAGTCACTTAGCGAGTGACCCTAGGTAGCCAGGGGAAAAAACCTTGGAGCATTTGTTATGAAACAAAGAGGCAGAGAAGGAACGGCAAAGACTGACCACTGAAATAGGAGGAGGCAAGGATACTGCAGTGTTACTGAGGCCAGAATAGACATGTTACACAAATCAGGGGCTAGTCTACAGTGTTGAATGGACTTGAGAGATGTGACAGTAAACTGACCCTCGGATTTGGTGTTACGAGGATCATTGGGGACCTCTCCATAAGCAGTGTTAGTAGAGTTAAAGGAGAATGGAATGTGAGTAAATGATGTTCTGTAACTATTAGGAGATGAATGCCTCAGTTTTCCTCTTCTTTTGTACCCGCTGTATATACTGTTTTTTTCTAACTGTTTCTAACATGATATAATTTTTAGATTTTTCTTAATTTTTTTCCCTGGTCAACCACCTCTAAATGAGCTCAGGTGTTTCTAAGTAATGCCCAGAACTGAATATGATACTCCATGTGTGATCTGTCCCATGTGAAATATACTGGGGAAATGATTCCTTTCATTCTCAGTATTTTCTGTCTATGACTCCAGCCTAAGATAGATAACATTTCTTTATTTTTTGTATGACAGACATATTGAACTTTTGATTGATATTTAGTTATCATCTAAGAGCTCTAAATCTTTAACAGACTATTTCAAAGCCATTTCTCCATCCTGTTATTAAATGGATGGTGTTTTCTCTTGTTTGTTTGTTTGTTTTCTGGATTCAAGTGCTGTACTTGAAGCTTGTCACTGTTTCGCTCATCGTGTTTGTTCGATTTGGCTTGTTGAAGTTTATTTTGGGTCCAGATTCTGTCACTCAGGGACATCCTGTTATAAACCAGTTCCTATGCCTTCATCCAAGTCATTAATAAACATGTTAATTGCTTCTCATATTTTGTGAAAGTGGGTGGGCATAAATTATCAATTACTGATGTATGTGCTGTGTTTAGTCACTCGGTCATGTCTGACTCTTTGCGACCCTATGAACTGTAGCCTGCCAGGCTCCTCTGTTCATGGGAAATTCTCCAGGCAATACTGGAGTGGCTTGCCATACCCTCCTCCAGGAGATCTTTCCAACCCAGGGATTGAACCCAGGTCTCCCACAATGCAGATGGATTCTTTACCATCTGAGCCAGCAGGCAAGCCCAAGAATACTGGAGTGGGTAGCCTATCCCTTCTCCAGGGGAACTTCCTGACCCAGGAATCGAACGTGGGTCTCCTGTATTGCAGGCAGATTCTTTACCAGCTGAGCTACAGGGAACCCCTATAAATTACTGATAGATACACATAGACAGGTCAAATGCTGTTTAAACACAATTTAAGAGTGAGGAAGGCCCTACAAAGTCAGAGGGTCTGGTTCTTACTTGCTCAAGATCACAGGCAGGAATGATGCTTCTGTCACCTGGATGTGTCTGGTCCGGTTCCCCAAAGCGCTTTCTGAGCTGCATTATCCTCTCCTCATCCTATCGTGAACCTCTCTGGCTGGTCTATTATCCTGCCCATCTTTCTCTGTCATATTCTCAAAGGTCTCATGGGAAACTTGGCTTACTGTCCCACTAAAATCAAGATTCTTTATACTTTTCTCTGAATCACATGTCCAGCAGCCTGATCAACGACAGTTACAGTATGGTTCTAATTAAAAAAAAATAAGAAAATAACTTCTAATCCTTAATATTTGTTTAGCACATTGTCGTCTTCAGAGCGCTTTAATCTGTGTTTTCTCACTTACCCATCACACTGAGCCATCACAATAACCCAGAGGCCTAGGGTGCTTCATTTTGCAGATAAATTCATCATCAAAGAAGACAATAGCTTAGCCTAGGTTTCAGGACCGCTTATGAAGGGCCAGCCAAACTAGGATCCAGACCACTGACGTGGGAGGCTGGGAATGGGGACCTGGACAGGTGGTGAGGTCACTGCTGTTCACAGGTGATGGGGGGTGAGGAAAGCTGAAGCTTGGTGCTCCCCTGGACACCCAGGCTCTGTTGGGCCAAGCGGAGTAGCACCAGGTATGTGGCAGAAAACTGTGCTCAGGTGTCTATCACTTACGGGGAATTCTTCTTTGGCACATCCTGGGGCCTGCCTTTCCCAGGCTCAGGATGGAGCTGGGCGGAGACCATATTGTCTGGATGTTATACTGGTGAACGCCAAAGAACTGATGCTTTGAACTGTGGTGTTGGAGAAGACTCTTGTGACTGAGCAACTGAACTGAACTGATACTGAGTGGGGTCAGGGCAGAAATGAACCAGCAGTGAACGAGTGCTCATTCCTGATGATCACATCTTTCTTTCTTTCTTTTTTTTTAAAGCAACCACACCACTTGTTTATCATTCTGATTTGGAGCTTTTCTATGAATCTGTGCAAGTTAGAGCTGATTGTATGCCAGTCTTCCATTTAGAGGTCCAGTTCTATAAAGGATCAGTGACAGTGATTCTTGAACAAGTCTTCAGGTTACTGAAATGTCCTTAAAAGCAGGATTTTGGTATTTAGGCAGACTTGAGTTCAGAACTACGTCTGTACTTACTAGGAACTTGGACAGGTTTCTTAAACTCTTATTTATTCATCTGTAAAATGGGGGATAATGATAGTACATATAGGCATACTTGGTTTTATTATGCTTCACTTTATTGTTTCCCAATACTACTTTTTTTTTTTTTTTAACAAGTTGAGGATTTACAGTAATCCTGCATTGACCAAATCTATCAGTGTCATTTTATTCCAACAACATTGCTGACTTCTTTTCTCTGTGTCACATTTTGGTAATTCTACCAACATTTTAAACTTTTCATTGTTATTATATTTATTTGGTGACTTGTGATCAGTGATCTTTGATGTTACTTTTGTGACTTGCTGATGTTTCAGATAATGTTTAGTATTTTTTAGCAACAAAATTCTTCTAAATTAAGGCTTGTACATTTTTTAGACATAATGCTATTGCACAATTAATAGGTTATAGTATATTGTAAACACAATTCCTTTTTTGGCTGTGCTGCAGGCTTTTGGGATCTCAGTTCTTTGACCAAGGATTGAACCTGGGCCCCTGCAGTTAAAGCCCAGAATCCTAACCACTAGGCTACCAGGGCACTCCCTAAGCATAACTCTTACATGTACTGGAAAAACAATGTGTGTGACTTGCTTTATTGCAATACTTGCTTTATTGTAATGGGCTTCCCTGGTGGCTCAGTGGTAAAGAACCTGCCTGCCAATGCTGGGAGATGTGGGTTCAACTCTTGGGTTGGGAAGATCCCCTGGAGAAGGCAATGGCAACCCACTCCAGTACTCTTGCCTGGAAAATCCCCTGGATGGAGGAGCTGGGTGGGCTGCAGTCCATGGGGTTGCTAAGAGTCAGACATGACTGAGCGACTTCCCTTTCAGTTTTCACTTTTATGCATTGGAGAAGGAAATGGCAACCCATTCCAGTGTTCTTGCCTGGAGAATCCCAGGGACGGGAGAGCCTGGTGGGCTTCCGTCTATGGGATCGCACAGAATCGGACATGACTGCAGCACTTAGCAGCAGCAGCAGCAGCAGCAGCAGGAACTAACTTAGTTAATCATATCAAAGTGTTGAGCATAATACACTCAGAACTCAGTGAACACTGACCACTGTGGTTGAGTTGCCATCATACACGCGGTGTTAGTTTAAGGGACTGGCTTCTTCTTTACTGTTTCTTTTCCCCTATAAGGTTTGTTTCATCTTAGCCCCATTTGCCTTACTCTTTTCAGTTTGAGGATCATTCACCTTGGTGGAAGAGATGAAAAGCAAGAATAAAGTTGAGTACCTCTGCCTTCTCTCTGTCATCTTTTAACTTTCCATCATCCTAAAAAGCTTCCTGGATCACTTTCTTTTGAACCCAACTTTAACAACTCTTTCAACCATTTTTTTCTTAGACTTGAGCCACTTTTCTTATAAGTTCATCCTCCTGTTTTTGTAACTGTCCTGTTTTTATATATTAGAAGTATATCCTACTTTTATGGGCTTCCCTGGTGGCTCAGATGGTAAAGAATCAGCCTGCAATGCAGGAAACTTGGGTTTGATCCCTGGGTTTGATCCCTGAGTTTGGGAAGATTCCCTGGAGCAGGGCATAGCAACCCTTTCCAGTATTTTTGCCTGGAAAATCCCATGGACAGAGGAGCCTGGTAGGCTACAGTCCATGGGGTCGCAAAGAGTTGCACATGACTGAGCGACTAAGCACACACATCCTACTTTTAGACATTTTCTGATAAAATTTGATTTAATCATAGACTTCCTGGGTATCCATATTGTCTCTTAAATATCTGCATTGGGATTGTTGCCCTTCCCAGGTGGCACAATGGTAAAGAATCTGCTTGCCAGTGCAGGATATGCAAAAGATGCAGGTTCAATCCCTGGGTCAGGAAGATTTCCTGAAGAAGGAAATGGCAACACACTCCAGTATTCTTGCCTGGGACATCCCATGGACAGAGGATCCTGGCGGGCTACAGTCATGGAGTCTCATAAGAGTCGGACAGGACTGAGCTACTGAGCATTGGGATGATTAGCTATTAAACAGCCAGAATCAAATCATTTAAAGCAGTACATTACATCTCTTTTGAATCACATTGCTGTTTTAGAAATGTCTGTAGACTCAAATGCATTATTTCCAACTTTTAATTTAACCTCAGAAATCATCTTACTAAATGACACATCTTATTCTTCACTGCATCCCATTTCTTTAGTATAAATTCCAGGAGGATGCGGTCATTTTCTCATAGGGATATCATTAATTCTATATAACCATCTAGGGCAAACATCCTTCAACTATAGCCTGCAGACTAAATTGCGTCTGCTATTTGTTTTTGTAAATAAAGTTTTATGGAAATACAGCCTTGTTCACTTGTTTGCCTATTGTCTGTGGCTGCTTTTGCATTACAAAGGCCAAGATGAATAGCTGTGTCAGAGCCTGTATAGCTCACAAAGTGTAAAATATTTCCCTCTACAGGGAAAAAAAATTGGCTGGCCCACTGCTAGGGCTTCCTGAGGGAGGAACCTTAACCCCTCCCTTGCAGCAGCTCTTCTCAAAGATTTCCTAGCCTTCTGGGAAATACTGCTGTCAGAAGGGAAAAATCAGATATGCTGTTTTAAAAGAATTAAACTTCTAGCATGTCTAAATAATTGAAATCTCATCTCACAAACATATCTTGCCTCTCTGCCAGTTTTGTGATCTCTTTCAGGAAATATTTTCAATATCCTCTGTCAGGCTGAGATGCTCGGTGGTCTCGTCTTACTGTGACGCTATTTTCTGTCTTATTTGCTCTTTGATGCAAATGCTGTCAGCCATGGATCCTGGTTCGTGAATTTCCAGACAAGTCGACAACACCTTAAATGCCTTCTTTCCATGTTTGTATTTCATAATGCCAGGAGAGCCAGGTGGGGGCCAAGTCTTTGACTTTGTTCATGTGTCGCTTGCCAGTAGAGACAAACACACTCATCTGCTTCCTATGCTTTCATTGTGGGACAGACTTCCCTGCTCTCACCAGTTTCCAACCACTGAGCAGAATGGTACTGGGGAGAAGCTGAAACCAGAGGGTCATTGTATAAGGTGGGCATTATACGAGGTGGTCTCTACGTAGTGTTGTCAACTGAAGAAAGACCACACTAGCCAGGACAATAGCTGCTTCTGCTGCCTGGCGAGAAAGGACTGGGTACCTTGTTTAGGGGTGGATCGTGGCTTCAGAGGACATAAGCTGGCAAGGCGCAGTGGCTCAGGCATTAAGCCAGGTCCAGAGCAAGAGAGATGAACCTGTTAGTTCATCAGACACATCAGAGTGGGATGCTGCTTTTTTGTTGTTGAGTGTGTATGATTGAAGCAGGTGCAACTTCTGGACGCTGATGGGTCCCTGCCCCTACCATTATGCCATCTCCATCACCCTCTCATTTCTGCCTTCAAACTGCTCTTATCTTCTGCCCCCTTCTTGGTCTGATTGTGCCCCTGCTGGATTTGCTTCCTCAATAAGCCACCACTGCATACAAACAGAAACTCAGAGTCCTTTTCTTCTTGGCTCTTTTCCTTTGCCTTCTCTGATTCGCAGTCGCCAAAATGTATTCTTTGTGTGTGTCTGTTTTATTTATCCATGAACCCTTCAAATTGAAAGGAAAAAAGGATATTTCAGTTGGGATAGAGTTAGGAGAAAAGAAGAGTTAATGGCTTTATATAAAAGCCAGTTATTCTGTATTTTAACAATAGGTCATTCACAGGGTTTATTGCAAGAACCATTAAAATCATTAACAGGTCATTAATGCTGACTTTGAACTAGCTCATCAAAATCTCACTATTAATAGCTTTAAAAACTGTTTCTAATGCTTGAATTTTAACTGTCAGGGATTAAAGGTGGAACAGATGACTACGGGGCTCCCTTGGTTTTAAGGTCCCAAGGGAACCTCAGGGTGTTTGGGGTTCTTCTCGAAAGCCTGAGGCCAATGTCATGGAGGGCAGTGAGTGAGTTCACTCATAAACCATCTCCTGGTGCCCCTGTCAGAGCAGAGACGAAGCGCGTGACGCACCAGTGATTCTGGCCTACAGAGCCGTGCACACACTCCTGTCTAGCACGCATGGGGATGGGTCAGAAAAGGAAGCCATGCTTTGAAGATTCTGTCAGTGGATGCTCAAAAAGGACAGCCGTCCCACTTTCTAGTGCTGCCCTTTCATGACGTAACACCTCTCATCTTGTGAGAGCCTCTTCTAACACCGTGCTCCTAAATTACCCTATAATTTCTTCCTGTTATCCTTGCCCCGTCACGTGCTGTGAAGAGGATTTTGTAGGAGTCGGAGTCCTGGATGGGTCAAGTCACATGGGAGGCTGGGACTTAGTCTATAGTTAGAGACAAGGAGGTGCCGAGAGAGGTCCCTAAGGCGGAGTCGGGCTGACAACATGGGCAATGCCAGGTGGAGGGCAGTGCTGCCAGTTCTGCCACAAAACAAAGAAACACAAGGCTGGCTTTCATACTGGGTGTACCTTAGAGGATACCTGGGTTCCGTGTTGTTAAGGCAAAGATTAGCAAAGATTTCCTTTTCCTTTGAGGTATGTAGGATATTAGCATTTCTATCATCATCTCCCTTTTTCCTTTGTGATTAAGGAAGCTTTTGTTCCTTTTGATGTGTGGCAGGGTGGGGGGGATGATGGAGTAGGAGGAAATACTACTTTTGCATCCTTTCCCCCAATTTTATTTTATATACTCAGAAAATTAAGGAAAATGTAGATTAGTATTTAGGGAGGGTTGGTGCAGAAAGTGAAGAAGAACTTAAGAGCCTCTTGATGAAAGTGAAAGAAGAGAGTGAAAAACTTGGCTTAAAGCTCAACATTCAGAAAACTAAGATCCCTGGCATCTGGTCCCATCACTTCATGGTAAATAGATGGAGAAACAGTGGAAACTGGCTGACTTTATTTTTCTGGGCTCCAAAATCACTGCAGATGGTGACTGCAGCCATGAAATTAAAAGACACTTAGTCTTTGGAGGGAAAGTTATGACCAACCTAGACAGCATATTAAAAAACAGAGACTTAATATTACTTTGTCAACAAAGGTCCATCTAGTCAAGGCTGTGGTTTTTCCAGTAGTCATGTATGGATGTGAGAGTTGGACTGTGAAGAAAGCTGAGTGCCAAAGAATTGATGCTTTTGAACTGTGGTGTTGGAGAAGACTCTTGAGAGTCCCTTGCACTGCAAGGTGATCCAACCAGTCCATCCTAAAGGAGATCAATCCTGGTGTTCATTGGAAAGACTGATGTTGAAGCTGAAACTCCAATACTTTGGCCACCGGATGCGAAGAGCTGACTCATTTGAAAAGACCTTGATGCTGGGAAGGATTGAGGGCAGGAGAAGAAGGGGATGACAGAGGATGAGATGGTTGGATGACATCACTGACCCAATGGACACGTGTTTGGGTGGACTCCAGGAGTTGGTGATGGACAGGGAGGCCTGGCATGCTGCGGTTCATGGGGTTGCAAAGAGTTGGATACGACTGAGTGACTGAACTGAACTACCTGGTGTGCTACTGAAGAATCTACCTGTGAGTGCAGGAGATGGAAGAGAAATAGGTTTGATCCCTAGGCTGGGAAGATCCCCTGGAGTAGGAAATGGCAACCCATTCCATCCAGTATTCTTACCTGGAAAATCCTATGGGCAGAGGAGACTGGTGGGCTATAGTCCACGGGGTTGCAAAGAGTTGGATACTACTGAGCACAGTAAACAGCACTGAAGATCTTACAGAGAGTAAAAGGTTGAAGTGAACATCGCGTCCTTTGGAGGAAGATGTGAAAAGTTGTCAAGGTGTGAGATAAGAAAGCAATCTCAGTATAGATACGGAGATGAGTGTTCCTAGGTTTGTCCCTTTAGACCCACTTTCCATCCTTCCACTCATTTTTTCATTGTTGACAAGGCAGCTCCTTCTAACTCCAAACCCGTGTACGTGAGTCATCGTGGAGGCAGAGTAGGATTTGATGATGACAGAGAACAACAACAGCAGCTGCTGGGCTGGCCTCACCCCTAGTCTTCACTTCCACTTTGGAGCCTGGGTGGCTGGGGCTGGGGTTTCTGTAATCAGCAGGTGTGGCACTTAAGCCTGGAGTGGCTTTTAGCTTCCAGCTCCACCTAGGAGAGCAGGGCTGTTGGAAAACAAAGCTGGTGTCTCCTTAGCATTCATCCCTTTACCCTGAACGGCTTGATTTATTTTTTATTACGCTGCTTATCCAAACCCCATTGGGTTTCTTCTCTCCTTTCTCTCTCTCTTTAAATAAAGTGTGTACCTAATGATTCAGACAACGTACCATAGAGGTCACTTACCGTGTTGTACTTTGCTAATGTCTGATGGGTTGCATTTTATGCAATATAGAACTTCAATGGCATTTAGAAGTGCCTCATCTCATTGAGATCGCCTGTCTGGTCCTCTGCTTTTACCTTAGTTCTAAGATCAGGTGACTTGTTCTGGTGCGTAAATATTAGAATCATTTCTTTTGCCCAGAAAAATGTCAACGTGAATGTCTTTCAAGTCAAATCAAAATGCTCTGATTTTTAGATCGCTTGCATTGTTTCTTATGTTAATGTCTGAAAGGGTATTTTGAGAACTGCTGGAGGGTCAGACCCACAGATTTCCAGTTACTTCAGATGTCGTAGAAGCTGCATCTTTATTAGTGGGACTTTTTGGTTGCAGTCCACAGAAAATGGTATTAACTCATATAAGGGGGAAAAAGATGTATTTTAGATCTGAAGGGAAAGGAAAGGGAAACGTGTCACAGTGCTTCCAAGAATCTGGGTAGCAGGAATTAATAAATGCATTTTCTTTCTCTCAGAGACTATATTCCCAAAGCAAATGGTGCTGGATGGCTCTGTGATTTCTGAAGTCACTATGGCACTCTACTTAAGAGTCAGATTCCAGGAGGAGAGGATGTTTCTGGTCCAACATGGGGTATCTTGTTTGACAGTCCCATGGAAGTTTTATCCACTGCAGAAGGAGTTGTTTCCCAAAGCACAACTTGGGTGTTGTTACCACCAGCAGGAGAATGGGTGCCCGGCAGGCAGAGCCAACAGATGTCCAGTGCAGCGTGTCTCTTTAGTCTTCTGTTTATCTCTCTTCCAGATCATTAAGTAAGATGTTAAATAAAACTGGACTTACCCTGGGTGCCACAGGCTCCCCACCAGGCGTTCCTCTGACTCTTTACATTATCATTGATAATTGTTCATTTGCCTTTAGTGAGGTTTTAGCCTCTGTGATGAGCTTCACACTCCTGCCAGTTTAAATTTCATGTAAAGAGTAAAGCTTCCAAGAGCTGCTGTATCTTTTTTTTTTTTTTTTCTAGAGTCAAAATGTATTATTTCATTGACTGTGTGCTCCTCTCTACTAATCTTGTAATCCGACCCCAAATAACAGTTCAGTGTGGAAGACTGCCACGTGGCCAAAACATCAGCTTTCCCTAGCCAGCTTCCCTTGTGAGAGCGAGGGCCCAAGCTAGGACAATCAGGGCACTCTGCTGTCTGCCATTCTGGCTAATGAACTGGAGACATGATTTCTGTTTCAGATGACCTGCCGAAGCACTTTAGTGCTCTCTGAACCATTGAGGAAAGATTGAATTAGCCTTGGTATAGCAGTATAATCCAAGCATATTTGAGGCTATTTCAAATCCAGGGGACATTGGTAATGTTAATAGCTAATAGTTATGGGGCGCTTACTATGCGTCAGACACCTTGCACTTCACCTGTATCATCTCTCTTGAACCTTCACCTGAACCTTAACAACCCTATAAAGAAGGTACAATTATTAGCCTCCTTTTCCCAATGCAGAACCTAAGGCTTTGGGGCAAAATAACTTGCCCAAAGTTACACATTTACAAATACACATTTTATGTACTGTAACTTCTGTGCTGTGCAGCCGCTCAGGCTAGGTAAATACTTATCTGTCCAGCCATCTCTTCACTGATTCCTCAATTCAGTGACTGAGATATGAATCAAGAGCTTAGGATGGGCCAGCAGTGTTGGAGGCACCAGGTGCGGAAGGCAGAGCTGATTAGACTCGACGTCTTCTCTGCCAGGAGGGAGCTTGCATTCTAGTAGCCAATTCTAGCAGTGTACGAAAACCCAGGGACTTCACCACGTGTGCCCTTCACCACTGTGTGCCCTTCACCACTGTGTGCCCTTCACCACTGTGTGCCCTGACTGTGCTGTTCATAGTGTATCCCCAAGGCTACCATGCTGTCTAGAATCCCTTCTGGAATGGAAACATGGGAGAAGCTTCAGTAGGCAGATGGGTAGATAGAGAGATAGGCAGATAGATGGATAGACAGACAGACTTACGTGTGTCACGTCTCTAACTCTTCCACCAAGATAGGCGCGATTGCCGAGAGTGGAAACACGTTCTTCAGATTCTGAGTGTGTGGTAGAATGACCTTCTGCAAGAGTTACATTCTTGGGTTTTGTATGTTATCTTAAGATTTTAGTTCCTTTGTAAATTGAAGCATAGTTGAATTACAATGTTGCGTTGTTGTTGTCCAGTCACTAAGTTGTGTCCTACTCTTTGCGGACCCACAGGCTGCAGCGTGCCAGGCTTCCCTGTCCTTCACTCTCTCCTGGAGTTTGCGACTTATGTCCATTGAGTCAGTGATACCATCCAACCATTTCATCCTCTGTCGCCCCCTTCTTCTCTGGCCCTCAATCTTTCTCAGCGTCAGTGTTGTGTTACTTTCAGGTATATAGCAAATTGATTCAGTTTTATGTATAAATATACCTTTTCAGATTCTTTTCCATTATAGGTTATTACTAGATATTGAATATAGTTTCCTGTGCCTTACAGTAGGACCTTTATTGTCTATCTGTTTTATATACAGTAGTGTGTATCTGCTAATCCCAAACTCCTAATTTACCTCCTCCCCTTTCCCCTTTGTAACCATGTTTATTTTCTCTGTGAGTCTATTAAAATTGTTTTTTAAAATGCCCCTTTCCCCCATAATATTTCAATGATTATTTTAACGTAAAAATAAATTCCTAAAAGTAGGCACTGCAGAGTAAACCATGGCTCAAGGATATGTACTGTGTTTCTGGGCTGTTTCTGTACCCCCAGTGCCCTCGGGGGCTGGTCCGTGTACTCTGATTTGAGAAGCGTGCAAGAGTCTAGTGTGTCAGCCAGGAGTCTCAGAAGCCTCCACAGCTGTCTTGAATGGCAAGTGGTTTAATACCAGAAATTCAGAGTTTTGGAAACCTTTGAAAGGCTGGTGGGGGATGCAAGGCCAAGAAAGCTCTGTTCAGGAAAAAGGTGAGTTCAGGGACTCGAGTGAAGCCCATGGGTTAATCTTAGATGTCTGGTGTCCCAGGCCAAGTCCCCTTTGCCGGGTGCCAGCACTGGGTCCTCACTTCCAAGTGTTCCCGGATCATAGTAGCTTCTCTTTCTTTTCTGCTTCCCCATTGCACTTTGCCTCTCAGTGGTGGAGTCTAACTGGAAACATACTGACCAGGGCACCTAGGAAAGGCAGTTTCTAAGTCCTGAGAGCAGGTGTGCGAGGGAGAGCTTGGAGCCGTGAAGATGGTGCTGAAGACCAATAGACAACATCCTTTTTTCTTTCCGGCCACACCGCGAGGCATGTGGGATTTTGGTTCCTTGATGGGGGAGCTAACCTGTGCCCTCTGCAGTGGAAGCACTGAGTCTTAGCCACTGAACTGCCAGGGAGGTCCCCAGCAAATAATATATCCTTACTGCACAACCAAAAGTGACATTTGGCCTAGGGTAAGGCAGTAGCCATTCCTTTTTTTTTTCTTCTTCTTCTACTACTGCAATCCTATCCCTTTCAGCCTCCCCTTGAGCAGCTTAAAGTGCCAAGGAATGAGGTTTCAGTAAGAAATGTAACCGTGGTGGGGAAAGTTAGTTTCATTGACTCTCTTCCTTTTTTATTTCACTTTTCCACTTGCCGCCCTCTTGGTTCTCCCATCCTCTTCTTTTAGGAAAGAGAAGGGCTGTTAGTCTCAGGATCGTGTGTCTATTCCTTGGGGGAATTTATCATCTGAACACTCTTCAGAGATAAGCTCTTTAGGGAGACACAGGGTAAAAAGCTGAATTGATTGAAAAGATTCGTGGAGTTTTCCTCTGAAGGAAGGGGCTTCCGTTTTGTTTCAGTCGGTAAAGAATCTGCCTGCAATGTAGGAGACCCGGGTTCGATCCTTGGGTCGGGAAGATCCCCTGGAGAAGGGAACGGCAACCCACTCCAGTATTCCTGCCTTGAGAATCCCCATGGACAGAGGAGCCTGGCGGGCTACAGTCCCTGGGGTCACAGACAGTGGCTGAGTGACTAACACACAGACACCTCTGAATGAATGTGACTTCCTCCTGTGGTAAAGAGTTAAGTGCTCCAGCCAGTCCATCTGCAGCATCTCTGACTGCATCTTCAGGACTCTTCTGATATGAAGCTAAAGAAGAAGGTCTGTTTTCTTTTAGTCCCTGAGGTCCCAACCACTCTCAGAATGGGGAGCCTTTCCACTCCTTTTCAAGTAGACTTGTTCTTCTTCAGCTCCCAACTTCTAAGCAAGATCTTGGCCAAAAGCTTCAGTTGGTTCATTTTGATGCTTCCTTACCTTTATGTACCCACTCCAGTGTTCTTGGCTGGAGAATCCCAGGGACGGGGGAGCCTGGTGGGCTGCCGTCTATGGGGTCGCACAGTCGGACACGACTGAAGAGACTTAGCAGCAGCAGCAGCACCTTTATGTAAATGAATACCACCATTTGTTTTTTTAACTCACACCAATTAAGTTGATGGACTGTCTTAAAAGACTGCATCACATGGTTTTTTGTTTTTTGAATTATCGTTAGAGCTGCCATTAAGCCTGTAAGAAAAAGAAGCCATATGGCCTCTCCCTGGCATCGCTCATGTCAGACAGGGCCATTGTTTCCGAAATGTTGGGACCATTCCAAAAGCATGTATTAGAGAACACTAGCTTAGAAAAGAGTTTGAATTTTAGAAAAGTTGTGAGAGAAGCAAATGATTTAATTTATGAGCAAATGTTTCATTGGAAGAGTTTGAATAGCATCTATGAAGAATACTAATTTATATCTTAAACTTGGCTTTATTTGCTTTCTGTATGGATTGTATATTGGGTCTCATATAACTATAGGCTCTAAACCACATTCAGAAGGTCACCAAGAACATAGACACTCTGACTTAGAAGACTGAAGGTCTACATGCCTGTTGGTGGGAAGGTTTGATTCTGTGTGCATTAATACACTGAAATAAAGCAGGGAAATGTTGAGCTTTTGGGTTCTGCATGTGGAGGTAAAGAAGCTCAGGCTGTTGGTGGGAATTCCCCACAAAAGAGATTTGAAAGCAAGTGAATCTCCCTTTTTAGCTGAAGTTAGAAGTCTTTATTCCTTTTGAGAACAAGTGAGGTATTAAATAAGTGAAATAAATAAGTTAGTTGGACTGTCAATAGTTCTGAGTGGGTGGAAAAGATTGAGAAGAATCTGGACAAAGAAAGCTGACTTTCAAGCTGATTGTTCCAAAAAGAGATCACAGAAGGAGGGGACTAAGGAATTCTTTTCCAGCTTTATTTTGATAAAATTATTCATTTTTGGAGCTACAAACCCTGTACAAAGCAGGAGACCCCCACCTTCATAATGGGTAGTCTGTGAGTCAGTTGTCCACAGGCTTTTAGGGGGAGGAAGCAAATAACCACCTTTTAATATATTTTCTTTTTCCTTAATCAAGTCCCCACTGCAGAATATGAAACGGATAGAAAATGCTAGGAACTGGGATTCATGTTTTCAGTCTGTGACTGATCATTAGGCAAGTGAGGAGAAGCCAGGATTGTTGATAGCTATGTACACATTTTATTTAACGTCCAGATTTCATAGAGACACAGACATAGAGAACAAATGTATGGATACCAATGGGGAATGGGGGTGGAGGGGTGAATTGGGAGACTGAGATTGACATACACACACACACATATATGTACATATATATGTATATTTTTATACACTATTGATACCATGTATAAAATAGATGGGAACCTACTGTATAGTTCATGGAACTCTACTTAAGTGCTCTGTGTTGACCTAAATGGGAAGGAAATCCAAAAAAGAGGGGATGTATGTATGCATATAGCTGATTCACTTTGCTGCACAGTAGAAACTAACAATATTATAAAGTAACTATACTCCAATTAAAAAAAAAAAAAAAAACAACTACCCCTAAACATCTAGGCCATCAAACTCCTATTATGAATCAATGCATGGTATTTATCAGAGTCAACTGAACCAAGATTTATTGTCTACTATTTTCTGCTTATAACATTGTCTTTAATCTTCTTAGCAATACTCGGAGGTATTCCTACTGTTCCCCTTTTACAGATTAGAAAATTGAGGTCCAGAGGAGTTAGGAGACTTGTCTTTTTAAATGTGCATAAGGAGAAACGAATGGACCTGTCATACCCAAAGCTAAATCTGATGGCTGTCTGATGGCAGGTCCTGGGCTATTGTCACAATGTGCCCTACTTGGTCCCAGTTTCTGGGGACCTGAATTCTATCATTGATGTTGCCAGCTGACCACTGTGATGTCTTTATTTGGGAAAATCCACCCAGCATGTCCAAAAAGCCTGGTGAGGTGACCTAATTTATAAGACGATACAAAAAAAAAAAAAAAAAGAAAGAAACTCTACCCAAAAAATCCAACACTTTTCTAGCATCCGGAATAATAAGAAAGCAGAAAGAAGCATTTTTGTATATTCTGAAATTGTCACTTAAAATGAGATATTGTCATCTAATGGAACAAATATTCGTCATCTATTGGAACAAATATTTCTCATCTAACAATTATAGGCTAGTTTTGAGTATATGTTTATCTGTAATATTGTATAGTTTCCTGTGAATATTCTAGCTTGGGGTAAATGTACCTTCTGAAAACTAGTGTCCTCAATAAGCATGGCTTAGAAGATCAATTTTAGGAATCTAATATCATGCCAGAAAAAAGTCCAGCTAGCCCACACTTACATTGGTCATCACTGTCTTTTTCTTCTTCTGCATCATTCTGTTGTACTGTACTTTGCAGCCGCTTTTAACCTCCTGACATTCCTCTCATTACATCAGCTATCACTTAACATCTCTTCTCTCTTTTATAATAGTACTACAGCACTTCCCAACACAGCCGGCCCACCCTTGTGGTCCTCAGCTCCCTCTAAAATTTTTGGATCATCATCCAAAATGGCTACCTCCAGTGGCAGTGAGGGGTCTATTTTCAGAAAGAGCAAACACCATTTATGGGGATGGCCGGTTGCTGGGGCTTTGTATAAAGAAGCAGTATCCTTGATGTAGGATTTCGTTAGCAGGACTCAACTTGAAGCCTTCCCATAATGGGGCATGACCTGAATGGGCAGGATGTTCTTGGACTGGTGGCTTCCATTTGGAAGAGGGCTCAGGTAGCCAGTGAAGACTGGGAAGACGGAGAGACTTCCAAAAACAGGCCAGTTCTGGAGCTCATCCGGGTGTAGAAGACTCGTTCCCCTGCTGTGGTTTTGTACTCTTCTGGAAGTACAGCTCTTCCCTCTCCCCTTGTTGCCTGGTCTACTTCTCTCTAGTCTTCAGTCCCAACTGAAGGCTACCTCTTGGGAAAGCCTTCCTTGACTTTCCCTGTGGAATGTCTGTGCTTCCAGGCAGCTTGTGTGGGCTGTGTATCTTTTACATGGTAATTATTCATTTATAAATTTATCT
Source organism: Bos indicus (assembly GCF_029378745.1). Taxonomy (NCBI): domain Eukaryota; kingdom Metazoa; phylum Chordata; class Mammalia; order Artiodactyla; family Bovidae; genus Bos; species Bos indicus. Next base: position 95,883,009 of record NC_091764.1, read on the forward strand.
CTAACTGGACTTGGTGGAAAAGGCAATAGTAACCCACTCCAGTACTCTTGCCTGGAAAATCCCATGGACAGAGGAGCCTGGTAGGCTTCAGTCCATGGGGGTCGCTAAGAGTTGGACATAACTGAGCGACTTCCCTTTCACTTTTCACTTTCATGCATTGCAGAAGGAAATGGCAACCCATTCCAGTGTTCTTGCCTGGATAATCCCAGGGATGGGGGAGCCTGGTGGGCTTCCGTCTATGGGGTCACACAGAGTTGAACATGACTGAAGCGACTTAGCAGCAGCAGCAGCAACTGTACTTGGAGCCCTATTGTCTGTGACTTCCTGGGCAGGTGGTTCAGTTGCTAGGTCATGTCTGACTCTTTGTGACCCCATGGACTGCAGCACACCAATCTTCCCTGTCCGTCACTGTCTCCCAGAGCTTATTCAGACTCATGTCCATTGAGTAGGTGATGGACATATAAATGGTAAAGGCTTGGTAGATTTTTATCAAGTGAGCAGATGTACTTTCCCATATTTTCTCTCACTTGGACCGTGGTGTTTTGTTTTGTTTTTGCCTAGAGTAAGTGACTGAGAACCATCCACAGGACACATTTAATACCCTGGATGAAGGTCATGACTCTATTCAAGGTTCACACATTCCAAACAAGAGGACAAATCCTGTCTCTCTCTCAACCCCCTTAGGGCCAGTCTCAGTTTGGCAAAGATGATAATTTGTGTAGGATATGAAACCTAACAAGCTTTCTGATTTAAAGTAAAAGCTAACTTAATATTCTTTATTGCTTCCTGGAATCTGATCCTGGCAAGATTAATGTAAAAAATATTGTGAAGTAAGGTAATTCTTGTAGGCTTTTGACCAAGTGAAATTAAATTGCCAGAGATCTCATGTTTGAAAAGGTCCCCAGCCATTTGCCCCTTATCTTCAGTCAGGGTACAGCCTTTTTATCACTGGCCTGAAAGCTCTGCCCTTTGGTGAGATTCCCCACAAAATAATCCCACTGCAAGCAAAACCCTTAGCAACTATTATTGACAAAAAGGTAGCTGAAATTTACATACATTCCCCCAAATACAGTGAACCAGGGAAATGTTGATTTTACCTGCATGTTAAAAACAAGTCTTCTGGCTGCCTCATGATTGTGGAGGGCATTGGAAATAGCCGTTCAGTGACCTGATTTTCCTGCTTCCCCAAACCAGTCCTGGTGGAAGTAGCAAAGTCCAAACACAGATACCAGCCAGCTGGTTGGAAGGGTTGGGATGTCTTGCTTGGAAGAGTGGCTGGAGTTAGCACTTTGACATCAACTAGGGGTGGTTCTCAGAGAAGGCAATGGCACCCCACTCCAGTACTCTTGCCTGGAAAATCCCATGGATGGAGGAGCCTGGTGGGCTCGGTCCATGGGGTCGCTAAGAGTTGGACACGACTGAGCGACTTCACTTTCACTTTTCACTTTTATGCACTGGAGAAGGAAATGGCAACCCATTCCAGTGTTCTTGCTTGGAGAATCCCAGGGACGGGGAAGCCTGGTGGGCTGCCTTCTATGGGGTCGTACAGAGTTGGACACGACTGAAGCGACTTAGCAACAGCAGCAGCAGGGGTGGTTCTAAGGGTGTGTTGTCCAGTATGGGATACAGTACCCACAGATCATCTTTACATTTCAATGAATTAAAGTTAAATGAAATAACAGTTCAGTATCTCAATTGCTGAGCTGTATTTCAAGGGCTGCATGTTGGCCCCCGCAGATAGAAATGGCCATCACTGCAGGAAGTCCTCCTGGGCAGTGCTGCTCCAAGAGACCTGGATGCCTCCAGCGTTACATCCGCAAGATGCCTGACTGTTCCAGAATGGCCAGGAGCAGTCCCGGGAGGCACTGCTTAAAATAGAGAGAGAGGACAGCAAATGGTGCTGGTTTGCCTGTGGCCAGGACATGGGTGATGCCCTTAGGTCCCACTAGCAGGTCTGAAACAGCTAGTGGAGAGCAAGGAAATGGAGTGGCTCAGATTCAAGTTGAAATCGACCTAAGTTACTGTGTGACTAACGCACACCAGGGCCTGTGCTGGTCACTTTCACCTCGCTTACCTTATTTCTGCCTCTAACACGGTGGCTCCTTGCCTGCTTTTTATGGATGAGAAAACTGAGGCTCAGAGGCATTAAGTAATGTGTAGAAGGCCGCTTAGCGGCAGGGTCTGAGTTGGAATTTGGTGCTTCTAACTCCAGTTCAGTGGTTTTCTGGCTTTAGGGCTAGGGAGAGGGAAGGGGGTGTAGGTGGGCAGAGAACCAGTCCAGGTGCTATTTATTGAAGAATTCAACCCAGTGGCTCCATCTAGTAGTCCCTTGGAGTCTGGTCAGAGGTTAGCCACCTGCTCATGGCCTGTTGTCAGGGACTGATGCTGAGGTGGGTTTTCCTTCCATGGGAGGGTTAGTGAGTGGAATGAGGAATTTAGATTCAAAGATGAAAATACATCAGCAGTCATGACAATAAGAATAATTAGATAGTCAATATTGCTCAAGGTGCCAGCTACTATGCTAAGGGCTATGCGTAAGGTAACTAATTTAATCCTGTGATTTCCCTAGGAAGTAGATGTTATTTGTACCCCTGTTTTATAGATGAAGAAACCGAGGTTTGGTGAGAGAAAGTCAGTTTCCAAAGGCACAGGCAGTGAGGGGGTGGCATCTTAGAAACCGCTGTCTCTGTTTGATGGCCCTGGAGCGGGTGCGGGGTGGGTAATGTCAGGAATAGTGGAGCAGGAGTGCATGCCTATCCCAGTGCTCTCTAGTCACATTAAATAGCATCTGCAGCACCTCTGTGTGGAGAAGGCAATGGCAACCCACTCCAATACTCTTGCCTGGAAAATCCCATGGACGGAGGAGCCTGGTAGGCTGCATGCAGTCCATGGGGTCACGAAGAGTCAGACACGACTGAGCAGCTTCACTTTCACTTTTCACTTTCATGCATTGGAGAAGGAAATGGCAACACACTCCAGTGGTCTTGCCTGGAGAATCCCAGGGATGGCAGAGCCTGGTGGGCTTCCGTCTATGGGGTCACACAGAGTCAAACATGACTGAAGCGACTTAGCAGCAGCAGCACCTCTGTGAGCCCCCTCCCCAAAGCTCATCTGCAGATGGCACCTTGCAGACCACTCATTTTTCAGATGTTGAATTGGAGGCCTAAAGGGTGGAAATGACTCTCTTGGTGCCTCAGAGAGTAAGTGGCAACACTAGTATTCCAGGAACCCTTATAGACCTCTCCCTGCCTCTAAGATTCCAGTTCTGACCCCTTCTTGGGATAGCGGGTTCTTAAAGGCAGCACCACGTAGAAGTTTCTGGAGATTCTCTGTGTGTGTCAGAGTATGAATCTGTCCTCCACCATCCATTTCACTCCAGCCAGTCCATATGTGTCTTGGGTTGTGCTGAGTATTCAGGCTGATATAAGAAAGGCGTCAGTTCAGTTGTGTTAAGTCGCTCAGTCGTGTCCGACTCTTTGCGACCCCATGAATCGCAGCACACCAGGCCTCTTTGTCCATCACCAACTCCTGGAGTTCACTCACACTCACATCCATCGAGTCAGTGATGCCATCCAGCCATCTCATCCTCTGTCGTCCCCTTCTCCTCCTGCTCCCAATCCCTCCCAGCGTCAGAGTCTTTTCCAATGAGTCAACTCTTCATATGAGGTGGCCAAAGTACTGGAGTTTCAGCTTTAACATCATTCCTTCCAAAGAAATCCCAGGGCTGATCTCCTTCAGAATGGACTGGTTGGATCTCCTTGCAGGCCAAGGGACTCTCAAGAGTCTTCTCCAACACCACAGTTCTAAAGCATCAATTCTTCAGTGCTCAGCCTTCTTCACAGTCCAACTCTCACATCCATACATGAGCACTGGAAAAACCATAGCCTTGACTAGATGGACCTTAGTTCGCAAAGTAATGTCTCTGCTTTTGAATATGCTATCTAGGTTGGTCGTAACTTTTCTTCCAAGGAGTAAGCATCTTTTAATTTCATGGCTGCAGTCACCATCTGCAGTGATTTTGGAGCCCAAAAAAATAAAGTCTGACACTGTTTCCACTGTTTCCCCATCTATTTCCCATGACGTGATGGGACCAGATGCCATGATCTTCATTTTCTGAATGTTGAGCTTTAAGCCAACTTTTTCACTCTCCTCTTTCACTTTCATCAAGAGACTTTTTAGTTCCTCTTCACTTTCTGCCATAAGGGTGGTGTCATCTGCACATCTGAGGTTATTGATATTTCTCTCAGCAATTTTGATTCCAGCTTGTGCTTCTTCCAGCCCAGCGTTTCTCATGATGTACTCTGCATAGAAGTTAAATAAGCAGGGTGACAATATACAGCCTTGACGTATTCCTTTTCCTATTTGGAACCAGTCTGTTGTTCCATGTGCAGTTCTAACTGTTGCTTCCTGACCTGCGTACAGCTTTCTCAAGAGGCAGGTCAGGTGATCTGGTATTCCCATCTCTTTCAGAATTTTCCACAGTTTGTTGTGATCCACACAGTCAAAGGCTTTGGCATAGTCAGTAAAGCAGAAATAGATGTTTTTCTGGAACTCTCTTGCTTTTTCGATGATCCAGTGGATGTTGGCAATTTGATCTCTGGTTCCTCTGCCTTTTCTAAAACCAGCTTGAACATCTGGAAGTTCGCAGTTCACGTATTGCTGAAGCCTGGCTTGAAGAATTTTGAGCATTACTTTACTAGCATGTGAGATGAGTGCAATTGTGCAGTAGTTTGAGCATTCTTTGGCATTGCCTTTCTTAGGGATTGGAATGAAAACTGACCTTTTCCAGTCCTGTGGCCACTGCTGAGTTTTCCAAATTTGCTGGCATATTGAGTGCAGCACTTTCATATCATCATCTTTCAGGATTTGAAAGGCATAGGAGGCATTGAATAGAAGATTCTAGTGTTAAAACCCATGTCTTAGTGCTACATCTGCCTGTGCTCTAATGGATCTTCCCAGGTGGTGCTAGCGGTAAAGAACCCACCTGCCAATGCAGGAGATGCAAGAGATGCGGGTTCGATCCCTGGGTCAGGAAGAACCCCTGGAGGAGAGTATGGCAACCCACGCCAGTATTCTTGCCTGGAGAATCTCGTGGACAGAGAAGCCTGGTGGTCTATGGTCCATTGGGTTGCACAGCATCGAAGTGACTTAGCATATATGCACATGCTCTAATGGGACTTTTGTTTCAGAAAAGAAAAGGAAATGTGGTGAGCATGGCTTATATAGACCTATAGATAGACACGGGGTATTCCATCCAGGCCATGTGGACTCTGGGTATTGGCTTTATATTCTTTCTACCTGGGCTCTGTGATGCTCACTGCCACTGTTACTCTTGGCTCAGGTATAAGGAGGAGGGCAGAGTCGTTTCTTTCCGGTGGGAAGATTGTGGAGTAAGGTGAGATGTTACCCAGCCCCCTGAGCCATAGGGCTGAGATTCTTGCCCGTGGGACCAGGAGCCTGCCTACCTGCTCTTCTAAGCAGAGAACAGGAGGAGGAGCCCCAAGGGTTTGTAGTGTGCGTCTGGGCCCTCTTACTCTTCTGCTTCCTGCTTTCCTATGGTTTTTTTGGGCCGTGCCTCACAGCATGCGGATCTTAGTTCCCCGGCCAGGGGTCGAACCTGTCACCCTGCACTGGAAGAGCACAGTCTTAACCACTGGACTGCCAGGGAAGTCTGTTGCTTCCCCAGGTTGGGAGGCACCCAGAGCGGACACTTTATTGCATGTTGCAAAATACATATGCATGGACTCCTCCCAGACAAATCTGTGAAGGGTATTATATTCAGCCCCATCTTAAAGATAAGGAAACCGAGACTCACAGAGGCCAGTCATACAGCAAAAGTAGTTTGAACCCAGCACCCCCAAATCCTAAGGCCATGTTCCTTCTACACTGTAGTCACCTTGATTCTTACAGTGTTAGTTGCTCAGTTGTTCTCACCTCTTTGTGACCCCTTATACTGTAGCCTGCCAGGGTCCTCTGTCCATAGGGTTTTCCAGGCAAGAATACTGGAGTGGGTTGCCATTTCCCTCTCCAGGGGATCTTCCTGACCCAGGGATCGAATCCAGGTCTCCTGGATTTCAGGCAGATTTATCGTCTGAGCCACCAGGGAAGCCCTGATTCTTACAGAGGGCAGTGCAGATTCAGACACCACCTGAAACCCAGGCTGCCTTCACGTGGTCTCATCCTGACCCTGTGCCCGCAGGTAAGTACTGAGGAGGCTCAGGGCGGCTCCTGGATGTTCTGTGCTCTCTGAAACTCTCACGGTGGTTTCCTTCCAGTCATATTAAATACGCACTTGGACAGGAGCACGAATTCCTTCCTAGTGTTGTTCATGAAGCATCTCCTTTACATGCAAGATGTCGTTCACTTTCTTCTCTCTCTTTATGTCCCACTCATGTCCCCCTTCACCTCTGATTGTCTCCCCTATCCTTTGCACTCCTCTTTCTCCTGTTGCTCTGGGAATAGTAAGAGAGCCTGGTTGGCTATTGTTCAGGGCATACAGTTGTTGAGTCTCACCGGAGTGAGCATCAGACTGTGATGAGGGGCAGTGGCATCAGCTCCATCCTAAGACCGCCCTGTGCTGCCCGGGGTGGGAAGCCCCGAGGAGACAGCAGCAGGACCCCCTTCCTATGGAAGAGGGAGGTGGCCTTGGGTTACAGGGGACTCCATTAATCCCGCTCCTCCTTATTCCCCGTGCCCTGTGCTGGGGGCTGTTCTAACTTCACCTGCTGGCCTGTGTGCACGGTGGAGGGCTTGGGTGGTCAAGCCTGCTGTTCTCCAGCTAAAACTTTCTTCAGGAAGAGGTGCAAAAAACCAGAGAAGGAGGCGAGTGAAAGAGGCTGAAATGAACGGGTAACTGAGAGGTCCATGTGTCCCAGCAGCTCCACCTTCTGCAGGGCGGGGACCACGCTGACCCCAGCTTCCTGTGCTTGGTGGGGGGTACCTGTGTGCAAGGGGCTGGGGGGAGCCTCAGACCTAGATGGGGCTCCCAATAAGGGAGAGAGACTATCTTCCTGCAAAGCTACAGAAGATAAGGGGCCTTCCAGAAAGCCAGCAGATTGGGAGTTTGATGTATGGCCTGTAGTGAGCAGCTCACCAAGGAGAACTGTGTAAAGATTAATAGATATTGACACAAAGTCTACAGGGGTTGCAGGTTGGTTCCTGTTTTCCATGCTGGGAGGTCAGAGCAGATCCCTGAGAGGAATTCGCTTCCTGGCTGGGCGCCCTTGTGCTCGTATCCCTCCCCTCTTTCTTCCCAATTCCAGCTTCTCCAGAACCTTGGAGTTCACACTAGGCATCCAATCCTTTACTAAGATCTCCTCGAGGCTGGACCACCAGTGATCCTTCATACATTCTTTTTTGGGGGCTGCTCTGGGTCTTTGTTGCTACATGTGGGCTTTCTCTAGTTGCAGTGCGTGGGCTTCCCATTGTGGTGGCTTCTCTCGTTTTTGGAACACGGGCTCTAGGCGTGAGGGCTCAGTAGTTGTCGATGAGCTTCATTGTCCCACGGCATGTGGGATCTTCCTGGAGCAGGGATCTAACCTGTGTCCCCTGCATTGGCAGTTGGATTCTTAACCATGGACAGCCCCTTCATTCATTTTTGTATTCAAAAATATTGTTTTATTTTGCTTTAGGTTCATTTGTTGTCGTTCAGTCACTAAGTCATGTCTTTTTGACCCCATGGACTGCAGTACGCTCATTAGCTCTTATTTTTTCTTTATAAATTCTGTGTCAGTGCTAGAGATATAGAAAGGAATGGGATCCAGTTGTTTTCTAGAGTTGTTTCTGATCTAGTTGAGATAGCCAAGGACTGACACAGTGCTGTCACAGGAGACGCACCTGTAGGGTCTTGCCTGAGAACAGAAAGAGGCCTGGAGCAGGGCCAGCCCAGGGAAATGCAGGAAGGCTTGAAAAGGCCTTTTGTGAGAAGGTGATGCTTGAACTGCTCCATCAGGAGAGAATGCCCAGGCCCCCTTGGGCATGAGTTAAGGTGGGGAGATGTGTAAAAGTCCAGCAGATTCAGGAGCCTTCAAGTCAAGGACAGTAAGCTTGAGGAGCGATAAGGTGAGAATGAAAAATCTCTGAAAGATGCAAACCGCAAAGATCATTTCTTGTCCTGCGAGGGGATTAATTCAGACTATATCCTGAGAGCTGAGGGAGGCCACTGAAGAATCTTTAAACAGAAGAGAGTGACATGGTGAAATTTACATTTTATTAAGAAAATTCCTTGGGAGACGGTGTGCAGGAGGATTGCTCAGAGCGGTGAGGCCTTTACAGTGATCCTGGCCGGAAAAAGATGAAGGACTGAGCCTGAGCGGCAGCGGGAGACGAGATGGAGGGAGGACTTGGATGGAAAGATTAGCTATGGACAGGAGGGGGGTGCACCTTCTCTGGGGTGGAGGGAAAGGAGAGAGCAGGCTGCATATTGCTGGAATAATTCTGTCCCAGCATTTCTCCCTTTTCATCAAATGAGACCAATTCTGTTTTCGCCCCTGCACCCAGCACCAAGGTGTGGTAATGACATTGATTCTTGTAAATACTCGCCGGCAGAAATTTGGAGGTGTTTATTTGTGTGTCCTATCAGTTTTATAAGACTCTTAAGCTCTTCAAAGGAGGGCACACGATGTATTTATCCATCTATTATGTGTGGCATTCAGCACACCAGGGAGACTTAATAAGTATTTAATAATAATAAGATCTAAGCCCCAGGAGCTTTACTGTATTTGTCAGTGAAGGAAGGAGGAGGTTTGGAAGCACTTTGTCTAAGTTTAAAAATTATAAGAAGAATCTCAAGTATTTGAACTTCTGAACACATTAACATCCATTCCTGAAATATAAATAGTTCTGCTCTTGGTTTTCCTAGGTAAATAGTTTTAGTTGCCTTTTGGAGATTGTTTCTTAAAATGCAGGAGATGGTATTTCATTGTTGTTGCTTAATCTCTGACAGTCAATCAATCTATCTTGAGAAAGAAGAGGTTTTTACAAAGATGGCTGATGTTTTCGAATCTGGGTCCCTTTTCTCTTCCCTGATGTTTTATATGAATCAGAAAAAACACCATTTGTTTGTCTCTTAGTTGCAGCCTCCTCCTCTCTCTCGTATTTATTCCTTGTCACATTTATCTCCGTTACTCCTGGGTATACCTCCAACCTTACAGTCCTCTTGTTTGCATCCTTCTTTGAGTGTTTCTAATCTCTGTTCCAGTTTAGGGACCAGTCAGATTATCAGCCATCAGGCTGCTGGATACAGTGTATTTTCCCAGTGCCTCAGGTGCTAGACTTGCCTGTGCTCCTGTCTGTTGCAATGTATCTTGTTTATATCTTTCCCAGAGACTTTGATAAACCTGGTTAGGAAGTTTTACTGGATTTAAGAACAAAGCTCTTTATTTCCTGCTTGCCTCCCCCACTCCTGTTTGGACTCTCCATCACTAGGACACACAGCATGTATCTATTGGCCCTGTGGAGGGATATCATTACCAACCATCCCAATAGGCTTCTGACCACCCTGTGTTGAACCCAGGTGGTCCTGATCCAAGATAGGCTTGCACAAGTGAGCACTGCTCATCTTTATCCACTTGGGTTGTCTCACAGCCAGCCATGAGTTTTCACAGGGACTTCTATGCATACGAGAAGTATTGGTTTGGGTGACAAGTTCGTCTGGGTTTTTCCTTAACGTCTTATGGAAAAACCTGAATGAACTTGTTGACCAATCCAATAGCTATCCAACATGGCCTGCCTGTCTGAGCCATGAAATTTGGAGCTCCAAAATTTTGCTCAAGGATCAGTGGCTTTGATCAGGCTTTAGGAAAGTAGAAGGTAAGAAGAAAATATCTTCATGTCGCTTTCCTGGAGCCATCCCTTGTTGCAAGGACGTCTATCCTGAGTGTGGTGTGTGTGTAGTGTAGGATAAGGGAGTCAGAGAAGGCGAGTTTTGGAAAAAGAATGAGACCAGCACTTTACAGGAACAGATCACCTTTAATAAGGCGAGAAGGGGCAGCAGTCAGATTAGTGAGCTGCTGCACTAACCCAAGGAAAGATTAGGTATATATAGGCATATATGTGGAAATCCACTGTCTTAAGGGGCTTGTTCTTCTCTAAGGTTGTTCAGAGTAGTTATCTCTTAAACGGCTGGGGCAAGGAATTCTGGAGATCGGCCAGAGGCTGGACGGGCTGGGAGCTGGGTGTAATCAACCTTAATGTCCATTTTTTTTTCTTCCGATGAGAGAGTTCTTTGTTTTGCATAGAATTGTGGGGAGGACCTGGAGGGGAGTTTTAACTCCAGGCTATTTTGAGCCGTGTAACTTTCCCTCACACAGTCCCAGGGCTCCTTCTTCTGACCACTTCTTCCACTACTTACGGATCATTTCTAGCTTCCGTTAAAGTGGTTCTTCTCTTCTGGAGCAGACTAGCAGTGTGCTTTGTGCTGTATACGTTTCAGACCACTTGGAACATCTTTTCTTCCATTTCCAGGCAATTACTGAATACACTGGGGTGTGTTTTGTGCGAGGTTTTAAGCAAGCGGACATGACTTGAAACAAGTCATATTAAAAAAAAGGAGGTGGGGGCGGTAGCGGTGTTTAATCTGTAGGAGAGAAGATCGGGGCAGGACTCGACAGTTTTCTTCAAGCATTTGAAATGTTGTCATATGGAAGGGGATTAAAGTTGTTCTGTGTATCCCTCAGGAGCAGAACTAGGTGCAAAGTAGAGGGAGGACAGAGTTCAGTCATCATAAGGAAGAATTTTAGAGCTCGATGGTGAAGAATTTTTGTTTTAGAATCAAGCTTCTTGAGTTTAAATCCACCATCTGCCAGTTACTAACCACACTTGGGTAATTTTTTTAAAACTCTACTAATCTTTAGGTTCTTTTTTCATTTAATGTGGTTAATATTAGTATCTATCTCATGAATTTCTGTGGTTACCTGATAACATAATACCAGATAAATGCTCTTACCGTGCATGATTCACAGTGAGTACTTGATAATACTGGCAATTATTAACAGTCCAAACTGTCTCAAGATAGAATATGGGTTTAATGATAGTTTCCATCATTTCCATTGCAATTGAGCATTATAATTTTTTCTTTTCACAATTGAAATTCTTTAGAATATTTATGGGTTGTTTTTAAATACTTTTTTCCTTTGATGAAGGAGGTTGGTGGTGTCAGGGAGGAAGAAATTTTCGTCTACCCTTCTAGGTTCTTCTGGCTGATGTAAAAATGAAATCAACCTGAGACAGATTATTAGGAGAAAATCAAATGTTTAATAATATGTGTATATGAGGGAGACCCAGGAAAACAGAGTAACTTGCGAAAATGGCTAAAATCTTCACCTTCAATATTATCTTCAGCTAAAGACAAAAGAGGATATTGGGGGTAGTATTTTGGGACTTCACAGGGGAGGAAGGCAATTTATATGAAGATGGAAATGCAAATGTTTCATAAATAAATGTTTGCTGGGCCACAGAGAGACTATGAGACACAAAGTGGACTGAGATCTGTAAGGTCCCGCCTGGACTTTCCGCCACCACATCCAACCCATATTCTTTGCAGATATCTCTGGTGACAGTTCTATTCAGGGGAACAGGTCCTTAATCTAAACTCTGTTAGGTCATTAAGGGGAAGATCAAAGTTTTTTCCTGAGTCTTTCGAGCCTTGATTGTTTTCACCTTGAAATAAACTACATGCTAAAGAGACATTTTGGGGTAGCAAATTTTGCTCCCTACAATGGAGAACTGAGAAGCTTAGCTTCCAGGAAAAGTTGAATTGCATAGCTATTCCCATAATGTTTAGGAAATCAACCCTGAATATTCATTGGGAGGACTGATGCTGAAGCTGAGGCTCCAGTACTTTGGCCACCTGATGTGAAGAGCTGACTCATTGGAAAAGCCCCTGATGCTGGGGAAGATTGAGGGCAGGAGGAGAAGGGGAGGGCATGGAATGGATGGGAAGGGGAAGGATGAAATGGTTGGATGGCATCACTGACTCAATGGACATGAGTTTGAACAAGCTCCGGGAAATGGTGAAGGACAGGGAAGCCTCGCATGCTGCAGTCCATGGGGTCGCAGAAAGTCAGACATGACTGAGTGACTGAGCAGCAACAATAACATTGTCTTGAATTCAAAATAATGGGAGCATCAGGGAGAATGGATGAGGATGCCATTCTGACCTGGCAAAAGTTGAATGAGGATTTCTTTTTTAAATAAAAGAATTAAGCTTTAAGACTTAAAAATATCATATGCATTTCTAACTAAGGCATTCACGGGTGGTAATAAGTAAAATGCCATTCATGCTCATCTTTTTTTAAAAAGAAAAGGATGAATTGTTCTTATCTTTTTGTAAACATTGATATAATAAAGTATATAACTTTTGAGTCCTTGTTTATACACTTTAAAAACCTGCGGTATAATATATATGTAGTTAAGTGAAGAAATACCAAATATCATGATCGATGAATGTTTATGTATGTATATACTCACAGAACCATCACAGATAAAGATAAAATATTATCGTTGGGCCAGAAAGTTCCCTCATGCCCCTTTCCGATCAGTAGCATCCCAGGTAGTGATATAACCGGTATTCAGACTTCTGTCAAGTGTTAAATAAGTTTTGTCTATTCTTGAAATGCATGTAAAGGAAATAAGGCAATATGTACTCTTGTGTCTAATGGCTTTTGCTTAACATCTTGTCTGTGAGATTCTTTCTTATTGTTGCATATAAAAATATACAAAAACTTATTTCTAGAATGTTTTTTCCATTTTCTGTATTTAATTTATTTAAAAATTTTTCATTGGAATATAATTGGTTTACAATATGTTAGTTTCTGCTCTACAATGAAGTCAGTCAGTCTGCTGTACAATGAAGTAAATCAGTTGTATGCATACAAATAGCCATACTCTAATCTTTGGAAGAAATGTGAGAGTATAAAGAGTTTTACACAACTTCATGTCCAGGCCTGTGATTAACAAATGAAGCATCTGATTCTAAATTATGTTAAGTAACTTTCATGGTTAACTCATGACCAAGTGATGTAGTATGCTGTATCTTCACCTAGATGTGTCTACTGCAAGCTTTATTCTCAGTGAGAATCATGTACACAGTGTCTGAATTACATACAGAATTTGAATTATTTAAAATTATAAATTACTTTGATACAAATCAAACCTCTTTGCTATTGGACTGGCTTCTTAGGTTGTATACATATGTTTTGACAATGACATTTTTTGAATAGCTTATTCCGATTGTCCAAATAAGGAAATCATTGTCATCATGCCCATTCACAGTCATAAAGCTCTAGGTACAACAAAATGGAATCAATTGGTCTAAATCTTAACCCACTCATCCTCTCTCTTTCTTGTTCTCACTTTCTCTTATGGGTGTGCACGTGACTACAAACACACACACACACACGCACACACATACTCACAAGCACATATATACCACCTTCAACAGACCCTGTGAAAACCACTTATTACTGGGATATAACCATTCATTGCTATCTGATTAAGTGGGTCACTGTCCCCCCACAATAGTATTGTCTGTGAGACTCAAAATGTTATTCTTGGAATTGGCTGAATGTAGCAAAACTGTATAGTGAGAGGATGGGAGAAGATAGAAGTCAGGTTGAAAATTGCCCTGCAGTGGGCAGTGCCCTTTAAGCTTTGATACTGGAGGATTAGGGGTACAGCTCTGAGCACCTGTGGATTTGCTTGTAGTTAGGACACCAGGTACAAGATGAAACACGTTAAGTGACAGGAGTACAAATAAATGCCATTTCAGCTCCAGGAATATGGCAATCTGGCTATTCAGCCTAACCCTCTGGCTAAAAACAAATTAAAATACTGGACAAAAAGGATGTTGTCCTAAAAGCATCAAATTGCTATAAGAAAATGAGAAATCAGGGGTTGAAATGTAAGAGAGAGAAAAGCACTGGGAGCTCCTTTTACCCAGTGGTATTTGTTGATCTAGGAAATGGAGCTGCTGTTCTGATGGCCTGGCAAGAGAGGGCACAAAACAGTTAGTGTGGGACCCTAGGGAAACCCTCCCATATTAGAGCTGGAATCTCTGAACCAGAAATATGAGCATCACAGCCCCAGGTGAGTCTATGGAGAGCTGCCTTGAGACTGAGCAGAAAGGGTTTGGGGATGGGCAGGTGAAAGAAACCTGTGGCCGAGAAGTTGCAACCACAGCAGACCTTCACCCCAACAGGTACTTGTAACCATATTTGCATAAATGGACAGTCAGGAACTCTCCAGCTGTGAGAGGTGGTTCTGGGTTCCTAGTACTACTCTTAGGCACCTGACAGAACCAATGCAAAATCTAGGGGGAACACACCTTCATCCTTCATAAGATTATTGGGAATACTTCCTTCCCACCACTTTTAGTAAACAGCGTGCAACAAAAAGCGAAAGGGAAAGTGTTAGTTGCTCAGTCATGTCTGACTCTTTGGGACCCTATGGACTTGTAGCCTGCCAGGCTCCTTTGTCCATGGGATTCTCCAGGCAAGAATACCGGAGTGGGTTGCCGTTTCCTTTTCCAGGGGACCTGCCCAATCTGGTCTTCTGCATTGCAGGTAGATTCTTTACCATCTGAGCCACCAGGGAAGCCTGCAAGAAAACCAGCACCAGCCAGAAGAAACACTGTGCAGAAAGGCCAGCAGCATCTTCAGACTTTGTGATCATCAGACACACTTTGTGAAACAGCCATATTTACTAGATTTAAATTGGTGGCAGGTTGCTGAAAGTCAGCAGCTTTCAGTTGGAAATGGCAACCCATTCCAGTATTCTTGCCTGGAGAATTCCATGGACAGAGGAGCCTGGCAGGCTACAGTCCATGAGGTCCCAAAGAGTCGGACACAACTGAGCGACTAGCACTTTCACTTTCGCTTTTTGTTGCACGCTCTTTACTAAAAGTGGAGGTCAGGAAGTATTTCTGCAACTTGGTGGGTGACACCTTCTTTTCACCCCCAAATAATTTTAAAATGGCAGAACTCCTTATAAAATGGCAGAACTCCTTATGTGAAGAAGAGTTGGAACTGTGGCAGAAGGAAGTAAAAGCATATGAGGATGGTAATGAACCAGTCTTGGTCAGAGGGATATCAAGTCAAAGCCAGCAATTTCAAATATTTTGAACACAGCTCCTATTCAAAGGAATAAAGAATAGTGCTCTCAATCAATATATTACTGCTGATTTCATGACTACAGGACAGCACTAGGAGAACCCAGCACCAAATCCAATTGTTATTCAATTGCTCAGTCATGTCGGACTCTTTGTGATCCCATGAAATGCAGCACACCAGGCTCCCAGTTCTTCCAATGAATATTCAGGGTTGATTTGCTTTAGGATTGACTGGTTTGATATCCTTGCAGTCCAAGGGACTCTCACGAGTCTTCTCCAACACCACAGTTCAAAAGCATCGGTTCTTCAGCACTCGGTCTTCTGATTCTTTAGCACTTAGTCCAGCTCACACATCCATACGTGACTACTGGAAAATCCAGTGCAGCCTGTAAATTTTTATCCTGATTCTAGATCTTCAGGTAGTTCTGTTATTGTTCAGCCATTGTCTCAACCTGGAATAGAAGTGTTTCTGAAACTATGCAGTCTGCTCAGGGATACATTGGGCACTATTTGTCAGTATCAGCAATACCCAATTGAGGTTTTGGACTGTTATCGGTAGTCATCCAATAAGAGCATAATTGGCATCAGAGTATGTCACTATCTTTATGGTAGCTCATCCAGGAACTAACTACCCATCCTGTTTGTAAATCGGGTAATATGCTTAAATTAAATAGATGCAGTATTGAAAACTGTGCCATCAAAATATGATTCAAAATCAGGAATGGATACTGCATAATGGTAAGCTATTTAAGATTATAAACTAGGTCAAATGCTCTGAGTTCTTGATTGGGAAAATTGCTGAGATGCTATTGTAGCTTTTATTTCTGAAAATATGCCTTCATATATTTAGTTAGTGAAAAAAAATTCTAAAAAAGTAATAGGTAGTGGTAATAGTTAATATTTATTCATCTGGTAATATTTATTAGGCTTTGTGCTAATTGCTATGCATAAATTAATCCCATTTAATTTTTAAAAATCTCTTTGAAGAAAGAGTTATTATTATCCTTCCTTTATAGTTGAGGAAAGTGAGGCTCACAGAAGTGAAATAATTCACTTCATGTCACACAGCTGGCAAATGTTAGTTCTGGCATTTTAATAGAGACTAACACATACTTTCTCCAATAGGAAATGGCAACCCACTCCAGTGTTCTTGCCTGGAGAATCCCAGGGACGGGGGAGCCTGCTGGGCTGCTGTCTCTGGGGTCGCACAGAGTCGGACATGACTGAAGCGACTAGGCGGCAGCAGCAGCAACACATACTTTATATATATCTGCACACTTGCATTTGAGAGTGTTGTATTTAAATGTATACTCTTAAAAAAATTGAAGCATTGCCTAAGTGTGGCAGTTTTCAAAGTGTAATCTTTAGTCTCCTGGAGTTTTCCTGAGAGTCTCAGGGGTTTGGGAGTCAATACTATTGTAATAACAAAATATCTTATAGATACTATTTTCCTCTTTCACTATGTTGACATTTGCACTGATAATTCAATGGCAGTGATAGGTAAACCGCTGGTGACTTCATATAAATCAAGACAGTGGTACCAAGCTATTCTAGTAATTTTTGTTTTTAAACACCACCATGCATTCACAATAAAGCAATTCCAGATATATTAAGTTTATTTGATGAAATATTACAATTTTATTAATTTTGTTAATGCTATACTTTTGAATATGTGTTTTAAAAAATAGTTTGTGTGATGAAATGGAAAGTATGCATAAAGCACATCTTTTTCTGAAGTATCATGGATATCTTGAAGAAAAGTACTTGGTGATTCAGTTGTGAGCTAAACCACACACTTTTTAAAAATACAAGACTATTTTCAGCTGAAAAAGAACAGATCAGAACTTTTAGAAGTATAACAAAAACAAAAAAACCCTGAAAGTGAAAACTCATATGATTGATTAGTAAGTTTCAGTTCAGTTCAGTTCAGTTCAGTCGTTCAGTCGTGTCCGACTCTTTGCGACCCCATGAATCGCAGCATGCCAGGCCTCCCTGTCCATCACCAACTCCTGGAGTTCACTCAGAGTCACATCCATTGAGTCAGTGATGCCATCCAGCCATCTCATCCTCTGTCCTCCCCTTCTCCTCTGGTCCCCAATCCCTCCCAGCATCAGAGTCTTTTTCAATGAGTCAACTCTTCACATGAGTTGGCCAAAGTACTGGAGTTTCAGCTTCAGCATCATTCCCTCCAAAGAAATCCCAGGGCTGATCTCCTGCAGAATAGACTGGTTGGATCTCCTTGCAGTCCAAGGGACTCTCAAGAGTCTTCTCCAACACCACAGTTCAAAAGCATCAATTCTTTGGCTCTCAGCCTTCTTCACAGTCCAACTCTCACATCCATACATGACCACAGGAAAAACCATAGCCTTAACCAGACAGACCTTTGTTGGCAAAGTAATGTCTCTGCTTTTGAATATACTATCTAGGTTGGTCATAACTTTCCTTCCAAGGAGTAAGCGTGTTTTAATTTCATGGCTGCAGTCACCATCTGCAGTGATTTTGGAGCCCCAAAAAATAAAGTCTGACACTGTTTCCACTGTTTCCCCACCTATTTCCCATGAAGTGATGGGACTGGATGCCATGATCTTCGTTTTCTGAATGTTGAGCTTTAAGCCAACTTTTTCACTCTCCACTTTCACTTTCATCAAGAGGCTTTTTAGTTCCTCTTCACATTCTGCCATAAGGGTGGTGTCATCTGCACATCTAAGGTTATTGATATTTCTCCCTGCAATCTTGATTCCAGCTTGTGTTTCTTCCAGACCAGCGTTTCTCATGATGTACTCTGTATATAAGTTAAATAAACAGGGTGACAATATACAGCCTTGATGTACTCCTTTTCCTATTTGGAACCAGTCTGTTGTTCCATGTCCAGTTCTAACTGTTGCTTCCTTACCTGCATACAGATTTCTCAAGAGGCAGGTCAGGTGGTCTGGTATTCCCATCTCTTTCAGAATTTTCCACAGTTTATTGTGATCCACACAGTCAAAGGCTTTGGCATAGTCAATAAAGCAGAAATAGATGTTTTTTCTGGAACTCTGTTGCTTTTTCGATGATCCAGCGGATGTTGGCAATTTGATCTCTGGTTCCTCTGCCTTTTCGAAAACCAGCTTGAACATCAGGAAGTTCACGGTTCACATATTGCTGAAGCCTGGCTTGGAGAATTTTAAGCATTACTTTACTAGCGTGTGAGATGAGTGCAATTGTGCGGTAGTTTGAGCATTCTTTGGCATTGCCTTTCTTTGGGATTGGAATGAAAACTGACCTTTTCCAGTCCTGTGGCCACTGCTGAGTTTTCCAAATTTGCTGGCATATTGAGTGCAGCACTTTCACAGCATGATCTTTCAGGATTTGGAATAGCTCAACTGGAATTCTATCACCTCCACTAGCTTTGTTTGTAATGATGCTTCCTAAGCCCCACTTGACTTCACAGTTCAGGATGTCTGGCTCTAGGTCAGTGAGAGAAGTTAGGTAGAAGTAATCAGTTCAGTTTAGTTCAGTTGCTCAGTCGTGTCCATCTGTTTGCGATTCCATGGATTGCAGCAAGCCAGGCTTCCCTGTCCATCACCAACTCCCAAAGCTTGCTCAAACTCATGTCCATTGAGTTGGTGATGCCATCCAACCATCTCATCTTCTGTCGTCCCCTTCTCCTGCTTTCAACATTTCCCAGGATCAGGGTCTTTTCAAATGAGTCAGCTCTGTGCATCAGGTGGCCAAAGTATTGGAGTTTCAGCTTCAACATCAGTTTTTCCAATGAACATTCAGGACTGATTTCCTTTAGGATGGACTGGTTGGATCTCCTTGCAGTGCAAGGGACTCTCAAGAGTCTTCTCCAATACCACAGTTCAAAAGCATCAATTCTTTGGCTCTGAGATTTCTATATAGTCCAACTCTCACATCCATACATGACCGCTGGAAAAACCATAGCTTTGACTAGATGGACCTTTTTTTGGCAAAGTAATGTCTCTTTGTAATAATAAGTAATATTATTACAAATAATATTAAGTAATATCTAAGTAATATCTGGGTTGGTCATATTTTTTCTTCCAAGGAGCAAGCCTCTTTTAATTTCATGGCTGCTCTCACCCTCTGCAGTGATTTTGGGACCCCCAAAAATAACATCTCTCACTGTTTCCATTGTTTCCCCATCTATTTGCCATGATCTTTATTTTCTGAATGTTGAGTTTTAAGCCAGCTTTTTCACTCTTCTCCTTTACTTTGATCAAGAGGCTCCTTAGTTCTTCTTCACTTTTTGCCAAAAAGATGGTGTCATCTGCATATCTGAGGTTATTGTTAGTTCTCCTGGCAATCTTGATTCCAGCTTGTGCTTCATTCAGCCTGGCATTTCATATTATATACTCTGAATGTAAGTTAAATAAGCAGGGTGACAATATACAGGCCTGACATATTCCTTTCCCTATTTGGAACCAGTCTATTGTTCCATATCCAGTTCCAAGTGTTGCTTCTTGACTTGATAATCATACAGATTTTTCAGGAGGCAGGTAAGGTGGTCTGGTATTCCCATCTCTTGAAGAATTTTCCACAATTTGTTGTGATCCACACAGTCAAAGGCTTTGGTGTAGTCAAGAAAGCAGAAGTAGATGTTTTTCCGGAACTGTCTTGATTTTTCAATGATCCAACAACGGAAGTTGGCAATTTGATCTTTGATTCAAGTTCTTGGTTCACATACTGTTGAAGCCTAGCTTCGAGAATTTTGAGCATTACTTTTCTAGCATGTGAGATGAATGCAATTGTGCAGTAGTTTGAACATTCTTTAGCATTGCTTTTCTTTGGGATTGAGATGAAAACTGACCTTTTCCAGTCCTGTGGCCACTCCTGAGTTTCCCAGATTTGCTGGCATAATTGGGTAAGAGCAATATATTTGAAGAAAGTGAAAAGTGAAGTGATGCAGTCGTGTCCCACTCTTTGTGAGCCCGTGGACTATAGCCTGCCAGGCTCCTCTGTTCATGGGATTTTCCAGACAAGAATACTGGAGTGGGTTGCTGTTTCCTTCTCCAGGGAATTTTCCTGACCTAGGGATCAAACCCAGGTCTCCTGCACTGCAGGCAATCTCTTTGCTGTCTGAGCCACCAGGGAAGGCATAATAGGGTAGAAGCGATATATTTGAAGAAATAATGCCATATATCACAAGCATAGATCCCATGATTGCATCATAATGATAAAAAGTTCTACCAGAAATACATACCAATTTAAAATTTGTATATACCTAAGACAGTGACTTAAAATAGCTATATATCTATCTTGATCTGTTTATACTTATAAACTAATAGTTTTCTTAGAGGAAAGAACAAAATATACAGACTCAAGAAGTATAATGAACATTAAAAAAAATATGAATATGTGTATTTTTAATTTATATTTCAAAATGACTTGTGCAGTAATCAACTGCACAATGGTTTGTGCAGCAGAAAATCAAGTATATAAAGAATATTTTAAAAAGAAGTCATAGAAAAATGGTAGGATATTATGAAGAAATGACAAGCAGACTAACTCCTGATTTCTCAACAGCAACAACAGAAGCCAGAAGATAACTAGAAACTTAATATGCTGAAATAAAGTAATGGGTATGTTAGAATTTATGCTAGTGAAAATACCATCTAAAAATGAAAAAAGCTGTAGGCATTAAGCAAAATGAAAAGTAGAATTTTAGTCACTAAAGAACATTCTGAAGGTTATCCTTTAAGCAGAAGAACAGGAGCCCAAGAGGAAAGGTCTGAGATGCAAGATGAAGTGAAGAACAAGTAATGAACATGTGAACCTAAGTGAATATTAACTATATAAAATAATAAGAATAATAACTAATAATGAAAAAATAAAAATGGAGAAAATGAAAACAAAAATGTGATAAGAAAGTAATGGCGTTAAAGTGTCTTAAGATTCTTATATTTTCTGAGAGAAGGGTAAAGAACTTTAAACTTTAGTAAATTATGTAGGTATGTTATAATTTCTAAGATAACCACTAAAGCAATAGAACTGTGTATAATTTAAAGTAGCAGATGGGAAATAGAATGATAAAAATATTTAATCATCCCAAGGAAGCCAGAGAAAGAGGAAATAAAAAAAGAGAAACATATGTGAGGTGGAACAAATAGAAAATGCAAAATAAAATGATAAACTTAAGCTCATCAATTACAGAAACTAAAAATGATCTAATTAAAGACAGTTATCAGACTGGATTAAAAATCTGATTATTTGCTATTTTTATGTGACATATCTAAAACATAAGGATAATGAAAGAATGAATATAAAAAGTTGGAAAGATATATACTTTATAATACTAACCAAAAGAATGCTGAAATAGGGTGTGGAGAAAATGGAACCCTCCTACAGTGTTGGTGGGAATGTAAATTGGTGCAGTCACTAGGAAGAACAGTATGGTGGTTCCTCAAAAAAACTAAAAATAAAGCTACCCATATGATCCAGCAATCCCACTCCTGAGCATATATCCTCAGAAAACTCTAATTCAAAAATATATACACATTCCAATGTTCATAGCAGCGCTATTAACGTAGCGAAGACGTGGAAGTGATGTAAGTGCCTATTGACAGATGGATGGATGGATAAAGAAGGTATGGTGTATATACACGACGGAATACGAAGAACTGATGCTATTTGCAGCAACATGGATGGACTTAGAGATTATTGTATTGAGTGAAGTAAGTCAGACAGAGAAAGATAAATGTATGATATTGCTTATATGTGGAATCTGAAAAAATGCTATTAATACAAACGAACATATTTACAAAACAAAAGTAAACTCACAGGCCTAGAAAGCAAACTTATGGTTGCCATAGGGGAAAGGGGAGAGAGGGATAAATTAGGTGTTTAAGATTAAAACATATTCTTTTTTAGGTTCTTTTCCATTATAGACTATTAAAAGATACTGAGGAGAGTTCCTTGGGCTATACAGCAGGTTCTTATTGGTTATCTATTCTACTATATATAAAATAGATATATAGTTATCTATTCTACTATATATAAAATAGATAACCAATAAGAACCTACTGTATAGCCCAAGGAACTCTCCTCAGTATCTTTTAATAGTCTATAATGGAAAAGAACCTAAAAAAGAATATGCATAAAACTGGATCACTGGTATACCTGAAATTAATCCAACTTTGTAAATCAACTATATTTCAGTACAAATTTAAAAAATAATTAAAAACACTAAAAAAAAACCCCAAAGAATGCTGATATTGGTATGTCAGTTTCATACAAAATAGATTTTATGCAGGTGGATCACTTTAATGATTAGAATTTTGGTTTACTAGGAAGATATAAAACTTTTAGATTATATGGACCTAGTAAGTGAAAGTGAAAGTGGCTCAGTTGTGTCTGACCCCATGGACTGTGGCTCAGGTGAACCTAGTAATACAACCTCAAAATATGTGTTATAAAGTTTAACATTTGTAGAAGGAGAAATAAAAACATTCAAAATTATGATAGGAGATTAAAACATACTTCTCTTAGTCACTGATAGAAAAAGCAAACAAAAGATGCATATGGTTATAGAAGATTTGACCAATATGATTAACAAACTTGACAGAACAGATAAATGCAAAACACTGCAGTACAAATCTGTGGAATACATTTTTTTTCAAGCACATACAGAACATTTAAGATACCGTTAACCGAACTTAAATCACATCTCAGTAGATTTCAAAGGACTGAAATCAAGATAAAAAGGACCTTATTCTTTCTGACCACAATTAAGCTAGGAATCAAGAACGAGAGGATAGCTAGAAAAATCCCATATATGTGGGATAAAAAGCTCATGTGTTAAAGGAAAAATCGAAATAGAAGTTTAGAAAGTATTTTGAGTCGAAAATGACAAAAATTATGGACTTACCTGGTGATCCAGTGGTTAAGACTACATGCTCCCAATGCAGGGGGCCCGGGTTCGATCCCTGGTCAGGGAATTAGATCCTCCATGCCACATCTAAGAGTTTGCCTGATACAACTAAGACCCGGTGCTGCCAAATAAATGAATTTTTAAAATGCTGCATATTTATACATGGGGGATGCAGATAAAACAGACCTTAGGAGGAAGTTTATGGTCTTTATAGCTTGTATTATAAAAGAAAAAGGCTAAAAATTAATAAGCTAGGTATTTGTCTCATGAACTTAGATAAAGAGAAATAAAATAACCTAGAAGAGTATAGAAGGAACTAAATAATCAAGAGTGTAAATGAAAGAAATTGATAATATATGTGAAGTATTCACATACTTACAAATGTAGGGTAAGGCTAGTCATGAAAAAAATGATAAAGGGCATGCATAAATAATCTAGGGAATGAAAAAGAGAATAAATTAGAAATTCTGCATAAAATAAAAAGATAAGAAAATTGTCATAAAATCTATATGCAGATGAATAAGAAAATTAAAATAGAAAAATTATTAGAAAATAGAGCTCACCAATTTGTTGTTGTTCAGTTGCCCGGTCATGTCTTTAATATATATTAAAGAAATATATATCCAGATTATATAAAAGATAGTTCCATATATCTTTATAAGGTTTCCATAATTTGTAAAGAAGTGAATATTTTTGTATAATGAAGAAGACAACTTGGTAGTAAAAAGGCTTTAATAGGTCCTTCCTAGAAAAGGATACCTAAATGGTCAGTAAACATCTGAAAAGGTATCAACCCCTTAAGGAAGCAGAAGAATACAAATTAAAAACGTATAGACTCAGGTACAATCTCTGGATCAGAAAGATCCACTGGAGAAGGGAATGGCTACCCACTTCGATATTCTTGCCTGGAGAATTCCATGGACAGAGGAGCCTGGTGAACTACGGTCCACAGGGTTGCAAAAGTCGGACATGACTGAGCAGTTAACACAAAAACATTACAAGTTGCTGCTGTATGCTCGGTGTATGCTCAAATGATTGGCTAAAATATTTTGAACACCAAGTGTCAGAAACGTCTACACTCCTTGTAGAAATGTAATAGTCCAATTTTGAAAAATAGTTTTGTGTTATCTATTAAATCTAAAGTACATAAAGGATAAGTTTGAAGTTCATAGGGAAAAAATATATATGCATACATACATACACACCCATATGTATATATCCCTGCTCTGAATCACACATGCACGTAAAAATCCAAGAGAGTTTCATATCTCTCTTGGTATGAATAATGAAACATTATCCTACCAGGGTTTCTTGGATGAGAATTCACATGGCAGATTAACTTCAAACTGCAATCAACCCAAAGGTCTTATCTGTATTCTAATGTAGAGAAGTATTGATATATTGAATGCAGCAGTGTATAGCAATTAAGGTAGGTGAATCACAGCTGCATGGCTAAATCTCACAGGTGTGATAGGAAAAGAAGCAGAATGTGAACTAACACACATGGTATGATTCTATTTATATAACAATATAAATCAACTAAACCATACTATCTAGGGATTTTTCATAAGGTGAAATTTATGAAGAAAAGGAAGAAAATGATTAATATAATACTCAGTAGGCTGGTGGTTTCCTCCACTGGTGAGGGAAACGATCATAACAAGGAAAGGGCTTACAGGGGTCTTTTGGGGGTAGTTAGCATATGCTGTTCTTTGATCTGAGTGTTATAGGAGTGTTTGCTCTAGAATTACTTGGAAGATTGTACATAAAGGTTTTTTCAACTTTTGCTATGTATATTCCACAATAAGAAAGGAAGCCCTAAGCTGGGCTTCACAGATGGAGTAGTGGTAAAGAATCTGCCAGCTAGTGCAGGAGACGCAAGAGATGCGGGTTTGATCCCTGGGTTGAGAAGATACCCTGGAGGAGGAAATGGCAATATGTTCCAGTATTCTTGCCTGGGAAATCCCATGGAGAGAGGAGTCTAGCGGACTACAGTCTATGGGGTGACAAAGAGTCGGTCACAACTGAACAACTGAGCACACACAGGCCACTTATATATTCTGGAGTATATTTGAAAAGAAGTTATATATAGGAAGGATATTTAAGACTGATATGAATAGAGATGGGGAAAGAACATTCTAGGATCAGAACATCATGAAAACAGCATGGAGGTGGGAAGACATGCCTATTTGAGTCCTGTCAGTGGTCCCAGCATCCTTTATGGAAAGGTGGAAATTGTTGGGAAATAAAGCTGTTATGTAGGTTAGAGATGTATCATGAGAGCTCCTCCTAGACTTGCAATTTTTAAATTATTCTTCAATAAGAAAAAGCCCTTCATAGATAAATACATCATCTTCTGCAAAACATATCTTTGGATTTCTTGAAAGAAAACACGACCACGGCCATAACCCCATTGGCATCAGACAGAATAAGAAAAGTTTTCAACATCGTAACATATTATTCTTTGTTTATACCACCTGACAGGAAGTGGACAGTTGGCAGTTTCCCCATTTGATTTATTTAATTACAGATGAATCATTTGCTTTAATTTATTATTTTGATGTAGAAAGCAATCATATCTAGTATTTATAGATTTCCTAATGTGTGTTTGGCACTTTTAACTGGCATGCTATGTTGTCTAGCAGAGCTTCTTGGGGCAAAAGTAGACACCCCTCTGGACATTCCTACCTGTGTTCATTTGTATTTGGATTGAACATGGCTTGTGTAAGGCACCTGCCCAACTGCTTTGCAACTAAACCATCTTCAACTTGGCACTGACCCACTTATTGTTGTCAGGTTATACTGTCTTATCTTATTTCTACTGAACGTTATCCAGTCTTTTTCTTTTTAAGGTCAGGTTTTCCATTTAAAAATTTTATATATATATATATATGTGTGTGTGTGTGTATTTTTATCTTTAAAATAGTTACATATACATATCTTTAAATATAGCTATATATATCTTATGTGTAAACATATTATGTATAGTGGGTATGTTAGTTGCTCAGTCATGTCTGACTCTGAGCGACCCCATGGACTGTAGCCTGCCAGGCCTCTCTCTCTATGCAATTCTACAGGCAAGAATACTGCAATGGGTTTCCATTCCCTTCTTCAGCGGATGGATCTTCCTGATCCAGGGATCAAACTGAGGTCTCCTGCATTACAGGCAGATTCTTTACCATCTGAGCCACCAGGGAAACCCATATATGTATGTGTGCGTATATATATATATATATATACACACATGTATATCTACATCAGTTCAGTTCAGTTCAGTCACTCAGTCGTGTCCGACTCTTGCGACCCCATGAACCGCAGCACACCAGGCCTCCCTGTCTATCACCAACTGCTGGATTCCACCCAAACACATGTCCATTGAGTAGGTGATGCCATCCAACCATCTCATCCTCTGTCATCCCCTTCTCCTCCTGCCCTCAATCCTTCCCAGCATCAGGATCTTTTCAAATGAGTCAGCTCTTCGCGTCAGGTGGCTAAAGTATTGCAGTTTCAGTTTCAATATCAGTCCTTCAAATGAACACCCAGGACTGATCTCCTTTAGGATGGACTGGTTGGATCTCCTTGCAGTCCAGAGGACTCTCAAGAGTCTTCTCCAACACCACAGTTCAAAAGCATCAATTCTTTGGCGCTCAGCTTTCTTCACAGTCCAACTCTCACATCCATATATGACCACTGGAAAAACCATAGCCTTGACTAGACGGACCTTTGTTGGCAAAGTAATGTCTCTGCTTTTTAATATGCTGTCTAGGTTGGTCATAACTTTCCTTCCAAGGAGTAAGCATCTTTAAATTTCATGGTTGCAATCACCATCTGCAGTGATTTTGGAGCCCAGAAAAATAAAGTTAGCCACTGGTTTCCATTGTTTCCCCATCTATTTCCCATGAAGTGATGGGACCGGATGCCATGATCTTAGTTTTCTGAATGTTGAGCTTTAAGCCAACTTTTTCACTCTCCACTTTCACTTTCATCAAGAGGCTTTTTAGTTCTTCTTCACTTTCTGCCACAAAGGTGGGTGTCATCTGCATACCTGAGGTTACAGATATTTCTCCCGGCAATCTTGATTCCAGCTTGTGTTTCTTCCAGCCCAGGGTTTCTTATGATGTACTCTGCATCTAAATTAGATAAGCAGGGTGACAATATACAGCCTTGACGTACTCCTTTTCCTATCTGGAACCAGTCTGTTGTTCCATGTCCAGTTCTAACTGTTGCTTCCTCATCTGCATATAGGTTTCTCAAGAGGCAGGTCAGGTGGTCTGGTATTCCCATCTCTTTCAGAATTTTCCACAGTTTGTTGTGATCCACACAGTTAAAGGCTTTGGCATAGTCAATAAAGCAGAAATAGAAATAGATGTTTTTCTGGAACTCTCTTGCTTTTTTGATGATCTAGCAGATGTTGGCAATTTGATCTCTGGTTCCTCTGCCTTTTCTAAAACCAGCTTGAACATCTGGAACTTCACGGTTCATGTATTGTCGAAGCCTGGCTTGGAGAATTTTAAGCATCACTTTGCTAGCATGTGAGATGAGCCTAATCGTGCAGTAGTTTGAGCATTCTTTGGCCTTGCCTTTCTTTGGGATTGGAATGAAAACTGACCTTTTCCAGTCCTGTGGCCACTGCTGAGTTTTCCAAATTTGCTGGCATATTGAGTACAGCACTTTCACAGAATCATCTCTTAGGATTTGAAATATATATTATATTTTTTTACTTTGAAAAAGTTTAGGACCCTGCAAAGGTTAGTGTCATATGTCAATTTAATTAATGTGGTTTTAATTCCATATCCAAATCTTTAATAGTATATTTCAGGATGTGTTGGACAGTGTTGGGCGCAAGATTCATCTCCACTTTACAAGCTGTTTTGACCTGAGGCAAATTATTGGCTTCTCTAGATTTTAAGTTTCCTTATCTATAAAATGAGGGAAATAATTCTCATGTAAGCCTAGGATGGTATCTGACAAAATGTAATTTTCAGTAAGCGATGGTAGTAGTACTAAGTGGTATTAATAGTAATAGTAGACGTCGTTATTATTTGCACTCGAGAATATGCCAGGAAATGCATTGAGCAGACAAGGAAGAGCTGCATTTGTGCTCTGTCTCTTGATTTCTCTCTACATCCAGCAAGAAGGATGCTCTGGCCACAAAGTAACCGTGCAGTGTCAACAGAGTTCTCTCCTGCGGTTAAAAGCATCAGCCTGGGAATCATGCAAGCCTGGGTTTGTATCTTTACCCTGACTTTATTAGCTGTGTGACTTTTGCTTAATAACATAACCTCTCTCTAGAAAGCTTTAAGTATTAAATGCAATTCTGGGCATAAATGTCACAGCATAGTGGCTAACACATAATTATTCAATAAATATTATTGTCAACTCTAGAAATAGTAATATTAATCAAGAATATAAGGCACTAGAAATAATGACTGGGAAAAAAATCCCTCCATCTCAGACTCTGAC
Source organism: Bos indicus (assembly GCF_029378745.1). NCBI lineage: Eukaryota > Metazoa > Chordata > Mammalia > Artiodactyla > Bovidae > Bos > Bos indicus. The sequence continues at coordinate 95,911,448 of NC_091764.1, forward strand.
CCTGATGGGTCATTTTCAGCCTGTGGTCTTGGTTAGCTCAGAAGGAGAGGGACATAAGCAGCTCTTGTGGGTATTTATTATCATTGTTTCTTTTCTATCTCTCTTTGTCTCACCATTAAAGCAAGCCTTGTTGGCAGAGCCAGAGGTGTTTTAAGATCTCTCTTTATTATTAAGAAGATGGCAGTGGGAGGTGGGAAGTAGGAGATGGACAATAAGGACCAAATTATTGATTTATTTTCATTGTGGTAGAAAGCACATAGCATAAAAGGTATCATCATAATCTTTTTTAAGTGTGCCATACAATGGTGAGCAGCAATTGTGTGGCACTGGAGTGGCGAGTGGCCGGGCAGAGAGGGGATACCCCATGTCCAAGGTCAGGAACTGGGGCTGTGAGGAGATACCCCATGTCCAAGGTCAGGAGCAGGGCTGTGAGGAGATACCCCATGTCCAAGGTCAGGAGTGGGGCCGTGAGGAGATATCCCATATGCAAGGTCAGAAGTGGGGCCGTGAGGAGATACCTTATGTCCAAGGTCAGGAGCGGGGGCCGTGAGGAGATACCCCATGTGCAAGGTCAGGAGCAGGGCCATGAGGAGATACCCCATGTGCAAGGTCAGGAGCGGGACCATGAGGAGATACCCTATATCCAAGGTCAGGAACAGGGCCGTGAGGAGATAACCCACGTCCAAGGTGAGAGAAGACCCAGTAAGATGGTAGGTGCTGAGAGAGGGCATCAGAGGGCAGACAGACAGAAACCACAATCACAGAAAATTAACCAGTCTAACCACATGGACCACAGCCTTGTCTAACTCAAAGAAACTATGAGCCATGCCATGTAGGGCCGCCCAAGACAGACAGGTCATGGTGGAGAGTTCTGACAAAATGTGGTCCATTGGAGAAGGGAATGGCAAACCATTTCAGTATTCTTGCCTTGATAAACAGTATGAAACGGCGAAAAGATAAGACACTGAAAGATGAATTCCTCAGGTCAGTAGGTGCTCAACATGCTACTGGAGATCAGTGGAGAAATAACTCCAGAAAGAATGAAGAGACAGAGCCAAAGCAAAAACAGCACCCAGTTTTGGATATGACTGGTGATGGAAGCCAAGTCCGAAGCTGTAAAGAGGAATATTGCATAGGAACCTGGAATGTTAGATCCATGAATCAATGCAAGTTGGCAGTGGTCAAACAGGTGATGGCAAAAGTGAATGTCAACATTTTAGGAATCAGCGAACTAAAATGGACTGGAATGGGTGAATTTAACTCAGATGACCATCATATCTACTACTGTGGGCAAGAATCCCTTAGAAGAAATGGAGTACCCATCATAGTCAACAAAACAGTCCAAAATGCAGTACTTGGATGCAATCTCAAAAATGACAGAATGATCTCTGTTCATTTCCAAGGCAAACCATTCAGTATTACGGTAATCCAACTCTATGCCCCAACCAGTAATGCTGAAGAAGCTGAAGTTGAATGGTACTATGAAGACTTACAAGACCTTTTAGAACTAACACCCAAAAAGATATCCTTTTCATTATAGGGGACTGGAATGCAAAAGTAGAAAGTCAAGAAATACCTGGAGTAACAGGGAAATTTGGCCTTGGAGTACAGAATGAAGCAGGGCAAAGACTCATAGAGTTTTGCCAAGAGAATGCACTAATCATAGCAAACACCCTCTTCCAGCAACACAAGAGAAGACTCTACATATGGACATTACCAGATGGTCAATACAAAATCAGATTGATTATATTTTCTGCAGCCAAAATGGAAAAGCTCTATACAGTCAGCAAAAATAAGACCAGGAGCTGACTGTGGCTCAGATCATGAACTCCTTATTGTCAAATTCAGACTGAAATTGAAGAAAGTAGGGAAAACCACTAGACCATTCAGGTATGACCTAAATCAAATCCCTTATGATTATACAGTGGAAGTGAGAAATAGATTTAAGGGACTAGATCTGATAGACAGAGTACCTGGTTAACTATGGACAAAGGTTCATGACATTGTACAGGACAGGAATCAAGACCATCCCCATGGAAAAGAAATGCAAAAAAGCAAAATGGCTGTCTGATGAGGCCTTACAAATAGCTATGAAAAGAAGAGAAGTGAAAAGCAAAGGAGAAAAGGAAAGATATACCCATTTGAATGCAGAGTTCCAAATAAGAGCAAGGAGAGATAAGAAAGCCTTCCTCAATGATCAATGCAAAGAAATAGAGGAAAACAATAGAATGGGAAAGACTAGAGATCTCTTCAAGAAAATTAGAGATACCAAGGGAACATTTCATGAAAAGATGGGCTCAATAAAGGATAGAAATGGTATGAACCTAACAGAAGCAGAAGATATTAAGAAGAGATGGCAAGAATACACAGAAGAACTGTACAAAAATCTTCACTACCCAGGTAATCACGATGGTGTGATCACTGACCTAGAGCCAGACATCCTGGAATGTGAAGTCAAGTGGGCCTTAGAAAGCATCACTATGAACAAAGCTAGTGGAGGTGATGAAATTCCAGTTGAGCTATTTCAGATCCTAAAAGATGCTGCTGTGAAAGTGCTGCACTCAATATGCCAGCAAATTTGGAAAACTCAGCAGTGGCCACAGGACTGGAAAAGGTCAGTTTTCATTCCAATCCCAAAGAAAGGCAAGGCCAAATAATAGTCAAACTTCCGGGGGGAGGAGCCAAGATGGCGGAGGAGTAGGACGGGGAGAACACTTTCTCCTCCTCAAATTCATCAAAAGAGCATTTAAACGTCGAGTAAATTCCACAAAACAACTTCTGAATGCCGGCAGAGGACATCAGGCACCCAGAAAAGCAACCCAACTCTTCGAAAGGAGGTAGGAAAAAATATTAAAAACAAAAAAAAAAGAGACAAAAGAGGGAGGGACGGAGTTCCGTCCCGGGAAGGGAATCTTAAAAAGAGAGAAGTTTCCAAACATCAGGAAACCTTCTCACTGCCGAATCTGTGCCGAGCATTGGAAGCACAGAGGGCAACATAACAGGGAGAAAATATAAATCAACAATTTAAAACTCGCAGATTGCGAGCCCTACGGTAACTCCCCCAGCAGAGAAGCAGCGCAGACGCCTGCATCCGCCATTAGCGAATCGGGGCTGGGCAGGGAGGCGCGGCGTGGGCTGCATCGCTGAGAGTAAGAATCTGGCCTGAATACCCTGAGCGCTATCTGAGCGAAATAATTTGGGCTAGCAAACCAGACTGTGGGATACCTACCACGCGAAAAGCCAGCCCTAACCTAAGACCGCCAGGCCCGCGCACGGAACAAAGGACTGAACAGAGATAGCCGGCTGCAGATCTTCCCCCTCCGGTGACAGGCAGCCAGAGCCGGAAGGGGGCAATCGCAGCCCCAGAGAGACATTATCTATAAAATTGTAAGCAGGCTTCTTTGCTAACTAAAACTTCTTGGGGGTCTGGACGGTCAACATCTGCCTGAGAAGGTGCGCCGGTTTTACATCCAGATAACCGAGTGGCGGGGAGGCGATAAGTCGCAGCATTGGCGCTCGCCTGGGAAGAGCAAATTGGCGCTCGGACCTGGGAAGAGTACAAAACGCAGGCCCAAATGAGTCTGCGCCTCTGAGGACTACCCGAGTGCCTGAACCTGAGCGGCTTGGACCTGGGAGGTGCATGCAGCCCAGGGCCAGCCTCGGATTGTTCCCGGCGGAACAACCTAGAGTCCGAGCAGTGTGGACAGGGAGGCTACACGCGCCGTGAGCAGGGGCAGACCCAGGGTGGCTGAGGCACTGCGAGCCCACGCCAGTGTTATTTGTTTGCACCCTCCCTCCCTACCTCCCCACAGCGCGACTGAACAAGTAAACCTAAAAAAAAAAAAAAAAAAAAAAGTGTCCTCCACCGTGCCCTTTGAGTCAGGGCGGAAACCAGATACTGAAGAGACTAGCAAACAGAAGAAGATATAACAGAGGGAAACGCCTTGGAAGCTACAGGCAATAGATCAATACCCTGTGGTTACTACGGACTACATAGGAAGGGGCCTATAGATCTTGAGAAATATAAATCTGACCAAGGAACTAGCCAAAAATGAACTGAACCCACAACACCCACAAAAAAAGAAACAAAAAAGTCCTAGATATATTTTTATTATTTTTACGATCATTCTTTCTTTTTTTTTTTTTTAATTAAAAAAAAAAAAATTTTAAGTCCTCTATTGTTCCTTTAATTTTCACTTTTATAACCTATTACTTCGCAAAAAAAAAAAAAAAGACCCTATTTTTTTCTTCTTCAGCAAACTTCATATATATATATTTTATAATTTTTTGACCTTGTTGTTTTTTTTTGTTGTTGTTGGTTTTTGTTTTTTTCTTCTTTTCTTTAACATTGTATTTTGAAATTCCAAACTCTACTCTAGATTTTTAATTTTCGCTTTTTGGTATATGTTATCAATTTTGTACCTATAGTTTTTTTTTTATATAATTTCTGTGATTTTTTTTTTTTTTCTTCTTCTTCTCTGTTTCTTTCTCTTCTTCTTTTATATAACATTGTATATCTGAAATTCCAAACTTTACTCTAGATTTTCAATTTATGCTTTTTGGTATTTGATATCAATTTTGTACCTGTATTTTCTTTATAATTTTTGTGACATTGTTCGTATTTGTTTGTTTGTTTTCTCTCTTTATTTTTCTTCTTTTTTTTTTTTTTTTTTTTAACATTGTATTTTTGAAATTCCAAACTCTACTCTAGATTTTTAATTTTTGCTTTCTGGTATTAGTTATCAATTTTGTACCTGTACTTTCTTTATAATTTTCGCGACCTTGTTTGTTTTTGTTTGTTCATTTTTTCTCTCTTTCTTTTCCTTCTTCTTTTCTTTAACATCGTATTTTTGAAATTCCAAACTCTACTCTAGATTTTTAATTTTCGCTCTCTGGTATTAGTTATCAATTTTGTACCTGTACTTTCTTTATAATTTTCACGACCTTGTTTGTTTTTGTTTGTTCGTTCTTTCTCTCTTTCTTTTCCTTCTTCTTTTCTTTAACATCGTATTTTTGAAATTCCAAACTCTACTCTAGATTTTTAATTTTCGCTTTTATGTATTTGTTACCAATTTTGTACCTTTAAGGACCCAATCTTCAGGACCCATTTTTCACTAGGGAGTGAGATTACTGGCTTGACTGCTCTCTCTCCCTTTGGACCCTCCTTTTTCTCCACCAGGTCGCCTGTGTCTCCTCCCTAACCCCTCTCTACGCTACCCAACTCTGTGAATTTCTGTGTGTTCCAGACGGTGGAGAACACTTAGGGAACTGATTACTGGCTGGATCTGTCTCGCTCCTTTTCATTCCCCCCTTTTATCCTTCTGGCCACCTCTGTTACCTTCCTCCTTCTTCTCTTCTCTGTATAACCCCGTGAACATCTCTGAGTGGTCCAGTTGTGGAGTGCACATAAGGAAGTGACTACTGGCTAGCCCACTCTCTCCACTATTGATTCACCTCATCTCATTTGGGTTACCTCTAACTCCCTCCTCCCTCTTCTCTTCTCCATGTAACCCTGTGAACCTCTCTGAGTGACCCTCACTGTAGAGAAACTTATCATCTTTAATGTAGATGTTTTATCAATGGTGCTGTATAGAAGGAGAAGTTTTGAAACTACTGTAAAAATAAGACCGATAAGCGGAAGCAGGAGACTTAAGTCCAAACCCTGACTCCAGGGAACTCCTGACTCCAAGGAACATTCATTGACAGGAGCTCATCAAATGCCTCCATACCGACACTGAAACCTAGCACCACACAAGGGCCAATAAGTTCCAGGGCAAGACATACCAAGCAAATTCTCCAGCAACAAAGGAACACAGTCCTGAGCTTCAAGATACAGGCTGCCCAAAGTCACCCCAAAACTATAGACATCTCATAACTCATTACTGGACATTTCATTGCACTCCAGAGAGAAGAAATACAGCTCCACCCACCAGAACACCGACACAAGCTTCCCTAACCAGGAAACCTTGACAAGCCACCTGTACAAACCCACACACAGTGAGGAAACGCCATAATAAAGAGAACTCCACAAACTGCCAGAATACAGAAAGGACACCCCAAACTCAGCAATTTAAACAAGATGAAGAGACAGAGGAATACTCAGCAGATAAAGGAACAGGATAAATGCCCACCAAACCAAACAAAAGAGGAAGAGATAGGGAATCTACCTGATAAAGAATTCCGAATAATGATAGTGAAATTGATCCAAAATCTTGAAACTAAAATGGAATCTCAGATAAATAGCCTGGAGACAAGGATTGAGAAGATGCAAGAAAGGTTTAACAAGGACCTAGAAGAAATAAAAAAGAGTCAATATATAATGAATAATGCAATAAGTGAAATTAAAAACACTCTGGAGGCAACAAATAGTAGAATATCAGAGGCAGAAGACAGGATTAGTGAATTAGAAGATAGAATGGTAGAAATAAATGAATCAGAGAGGATAAAAGAAAAACGAATTAAAAGAAATGAGGACAATCTCAGAGACCTCCAGGACAACATTAAACGCTACAACATTCGAATCATAGGGGTTCCAGAAGAAGAAGACAAAAAGAAAGACCATGAGAAAATACTTGAGGAGATAATAGTGGAAAACTTCCCTAAAATGGGGAAGGAAATAATCACCCAAGTCCAAGAAACCCAGAGAGTACCAAACAGGATAAACCCAAGGAGAAACACCCCAAGACACATATTAATCAAATTAACAAAGATCAAACACAAAGAACAAATATTAAAAGCAGCAAGGGAAAAACAACAAATAACACACAAGGGAATTCCCATAAGGATAACAGCTGATCTTTCAATAGAAACTCTTCAAGCCAGGAGGGAATGGCAAGACATACTTAAAATGATGAAAGAAAATAACCTACAGCCCAGATTATTGTACCCAGCAAGGATCTCATTCAAGTATGAAGGAGAAATCAAAAGCTTTTCAGACAAGCAAAAGCTGAGAGAATTCTGCACCACCAAACCAGCTCTCCAACAAATACTAAAGGATATTCTCTAGACAGGAAACACAAAAACGGTGTATAAACTCGAACCCCAAACAATCAAGTAAATGGCAACGGGAACATACTTATCAGTAATTACCTTAAATGTAAATGGGTTGAATGCCCCAACCAAAAGACAAAGACTGGCTGAATGGATACAAAAACAAGACCCCTACATATGTTGTCTACAAGAGACCCACCTCAAAACAGGGGACACATACAGACTGAAAGTGAAGGGCTGGAAAAAGATTTTCCATGCAAATAGGGACCAAAAGAAAGCAGGAGTAGCAATACTCATATCAGATAAAATAGACTTTAAAACAAAGGCGGTGAAAAGAGACAAAGAAGGTCACTACATAATGATCAAAGGATCAATCCAAGAAGAAGATATAACAATTATAAACATATATGCACCCAACATGGGAGCACCACAGTACGTAAGACAAATGCTAACAAGTATGAAAGGAGAAATTAACAATAACACAATAATAGTGGGAGACTTTAATACCCCACTTACACCTATGGATAGATCAACTAAACAGAAAATTAACAAGGAAACACAAACTTTAAACGATACAATAGACCAGTTAGACCTAATTGATATCTATAGGTCATTTCATCCCAAAACAATGAATTTCACCTTTTTCTCAAGCGCACATGGAACCTTCTCCAGGATAGATCACATCCTGGGCCATAAAGCTAGCCTTGGTAAATTCAAAAAAATAGAAATCATTCCAAGCATTTTTTCTGACCACAATGCAGTAAGATTAGATCTCAATTACAGGAGAAAAACTATTAAAAATTCCAACATATGGAGGCTGAACAACACGCTGCTGAATAACCAACAAATCACAGAAGAAATCAAAAAAGAAATCAAAATTTGCATAGAAACGAATGAAAATGAAAACACAACAACCCAAAACCTGTGGGACACGGTAAAAGCAGTCCTAAGGGGAAAGTTCATAGCAATACAGGCACACCTCAAGAAACAAGAAAAAAGTCAAATAAATAACCTAACTCTACACCTAAAGCAACTAGAAAAGGAAGAAATGAAGAACCCCAGGGTTAGTAGAAGGAAAGAAATCTTAAAAATTAGAGCAGAAATAAATGCAAAAGAAACAAAAGAGACCATAGCAAAAATCAACAAAACCAAAAGCTGGTTCTTTGAACGGATAAATAAAATTGACAAACCATTAGCCAGACTCATCAAGAAACAAAGGGAGAAAAATCAAATCAACAAAATTAGAAACGAAAATGGAGAGATCACAACAGACAACACAGAAATACAAAGGATCATAAGAGACTACTATCAACAATTATATGCCAATAAAATGGACAACGTGGAAGAAATGGACAAATTCTTAGAAAAGTACAACTTTCCAAAACTCGACCAGGAAGAAATAGAAAATCTTAACAGACCCATCACAAGCATGGAAATTGAAACTGTAATCAAAAATCTTCCAGCAAACAAAAGCCCCGGTCCAGACGGCTTCACAGCTGAATTCTACCAAAAATTTAGAGAAGAGCTAACACCTATCCTGCTCAAACTCTTCCAGAAAATTGCAGAGGAAGGTAAACTTCCAAACTCATTCTATGAGGCCACCATCACCCTAATACCAAAACCTGACAAAGATCCCACAAAAAAAGAAAACTACAGGCCAATATCACTGATGAACATAGATGCAAAAATCCTTAACAAAATTCTAGCAATCAGAATCCAACAACACATTAAAAAGATCATACACCATGATCAAGTGGGCTTTATCCCAGGGATGCAAGGATTCTTCAATATCCGCAAATCAATCAATGTAATACACCACATTAACAAATTGAAAAATAAAAACCATATGATTATCTCAATAGATGCAGAGAAAGCCTTTGACAAAATTCAACATCCATTTATGATAAAAACTCTCCAGAAAGCAGGAATAGAAGGAACATACCTCAACATAATAAAAGCTATATATGACAAACCCACTGCAAACATTATCCTCAATGGTGAAAAATTGAAAGCATTTCCTCTAAAGTCAGGAACAAGACAAGGGTGCCCACTTTCACCATTACTATTCAACATAGTTTTGGAAGTTTTGGCCACAGCAATCAGAGCAGAAAAAGAAATAAAAGGAATCCAAATTGGAAAAGAAGAAGTAAAACTCTCACTATTTGCAGATGACATGATCCTCTACATAGAAAACCCTAAAGAGTCCACCAGAAAATTACTAGAAATAATCAATGACTACAGTAAAGTTGCAGGATATAAAATCAACACACAGAAATCCCTTGCATTCCTATACACTAATAATGAGAAAACAGAAAGAGAAATTAAGGAAACAATTCCATTCACCATTGCAACGGAAAGAATAAAATACTTAGGAATATATCTACCTAAAGAAACTAAAGACCTATATATAGAAAACTATAAAACACTGGTGAAAGAAATCAAAGAGGACACTAATAGATGGAGAAATATACCATGTTCATGGATTGGAAGAATCAATATAGTGAAAATGAGTATACTACCCAAAGCAATTTATAGATTCAACGCAATCCCTATCAAGCTACCAACAGTATTCTTCACAGAGCTAGAACAAATAATTTCACAATTTATATGGAAATACAAAAAACCTCGAATAGCCAAAGCGATCTTGAGAAAGAAGAATGGAACTGGAGGAATCAACTTACCTGACTTCAGGCTCTACTACAAAGCCACAGTTATCAAGACAGTATGGTACTGGCACAAAGACAGAAATATTGATCAATGGAATAAAATAGAAAGCCCAGAGATAAATCCACGCACATATGGACACCTTATCTTCGACAAAGGAGGCAAGAATATACAATGGATTAAAGACAATCTCTTTAACAAGTGGTGCTGGGAAATCTGGTCAACCACTTGTAAAAGAATGAAACTGGACCACTTTCTAACACCATACACAAAAATAAACTCAAAATGGATTAAAGATCTAAACGTAAGACCAGAAACTATAAAACTCCTAGAGGAGAACATAGGCAAAACACTCTCCGACATACATCACAGCAGTATCCTCTATGACCCACCTCCCAGAATATTGGAAATAAAAGCAAAAATAAACAAATGGGACCTAATTAACCTTAAAAGCTTCTGCACATCAAAGGAAACTATTAGCAAGGTGAAAAGACAGTCTTCAGAATGGGAGAAAATAATAGCAAATGAAGCAACCGACAAACAACTAATCTCAAAAATATACAAGCAACTCCTACAGCTCAACTCCAGAAAAATAAACGACCCAATCAAAAAATGGGCCAAAGAACTAAATAGACATTTCTCCAAAAAAGACATACAGATGGCTAACAAACACATGAAAAGATGCTCAACATCACTCATTATCAGAGAAATGCAAATCAAAACCACTATGAGGTACCATTTCACACCAGTCAGAATGGCTGCGATCCAAAAGTCTACAAATAATAAATGCTGGAGAGGGTGTGGAGAAAAGGGAACCCTCTTACACTGTTGGTGGGAATGCAAACTAGTACAGCCACTATGGAGAACAGTGTGGAGATTCCTTAAAAAACTGGAAATAGAACTGCCTTATGATCCAGCAATCCCACTGCTTGGCATACACACTGAGGAAACCAGAAGGGAAAGAGACACGTGTACCCCAATGTTCATCGCAGCACTGTTTGTAATAGCCAAGACGTGGAAGCAACCTAGATGTCCATCAGCAGATGAATGGATAAGAAAGCTGTGGTACATATACACAATGGAGTATTACTCAGCCATTAAAAAGAATACATTTGAATCAGTTCTAATGAGGTGGATGAAACTGGAGCCTATTATACAGAGTGAAGTAAGCCAGAAGGAAAAACATAAATACAGTATACTAACGCATATATATGGAATTTAGAAAGATGGTAACAATAACCCGGTGTACGAGACAGCAAAAGAGACACTGATGTATAGAACAGTCTTATGGACTCTGTGGGAGAGGGAGAGGGTGGGAAGATGTGGGAGAATGGCAGTGAAACATGTAAAATATCATGTAGGAAACGAGTTGCCAGTCCAGGTTCGATGCATGATGCTGGATGCTTGGGGCTGGTGCACTGGGACGGCCCAGAGGGATGGTATGGGGAGGGAGGAGGGAGGAGGGTTCGGGATGGGGAACACATGTATACCTGTGGCGGATTCATTTTGATATTTGGCAAAACTAATACAATTATGTAAAGTTTAAAAATAAAATAAAATTGGAAGAATAAAAAAAAAAAAAAAAAAAAGAATCATCAAGTGAAAAAAAAAAAAAAAAAAAATAATAAAAAAAAAAAAAAAAAAAAAAAACTTCCGCACAATTGCACTCATCTCACACGCTAGTAATGTAATGCTCAAAATTCTCCAAGCCAGGAAAATATGTGAACTGTGAACTTCCAGATATTCAAACTGGATTTAGAAAAGGCAGAGGAACCAGAGATCAAATTGCCAAAATCCACTGGATCATGGAAAAAGGAAGAGAGTTCCAGAAAAACACCTATTTCTGCTTTATTGACTATGCCAAAGCCTTTGACTGTGTGGATCACAACAAACTGGAAAATTCTGAAAGAGATGGGAATACTAGACCACCTGATCTGCCTCTGAGAAACCTATATGCAGATGAGGAAGCAACAGTTAGAACTGGACATGGAACAACAGACTGATTCCAGATAGGAAAAGGAGTACGTCAAGGCTGTGTATTGTCACCCTGCTTATCTAACTTATATACAGAGTACATCATGAGAAACGCTGGGCTGGAAGAAGCACAAGCTGGAATCATGGTTCCTGGGGGAAATATCAGTAACCTCAGGTATGCAGATGACACCACCTTTATGGTAGAAAGTGAAGAAGAACTAAAGAGCCTCTTGATGGAAGTAAAAGAGGAGAGTGAAAAGGTTGGCTTAAAGCTCAACATTCAGAAAACTAAGATCATTGTGTCCAGTCCCATCACTTCATGGTAAATAGATGCGGAAACAGTGGCAGACCTTATTTTTGGGGGCTCCAAAATCACTGTTGATGGTGATTGCAGCCATGAAATTAAAAGACGGTTACTCCTTGGAAGGAAAGTTATGACCAACCTCAGTTCAGTTCAGTGGCTCAGTCTTGTCCAACTCTTTGCAACACAGCACGCCAGGCCTCCCTGTCCATCACCAACTCCCGGAGTTCACTGAAACGCATGTCCATTGAGTCAGTGATGCCATCCAGCCATCTCATCCTCTGTCGTCCCATTCTCCTCCTGCCCCCATCCCTCCCAGCATCAGTCTTTTCCTATGAGTCAACTCTTCACATGAGGTAGCCAAAGTATTGGAGTTTCAGCTTTAGCATCAGTCCTTCCAATGAACACCCAGGACTGATTTCCTTTAGAATGGACTGGTTGGATCTTCTTGCAGTCCAAGGGACTCTCAGGAGTCTTCTCCAACACCACAGTTCAAAAGCATCAATTCTTCAGCGCTCAGCTTTCTTCACAGTCCAACTCTCAGATCCATACATGACCACTGGAAAAACCATAGCCTTGACTAGACGGACCTTTGTTGGCAAAGTAATGTCTCTGCTTTTTAATATGACCAACCTAGACAGCATATTAAAAAAGCAGAGATATTACTTCATCAACAAAGGTCCATCTAGTCAAGGCTATGGTTTTTCCAGTGGTCATGTATGGATGTGAGAGTTGGAGTATAAAGAAAGCTGAGCGCAGAAGAATTGACGCTTTTGAGCTGTGGTGTTGGAGAAGACTTGAGAGTCCCTTGGACTGCAAGGAGGTCCAACCAGTCCATCCTAAAGGAGATCAGTCCTGGGTGTTCTTTGGAAGGACTGATGTCGAAGCTGAAACTCCAATACTTTGGCCACCTGATGTGAAGAACTGACTCATTTGAAAAGACCCTGATGCTGGGAAAGATTGAGGGCAGGAGGAGAAGGGGATGACAGAGGATGAGATGGTTAAATGGCATCACTGACTCAATGGACATGAGTTTGGGTAAACTCTGGGAGTTGGTGATGGACAGGGAGGCCTGGTGTGCTGCAGTTCATGGGATTGCAAAGAGTCGGACATGACTGAGTGACTGATCTGAACTGAACTGATATAGTATTGTTAACTTCATGTGTATAGTTTTGCAACTGATATCTAGAATTTTTTCATATCATGAATCGAAACTCTGTACCCACTGAACAGCAAGTTTCCTTTCTTCAATTGGTCCAGCCCCTGGCAGCTACATTCCTACTACTTGACAACTTGAGATACCTAATTTAAGTGGAATTGTGCAATATTTGTCATTTTGTATCTGGCTTATTTCATTTACATCATGTCCTTATAGTTTGTCCATATGATAGGATTTTCTTCGTTTGGTAGGCCCATTTTTAATTTTTTGAGGAACTTCTATACTGTTTTTCCATAGGAACTGTACCATTTTACATTCTCACTAACAGTGCACAGCAGTGCACAAGGGCTTCACTTTATCCGTATCCTTGCCAACACTAGTTATTTTTATTTTTCATAATGGCCATCCTATTGGGTGTTAGGCTATATCTTTTATAGTTTTGATTTGTATTTGCCTGATGATTAGTGACATTAAGGGTATTTTCATATGCTCGTTGTCTGCATATCTTCTTTGAAGAAATGTGTATTCAAGTCCTTTGTCTGTTTTTAATTGCATTATTAATTTTTGTTGCTGTTATGAGTTCTATATTCTTTATGTATTCTGGATGTTTCCTCTCATCAGATATATATTAGCAAATATTTTCTGCAATTCCATATATTGCTTTCACTTTGTTGATTGTTTCCTTTGCTGCACAGAGTTTTCCAATTTGATATAATCTCATGTGTCCACATTGGCTTTCATTGCCTTTCCTTTTGGTGGCATATCCAAGAAATTATCACCAATCTAATGTCATGAAGATTTTCCCCTGTGTTTTCCTCTAGAAATTTTATAGTTTCAGGTCTTAACATTTAGGTCTTTAATCCATTTTAAGTTAATTTTTGTATGTGGTGTAAGTTAAGGGTCCAGGTTCCTTCCTTCCTTGTGTGTGGTTATCCAGTTTTTCCAGCACCATTTATTAAAGAGTCTACGCTTTCCTCTATGTGTAGCCTTAGCGTTCTTGTCATTTATAAAACCATTCGGCTGTATATATCAGGATTAACTTCTGGGCTCTCTTCTGCTTCATTGGTCTATATGTCTATCTTTAAGCCAGTAACATACTGTTTTGGTTACCATAGCTTTGTAATATGTTTCACAATCAGGAAGTGTGTGAGGCCTCGAGCTTTTTTTTTCTGTCTCAAGATTTTTTGGCTATTAAAAGTCCTTTGAGATGGCATATGAATTTTGGGATGGTTTTCTATTTCTGCCAAAGAAAAAAAAGGCCTTTGGAATTTTGATGGGAATTGCAATGATTCTGTAGATCACTTTGGATAGTATGAATATTTTAACAATATTAAATCTTCCAACCCATGAACATAGGATATCTTTTCATTTATTTGTATTTTCTTTAATTTCTTTGAGGATTATTTTGTCATTTTCAGTGTGTAAGTCTTTTTGCCTTCTTGGTTAAGTTTACTTCTAAATATCTTATTTTTGATGATAATATGAATGGGATTGTTTTTAATTTCCTTTTCAGATTATTCATTGTCAGTGTCTAGAAACACAACTGACTTTTGTGTGTTGATTTTATATCCTGTAACTTTGCTGAATTCATTTATTAATTATAACAGTTTTTCTGTGGAATCTTTAGAGTTTTCTATAAATAAGATTATGTTAAGTGTGAACACAGATATTTTCATTTCTTCTTTTTCAATTTTCATGCTTTTTATTTAATTTTCTTGTCTGGCTTTGGTTAGAACTTCCAGTATTATACCGAGTAGAAGTGACAGGAGTAGGTATTCTTGGCTTGATCGTGATCTTAGAGGAAAAGCTTTCAGTTTTTCAACCTTTGGATATGATGTTAGCCATAGGTTTCTCATATGTTTTTCATTATGTTGAAGTAGTTTTCTTCTGTCTCTAGTTTGTTGAGTGTTTTGATCAATGAAAGAGTGTTTGATATTTGGCAAAACTAATACAATTATGTAAGGTTTAAAAATAAAATAAAATTAATTAAAAAAAAAAAAGAAAGAGTGTTAAATTTTGTCAAATGCTTTTCTGCATCGATTGAAATGATCATGTAATTTTTGTCCTTCATGATGTTATCGTGGTGTACTACATTAATTGATTTTCATATGTGAACCATCCTTGTATTACAAGAATAATTCTCAGTTGGTCGTAGTGTATAATTCTTTTAATGTGTCATTTTGGTTTACTGATATTTTGTTAAGAACTTTTGCTTTAATGTTCATCAAGGATATTGGTACATAGTTTTCTTGAAGCATCTTTGTCTGACTTTTGGTATCAGGGTAATGCTGTCCTGATAAATGAGTTTGGAAGCGTTCCTTTTTCAATTTTTCAGAAGAGTTTAAGAATTGGTGTTAATTTGTCTTTAAATGTTTGGTAGGATTTTCCAGTGAAACAATCTGGAAAGCAGATTGGCTGAAGCAATCTGGCTTTGTTTTGTTCAGAGGTTGTGACTACTGGTTCAGTTTCCTTACTAGTTATAGCTTTGTTCAGAGTTTTAATTTCTTCATGATTCAGTCTTGGTAAGTTGTAGGTTGTGAGGAATTTGTCCATTTCTTATAGATTACGTTATTTATTAGTGTGTAATTATTCATAGTAGTCTCCAATGATCATTTTTATTTCTTTGATATCAGTCATAATGTCTCCTCTTTCATTCCAGATTTTTGTTAGTTGAATCCTCTCATTTTTCCTTTGTCTAGCTAAAGATTTGTCAATTTCATTGAGGTTTTCAAAAAACCAACTCTTCATTGATTTTTTCTATTTTTTATTCTATATTTTGTTTATTTCTGATCTAGTCTTTATCTCCTAACTTTGAGTTTAGTTGCTTTTCTAGTCCCTTGAGGTGTGAAGTTAGATTGTTGATTTGAGATTTTTCTTCCTTTTTAATGTATTTGGCACAATAAACTTCCCCCTTAGTACTCCTTTTATTTCAAACCATAAGTTTTGGTGTGTTGGGATTTTGTTCTCAATGAGGATCAAATTACTAAACATAATCTGGGTGCAGGACATAATTCTCCAGCCAGTAGAACTAAATAATTAAGGCATACTCAATTATTTGTATTTTCCAGTAAAAATGTACTCTTACTGTGTATCTATCATCTTTTGATCTTCTATCTAAATATAGTTGACCCTTGAATAACATGGATTTGAAGAGTACCAGATTCACTTGTATGCAGATTGTTTTCAATAAATATGTGCTACAGTACCATACAATCAACAGTTAAGTGGAGGTGCAGAATTGTGTCATTGAGGGACGGTTGTAAAGTTCTTGGGCTCTGCAGGAGTCAATGCTCCTAACCTCTACATTGTTTGAGTCAGTTGTATTTATCTGTCTATTAATCTGTCTGTCTATCTCTGAAATGGACTGTTAAGATTACCTAACGCAGCATTTTTATTTTCCAGAGGGAGAATCCATGCTCAGAAAAAGAAGTGTCTTGCATGAGATCCCATAGCCAGTTACCTCTGAAGGTCTAAGGACTCCTGACTCAGTGGGGAGCCTCTGCAGTCTATAGACTGAAAACAAAGTTAGCATGCATGCAGACACTCCAGAAAATTGTTTTGGGTAATGGTAGGTAAGGAGGTTAATAGTTTAATTTGAATTCTTGTCAAATATGAAAGATTTAGGAGTCTCTTGCCGATTGTCTGATGCACTTTCATTGCACAGCAGTCTCTCTCCTCTGCACGTGCTCATTTGTAACTTTTGGCTTTAGCAAGGCAGAACTTTAGCATGTTCTTTTATTGAGAACATGCCATCTGTCAGAGAAGGTGGTGGAGTGATTTGGATAGTGTCTGCAGCAAGGCTCTGGCTAGTCTGGGCTGTGGTTTCCCTGCATGAGAGAGGCATGAGTTTGGCTGACTAATGCAAGAAGCTCTGAGGAAATGTGCTCAGTCAGTGAGAAACTTTCCTAAGATATCAGCTCTTCCGTATTTCTTGTGCTTTTCTCAGAGAGTTGTAGGGAGTGCAGGAGACAGTGAAATGATGCTTCTTTTTAGGGCAGTTAAAAAGAGCAAGGGAGGATGGGGAGGGAAATGGGAGAGAGATTCAAAAGGAAGATATATGTATATCTATGGCTGATTGATGTTCAGGTTTGACAGAAAAAAACAAAATTCTGTAAAGTAATTATCTTTCAATTAAAAAAAAGAGCAAGGGATGGAGAATTTTAAATGTTTGCAGTATTTTAAGTAAGTAGCATTATTATCATAGCTTATCACAATTATTATCATAAGTAGTGTCTGTTATGGGGGCCAATGTGACAGGCTTCTTTCTAGATACTTTACATACATGATCTCAATTAATTCTCCCAGGAGTTATGATGGATATTATTATCTCGGTTACTGTTATCTTTACAGATGAGGAAACTTGGCTTAGATAGTTTAAAGAGTTTACTCACGACCACTCATGTCAAAGCCAGGTCAGCTCTGTCTATAGTCCTTGCTAGAGAGTTAAATATGTAGATAAGGCTTAACTTGCCCATAAAGTGATAATAGTCTTTATATATATGGATTTCTAAAGGCCACCCCCAAAGACATTTTATATTCTGGGCTTTTCTTTTTCAAAGACTTCCCTTGTCTACAGAGCCATGAGATCACCATGTGAGTATGATAAAATAATGAAATGGGTTTTCTAGGATGATTTATGGATATCATCACCATGTAGTTGTGCCTTACATTCATTTTGGAGATGTGTTGCAAATTTTACAAACACCACTATGGCCTCAATGATAAGCTTCTTATATCGTCTGTGTTTTTGTAACTCTGGATTCTTTGCATACCTTCTCTGCCAGTGGTGATGCTGCAGACCTTTTGAAGGACTTACTGCATCACTTTGCTCTTTTCATTGCACACCCTCTCCCCTTCTGAATTCCATTCCAAATATCTGCCTTGATCTTTAATTACAATCCACTATGTACTTGTCGTAGCCAAGCTCATCCTGCACCTTAGCTTCGTCAGCTCTGCACTCCTGTCCAGTCCTCTCACTATTACTCATTTCCCTTGGCACCATACTCCTGTCCTCAGCTCTGAATTTAGTGCCAGTTAAAGGAGCCTCCACATTGGATGAGCCCTCCATTACATCCCACCTCTTCTCTAAAGCCCACTGTAATCTTCTACATGCATTATTTTCTGTTGCATTATCAATACTGAGTTTCTAAATGTAGAAAATGGGCTTCCCTGGTGGCTCAGTGGTAACGAATTTGCCTGCCAATGCAGGAGACGTGAGTTTGATCCCTGGTTAGGGAAGATCTCCTGGAGGATGAAATGGCAACCTGCTCCAGTATTCTTGCCTGGAGAATCCCATAGACAAAGGAGCTTGGTGGGCTACAGTCCATGGGGTCGTGAAAGAGGTGGACATAACTTAGTGACTGAACAACAGCAACGACAAATGTAGAAAATATTTGCAAATGGAATTTGCCAAAATAGCATAGATGAAATACATAAAGTATATGCACCAACTAAAACATGCACACATATATTTGGTAAAAGCCCACTGGATATGAATGGAGTTGACAAGTTCTGCCAAAGTGGTTTAAATCCTGATTTAGTCAACCTCTGCTATTTATAAGGATACCCTTATTAATATGCACAAGGATTCTTAAGCTGAAAGACACTTCCTTAGACCCCAAAGTTGGAAGAACTGATACAGCAGGAAAAGATCTGAAGATCCACATTCAAAAACTTTTTCTGAAGCCCTCAGATAACAAGCCTAATAAGTCACCTTGAAATACTTTACATATGCTAATCACAGCCACCAAGAATCACAAGGCAGGGCTAGCCAGCCTAATGTTGTACAGGAGCAGTAAAATATTTATTATCTGCAGAGTTCAGTTTACATTATTAACCCACTTTTCTGTCATTCCTCAAGAACGTCTCAAATTCTTGGCCTTTCAGATTATGGAAAGAGCCGTTTTGATCTCACAATACCCATAAAACAAACAGTGTTTTAGCCTCCACTTTCAGTTCATTCTGCTAATTGAGCAATTAGTGACCACCCAAGACCATTACACACAGATCAAAGCTTCCAGTCATATGCTCCCAAAAGCTTTTGAAGTCCCTTCAGTACACTGAGTGGATAAGGTGACAGTGCTCATTTTCTGGGTAGGGTAAGAGTAGGGTGTTACAGTAACTTTATTTCAACTCTCTAGTTTCTTAACAGTCACATTCCTGGGGTATAAACTTGGCGACCAGGTCAGTGGAAAACCTCCAAACTGGTCGTCCAGCTGCACTGGCTTTGCCACTGACAGTCAAGTGACCCTGAGCAAGGGTTTTTAGCTTCATGATTTCTCTGGGTCTCAGTTTCTTCATCTGGCAAGAGAAATCAACCCATACAA
Organism: Bos indicus; assembly: GCF_029378745.1. NCBI lineage: Eukaryota > Metazoa > Chordata > Mammalia > Artiodactyla > Bovidae > Bos > Bos indicus. The sequence continues at coordinate 95,930,862 of NC_091764.1, forward strand.
CTCTTAGTTGCTCTTATATTCTTTAGTATGTGTCTACATGTTGCAGGCACATCCACATTATTTACACAAAGTACACATGCCTTTATAGGGGATGTGTATGCATGCTAAGTCGCTTCGGTTGTGTTTGACTCTTTGAGACACTATGTTCTCTAGCCCGCCAGGCTCCTCTGTCTATGGGGATTCTCCAGGCAAGAAAACTGGAGTGGATTATCATGCCCTCCTCCAGGGCATCTTCCTGACCCAAGGATCGAACTGGCATCTCTTATGTCTCCTGCATTGGCAGGAGTGCCAATGGCACTCCACTAGTGCCATCTGGGAAACCCCCAAAAGAGGGTGCAACCCTTTAAATAAACTTGAAAACTCAGAATTAGAGCATGACTCTCATTCAACAGAAATGATTCTTTCCAAAATGATTCATTCTGTGATTCCTTTAGGTCAGAAATAGGAAATATGTGACCCTGAACGGATTTATGCATCCAAGTTAATTTTATTCAGCTAATGGGGTAAATATTTCATACGCTTGCAGTTGCTAACACAACATGGCCTTAAAAAATTTAGAGGCAGTGCCTAAAAGGGGACAGGAAGAGGCTCCATTAATCTGTGTCTCTGCCTTATTTCAGTTTTATCCATTTCTGTCTTTATCTTTTTTTAAGACATTAATCGGTTGGTGTGAATACTTGAAATGTAATATATACTTTTAATGTTTTTTTAATATGCAAGTAATATATATTCACTGTGAAATATTTGGGAAAAATGGAAAAGTTGTCAGAAAGAAAAAAAAATCACTTAAATTCCAATAAAGTAATTGCTGTTAACATTTTTATATATTTCCTTGCAGCATTTGTGTATGAATTTTTATATAGATGGAATCATACAATATTTTTTGTGCTGGATTTTTATTTAACACTGCAGCCATAAGGGATTTTTCTATGTTATTAAAAATTCTTGGTAAACATAATTTTTTAGGGTATTTAGCATTCTGTCATACAGCTATAGCATAATTTACTTAGCCACCTTCTTACTGTCAGCCATTTAATTACTTTGAATTTTTCACTATTATAAATGATGTTGCAGTGAACATTTTGGTGTATGAAGCTTCTCTGTCTCTATTTTACATTATTATTTTAGGATAGATTCCCAGAAATTAAATTACAGGGTCAAAGGTATGAACATTTTAAGGCTCTTGATCCATAATGCCAAATGGCTTTTCCAAAATGGTTTTTCATCAATTTATACTTCCTATAGCAATATGTGAGAGTGTCTTTTTTTTTTTTTTTTTTTTACCATATCCTTGGCTACTCCGCTGTAAAAATTAAATTAAAAATATCTTTATGATCTGTTGGGTAAAAATTATACTCCTTTGCTTGGTTAATTCTTATTTCTATAATTACCAGTGACATTGAACAATTTTTCGTGTTGGTTATTCATCCGTAGTTTCTATTTTGTGAAATTTCTGCTCTTATCTGCAGTATTTTAAAAATTCTTTATTATATTTATGAACATAATGGCTTTCAAATATCTATGTAATAAATACACAGAGTTAAGTATAATGTGTAGCTTTCAGAAACGTGTCTATTAAATAAAGTGAAATGCACTTGTGTATATCTTTTCACAGATTTCCAGGTAGCTGGAACCTTAAGTTTTTGCAGTTCAATGTTAGTTATTATAGTAATGATTAAACAAAGAATTAAATGAATGTTTTTCATCTAATATTTTTGTATGTTTCTTCCTTTATTTCTATGTATTATTCTATTAATTTGAAATCTCAATTTTTTATCTCACACTTTTCATTTGACATGACAAGTTTAGGATTTTTTTATGACTACCAAAAAATTCCTCAGGAAATAACATTTTCAAGGGTTTCTGTTACCCACTCCTAACTCACAGCATCTGTCTTCCGCATCAGTCTTTACCAGCATAGGGAAAACCGAAGGCACATTTCTTCGGTACTTGGCCATATGATTAGAAATCAATGTGTGTACAAGCTCCATGAATATTTTATTGATAACAGTGGTGAAATAGAGTGTGCTCGCTATTTTAAAATATAGCTGCTCAGATGTAATTCAGAAGCTATTCGAAGCAATTTAATCATCTTTATTTGTACACAAGCACTTAGATATGGGCCAAGTGCTAGTCATTGATCAGTGTCAATCAAGTTATTTGCATAGCGAACAAAGCCAGAAACCAACTGAATGGTTCTCAAGGGACGGAGGTGTGTGGTCAGGTCACCTGTCAGCTCTGACTCCAGGTCCTCATCCTCGAGCATGTTGCTCTGAGCTTTGGATCTACTGGTTCTGTGGAAGAGAAGATGCTTTCAGGATGTTAGGTGAATTCTTCTGGAGCAAGCTTTAGGATTCATTCTCTGAAACCTTCGTCATATGATGTCTTTCTGGAGGGCTAACCGGATAACCTTCACTCCCCTGAAGTCCTCAGGAGAACTGTATGGTTAATGTGGACCATACTTAGCCCCTAAGACTCCCATTGGAAGCCCTGGTGTCTTACTGTATTCTAAGCTCTCGAGAGTGTTATGCATTCACAGGGAGGAACATCTTTATCCAAGGTGGCAGTCTTTGCCTCTCTGACCTCTGCAAAACCAAGAGGGATAAACAAATGGTTGAGGAATAGAGCCAGTGGGAGATAGAGCTTCATTTTTCACCAGTGTGATGTTTCAGCTCATGGTACCTGGAAATCTTGAGACTGCATCACCCCCTGAGACGCTTGTGCAGTGCTCACTCAGTGCCCGACTCTTTGTGACCCTGTGGATTGTAGCCTGCCGGGTTCCCCTGTCCATGGAATTATCCAGGCAAGAATACTAGATCTGGTTACCGTTTCCTACTCCAGGGGATCTTCCCGACCCAGGGACTGAACCTACATTTCCTGTGTCTCCTGCATTGGCAGGCAGATTCTTTACCACTGAGCCACCTGGGAAGCCCTTGGGGAGTTTCATTTATTCCATTCCCAACATAGGAAGGATAAATCTAGACTCTGTGATATTTCATTATGAGAATTGGAAGTAGCTTTTTAAAAATGATATTCCTTATAAAGGCAGTAGGACTAGAGAACCATGAGGCTATTTTATTGAATTTGACATGTAAGCATTAAATACAAATTAGAACTGGGCCACTGGGAGGTGGAACTTCTGATTCCTTTCTTCCTCTGTATTATTATAGCCCTGAGTGAAAGCCTTTTCTGAGAGTTAATTTAAGGATCTTATCTTGGTTCTTTGGGATAGTTGTGTTTAGCCTATGAAATTTTAACTCAATTCATTTAACAATTATTATTTTTTAAACCTTTTTTTTTTTTTTTACCACACCACAAGGTGTGTGATACTAATTCCCCGACCAGGTCTCAGACCTGCGTTCCCCTGCATTGGAAGCATGGAGCCTTAACCCTGGACCACCAAACAATTATTTATATATGAGTCACTAGGATGGTTTTTTTGGGGGGTTGAACCTGGCCTCTACCATTTTTTAACTGTAAGATTGTACTGTAACCGTATTGCAAGTACTGTTGTCATAAGGAACCTATGAAACATTCCTGTTGAGTGTCGAGCATGATGCAAAAAAAAGTGCTAAGTGGATATTGGTTCCTGTCATTATTTTTATTAGATTGTACCCTTCTAAATGGCAAGGCTGATCTTAAGCTTGTATTTTTAACAACTCAGAAGAGTGCCTTGAACATAGTAGGCAAATAATTGCTTGACATGCTTAGTTTCTTCAGTTGCATCTCCTGGATCTGAGCAAGTCTTTTTCTCCTTGTAGCTTTGATGATGGCTGTGGTGGTGGAGTGGTGGTGATAAGGGTGGTGGCTCCAGTCGCATGCGTAAGATACATGTAATTTACTTTGTTGTTGTTGTTCAGTCACTAGGTCATGTCAGACTCTTTGTGACCGCATGGACTGCTAGCCTCCTCTGTCCATGGAATTTGCTATTCTGAGGCTAAATAGAGGGTTCAGTTTTGTAGGTGCCAGTCTGACACTTTTTACCAGTCCCATTGTAAATATCACTTTATTTTTTTTTAATTAATTTTATTTTATTTTTAAACTTTACATAAGTGTATTAGTTTTGCCAAATATCAAAATGAATCCACCACAGGTATACATGTGTTCCCCATCCTGAACCCTCCTCCTTCCTCCCTCCCCATACCATCCCTCTGGGTCGTCCCAGTGCACCAGCCCCAAGCATCCAGTATCGTGCATTGAACCTGGACTGGCATCTCATTTCATACATGATATTTTACATGTTTCAATGCCATTCTCCCAAATCTTCCCACCCTCTCCCTCTCCCACAGAGTCCATAAGACTGTTCTATACGTCAGTGTCTCTTTTGCTGTCTCGTATACAGGGTTATCGTTACCATCTTTCTAAATTCTAAATATCACTTTAAAAATCTTTGTAAACTGCATTTTTTTTCTTTAGAAAGGTTATGTGGCTGCATCTGTACAGTAGGTGAGAACACTTAAATTTAGAATTACTAAGGAGACTGTCAGATTCCATGAGGTTAAGAATAAAATCCCAAATTGGCAGTGAAGGAGTGTGACCCTCATTGCATTTGTAGCACACCTATTGAAAAGCACTAAATAATGTCTTGGAATGACCATTATAGGTTTAAATGTAATTCAGTGGCACCTGTAATTTTCTCAGGGCTTTGAAGCTTAGTGAAGTTACAAGCTGGTCAGGACCTTGAAGAGAAGAGCGGGAGAGCACTAATGCAGAGGGACATGAGGAAGATGCTCTTCCTTCTTGAATAAGAATCACAGTCCCATTAAAAGAAAAATGCCAGCGTCTTGGCGGAAAACACAGATTTGCATATTATCCACATGCATTTGCATATCGAATTCAAGAGGCTCTATCTTCAAGTATGTAAAATAAATAGTGTAATCTGCTGCAGCTGTGTTCCGATCCAGGTCCAGGGCACTGCACAGATGAAGTACATAACACGTTTAAAAGTCACATTCCAGGAGATGAAAGATGGCAGTCAGCTAAAGGCAGCTGCGCATCAGTTATGCTGACAGGGAGCAGAGATCGCCTAGCTTGGCTCAAGTGCACGAGTGGGACAGCCACTGCCCTAGAGCATCCTCACCTGCAGGGGATGCTTCTCAGATGGGTCCTGAACACTCTGGGCTTTCCAGAATCAGACAGGGTATTGCCTCTCTCCCAAAGTGAAAAGTCTGCATGGTGCCCAATAGCACAGCTTTCCATGAAATCCTAGCTGAGCTGGGTGGGAGTTGCACCATTCACAAGGCTGTGGACCAGACACCCACCATCCGCTAGATTTCACTGACTCTTCCAGCCTTAGAGACCTAAACACTCAAGATTGTTCAGGTGACAGCAAGGAGTAAGGTGGGGGAAACATTATCCCATAATATCTACAAGCCTTCCTACAGCACTCCTTCGCCTCAGTAAACACACACACCAAGTAGACATAGGGCTTGCTATGTAAATGCTGGCTTATGACAAGTCCCTTAGCTTCGTTTCTCACCAGACTGGTGCTTCTAAGCTTGTCTTAAATGAGCATTCTAGTACTGCCAATGGTCACACTGAGGGACACATACCCCAGCTTCCTTGGTGGCTCAGATGGTAAAGAATTTGCCTGTAATGCAGGAGACCAGGGTTCGATTCCTAGGTTAGGAAGATCCCCTGGAGGAGGAAATGACAACCCATTCCAGTATTCTTGCCTGGAGGATTCCAAGGACAGAGGAGTCTGGCGGGATATAGTCCAGGGGATTGCAAAGAGTCAGACACAACTCAGTGACTAACACTACCCCTAGTCAGCAGTAGACAGATGATAAGACTCAGTTGAGATGCTGTGGTTTACAGATCCCCGTATGGCTTTCAGAAGTTAGAGAATAATCTGAGAATAACCTGGACTCTTCAGAGTCCAGAAGTCCCTGATGTAGATGGGCAGGTGGTTAACAACCAAAAGGGTCAGAGAGAAGAGACAGATGGAGCAAGAGGAAATTGCTGGAGGTGACAACAATGTGCTGGTAGTAAGGAGTGGCAAATATCTGGGAGAGAGGACATCTGCATTGAAATAGTGTCCTTCGTGTTTCACATTTATAGTTCACGGAGATTTGACTTTAAGGATGTCGTGGGATCCTTGCAGTAGTCACTGGGGAAAAGGGAGGATGAATATGGTGGCAGAGGTCAGGGAAAGTAGAACTGATTCAGCAGTAGAGATAGCTTTAAAAAATTATTTCAAAAGAGAGGAACAGATGGACAGACACACAGGAGGAGGAAGCACCAATTGATGGAGTCTGAGCAGGTTCCTGAACTCTTTCTGTTCACTTAGAAAGGAGAAACCGTCAAGAGCCACGCAGAGGGTCAGGGCTCTTATTTTGTGACTGGAATTCAGGGAAAGCCTCCCGCTGTAACAGGTGATTGTGGGGTGATCAAGGAGGGAAGGTAGATGTGCCATATGGGCAGGATGAGCCCCACAGCTGGGCAGCAGGGTCTCAGTTCCTCCCAGGCACCAGGAGAACAGACTTAAGATAGGAAGACCCGCCTGCCAAAGCAGGAGATATAAGAGATGCAGCTTCGATCCCTGGGTTGGGAAGATCCCTGGGAGGAGGGCATGGCAACCCACTCCAGTATTCTTGCCTGGAGAATCCCATGGACAGAGGAACCTGAAGGGCTACCATCCATGGGGTTGTACAGAGTCACACACGACCATTTCAGTCCCCACTAATTGAAGGGACACTGGCTGATGCCTTGGCCACGCTTTGCTCAGAAGCCTAAAAAAAGATGAAATCTGCTGATGGGCAAGGCTATAGAATGACAGTGACTGATGGTGAGCTTTTGTGCCCTGCTTGTGCAAGGAGATCCAACCAGTCCATTCTAAAGGAGATCAGTCCTGGGTGTTCTTTGGAAGGACTGATGCTAAAGCTGAAACTCTGATACTTTGGCCACCTCATGCGAAGAGTTGACTCATTGGAAAAGACTGATGCTGGGAGGGATTAGGGGCAGGAGGAGAAGGGGATGACAGAGGATGAGATGGCTGGATGGCATCACCGACTCGATGGACCTGAGTTTGGGTGAACTCCGGGAGTTGGTGATGAACAGGGAGGCCTGGCGTGCTGCGATTCAAGCGGTCGCAAAGAGTCGGACACGACTGAGAGACTGAACTGAACTGAACTGAACTGTGCTTCTCTGTTCCTATTACTACTGGGTGTTTTAGTTTTCCCAGGCTCATATTTACTTGTGGGAAGTGTACCTCTTTTTGTCATTTGAATGAAAGCCAGGTGTGTGTACCTTTTACTAAGTGCAAAGCTCTATCCCTGGTGCCATTCCATACATGCTAGGAGGTTGAAAACACAAGCAGTTTGGAAAAATATGGGTTTGGCATGGTCTTGGGGAACAGAAATACTTCATTGCTGTTCCCATTCTGATTTCACATGCCAGCTTCTCTTCATTTTTAGGTAAGTTATGTAAACTCAGGCACTTGGTTTGTCCATTTACGGTGGGTGCTTAATACATTCAGACCTTATGGAGGTTTGGTGAAAATTAATTAGGTAAAGGTTATGAAGTATTTGGAAGATGAAGCCCTCAGTGATATTAAGTTGGGTAATTAGATCGTGCTTATCTAAAACTCCCTCAGCAGCTCAGATAGTAAAGGTTTTTTAATGTATATCCTGTGCTAATAATAGGTGATGGCAACCCTGTTTTCCTTGCCTAGAGATGTTATATATGTTAATTTCAGGGTAAATGCTACTGTCTGTCTGTCCTCTTTATTCTTATTCTGCTAGCTCCCTTTGCCTCTCATCTCTCTGCATTCTCTTTCCAATGCCGATTCAGCTGTTCTGTTGTTTGCTCAACTGACTTGGAATTGGGACAAGGGAGCAAACAGGCTTATGAAAGTGGATGAAGGTGGACTGCAGACTGCATCAGTCCATGGCCACTAAGACAGAGACATCGTCCCCCTGCATTTGAGGACATGGCATGGTCTCCTTCACATTTCAGAGTGATGCTGCTGTATAAAGGTATTAATAGTGCTTACCCCCAGAGCAGGCTGTTGAAGTAAATACCTAAGAGCTATTAGACCTCTCTCCTTCTCAAGATTGTTTCAAAGAAATAAAATCCATGAGATCCAGAAACCCCCAGTCTTCATTACTCACTTTGTATAATTATTATGTGTCCTAGATGAGTGGGTAAGTGTAAGTAAGTCTGAAATAAATCCCCAAACTGTTTTGAAAGCAGGTCACTTTGACTAAGAATTGAATGACTCTTTTAGGAGTTGTGATTTCCTTTAGTTTGTTTTTTCTCCTTCCATTCATGCTGTCTTTTGCTAATTTTTTTTGTAAGAGTCCTGTTGAATTCTCTGCTTTATCTTCTTGCCACTCTATATTAGGTTTTTTTTTTCTTGTTCCATTTTTCTTTTATTAGAACTTTTTTAAAATTAGAGGATAATTGCTTTACAATGTTGTGCTGGTTTCTGCCATAAACAATGCAAATCAGTCATAATTATTAATATATGTATATATATCCCCTCCCTCTTGAGCCTCCCTTCTACTCTCCTATCCTAGCAATATCACACATTTTAACACATATATATGAAGTCTAGAAAAATGGTTCTGTTGAAACTATAGGGAAAGAATGGAGACTTAGATGTGAACGGACTTGGGGGCACAGCAGGGGAATGGGGGAATAGGACAAGCTGAGAAAGTAACACTGACACATTTACACTGTCATGTGTGAAACATAACTAGTGGGAAGCTGCTGTATAACACAGGGAGCACAGCTTGGTGTTCTCTGTATTAGTTTTTTTTTTTTTTTTTAATTTTGTTTTAGGGATAGAGAGAGCAAGCATCAAGCATCCCCATGATAATTTCTCTGTATTTAATTACGAAGGCATTAAAAAACTTCAGTGATAGTGTATTTGATAAAAATTCATTGAGCTGTGTGCATACTTATAATGTATGTATTCATCTGTGTAAATGTTATCAGTTAATGAACAGTGTTTTAAAAGTCACTCATGTTAGGGACTTCCCTGGTGGTCCAGTGGCTAAGACTTCACCTTCCAATGCAAGGGATATGGGTTTGATCCCTGGCCGGGGAACTAAGACCCCTCATGCGTTGTGGCTGGAAAACCAAAATATAAGACAATACAGTAAATCAAATTTACAAAGCAATATTGTAACAAATTCAAGACTTTAAAAGTGGTCCACATTAAAAAAAACTTTAAAAAAGTCACTTATGTTATTCATATTTCTGTAATCTGTTTTCTTCTTTGTGTTTTTGTTTCTTCTGTCTCACTGAAGAGTTTTTAAAAGCATTTCTGTTTATTTTTGTAATTATTTTCTAGCTTGAAATTGTATTTCTTTTCCTCTGCTGGCATCAGCTGTGAGTGTGCTGGAAGATGAATGTGGGGACCCATTGGCTTTTCTGCACTCCTCTAATGGGGACTCCCTTACGTATAGTGTGGGCTCCCCCAGAGGCTCAGTGGTAAAGAATCCACCTGCAAGGCAGGAGACGTGGGTTTGATTTCTAGGTAGAGAAGTCCCCTGGTAGAGGTCATGGCAATCCACTCCAGTATTCTTGTCGGGAAAATCCCATGGACAGAGGAACCTGGTGGGTTATTGTGCGTGGGGTTGCAAAGAGTCAGACACTACTGAAGCGTCTAAGCATGCACACACATACCTAGAGTACACAACAGGATCATGTGGGGCACTTGTGAAAAATACAGATCCCCACATTTTATCCTCAGAAATTCTGCATCACCTTTTCTGGTGTTAGGCCTAGGTATCTATAGCTTTTGCCAATTGCTCAAGTAGTTATGAAGCAAAGTGCTTGCCGCTCATCTTTGGAGATACACAGCATTGGATGTGGGTTCTTTAATAAACAGTAATCCTTGCCGTCCTTTTTGTCCTCTCTGTGCACGAATACTCTATCTTATGAACAAGTTGTATTCATAAAATTGTTTCTGAGACTTTCATTCAAAAGAACTTAAGAATACACCTCTTTTGGGAAGGTTGGTAGATTCCTAAAGCCAACATGTAAAAGCCTCGTTAAGCTTTCTGGTTTGTTACCAGCCAGACCCTGTTGCTGGCAGCACTGGTTATAAGCGAAGGATGGGTTGGGATGGGATGTGGATCATAGTTAGGGACAGTGATGAAGGCCCCACGACAGTAGAAGAGCTTTTATATAAAGAGCCAAGTGGACATGAAGGGAGAGTGAAAATTCTTACATTAATAGGGAAGAAAAGTTTGTTTGGGGTAGTTTCTAACCATTCCAGGGAGACAGGAAGCTCTTCTCTTAAGGATGTGTATTTGTGCTTTCAATTTTGAAAGAGGTTTCATCTCCATTTAGTTGTCACTTAGATTAGTTTTTTGGGGCTCTGCATTTTTTTCCCTGTGGTATAGCATTTATCCTTCATTATCTGTAATATTTTCTACAGGACTATGTACTGCTGACACCTGGAAACTGAAATGGAATAAACAGAACTTGTTCCCTAAGTTATCTTCCATCATGGACTTCGCCTTCCAAACATTGTTGTAGGGGACAGTTTTAGTACAATTTTAGTTTCCCACCTTTTCCACATCTTTGTTGTTTAGTCACTCAGTTGTGTCTGACTCTTTTTGACCCATGGACTGCAGCACACCAGGCTTTCCTATCCTTTGCCACCGCCGGGAGTTGGCTGAAACTCATGTCCATCGAATCGGTGATGGTGAGTCATCCAACCATCTCATCCTCTGTCGTCCCCTTCTTCTCCTGCCCTCAGTCTTTCCCATCATCAGGGTTGTTTCCAATGAGTTGGCTCTTCGCATCAGGTGGCCAAAGTACTGGAGCTTCGGCTTTAGCATCAGTTCTTCCAATGAATATTCAAGGTTGATTTCCTTTAGGATTGACTGGTTTGATCTCCTTGCTATACAAGGGACTCTCCAGAGTGTTCTCCAGCACCACATCTTACTGTGTTTTATTCCTTGATGAGTTTCAGACGTGTTATCATTTCTCCAGCAATTTTTTAACAGCCTGGTTATCTTCTACGTGAATAGCTATAACTTCCTTGGGGAGGCTTCTCACTTTCTGTTAGACTTCAGTCAATATGATAAATTCTAAGCTGAATAACCCACTCCATCTGTAGCACTCTTTCAAGTCCCTGTGAGCAGCCAAGCCTACAGATGGAATTTTGAAGCAAAGGTACAAAGAAAGAAAAAAAAATTGTTTTTTCCAGTAAAGGAAACAAAACCTCCTAACTTTACATACATGTTCATGACTTTAAAAATCCATCAAACTAGAACTAGAAGGGAACGTCCTCAACCTGACGAAGGGCATCTATGAAAATCCTTACAGGTAATATCCTGCCTAATGCTGAAAGACTGGATGCTCTACCCTTAAGATTAGGAACAAGGCAAGGATGCTTCCTGTACCACTCCTCTGAGCAATTGTATTGGAGGAAGTCCTAACCAGTGTAACAGAAACAGAAAAGGAAGGGAAAGGGAAAAAGAAAGGTGTATTTATGATCATCTATGTGGAAAGTAGCAAAGAATAGACCAAAAAAGTATGAAAATGAACCAGTAATTTTGGTAAGGTCAAAGACCAATATACCAAAACTAATTGTATTTATAAATGCTATTAATGAACAATTAGAAAGGGAAATTTAATAGTTTGCCTCTGCTAATCCCATCTCCCGTTCCGTCCATCCCCTAACCAGCCCCTCCTGTAACCACAAGTCTGTTCTCTGTATCTGTGAGTCTGTCTTTGTTTCATAGATGGGTTGGTTTGTATTGTAGTTTAGATTCCACATATAAGTGACTTACTCTGCTTAGTATGATAATACCCAGGTCCATCCGTGTTGCTGCACAGGGATTAGCAGATGCAAACTATTAAATACAGGATGGATAAACAAGGTCCTACTGTATAGCACGGGGAGCTATATTCAAGATACTGTGAAAAACATAATGGAAAAAATATGAAAAAGGATATGTATATATGTTACATATATGTAATTAAATATATAGTATAACTGAGTCACTTTGCCGTACAAAAGAAATACAACATTGTAAATCAACTGTATTTCAATAAAATTTTAAAAAGAAGTGGAAATGTAAAAAACAAATTTATGACATCAGAAGCATTATATTCATAGGGATAAACGTTATAAAATTTCTAACTCGGTATTTTTTTTTAAAGAAACATTCTTTTATTTTTTAAATTATTTATTTTTGGCCATGCGGGGTCTTCATTGCTGTGAGGGCTTTTCTCTAGTTTCGGCAAGCGGGGGCTACTCTCTGGTTGTCGTGGGCAGCTTCTTATTGTAGTCGCTTGTCTTGTTTTGCAGCATGGGCTCTAAGGTGCGTGGGCTTCAGTAGCTGTGGCTCCCGGGCTCTAGAGCACAGGCTCAATAGTTGACACATGGGCTTAGTTGCTCTGCAGCATGTGGGATCTTCCCGGATCAGGGATCAAACCTATGTCTCCTGCATTGGCAGGTGGATTCTTTACCACTGAGTCACCAGGGAAGCCGAGTATTTTCTTTTTAATTTGTATCTTTATATTTAAAATATATTTTTTTCAAGACAACACAGAACAAAAGTATACAAATCAGTGAATTATTATAAAATGCAAAATGAATACCCAGGAAATCATTTCCACCACCAATTCAGTATTGTTAGAAAATCAGTTCTAAAGTTTTGTTAAGATTCAACACAAGCCCCATAGAAATCCCAGCAGACTTTTTTTTTTGGCAGAAATTGACAGATGATTCTAATATTTATATGGAAAAGCAAAAAAGCCAAAAGAACTTTGGGATGAAAGAGTAAAAACTTGAGGACATACACAGATTATGAGACTTACGATAAAGCAATAGTAATCAAGTTAGTGCAGGAATGGCATAAGAATAGAGATAGAGATCAGTCAGGCTGCAGAGAGAGTTCAGAAGTAGGCTCACACATGTGGGCAGGTGATTTTTGACAAAAAAAAAAAAGAAAGAACCTCTGCTTATATCTTTTGTCACAAAAAAATTAACTTAAAATGTATCATAGAACTATAACTGAAACTAAAATACTTTGGGAAGAAAACAGGAGAAACGTCTCTGTGTCTTTTGTTCAGGTAAAGGTTTCCTAGATTTACAGAAGCATGAACCATAAAAGAAAAAGCTGATAAATAAGATTTCATTAAAAAAAGAAACTTCTGTTCTTTGAAAGTCATTGTTAAGGAAATGATAAGATAAATCACAGAGTGTAAGAAAATATGTGCAAAATGCTTGTCTTCTATGAAGGACTTGTATTAATATGAAGAACTCTTACTACTCAATAGTATGACAGACAACCTAATTAAAAAGTGGGCAAAAGACATTTTATGAAAATAAGGATACAGATAGTAAATAAGCATTTGAAAAGATTCTCATCATCATTAGTTGGCAGGAAATTTAAATCAAAACTGTGGTAAGATACTGTTAAACGTCCAGTGGCATGGATTAATTTTTTTTTTTAATTTAAGAAGGAAAAAGGAAAACTCACAAAATCTAATGTTGCTAAGAATATGAAAGAACCGCTGGTGGGAACACAAAATGGTATAACCACTTTGGAAAAGTTTGGTAATTTCTTATAAAATTAGTATTACTCTTACCATATAACCCAGAAACTTCATTCCCAGGTACTTACTTAAGAAAAATGAAAACATATGTCTAAGAAGTGTATGTGAATGGTATAGCATCTTTATTTTAAAAATCACAAAAAGTGGGTAGATAAATACATTCATACAAAGGAATATCACTTGTCAGTAAAGACAACCAAGTACCAACATAAGCCCCAATACTGAGAAGTCTCTAAAGCCACTATGTCAAGTGAATATATGGAATCTAGAAAGATGGTGCTGATGAATTTATTTTCAGGGCAGCAGTGGAGAAGGAGATACAGAGAACAGACCTATGGACACGGGGGGAGGGGAGGAGGGAAGGGGTGAGCTGTATGGAGAGAGTAACACGGAAACTTACAATACCGTATGTAAAATAGATAGCCAGTGGTAATTTGCCGTATGATTCAGGGAACTTAAACAAGGGCTCTGTGACAATCTAGAATGTTGGAATGGGGAGGGAGTTAGAAGGGAGGTTTGGGAGGGAGGGGATATGGGTGTACCTATGGCTGATTCTTGTTGATGTTTGACAGAAAAACCACAAAATTCTGTAAAGCAGTTATCCAAAAAGTGGCGCAAAAAAAAAAAAAAAGTCAGACATACAATATGACTGCATACAGTATGATTCCATTTATAGTGATAGTGAAATCGCTCAGTTGTGTCCAACTCTTTGCGACCCCATGGACAGTAGCCCACCAGGCTCCTCTGTCCATGGGATTTTCCAGGCAAGAATACTGGAGTGGGTTGCCCTTTCCTTCTCCATTTATAAGACATTCTGAAAAAGGCAAAATTACAGAGACCAAATCAGATCAGTGGTTGCTAGGGGTTGGGGAGTGAAGTGATTGATTATAAAGGAGTACATACAGGGAACTTTTTGGGTGATGGAAATATTCTATAATTTGATTATAGCGATGGTTACTTACATGCTGTTGCTGCTGCTGCTAAGTCGCTTCAGTCATGTCCGACTCTGTGCGACCCCATAGATGGCAGCCCACCAGGCTCCCCCATCCCTGGGATTCTCCAAGCAATAACACTGGAGTGGGTTGCCATTTCCTTCTCCAACTTACATGCTGTATAAGTTGGTAAAAACTTATAGAACTGTACACTTAAAAGGGTGAATTTTAATATATGCAAATAATACTCCAGTAAACTAGACCTAAAAAAAATTGTTATTTGTTAAAATTTACATACTGATGTATGCATCAATGAATAATTTGTCAGTTCCATTTAGTAATAACAGACTTCCCCATTTGCATGGTACTTTTCAATTTGTTTGCTATATTCATACCTGTTTTCTCATGTAAGTCTCCTAACTCTGTGAAATTGTGTAATTTTCACATCCTTTTTCACATTTAGAGAGGACCTCCTCTCTGACCTTTAGAGAGCCTAGGTGATGTGCTTAATGTCACATGGTAAAATTTTTTCAAATTCTTGGCTTTTCCCACAGTTTTTCAGTGCCTCATTTTTTTTTGGTTTGTTTTAATAATTGTTTATTTTTGGTTCTGCTGGGTCTTCATTATTGCATGCGGAGTTTCTCTGTTTGTGGTGAGCGGGGTCTACTCTTCGTTGCGGTCCCCCAGCCCCTCATTGCAGGGGCTTCTCTTGTTGTGGAGCACGGGCTGTAGGCATGTAGGCTTCAGTAGTCGTGGCTCTCAGGCTTAGGTGTTCTACAGCATGTTGGATCTTCCTGGACCAGGGGTCAAACCCACGTCCCTTGTATTGGCAGGAGGATTCCTATCCACTGTACCACCAGGGAAGTCCTCAGTGCTCCTTTATTTATTATTATAGTTTTTGGCCATGCCTCGTGGCCTGCATGATCTAGTTCCCCAACCAGGGTTAAACAGGAGCCACCTGCACTGGAAGCCTGGAGTCTCAATCGCTGGACCACCAGGGAAGTCCCCAGTGCCTCTTTAACAATTGTTTTTCATGATGGGTTACTTGGATGCTCTTTCTTCCCCTGGACTAGCTGGAAATTCCTGCTTTGGTGCCTTGCACTCCAGGGAGCTTCCTGGTGCTTCACTCAGTCTCTTCCCCTCTCACACATGCTCTGTCAGAGCCCTTTCATTTCCTCCAGACCTTAGGCCTCTTGGGAAAATGCTCTTGATGAGCTCAGTCACTTCTGGAACCCATGGCAAATATGACACATACTGTCGTTTGTGTTGGCTATAACTAGTGAATCTCTATGTTATTGCTTCATCTGTTGCTTGGAGAGATTTGCATAAGAAAGAGCTTGTTGATTCTGGACAAGGAGACAGATGGAAATTTGGAGGACTGGCGTGGGAATGACCAAGTGTGTGGCTAGGAGAAGAATAAGTGAATTTCCAGGCAGAATGATTAATTAGGTGCAGGGGTGAAGGCTCAGCAGACTGTTCACTAAACCCTGTGGAGTTCAGACTGGATCTGTTGCGTTTTTGTCAAGCTACATCACTGAATGTCTGTGTAGGCTCTTAGTGGAAAAAGAGACTAAGAAATGAGATGTCAGCTTTTAAAGAAAAAAAAATTTTTTTTTTGGCAACCAGGAGGAGTTGATTCTGATGGGGATATTTTGATGTGGAGTGAGAGAAGAAATTGGAGGAAAGATGGTTGTATGAAGACATTAAGGGCTCACATCAGGTGATGGGAAGACTTTGGTGCCAAAATAAAGTAGCAAAGTCTGACTTAGATCTGAATATAAATTAGACAAAGGAAAATGACAAGGGCATGCAAAGAGCTGTGAAAGCATTTCAGATATGTCGACCTTGAAGTGACGCTGGGCAACCAAACAGATGGAGAAAAGTATAAAACAAGGCCTTTCTTTAACAGGTTAGGACTGAGTAAGATTTGAGTCACCAGCTCAGTTGAGGGAGGGAAAAGTATTAAATTCTGGGTAAAAATGGAGTTCTCTGAAGAGATAGGATGAGGAAAGAAAAAGAATGGTCAGAGAAAGTAAGAGAGTAGAAGCAGAGACACTTGAGTGCAAACAGGTCAAGGTAAGCAAGGCGGTTAGGCTTCCAGAGAGATGATGAGACAGGGGAGAAACAGATGATGAATACTGTCAAGCACAGTCAGGGAAAATAGAACAGCAGAAACAAAGAGGCAACCGGAGTTTTTCATGAACATATTATTAGTGACTCCTGTCAAGGTAGTTTTAGTCAAATGGAGGGGATGAAAGTGAGAAGACGCTCAAAAAGAACTTGGGACTAGAAAATTCTAAGAAAAAGGGAAAGCAGATTTGAAAAGCGAGGTGAGGAATGCCATGAAGAGGTTGGAGAAGGCGACACCAAATGAATGAGAATGAGATATTCCTGTTGCTCTCAAATCCACACACAGGTGTGCACACACACACTGAACCTCTTATGTTTTCATCAGCCACTGTGAAGCCAGAGAGAATTTGCAAACTGAAAAAAGGCTGCCTGAGGATGAAGGGTTTCAATGAGGCTGTGAGACAGCCTTTGAATGAGCAAGTGAGGGTCCTAAGCTGGAGGAGCTGAGGGACTCATCTTAGGATGGAGATGAGAGAAGGAAAGAGACATCTGAGCCCAGGGGCAGCTTCAGGCAGTGGTCCAAGGCCATGGTGGTAAAGTTCATCTAAGAACGCTGTTTCCATAAATAGAATCTGAATTAAAAACACTTCAATGAATGACATTTCATTAGCACCTCAGTTTCTTAATCGTCACAAAATTGGGGTCTTCTCAACAGTGGCTTTTCCAGTAGCCATGTGTGGATGTGACAGTTGGACCATAAAGAAGGCTGAGCACTGAAGAATTGATGCTTTCAAACTGTGGGGCTGGAGAAGACTCTTGAGAGTCCCTTGGACAGCAAGGAGATCAAACCAGTTAATCCTGAAGATCAACTGAATATTCATTGGAAGAACTGAGGCTGAAGTTCCACAACTTTGGCCACCTGATGCAAAGAGCCGAATCATTGATGCTGGGAAAGACTGAGGGCAGGAGGAGAAGGGGTCGACAGTGGATGAGATGATTGGATGGCATCACTGACTTAACGGACATGAATTTGAGCAAACTCCAGGAGATAGTGAAGGACAGGGAAGCCTGGTGTGCTGCAGTCCATGAGGTTGCAGAGTCAAACACGATTTAGCAACTGAACAATAGCAAGAACAGTGGCAGCTATTATTCTGAGCAGAGCAGGAATTGCCATGCTATCACAGGCCAGCCTGGTTGATTTCCCAAAGAGCGCTGGAGTTTTATTTGCCTTGGCAGTTGAGAATAGACTGAATCTGGTGAGCGGATATCTGTTCCTCCCTTCCCATTCTTCTATCGTGTCTTGTTGCCTCTCTAGCAGTAAGTAAAGCACCTTAGTTGAGTACCCGGATTCCTCTGTGTCCTTTTTCAGCTTTATCTCATGACCACTCTTTCCATGAACTCTTCTTCAGCCAGACCACACTGTTTACCATCCCCGATAAACTTTGTGCCTCACAATTTCACCGCCTAGTGCTGCCTGCCTCGTTTCTGTTTCTGCATCCGAGCCCAGTTCCTCACCTCAGATACCCTCAGAGCTGCTTCTTGAGCAAGTTGTCCTCACTTACCCAAGCCCAGAGCCAGTCTCTCTCTGTTCATCTCTGTCCTCCTTTTCATCCTTCATGCCGCCTGATGGTCCAGTGTTGGGGAGTCTGTGTTGTCTCCTTGCTGGGGTTGGCCGTCCTTGTGAGCAGAAGCCCAGTCCTTGACTGCCTGCAACACTTCTCTCTGATCTGCAAAATGAGTGAGTCTTCAGTAAGGATGTGTTGATTCATTGGACTTTTGAGGGGAAAGGGGTAGGAGCTGGTGTGTGAGGTCAGGTTTTTTGCTTTCAGAATCTGTTTTTTCCCCAGTTTTATTGAGATATAATTGACATACAGCACTGAGTAAGTTTAAGGCATACAGCATAATGACTTAACTTATTGTGAAATGATTACCATATAAGTTTAATTAACATCTGTTGTCTCCTGTATCAAGTTCTGATTTTAACTGGAAAGCCGCAGGTACCCTGAGCGCACTCCCGATATCGGATGCTCAGATCTTGGCAAGTGGATTCCAGCATGGCCTGTGGCTGAGTTGTATCAGAGAGGAGTTTCATTTGCCCTGGACCAGGCCTGGGAGGGGAGGTACAGGCCTGGCCAACTGGCCCTGTCGCTCCATCTCTATGGTGATGGAGGACATGGCGATGCAGGCCTGATATATGTGCTTTTCTTTTCTTTTCTTTTTTTTTTATTTTTTTTGGGGGGAGTCATTCCATTTTTTGGGGGGGGGGGACACGTGTACACCTGTGGTGGATTCATGTTGATGTATGGCAAAACCAATACAATATTATAAAGTAAAAAAATAAATAAACAAAATATATGTGCTTTTCTAACAGTGCAAAAATGCTGGGCTTAGGTAGAGAGAACAGCTTTGTTGTTGTTGCTCCGTCGTTAAGTCATGTCCGACTCTTTTCGACCCCATGGACTGCAGCAGGCCAGACTCCTCTGTCTTCCGTTATCTCCCAGAGTGTGCTCAGACTCATGTCCCTTGAATTGGTGATGCTATCTAACCGTCTCATCCTCTGTTATCCCTACTCCTTTTGCCTTCAATCTTTCCCAGGATCAGGGTCTTTTCCAATGACTCTTTGCACCAGGTGGTCAAAGTATTGGAGCTTTAGCTTCAGTATCATTGTTTTTTCAAAACAGTATAAAATGTTAAGGGCGACCAGATTACAACTATATTATTAGCATTACAGCATCTTTTCCACGTTAAGAAAAAAAGGAAAAGAAGAAAACATACAGAGTTAACTGTCATGTTGCCTTGAAATATCACCTTTATGGTTTCTTGTGTTGCTATATTTCTTTGTTTACAAAGAAATTATTGGCTTACAATTTGACAATGAAAATTGACTCTAAAACTCATTTTTTTCATGAAACAGATTCCATCCAAATCAAATCGAATGAATGAAAGTTAATGTTTCCTTATCCAGTTTGTTTCTTTGGTAACATAAATTCCCATTTAATGTCCTCTTCCTTCATGAAAAGACTCGGCCTTTCTCTGGGTTGTGCTTTGGAATCAGTCTGATAATTGCCTGGTGGATTTTTCTGATGCCCAGTGCTTTTACAGTCCTCACTCTGCAAATGCTAGCTCCCGGCTATTCTCTTGACATATTCTACATACACTTATCCATCCTTTGCAGGGGAGCCAGTCACCCGGAGAATGTTACTGTTTATCATGCTGCTGACGAAACCTGGGCCTGAAAGATACACAGGAAGCACTAGCAGTAGAAAATACAGTCTAAAGGCAGTCACAGTCTCTACTTAAGACTCCATTCTTTGGGTACAAGTGAAAGAAAGTGAAAGTGAAGTCACTCAGTCATGCCTGACTCTTTGTGACCCCATGGACTGTAGCCTACCAGGTTCCTCCATCCATGGGATTTTCCAGGCAAGAATACTGGAGTGGGTTGCCATTTCCTCCTCCAGGAGATCTTCCCAACCCACAGACTGAAGCTGGGTCTCCTGCATTGTAGGCAGACGCTTTATCATCTGAGCCACCAGGGAAGTCCCTAGCAAGAGAGGCCATACCTTCAGGAGAGGCCATACCTTATTTAGTGGTGGATGGGGTGGAGGTCAAGTCCTGCCTTTGCCATTTCAAACCTGAGAGTTTTCTAGGCATTATACATGAAATGCAGGAGGAAGCTGTATCATTTATGGTCAGAGTAGGAAACAGATAGCAACCTTCAATTGATTTAATTTGAAGAGAATTTACCAAGATGTCAGCAATGCACAGAAACCACAAGAGGTGGTATAGTGTTCTGAACTAGAAGCGACTTCATGAAGTTACCACTACTTTTAGTCCTGAAGGAGGAAGTGGAGGAGGGATTTCTGGAATTTGGAGGGGGAACCTGATGGAGAGAGTCATGTGGAGAAGGATGTTTCACGAACTCCATGACCTTCAGTCAGGTGATACAGCCAACCCACAGGGAACCCACAGGAATGGAGGCACAGAAGGGAAAGAGCCCAGTCTTGGCTTTCTTATTCCCTTTCCTTTTGTCTGTGCTGTCTGTTGGGTTAAACCCAACTGAACACCAGAGGACTAGGATGTCCATGGATGTGCTCCAAACAGGACTGCCTCCCAGGGCTCAGAGAAGAGTAGAGAGTTGAACTTGAGGGAGAAATGGAAGACAGAGCAATTCACAAAATTTTAAAGCTGGAAGAGACTTTGAGAACAACCAGTCCATTTCTCTTATTTCACAGATAAAGGACCAGAGTCACAGAGAGGCTGAGTAGTTCTTTCCGAGTGTCCTGGCTCATTCATATCAGGGTTGTAAGAGGGCCTGGGGGTTCCTAATCCTCAGTTCTGCGTTCCTTCTACTATGTGTTCTTCTCGTCCAGTTAAGTGGACAGTGAGACGAGGAAGGGTGAGTGAAATTAGAGAGGAATGTTTCTCCTTATGATTAGTTCTCTGAGTAGGTGCTCAGTTCCACATAAAAGGTTAGAGAGAAATTTAAGTGAGCTCAGATTCAGTTATGATTGGTTGTGTGGTTAACAAATATGGATATCAATGACAAAAATAGAGATGGCATTATATATTAAGAAACATATGACTGCATCTGAAGTTGGCCTGAGAACCAGGCTGCTCAGATGGTGTGGTTGTCTCCTGTTGATTCTGGTCCTGCCACCATGCTCTCTTTGGGATCTTTTATGGCCTCAGGGTCTTGTTTTAAACCTTTGAGTGAAGGCTGAATCATGTTTAGGTACCATGCTTCAGCAGCAGCAGCATCTTACAACTCAGAGACAAGGGAAGGAGGGCTAATTTTTAACATATTGCACATCGCCAGTATAGGCGTTCATTTATACACATAGTGGTGGTTTAATCGCAAAGTTGTGTCCGACTCTTGCGACCCCATGGACTGTAGCCTGCCAGACTCCTCTGTTTATGAAATTCTCCAGGCAAGAATACTGGAGCGGGTTGCTATTTCATTCTCCAGGGATCTTCCCAACCCAGGAATCGAACCCAGGTCTCCTGAATTGTAGACAGGTTCTTTACCAACTGAGCTACAAGGGAACCCCTACATATACAGGTACATATGCAAATGAACACTCATATATATATAGGCAATTATCAGCTAACAACACTGACCTAAGAATGACCCTGCAGAATATCAAGAGTTTGGGAATGGTATTGGTATTTATGATATTCCCCTCATATGTCAGTAACCCTTGGGAGTGAAGGATCTAAACCTTCCTTTATGTGTCAACAGAGATGGAGAGAGTCAACTTACTATTGCCTTTCTTAGGTACTTATTCACTATTTCATTAAGTAATGTCATCAATAAACATTTATTGAGCACCTATTATATGCCAGACACTCTGTTAAGTACTGGAGGTAGATAAGGAAGACACATGTATTCCTTGACTTCACTTCATTAGGGCTTTCTAGAAAAGCTGTTTTATTAGCCAAACTAGTGAGAATTGGGTTCCCCCTTCCTATATTCCATGTAGGGAGAATCACTATTAGTAAGTGAAGATCTGGTGATTAGTAAGTGAAGATATGATGAGATGGTTGGATGGCATCACCAACTCAATGGACATGAGTTTGAGCAAACTCTGGGAGATAGTGAAGGATGGGGAAGGGGAAGCCTGGCGTGTTGCAGTTCATGGGGTTGCAGAGAGTTGGACATGACTTGGCAACTCAACAACAACAATAAAGTGAAGATATGGGTTCCAAAGATAATAAATAACTGTTTTTATGTAGTTGAAGTTATTGGATTACTTTGCCCCAAATTTGGTGGCTGTTTTGTGGCTGGTGGGAGATGGGGGAGTGGGTTCTGCTGCTGGTTGGTTCTAGGATTTAAATATTGTTTATATTGGATATCAGGTGGTTACTTATAGACTAACTTTTAAAAACAAGCTATGTCTAAGATTAGTAGAAATTGTACTAAAGCTGGAGAGAGGGGTGTGAAGGAAGCAGTCTTTGACTTCCAAGTAATTCAAGGCAAAAGAAGTTCCTTATCTGTCTCTGAACAGAGTATATTCATATTCAGTAAATAAATATCAGGTACCTGTTATTTGGGAGCTTCTCTGGTGGCTCAACAGCAAAGAATCTACCTGCAATGCAGGAGCCACAGGAACCATGAGTTCGATCCCTGAATGAGGATGTGGTAGCCTCCTCAAGTATTCTTGCCTGGAGAATTCCATGGACAGAGGAGCCTGGCAGGTTATAATCCACAGGGTCACAGAGTCGAACATGACTGAAGTGACTTAGCACAGCACAGCACCTGTTATTTGGGGCTTCCTTGGTGGCTCAGATGGTAAAGAATCCTCCTGCAATGCAGGAAGCTCGGGTTTGATCCCTGGGTCAGGAAGATTCCCTGGAGAAGGGACTAGCTACCCACTCTAGTCTTCTTGCCTGGAGAATTCCAGAGACAGAGGAGCCAGGCATCACTGACTCATTGGACATGAGTTTGAGCAAACTCTGGGAGATGGTGAAGGACAGAGAAGCCTGGCATGCTGCAGTCCATGGGGTTGCACAGAGGGGACATGACTTAGTGACTGAACAACAACAACACCTGCTGTTTGCTAGGTTTAATTTTCAAATAAACTGTTTATTATTCACGACAACTCTGTAAGGTGAAGTTAAGCATCTCCATTTTATTGGGTTGGCCAAAAAATATTTGTTCAGGTTTTCGTGAAATAGTGTATGAAAAAACCTGAATGAACTTTTTGGCCAACCCAATACAATGAAGAAAATGAGGTCCAGGTAATTGAAGTTATTGCCTCCTCTGCACCTAAGGGGACTAAGTGTCAAAGCATGTCAGTTCTACATCTTTTGACTTCTTTCTAATATTCTAACTAATATTTTATTTTTTGAGTCGTAATATATTGTTTTCATTACTGTTTCCTGCTTTCTGTTGGTGAAGGAAATGGCAACCCATTTCAGTACTCTTGCATAGGAAATCCCATGGACAGGGAAGCGTGGTGGGCTGCAGTCCATGGAGTTGCAAAAGAGTGGGACAGCATGCATGCTTACCTGTTAATAATTAGTTTGTTAGTCTCTTGGTCTCCCAGGTGGATTAGATGGCCTCATGGAGCACCGGGTATGCTCTTTGCTAACTCATCACATTGTACTGTGATTTCCTATTTATTTATTTGTCTTGGACACTGGACTAAAGGCTCTTTGTAGATTGTATTCTATCCCATGTTGGGTCCCATCTCCTAGCACGTTCTTTGGCACATGGAAAGTGAAATGAAAGTTGCTCAGTCGTGTCTGGCTGTTTGCAACCCCATGGACTATACAGTCCATGGAATTCTCCAGGCCAGAATACTGGAGTGGGTGGCTGTTCTCTTCTCCAGGGGATCTTCCTAACCCAGGGATTGAACCCAGGTCACCCTCATTGCAGGAGGATTCTTTACCAACTGAGCCACCAGGGAAACCCATGGAAAGCATTTAATAAACATTTGTCAGATGAGTGAATCTTCACAGTTATCCTGTGAAAGCTGTTACTATCTCGAGTTTTACAGATGAGGGAGCTGAGGGTCAGAGAGGTAAAGAAACTGATCTCAGATCACATAACAAGTTGAGAGTAAATGGAAAGTGTGTTCTTAACTACAAAGTTTTGCTCTCTTTGCCACAACACAGCACAGTTATCATTGGTGTTGCAGAAGAGCTTGGTAGAAGGTTGCAGTAGTTTGAGATATGCTTAGGCAGTAGAGTGATCATAAGGGACACTTGGAAATGGCCCTTCTCAACACCCCATTTTTAATTCTGTTTTAGCACAGCCTGTTTTTCTTTATCTCAGAACACCAGTGTTTTCTGGCTGAATGCATGAAATTCTCATGGTCCTTGCCCCATTCCTGGCTCACTGTTATCTTCCCAATGTCTTACTTTGACCTCCTTTCCAGTAGATATTTTTCCTGCTACACTGTTCCCATGATTGTCGTTCTTATCATCCATCACCCATTTTTACTGCTCATCATCCCTCTTAATAGTCAGTGACAAGCCAATAATTTTTATTAACACTTGAAAATGCTATTTTGCTGTTAAACCAATACACGCAATTGCCCTAATCTGCTGCCAAATGGTAATAATCAGAATCAGGTTTCAAAAGGTTTGGATTTCACCAAGGCTGCCCACACTGTCCTTGGAGGCATATAAATTAATTATAATTAAGAACTGTGTGCAGATGTTACAAAAGAAATTTTGAACAATTTTGGTGTCTGCTCTTGCAGAATATTAAAGAGAAAAAACCTATGACTGGCTGTTGCTGGTGAGAGTATCGATCAGCATCTATGTTTGTATTACAAATTCCTATGAAAATGCACACATGTAAAGTGACTTATAATCCTTTATTAGTTGCCTGTTCAACTCTTATGTCAAGAACTTGGGTGACAGTAGAAGTGATACTTCTGCTTTGGGCATACAGAAGGAAAAAACAGATGAGATAGAAAAGCCAAGATTTATCTACTAAAGTATTGCAGAACAAGGAGGTAGGTTGTATTAATAGAACAAGGCTGAGGTGGTATGTCTGCTTGGACTAAGAACAAGAAGGCTCTTCGGTGACAGAAGTCCTAGGAAAGCAAATTTCCCTGCTGAGGAATTCATGCCACACTGGCCCTTTCCAATGTGGGGACCACCTAAGTTCTCATAGGGTCTTGGGGACATCCTTTCCTGCGTTCTGCTGGAGAACTTGATGGAGCCATCTACTCCATAGTAGTTTAGATAAATTTTACCTGTATCATTTTCCTTTCTCCCATCGATCCTGCTCTTCCCTGATCGAGCCCTTTCCCAGAAGTGATTTAACTAAAGGCTCCCTTTTCTTTGATTTTTATATTTACATCATTGGTTGTGGCTATGGTATGTTGAAATGGATTTGGGGTTAGCTCTGCACAGAAGTGTTTTTAGATTAGCTAAATACCCCAGCAGGACCATTAAACTGTTGTTACCACATCAGTCACTACATTAAAGTTGGATTCGGCATGTTTATAGGGTGTACAGGTAAACTTTTATTTTGTCGTTCATTTCCTAGGCACAGTCTCAGCCCCCAAACTCCAGACTACCAGGATTTCTTACTTTGTTCCTTTTGAACAAAGAGCAGGGGCAAGGGAACTCAGAAGCTCCAAGAGTTTGGATGATAATAATAGTATGAAAAGGAGCAAGATGACAATACAGAGAGAAGTTGTAGGTTCTAAGGACACTAAAATTAAAAGTGTGTGCCTCCTCAGTCACTCAGTCATGTCCAACTCTTTGCAACCCTGTGCACTAGAGCTCACTAGGCTCCTCTGTCCATGGGATTATCCAGGCAAAAATACTGGAGTGGGTTGCCATTTCCTTTTCCAGGGGATCTTCCTGACCTAGGAATTGAACTTGCATCTCCAGTTTGGCAGGCGGATTCTTTACCACTGCACCACCTTTTATATGTTATTGCTACAGATTTAGATGAAATTTACATGTGTTTAGCAGATGTTGAATGCATCTGGAGGATTGAAATTGGGTTTCCAGATGCCCTGAATATGTAAATGGCATTTGACTTCAGAATGGCACTGGATGGTAGACGTGTGACATCAGTTATACTTTTTGCTTCAGATGATTGGTGAACACATTTGCCTAAGCTATTATTCTGACTCAAAAGCACCTCTTTGGTTCAACATTTGCTCTGCTCTTACAAATTTGAATTTAGGAAGTATAACTTAAAACCTAAAATCGACTTGGAACATAAATATTTAAAAAATGTTCTTAATAAAATTTTTCTTTTATTTTGGATCTGTTCCTCAGTGTTAAGTTAATCATACTTCTCTGTTTATGGCACACTTTCATTATTGGTTCAGATAAGGATGTCTTGCTTAGTTAATTTGTTCTCTATGTACCTTTATTCTTGTGTATATCTCTTAGCGTAAGATAATAAAATTCCTTGAAAAATCCTGCTGTTATTTTGATAGGAATTGCCTTGAAGTTATGGATTAATTTGAAAGAAAATAGAACTCTCTAAATATTATGTTATCCCCTCTGTGAATGTGGTGTATGATTGCATTGTTCAAGACTTCTTTCATATCCTTTAATAAGAGTTTCAGCTTTTCTCTGCAGAGGTCTTGTGCATTTTTTGCTAATTCCTAAATAATTTATAGTTGTTTTTGCTGTTATGACTGTTAACATTTTCTGGTTGGTTAAAAGACCTATTGATGTTTTCTCCGAGTAGTATTTATCTAGCAATCTCATTCTCCCCATGTTAATTAATAGTTTTAAAATTCTGTTGGATTTTCTGTCCAGATAACCATATTATCTTACTTTGCTATTTTTCTCTATCTTTCTAGTCTTAAAACTTCTGTTTTCTTGACTTATTTACCAGGATGCTCAATATGATAGCACTAAACTTACCTTTTTCTCATTGTCAAAAAATTTTTTTCTTAAGAGATTTTGGAGGAGTAGGATGGGGAGGTAGGAAAGAGGCTCAAGAGGGAGTGGATATATGTATACGTACAGCTGATTCATGTTTTGAAACCAACACAGCAGCATAAAGCAATTATCCTCCAATTGAGGAGAGGGGAAAAGCTACCTACTCCAGTATTCTGGCCTGGAAAATTCCATGGACTGTATAGTCCTTGGGGGTCACAAAGAGTCAGACGCGACTGAGCAACTTTCACTTTCACTTTTTTTTTTCCCAATTAGAAATAAATTTTAAAAAAGTTTTGGGTATATACTCTTACAGGTAGACTGATGATCTCCTTTATTTCCTGTCATCAAAAAGTTAAGAAAATATTCTAACATTTATATCATAAATAGGTGTTGCCCTTAATCAAATGTCTTCATTTTTTGAGATATTCATGCAAATGTCTCCTTTGGCCCATTAATGTGGTAATTATTTTGACTTATATTCTGATATTAAAGCATCCCTGAATTTCTTGTGTAAACCACATTTGAATATTATTATTATTACTATTATTAAATATATTATTTGTTTTGTTAGCTAATATTTTGTTTAGGATTTTTTTTGCCTTTATGTTCATAAGTGAAAGAGACCTATGATAACCTTTTCTGGTACTATAATTATCTGGATTTATATTTAAACTTTTCTTTTTTCTCTGTTTTGTTCAACTTGTACGAACAAGGCTCATTTCTTTCATATGTACCTATTTTATTTCCTTTTGTTTTGGCAAAGGTGGGGTGAGTGTGTTTGGTGGATTTGGATTGGGGACTTTTGATAACCATTTTATTTTCTTTAATGATTATTATTATATTCCAACGTCCTGCATTATTTTGAACCTCTTTTTGCTTTTTAAAAGTAGATTTTATGCATTAACTTTAAAAGAAGCTAGCTTTCATAATATTCTTTTGTTATCTTAAAATTTTTATTGTATATATTGCTATTGATTCTTTTTCAGTTGCATTTGCATTTTCTCTTCCATTTCTCTGATCTTGTCAGAATTTTGTCTAATGTAGTCTTTAAAGGATCAGCTTATGGTTTCGTTTTTTCCTTGTTTTCTATCTTATGGATTCCTTTCTTTTCTTATTTAGTTCCTTCTTGGGGTTGACTCTGTTCATTGTTCAATAAGGGAAAATTTAATTACAATTAATTATATTTTATTTTCTTAAAAATGAATTTAAAGGTATAGATTTCTCTCTAAACTGTTTCAGTTATGCTCTAGAAATTTTTATATTTAATATTTTCATTGTCACTCTAGCTCAAAGGATTTTTCATTTCTGTTATGATTTCCTTCATAACCTTAGTGTTACTTATTATTGCTTTTAAAAAGTTTTGGATGTGGGACTTCCTTGGTAGTCCAGTGTCTAAGACTCCGTGCTTCCAATGCAGTGGACCCAGTTCTAGTCCCTGATCAGGGAACTAGATCCCACATGCCACAGCTAACACCCAGTATAGCCAAACAGATAAATTAAAAAAAAAATATTTGGATGTGTGATATTTTTAGCTACCTTTAAATTTTTACTTCTAAATTTAATCACATTATAGAAACTGCCAATCATTTCATATTGATTCTTTGGAATATACTGAGGCACTTCTGTCGAGTTACTATTTTTCATGTGCTTAAAAATATATATTTTTTGTTGTATATGTATTGCTAGATATCTGAACTAGTTCAAGCTGATTACTTATGCTTTGGACTGTTTTGGTTTGGTTTTTATCATTTTGATCGTTTGTCATTGTTTACATTTCTCTGTTGAATGTATCTGTTACTCCTTAGTGTAATTTTAGTTGCTGCTTTATACATGTTATACCTTTATTTTTAGATTCATATATATTCATGATTATGGTATCTTCTTGGACCTAGTATGTGACATCTCTCATTGTCAATTTTGATATTTTCGTCTTCAATTTTATTTTGTCTTGATATTAAAATTTTGATGGACATTCTCACATTGCCCTCCATAAAGGTTATATTCATTTATATTTCACTTGACTTATACTGTGTGAGACTTCTTGTCCCTGCATTCTCCTGTGTAACAGATTTTAAGGCCTGTGCATCTTAACTTTCTGTCTTTATTGGTATCTTGGTAAACTGGACCTGATGCATGGTTCTGGCACTTTTAATCTTCAATTTATTCACTGCCTGTCATATTCTAATCACAGTTGCCTTAATTGGGTCACTCTGAACACTGTCCTGACTGCATTAAGGATGGTACTTGGAGAATTTGACTTAATCATCTATTAAGTCACATTTTATCCTTCCTGTTGGGGTTGCCCCAGGACTCAGTTTTATCTGAGGACAGGATTGGTCCAGCTTCTCACTCAGATATGTCTTCCCTTGGAGTCCACTGTGAGCAAAGTGTAGACTGGCTCCTGTTAGAGTTACCCGGCTCCGCTCAGAGGCATCAACGCAAGCTGCTGTGGTCTTCTGCTTGCTGTAAATCTAAGGGCCACTCATCTCAAGCCACAGGGAGGCAGAGGACCAGGAGGTGAACAGCTGATTCTCTAATCCTGCTGCTTTCTTGTTTCTGCTTGTGAACCCTTGTGTCTGAATCGACAGCGTCATTTGAGGGGGTGCCGAGCTTCACTGATCCCCATTACTGTCCCTGGCCCGAATGACTCTTGAATTCTGCTACACTTGACTGGTAAGCTGTCTGGGGAGTTTGCTGCTACCCTCAGGCCAATAAGTGACATCGTCTTCAGGGAGTTAGAACATCACGGAACTCATACCTCCTGCCGCCCCTCATGCCCCCCACTGTGAGGCTCCTCTTAGCTTTCCTCTCAGGTTCTGCCAGCCATCACACCCCCCACTTCCCATATGCTGACCTGATGCTTTCATAAATAGCCAGGTTCCTTGAACAACTTCTACAGAAGCGGAAAGGTAACATCCTTTGCATCTATAGAGCATTTTATATTCTTCAAAGCACTTCCAGCTGCATATGATCATTTGATCCTCACTAAAAAACTCTTTCAGGTATTTAGGTTAGGTATATTATCCGAATTTCACCTGTGAAGAAATAAAGACAGTGATGAGGACTTGCCCATCCTCAGGTACTTAATTAATGTGGAACTGGTATAAGAACACAGCTTGGTTTGGTTAGTGAATTTGTTTATTTATTCATTAATTCACACACGTACTGAGAGGCAGCAGGATAGAAAGAGCAAAGGTTTTGGGGACAAACTTTGGTCTGAAACTTGATGCCATCCCTTCTTAGCTGTGTGATCCTGTTCGTGTACTTAACCCCTTTCTCAGAAGAGCAGTTTCCTGATTTGTGCATGTGCCACATGCTCAGTTGTGTCTGATTCTTTGTGACCCCATGACTGTAGCCCACCAGGCTCCTGTGTCCATGGAATTCTCCAGGCAAAAATACTAGAGCTGGTTGCCTTTTCCTTCTCCAGGGGACCTTTCCCACCCAGGGATCGAACCCACATCTCCTGTGTCTCCTGCATTGCAGATGGATTCTTTACCTACTGAACCATTGGGGGAGCCAATGTATGGGAAAATTATATAATGTTTATATGTGATTTAATAATCCATGAAGGTTACCTGGCAATTATAGTGTGTGGCATAGGGTAGATTATAGGTAAAATGTTACTGTAAATATATAATATGTAAAATAGGTTACTAATACAGGTAAAAATGGCCAAATATTGGTAATTTCATAATGGTAGGAAGTCAGTGGTTCAGTCCTTCCTTGTATCCACGGCCCTGCTAGGCCCCAGGAACTGCAAATACAGGCGAGGTGATGTTTTCTCGTGTGTCTCTATCTTCTAGACTGTGGTCGTGGAGGTTAGAACCTGTCTCCATTGCCTCCCAGATGACAAGAACAATGTCTGCTAGGGAGGAGGTGCTTAATAACTGAACTGAAAAAGTTCATGCCCACCAGGAGATGAGCAAGCAGTGAAGATAGGCAGATGCATCATCACATAACCCTAATACACTGTAATAGGTATTTAGATAGACACGCACAGGCCATGGCAAGAGCCCAGGAGACAGAATGCTCAGTTCTCCTGGGGGAGGGGGAGTGCAGTACAGAGGAGGGGGTGCCGCTTCATAAAGCAGGTTCCTGAAGACTAACCGTGGTCTGTGGGTGGAAGGGAGAGAAACCAATTTGCTTATCTTGGACGACAAGCTTCCTCTCCACCAACCCCCTTCTGATGTGTGAAATTGAGTTTGTATTCACAGGTCTTCTTTGTCTTGCAGTCCCTGTTACTCATATCTTCCATAATGTATTGCTTTGTAAAGTGCTTTGCTCGATCCCGAGTATAAAAGAGATGCTCAGTAAAACCAGAGTCTATTCTTCGAGTGTCACAGTCGCCATTGCATAACAAAGTGTAATATATTGTGTGAGAAGAAATAGAGGAATGTAAGAGGTGTCTTAAAGAGAGCAAATAAAACATCAGAATGGGAGAGGGAAGTGCATTAAAGTTAATAAACTGTCATGACAGAATGGACCACTTTTCAGTGTGAAAGAATCTGATGTAGTGACTGATGATGGTAGGATTAGAGCCCTACTTTAATGAAGTTAGTTGCTACTTTTGCCAACTTCTAAATCTTTTGGTTCTCCTTGAGAGTCAGTCCTTGAAATTTAATAGATGTGATGCCAATAGCTCTTTGAGATGCTAAACCCATCTGTCTTCTTTTGAGAATTCAGTGCTGCTGGACTCTATATAGTGCTGCTTGGCTGGGAGCTCAGGGATGGAGAATTCAGACCTCAGCTGCCCTGCCCTGCTGGGGACAGTTCAGCACACAGGTTGCCAGGGCCTCGTCATCATTCCGTTTCCACAGAGACATAGCCAACAAAGCCGTCAAGAGCAAACTTTGCTCAGATGTGTACCACTGAGCCACTCCTCTTACTTGTGTGCGCAAGAAAGACAACGCCATCGACACAAGGCTCTTTCTTGGCAGTGTGTAAGGATGACCACAACAGCAAGGGTTCCAGAATGTTTTCTGCCAAGACCTGGATTGGATTTTGTGCTTCTTCAGCCACAAAATGTCCCCAGCATCTTAGCCTCAAATCATTAATGCTCTTTGCAGTCAGTCTGCTCCCTGAATACTGCCTTATCTTTCTTTGCTCAACACCCTCATCATTATTGTTTTCTTTTTGTTTGCTAGACTCGCAAAGCTTTTAGATTCTTAATATCTTACTTCTCCTCCCACCCTGCCACCACCCCCCCCCCCCGCCCCCGCCGCCAAACAAGCAGGAGATATGAAGCAGCGTTTTCATCCTTGGTTACACACTCTCTCTCTTTGGAGAAGAATAAAAACCCTAGTTTTGGTTTCGGGTGCAGTTTGTAGATTATTTCCTTGGAGTATAAAGATGCTATGTGTATGTATTGGCATGCTGTTGTAATATCATTGACCTTGGCAACATTGCATAAGTGTTTTGAGCTTAAGTTTCTCTCTTTGAGAAGCAAGGATAAAATGACTAGTTTATCGGGTGTCTAGGAAGACCAAAGAGATTGCACAGGAAGACATGCTTAATACGGTTCCTAGTACATCCCAGACGCATAACAAATGATTATACGTCTCTGTGGAGAGCTGCACCCTCCGTCTGGTATTTAGGGGCCTCTGCCTCCTAATATTTAGGGGCAGTAGTTCAGTTTAGTCGCTCAGTCGTGTCCGACTCTTTGCGACCCCATGAATCACAGCACGCCAGGCCTCCCTGTCCATCACCATCTCCCAGAGTTCAAACTCACATCTGTCGAGGCGGTGATGCCATCCAGCCATCTCATCCTCTGTCGTCCCCTTCTCCTCTTGCCCCCAATCCCTCCCAGAATCAGAGTCTTTTCCAATGAGTCAACTCTTTGCATGAGGTGGCCAGAGTACTGGAGTTTCAGCTTTAGCATCATTCCTTCCAAAGAACACCCAGGGCTGATAGGCAGGAGATCGTTGTAAAAGGTAGAAAGTGATGAATAGTATGCAGACATGAAGTCAGTCATTTCAGGAAGGAGACTCTATCAGTAATTTAATAGCATTTGTCAAATTCACCATACTTCGATGCATAATCAAATGGGAATAAAACTATCTTCATAATAACTGATGATGTAAGAGGCAGTGTGATGTAAACTGGCCTGAAAGCTGGAAGATCTGGGTGCATGTTCATTTCACTTTATTGGCTCACGGTCTCGGATTTCTTAGGCTTTGCTTCACCATCCATAAAATGGTGATAATAATGTTTTTCTTATTTTCCCCCTGCTGGGTTATTGTAAGGATCAAAGGAGGTATTTTTAAAAGTACTGCCTATGTATGGGTTGCTTTTGATTTAGTAATAAGAGGCAGATGGGTTACTGAAGAATCTGCAGGCTCTTTTCCTCTTTGAGGTGAACATGAAGTACAGGTAGCAAGAATGGGGGCTTCAGTGTTTGTAGCTTCCTATATCAGGCTGCTCCAGGTCATGTTTTGTTGGTAGCCTCTGCTGAGCCCATTTTGCTGCTCATTTTGCCTGGCCTTTGCCATCCTTTGGCCTCAAGAGCCATTAGAGGGTGGATTGTGACTGGGGTACCAGGGATCTCATAGCAACAGTCAGACCCCTTTTTGGAGAATCCTGTGTTGGTGTACTTGGTGTGACTGCCTGGACCACTTGCATCCTCTTCCCATGGCTTGTCCTTGCCTGTCTGCTGATGATGGCTAGAGCAATAACATCTCTGACTGTCTTGCTCAAGGATTTCTGATGCTTTGGGAAAGTTTTTTTTTTTTTTTTCCCCCTCTTACTCTACTGCTCAAACACAAGAGATAAGAAACCAAACTAGAAGATAAAAGTTGGGTTTGAGGATCAGGAAAAGGAGATAAGTTCCTTGACTTGGAGTATCCAGCCTCTCCCCAGACAGTGTAGGTTGTAATTTAACCTCTGTGTGTGTGTATGTTTCCAGGGAGTCGACGAGTTGAAGATGAAGCCCAGAGCGGAGTGCTGTTCCCCCAAGTTCTGGTTGGTGCTGGCTGTCCTGGCCGTATCCGGCAGCAGAGCTCGTTCTCAGAAGAGCCCGCCCAGCATCGGCATTGCTGTCATCCTCGTGGGCACTTCAGACGAGGTGGCCATCAAGGACGCCCACGAGAAAGATGATTTCCACCATCTCTCCGTGGTGCCCCGCGTGGAGCTGGTGGCCATGAACGAGACGGACCCAAAGAGCATCATAACCCGCATCTGTGATCTCATGTCCGACCGGAAGATCCAGGGGGTGGTGTTTGCTGATGACACAGACCAGGAAGCCATTGCCCAGATCCTCGACTTCATTTCAGCCCAGACTCTCACGCCCATCCTGGGCATCCACGGGGGCTCCTCGATGATAATGGCGGACAAGGTAAAAGGGGGTTGCGGTGAGAAGAGCCTGAGGGCTGTGTATGAGAACTAAATGATCCATTTGTTTACATGCCAAACCTGGTTATGAAAGATGGAGGGTACCCAGAATGCACTGGGTGAGGGGATAGTCCAGGAACTAGTCTAACTGTTTGGAGATTAAAGTGAAGGCAAGGTGCTTGTATCTAGAAGCTCCTTCTGTTTTGAACGGGTTGTGTGTCCATTCGTTTGTAAATGAATTTACTGAAATGGCTAAGAGATGTTGAAGCTGGTAGCTTGGTGATAAATTTTTTTTCAAATACATGAATGAATAGCTCCTTCCAAACTCTATTCTTCCTTGATAATATCCTTTCTCTCCCCATACCAGTTTCTGGAATCTAAAAAGCAAAATCCCTTGAGGCAGGTAGTTTATCTCCTTGGAGATACAAATGTCCTCGAGAAGTACTTCTTGCTAAGGTGTCAAGGCTCAACATGCATCGATCTGCACATATGAATGGATTTTAATCCATAGAACCAGTCACAGCTGTGTTTTCCCCCAGGCTGAGCTTTGAAAGGTGGTGGTTCTTAACCTTGACCGCACATTGGAATTTCCTAAGAGCTTTCTGCACAACCAGTGCCTGAGTCCTACCCGTAGAGGTTCTGGGGCACAGTCTGGGCTTCAGGATTTTTAAAAGCTCCCCAGATCATTCTAGTGTGTAGTTAAGGCTGAGAACCACTGCTGTAAGGCCACAAATAAATCATAGTCTCTGCTGCATTAATATTAGATTAATTGTCACATGACAAAGTAATTATCCTATGACACTGATGCTTACCCTCTAACTGCA
Source organism: Bos indicus (assembly GCF_029378745.1). NCBI lineage: Eukaryota > Metazoa > Chordata > Mammalia > Artiodactyla > Bovidae > Bos > Bos indicus. Next base: position 95,965,909 of record NC_091764.1, read on the forward strand.
GAAAAGTGTTTTGTCTGTAGTTATGTTTTGTTTTTACATTTTCTGATTAGTTATTTTTCCTTGCTTTATACAATGATCACTGCTTATTGCTTAAGTACAGTTATTTTCACATACATATTGTCTTTGCAGTCATTCATATCATATCATTCATATCTTAGTCATTCATATCATATCATATCATCTTAGAATGATCCGTTTCACAGAGGCAGTATTTGTTTTATATCACTTTGGGTTTCTTAAAGTGTTTTGCATTGTCATCTTATACTTCTTAACGCCATTTTCAAAACTGCCTTCAGTTTTGTACTTAAAAGACATGTTGTGGGGGTAATGATGTTTGCAAACACCTCAAAACCTAGCACAGACACTATAAGCCTGCAACTTGGCAAGCAGAGAACCATCAGGGTGCAGGGCTTAACAGAGTGAAATAACCTTGCATGATCCCTATCGCCATCTGTTGGCAGCAGGCGGAGACGACTCATGTCTGTTTAGGAGCTTCCTTTATTCAGTCTAGGAAAGGTCAAGTGGAAAGTACTAAATGGAGGAACTTCAGTACCATATGAGAAAGATATTGTCCCATTTGCATGGATAAAGGCACAGGTAAGGATGCTAGAAAAATGCTGCAACAAAGAGCACATGTTAAGGGAAGTGGGATAAACTTGAACAGAATGGAAATTACAGACTGACTATAGCAAAAAGTTGCTTCCCTGATAGCTGAGTTGGTAAAGAATCTGCCTGCAATGCAGGAGACCCCAGTTGGATTCCTGGGTTGGGAAGATCTGCTGGAGAAGGGATAGGCTACCCACTCATTCTTGGGCTTCCTTTGTGGCTCAACTGGTAAAGAATCTGGCTGCGATGCGGGGGACCTGGGTTCAGTCCCTGGGTTGGGAAGATCCTCTGGAGAAGGGAAGGGCTACCCAGTCCAGCATTCTGGCCTGGAGAATGCTATGGACTGTATAGTCCATGGGGTTGCAAAGAGGTGAACACGACTGAGTGACTTTAACACAGCAAAAACTTCCCTGGTAGCTCATCTAGTAAAGAAACCATGCAGGAGACCTGGGTTCAATTCCTGGATTGGAAAGATCTCCTGGAGAAGGAAATGGCAACCCACGCCAGTACTCTTGCCCGAAGAATCCCATGGACAGTGGAGCCTGGTGGGCTCAGAGAGTTGGACACAACTGAGTGACTAACACTATACTATACTATAGCAAGAACTAGGGCTTCCCAGGTGGCACTAGTGGTAAAGAATCTGCCTGCTGATGCAGGAGACGTAAGAGACGTGGGTTTAGTCCCTGGGTTGGGAAGATGCCCTGGATAAGGGCATGGCAATCCACTCTAGTATTCTTGCCTGGAGAATCCCATGGACAGAGGAGCCTCGTGAGCTATGGTCCTTAGGGTTGCAAAGAGTTGGATACAACTGAAGTGACTTAGTCATACATAAGCACACATAGCAAAACTTACTGAGTTTTTTACTTCAGGAAGATTTTTTTTGTCCTTAGTGGATTATATTTTAGCAGTGGTATTTTGAGGGCACAATATGCATGGAAAGAATGCCAAGATGGATGAGACAAATTTTTGAGTGATAAATAAGTGCAAAGTTACTGCGAGAGCAAGACAGGTGGAAATGATTGATTGATTTAGCACCTGTGGGCTTTTGTGCAACCTATGTTGCTTCAGGTTCACCCCTCCCCAGTATAAAAGGTTGTTGGCTAAACTGGTTGATTGTGTCTCTTTTTTGCAGTTATTTGTTACGCCTCTTACAAATGCATAATAATAACAGTGTAGTAATTTGAGGAACGGTGCAGGTGGTGTGGAGAGACAGGCCTCTCTTGTTCATTGATGTATCCAAGGTGCTTTGAGTGTCTACCATGTGCGGGGCACATGTTGCTTTGCCTGCATTATCTTATTTAACACTCTCAACAGCCCAGTGAGCTAAGTGGTATTTATTCATTTCCATTTAGCAGATGAGAAAACAGGCTCAGAAAGGTTGAATAACCTCCCAAATGATGCTGCTAGTAAGTGACAAGTGACATTGGTGGCTGGCTCCACAGGCCATGTGCTTGATGACCTCTCAAGAGAATGGAGAGTCTGGCTAAGGTCTCACATACCATGATATTCTTTACTTCTTCCTCTGTTACCTAGTGGTGGGATCTGACGACAGGGGATCCATTGCTTGATTCATTGTGGCAATATTGGAGTCTGACTAGAGGAGAGGATTAATGATATGAAATAGTGGAAGCTTGCTGCTGCTACTACTAAGTCATGTCAGTCGTGTCCAACTCTGTGCCACCCCATAGATGTCAGCCCACCAGGCTCCCCCGTCCCTGGGATTCTCCAGGCAAGAACACTGGAGTGGGTTACCATTTCCTTCTCCAATGCATGAAAGTGAAAAGTGAAAGTGAAGTCGAATCAGTCGTGTCCAACTCTGTGCGACCTCATAGATGGCAGTCCACCAGGCTCCTCCGTCCATGGGATTCTCCAGGCAAGAGTACTGGAGTGGGGTGCCATTGAGTAGCATAATTCTGTAGGGGGCCCATTGGCTACCAGCTCCAGGGGTAAAAACGCACAATGGAAGCCAGTGAGGAGGCCTCTTCTGGGTCATTGTAATGAGAATTCCCCTCTGATCTCGACCCCCATACCCTCCCCCCACACCACAGCCACACCTCCAGATCCCATCTTATCTTTTTCTCTCTCCATCAAAAAAAGGAGGTAGGTAATGCTTTTTAGGCTGCTGCTGCTGCTGCTGCTAAGTCGCTTTAGTCATGTCTGACTTTGTGCGACCCCATAGACAGCAGCCTACCAGGCTCCTCTATCCCTGGGATTCTCCAGGCAAGAATACTGGAGTGGATTGCCATTTCCTTCTCCAATGCATGCATGCATGCATGCTAAGTCACTTCAGTCGTGTCTGACTCTGTGCGACCCCATGGACAGCAGCCCACCAGGCTCCTCTATCCACAGAATTCTCTAGGCAAGAGTATTGGAGTGGGTTGCCATTTCCTTCTCCAGATTTTTAGGCACTTCCCTCAAAATAGCCTACGTAATATCTGACTGACTTTGGACCTGAAAAGAAGTTTCTGAAAGGCAGGTAGAAAGAAGAAAAAGGAGAAAGGAGCAAGCAGAAAAGCCTGGTGCCACAGAAGTGGGAGGGTTGAAGGTTCAGTCCTGGGGGTGAGAAGCCCCAATGGGCAGGGGGCAACTGCAGCAGCAGGCATAGGGAGGGGCCCAAGGACCGCCGGGACCCCAAAGGCAGCAACGCACAGATTGTGGGCAGCTGTGGAAGAGGGACATTCACAGGCTGAAGAGGTTGAGTGGAAGGCAAATGAAAAGAGGCCCCCACATCTCCAAGAAATAAGCTTTGGGGACAAGTTTCAAAAATAAAATTACTTCAAATTCTGAGGCCAGCTTTTTTTTTTTTTTTGATAGAAGTGTATTTTTGGTACCATGACCATATTTTACCAACATAGAATGGGGACATGGAGTTTGACAACACTGAATCAACTATGGGGGCAATAGGACAACGCATTTGAAAGTGGAACGAATGCAGAAAAATCTAATACAGCTTTACTGCATGTAAGGCGTAGTCTTGAAGGTGCAGTTGCCACCTGAAGGATGGTGACTAAGTCTTCTCTTTTGCTTTCTTCTTCTAAGAGATAGGAAATTGCCACTGTTTTGACTCGGTTTTTTGTTTGTTTGTTTGAAATAAAGCTCACTTATTACGTGTCTTTGTGGAAGATTGCTTTACAGGGGTGAAATTCCCGATGCAGGGAGTCTGTGATGGAAGGAAGGTAGCACATGGAGTTATAAAGACTTTTTGGCACAAGTAGGGAAACGTGAGTTCAGCATCTGGTCAGCTTACTTTTTTGCATATGCTAATTAATCACAAATATTAATTAGTGCTGTACTTTCCCTTTGAGGAAATGCTCTTGTACTGTGGCAGAAAGAAGCGTGGGAGCTGGTGGGGCAGAGGTCTTTTAAGCTCAGAATTCAGTCAGAGCACTTTTAACAAGCACTTGCTAGGTGTGAGGATCTGGCCAACTTACCAACCACTTACTCTAAGCCTTGGTTTTCTTGTCTGTATCATGGGGATTATAATGTATTCTATTACAGGGTTGTTGAAAATTAAATGAGGTCATACAAAGCAGGTGCTTCACTAAGTGTCCAGCAAGGCATTCAGTAGGCTAAGCTGAAGGGCAGGAGCAGAAGAAAGGGAGACGGCTTCATGATACAGGAGAATTGATTAGAATCATAGCCAATTATAGAGACATTGCTGAACTGCAGACCAACCAAGGAGGCAGCTCAGTTGGAAACCTGGGAATGGGCTCTGAGGTGTGGTGGGAGCGTCAGTCTCACCCCACCAGGGAGGCTGAGACTCATCCGTGATGTAGCCCCTCCAGGGCCAGCTCAAAAGGGGCACATTCATTTAAGGGAAAACTCTAACAAGGAAAGAACTGCTAGGCGCTTGTTGCAAGAGACTGTTTAGAATAGTAGCAGAATCCATTTAAAAATGTATGAGGTGATTTTTGGCAGTTCCCCACCTGAGTATAAAGTGTCTATTTTATTTTGCCTTTGTTATAATTGCTTTTATTCTCCCTGAGATGCTGGATTTAGGATGCCCATCTGAATCCAAATAATGAACTGAAGCTAGACATAAACTTTCATTTCTTTCCTGGAGGTTTCTCTGCTGATTTGCTGAACTCTTTCTTGGGTTTTCAGATTTTAGCTCAGATAGGTTAAGTAACTAGTCCAAGATACCACAGCTGATGAGCAATGGGACTGGGATTCAGATCCCAGAAGTACCTATTTTGAAGCCCGTGCTTTCTATTTATACAATTCTGCCCAACAAAGCTCTGCACTAAGAATTGTAAGTCGTGAGTTGTTTCAGTCTCCACTCTTACGAGCTTTGGGAATTGAGACAAACAAATTGCTTTAGCTTTATGATACTCATGGATACTCCATGATACTTCTGTTTTATAAGATTTAAATTTTGTTTTCTGCCCTGTGCACTTTACAACATTTTGAAGATAAAATGAAATAAAATAGTTGGAAAAGTGCTGGGCAAACAGATACTTTCAGTTCAGTTCAGTTCAGTCGCTCAATTGCGTCCGACTCTTTGCGACCCCATGAATCGCAGCACAGCAGGCCTCCCTGTCCATCACCATCTCCCGGAGTTCACTCAAACTCACACCCATCAAGTCGGCGATGCCATCCAGCCATCTCATCCTCTGTCGTCCCCTTCTCCTCCTGCCCCCAATCCCTCCCAGCATCAGAGTCTTTTCCAATGAGTCAACTCTTCGCATGAGGTGGCCAAAGTACTGTAGTTTCAGCTCTGGCATCATTCCTTCCAAGAAACACCCATTAGGACAAATGAAAGAGCTTGGGAAGGTTGTAGGAAGGAACCCAGAAAGTGAGACTTGCAGTAGGATCAGGCCAAAGAATAGAAGATCCAAGCTCTAATGCTGCAAGAATGGAAGAGAGCAGGTATGCCTCTGAGTAAAGGATCAGGGTCTGAAAATAGATGCATTGATCAGATATAGAGCAGTAACTGAGACGTGTGTCATGCTCCTTACCTTGTTCCTCCCTGAAGGACAGGTGAAAATATTCTTACTCTGGCATCTGTTGCTATGATTCCTTTGTTTCTAAATTTCTTGGCTGAGAATTCATACTTTGACTAGCATTCTAATTTTCTGTGTAGAGAGCCATGCTCTGGAATCCAACTTAGTGAGGAAGATAGCCCTTATTCTCCTTTGTCCCCATCTCCTCCTCTCACTCTCTCTGTACTCCTTCCTCCTCCCCTTACCTAATGGAAATAGGTTTGGAGGGAGTTGAGCCAGTGGTGGTATGTAACCCTGTAAATCAGCAGTCCCCAACCTTTTTGGCACCGGGGACAATTTTCCATGGAATCAGGGCTGGGGGGATGGTTTAAGGAGGATTCAAGTGCATTACTTCACTGTGCACTTTATTTCTATTACTATTACAGCAGCTGCACCTTAGATCATTAGGCGTTAGAACCCAGAAGGTTGGAGACCCCTGCTGTAAATAGTCTTAACTGCTTCCATCTGCTCTTGTACGTTTCCATCTCCAGCAGAATCTTGAAACCAAGATGGCCATGCTGTTCATAGCCCACTTTATGCTTCTTCCCTATGTTTCAGTGACTTTGAGGTTTTACCTTGCTTCTTAGTTGTTTGTGATATGATATTTCTTGGGACAGCATTTGGTATTTCTTGCTCTTTCTTCAAGAGCAAATGGTGGGGTTAGGACACTCTTGGGGGATGAGCAGAATTAAGACATAGAGGTGGGAAGGACAAGACAGTAACAAAGCTGATATCATCAGATGCCAACTTTGTGCCAGTCATGATATTAATGAGTATGTTAATTCTTAAGCAATCCTATGAAATACATAGTATTATTTCATTTGACAGGGAAAAGAAATCAGAGAGAGTTTATGTATTGTGGCCAAAGTCACATAGCTAGAAAAATTGTGGGACTGAAGTTTTAACTTTTTTGGTTGACTTTAAAACTCCCAGTCCACACACTGAGGAAGTCAGGGCTCATCTCTGGGGTTCTCTTGACATTTTGATCATGGAAATGAGGAGGCTGCTCTAGTGCTAGGTATCCCACTTCATAACCAAAAGCAGGGACAGGCAGAGGTGGCTATTAAATCAGGAAAAGTCTTTCCCATATCCTGGATCTCACGACCCCATATTTTATCACATGGCCACCCCGTGGGGGTTGCGGGCTCCCTGATAGAGTGGCAAGGGGACAAGTGTTGGGACCAGCTTTGAGGTTCATCAGCAGTATCTCTCAAAGGAAGTTAAGCGATCACCTGGGAATACAACCAGTATCTGTGTAACTCTAAGGCTCAGCATCTCTCATCTGTCATTTCTCCTGCTTCATACTAAACTTCTTTTGTGCATGTGTCCTCCAGAACTTGGGCCTTGGCTTGTCAATTATGTCCCTTTTCCCTTTAATTATCCACTTCCTCCTCCTTGCTGGAATCTGCCCTCTAGCTTAGTGGTGTGCACGTGCCCAGTACCAGTGCTTAGAACCCAGAGGCCGGGCGTGTTGTGTCCTGCAGTACATGGGATAGTACCCACCAGTCAAGAATAGTCTTGCCCAAAATGTCAATTTTGCCCTCATTGAACCTGTTCAGATCACTCTCATATCAATAAATAAACAAACCTGAAAGCTTTCCTTGACCCCAGTTTTTCCTCCCTTGCTGTTTCTTTTCATAGTTAAATTCCTTAAATGATCATTTGAAATTGCCGTTTTCATGTCCTCATCTTTCCCTTTATCCAAAATGCCCAATCCAAATGGGCTTTTCAAGTCGTTGGTGACCTTCTGTGGCACTGAACACCGTTGACCCTTTTAGTGCTGTTACAAACGTGATGACAAGAGCCGTTAGATTTGTCACAGATTTGGTGACAGCAGGAATGAGGCTGAGTAGGATTGAAACATGGTTAGGTCACAGAAGGGGAAGTGTCTGGGAAACAGCTGGATTTGGGACTGGAGGTTAAAGAGAGTGATTTGGGCTGGAAATTAAGAGATGCGCCTTGTTAGCAAGGAGAGGATCCTTGAAAGTAGGAGGGTGGAGGAGAGGCTCAGAACCAACAAGGGGACTAAGAGGGAAGTGTATCCAGAATAGAACCCCCATCTGAGGGACGGCCAGAGGAGGGGGAAATGGGAAAGAGCTAAAAAAACTTCTTAGATAAGAACATAAACAAGGGGAAAGAGAGGCTTCTGTATAAAGCAGCAGGGAGCAACTGACCAATCTGGGAATCGACCGGCCCCTCCCCTCCCCTTAGGACAGTTCTGCCGGCAAACGGTAAGGAAGCCTTACTTTCGGTTACTAGGGAGGGAAGGATGAGGGGAAGGGATAGTTAGGGAGTTTGGGATCGACATGTATATGCTGCTTTTTAAAACGGATACCCAGTAAGGTCCTACTGTATAGCACAAGGAACTCTGCTCAATCTGTGGCACCCTGGATGGGAGGGGAGTTTGGGGGGAGAATGTGTGTGCGCTTAGCTGTGTCCGACTCTCTGTGGCCCTGTGGACTGTAGCCCACCTGGTTCCTCTATCTATGGAATTTTCCAGGCCAGAACACTAGAGTGGGTTGCCATTTCCTCCTCCAGGGGATATTCCCAACTCAGGGATTGAACCCGAGTCTCTTGCATCTCCTGCATTGATAGGCAGATTCTTCACTGCTAGTGCCAAGACACTCAGCATTTGAGAGGAGAATGGATACGTGTAAATGTATGGCCGAGTCCCTCTGCTGTCCACCTGAAACTGTCACAACATTGCTGATTGACTCTCCTCCAACATAAAATAAAAAGTTAAAATAAATAAATAAAGCCTTGTTGTGGGTCCCCTGCCATCTGAGCACTCCTGCCCTCTATGCCTCTCACCACATGGCAGATTACCTGTGTGATTCCTTACGAACTCAGATCCGACTATGACGCACTTTCATTTAAAACTTTCCCCTGGCTTCGCACAGCTGAGACTAGGACACCTTCTGGGATGTGGTCCCAGGCCACTCCTCCAGGATTTCCTCTTCACCTCCTGGCCCTCCCGTGTCATGAATACACACTGAGTTAGTTACCACTCCTTGGACTGGTCCTTGATGGTTTACAGCTCTGGCTTGCTGCCTCCTCTCCCCCTCCTCGTCCACCCTGAAGAACCTACTCACTTTCCAAGAGAAATCATGGCACATCTGTGCGCCCTTTTCTGACTCTGATCTTCACAGAATTTCTTATTTCTTCTTTTTATTTTTTGTGTTTCACCTGTGCCCTATTTAAGGGCTTTTATGATAACCCATTTGTTTCCTTATCTGTCTCGTTTCCTGTATAGTGGGCCCACTGTAGTGCAGGCCAGGCTTTACTAACTTTTGTGTTCCCAGCACATGCCATAGTGTCTGGTGCATAGCAGTAGCCGACTTAGAAGAAAAGCTATGAGAAACCTAGACAGCGTATTAAAAGCAGAGATACTGCTTTGCTGACAAAGATCTGTAGAATCAAAGCTATGGTTTTTCCAGCAGTCATGTACAGATGTGAGAGTTGGACCATGCAGAAGGCTGAGTTCCCAAAGAATTGATGTTTTCAAATTGTGGTACTGAAGGAGACTCTTGAGAGTCCCTTGGACAGCAAAGAGATTCAACCAGTCAATCCTAAAGGAAATCAGCTTTGAATATTTGTTGGAAGGACTGATGCTGAAGCTGAAGCTCTAATACTTTGGCCACGTGATGCAAAGAGCCAAATTATTGGAAAAGTTCTGATGTTGGGAAAGATTTAGGGCAGAAGGAGAAGGGGATGACAGAGGATGAGATGGTTAGATAACATCACTGGTTCTCTGTCAGATATGACTTAGCGACTGAATAACAACAGCCAACTGTTATTACATGATTAGCAGTTATAAAAATGGACTGTCTATACACATGCCAGTGGGTTGAGTGGTGGCCCCAAAGATATAGATCTGTGTGCTAACTCCTGGACCCTGTGAATGTGACCTTATTTGAATAAAGGATCTTTAAGGATGTAAATTAGGTTCTTATGATGAGATCATCTTGGATTAGCCAGACAGGCCCTAAGTCCAGTGACACATGTCCTTCTAGGAGATGGAAGATGAGAAGGCATGGTATGGAGTCTGGAGTTATTTAGCCACAAACCAAGCAAACCACCAGAAGCTGGAAGAGGCCAGGGAAGATTCTCCCTTGGAGCCAATGCTGTATTAAAATGGATAATCAACAAAGACCTGGTGTAGAGCTCTGGGAACTCTACTTAGCCTGGATGGGAGGGGCGTTTGCGTGACAGTGGATCCATGTATATGTATGGCTGAGTCCCTTCGCTGTGCACCTGAAGCTATCACAACATTGTTAATTGGCTACACCTCAATACAAAATCCGGAGAAGGCAATGGCGCCCCACTCCAGTACTCTTGCCTGGAAAATCCCATGGACGGAGGAGCCTGGTAGGTTGCAGTACATGGGGTCGCTAAGAGTCGGGCATGACTGAGCAACTTCCCTTTCACTTTTCACTTTCCTGCATTGGAGAAGGAAATGGCAACCCACTCCAGTGTTCTTGCCTGGAGAATCCCAGGGATTGGGGAGCCTGGTGGGCTGCCGTCTATGGGGTCGCACAGAGTCAGACATGACTGAAGTGACTTAGCAGCAGCAGCAGCAATACAAAATAAAGAGTTTTGTTTTTTGTTTTTTGTTTTTAAAGAAGTAACATGATCCCACTGACACTTGATTTTAGGCTCTGGCCTCTGGAACCGTGAGAAACAATTTTTCTATTGTTTTAAGCTGCCAAGTGTGTGATGCATCTCTTAGGGCAGCCCTAGGAATCTGGTAACACCAACATCTCAGTGAAGAGGGGCACCCTGGAGTCTCGTTGCCTGGATGTTTCCTGGCTCCACCATTTACTGTGTGACCCTTGGCAAATAACTTGACTTCTCTGAATCTTGGATTCCTCATCTCTAAAATGGTGGCAAATATAGACCCTGTTTCTTAAGGTTATTAGGTAAAGCCATTAAACAGCACTTAGAAAAGGCCCGGTAAATAGCAGGAATCGTTAAGAGTGGGTCTGTGAGAGGTTTTCAGTAAGTCTCCATTGAATACAGGAATGAGTATAGTGATGTGAATATAAATGCAAGGCATCTACGACCGGATCAGAACTCACCAGGCTCCGTGGTAACTGGCTCATGTATTCTGGATTCCTGGGACCTGAGGCAGTGCTGAGAGGTGGGGTGATACAGTTAGGCAGCTCTGCTTTGGTGGAACTTCAGGGCAGCGAGGCTCATTTTGAGCATCCTTTTCTGTGCTCCTCTCTCCTTGGGTTTGCTTTTGCTTCTCTGTTTTGTGTGCATTCACATGTGTGTGTGTTTCCCACCACGGTTGGTTGCCTGTCTCTTTCTCTTCTCAGTGCTCAGGACAGAGCATCTCCCCTAGGCTGCCCTCCTCATCCAATGTCCTGCTTTCAGATTTTTCTTATTCTCTCCCCTGAAGTAAAAATTTTTGCCTCTTTCCCCTTTATTCTCTTCCACTTCATACTTTTCATCATCCTCATCACCATTGTAATGAATCACCATCCTTTTTTATTAGCTGCCTGTCTTGCTCAACTACAGGCTTCATGAGGACAAGGGACTATGTCATTTTCCTTTCCATATCTGCAGATCCTAACATATAACCTCAGGCTAAGTCCTTAATATACACTTATTTACATGTGTGGCTGGATTCATTATTTCAGTGCAGCAGCTGTCAGTAGCAATTAAAAATATTTTAAACCCAAATGAAAATGGATGCTAGGATTCATCTCTGGTTACTGGCAAGTTACCTTCCTTATCTCTGTCCAGGCTGCTGTCTCTCATCCTTCCATTCTTCACACCTGCCAGATGCCAGCAGTCAATATCTTGGCACTCACATCCACTTAATCTCCATCAGTCATGGCAAGAGGACAGTCTCAGGTCAGGGTGCATTCTGGGGTGGCAGAGCAAAGCTTTTATCATGCAAAGCAGATGGGTGCTGATGATTATCTTGACTTTATTAGCTTCTTTCAAAGAGAGATGCAGAAAGAAACAAACATTTTCAAAAAGTTTTGAAAGATAAACGTATGCAATTCCTGAGATGTACAAATCAGCCAGGTAACATCAAGGAAATTTAATCAGTGCAATTAAGTTTCCAATGGTAGAAGGAAGGGATTTTGAAACTTGCTTTAGCAAACAACAGCCTTTCTCCTTGATTTATTCATTCATTCCAAAAATATTTATTAAGTGTCAGCTGGGTGTCAGAAACTGTTCAAGGTCTTAAAGATACAGTCCATAAGAGAGGTCTTGTCCTCATGGTACATTGAGTGACAATAAACAAACACACAAATGGAACAGTGTTATTTCAGGCAGTGGTGAATGTTTTCATGAAAATAGCAGAAAGGGATGTTGTAGGCTGTTTTAGGGTTGTCAGGGAAGGTCTCTGAGGAGGTGGTGCTTAAGATTTGTATGAGGAGAACATGAGAATCTGAGTCTTAGCAGAAAGATGGGTATTTTTAATCCATTCTAGAAAGTGTAAGAAGGGAGCAGTGTAACTTGGCCTAGCATCTTTTCAGATGGAAGCAGTGGAGTGTGGTGGACGGGACACACACCCTGGTGCATTTTGAGCCCTGGCTTCATCTTTCAGAAGCTGAGTGACCTCTGACATGTTGTGTGACTTCTGTGATCTGTTTCTTCTCACCTCTGTGATGGGGTTAATATGCATCAACTTCAAAGACCTATTATGGAACAAAAGAAAATAACATTTACAGGACCCATTACTCTGTTAGGAACACTCCTGGTTTTAATAAATCAATGCTATTATCATTTCTGATATGATTGAATACAAATTCCTCTGGAATTGGGCATCATTTTACTCTTGATATATGTACCAGTGATGTGGTTTTGTTGTTTTTTACAAAATTTGTTTACTGACTTGGGAAGGAACATTGAGATTGGCTTTCCTCTCCCTAAGTAGTTTCCTGTCCTTTTGAGTTCATAGAGTTCCCAGTGGCCAGTGGCCAGTTCCTAGATTTGCACCTACATCATTGCAGCCCAATAGAATTTCCCGCCTTTCCGAATGGGGCTTCTGGCACTGAGAACAGTGCCACAGGGAACAGAGCACCCAGGGCAAGATTTGGGGGTGAAGGGTGTGGGCATTGAGGGTGGGAGGTAGTGTAATAGCACAGCCAGTATAGCCTGCCTTGGGCTGAGGATTCCTGGCACACCCCAAGACCTCATGGCTGGCCACCGTGTGTCCTAGATGCATTCTGCTGCCTTGAGAACATGTGGTCCGGTGTTGTAGAGAGCAACAGCCTTCAGGCCTTCAGCGTCGTGTTGCCATGACAACAGACAACTATAGTCAGACTCCAGGATGCTGTCACCCACCCCTCCCACCTACCCCTGCCGACACCTGCCCACCTCCCCCTCACTTTTATTCCCACCTGCCCTCTGTGTGCATTCTCACACCTCTGCCTCCATAGGTCCTTGTCTGCGTAGTCCTTCTGGTTCCCTCCAACTGCTTTGCCTTTCTTTCTCTTACCATTTCTGGGTTCTCATTGCTCATATGAAAGCAAATATAGTAAATTCTCAGAAAGTAAAGCCACATGGCATCATAAGTTGAGAGGGTGATGGGAATGAAGGAGCTAAAAAATCATCAAAGAAAAGAGGGGAAAGGAGCTTGATAGAGTTTTGCAGTTTAGTTGTACAGTCTATGGTTCTTAAACTGACTGGAACTTAGAAGCAACAGAGAAACTTTAAAATTTTATTGTAATTATTATTTTAAAAGTAGAGCATCTCTGATCCCATACTCAAGGATTCTGATTTAATAGGTTTGGAATAAAGCCCATTAATGGCAATTTTCACAAACTTCACCCAAGGGACTGAGGCACAGCCAGGTTTGGGTGCCACTGAGGAGTAGAACCTGGCATGTTTTTAGGTTGTAAAGTTTTGCGATGGGTCAAAATCTCTTCGTTGAGTTTATTTTTGTGGTCTCCAATGCAGTGTATTAGTGTGGCTGCTGCATAACATTTAAGGAGGAGGAAGAGGGATTGGAGAAGGATGAGAAGAGGCTAAAGGAGGCGAGAAGAGGAAAGAAAGTTGGGAGGGAGCGATGTGAAAATTATAAGGTGGAGCTGTGGATCAGGGGCGGAGACAATCAGCCATCAGACACTGGGCTCCAATGCCCTTGCCCCCGACTTTCAGCTGGAACGCAGGCTCTGTCTTGGTCCGGAAGTAATTAACATGCTTTTTTGGATGTATTTTGATTCTAGATTTTCCCTGGTTATTGAGCGACTGGGGAGGACTAGATCTGGAGTTTCAGAAGAAGTCAGCTTCATTCTCTTTCCCCCTTTGAATAAACCAAGTGCCTCCTACAATTTAGGGCTACACCTTATATGAGATAGTGCCTACTTACATTTAGCCAGTTTAACTCTCAAAGGAACCCGGGGATTTAGACAGTAGGATTGTTCTCTTTCTTTACAGATGCAGAAACTGAGGGTCGGAAAGGAAAGTGACTGGCCACGGTCACGCACTGGCAGTGTCAGGGTGGCAATGAGGACCCTTGTCTGATGAGAGTAATGTTCAGGGATTTCAGCGGGGGGCTGCACTTGCCCGGGGTCACTATCATGGACTTGGTTTTCCTGAAACATCTAGCTTAGCCTGTGTGAGGCGACTATCCCAGCTGCCCAGAGAGCGACCAATTGGAGCTTGATCTTTAAAGTCGGTTCTTTCTTCTTCTAGTCGGTCTTGATTAGGACCTAACTGCTCCAAACAAGGTAACAGCTCTGAAGGAGAGAAGAGATTGAGATGAGAGACAAGAAGCAGAACGGGCAGTCCAGTGGTTAAGACTCCACCTTCCAGTGCAGGGGGTGAGGGTTTGATCCCTGGTTGGGGAGATAAGATCCCACATGCCTTGCAGCCAAACAGCCAAAACAAAACAGATGCAATATTATAACAAATTCAATAAAGACTTTTTAAAAAATGGTCCAAAAGAGTTTTGTTTTTTTTTTTAAAGAGAGGTCCGTGAGGGTGGACAGAACTGTGGGTTGGTTCCCAGTCTGGGGGTTCTGGGGGTTCCAGGGACTGAGGTCTCCACTCTCCAGAGTGTACCTGCCCCCCCTCAAGCCCACCCACTTCCAAGTAGATACCCCAGGATTTGAGTCCTGGATCAGATCAGACTCCTCACTGACGTTTTGGGGAATTGGAAAGATTATTTTTTTTCCAGCTTGCTGTGTGTCTGGAGAAAGTGAAATCAGATATACATAGGTCTGAGATTCCATCTAAGCAGATGAGAGGTTGACAAAGGAGGAATATTTTTGCTTTACTGCCCTGGATGGCTGTAGGTCGTGGAGAAAATTGTCTCTTCCTACTTTCTGAATAGTTATAGAAAATCAGCTGTGGCTGTCGTTGTGAGTGTGTTAGTCACTTAGTCGTGTCTGACTCTTTGCAACTCCATGGACTATAGCCCGCCAGGCTCCTCTGACTGTTGTTACTTTGGATCAGTCTCAGAGGGTATCACCTTCTTGGGGATGATAATCAGAGGGCGCTTGAACCAGCTCCCTCCTCAGCCCCTTTGTGCTGTTTCTATTTGCTGGGCCTTCAACACCCACACTTCCCCTGTTAGTTTCCCTGATGATCAGAGTCTGGTCTGTTTATGGGCAAGGGTGGTATTCAGGTGTGCCAAGGGTGTCTGTGTTGGGATGGAGGGACAGAGATGCAGGCAGCACCCAGGAGAGGTATGGCATTCTTGAGGCGTGACAGCCATTTCCTGAAGAGGACAGTCCTTTCGTCTCCCCCTCCCTAGGTTGGGGCAGCACCAAGCACTCATGGCGCACTCGGTACACACCTCACTGTAAGGAAAGAGCCTTTGCAGTCGGACGGGAACAGGACATATGCTCCTGGAAAGGGGCCTACCTCGCAAGGTGGGATGGATGAGTGAGGTGTGTGTCTGCAAGTTCTTTTCGTCTCTAACATCTGTGAGCCTGTGACTAATTCTCCTCCTCCTGGCCCAGAATGGCTGCTTGCTTGGAATCTCTCTGCCACAGCTCTCCCTCTACAGCCCCTCTGAGTGGGGATGACAGAGGGTCTCCTACCCTGGATGGATGGTTCTGGAAGGCAGCATTGATACTGAGAGGAGGAAAGGTCTGGATGGAGCCCAGAGACAAAGGAATTGGGGCAGGACATGTGAACGCGTAATCCCCAAAACCAGACAGGAGAGAAGTGGGATGCATCCATTGAAGTTGTCACTAGCAGCAGCTCTGGTTGCAGTCCTGGGGGCCAGGGAGGGGCACAGGGAAAGCAGCAGAGCCCCACAACTGCTCAGCGAGGTGGGCAAATACAGTGGTGGCCAGAGTCTAGTCCTCATCCTGCTTGCCCCACGATCTTCCCAGAGACATCTAACCCATCTGTACCAGAAGAATCCGTAGATTCAGATACTTTTCTTATGAAGCCTTGGTCTTTGATCATTGCAGCTGAGACTAATATTGGTGGCTAATTTCCCCAAGGAAAGTAATGTGGCCTTTGGGGTTCTGGAACTTCTGCCATTCATCCCTGGAGTTTCTGTGTCCAAGGACAAGTCTCATTGGTCAGTGGAAGGGGACACCTGATAACACCTTGAAGAGTTACTGAGGTCATTTTGGTTCTTTTTGGATACCTATGTCGTGATTAGGATGGAAACCCGTCTGTCCAGCCGAGGAGGGGCCAGGAGGAGGTGCACCTCCTCTTTCTTTGTTGTTTTCTACTCTTCTGCCCTTTGATCCAATAGTGAGTCTCCCCCATCATTACGGCAAGGGCTTCTGCTTCTAAGAGTTGCAGATATCTGGAACCGGTTTCCTGTCCACTGGGAGGGAGCAGCAGGGCTTGAATAGGGTTCTTTTTTTATGTTTTTGGACTTTCAAGTAGCAACCAGGGCCACCTTTGTCATCCTGACCTCCGTGGTGTGTCCTGAGAAAATGACGCAATTGGAAAATAATGTATTTTTAATCTTTTTTTAAAACTCCCTTTTCCCATGCTCCTCTCTCCTCTTTTGACAGCTGCCACCTTATTTAACCATCCTGTGTCCTTATTCTGCCTCTTGGCTGCCTAGAGGACTCCTAGCTCCCTGCCTCTAGCTCCCTGCTCTGCTCACTGATGGGGCTTCCTCTAAGAAGTGTCATATGATTCCATCTTGGGTCTGTCCTCCAAGGAGCACCACCCCCCCAAGGATGTCCTTCTTGTGGGTCCCTGTTTCATTTCAATCTGGGAGACAATCTAATCAGTTAAATCCTTGCCTGGTTTTAAATAGACAAAAGCAGCTGATGTGTGACCCTTTCCATGGGCATTTATTTATGTTTTAACTCAGAGGAAGGACTTGAATTCATGGAGTTTCAGATACCATATTGTGTCATAGGGGAAATGCATATTTAAAAGGGAAGGTACTTCCCTGACTCCCACAAATCCTGCCATTTGCAGGGAGCTTCGCTTGGGCCAGCATCAGCCTAGGCTCCACTAGGGGACCTGGTTGCAAACAGAAACTAAAGGGAAGCCACTGGAGAAGGGTGTCAGCTAACCCCGACTGGCACAGCACACAGCCTGCCTTGGGGAGCATCTTGGCCAAGAAGCCAGGAGGCATCTCAGCTCACTCTGAAAAGTGGAAGAGAATCCTGTAGAAGAGGAAGCCCAGACTCTTCAATGGATTCTAGTTCTAGATGTTTTAATTTTTCACACCACAGAGAAGGCTCAAATCCTATTTTTTGCTCTAAGAACCCAGAGCTGTCCTTGCACGCCCCTAGGGCTCTGCTCCCCACCTGTCTGGATCTGGGTCCTTCTTTTCGTGTCTTGCTCTTAGACTCTCTGATTTCTCCTTCTCTCTGTCCTTTTCCCCTCTCCTCTCTGCTCCCTGCTCCCCTCTCGTCTAGGTTCTGGCGTGTGTTTCTCTGTCCTTTTCTCCCCTTGCCTTCCCCCTGTATTCTGTGACCCGCTCTTCCATGTGACTTATACTCTGTGTGGTGCACACAGCCACCTTCATGCTTCATCCTGTCAGCGTCCGGGTCCCTCAGTGGCCCACCTTTGGACCTGGCATAGTTAAAAGTTCCCAGGTGGTCTGCTCGTGGACGTCAAACAGTACTTTTATAGGCTGTGGCAAGTGGGTTCAGTTGGTCAGAACCTGGTATTTAATGAGGCCAACCAAAGATATGTCTCGTCTCTGTAGGACCCACTCTGTGAGCCGCCCTTTTCTTGTCCACAGCCTTGGTCACAAGGAGGCGGTGGCTGAAGGGCTCTGGTGGAATCCGTGCTAATTTATTGATAAAGGACATCAGTAATAATATTATATATGTCTATTTTTTAAATTATATTTTTACTTTGAGATTATTGTAGATTCGCATTTTATGTTGTTAAAGGTCTGAAAAAGATTTGAGCTCAATATTATGGACAGAATCCAGGCTCAGACAGCCCTGGACTCAGATTCTGACTGTCTGTGACCTTAGCCTGGTTGCTTAGCTTCTCTGTGCCTCAGTTTCCTTAGCAGGGAGGCGAGGGTTGTGATGACAACAAGGCACGCTTGGCCTCCGGCAGCCTCCCTCTGCCTGCATGCCTTCCCCTGTCTCTTCTGTTACTACGTCTTCAATTATGCTGTTTTCCTCCTTAACTGTCTTTTTTTTTTTTTTTAACCAAAGTCTCTAGAAAGTCTGCTTTTTCTCTCCCCTCCTCTTCTTTTCTATTCTTCCTGTTTTGTGCTTCTCTTTCCATTTTCCTGACTCTCAGCCTGCCCCTCATCCTAGTTTCTTGCTGTCTCTCCATCAGCCCATCTCTGAATTTTCACTTCCTTTCCAAGACACGTGTCCTGATCCGTTTCCCCCTGTCATTCACTCTTCCTAGGCCCTTTGTGGCTTCTGGGAGAACGTACAGCCCTTAATTACTTATAAGCAGGAGAGAATAATTACAGAACTGACTTAATTACCTTTTCCATGTAGATCCTGGGCTGGATGATGATGGAGTGGAACATATCAGCTGGCACTTTTTCTATGAGGAAAAAGGGTTGTTTTGAGTGGCTCTGAGGTGGCGATGCAGCTATAAGGAATCTATAGGTGGTTCAGTGGTAAAGAATCCATCTGCCAGTGCAGGAGACACGGGTTCGATCCCTGATCTGAGAAGATCCCACATGCTGTAGAGCAACTAATGCCGTGCACTACAGCTATTGAGCCTCTGCTCTAGTGCCTGGGAGCGGTAACTACTGAGCCGATGTGCTGCAACGACTGAAGCCCTCCAACCCTAGAGCCTGTTCTCCATAACAAAAGAAGCCTCCGCAATGAGAAGCCGGTGCACCAGGACTAGAGAGGAGCCCCCACTCACCACCACTAGAGAAAAGCCTGCACAGCAATGAAGACCCAGTGCAGACAAAACAAAAAAGTCTATAGCAGACTTAATCATGTTTGTCAAAGAACTGAAAAAAGATAGGCAGTTATACCCAGCTCGGACTATAAAAGATATGTATCACCAATATCTGAATTTGAGGGGTTAAGTTTTTTAGAAACCACTTTGAATCATAGAAGCCATGGAGTCGATGGAAGACTTCTGCTCGTTTTTTGGGGGGAAGATTGTATCCTCTTTCAGCTGCTCTATGGGGCTGGATAGAAATACTCACTTAGTGGTAGCTGGGGTTACTGCAGAAAGCCTAGACTGAACTACAGAGTTAGAAGGCCTGGTTTTCAATCTTCCTTCATAACCAACTATAGCTGTTTTGACTGGTCATATCCCTTGATCTCGCTTAGTTTTAGTTTTGTTCATCTGCAAGATGGAGGGATGGGGATATATAACATGTGGAATGCTTCCCTAAAGGAGAAAATGGCACAGACATTAGAGGAGGAAAACCAAATTTGATCAACCAAGATTTGGGAGGCCTTCATGAAAAGTTCACAGCAATGAGCTACAAAGGCCAGGCAGATAATTCGTTCTGGAAGTTTCTGATAGGATGTCCGAGAGAAGCAGATGGCAATTACAGGGAAGCCACAAAAAAGGAGTCAGGATGAGGAGATAAAACTAAACAAAGGCAGTGAGGGACAGTGATAAATATGGACACATGTGGTCAGACTGAGTTTTCCAGCTGCACCCTTTCTGATAGATTTTGAGGTTTGAAATACAGAGGGTTGCCAAGAGAAGGTTGCAGCTCCCTTCACTCGGTGAGGAAGGGAGAGGGAATTTCTGAACAGAAGCTCTCTGTGTTCGTCTTTACCCCATCCTAGTCCCCACCCTTCTGCAGAAGTCTGGGTGCACATGTTATCTCGCATCCTGTGTGAGAGGCCTGTTGGCCTGGAAGCAATCTCACAGACTAGAGCACTGCCCTTGTTTCATGGTAGAGGAAACTGAGGCCAAGGAAGATAAAGTGACTTGCCTGAGGCCACACCTCAGTTGTCTCCTGGAGTTGGCCTGATTTTCCAGATTACCAGGTCAGTCTCTGGTAGGACTTTTACATCCACAAATCACTAATCCTGTTTACTAGTTCATGCTCCAGCAGAAAATGTGATGTAATGAATTGCAGTCTCTTCTCTTTCCTGACTAGAGGTGAAGGACAAGGGCAAATTGAAATTAGGATGAGGGGAAAACTTCTTTTCTTTTTTACCATTTTTGTGCACTGAATGTGGTCTGAGGTAATTGATTAAAAGTATTTTTAACAAATCTGTCAGATATTGATAAAAGTAAATATTGAATGAATTTTTGAACTATGGTAAAAGACCTGTAACCCACTCCAGTATTTTTGCCTGGAGAATCCCCTGGACAGAGGAGCCCGGTGGGCTACAGTCCATGGAGTTGCAGGTCAGACACAACTGAACTAACTTAGCATGCACGCAGGCATGCAACGCACACAAAAGACCTATATACTGGGGGTTGTATGAATTTATGATAATCAAGGTATACAGATGGAAAGTAGGTTTAGATAAAGTAAATTCCATCTCGGTGAGACTCATCAATGATCAAAGAAGCAGGTATCTTCCAAACTACTTACAGGTTGAAGGTGAAGGTGAAGGTGAAGTCGCTCAGTCGTGTCCGACCCTTTGCGACCCCATGGACTGTAGCCCACCAGGCTTCTCCGTCCATGGGATTCTCCAGACAAGAATACTGGAGTAGGTTACCATTTCCTTCTCCAGGGGATCTTCCTGACCCAGGGATTGAACCAGGATTTCCCACATTGGAGGCAGATGCTTTAACCTCTTAGCTGCCAGGGAAGCCCTGGTGGTAACCTGTAACTTACAGGTTACAGATAAGAAAATACACATTTTTCTCCACAAATGGTGCCTTGGGATTACTCCTCTTACTTTTCATTTTGAACCATTCTTCTCACTAAGATGACTAGGAAAGCAGGACTCAAGTATACATGGACATTTGTCTGCAAAGGGGGATTCCTCCTGGAAGGGCAGGGAAGCCTCCAGAAAGAAAGAGTGTGGGAGAGAGATGAGAAGGAAACTCCTTAGTATGTGTGGTTAGACCATAACCAAATCTTACATTTTATGATATTCTGCACTTTTCAGAGACAATTTATGTACTTTATCTTAATTTGATACAACAGTCATACAAGATGGGAAGTACAGCTTTACCTTGTCTCTCTGAAGAATGCAGGTAACCATAAGCATCATTTCCCTTCTCCCAGATATGGAAACAAAGAATTCAGGAAGCTAAATGATATATCAGAGACAGGAAAATTATAGGCTCCAGATCTGGAATCTAAGCTACTGCCTGAGGGAGGACAGAACCAGATAAACTGCACTGAAGTGTGTTGAGTGCGGTGTCAGGTGGTGTCATAGGGAGTCATACAGAATCCAGAGCAGGTAGCCACAGGGATTCTTGGTAGGCCTTGGCTGATGAGATTTTAGGTGAATGAAGAGCTCAGGTGGAATTAGAGAAGATCAAGAAGTTATTTAGAGGGGAGAAAAACAAGCCGTGATATGTTAAATCTGTATGGACATATCAGAAAGGTGAGGCCGTATCTAGGATGGGGAGATCACAGGTAAAGCCCATACAAAGGAATTTTAAAGTAAGGACAAGGATTAAACCTCAACATTCATGAACGACAGTCAACATCATTCAAGCAAAAGGTGGCAAAGCCAACAGTACAACCTCTTACTTTATCTGTCCTCTCTTGGGGGAAAAAAGAGCCACTAGGCAATGGCATCCCACTCCAGTACTCTTGCCTGGAAAATCCCATGGATGGAGGAGCCTGGTAGGCTGTAGTCCATGGGGTCGCTAAGAGTCAGACACGACTGAGCGACTTCACTTTCCCTTTTCACTTTCATGCATTGGAGAAGGAAATGGCAACCCACTCCAGTGTTCTTGCCTGGAGAATCCCAGGGATGGGGAAGCCTGGTGGGCTTCCGTCTATGGGGTCGCACAGAGTCGGACACGACTGAAGTGACTTAGCAGCAGTAGAGCTTTTTACCAGGGTACACTTAAACCTGTTCTGAATAAAGCTTAGAATGGCGGGGACATTTTCCCTTCATTAACACTTCATTAAGCTTTGTCAGATGTAAGCCTCCTAGCCAGATCCTGGCAAGGGACTCGTACTGAGGTGATAATGAGGAGAAAATGTACTGGGCTTTGGCCTACTCCAGAGCTGTTGAATGTAGGCTGAAATATATTTTGATAACATTGGCTTTAACATGGATATTAAGCACTATTTTACACTGGGCAGTGTAAATAGAATACAGAGGCACAAGCAGAAAGAAGTGTGCATGCCAATATAACATGATACATCTCAGAGAGATTTGGTGATTTGTTGCAATGAATGATAAAAATCTGAGTCATGTTGGATCCAGAAAATGCTAGGATCTTGAGAGATCTGCAACTTTTACCTATTATTTAAAAACTGCCTCTTTCAAAAATAGACATAATAATCTTGTGTGATTCTTGGGATGTTGGTGTTTCTAGCCCTCATCGGTGACTTCTGGCTATTTAATATTTATCAGCTACAGGTGCTCTTAGAATTAAATAGCACTCACTTTTCAGAAGCTTTCCCAGTGTTCCTAAAAGTCCTGTTACACTGCCTTAATATACCATGAAAGCCTGAAGGTGCAGACATTTTAAAAGAAAAAAGATATATTTAATTTTTACTTTGAAGAAGCTTTTGATTTGATCATCCACGAAAAATTGGAAAACTTTGAAAATTGGATCAAATGTGAACGACCCTTAGAAGTATTTGATGTGGACACAGGTATCTGGAAGATATTATATTTATAATAATTAGCAATGTGATGTCAACCAAGGGACTTCCCTGGTGGTCCAGTTGTTGAGACTCTGTACGTTGATATTAATTTCTCATTTAAGCTTTCTTCTCTGCAATCAACCTCTTGTGTTTTTTCAGTCTTCGAAGTTTATTAAGACTTTCAATGGCTAAGTCAAAGATCTCTCTTGGTAAATGTCACATTGTACTTGAAAACATGTGATTATTTTCAAATACGTTTGATATTGATTTGTAACACAGCTCCATAGTGATAAGAGAACAGTCTCTGCAGGATTTTAATACCTTTAGACCATGAAATCTTGCACCTTGTTTTATGTTCCTGGGTGTGTTCCAGTGTCTCCTAGTTTATAATCTATGGGAATTTGAATAGAATTTGTATCCTACTGTTGCGTGAAAATTGTATAAATCTTAATTATGTTGAATTGGTTCATAGTGCTTTTCAGGCCTACTGTATCCTTCTACTTTTTCATATATTCATTCTATTAATTTTCAAGAGTTTGATATTGAGACTCCAATTAAAGATCTTGATTTATCTACTTAAAAAATAATTATAATAGATAGTGGGACTACATGTAACTTTGTTCTGTATTTTTTTAAAAAAAAAGACCCTATAATTCCAATGCAGGATGGGCAAGTTCGATCCTTCGTGAGGGAATGAAGATCCCATATGCTGGGCAGCCAAAACAAAACAAAACAAAACAAAATCACTTATAAGATGTCAACCAAAATTTTGGAAGAGTGTGTGTGTGTGTGTGCGTGCGTGTGTATTCTGAAGAACATAACAAGTGGTGAAAGGGTATTTTCAAGGTGTTTTTTCTTGGCTCGGTATTGATACTATAGTTTTTTTGAAAAGCAGTGTTGTGACTGCAACAAAGCAGATTTTCTAGAAAAGAAAAAATAAATCACCCTGGCTTTCCTACAATAAGAAGAGGGCTTGGAAAGGGAAGAAGATTTGTGGAATCCTTGCTGTGTACAAAACTTTATCTGTGTTATCTCATTATAATTATCTTAATTATTTTTGCGGGTGAAAACCCATCACTTCCCTGAACCTCATGTTCAACCTATTTCTATAACGAACTGTAGACGTTAGCTTTCTTTCCAGGTCTATTTTCACAAAAAGGTCAACATTTTGATAATTTCATTGAATGGTTTTAGGATTAGCTTCTTGGAAAGTGGTCTAGGATTAATTATTTATTCATTCAGTAAATATAATTGAGCATTCATTATGTGTTGGATCTGGTGCTTGTCACTGGGAGCACCATAGTGAGGTTAGAGAAATAGATGGACAGAAATAGAATTTTAATCTATAGTAACATGCAGAACACCTCACTAAGGGAGAAAATGGCTTGGAAATTAGATGAAGAAGACGTAATTTGAGAAACTAAAGTGACCTGTCCTGAGGTCAGCATGAAAAGTTTGTAGCCATGAGCTACAAAAACCAGGCAGGGTCACTGTGAATACTTTGAAGGCTTGCTCAGAAAAATGATGCCTGTAAGAGCTGCTGATAGCCATGTTGGTGCTTGGGTGGGTCATTACCTACCAGTGTTAGTTGGATATGAAAAATGGAAGCAAAGAAATTAAAACCAAAATCCCAAACGTACACAATGAAAAACCTATGTAACTAAATTCAGAAGATACTGAGTGGTGAGTATTGTGTTGGACTATGGGTTTATGTGCGATCAGTCACTCAGTCATGTCCGACTCTCTGCTACCCCATGGACTATAGCCCGCCAGGCCCCTCTGTCCATGGGATTTTCCAGGCAAGAATACTGGAGTGGGTTGCCATTTCCTTCTCCAGGGGTTCTTTCCAACCCAGGGAATGAACCTGCATCTCTTGCCTCTCCTGCATTGGCAGATGGATTCTTTAATGCTGTGCCACCTGGAAAGCCCATAGTTTTATGATGCCTGGGGAAGTCTTTTGAACATGGCGGTGGCAGGCCCTTCCCGGGCCTCACTTCTCCTGGGAATGCCCCAACCTCAGGGGAGACTTTGCTTCCTGACACACAGCCTGTGCTGCCTGCTGCTAAGAGGTGAGATTCCTGGTTTCCTGATCCACAGATTCTAATTATTTTCTAATCATGATGGCAGTGGTGGCATGATAGAGCATGGTGAGTCTTCATTTTCCCAATTAAAGATATATTTTGCAAACTCTGTACCAAATTATTTTTTAAAAAGAAAAGCCTTGGATATTTACTAAAAACAATGCTAGGAACTACATGATCTCAGAATAAAGGAGAGTCCTTTAAACTGAATACTTTTAGCAGTATCAACACACACTGCATTGTTCTTCTTTTTCTCATTTCTCTGGACAACAATGATAACTTCATCATGGACTGTCATTGATCCATGGACTAGTGTTTGGGAAGCACTGGTGTAGATATTATTGCTAGAGGCGGCGTTACCAAGGAAATTACTTCTAAGAGCAGCAGATCCAGATGCGTCCCCTGAACTGTTGGTCTGGAGCCTGACAGGTTAGGGGCTTCACTCATATCCTGTTTCTCTGCCAGAAATCACATCGCTTAATAAAGAGTGTTGCACTGAGATTCTCCGGGGTATATCATAATCTCCTTCAGTGACTGACTGATGAGGCTCGCACCCTGGGGGGGAGTGATCGATGTACTCTGTCTCAACTTTAGCGAGGCTTTTATTTCTGTCCTGTGTGACATATTCATCAATAATCTGAGAAAATAAGATCTAGGCACAACTTTCTGGTGGGAAGGTTATCTCACAATTGTGGTGTTGAGGAGGTAGGGGCTCATCTGAGAGTCCCACGTCCTGGGTAGGTGTCCTGGCTCTGTCCTGGCCAGCTGAGTGACCTTAGACAGGTCATTTCATTCGTTGGTCTCACTTTCCTTATCCATAAGAGAAGATATTGTATACCCTGGGGACCACCAGCTTGTCTTCAGTGTCCAAAAAACCCAACAGTAACCTTATGTTTAGCTGCAACAAGGGCTTCCCTAGCAGCTCAGATGGTAAAGAATCCACCTGCAATGCAGGAGACCCGGGTTCGATCCCTGGGTCAGGAAGATCCCCTGGAGAAGAGTTGGCAACCCACTTCAGTATTCTTGCCTATAGAATTCCATGGACAAAGGAGCCTGTCCATGGCGGGCTATAGTCCATGGGGTCGCAAAGAGTTGGACCCGACTAACACTTTCACTTTCAGGCTATTTAGGCTAAGAAAAATAGTATGTTCCTTTGCTTTGAGTTACCAATATATAAGCTCACTGATGTACGGTTATCTCATACTGCTCCAGTACCTACTCATAAAAAGAAGAAAACTATGATTACACATGGTTAAGGGCATTATGTCATCCCTGTAGTGAAGGATGAGCTGCCTTCACTTCTTACTTCTGGCCTCTAGAGAATCAAGCTGAAGAAGAGATTCATACATTTACTCTTCAGAAATGTGTTAAAAATGACAGGATAAACAATTCAAGGCTCAGAGTGGAAAAAAAAAAAAAAAACAGAAGATGTAGCACATCAGAGATAAAAATCAGTCATATAGTATTATTTTAAAATTAAATCACCAAAGAAATACTCAGTGCTTTTGGACCCAGTTAGAAAAGGGATATAACTTAAACTGAAAAGGTACTTTGTTGAGTACCTGTTCAGCTCAAAATATATTTTATCAAATCTGATTTTATTGTTTACTTGTATTATTTGGGCTTCCTTGGTGGCTCAGTGGTAAAGAATCCACCTGCCAGTGCAGGAGACTTGGGTTTGGTCCCTGGGTTGGGAAGATCCCTTGGAGAAGAAATGGCAACCCACTGCAATATTCTTGCCTAGAGAACCCCTGGACAGAGGAGCCCTAGTCCATGGGATTGCAAAGAGTCAGACATGACTTACTAACTAAACAACACCATTATGTTACTTATTCTATAATCTTACTGGTATCTTGGTTTCACTATAATCCTGTGAGGTAGATATTATTACCCCCATTTTACATAAACAAAAACTGAGGCCAAGAGATTTCAAGTGGTTGTCCAGGCTGCACATCAGGTAAGAGGCACAGCCAGGAGTTAAACCAGGCATCCTGGCTCCAAATTGCAAGATATCCCCACACTGATACATTTATTCATTGCCACTTCCTAATGCCGATAAGTGTCCAAGGCACTTTTCTCAGCATTGGAATCTCTTTGCCTGTCTCACTCTGTTGTTTTTCCTTTCCAGTGAGATGACCTTGAGGTCCTTTCCAGCTGTATGTTTCTAGAATGCCTGGATTCTTACCGAATAAACAAGTTCCAGGGGAGCAGGGCTGGCTCCAGTGATATGGAGGGGTGCACTGGGGCAGAACTGAGAGGCGCAGAATGAAATAGAGCAGTGCGTCACACACTGTGGTAGTATACATAATGTCCTCCTAGAGATGATGAGAACACAGCTCACCATTTGAGTTATGAGTGGTTCGGTCCTTCATTACAGAAAATGGTACATTTTATTCAGAAAGATTCTCAAGTATAAAAATATTCCATGATTCGTATATAAATACACACATAGGCAAATTTTCTATTATGGACATGCTTTATGTTCATTGAATGAGCTATACTGGTCCATTCAATAAAATCAAAGCTTTGACCTGGTTATTACTCGCTAAAGAAGCTGCATTTTCAATAGCTAATTGATGCTGTTGGGTGGCTTTTCATGAGCACATTATTCTTGGATCTTGGGCTTTTCTTGCGCCTGTCCTTGTTCCTCCCAGGACTGGGGCGACTGGCATAAATTTGTGGCGTGTAGTCACCAGACCTTTGTCCGACACGTGGGTCTTCCACTTGGCTCTGCTTCTTGCTGGCTGCGTGACCTTGGGCAGATTATTGAAGCTTTTGAGCCAAAGTTTCTCTGTCCATGAAATGACATTGGATGACGTAACAATTAAAAATGAGATGATACACATAAGCGTGCTTTATTAAGCTATAAGCACTCTACAAGCATTAGGTGTGATTGTTACTCCGGTTAGAAGGAATTGAAAAGAACTTGGGGATTATCACCATGGTGATTGTGTGTGTGGTTACATTTCACCCCTTTTAAATTTCCATCATCTAGGAAAAGTTCTAGCCACAACCTTTCCTCTGTGTAAATAAACTGTGGTAAAGCACCTCCTGGGCTCTATCACCCTCACTCTGTCACTTCTTAGCCTTTATTCAAACTCCGCTCTTTTGTGGCTGTGTATGTGACATCACACATGTAACTAATTATAAACGAGGGGAAATCAGCCTGCCAGACCACTGTGGAAACCACTGGATTCTTTGCTGTTCCTCGTAGGCTCATTCACCTTTTTGCACATGTGGGCTTCACAGTATCAGAGCTGACTTGACCGCCAAGTGCCATCAGCACATGTTATAAGGGTCCTTGGTGGCACCTTTTCTGCCACATGTTGGCCAAGTGGACAGGTACAAGGGTTGATCAAAAAGCAGCTCAGGTCCTGGGGCCTTGCTCAATGATTGCAGATTCAGTGAGCTCCCCAGAGGTGTGCTTCCAAGTGAGTAAGTGAGTCAGGTTATCAGAGAGGGTGAGTAGTGACTGCTTGGGATAACTTCGAAGCAGCATCAGCGGGGAGCCAAGAGCAAGCTGCCAGTTCCCTCTGTATGACACCCCTAAAATATATGTATCTCTTAAGCAAAACATCTGGTTTTTGTAACCACTCCCCCTGCCTGTTAAACAGCTCTGAGGCCATGTTAGAAATCCTCATGTGTCACACCTGATCATCAGTGACTACAGGTTGAATGAGGGGTTTGACTCTATTAGTCCTTGAATAGGTGCCAGGAGAGGGAATAGGTGGGAGAGAGGAGGACCAGACTCAGACCTTACAGGAGGTAGAGGCCAGAGGATTGGCAGTGTTGTCACCAGATGAAATGTCTCGTGATGAAACAGTACAAAGATAATTCAGTTATTTTTCAAATGCAGGTTAATTCGCCAGAGGGATGGAAAGAGAAACAGGAAGGTCAGATAGAAAGAATAAGAGATTGGCAAGAAAAACAGCGCCAGAGTCTTTGAGTTCTAAGGGACTGGGGTACACAGACACGGGAGTTTCTGTGGATCAAATGGACTGTTAGACTAGGAGTTTTTTCCTTAGAGAGTGAGGCGTCCAGGGAAGTAACAGGGGCTTTGAAGGGTGGGGAACGGAGCACTTTGGGTCACGTCTGGCTGTTTTCCAGGCATTGTCCTAAGCGGGATTTTAAGTGATGAGTTTATTAAACACTTAACATTTTCCTCTCTCCTTTTCCCCATTTGCAATTTATATCATTCTTTCCTAATCTCACCCCTCTAATAGGCAGCCTTTTGCTCGTCTAAATTTTATAAAAACAAATGGTTTCACGTTTCCTCTTGTATCTCCTTCCTGAATCTTTAAATCCCTTGGTAATTCATGGAGCTCCAGTTGGGAAAATAAAAGCAGAATTGCTACCAAAGAATCCACGACATGGCATTTTCTATTAAACAGATATTGATTTGCATTTATCAAAAGGGCAATGTGCTCAGGGCAACACCAAGAGAGATGGTGGGTAGGAGGTGGGGGGGTGAGGAGATACCTTCCCAGACTTCCATCAGCTCTACCGCCTCACCCTGAGTTACCCCAAATAAACCCACATAATAATAAGTGCTGACTGTGCTATGAAGTACAGTGTTGGCCAACACCTGAAGCCCTACCTTCCAACCAGACCGCCAGCCCCAAGTGCTTCTGTGCAGAAACCCTGAGCCACCGTTGAGAGTAGGGTGGCAGCCAAGTGCAGTGACTATGAAAGTCAAAATCGGGGTCTGCCCACTCCTAGCTCTTAGAACACAGGGAGTTATATAACCTCTTAGAACCTCAGGCTCTCATTTTAAATTAGAGTCGTAATACTTTGTGGGGTCGACAGAGAAGGAAGTGCCTTATGGTTCTTGGCACACACACACACACACACACACACACACACACACACACTTGGGGACCCTCTTCTCACTTTACTCTGCACTTGGGCTTCACTCTTACACAGATATCTTATTCAGTTCCCCTAGCAATCCTAGGAGGTGGAGATTGTTGTACAGGTGAAGACATTTAGGACTCAGGGGGATTGTGGTTTGAGTCTGTGTACAGGAAGTAAAGAGGGGAAGATACAGTATAAGTGGAGGGGGCGGCCAGGGGAGAGGGTGTTGATGGAGGGGCAAGGCCTGGTTTTCTTCAGCTTGGGATCTCGTGAGGCCTCCTGAGGGGGCCTGAGGTCTCTACCTGGAGGCGTGGCTACACAGGACTAGATAGGAGCCTGCAACTGGGCTGTGGGATGTTCACGGAACAGGACACTTTCTGAGAGCTCACAGCAGAACAAGTGGAAATTTGAGCTTCACCTGCCAAGAAGAAATCTATGGGGAAACTGATGTGATGTAAGCAGATGAGCGAAAAGAGAGGGAGCCCAGGCCTGGGGAAACAATATACTTCTGCTTTTATTCTTCTTGTTGCTGTTACTCCCCATTGGGCGACCTGTGACACCTTTCCCCACCACCCCATCCCCCTTGGTCATCCACTGGAGCTGCTTTGTTCTCCTGTTCCATCAAGGGGCAGCCCGAGACCCTGACAGAGGAGAAGTGTGGAAGGGCAGGTGGGCAGGGTCAGAAGGGACCAGGTGAGGGACATTCTAAGAGGAAAGGATACAAAGTAATGTGGAAGACAAAGACAGCTGAAGATGATTGAGAATTAGTTGCAAGGCAAAATAAATGCCAAACATGACGTGCATAATTCAAGCAATTAACGTTCCAGATGGGAGAACAATTTTATATTCTTACTCATATTTTCAAAAGGTTCAGAGCCACTCAGTAAACTGTTTCCTGAATTTCTGTCATCACTGGCTTGATCCCAAAGAACCACACATGGCATCACTTCATTTAGACATGGTTTCCAGGTGGATTAAACCTTTTTTTTTTTTAATCAACAATTTTCCCTCCCTTAGGCCACAATTCCCGACCAGTGTGCCATGAATCGGTTATAGATGTGATTCTCCCCAGCCCTCCGGGCTGCTGGATTCCCTTCCTTTTTGGCACAAGACCACAGTCTCCTTGGGGGTCCTAGCCCAGAGGGCAGCTTCAGTGTTGAAGCAGCAGTTCACATGAAAAAGATTAAAATACTAAGTTAATAACTTTATGCCTTCGAGAAAATCTTCCTTACAGGTTGTGTGCCTAAGTCGCTTCAGTCGTGTCTGACTATTTTGTGACCAAATGGACCGTTGCCCGTCAGGCTCCTCTGTTCATGAGATTCTTCAGGCAAGAATACTGGAAGCGGTTGCCATGCCCTCCTCTAGGGGATCTTCCCGACCCAGGGACTGAACCCCAGTCTCTTATATCTCCTGCAGTAGCATGCGGGTTCTTTACCACTAGTGCCACATGGGAAGCCCAAGATACAGGGTAACTCTAGGCAAATACAGCCCCCAACCTGCACAAGTCCCAGAGGAAAGATCCTTCTCAGAACCTGAGGCTTCACTTAGTAAACCTCCCTTGATGAAGAGCTGGGCCCTCGGTGGCATGGCCCTCTGGCCCACAGCGACTCCAGACCTCTTTCTTCTCTCTCAGACCCCCTACACTCTTCTCTCTCTTCTTCATAGCTGAACTATTTAACACGCTGTTTAAAGATATGCCTGGCTGCCTCTTGGAGATTCAGAGTTGCCATGGCAATGTGGCCTGTTTCTCCAAATTAGGACATATTCCTGCTGCCTTTTTTTTTTTTTTTTAACATGGTATGGTTTTCTCCCTCACACAACTCCTTTGCTTCTTTAAATCCTTCCCTCTCTTTTTCCCCCAGAATGCTAATTTAAGTGCATGTCCCCAGGACCAGCTAGGTCCCCAGCTTAAGGGGGCATTTTCCTGAGGTTCATCCCAACCCCTAACCCCCCACCCCTTCATCCCACTGCATGAGGGGTTGTGTCTGTTCCGGTCATTTCAGTGGCCTTCACACAGTCCTTTCTGCTGGGTTCACTCCTGGCTTGGCTCCTGTTCTCTCTGGGCTGAGCTCATAGCAAATAAGTTTCTGTTTTACATCAAGGTTGCTGTGAATGAGAAATGGTAAGGTAGAGACAGCTGAGCTGAGATGTTGAGTATTCATTCTCAGAAACGTCTCACTAAGCACATAATCACTTTAGGGGATGTTCACAAGATAACCAGGATTCTGGATAAATGAGCGTGCATGCATCTTGTCTCTTCCCTTACAACCCATTTTAGGATCTTGGGAAAATATGAGCTTCAAATCAAGAAAGCTCAGTAATCTGAGAGTAAGAACAGAAGTTGGCCAGTGCTTTAAAAAGGGGGCAGGGGGAGATATTCCTTTCCTTCAGGATTATTTCTGGTCTGTAGATGGTAGAATCTCTGAGTCACTTGAATTACAGCCTATGATGAAAATGGGGGAAGAGAGAGAATAAGGAACAAGTCACAGATTTAACTCTCCTTTTCCTCATTTCCATTGCTGGTGCTCTGTCCTCGGCACATAAATGTCAATTAGAGAAGGTTCCTTTGGTCCATGCTTGGAACAAAGGTGCCCAAACTCCACTGTACTTGGGAATCACCTGGAGAGTTAAAAAAATAAAAAAAGAAATCCAAGTGCCTGCATTGTTATGCAGGCCCGTCCCACCCTCAGGCTCTGATGTCATTGTTTTGGGGTGCACCCAAATGTCATTTTTGAAATCCCTCCAGGTGATTCTAATGTGTAATAGATGTTGAGATTTACAAGCTTAGCTGGTGATTGTTTGGGAGGAAGTGATCCTGGCTTCTGTACCCTTAGCTATGAAGCGGCCATCTCTAAAATCTTTGGGGAAAAAAGGCACAGAATTCTCAGATTGAGTTCAGACCTCCCCCTCCCTCTCTGCAGATCACTTTTAGAAGATGTAGGGTCCTCACGAAACATGACCACTCTTTAACCTGTGAAAGCGGTGAAGGGAGAACACCGCGCAATTAGCCAGATAAACAGGCGGGAGCTGTCCTAGGGTGAAGGTCTTCCAGCCGACGGGATGACAAGATGGGAACCCAGGCAGAGTCAGGGGTGCCTAATGTGAGGGTGCTGGGGGCAGGGAAATTGTGCGCTCTGGCGGTCACTCAGGTCGAAAGATGATGCTCTTAGTGGTGAGCCTGAAAGAAACATGACTTGGCATTTTGATGTGCGTCTGGAGCTTGACCTAAAGCTGCTGATGGAGCTTCCTGTGGAAGGGCGTCTTCTCATTCGAGACATTGTCAGATAGAAGAACTGTGTTTTCATTTTGCTCTTTTTTCTTGCTTTTGTCTGTGCGCAGTGGACATAAGCAAAAAATAGCGAGCCAGAATTTTGATCACATTCAGGAAGCATCACTAGAATGGCCATCAGCTTTCTTTCTTTCCTCTATGAGTTTCATGGAGGAGGAACCATAGGGCTGTAGGAAGGACTTGACACCTCTTTGTCATCATAAGCTGTGATGCTGTGGACCAATCCCTTATCTCCTGGGACCTCACTTCCTAATCTGTAAAAAGAATGAGAATGGATGCTTGGGGCTGGTGCACTGGGACGACCCAGAGGGATGGTACAGGGAGGGAGGAGGGTTCAGGATGGGGAACACATGTATACCTGTGGCGGATTCATGTTGATATATGGCAAAACCAATACAATATTGTAAAGTTAAAAAATAAAATTAAAAAAAAAGAATGAGAATGGGAGCAAGATAGGACTGTTAGGGCCTCTTGGGTTCTAAGGGTGTTGTTTCCATTGGTCTCACACTGGCAGTTGTCATGTGCTCACAGTTACCTAGCAGGTGGCCACACAGTGACAGCCCCATCCTAGACCAGGACGAGAGATACACTAGATGAGAGGAATTCTGGATTTGGAGCATCTTGGGCTCAGGGTTCATTCAGCAAAACCAAATCAGAAAACAACTGAATTTGTAACAATTTTATAACAGAACTTACAGTTTACTCAACTAGTTTCATGAACAGGATTTAGGAATCAGGGACAAATCACAGAGTAAAAATAGAAAAAGGCCAAGGGTCTGAGGAGACAGAAAGGAAGAATGTTCTGAGGCCCATGGTGGCTGTCCTAAGGCAGGCTCTTGTGTATTAATCCCCTGGACCAAGCCTAACGATTCTTACATTCCAATGCCTACAACCCTCTGGTTAAAAACTGTAGACTATCTTAATGGTCAGCCATATTCCAAGGTCAGATTTATGGTATGTTCCCGGGTCAACACAGATCCACAGCACCTGTCTACTTTCAATTCAAGAGATAATTGTTTTTAATACCATGTGTAAAAGAAAGTGTGTTAGTTACTCAGTTGTGTCCGACTTCTATGAGACCCCATGGACTGTAGCCCACCAGGCTCCTCTGTCCATAGGATCCTCTAGGCAAGAATACTGGAGTGAGTAGCCATTCCCTTCTCCAGGTATTTTCCCAACTCAGGGATCGAATTTGGGTTGCCAGCATTCCAGGTGGATTCTTTACCATCTGAACCACCAGGGATTCCAAGTGCCAAATGCCCTGCCAGGCACTGTTTTCAAGAAGCATGCAAGCCCAGTAATAACTCCAACTTTAATAATAACCATCATGCCAGCCATTGTACTGTACCACTGTACTTTTCAAGGTACTGTACTGTAAGATTAAAAATGCTTTCTTTATTTTTTCTGTTTGTTTTATATGTATTATTTGTGTGAAAAGTAGTTCAAACCTATTACAGTACAGTACTATATGACTGATTGTGTTTGTTGGGTACCTAGGCTGTGTTGGACTTACCAACAAATTGGACTTACAAACGCGTTCTCATTCGGAACTCATTTGTATGTAGGGAACTTACTGTATTGTTTTTGGAGAAGGCTTGAAGGAAGGGTGGGCTTCCTATAAGTGGAGATGGTGTGGAGGATGGAAATCAGATAGAGGAAGATCAGGGCTACAGAGCACAGCTGGCCTGGGAGGAACAGCAAATATCCATTTTGGCTTTTATGTCAGTTAGATAAGGGGAGAATAACAGAAGATTAGGATGGAGAAGGCAATGGCACCCCACTCCAGTACTCTTGCCTGGAAAATCCCATGGGCGGAGAAGCCTGGTGGGCTGCAGTCCATGGGGTCTCGAAGAGTCAGACACGACTGAGTGACTTCACTTTCACTTTTTACTTTTATGCATTGGAGAAGGAAATGACAGCCCACTCCAGTGTTTTTGCCTGGAGAATCCCAGGGATGGGGGAGCCTAGTGGGCTGCCATCTATGGGGTCACACAGAGTCAGACACAACTGAAGTGACTTAGCAGCAGCAGGATGGTAAAAGGTAGAGAATTGACTTTATCTCTTTGGTAAGTAACATGATTTTGAAACTTTGCCGAAGAACACAGGAAGCTCAATTTCACTGATATCAAGAAATTCAAATTCAGACTGTAATGAGATACTATATTTTAGCCATCAGAGTGACAATTTTTTTCTTCATTAAAATACTTAGTTTTGGTGAGAATACAGGGAAATAGACACTCTCATAAATTCATGGTAAAAATATAAACCAGAATGACCTTTTAGGAAGACAGTTTGGAAATTAATGCCTCAAAAATATGTATACACACTACGGCTGCTGAACTTACAGAAAATGACCCTATGACAATGCAAAAAATATTTATCTGAAAGATGATTATCAAAGCATTATTTATCATAGTGATTTGAAACATTTTACATGTTCAGTGATGGCTACTTAAATTATGGTATGGAGGATAAACAACCATTAAAAATTGCATTAATGAAGACAAAAAATTAATGAAACGGTAAAATGTTATATTCGATAAATACATGAACAAAGAAAGTTGTAATAATTAGTCAGCAAATACTTATTGATTCCCTATTGTGTTCAGGACGCAGTATTTACTGTGATATGTGGGGGATGGAGTGTAAATATGAGAGACAGCCAGTGCAGTCTAGAAGATCCCATCCAGCGAGGACTGGGCTGCATGCTGCAAGTTTTACCTGGTAGTGGTGCGGTGGGCTGTGCTGTATGGAAGATGATGCGTGGTGTGGTGTGTGTTTTGCTGAGGTGAAAATTGACCTTAGGAGGAGGACATGCTTATAAAAATGAATACACTGTGATGCTATGAGCAATGAGAAAAAGACACCAAAAACGATGTTATGATCACCGAATGAAGATAATGGACATGGTTTCAATGTTCCTCTCTATGTTCTTTATAATTCCCCAATTTTCCACATTCCTAGATATAATAATACTCTTGCAATAAGAATACATATTTATGAAAAAGAAACAGGTCCTAGGAAATTTGCTAAATTTTCCTGCATTCCATGTTTGTTTGTGAACACTACCTGCCTGCCCTGGTAGTGTTTTTAGATCTGTCTATATGGCTTACATTGTCCTATAGCTTAGTTTCTTAGCCTGGATGTGTGTGTGTATGTGTATATGTGTGTGTGTATATATGTGTGTGTGTCTATATATATATATATAATATGTGTTATATATTTTAATTTTTTCTTTATTCCTTTGATAAGGTGTGTTATAAAGATAAACTAATGCTAGTTTTTGTTCCAGAGAAAATGACAGTATTTGTCTTTTTCTCCAATTATATTCTCTGTAATTTCTCTACAACTTCCTTTTTCATTAAGAAATCAAAGACATACTCTCTTTGGGTTTGTCTGTATAGGATCATAAAGCTGGAAGTCTTATATCAAAACCATGTACTCCTCAGGTAGAAGCCTGAGTAAGTTAACCTGATTTGTTTCAGTTTTTGCAAGACTTATAGTTTTCTTATCTTAGTCTGCATTAATAAGTTATAATTCAAGTCACAAAAATAATAGAATTGGGTCATAACCCAAGGCATAAGAATGAGCCGACTAACTTGGTCCTGCCCTGGTTTGGCCTCTTCCTGGGCTGTAGTCCCTTACTTTCTATAACATAATGTCTTCTGTAAGCTTCCTTGCTTTTGTTGAGTATGTTTTGTGTGGGTGTCTTAAAGGACTTGGGCTTGTTGACAGACCTCAACTATTTTCTGATCACAGGGCAGCACACTCACCATCTGTGTCTGCCAGGGAGTGAGTCGGTCTTGGGCGCTTTGAGTTTTTTGATCCAAACCTCCACACACACTCTCCTGTCTCATTCCCTCCTGCAGCCCCTCTCCCGCCAGCACTCTGCACCCCTTCTCCACGCCTGTACCTTCTCATACATCTTGGCAAGAGGAGGAGGACACTTTTTTGAGGTGGCCCTTTTCTTTGACACAGAGCCCTGGCCTCGCAAGGATGCCTTCATGTAAGCATGGGGCAGCTGCTTCTGTAAGGGAAGTCCTCCTTTCCTGCCCTGGATTCAGGAATAGCCTCATCTGAGACACAAAGAGAAAGGCTGCTGAAACCTGGCAGGTGGACTCGCCACGGCTGGTGTTCTCTTGCCTCCTACATCTCCCTCTTAGAGACTGGCATCCCAGAGGATTCTAATTTTAATTTGGATAAAGATAAATCTCAAATATTCAACCAGGATCCAGTGAAATCTGCATCATTCTTAGGTCTCAAATTGATCCGTTAGGCCAGGGCTGCAGATAATGAAGTGGGAGTGGGTGTGTTGAAAGAGCAATTGGAGAGAAAGGGTGTCAGCATCTCTGAGGGCTCAGTTCCTCACTGTTTTCTCTTCATTCTAGACCACAGTTTGTTATCCATGTTCTAAATTCTAATTAAAAGTGAATGATATTATTTATTCAACATATACTTATTGAATACCCAGTATAGGCAGGTATTCTTTAGGTGATGGATATTCAGGAATGAAGAGACTTGTCTCAGGTCTCATGGAGTTTACATGTCCTAATCTTGGGGGTTCTCAGATAATACATCAATAAACAAGATAACTTCTGATAATGGTGAGTTTTATAAAGGAAATACAATGGAATCTTCTAATGCAAAATGACCAGGAGAGTAGCTAGCTTAGATTGAGTATCCAGTGAAGATTCTGAGGAGGCAAAGTTTGAATATTTAATTTTTAAAAATTTGTTTCTTTGACCGTTCTGGGTCTTAGTTGCAGCACACAGGATCTGTTTTAGTTGTGGCATACAGAATCTTTCAGTTGCAGCATGAGAACTTTCAGTTGTGACATCAGGGACCAAACCTGGGCCTCCTGCATTGGGAGGGCAGAGTCTTAGCCACTGGACCACCGCAGAAGTCCCCAAGGAGGTAAAGTTTGGACTGGAATTGAATGACAAGAGGCCACCTATGTGAAATCTATGGTAGACACACCCTAGTAAGAGTTAGCAGCAAGGTAAAGGCTCTGATGAGGAATTGCAGAGAATAAGGGAGGCAAATGTGGCTGAAGTGGAGTAAGCAGAGGATGACGGGTAGGCATTGAAGTCAAAAAAAAAGACAAGCACTAGGTCATGTACATCCTTAGAGACCATGGTAAAGACTTTGGATTTAATTCCACTTGTCATATGAAGCCATTGAAGGTTTCTTAGCAGAGACAATATGATATAATTTAACAGCACTTTAATATCAAAAATGAAAAGTATGAGACTTCAACTCTCAGCCATGAAGGGGTAAGACAAGCTAGAATTAGCCCTCCCTCCCCACCATAAAGAACTAGAAAATTGAAAGGAAAAAAGAAAATGGCTAATTTTAAACCTTGGAAAATAACCAGCATAGGACCCATCTTTCTGGGAAAAGTGAAGTCAGGTTATCCTAGGCTGTTTACCTGGAGGTAATTCCATGTCTGAGGCACAGGGAGGGTTGACCTGAGTCGAGTTCAGCAGTCTCATTGAGGTAAGGAAACAGAGATCATACTTTCAGGAGGCTGGGAAGGATTTTTGTGGGATTGAACATCTAAAATGAGAAGGAGCTCCAGAAATATGCATAGGGCTCCTCTTGAGTCTTTGTCCAAATATCAGTCTGCATATTTCAAGAGAAACTCCCTAAGGTTGGAAAAGAACAATTTCTGAGGAAATAACAATTATCACGGAGTCGTAAGAATAGTCTCATAACTTATGTAGGGCCAGGGACCTTTCTAGTTCCTTTAAGCCAGGGTGGAAAGACTACTGAATTCAATAGAGATCTCAGAAGGACCATGTCTTAGAGGTGGGGTTAAATTCATGATAAAATAAGGGTTATTCTAGAATGCCATCGAAAGGAATAAACTAACCTATAAGTAGCTCTGCCAGAAAAGAAATCTCACCTTTTTTAAAGGAATTTTAAAATTTCACACACACACACACACACACACACACACACACACACACACACACACCAGGAAAATATGAACTGTAAACAGGGAAAAGACTCCAAAAAAACTTTAGAGGCAGAAATAACAAAGATATTCAAAGCATAAATAAAGGATACTGAAAGAGCTGTTATAAATCTGTTCAAGGATATAAAGGAACATATGAATATAATGAGGAAGAAAATGGATGATTCTTATATTGTCTGAATAGTGGTATAATATTATTTGAAGAAAGAGTAACCTAGTTTAAAGATGAATATTGCAAATTCTAGAGAAACCCCAAATCCAAAACAATGACAATCCAAGAAAAGGCAGAAAACAGAAAAAAAAGGAACAAAGAATAGATGTAAAAAGTAGGAAGAAAAGAGCAAAATGGTAAATAGAGACCCAAACATTATTAATAATGCTAAATGAAAATGGCCTCAATACTTCATCGAAAGACATACATTGTAAGATTGGATAAAAAATGAGAGCTGTATAAGAAACTCTCTTTAGATATAAAGACATAGGTAAGTTTTAAAAAAAAGATGAAACGAAATATACTATACAAATGCTAATCAAAAGAAATCTGATTAGGCTGTATTAATGTCAGATAAAAAAGAATTCAGGGCAAGGAATATTAACAATATTACCAGGCATAAAAAGAGACATTTCATGATAAAAAAAGTGTCCTTTTTCCCCAAGAAAATGTAACAATCTTAAATGTGTGTGCATCTAATCACTTAAAAATACATGGAATGACCACTAATGGAACGCTATTGGTAAAGAGAAATAAACAAAAATACATTAGTAGTTTGAGGTGTCAGCACTTCTCTTTCATTCATTACAAAACAAGTATGCCAAAACATATTAAGTATATAGATGACTTGGAGAGTATTGCCCATCATCTTGACTGATTGACTTTTATAGAACACTTTATTCAACAACAGGGGAATATACATTCTTTTCTAGTACGCATCTAACATCAAGACAGACAATATTCTGGGCCATGAAACAAATATCAATAAACTTAAACTGACTGAAGTCTTACAGGATGTATTCTGTGACCACATTAGAATTAAACAGAATTATAGCTGGAAAATACTCAAATTTTGAAAATTAAGCAATAAACTTCTAAAAACAAATGGGTCCAAAAGAAATCGCAAGGGTAATTAGGAAATAATTTGAACTGAGTTAAAATGAAAAACATCACATTAAAATTTGTGCCATATGCTAATGAAGTGGTTAGAGGGAAATTTATAGAATTTAATGCTTATATTAGAAAAGAAGCAAGGTCTTCAATCAGTTAAGATTTCAGCTTAAGAATCTAGGAAAATAAGGTCAATATAAATCCATAATAAACAGAAGAAATGAAATAATAAAATAAGAGGGGATATCAATGAAATAGAAAATAAATGAAAGAAAAAAATCAAGGTAATCCAAAAACTGTATCTTCAAAAAGATCAATAAAATTGATAAGCCTCTAGCAAGACTGAGAATTAAAGAAATTAAATATAATTGTCAATGTCAGTCATGAAAGAGGGACACCACTATAGATCCTGTAGAAATTAAAAATTATTAAAGGAGTATCATAACCAATTTTATGCTAATAAATTTGACAACTTAGGTGAGTGAGTCAATTCCTTGAAATATACAAAACTGCCAAAATTAACTAGAGAAGCTAACCTAAGTAACTTTATATCTATCAAAAAAATAGAATTTCTAGGTAAATCCTTTCATAAAGATAATGCTGGATCCAGGTGTCTTCACTGTTGAATTCCACTGAATTATTTGAGGAAAGAATAATATAAATTCTACACAAACTCTTCTAGGAAATAGAAAAGGAAGGACCATTTAAACACTAGTATTACTTTTCATAGACCCGGGAGACCCAGGTTCGATCCCTGGCCCAGGAAGATCCCCTGGAGAAGTAATGACAACTCACTCCAGTACTCTTGCCTGGAAAATTCCATGGGTGGAGGATCCTAGTAGGCTTCAGTCCATGGGGTTGCAAAGAGTTGGACACAACTGAGCGAATTCACTTATTACCTTATAAAATGAGATATTATAAGAATACTATATACAGTAATATTCCTCATGAACACAGAAGCAAACATTTTCAAGAAAATAATAGAAAGTGGAAATATAGCAAGAAATAAAAAGGATAATACATGATATCCAAGAGGTGTTTCTCTCAGGAATGCTATGGTAGTATAAAATGTGAAAATTAATGTAATTTGCTGTATTGACAGAAAAAGAAGAGAAAAACCATGTGACCATCTTAATAGATGCAGAAAAACATTTTGGAAAAATTCAACTCTCTTTTCTGATAAAAACTCTCAACAAACTGAGTATAAAAGGAAACTTCCTCAACCTGATAGACAAATTGTGAAAAACCTACAATTAGCATTGTGCTTCATGGTAGAAGAGTGAATCCTTTTATCTTAGGACTGGAAATAAGGCAAGAATGTTTACTCTTACTGCTTCTACTTAGCGTTATACTAAGTCTTGAGACATACTGAAGAAGTTAAGAAAAAGAAAAACTCTACAGATGAGAAAGGGAGAGATGAAAGTATCATGATATGATCTTAAAAAATTCTAAGGAATAGGAATAAAATCACCAGAACAAGTGAATGTAGCAAGGTTATAGGATTCAAAATATGTAAGAATCAATTGCATTTTTATATATTATCAAAGAAGAATTGGAAATTTAAGAAATTTTGATATAATATTATTTATAATAGCATTAAAAACATGAAATAGTTATAGAAAATATAACAAAACATTGGTAAGACTAATACATTGAAAACTGTGAAGCATTACTGAGAGCACCTGAAGACTTAAGTAAATGGAAAGATAGACTGTGATCAAAAGATTTAATATTTCTTTTAAGATTCAGATTTTTTCACCCGAATCTTTAGATTCATCTAAATCTCTATCAAATTTCCAGGGAATTTTTTGGTATAAATTGACAAATTATTATAAAAAAGCTTATGGAAAATTGGAATTACAAAGGACCTAGAATAGCCAGTAAAATTCTGAAAAAGGACAAGGTTGGAAGATTTAGACTTCTTGATTTCAAAACTTACTAATACATTACAGTAATAAAGAAAGTGTCGTGTTGGCATAAAGATGGATATACAGATCAATGGAATAGAATATGGTTCTTAAATGGACTGTATACTAATATGTTCAGTTGATTTTCATTAAAGATGCCAGCATAATTCAAGGAGAAAAAGGCTTTTCAATAAAAAGTGATGGAACGATTGGATAATCAAATCATAAAAAAAATTATTCTCAACCTTTGGCAGGTATCTTAAAGAGATTAAAACTAGTAATTGTAGATTATGGACTTTGTCATTTTTGTAAGAAAGATAGGAACTTTAGTCATCAAATCAACGATCAATGAAAAAGCTTTGTCTCTAAATCAAAAGATTAGCAAAATGGATGCTCATTTATATATTTTAGCTTAAAATAAGATATAAAAGGTATAAATATTACTTGCTTCAACCAAAGTTTTCTGTCTATCCTGATCTTATCAGATAAGAAGGCTTATAGTGTAGTTACTTTGTATGGTTATTATGAGACTCAAGTGTTGTAAACTACTTGACACATAGAGCTTCTCAATAAAGGTTTGTTTTAATACTACCCCATACTTTGATTTCTTTGCCATTCATATCACCAACCTTCATCTGATTCTGTCATATTTTTGTTACTTCTCCTCATAGGCACATTTATTTTATCAAATAGTCCGTAAGTCCATGGGCTGTGTGCTTTTTGTAACCCCTAAACCACCCATCCCCCGTGCCTGATACAATTTAGATTTTTGACTACTGCATTACAGACTGAGAGGGCTAAACCGCTTTAAGAATGTTTTTCAGAATCTGTTAGATTGTTTGGCTCCTTTTGACCAAATAAATTAGAAGGGTGGTACCATTATTTTTCATTAAATATGTTGCAAACCTGGTTCCATAATTTTTTCATAGAGTTCTCTCTCTTTTTGCATATCCAAATTCTCTTCTGAAGTGCTTGTGTTAGTAATTCACGAGACTTTAGGCCCAGCCCTTTAGGAAATACAGTACAGAAAAGAGAGTCGAGTGACAGAGCAAATTAAATTGCTTTGCATCTCATTCCTTTAGTTGCATTTGACTTGTTATATGGGTTAAGAGTTAGGACATATTTCATGACTAGGATTGAGAAAATTTATGGGCAGCTTCTTACTGCTTCATTGCCTCCCATGTTTATTCTGTTTAATGGAGAAAGTTAGTCATCTTTGAAGTCTCAGAAACTTCCATGGAGTCCAAAAGTCCAAGGAATACATTTCCTTCATTTTTCACTCAATTAGTAGAAAACATCTGGCCCTGGGTGGGAGGACAGGCTTGTAATTCTTGTGAATTCAACTATTTACTCGATTGTAAGCTGCTTGAGGATAGTGATGGTGTCTTAATCATATATGGCTGCAAAGGAACATTTCACAGTGCCTGGTACTGAATTTTTCCTAAATGACTGAATGATCAGGGTCTCTGCTACTATTGGGTTGACCAAAAGGTTCGTTTGGGATTTTCCATAAAATGGAAAAACTCAAACGAACCTTTTGGCCAGCCTATTACATGATTCAGTGTTGATGTGAGACAAATAGTAAAACAGGGAAAGTTTGTTTTATATTTCTTTCTACCTCTCTTTGTAGGTAGCCCCTTTCTTCCTCTCTGATTTCTCCTTCTTTCTGGACACTCATTGCTTTCTATTCCTCAGCTGGTGATTAATCCCTGATAGCGATTAACTGATCATTAGGTTAGCCT
This sequence comes from Bos indicus, assembly GCF_029378745.1. NCBI lineage: Eukaryota > Metazoa > Chordata > Mammalia > Artiodactyla > Bovidae > Bos > Bos indicus. Next base: position 96,009,541 of record NC_091764.1, read on the forward strand.
TTGCTTGTGATATATCTTTTAGATATTAGCGTTTTAACAAGATCTCCTTACACACAGAGGAGTACATTTCCCAGTTTTGAGTTTGGGGCCAGAAATGACCTATTCCAAGTATATGTTATGTGTAAGGGAAGAAGTGATCCCTTCATTCTGGAACCTTCCTTGACTATATTGCTTGGTTTCAGGGGAAGAGAATGAGTTTGCCTGAAGAGTTGGAGAGGCTCCATATAAGAAATGATACTTGAGCTAGGTGCTGAACAATGGACAGTGGGTTTTTTCTCGTGGGGAGGTATTTGGAGATAGGGAACAGAGGTAGGAAAGAGAAGTGGTAATTAAGCATTATAGAAAGAAAAAAGGAACAGCATGGGGAGAGACACAGAGATGAAAGAGCACAGTGTATATTTTAGGAACATGGAGCAGTCTTGGGTAATAGGTAAATGTTGCATAGTAGGAAGTGCAAGGAGGGTGGAAAAAACAAAAAAGCAAACAAAACAAAAACCAGCTTGGGCTGGATTGTGCAGGGTCATATTTGTGATTCAGAGGAATTTGATCTTTGTCAAAGGGCAGTGAAATGATCCAATTTCTGTTTTAGAAAGCTCTCTTTGGTAGCAACATGGAGTGTGAATTTTTGTGGGCACGAAGACCAGTTATCAGACTATTATGGTAATTAGCCAAAAGTTAGTAAAGGCCCAGCTCTGGGAATAAAGAAGGATTGCCTTTAGGTAATTAAAAACATTTAGTGACCAAGTTCTCTATCATCCCTGTTCATTTGTTCATTAATCCAACCAATGTTTATCTGGACCTCTAATATAGGACAAGCATTATGAACTTGAGAACTAGAAAGGACATGGCTTCTTTTCTGTAACAGATTCAAAGTTTAGTAGGGGAGGTTGGCATTTAACAGGTAAAATGCTGTGTGGTGAGCACTGTAGCAGAGGTAAGTAATGTGTGCTGTTGGTATACAGAGCGAAAAGGTTTCTAAGAAGTTCCCTGAGGGTAAGTTTAGTGTTTATTCATGGTGGTATCCTAAGCACTTAGTTGAGTTGAAGAATCTAACAGTTATTTAATATTTGTTGAATAAATATTTGCGCTTGGGTGTATGTGTAATGACAACTTTGTTGTAGGCTAGAGAGGGACCTTTCTCTTGGTTTTGAAAATGGAAGGGTCAAAATGGATAGGATCATGTCTCTAGGTGGTGGGCTTAGGATAGCACTAGTTACTTGGCTTTGGATAGCACTAGTTACTTGGCTTTGGATCTTGTTTCCTCTTTTGTCTTGGGATGTGTATTATTTAGGGGGCCCTGTTAGCCACTGAGAGCTAGATACCCAGAGTAGAGTCAGAGTAACTATTTGTTCCCCTTTGGTATTTAATAAAGGTTTTTTTTTTTTTTTTTTGTAAGTTCTCAAAAGGGAAACTAAAGGAAAGCCTTTGTCCAAACTTTGCCAGAGATTTAAAAAGTATTCACCCAGGGCCAGGAACCAAAGTAGGAGAATCCAGTGAGGAAAGAGAAACCTCATAGCAGGAAGTTTATGTTGCTCATTGGTTGCTCCTGTTCACCAGAAGAACCTCCATTTAATTCTCAACTCTGGAAGTTCTGAATTTCATTTATTAAGGGAGGTGGATTGAGTTCATGATTGCTTATTTGCTGGGGAGAAATCCAATACATTCTGAAAAACAAAGCATTTTGTTTGTGTAGTTCAATTATGGTTGAAGTCTGATCTAATATAAATTCATTTGGCAACAAAATCTGACCTAAAGTGATGTGAATCAATTTATAGTCTTAATTTAATCTTACAAGTGTTCAGTTTTTATGTTTTGTGGGGGGAAACATTTATGTGTTTGATTATAGGATCTTGTCCTAGACAAGGGGGGCTGTTGTATAATATTTGGGAAATGTACCACCGTGTTACTTTTAGAATTAAAAAAAATTTTAAGTGATCAAGCATATGCTGCTCCTGGAGTCTTAGATATAAGGCTTATGGATTTAAAGCCTTTTGGACAAAATGAGTGTGAGCTGGGTTTTGAAGATGTACAGAATCTTGTTTTGCCTCTCAACCAGAGGTGGTATTATCTCCTGTATTGGTTCACTATGGCTGTGATAATAAATGCCACAGACTGGGTGGCTTAACCAACAGAAATTATTTTATTAAAGTTTTGGAGGCTAAAAGTCCAAGATCTGGGTGTCAGCAGGTTTGGTTTCTCCTGTGGCCTCTCTCCTTGCCTTGCATCTTCTTGCTGTAGGTCCTCTTGTGATCTTTTCTCTTATGAACATGTCCCTGGTGTCCAGATCTTCTCTTCTTATAAGAACACTGGTACTGGTCATTAGTGGCTCTGATAATGACCCCGCTCTAATGGCCCCATTTTAACTTAATCACCTCTTGAGAAGCCCTGTCTACAAATGCAGTCATATTGTGAAATTGTAGAGGGTGGGTTAGGGCTTCCGCTACATGAACTTCAGAGGAACACAGTTCATCTTGTACTAAGCCCATGGGATGTTTTGAAATGTGTGAATGCAGATTAGAGGTTACAATGACTGTGACGTTATTCTCACAGAACTGCTAAACAGTCTGTAGTATAAAAGAGAGCCCCCCTCTCCCCCGAAGGCCTACCATGGAGGGAGGAGCCGAAGAAAGACCTGGACCCTGGGATGAGGTATGTCAGGGTGGTCCCGCCTTTGCTGGGAAATTGAGGTCATCTTCAGGGGATGGATATTCTCTTCTTCAATCCAATGTCCACTCTCCCCTCTTCAAGCCCTTTTTGACTGGTTCCCTGAGGCAGATGCTTTAGAGGCAGATCCCTCTAAAGCAGATGTCATGAGGAAGTGGATTGAAGCATATGAGGTTTGGACTGGAGTTTCGGCTCCTCAGTCTCTAGGAATAATGAGAAATTGACACTTTCTGTTTCCTCAACTCACCTGTGACTCTTAGACTGAAATAACACCCCTCTTTGAAAATAAATCCTGCTTTGTCTGTAAGCTTGCAGTGGTATGAAATAAGACTGCATCCAGAGCTCAGCACTGTGCTCAAAAGCCAGAGCAGGAATTAGTGCCCAGAAATGGGCCTCTGGCATGTGTGGGCACCAATGTCTTCCTGAAGTGGCCTTTGGTTCCAGAACATCCCAGGGCTTTCCCACTGGGTTCTGTGCTCCTTCTTGTCCTGTGGTGAAAATGAAGAGATTGAGACAGTTCAGTCCCTTTCACATTTAGAACATTGAAATGCTCTACAAATTTTATCACATTCATTAACACCGTTATAGGTTGCTAATTAAATTATAGACTGGGGCATACACAAAAGTTAAGAAAAACAACAAAATGACCCTATTTCGTAAATAGGCATTCACTGCCCCGCCAGTACTCCACTTAGGTTTTCTTGAGTCATGCTGAATTATTCAGTCTTCTTTTTACAATTTCAACATCCAGGAGAAACAAAAAACTGTAGCAATTGCCACTACAATACATAAATAAAAATGAATAATTCAGAACTCCTGTGTATTTTACTCCCCCTCGTCTAACTCTGACTGATCTCGGCTTTGCTTTCCACTTCACAGTCCTCAGCCAGGCAGGTGGAGGAGACTTTTCAGGTGAAGCAATAAAGACATAGAGCATTTTAGTTGTTGGCCCTGAAGATGCATTCCTGGGCTGCTGGAAACTCAGGGCCTGACTTTCATCCTCTCTGCTTATCTATGTGTACCCTCTCTGCTCTGAACTCATCATCAGGTGATGCTGAAGGGGTTAAAAACCACAGCCCCATCTTTCCCCATTAGCAGTTTTCGAATCCCTCCTTTGCTACCTTTCCTCACAGCGGTTTTACCGGAAACTGTAGCTTCAGGCTCTTCTCAAATGTAACGCTTTTGTGCATCTGTGCATTCCATGTGCGGAAAGGTCAGTGTCTTAAGTACATTTTATCAGGTGGGGAAAGATCTGAAGACAGGAAGGGGATTCTGAGGGTCCAAGCTGGAGTCCCCTGGCTGGGCCGGGAACTGTCCTGCCATGCTGTGTCTAGTTCCTGAGCATCTGCTGGTGACCAGCCCCTCTGAACTCTCGGCTGCTCCTGGTCCACGGGCATCGCTCCAGCTTGACCAGAGTGCATATCATCGAGCCAGATTCCAGTCCTGTGTGCCACTGGCCGGCTGTCACTCAGCCTTCAGAGGGGCCAGAGAGAGATACAAGGGACACAAAACTTGTGCAGTCACCCATGCTTCCTTCTGTTGGAATTTTCTACCTGATTCTAGATGGCCCTTTCTGAACTTACGTTCTGTTTTCAAATTTCTGACTGAGGGATGCAGACTGAGAAAAAATTTCATTCCAAAGCTCCAATTGATCACCCATATACTAGCAATTAGGAGAGAGGTCCATAGACATTCTAGCAGTTAAGTCCTTTATATTTGGATGCTGGCATTCCAGGCAGACAAAAGAGGATCAGAGAACCGATTGTATGAGATTAGTAAGTACATCTTTAGTCCACTACTTGATAAGATTTTTTATATTTCTGCAACTTCAAGTTTCAGGGTTTGGGCCTTTTGGTTTTTATTTTTCTCCTTTTTATTCCCCACCTCCCTTCCACCCCCAATGAAAGAGGAAGAGACATCTGATTTTTTTCTTCTTCTTTCAAGGATATTAATGTATATTAATATCACCAGGCAAAAGCCCAGTTAGGGCCCTGCTTTCTCAAAATACCCTTTAATCATTTGTGAGGGGTTGGGGGCATGTGATAATGGAGGTGGGTGTGGGAGCAAAAAAAGGGAGCGATGCTTCAGTTTGAGAGGGCTGGGAGGCAGAGTCGCAGAGAGCTGTTTCCATGGCAGTGCTATGGAAACCAGGTTCTGCCGCTCACTCCTTCCCAGAGTAGAATTTCCATGCTTCGTATAGCATGGAATCCAAAAAAGGGTGCAGCCTCTTGCCCAAACTGTGACTTTTCATTGTAACCTCATTGTAACGTGTTGTTCTGGCCTCTTATAAGTGGAGGAAGGTGGGAAAAAAAAAATAGGAACCTAGTCCAAATCACGGGTAGAAACTGTAAACCTTAAATCTTCTGTGAATTTTCTAACAAGATGGAGAGAAAAATTTTACCATATGTTGGTTGTCTTACCCATATGCATCCATTTTTCTGGGTTCCATTTTGTGGCATTGTCAAACCTCATAGTTTTACAGGTGTTAGCTACTCATACCTGTTTGTTTGTTTTAAATAACCCACTGGAATAAGGATACAGGATCTGACCCTTTAGGGACCTGTTATCTGTTCTATCTGTGCATAGACGGTGGTCTTAGCCATCCTATGATATGTATGTGTGAACTGATTTTCACAAATGGGGACCATGAGACAGACCATGGATGATTCTTCACTCTGCAAACACCTCTCCTGTGTATGCACTGCTGGCTGTTGGTTTGTGGCATCATTTCATACACAGAGAACTGCAGCTATTTGTGTGTTTGTGTATGTATGTGTGTGTTGGGTCTCTTGACTCAGGGTATTGATTTACACTTGCAATTATCACCTACTTGTGTTCTTTTAATGGAAAGATTATTGTGTAAGGAATGACGTCAAATGAAGCCCATGAATACAAGTAGCAGAAGAAAGCCTAAAGTCTACAAGTCCATTTTTAGAAGGACAGGCGGAAAATGTATGTGTGTTTTAACTCATCTTTCCACTTCAAAGAGAGGCTCAATGGACTTACATGAACTACACCAAGCCAGATTGTTTGCAGTGACAGCTTATTTTGTTAGACTTTAAAAACTGGCAATCTTTTTTCCTTCACTTCTCCAGTTCTCATATTACACAGATACATCCCCAAAGACCCATTATTAGACTGTGAACACATCTGTTCTACAGACTCTTCAAATGTCTCTGGTACATATCCATAGATCTCCCTTTTCTAACGACTCCATTTCCCCCCTCAAGAAGCATCTCACCCTTAATGACTTTTAATCATTTTCTGCTCCAGGAATTTGTGAATCCCTGGATTCTCCATGATTATTTTATTCTTATTATGTCAGGATTTAATATATGTTGTCTGTTCTGAATGGTACCTGATAATAGATTCAGTTGAAATCTATTCCTGTTACACGTTTTTTGATTTGAGAGGGTTTTGCCTCATGGCTTAACCTCAATATCAATTATGTTTGCCTGTTGATTTGAAGAAAGTTACCTTGAGTAATGCTTAAGTTACTTGCTGGCCACCTGAATTCATCATTCATTTATTCAGTCAATATTCCTTTGTTCCTTCACTCGTTCATCCTTTCATTCACTTATTTAACCACAGATGGTTTCTATGTGCAGAGCTTTCTTTGTGTCATGTGTCAGTCATACCAAAGAAGCCCAGGACACATTATATAGAGTTGAACCATTGGAAACTGCCAATATTCCACTGTTTTTGACCTGTAAAAGGGCAATTTTAAGACTTTAACCAAAGATAAAGGTGCGGTATAAAAAGACCTTGAAAAACAAGATTGACATTTAAAGATAGATTTTAAAAAATCCGAGAGCTAAAAGTTAAGGGAAGAGTTGAAAATAGCTTTCAGAGACAGGAAGAATTAGGAAATAAGAGCTGAGCCTGCTCAAAGTTCTAAAGTTTCTGCCATGACCAACACAGTAATCACTCGCCACCTGTGGCTATTTAAATTTCAATTTCAGTTACTTAAAACTAAGTAAAATTAAAAATTCAGTTTCTTAATGGTATGAGCCACATTTCAAGTGCTCGCTAGTCACATGTGGCTAGTGGTTCTCACACTGAACAGCAAAGGTAGGTAACATTCCTGTCGTCACCAGAGGCTCTGATGACCAGTGCTGCAAGGCACAGAGGGTATTGGTCATGGCAGAAAATTCAGGTTAAAGCAACTTAAACTTCCTAAAGAATATCTGTAATGATAGAGAACAGGTTTGGTGACTTGACGGAGGCTCAGGTTATTCACTGAAATTCTTTCATTCTCTCCTTGGGTACTAAGCTTTGTGACTGTTTCATAACTCTTAATGGTCCCAGTGGGACTGGTCCTAAATCCTAGAATACATAAAATAAGCGTCACATTCCGAAAATACTTGCAGCGATTCTCTCCTTTGCTGGCCATCTCAGCCAACCCTAAATGTGACATGTGGGGTCTGACCTGGCTCTTCTTCTCTTGGGTCCCTGTGGCTAGGATTGCACACTGAGGAATACACTGGAGAGGGAAGTTCTCATTAACCTGCCTTCATCTCTTTTGAGAGCATCTTGTACTTTAGATTTAAGTTCCTAAATCCAAACACTTCCCAGGTTACCTGGAAACCCAGGTGTTTGGTCCTCACTCTGAATCTTTGCTGTTTCCTTCCTTGTGACCTTTTAACATCCGTGGTAACTTTCTTATTGTGTCTAAAAGGAACCATTTGGGGAAACCCTGAAGTGGTGCCACATCCCTAGTTTTTGCCTCTTGAGTCATTGTCCACGCTGATCTGAAGACTCAGTTGATGGAGTGTGAGAACACGTGTACACAGAAGCATAAACACTGTCAGCCTTGAGATTTTCCAGTTTCCGCAAAGGTGGGACTGTACAGCTTCATTAAAACAAGGTTGAGGAAAAGAAAGCATTTTGAGAAGGGTAATTTTGTTACTTATGCTGTGATATTTCCTATTACCCATTATTGACCTGTAGGTGCTCACTTCAGAAAAGGGATGTATTCTAAATTCTTGACTTCTTTTATGCTTCAGTGAGTGAATTAACACTTAGGAGGCAGGCCCCCTCTTCCCCCCAAAAAAGTGAAAGTGTTAGTTGCTCAGTTGTGTCCAACTCCTTACAACCCTATGGACTGTAGCCAGCCAGGCTCCTCTGTCCATGGGATTCTCCAGGCAAGAAGACTGGAGTGGGTTGCCATTTCCTTCTCCAGGGAATCTTCCAGACCCATGGATAGAACCCAGGCCTCCTGCATTGCAGGCAGATTTTTTTACCACTGAGCCACCAGGGAAGCCCAGGAGGCAGGCAAGCTTGGGTATAAATCCTTCATAAATGACTTCTGGCAAGTGCCTCCATCTTTCCTTCTGTTTCCTCATTTGTTACAGAACCTTGTAGAGTGGTCATTTGAATAAAATGAGAGTATGTGTCAAGCACTGGCACATAGTAGGCTGCTTATTTTTGTGGCTGCTGTTGTTATTGCTCCGCCTCCTCCCCCCACCAATTTTATCCTCCCCCTGTTTCCAACTTCCTGTAACCAAGTCCCGGAAGTGTAGTGTTTGGGATCCACAGCATTCTCACATGCTTGCTTCGCCATCTGGTTCTCATTTTTGCCCACTCTTATTCTAGCCTTCTATCATAATTCTGATGTTCAGTATTCAAATGGATGACTCTTTAAATAGCTTTATTGCTTGGTCTTTACTTTTCTTGAGTTCCAGTTTTACATAAAACTTCCCCAAACTTCTCAATTGCTTACCTCACTCTAGCCCGGATTCCAGTTTACCATGAAATGCCTTTACTGATTTCTACAGTGATCCTCTAAAGGCGAGTCCAGTGTCTTTTCACTCCCAATGCACATGGTTTCATGGTTTTCAACATCATGTGTCTATGGTAGACACCCTGATCAGCATCTCTATCTTACTATTAATTTTCTTATTTCTTTTCCTCACTTCCGTTTCTTTCAGACATTGCCATTTAATCTCTTGCAGCTGCCTCAGATTTAATAGAGTAAAACAGAATTTTTTATTTCATTTGCAGTTTTTACTTGTTTCATTTTATACTGTTCTTCCTATATGAAATGCAAAGCACTGTGGCAAGATTTTGCTTATGGAAAATGTTCAAAGTTGAAACAGATTTGGTAGCAGATGAGAAGAGGAAAAATGAAAAAAAAATATTATGTACAGATGAAAATCGAGGTTGGGGAGAGTCAATAGTGGGAAATGCAAATGTAACAGGTGAATCATATTCAGTCTAAATGCCTGATCCCAGAAGTTATTTCAGTCAACATTTTGCTAAGAACTTTATTCCCACATAAAAGAAAAGAATACTAACATTTTCTCGAAATTTCTTCTGTTAGGCACACTCCCGTGGGCATGGGCTACACAGTATCTTGCAAGTCTGGGGCTTCCCAAATATTTGTTGAATTGATTTTTATGGTTGTATAGATTGATTAACAGAAAAATTGAATACTGCCTATGAACACCACTAAATCTTACGAGTTACCAGACATCCTTCCTTTTCTCTTTGGAGACTTGTGGACATGGTTTACAGAGCCTTTAAAGACCCTAAAGGAAGCTGTAGGCCCCCTTTTCAGGAAAATATCCACATACCCAATTCCACGTGCAGTTTCAGGGGCTTCATGAATTCTTTGAGGCCCATTCAGAAACCCCAGGTTTAGAGCATCCTTTCTTTCTATTCATAGTTCACCCCTGTCCATAGATTCATAAATTCTTCCTCCTTCCTTATCTCCATTGAAAGGTGACCTCTGTGGCTAGTTCCAAACTGAAAGTCTTAGTGCCATCATCCACTCTCTGCCCTCCAAGCAGGCTAGTGTGTTAGTTGCCAGAGTTCGTAGCTTCATGGAGCCCAAGTTACTCTATTTTATGAAGGAAAAAAAAAAAGAAAACCTGCTGAAGCATTTGTAAGTAATATTGTCCAGAAGGTCACTGTGCAGACATAGAGAGGACCCTTCTGGATATCTGGCTGTATTTTACAACTGTAAAGAGAGGGTCTGTCCCTTGAAGAATGGGAATGGAATCATGGGGAGGGCTTGGTTTCCATTCTGTCATCTCTGGTTTGATTTGACATCTTCCTCGTTATCGCCTTCCCCAGTTATATGTGCCCAGAGTCCACCGACTGAAACGAGGCCACTGTTTCCTGCTAGTTACCATGGGTGGCAGTGGCTTGTGATTAGATAAATGAATCTGGCTGCTGGATATGATAAATGAACCCTACTCAATGTGACAGGCGGCCAATCCTTTGTTGCCACTGGTTCATTAATTCCAGTCCACACAGTCAGACCTCCCTCCACAATGATTATTTGTGGAGATGTTTTAGGGGTGCTGGAAAGGAGGAGACAGGCCTTCTGTGACCCCCTTCTTAGACAGTTTGAACAACTGGCCCAGTTTTGGGATGTACTGACAGAGCAAAAAGGTGTATTATTCCTCATTCCTCTGATAGTAGAAGCCATCCATATGTTTGGGTGTCTGCTGTGTGCCAGGCACAGTGCCGGGCATTAGGCAGAGGCGTAAAGCACCACTAAGAAGGACACAGTGACTGTTCATTCAGGAGTGCCTGGGGTTACTCATTTCTCATGAGCCGGTGTTCAGGGAGGTGGGCTACTGGCTCCCCTCACCAGTAAGAAAATCCTTTAGAATAAGCATGTCTGCAACTCAACTACGTTCATTCGACAAAGAGGTGCAGAGTGCCCGTGGCTGGCTGGATTCTGGGGCTACTGAGTGGACAAGGCAGAGTCCCTGCTTTGAACTTACATTTTCATGAAGGAGAAAGAAAACAGATAACACAAGATCTAGTTTGGGGCAGAAGTGAAGTCCTGCAAAGAAAGGAAAGAAGGTAAGGGGATACAGAACAGCGGGCGATGGAGAGGGAGTTTGTTTTGAAAAGATGGGTGAAATAGGTCTCTCAGAAGAGATGGCGCCTGAACAGAAGCTTGAAGGATGGGAAGGAGAAGGCACTTTCTAGGTTAAGAGAAGAGCCAGTGGAGAAGGCTTGAAACGGGAAGGCATTTGGCAGTTGCAGAATGAGGTAGAAGCCTTTCTGGATGTGGCAAAGTGAACAGGGGAAGGAGCAGCAGTTCAGGTTGGGGAGGGGGATAGGCTAGACCCTCAGGCCAGATTGAGAAACCTGGGTGCCGTTTGAAGCGTGCAGAGAAGAAATGGGAGGGCATTAACGTTTACAGAAGAGCGCTGAGTGCTGGAGGAAGATGAGGTGGAGGCATAGAAGTGGCCAGGAGGCCGGTTTAGATGGTCACGCTTGCAGTCCCGTTGTGCAGCTATATCCCAGATGTTCCCAGCCTCAAGGAGCCCAGCTTCAGGAGGGTCTTGCTTATCTCTCTCTTCCTTTCCTTCCTTAAACCATTTATAACAAAATTTCATGGTGACCAGCCAAGGTGGCTAATGTTTCACTTTACAAGTTCTCTCCTTGTCTTTGGCATGTGATTCTCTGTCTCAGATTCTCTGTCATGGAGTCTAAGATTTTGAGCACTAATGATTGCCACTGTTGGGTTTTCTTTTCTTTTTTTTTTTTTTTAACGTGGACCATTTTTTAAGTCTTTATTAAATTTGTTACAGTATTGCTTCTGTTTTATGCTCTGGTTTTTTGGCCACAAGGCATGTGGGATCGTAGCTGCCCGATCAGGGATCAAAGCTGCACCACCTGCATTAGAAGGCTAAGCCTTAACCACTGAACTACCAGGGAAGTTCCACCACCGGTTTTTAATATCTCCTCTATAACCACATGCCAGGCATATAGTATTATATGTTTTAATTCTCATAAAAACTGTGCAGTGACATTCTTCTCACCCTACTGAAGCTCAGAGAGATACAGTCCCTCGGCCATGATCACACACTAGCACACGAGGTAACTGGGACTTGACCATGGGCCTCTTGACCTCACAGTCTCCCTGCCACACCATAATGTCTCTCAGCTGAAGGGCACGATGAGCTTAATTGGGAAAAGTTAGGAAATTGGTTTTTCTGAGATTGCTCTTATTCTAGAGCCATAGTTCTCAAGGGAAAGGGGTCATTGACAGTATCTGGTGACCTTTTGGGTTGTGACAAGCCAGGGTAGAGGATATTCCTGCTATCTTATGGGTAGAGGCCAGGGAGACTGCTCAAGCATCTATGGGGCCCAGGGCGGCCTTACATAAAAGAATTATTTTGTCCAAACTGCCAATAGAACCAAGGTTCAGAGATCCAGTTCCAGAGTCATTTTTCTGTATTCCTGATTGGTTGGTCGCTTTGATCAGTACCCATCCCCTGTATCACTCATCACCTTGATTGTATTTCTTTGCTCTGATTCTAAGGAAAAATTAGGATACACCTAAAAAAGAGCGACCTCTGTTGTCAAGCAGCTTTTTGTTTCGCTTTGGTTAATGAGTGGTTGTCTCCTAGCACCACTTGATCTATTAGTTGCTGGTGACCTGGGCTCTGATTTCTAGGGCTCAGGAGCCCCTGAGCCATTCTAGTGGAATCCTGGGGCCCCTTCACTGAGCTGCCCCATTGTTCCACGCTGGACTTCCTTTGGAGGGGTGCACGTCACTGGAAAAAGCGCTTCTGCCAGAAAGTCGTGCGAATTGGGAGCAGGTCAACTCTGACTCCCTCCCGCAACCAAATTCAAAGTGACCTCAGCTCTGAAATTGGGAACATGGTCTGGTAAACAAATTGCCTTCTACCAGCTAACGTGCACCTTTAAAATTTTAAAATGCCGATGCATGCCAGTGGGAGAAACAGAGTGACCTCTGTGCTCCTCCCTGCAACAGTGCACGCATGCAATCTTTATGGTTTTCTCAGCCTGGACACTAACACAATTCAGAGCTGCTATAGCAATGACCCTATAAAAGCAGCAACTTCTCCACATGTTGGATTGTATTTTATATTTATTGTGCACTTAGGAATTTATTTAGAAGATAGATCTCATGCTAAATGTTCCTACCACAATAAGTTTTTACAAAAGAGAATGGTTTATAAAATAGAATAAAACATTGCAATGTGGATGGACCTAGAGAATATTATACTTAGTGAAGTAAGTCAGCGAAATATAGAGACTATACGATATTATTTCTGTGTGGACTATAAAAATTAAAACAGAAACTATATACACAAAACAGAAACATACTCACAGACATAGGAAACAAATTAATGGTTACCAAAGGAGAGAGGAGGAGAGGGAGGGACAAATTATGAGCATGGGCTTAACAGATACAAACTACTGTATGTAAAATAGGTAAGCAACAAGGATGTACTATATAGCAGAGGGGATCATATTCAGTATCTTGTAATAACCTCTGGGTGTGTGTCCATACGTTGGATTTTAATTGTGCACTGCATGAAATAACCCGTCATCTGACTCTCTCTAGGGCACAAGGCTCGTTCCATTACATAAAAGGATCAAGGACTATGCATTATCTTGCTGCTTCTTGAATTCCCATGGAAGGCACAGTCCCCAGCTGGGCAGGCTGCTTGCGGCCCTGAAGCCATGACCGTCTTTCGCTGGGAGAACCTTGGTGTGCAAGCTGGCGAGGGTCCTCGACTGGGTGCCCTTCTCTCGGCAGCTCCTGGCACCTTTGCTTTCCCTCTGACTCGCCTGGGTACAAAAAACGCCTCCCGCTTAATAAACGGCAACTTGTAATATTCTGAAACAAGGAGGCTAATCAGAGGCCCTGTTCTGCAGAACAGGACGCTAAATGACAAGATTAATTTCCGTAATCAAGCGGCTTAATTTGGACACTTTCCCTTCTCTGTGGCTGATTGAAATTGAGGCGGATTTCGCTGTGGTGAGATTCTCCCCTGGCCTCGTAAATCTCGCTTCCTGGGATGAGAAGAGGGGAGGCAAGGTGACTGTGGTCAGAGAGGAGATAGGAGGTGAGAGGGAGTGAAATGTGAACAGATGCAGAGAAGCGGTTGGCATTTTCTAGGGCCCTTTATTAGACATGGTGTCAAGCCACCGGCCCCAGTTGTCCAAATGCTGATCACCCACCTACCTGAAATGTTTCCGTCATTTCAACCAATTGGCATGGCAGCCATGTAGATACATGCAGTTTGGGCAGGAGAACATCATAGAAGTCTTCTCATGTGCCTGCCTCTTTCCCTAAAACAACCCGAGACCTTAAGGAACTAGTGCCCTGTTCAAGCAAAAAGTCAAGACAGAAAGTAAAGAAACGAAGCTGTCTCATGGGGGTTGTAGGAAAATAAACATAACACAGTGATGGATCTCACATTCATATAAAGTATTATCATTTATGAAGCACTTCCAGGACATTTGAGTGGCAGACTATATTGCTCAAATTAGGATTTGAACGGAATATTTTTAGATCTTTAATAACATACATGATAACGACCTGCTTGCTTGTTGTTTCTTAGAAAAGTAAACACCTCACAGCCGAGACGCAAGCAGCTTCCTTTCTCTGGTGCTATAGTTAGCACTGAAGAGTATTACTTTCAAGGAAGAAAAAACACCAATCCTGCAGTTTGGGATAACTGTTTGGATTTGTGACCTTCAGGTTTTTCTCATCCATTCTTATTTGGGTTAGGAGGTTCTTTTATGCTGAGCCCTGAGCCTGGTTTCTGGTGGGAAATGTGGTGAGGTGGGAGAACCTGTGGGCAAGAAATTTCAGTGCTGTAGGGTTTAACATTGACATTATCTTTGCTCCTCCATGAGTCATAGACGTTTTCTGGGCTTCAGTTTCCTGATCATAAAAGAAGGATGACAGTACCGATCTGTCTCACAGAAGAATAACTAATAAATGATTACAAAGCTCTTCCCAAACATGAAGTACTAAATAAACACTAAAAGATAAAGTAAATTGACAGTCAAGGCCAGATTGAAATTAATAGTTAAACGGAAAGGCTGTGTGCGCGCTGTGGGTAGGAGAGGGGCCACTTCTTGCCCAGAAAATCCATGAACTCTGGGTTCACTGTGCACATTGGCCTTCTTCCTCATGGCCAGGATCTTGGAGAAACACAGTTAGGTTTATTTGTTCATTCATAAAATAATATTTGAGGACCTCTTAAGGGCAAGACATTATTGCCTCAAGACACTCTTCTAGACCTCATGGGGTTTAGAATTTATTGGAGGAGATAAGACATAACCAAGGGAATATAATATATATCTCTATGAGAATCACTGCAGGAGCTGTAAAACTGTTATATATGAATGCAGAGGGAAGCTTTAATTAGTGTCATCAGAAAACGAGGTGGTATTTGAATTTCATGGATTTCCAAGGGCAAAGAGGGCAGCAGTCTAGGTGAAGGAAGCAGCATGACCAAGTGTGAATGAAAGTGGAATAATTGTCATGAATGAGGAGTTTGGATGACTTGCTTTTGGATTTATGTTGAAGGACTGAAGAAAAAGGACTGAAAAATAAGTTGGATTAGAATGTGGAGAAGCCTCTATGACTGTGAAACACTAAAAGGCTTAAGAATATTGAATGGGGACTTTCCTGGTGGTCCAGTGGCTGAGACTCCACAATCCCAATGCAGGAGGCTGGGGTTCGATCACTGGTCATGGAACTATATCCCGCATGCCACAACTAAGATCCAAATAAATAGAATAACTATTTTTTTTAAATACCTTTAAAGGAAGAATATATGAATTTACAGGTTTTTAGGAATAACAACCTAAAACATGAAGAAAGCTCTAATCTTCAGGAAGAGGAGAGTGAAAATCAATTCATTAAATCTAAGTAATGCACAGTGTAGGCTGGACAAAACAGATAATAGAGGATTGAAGCAGCATTGAAAAGATTGCTTATCTCAACACAGTATCTTGCTAACAAAAAGACTCTGTAAAAACCACAAGACACAGTGAGATCAGAAAGAAGAGGCAGAAGTTTGACAGGTTCATACTTGATCACGCAAGAATGCATATCACAGCACAAAGATATAATTTTCCAGGTTCAGAGAAAGATGAAAATGGGTAAATAATGAATAAAGCACTTAGTGAAGTGACAGTTCCTACTGAGCAGAATGTAATTCCATGGACTGTACTTTACACAGAAGCAGAGGTGCATAAAATGACCGGTTGGCAAAAACATAACTGCAGGTTCACAGGCAGAAAGGCAAATACCCATCTGGTTGACTTTCTCCATCAGCTGAGACTTGGCTGTGGGTAATTCTGCGTGAATTGTTGTTCCCACATGCGTGTCTTCTGGGTTTTTTTTTTTTCTTTTTTTGGCTTCCTACTGTTCCTATCCCCTCCCCGTCTCATCATAGGCTTTAGGGGGTTTAGCTATAAGCTCAAGTGAAAGAAATTTCTCTTAAAGGCACTTTTTTTGCCTATTCACAATCCCTTAAATTTTATTTGAGGTATTGTGTTGGTTTAAAAAATGTTTTCATTTGGCTTATATGAAAAACTTTTTGTAACATCATAGTGATATCGATGAAAAAAAGTCTGATTTTAGGGAACAGGTAGTATGGACTAACCAACAGGGAGGGAGATAGGAGTTTGAGAATCTGATTTCTTCGTGCAACTGCTGGTTTACCAGTTGTCTGACTAGGTGAGTCACTTAATCTCACTCATTGTCTGCAGGACTGTGAAAATTAGAGATTGTGTATGCACAGACATCCCCCATGCCCAGCACAAGATATGTACTTAATTTGCTTCTAGAATGAAGTGTAACTTAATTTTTTTTTCTTATTACAAAAGCAATACATGCACATGGGAGAAAAATTGGAAGAGAAGGGAAAAATGAGAGCAGACATCGTCTCAGCAGATAGCAGCACTGCAAACGTCTCTCAGTATGTTATGCAAAATAAAAATGAGGTCATACTATGCATATTGTTTTGTATCCAGCCTTTTCTTTTTATCAACATACAGTGATTATTCTTTCCTGTCAGAAGCATCCTATATCATTTCTAATGACTGCAAAGAATTCTGCAGTTTAACCAGTTCTCTATAGTTCAGCATTTTACTTTGCTTTCAAAATGAAGACTTTTGCAAATAGCATAATGATGCATAGTCTTGTATATAAATCTTTTTCTCTGTCCTTGTTTCTTTAGTATAAGCTTGTAGAACTCGGTTTACTTAAAGTCAAATAATATCAACATTTTGTAACTTTTGGCATGTATATTATCAAATTGATGTCCAAAGATTTAAAACTATTATATATGTTTGTGTAAGTGTATATGTTTGAGAATATCCAGTACTGTGACCTTTGCATTGAAGGTAAAAAACCTTTTCATGTTTAAGAAGGTATAATGTTATTGCTTAAAACTTGGTAAATAAGATCAGACTTGTGGTTACCAGAGGTGAAGGGCAGGAGGAAGAGAAATTGGAGGAAGGTGGTTCAAAGGCTCAAACTTCCAGTTATAAGGTAAATAATTTGGGTGGGGGGTGGCTCGCAATCAGTTGGACATGAGTTAGCGACTGACCAGCAATAGCAGCACCATGATGACTATAGCTAGCACAGCTGAATGATATACAGGGTGTTATTAAGAATGTTAATCCAAAGAGTTCTCATCACAAGGAGATTTTTTTCTTTCTTTTTTAAAAATTATATTTAGATGAGGAGATAGATATTAGCTAAACATGGTAATAATTTCATAATATGTATCAAACCATCATACTGTGTGCCTTAATTAATACAGGGAGGTAGGTCAATTATTTCTCAATATAACAGGGAAAATGTTTAAATTTCTATTTAGTTGATCTCTCAATGAGCTTGAATTTTAAAAATATCCTTTTTAGCCATTTGCATTTTATTTCGCTTTTGTCAACTGTTATTCCTGTGAGGACTTTCAAGTGGAAGCTTTCTTCCCCTGGGTCTGTCTTCATGATTTCACTTCAATAAATTATTAGTCTTTGTTTACATGTTTATTACTTTGGTGACACCTTAGATTCCTTCAGGGCAGCATTGTATCTTATTTGTTTCTATCCTGAGCACCAGCATAAGGGCTCAGTAAACCTCTGGTGGGTGTGCAAAGAGATGGGTCTCAAGTGAATGGAAAGATAGGAAGCAGTGTATGCAGCTGAGGGGCTTCCCAGGTGGTGCTAGTGGTAGAGAACCTGCCTGCCAATGCAGGAGACATAAAAGACGCAGGCAATTTCACTGCCTGGGTTGGGAAGATCCCCTAGAATTGGGCATAGCAGCCCACTCCAGTATTCTTTCCTGGAGAATCCCATGGACAGAGGAGCCTGGAGGGCTACAGTCCACAAGGGTCATGAGGAGTTGGACACAACTGAAACCACTTAGCATGTGCACGCACACACACATGAAGCTGAACTGGATTGAATGCCGCCTGCCTGCTCTCCTAGACTTACACCAGCCAGTGTAGGTAGGCCTCCTCTACACCATGCTGGTGAGCAGAGCTCTTAGGTGCTCCCAGGGACAGACTCAAAGGCTTAGTTTGACCACAGGTGGATGACATGTAAGATAGTGAGTCAGTTCAGTTCAGTTCAGTCGCTCAGTCGTGTCCGACTCTTTGCGACCCCATGAATCGCAGCACGCCAGGCCTCCCTGTCCATCACTAACTCCCGAGTTCACTCAAACTCAGGTCTATCAAGTCGGTGATGCCATCCAGCCATCTCATCCTCTGTCGTCCCCTTCTCCTCCTGCCCCCAATCCCTCCCAGCATCAGAGTCTTTTCCAATGAGTCAACTCTTCGCATGAGGTGGCCAAAGTATTGGAGTTTCAGCTTTAGCATCAGTCCTTCCAAAGAACACCCAGGACTGATCTCCTTCAGAATGGACTGGTTGGATCTCCTTGCAGTCCAAGGGACTCTCAAGAGGCTTCTCCAACACCACAGTTCAAAAGGATCAATTCTTTGGTGCTCAGCTTTCTTCACAGTCCAACTCTCACATCCATACATGACCACTGGAAAAACCATAGCCTTGACTAGATGGACCTTTGTTGGCAAAGTAATATCTCTGCTTTTCAATATGGTATCTAGGTTGGTCATAACTTTCCTTCCAAGGAGTAAGCATCTCAAGATAGTGAGTCAAGTGGCCAGCGATTCAGAGAAAGAGCTG